>NW_023425348.1:5660440-7071940 GCF_014108415.1 Molossus molossus | reverse complement strand
CCCGGCTGTCCGCAGGCGTTCCACGAGGAGTACTCCCGGCTCTTCCAGCTGGCCAGGGAGGCCCCCAGCCCGCGCAGCGACCCGCGGCTGCAGCACGTGCTCGTCTACTTCTTCCAGAACGGAGCGCCCAAGCGCGTGCTGGAGCGCACCCTTCTGGAGCAGTTTGCAGATAGAAACCTCAGCTACGACGAAAGGTGAGAAGGCCACAGCTGGACCCCCTCCCTCCGGGCCTGGCGGCCGCCTTCCCACCCGGGAAGCGTGCCCCGGCCTCACCGCTCCCCGCGGTCCTGCAGGTCCATCAGCATCATGAAGGTGGCCCAGGCGAGGCTGAAGGAGATCGGTCCCGACGACATGAACATGGAGGAGTACAAGGTGCAGTGTTTCTCTCCGTCGGCAAAGCCTCTCGCCCTGATTCCTGAGGCAGCGCTAACGATTCGGTGACTCGTTCCTACCCATCCCCCCAAACGAAGTACAAATGAATAAATGATCTTTTTGTACCCTCAGAATAGCTGGGGTTTTTATATTTTCTTGTCAAGTGAATCAACACTTTCTTTTCTTAAATACGTGCTGTAGCCTTGTTCTAGGCAATAAAATTGTTGAACTCATGGTTGGGATTTGTTTTTAAATAATAGAGGTTTCTGATATTTCTTTATTGGAAATTAAATTCCTGTGCACTAAAATGCATAGCTAGCTACACATTTTTAAAAAGTTTTGTGTTGTATGTAAAACAGCATCACATACCACCTAAGGTGTGCCCAGCACACTTACTGAGCTGGGCGCTGCCCTGTTTGGCCGGGCAGCCTGTCCTCCCCACGTCTGGTGGTTTTATCACAGCTGGGCGGGTTGTTCACTAACCCAGAGCTGGATGGCTTTGACCTGGTGTTGGGCTTAAGACGAGTTCCTTTTTTTTTTTTTTTTTTTTTTTTTTTTATCCTCACCCGAGGACATTTTTCCATTTTTTGTGCAGATAGAGTGGGAGGTAGAGAGAGAGAGAGAAACATCGACGTGAAAGGGACACATCGAGTGGCTGCCACCCGCACGACCAACCAGGGTCGGGGACAAACTGCAACCGAAGTACGCGCCCTTAGCGGGAACCGAACCCGGGTCTCTCTGGACCGCAGGCCGACGCTCTAACCGCTGAGCCAAACCGGCCAGAGCTTAAGACGAGTTCTAAAGCTGACGTGAAATACATCGGAAGGAACAGGACAGTAAAAGTTAAGGTCCACAGTGGGCTTGTTCTGGACGCTCAGTGTTCTTGGGCAAGCGTGTGTGTTGCCGTGTGCCTGGCCGTCTGTGCTCAGGAAGTACCTGACAGTTTACAGCTCCCTGTGTGGGCAGTGTGCAGTCGTCTGTCGTGGTCATCACCATTAACAGGAGTCTTTCCTTTTCAGAAGTGGCATGAAGATTATAGTTTGTTTCGAAAGGTGTCCGTGTATCTCCTGACAGGCTTGGAACTCTATCAGAAAGGAAAGTAAGTGGGCTTTTCATGTCGCTAAGGTAATTGGTTGGGACTCTGTTATTTATTGATCCCCACCCAGGAACACGAAGTCACAGGTGCACCGCCTCCCTGTCACGTGTACAATGTCACAGGCGCTCCGCCTCCCTGTCATGTGTACAATGTCACAGGCGCTCCGCCTCCCTGTCACATGTGCAGTGTCACAAGTGTGCCGCCTCCTTGTCACATGTGCAGTGTTACATGCCTCCCTGTCACGTGTGCAGTGTCACAGGCGTGCTGCCTCCCTGTCACGTGTGCCGTGTTACATGCCTCCCTGTCACGTGTGCAGGGTCACAGGCGTGCTGCCTCCCTGTCACGTGTGCCGTGTTACATGCCTCCCTGTCACGTGTGCAGGGTCACAGGCGTGCACCGACTCCCTGCCACACCACCTGTCACACCTCCCCGCGCTCCACTCCGCCCAGTGTGAACTCAGTGTTGCTCTGACCTCACACTCGTGTTCTCATCCTTCACATAACCATAGATTCGTAGTAAAGCGATGTAGTGGCCAGATTTTCCTTGTGATGCATGAAGACGAACTCAGAGAATGAACTTGGGAGCCGGTGTGACCTGAGCGGGCATCTCAGCCCCGTCTTTGCTAGGAACATCGAAGCCATGAGCTGCCAGGCGTGGTCTGGGGCGTGTGGCCACGGGGAAGGCCGAGGCAGTGCAGGCTTTGGCCTGGGCTCTCCTGGTGCCCGGGGCTGCTCCACCTCGCAGCCTGTCCCGACGGCGGCCACGTAAATTCCGTCTGAAGGAGCAGCGAGGGCTAAGCCCTGGGTTTTGGAGAAGGACACTCAGCTGTTATTTCCTGCCGTTTTCTAAGGTACCAAGAGGCCCTCTCCTACCTGGTGTACGCCTACCAGAGCAACGCCACTCTGCTGACCAAGGGGCCCCGCCGCGGGGTGGAGGAGTCGGTGATCGCTTTGTACCGAAGAAAGTGCCTTTTGGTTTGTACCCTGAGCTTTGCGGTCTTGGTGGCTGTCTTCACCTCTGTTCCTGGAGGCCAGGGAGAAATTGATCTCCAGCAGGTTCCAGATCTTCCCAGACTCAAAGGAGCTTAACATCGAAACCAGTTATTTAAGATTACTTAAGTGAAATCATTCTTCTTCAGTCGGATAGAAGTTAGGATGAGAATGAATTATCCCTTTTGCTGTGCCCTTCATATGTACCTGCCTTTTATCACCACCTTCCTGAGTGCTCTGTGCACAGGTTTGCTCGGTGAGCTGTTTCGTCTGGGTCTGGAAGGCCGTCAACACGTCATAAACGTGTCGCAGGAATGCAGTGTCTTTCTGTGTTCCTTGCAAGTAGATGCGGTTAGTGACTCCGCCAGGGGCCCCAGCGTTTTGAAAGGGATGAACTTGAGGGCGGGCCCTGCCGCGCCGACACTGTCCTTGCTGGACTCCATGGGTGGTCTCCTGGCCTCTCTCACTGGCAGCCACGTGGGAGGCAGACCCCAACCCCTCTGCTTGCCCAGGGGTCACAGAGAGCAGCACAGGGGGCTTGCCCTCCACAGGTGCTGTCGCTCTTCCACCACGGCCTCGTGGGAGCCCAGTGGAGGAGATCGAGTCCTAACTGCACTGCCCTCGAGCTCCGTGTTCTGGGTTAGACGTGGGCTTCTGGGGGTCACGGGTGTGGCAGGGCATCTGGAAGCTGGAGAAAGGGACCTGGAGATGGCATGGGTCCGAATTTCAGCAGTCATACTTTAACTTTTTAAATCACCGCGTACAGATTACATGCGGAACATCCTGCTCAGCTGCCCGAGGTGGGCAGCGTTGGTGACTTAGATGGTCCCCAGCGCTGGCTGTCACCCTCAGTGGGCGTCACGATCCCAGGTGGCGATGGGCCTGGGCCACTGCATGTGTTGTGCAGGCGACTCTGGTGCTCCATGGATGGGAGACGGAACAGCCCCCTAGTGGGAGTGGTGCTCAGGCCCCGTCTTGGCGTGTAAGTTTAGGCCAGTGGGTCAGAGACTTAGCTGCATGAGAATCACTTTGGGAGCGTTTAAAAAATCCCAGTGCCCAGGTCACCTGATCCCAATCACATCAGCTTGGGGGGAGGGACAGATGGTTGTCAGAGGTTCCACAGGCCATTCCAGTGTGCAGTCAAGTTTGGGGACCACTTAGGATCTTCTAAAATAGTTATTTTCCTCAGACTGTTTTTTCGCTCTTCCTTCTCCCTGTAGGAGCTGAATGCCAAAGCAGCTTCTCTCTTTGAAACCAATGATGACCACTCTGTGACAGAGGGCATCAACGTGATGAATGAGCTGATCATTCCCTGCATCCACCTCATCATCAACAACGACATCTCCAAGGACGACCTGGACGCCATTGAGGTCATGCGGAAACACTGGTGCTCGTACCTGGGCCAGGATATTGCAGGTGTCTGCTCTCAGCTCCCAGCCACCTCTCCGCCTCGGAGCCCCGAGCTCACGGGTCTCCCTCGGCGGGCCCGTGGGAACCCTCAGATGTAGCGGAGTCAGGGTAGATCTGCTCTGCGGGAACAGGGCGGGAGCCCGGGCCTCCGTCCTCTTGGCCTCCCCTCACCTCCTGAGCATGTCCACCGACGTCCCTGCTCTCCAGGAATGTCCGACTTACATTCCTGTTTCATTTGCCAGAATCTGAACTCTCATAGTTCAGAAGTCAGAATCCATTCATGCACGTGCCTGCCTGGTGCGGTCACTGGGCGCCTCTCCGGCATGAAGTATCAGGACATCGCATTGACCGCGATGCCTTTGAGACGGATACATTAGTAACTGGGATATTCTCGCCTGTCCAGAGTATTGCAGGGAGGGGGCCTAAAATTAGTTATTTTTAGAGGAGTTGGACAGACTTAGAAAGTTGGTGTATATTCTAATACGAATCCTCTCTTTTAGTTCTTACCGATGAGAAGATATTCTGTTGACTTGTTAAACTGCTCAAGTTCACAATATTTATTGAAAAATTCTGTTATAATTAGTAGATATGAATTTCAATTTCGTGTCTTCAGTGTTTGTTTAGATCATATGTAATACAAGCTTTACGTTATGCTCTGTGTACACACTATATTTTAATCATTTGAAAGAAAGCACCATTATATTTAGGTACAGAGGTTATGTCTGCTTCCCCAAGGTTAGCAGGATGGTTGATTAGAGCATCAGTGCATAATGAAGTCAGTGTGGTGTTCTTCTGCCAGGGGACAGGTGGCTTCCAGCAGTGACCTGGAGCGTTGATGTATTTGCCAAGTAGAGCTTTATGGGAGGCCTTCCTAAATAGTTGTAGACTTAGCTAGTTTTTATTCAGATCTATTTAGCTGTGTATGTAATCATCCATTTTCTCTCCACAGAAAATCTGCAGCTGTGCTTAGGGGAGTTTCTGCCCAGGCTTCTAGATCCTTCTGCAGAAATCATTGTCTTGAAGGAGCCTCCAACTATTCGACCCAATTCTCCCTATGACCTTTGCAGCCGATTTGCAGCCGTCATGGAGTCGATTCAAGGGGTTGCGCCGGTGGCGGTGAGCTAAGTAAGCTGTCGCGTGTTCAGGCCCGTCCTGGTCTGCGGTTGCCTGCCTGTTGAACAGGGGGCTGTTATCACGGTGTGGACCTTGGGAAAGGAACTAGGTGGAAAAGGAAGATTCAGATCCAGACCCCACCCATGCTGTGTGTGTTACAAAGGATTGAAAATAAAATTGCACTTTTTACGAACAGAATCACTAAACAGTTTCCCTGAAAGAGGCAGGAGCCGGTGCAGCAGGGACTGGACTGTGCAGGAGACCGGAAGTGCCTCGCACTGGCGAGAGCGCTCGGGCTCCTCGAGCCTTGGCCGCTTTCTGAGTTACTTTCGGGCACCAGCGTCTGGCAGCAGAGGAGAAGGGCGAGTCGTGGAACCTGGAGCAGACGAACAGCTCTGGTCATTACAGATGACATCTGAGAATTCCTAACTGCCAGAGATGAGACATACAAAGCTTGCCTAGCTCTCGGCAGGAGATGACAAGTCGGGGTGCTGATAAACCACCTTCCTTTTCCGTGTGGCGAGAACACAAAGTCATTTGGCCATAAGATGCTGAGAAGTCAGAAGTGGCCTCTCCTTTCTTTCTTCTCTCTCTCTTATTTTATATTTTTAAATAAACCGGAAAACCTCATGCTCAGTCCTCAGTGAAAGAAAGGACAGCATTACGGACTATAGGCAGAGTAACGTTGTGAAACTTGACTAACGAAGTGGGTTGTGTGGTTGTCGATTTTGGTTTTTAAATGGGAAAGGGAGTGGATGCATACTCTTGGGTGTCCCACAGTAGTGCAGTTGACCCTGTTCTTTTTGGTGGGGGAGCCTTTATTTTATTTTTTTATTTAAGTATAGTTGGTATACAATATGTTAGTTTCAGGTGTACACTATAGTGATTCAACTTACATATCTACGAAGTGATCACCACACTCGGTCTAGTAGTCATCTGTCACCATGCAACTTAGCACAATATCCTTAGCTTGTGTCCTTCGACCTTCCCCATCCCTCCCCCTACCACCACGCTCCCACAGAACCACAGCACCAGACCCATAGAAACAGATCCAGCGGACGGTGAAAGGTTCTGATAGTCGTCAACCAGCCAGGCAGTTTCCAGGGTCTGAAATGGTCAGAAATGTCTCTGGCTGCTGCCGGCCCAAAGAACATGATGCTCTCTCCCTGTTCGCTTTGAAAAAATAAGGGGTGTGGGTTTGTAAAAAGAAAAACCAACTTATATGTATGTATATGTAGAGAGAAATGTCCCCTGTTGACCATTTTTTAAAGTTCCAGTTTGGGTATTGTGGTTTAACCAAATTTTCACATTAATGAGGGCCTTGTGGGAGGGAAGGACGCTTGATACATACAACTATGCAGATTTTATAAATGTGCAATAAAAGTATTTGTTTTCCCTTTGGCGTGCAGTTACTGAAACATGTTTTCTGGTTTGGAAATGGAGGGTTTGGTGAGCACTGTCTGTGCCAGTTTTTCTGTTTTGAAGGAAAGTAGACTGAGGGTTGAGGGGCGCAGCGGGGTGCAGCGGGAGCCGGCCGCGGGCAGCCCTGAGCAGCACTGGGCGGCCACCGTCGCCTCCCTGGCCATGTTGCGTGTAAGGGGCCCCTCTGTGACTTGTCCGATTTAGAAAGCAGAACATTTTTAACTGAATTTCTTATGTTTGGTTAAATTAATGATTTGGTCATCTTTACAGATACTCAGAGGTACCTTTTGTGTTTTATTAAAGTTACTGCAAAGATTTATTTCATGGAAAATTGATCAGTTTTCTTACCCATTGATTACCTTCCACTGTTTAAAATTATAAACCATTTGCCTTTCACTTTTAAATCCCTGTCATTATCGAATACTGTGCAGTTATATTATTTCACTTCACGTAACAACCCTGGGATGATGTCATAGTAGTGGGGCCAGGACACTAGCTAGCCCTTGGTGGGCTCACTTCAGAGCCTGTGCTTTTAACAGCTGCTCAGCTGTACTGAGGACTCTTGTAAAATGCTGTGCTTTGCACCTCTGCACATTAGTTATTCCTGGGCAGCTGCGGGAACCTACAGCGGCCAAGGAAGACAGACGGTGTCTAGAGTGTGTGCTGTTGAGTAGTTTGCGAGATTGTAACTCACTCAGACCACCAGGGGGCGTGCTGAGAAGTCATTTCTTTTCCCTCACACTAGCGGGCTGCCTGGTACAGCCTGGTTTCTTACAGGCCACACACTGCTTCAGGCTGGGGATGGTTTTTACATGTTTAAAGGGTTGTGTGAAAAGAATGAGGAGGGCCTGGCCTGTGTGGCTCAGTGGATTGAGCATTGTCCCATGGACTGAGGTCCCGGTTAGATTCCTGGGCAGGGCACAGTCCTGGGTTGCAGGCTCGATCCCCAGTGGGGGGTCTGCAGGAGGCAGCCGATTGATGTTTCTCACATCGATGTTTCTGTCTCCCTCCCTCTCTAAAAAAATCAGTAACAACATTTAACAAAGAAAAGAATGAGGAGGAGGAGGAGGAGAAATAAACCTATGTGTACTTACCTAAATGGATTGAAGAGTTTGGGCAGGTCCTTGACCTCAGCATAAATTCCCTCGACACTGAGTTAGACTTTCCATGGTTAAATGGAACTGCAGTCCTCTTCTGTTTGGACTTGTTAGCTCTTTAAAGAACTGAGGCCTAAAAGCTCATTTTTACCCGACTCCAAGAAAGGTGTGAAATGCATACATACAACATTTAATAATGAATAAACTAGAAGCAGTATTGAATGTGACCCTGAAATGTAGCAGGGATAGGACAGAAGGGAGCATTAATTGTAGTTATAGTTGATTCATTTTCACGATTCAGTTTAGTGTGTGAATATATCTTATAATTTATTCACTAATTGTTATTTGAGTTGTTTCCAGTTTGGGGCTACTGATAACTGCTACCAGGATCATTCATATATGTGTCTTTTGATATACACAGGAATGCATTTCTGTTGGTATGCAACTGAGTGAAATTACTGGGTCATGGAAATAGATACAGTGTATCTTTCCTGGGGGCTCCCAAGTAGTTTTCCAAACCACTTAACACCAATTTAAACTCCCACCAGCAGTTTATAAGAGTTCCAGTTGCCCCATATCCTTGTCAAGATTTGGTTTGGTCAGTATTTTTAAATTTGTCTTTCTGGTAGATGTGTGATGATACTGATTTAATTTGCTTTTCCCAAATGCTAATGATGTTGAGCATCTCTTTATACACTTGGTAGCCTTTGGCTATTGTCTTTTGTGAAATACCTAGTTAAGTCTTTTGCCCACTTTTTCATTGGATGTACTATCTTTTACTTAATGATTTCATAGGAGTAAAAAGCATATCCCAGTTATGGAAACTTTTGGTTTATGTATTATATAGCTTCTCCCACTCTGGTTTCTCACTCTTGATACCTTTCAATGAAAACAAGTTTTTTGTTGTTGTTGTTTTGTTTTGTTTTTTGTTTGTTTGTTTGTTTGTTTTTTATCCTCACCAGAGGACATTTTTCCATTTTTTGTTCAGGTAGAGTGGGAGGGGGAGAGAGGAACAGAGAGAGAGAGAGAGAGAGAGAGAGAGAGAAACATCGATGTGAAAGAAACACATCGAGTGGCTGCCACCCGCACGACTTACCAGAGCCGGGGACAAACTGCAACCGAGGTACGCGCCCTTAGCGGGAACCGAACCCGGGTGTCTCAGTACCGCAGGTCGACGCTCTAACCGCTGAGCCAAACCGACCGGGCGAAAACAAGTTTTTTTATGTTAATGTAGTCCAATTTATCAGTCTTTTCCTTCATAGTGCGTTCTACGCCCTGTTGGGAAATTATTACCACAGTCATGAAGATATTCGTGTTATCTTCCAGAAGTTTTACATTTCACAGTTAGCTAATTGACCCGCACCATTTATTGAAAACACTGTCTATTTCCCAGTGCTGTACCTTTGCCATAGATCAGGGTCCACGTAGGGCTCTGTTTCTGGGCTGTGTCGTCTGTTTGTCTGCTTACACCAATATCACACTGTCTTAACTAGTATAGCTTTGTAAGCCTTCATTTCCAGACAGTAAATTAATCACTTATTAAATTCACTTATATTGAACTCTTCAAGATCGTCTTGGCTGGTCTTGATCTTTTATATTTCCATGGACATTTTCGAATCAGTTTGTCAATTTCATACATGCAAACACAAATCTCTAGGATTCTGATTAGATTTACAGTGACTATAGATAATTTGGAGAGAATTAATATCCTCAGATCTATGAACATGGTATATTCTATTTATTTAGGTTTCCTTTAATTTCTGTATAAAAGTCTTCCACACCTTCCATACAATTTATTTCTGGATATTTTTCAAGCTATTGTAAATGTCATTTTTTAAAATTCCATTTTTTTTGTTGTTCCTGGTATCTAAACACAAATTGATGTTTTTATATCAACTCTGTATCCAATAGCAGTGATAAATTCACTTATTTTAATAGTAATTTTAAAAGATTTTCTGTGTACACAATTATGTTATCTATGCATGATGACTTTTATTTCTTTATTTCAAGTTCTTATAACATTTATTTTTCTTGTCTGGTCACACTTACTGAGACCTCAGAGAATGCTGACTGAAAGTGGCAATAGTGGGCTTCCCTGTCCCCAGTATCAGGGTAAAAAGCTTTCGGTATTGACCCTTAAATATGATACAAGTTTTTTGTACATTTTGTTTATCAAATGTACAGAAATGTACAGATAGACTGATTCCTTCTATTCCTAGTTCGCAAAGAATTTAAAAATTATTAATGGATGTTGAAATTTATCAAATGTTTTTTTCTATCTTAAAATGGTTACATGGGCCTTTTCCTTTATTCTGTTCATATGTGAATTACATTATTAATTTTAGATGTTAAACTATGTGTTGCCAGTGTAGACTGAATTTTATCAGGATATAATTTACATGTATATGGGATTTGGTTTTCATATGTTTATAATTTTTGCATGTTTATTCATGAAAGATTGTTTTTTTGTTTTGACTTAGGAAATATTCTCCCGTTTTCTATTCTCTGAAGAGTTTGAATAAGATAGAACTGTTTATTCCTTAAGTCCAGGAGAATTCATCACCGAAGCCATCTGAGCCTAGAATGGTTGTGTGTTTTGTAAGAATTATGTTTGTTATTCTCTTTTGCAAGTCCCCCGTTCCCCACACCCTAGCCCGGCTGTTTTAATTCTAAGTGCTGCAGTGATTCTTAACCTTAGCCACCCATCCAGAATCAGCTATATTGCCTTTTTTTTTTTTTTTTTTTTAATTCTCAGCTGAGAATATTTTTCCATTGATTTTCAGAGACAGAAAGAGAGAGATCGATGTAAGAGACACATCGATTGGTCACCTTCCGCATGACCCCAACCAGGGCCGGGGATCAAACCACAACTGAGGCATGTGCCCCTAACTGGAATCGAACCCGAGACTCTCTGGTCTACGAGCCGATGCTCTTACTGCTGAGCCAAACTGGCAGGGCAGCTATAGCATTTTTAAAAACAGCTGCCAAAGCCCTGGCCAGGTAGCTCTGTTGGTTAGAGTGTCGTCCTGATATGCCAAGGTTGTGGGTTTGATCCCCTGTCAGGGCACATACAGGAATCAACTAAGGAATGCATAAATAAGTGAACAGTACATCTCTGTCTGTCTCTCTCATCAACACTAATAATTTAAAACGCTGCCAAGGCCTCAACCACACAGATACTGACTTGTGAGATTTGGGCTGGGCCCCTGAGGCCTTCATGCTTAGAAAGCATCACAGGTGGTTCCGACACAGTCATGGCTGAGAACTACTTCATAGAACTTTCATGCCTACCTAGAAAGTGGCCTCTACATCGTCATCAACACATGCAATTCTATGGATTCATTTACAGAAACTTGTTCAGTAACAGTCACAGGCTTTCATGCGTTCTGAATGAATATGTTCCATCTTTGGCACATTCCTCATGTTAAAATTGACTTTGATGGAGGATAGAAAAATAGTTTTTTGTATAATTAACCTTTCCTTTAATTTCCATAAACACATCAGTTCCCTAAAGTTTGCTTATAACTCAACTTCTCAGCAATTCAGTCATTAACATTCCTTTTCCCTGAACCATCAGCAAAATGCAAAGACAGCCTACCTACTGGGAGGAGATATTTGCCAATGAATACATTCGATGAGGCGTTAATATTCAAAATTTATTTTAAAAAACTCATACCACTCAACACCAAACGAACAAACAATACAATTTTAAAATGGGCAAATTACCTAAATAGACACTTCTCCAAAGAGAACATGCAGATGGCCAATAAACATATGAAAAGATGCTTACATCACTAATAAGGATCGTTTAGGGACCTCTGGGACATCAAATGTAACAACATTCACACCATAGGGGTACCAGAAGGAGGAGAAAGAAATTGATAACCTATTTGAAGAAAACTTCCCTAACATGGCAAAGGAAATAGACACAAGTCCAGTAAGCTCAGAGAGTTCCAAACAAGATGAACCCAAAAATGCTCACACCAAGGCACATCATAACTAAAACAGCAAAGGTTAACAAGAAAGAATCTTAAGAGCAGCATGAGTAAGGCAGTTAGTTACCTACAAGAGAGCTCCCATACGGCTGTCAGCTGATTTCTCAACAGAAGCTTTTGCAGGCTTGAATGCATTGACACAAAACATTCAAAGCGATAAAAAGCAAGAAACTACAACCAAGACTACCCAGCAAGGTTCTCATTTAAAACGGAAAGAGATAAAGAATTTTACATATAAGAAAAAGCTAGAGGAGTTTATCCCACCAAAGCAGTATTATAACAAATGTTAGAAGGATTTTTTAAAGAAGGCAAACAAAGAATGTAAGTATGAATAATAAAATGGCAAAGCTATGTACCTATCAATAATCATTTCAAATGTAGATGAAGTAAATGCTCCAATCAGAAGACAGGATAGCTGAATGGATAAGAAAACAACACCTGTACATATGCTGACTACAAGAGACCCACTTCAGGTCGAAAGACACACAGGCTGAAAGTAAAGGGATGGAAAAAGATATTTCATGCATATATTATTTTGAGTTAGTGTTCCAGGCTTGTTTGGATATATTCCCAGAAGTGGGATTAATTGGGTCAAAAGGAAGACAGAGAAACAAATATCATATGATTTCACTTACATGTGGAATCTAATGAACAAAATAAACTGACGAACAAAATAGAAACAGGCATGGATACGTGGAACAGACTAATAGTTGTCAGAGGGGAGGGGGTTTGGGGGGCTGGATAAAAGAAGGTGAAGGAATTAAGCAAATAATATACATATACCACATGCACAAGCAACAGTATGGCAATAGCCAGAGGGAAAGGGGGGATGGGTGTAGGAGGAGATAAGCAAATGGGCAATACATGGGAATGGAAAGAGACTTAGCTTGGGGCAATGGGCATATGATGCAGTGTGCAGATGATATTTTGTTGAGTTGTACACTTGAAACCTGTTTGGTGTCCCAGTAAATTCAGTTTAAAAAATGATATGCAAGTGGAATGAAAAAAATAACTGTGGTAGTGATACTTAGACCAAATAAACTTTAAAAGGCTATAATAAGAGATAAAGAAGGACATTACATAACGATAAAGGGATCTATCCAACAAGAGGATATAACCCTTGTAAATATTAAGACACCCAACATAGGAGCACCTAAATATATAAAGCAAATATTGATGGACATAAAGGGAGAGAGATGAAGTGACACAGTCACAGTAGGGACTTTAATACCTCATTGATCTTCCAGACAGAAAATCAACAAGGAAACAGCCTTAAATACACATTAGACCAGATGGATTTAATTGATATTTTTAGAACACTTCACCCCAAATCATCAGAATATACATTCTTTTCAAGTGCACATGGAACTTTTTCCGAAATAGACCACATGTTAGACCACAAAACAAGTCTCAATAAATTTAAGAAGATTGAGATCATATCAGATATCTTCTCTGACCACAGTGGTATGAGACTAGAAGTCAGTTATAATAAGAAACCTAAAAAAAAACAAAACACATGGAGGCTAAATAACATGTTTCTAAACAATGAATGGGTTATCAAAGAGATCAAGGTCTGGCCGGTATGGCTCTGGTTGAGTGTCAACCCATGCACCAAGAGGCTGCCGGTTCGATTCCTGGTCAGGGCACATGCCTGGGTTGTAGGCTTTTTCACCAATAGGAGGCAGTCAATCGCGTTTCTCTCTCATTGATATTTCTGTCCCTCTCCCTTCCTTGTCCCTTCTTCTCTCTCTTAAAAAGAAAATTATATATAAGTAAACATTTAAAACAAAACCAATGAGATCAAGGAAGAAATCAAAAGATACCTTGAGACAAATAAAAATGAAAACAACCCAAAATCTATGGGACACAACAAAAGCAGTCCTAAGAGGGAAATTCATAGCAATGCAGGCATTCCTCAGAAACAAAGAAAATCTCAGACAATCTAACCTTAAACCTAATGGATCTAGGAAAAGAACAAACAAAGCCAAACGTGAGTAGGAGGATGGAAATAATAAAAATCAGAGTGGGCATGGCCTGAATTTAACCTCCTCAGATATCTCCATTAGAATTTTTTTTTTTTTTTTATGTCTGAGAAAGAAAATGTTGCCTGTGCAAACATGAACAAAGTGAGAATATAATAAGCAATAAATCAACCTAAAAGTTGAACTAAAGTAAACGATGTCACCTTATTAGAACTACTGATCCAAGAAAAAGTAGGTACTGGATGAAGATCTGACAGTGCAAGTCACTGCTGAGCTTGACTTGGTCAGAGCCATGATCAAGGGTGATCGCATAAGAGATGGAGAGCAGAGAGACTTTTGTCTCACTTTTGGTGTGGATCTAGAACACTATGGAAGTCTTAGCTAATCCACATGTCATCATAATAGTCAGCCTCACCTTCAGGCTGAAGTTAGTTGAAGCATCTTTGGATCCAGAGAATTGGCTTAGGGACCCTGGAGACCTGGTGCTTACCTGAGTCTGATTTAATTGGGAGGATATACTGGGAAGGGCTCCCAGGCTTCTGCTTATACCACCTTACAGCAAAGTCACCGACACTGAAGCCAGTGCTCATGGTGCACGTGAGTCTGGTGGTTCTAGATGCAGAGAGGAACGGTCGCTGAGTCAGCACAGACTGAAAGAGGAAACCTGCTAAACAGACACGTGTCAGGGATGGGGCAGGAACCACGGGAAGGTTTCTTAGGAAACGAGGCATGCAAGGAATAAATCTGAGGACTGAGACCTTATCCCCAAGGCCTGTCCCTTACCTGAGCAGTGGGAGAGAAGCACAGGGTGGAGCGGAGTCCAGACCACGGTGCACACAGACCTGAGCCCCACGGCAGGCTCGGCCGTCCCAGGCCTCTTCCTTCCCGCCTCTGCCAGAGGAGTGTCTGTTCATGCGAATGTGCTCATCCAGCGACCGCCCAGCCCCTCCCTGAGCCCTGGTGCCCGAGCTCAGCTCGCCCCCGAATGGGAGAGGTGGAGGTTAGCTTCACTCCTTGGGAAGTTGTGGGAGCAAGAACTTGCCCAGCGGCCTATGCTAGGGAGAGGATGCAGCTACAGAGTCTTCATTCGTGAGCACCTGGCCAGTCCCCACGCCCAAGCTCCTGCGAATAAAAATCCTGTGAAGGAACTGAAAGATATTCCCGGTGTCCCCTGTGGTCACAGGCACACAGCTCCCCGTGGCCCTAAGCCCTGGGAGCCCAGCCGTGTGCTGCTCAGCAGGACACCCCACACACCCGTCGTCCGACGGCCTGAGCCTGCGATTCTCGTGCGCGGTGCGCTGGTCGTCGGGTTTGTTCTGTTCGGTTTCTGCAGCAGCCTCAACATCTGTAATTTGATTTTGTTTTAAAATATATCTCAATATACTATGTATTCCCTTTTGTTCATATGCAAAATGTACTTGAAAACAGTATTTATAGACTTAAGTTCTTCCACTTAAACGTTTTAAAAAAGGCACAGTTCCCCAAATTTCTGAGTAATGTTTGGCAAAATAAATGTTAATATTGACAAACAAGAATTTTCAGACTCTTTTGGATATTAATCAATCTTCTCCATCAATACATCCATTTCTACATGTATTTCGGTCGTTTTCCCCCTCTGTAGGATTCTGTATGTCCTAAATTAGTGTCCGTTTGTCAGGTGCCCCCGTGGGCCGTGAGGGTAATGAAGACGCCCTGTGTGTGTGGGAGGGTGAAGGGTCAGCCTCCATGCAGTCCTGGTCCCCAGGCACCAGAACACACAGGCGGCCTGGTATGGTGACATCGGTGACTGAGGTAGAGACATGCTCAAGAGGAGACAAAACTCTCCTGGAAAAAACGTGTGAGCCGCGAGGCTGCGGTCCCTGTCACAGGCCACGTCCACGGGGCTTCCCTGTCTGTGGTCCTCACGGGATTAGGCTGGCTTCATGCCGTGCATGTCATTGTCCCCCAGGGCCCTTCCGTTCCTGAGCAAGGTACTGTGCTGTTGTGAGGTGAGCAGGCCGAGGGGATGTCAGCAGTTTCTTCGTGATGAGAGTGCCTACAGCCTTCGCGCTAACAACCGGAGAAAAACAATACGGCAATGAAACGCTACCCAACACTGATCTTCAGGGAAAAGGAGTCAGAATCGCGGGGAGAGACAGCTCACCCAGGCTCAGGCGGTGCGATGCCCACGGGAGAGTCACACTGGCTTGCGAGGACGCGGAGCGGAGCCCTCGGCCGCCGCTGTAGAGCGAAAGCCCGTGCGGCCGCATCGGAAAGCATCTGACCGCCCCTCTAACACCCTGCAAAGCTTGCAGGCGACTCAGCAGTTGCATTCCCGGTGTCTCCCAAATGAAAACAAAAGCCTGCAAAACACAAAACAAAAATGTTTACATAAATGTTCCTAGCCGAGTTCTGCATAACACACACAAGATGAAAATTAACCCAAATGTCCACGGTGGGATGAAAGGGTCGGCAGAATCCGGCACGTCTGCGATGGAGGGTGACTTACCGACCCATGCCACAGCCTGGACGGACCTCAAAAATGACCCGGAATACAGAGAATAGTAACGAAGGACCATGCATTTTCTGGTTGCCTTTGGATAAAAGGAACATCTACATCACAAGGTGCTACAGACGTCCTCAAATGGGTTGCGGTGATGCTGCACAACCCTGTAAACACACCACACAACCACGAGGTGTGCACTTCGAGGGGCAGCCTTTATGACACGAAGCTGACACGTCAGACTGAAAAGAAGGCACAGTATGAGAGGGCGCAGGTGTCACTGACACCTGAAGGTGGC
The DNA here is from genome assembly GCF_014108415.1 of Molossus molossus. Lineage (NCBI taxonomy): Eukaryota > Metazoa > Chordata > Mammalia > Chiroptera > Molossidae > Molossus > Molossus molossus. The sequence continues at coordinate 7,055,684 of NW_023425348.1, read as the reverse complement.
CTGTGCCAGGACGCGGGTCTCCCAGAGACGCCTCTGTCACAGGCAGTCCTCGGCGATCACGGGAACAGGGGCAGGTTTTGGTCTCAGTTTCGCACGGACTTGGATGCTGCCGTGAAACAGGAAATAGTAATAATCAGCCTCGTGCTCAGGCTGTGGGCCCAGGAGCCTCAAACAGGCTTGGCCGCTGGACTCCGAGCCCGGGACCTGAGCGGGATCCGCGGGCCGAGCCCTTCCAAGCATCAGCCTGGGGCAGCCCAGCGGCGTTGGTGCCAGCCTGCACCATGGCGTCCGGCCGGGCTGCTGCTTGTCCTCCAGCGCAGAAGAGGGCGGCCTTCTGCCCCACAGGCCCTGGCACGGGCTTCCTGCGTGGGTCCAGACGGTGCCCAGGGCCCTGCCACAGAGGAGTGGAGACACAGAAGTGAGGAAGGTTGGCCTCACCTGTGCAGGGAGTGAAACGCGGGAGAATGAGAGGAGCCAGGTCGTGGTGGAGACTCGGACCCTGATACCTAACGTGCTGTTGTGTAGTCCGAGCTGCCCAACATCTCTTTATATCATCCCAAAGAAATATGGGAGAGGAGTTGGTTCATTCAAATGCCCCTTGTCGTCTGTCTGCTCCTGTCCTCCCTGCCTTGGGTCCTCACAGGTCAGAGGAGGAAGAGGAGGAAGAGATGAGCTAACCCAAAGGCAGAGGCACCTGGCTCTTGACAACCTTGGGTCCTGGCAACAGCACATCCCACTGATGTCTGACCCCTTCCCAGGGTCCCTGAGTAGGGTCCCAGCTGGGAGGGGCCATCTCAGGATGGTTTCAAAGTGTCCCATCCTGTGCTCAGACCCCACCCCCCTGGCCTGACTAGCTGGGTTTCAGGAAGGACCACTGATGTCTTGTCCAGAAAAGGGTTGCCCTCTCTCTACGAAGGGGCCACAGAGAGTTTGACTTTCAAATTGACCAGCATAACACTCATATAATTTTATTAGATCCTTCATTACAACTCCTATACTGGAGAATATTTTCTCTCCGCATTTGTAGATCCAGATGCCCCTAATTTAATACATCGAGTTTCCTAACATTCTCATCACCAGTAGCTGGAGGTCCAGGTATTCCTGCGGCTGCCTCAACCTGCAGGTCCTTCCTTTTTCTGACATGGCTGGAATGAGCCTCCCTCTGTCCCACTGCTCTCCCTAGATAGACTCTGTGCCGGACCAGGAGCTCCTGGCTGTGTGGACGTGACCAGGCAAAAGGTATTGGGACCAGAGGTGGGGACATTCTTGAATCAACAGACCCATCGAAGGGCCTCAGCCCATCAGATGGTGCTGGTGTCCCGGGTGGTAGAAATCACACGGAGGAAGGTCTGGTCAGGGCCCCAGAGGGTGACTTTTGTCTCATGACTTCTCGGGCAGCAACCAGCAGTGTGTGCACTGCTGCCCATCACGTGCGGCATTTGTAATAACCTCGTCCGCAGGCTGGGGCCAGAGAAGACCAGTCAGTCCACGTGAATGACTGGGATCCCGAGAATCATCTGGAAACACTGAGGGACTGGTGTTCCCAACAGTCTCAGGTGTGAGGGCAGCACAGCGTTGAACTGGGACCCACACCCATCACAGGATCCGATGTCACTGCTCCCAGAGCAGGACGTGGCGACCTTGTCCAGAGCCCCCGACTCCTGTGACCACTGGGTCAGCAAACAGGACGTGGTGACCGTGTCCAGAGCCCACGACACCCGTGACGACTGGGTCAGCAAACAGGACGTGGTGACCGTGTCCAGAGCCCACGACACCCGTGACGACTGGGTCAGCAAACAGGACGTGGTGACCGTGTCCAGAGCCCACGACACCCGTGATGACTGGGTCAGCAAACAGGACGTGGTGACTGTCCAGAGCCCATGACACCCATGACGACTGGGTCAGCAAACAGGACGTGGTGACCGTGTCCAGAGCCCCCGACTCCTGTGACCACTGGGTCAGCAAACAGGACGTGGTGACCGTGTCCAGAGCCCACGACACCTGTGACCACTGAGTCAGCAAACAGGACGTGGTGACTGTGTCCAGAGCCCACGACACCCATGACGACTGGGTCAGCAAACAGGACGTGGTGACGGTGTCCAGAGCCCTCGCCACCTGTGACCACTGGGTCAGCAAGGCCTGTCCCTGGGACCCTGAGATAAAGGGATGACCACATATGTGGACAGTCAGGGTCCCTGCCCATGACTCAGGCTGAAAGTCAAGAAAGAAAGGTCTATGCGTCCTCCTAAGGGACCCTCCCCTGACCCCAGAACCCAGTCAACTGTGCAGAGAATAAAAAATGAGAAAAAGAGAGGGGTCCAGGCCACGTGGGAGACACCCCTAGAGTGTTCTTCTGGTCCCCTGGCTGACAGAGACATGCCCCAAACTCTCTCGTCCCTTTCCTCGCTCTGATGGGAGCAGGAGCCTCTTACTGAAATTCTCCCCCAGCCCCCGCCGGGCCCAGCTCTGTCTGGGAACTAATTTCAATCCCCTTTGCTTTGCAGTTGGCATGTGCAGAGCAGGGAGCTGCTGGACGTGGATGTGAGCTCCCCGGGGCCTCGAGAGGGAGCAGCCTGAGGAGCACAGCGCAGAGGCACGAGCTCAGCAGCCAGGCGCGGGTCCCAGCTGTGATCACAGTCACTGATTTGCGAATATTGTACCAGCCTTGCATCCCTGGGATGAATCCCACTTGGTCATGGTGGATAATTTTTTTGATGTATTGCTGGATCCGATTTGCTAGTATTTTGTTCAGGATTTTGGCGTCTATGTTCATCAGGGATATTGGTGTGTAGTTTTCTTTCTTTGTAGTGTCTTTTTCTGGTTTTGGAATTAGAATTATGCTGGCTTCATAAAACGTGTTTGGAAGTCTTCCTTCTTTTTGAATTTGTTGAAATAGTTTGAGGAGAATGAGTGTCAGTTCTTCTTTGAATGTTCGGTAAAACTCCCCGGTGAAGCCATCTAGGCCTGGGCTTTTGTTTGCTGGGAAAGTCTTGATTACCTCTTCAATTTCTTCTGTTGTTATTGGTCTGTTCAAGTTATTTATCTCTCCCCGGTCCAGTTTTGGGAGACTGTGTGTTTCTAGAAATTTGTCCATTTCGCTTTGTCGAATTTGTTGCCATATGATTGTTCATAGTAGTTGTTAACAATCTTTTGTATTTCTGTGGTGTCAGTTGTTACTTCTCCTCTTTCATTTCTGATTTTGTGTATTTGGGTTCTCTCTCTTTGTTTCTTGGTGAGTCTAGCTAAGGGTCCATCAGTCTTGTTTATCTTTTCGAAAAACCAGCTCTTTGTTTCATTGATCCTTTGAAATGTTTTTTTTTTTGGACTCTATGTCATTTATTTCTGCTCTGATCTTTACTATTTACTTCCTTCTACTTGCTCTGGGGTTTTCTTTTTGTTTGCTTTCTAATTCTTTAAGTTGTGAGGTTAGACAGTCAATTAGAAATTTTTCTTGTTTCTTGAGGTTGGCCTATAGTGCTATGAATATCCTCTCAGAACTGCTTTTGCTGCATCCCATAGTTTTTGTGTTGTTGTGTGTTCATTTTTATTGGTTTCCAGGAAGTTTTCAATTTCTTCCTTGATCTCCTTGGTAACCCATTCATTGTTTATTAACATGCTATTCAGCCTCCATGTGTTCAAATGTCTTTGCCTGTTCTTGTTGCAACTGATTTCTAGTTTCATGCCATTGTGATCTGAGAAGATGCTTGATATGATTTCAGTCTTCTTGAACTTGTAGAGACTTAGTTTGTGTCCTATCATGTGGTCTATCTTTGAGAATGTCCCATGTGCACTTGAGAAGAATGTGAATTCTGTAGTTTTGGGGTGTAGTTCTTTGTAGATATCTATTAAATCCATTTGGTCTAGTGCTTCATCTAGAGTCTCTGTTTTTTTGCTAATTTTTTGTCTAGAGGATCTATCCAGTGGTGTCAACGGGGTGTTGAAGTCCCCTGCTATGATTATATTGCAGTCGATTTTTCTTTTGAAGTCCTCCAAAAGATTTTTAATATATTTTGGTGCTCCTATATTGGGTGCATATATGTTTATCAAGGTTATATCTTCCCGTTGGATAGATGCTTTCAATATTATGTAGTGGCCTTCTTTGTCTTTAGTTATGGTCTTCATTTTGAAATCTATTTTATCAGATATGAGTATTACTATCCGAGCTTTTTTTTCCTTCCCGTTTGCTTGAAAGATTTTTTTCCATCCCTTCACTTTCAACCTATGTGAGTCTTTTGTTCTGAGGTGGGTCTTCTGTAAGCAACATATAGATAAGTCATGCTTTCTTATCCAATCAGCTACTCTGTGTCTTTTTATGGGAGCATGCAATACATTCATTTAAGGTGATTATTGATATGTACTTATTTTTTGTACTTACACGCCATTTTTGTTTAGTGTGGTTATATTTTTCTTCCTATTTCTTCTACTAATTACAGCAGTCCTTTTAACATTTCCTGATTTGGTGCTAATGTATTCCCTAGCCTTTTTTTTTTTTGTCTGGGAAGCTTTTTATTTGACCTTCTATTTTGAATGACAGCCTTGCTGGGTAAAGTAGTCTTGGATTCAAATTCTTGTATTTCATGAACTTGATTACTTCATGCCATTCCCTTCTGGCCTGTAGTGTTTCTTGTGAGAAGTCAGCTGAGAGCCTTATGGGGTTTCCTATGTAGGTAACCTGTTGCTTATCTCTTGCTGCTTTTAGGATTCTCTCTTTGTCTTTAACTTTTGGCATTTTAATTACTATGTGTCTTGGTGTGGGCCTGTTTGGGTTCTTCTTACTTGGGGCTCTCTGTGCTTCTTGAACTTGAATGACTTCTTCCTTCACCAAATTAGGGAAGTTTTCTGTCACTATTTCTTTGAATATATTCTCTAACTCTTGCTCATTTTCTTCTTCTTCGGGTTAGGGAAGTTTTCTGTCACTATTTCTTTGAATATATTCTCTAACTCTTGCTCATTTTCTTCTTCTTCGGGGACTCCTATGATACGAATATTATTACGTTTCCAGTTGTCCCACAGCTCTCTTAAGCTGTCTTTCCCTGTTTTTTAATCGTTTTTTCCTTTTGGTTTTCTGATTGGTTGATTTTTTCTACCCTGTCTTGTAATTTGCTGATTCGGTCCTCAGCTTCCTCTACTCTGCTCTTTAGACCTTCCAATGTATACTTTATTTGTGATATGTCACTCTTGATCTCTTCCTGGTGGTTTTTAATTTCCAATTGGTTTATTTTCAGCATCTCTATGTCCTTACTCATGCTGTTGAGCTTCCTCAAGATCAGGGCTCTGAATTCTAGCTCTGTTAACATAACTAACTGCTCCACATTGATATCATCTTCAGTGGAGGTCTCTTGTTCTTTCATTTGGCTTTTGTTTCTGTGTTTCACCATTTTGGCTATCACAGTGGGCTTTGGAGCCTGCCAAGTTTTCCCTGTGGGTATTGGTGTTCTGCTGTTTGTGGCTCCCTCTCCTGGGTTTAGATGAGTGTGGGAGGACCCACGTTAAACACCACTGTCAAGTCTTACTATCCTGGTTAGTGTTGCTCACCCAGGAAAGGTACTGTTATCCTCTAGCTTTTTGCCTGGAGGCTAGCAGTCCAGATTACTTGAAGAGTTTTAGGTTGTCAGTTGATTGAAAAGCTCCCTCAGGTACTTAGCACAAGGGGCTTTCCCGAGGGTGGGGCAGATGCTGGTTGTTAGTGAGCCTCAATTAGCACTTCAATGGCCCACAGGGTGGGGTTGGATCTCCGAGGGAGGGGCTGCTGCCTCTCCCCAGAGCCCTGGGAAGGAGCAATGTGGCCACCGTCCTGGGTGGCAGCTACTCAGCCAAAGCTCTGAGCGCCCTCCAAACCCCGAGTGTCCCGACACAACTCCAGTCCAGTCTGCCCTCCCTCTGCCGGAGCCCAAGGTGAGTGGCTGTGGCTGTTTCAGCCTCTGTCCCGGCTGCGCTGTGGAGCCGCCTGGGAGTGTGACCCCAGGGCCCTGCTCCCAGCTGAGGCCGCTGCCGAGCTGCCGACCGTGGGCTCCCAGCCCCGTCTCACGCCTTCGCAAGCCTACCGGGATCGAGTCGGTGTCCCTCGTTATATGGTCCTCGCAAGCTGCTTTTCTGTTGCTTTTTCCCGTCGATTTGTCTGTGTTTTAGTTGTAATTCCAGTTTGGTTCTGGGAGACAGTCTGTGCAGCTTCCGCTCACTCCGCCGCCACTTTGGAAATCCTACTTATTTATTTTTTAAATCCTCACTTGAGGACATTTTTACATTTATCTTCAGATAGAGCAGGAGGAAGAGTGATAGAGAGAAAAAACATCGACATGAGAGAGACACATCGACTAGCTGCCACCCACAGAACCCCAACTGCGGCCGGGGACGAACCGCAACCGAGGTACGCGCCCTTGACCGGACTCAAACCCGGGACTCTGGTCCGCGGGCAACACTCTTACCACTGAGCCATACTGGCCAGAGCCAGAGTTGCATATTTTAAACTATTCTCTAAAACTTCAATTTTTTATGATTCTGCCTGTTTTTCTTTGAGTTTCCTGTTTTAATCCTCACTCGAGGATACATTTTTATTGGTTTTTAAAGAAAGAGGAAGGGGGCGGAGAGAGAGAAAGAGAAACATCGATGTAAGATAGATCAAACCTAATAACCTCTTGGTGTACAGAATGATGCTCCAATCAACTGAGCCATCTGGCCAGGGCTCTTTGGTTTTTTTGTTTTGATTTTTTTAAAAAATCCTCACCACCACTAGGTGAAGAGTATTTTGGAAAAAGAGCATTTCATTCCAACCTGCATCAGAGAAAGTGGCATGAAGAAGGCTGGGGAACAGTGGACAGACTAAATATATCGTAGTATCCAAGTATTCCTATTCACAGTTTATATTTTACTATTAACATAGTTAGGTTTGGGGGAACTTAATATTCTAAATATATGATTTTAATTTCATTCAAACTTAGCATTCTAAACAAAGCATTTCAATTTCATTGGGAAAGAGGAAGTAATTATTATAAAGTTACAGTCATAGTGTAGGAATGGCCACAACATAAAATATGTCTTCTTAAATTAAATGAATTTCCATAAATGAATAATATTAAAGTAAAAAGATTGATAAAGATAATGCAGGTAGATGTAAACATTAAAACACTCTTATTCTGAAAGGTAGGCGGAAATAACTACTGCTCTACAGAAGCAGACACTTGGCTGAGGGGCCAGGCAGTGCTGAGAGGGTTTGCTGTTTTAAGTATTTCCAGTTTTGCAGAGATACAAGTGACATACAAGTAACATTGTGTCACTTTAAGGTGTGCAACACAATATTTTGATAAACACATATACAGTGAAATGATTGCCCCGATAACATTCACACTTCCATCACCTACCAAAATTACCATCTTTGTGTGAGTGCTGAGAACACTGATGATTTACGTCCGCAACTGTCAAGTCTCCTCTATAATGCTGCCCAGTTAACCGATGCCCAGACGTATTCATCATATAAGTGGAAGCTTGTAGATTTAACCAACAGCTCCACATCCCCCCCCTCCAGGACCTGACAACTACCATTCGACTCTAGTTCTAAGATTTGGGCTTTTAGAGAATTCACATATAAGTGATATTATACAATATTTGTTTTTGACTGGCTTATTTCACTTAGCATAATGCCTTAATATCCATTTCTGTTGTTGAAAATAGCAGGATTTCCTTCTTTTTTATAGTAGAATAATATTCCCTGTGTGTATGTGTGTGTGTGTGTGTGTGTAAAGAGAACTGCTGTATGATCTAGCAGTCACGCCAGTCGATGGACACTTAGGTTGTTTCCACATTGTGGCTGTTGTGAATAACACCACAAAGAGCATGGCTGAGCGGATGTCCCTTTGAGACAATGACGTCGTTTCCTTTGGCTGTGTACCCAGAAGTGGGATTGTGATCACAGGGCAGGGCTGTTCCCAGTGTTCAGAACAATCTTCATGCTGCTTTGCATAGTGGCTGCACCAGCTGACTTGGCCACCAACACTTGTTACCTCCTTCTTTCTGACAACAGCCATTCCAACAAGAGTGAGTTGACATCTTATTGTGGTTTTGGTTTTCATTTTCCTGAGTATTAGTGGTGTTCAACACATGTTCATTTACCTGTTGGCTGTTGGTGTGTCTTCCTTAGAAAAATGTCTACTCAGACCCTCTGCTCATTTTTAATCAGACTATTTGTGGTATTAGATAGAGTTACAGTTTCACTCTTTGGCATATGGTTATCCAGTTCTGCTAACACCAAAGAGGACATACAAATGGCTAATAGACATATGAAAGGATGCTCATCATCACTAATTATCAGAGAAATGCAAATTAAAACCACAATAAGACATTACCTCACATCTTCCAGAATGGCTACCATCAATAAATCAACAAACATAAAGGGCTTGTGAGGATGTGGAGAAAAGGGAACCCTCGGGCACTGTTGGTGGGAATGTAAATTGGCGGAAAGCAGTATGGAGTTACGTACCTCAAAAAATTAAAAATGGCCCTGGTCGCTTTGGCTCAGCGGTTGGAGCGTCGGCCTGCGGTACAGAGAGACCCGGGTTCGGTTCCCGCTAAGGGCACGAACCTCAGTTGCAGTTTGTCCCCGGCCCTGGTTGCTTGTGCAGGTGGCAGCCACTCGATGTGTCCCTTCACATCGATGTTTCTCTCTCTCTCTCTTCCTCTCTCTCCCTCCCACTCTATCTGTACAAAAAATGGAAAAATGTCCTCGGTTGAGGATTAAAAAAAAATTAAAAATGGAACTGCCTATGCCCCAGTGATCCCTCTTCTAGAAATTTATCTGAAGAAACCAAAACACTAATTTGAAAGAATATATGTACAGCCGTTCCTCGCCACTTCGCACTTCAACTTCCATGGCTTCACTCTATCGCAGTTTTTGCAAATATATTCATTAAAAAGTTGATGGAGCCCTGGCTGGTTTGGCTCAGCGGTTAGAGCATCAGCCTGCAGACCAGAAAGTTCCAGGTTTGGTTCCCACTAGGGGCACGTACCTCGGATGCAGTTTCTCCCTGGCCCCAGTTGGGGTCGTGTGGGTGCCAACCAGTTGATGTGTCTCTCTCATATCGATGTTTCTCTCTTTCTCTTTCCCCCTCTCTTCCTCTGGCTCTGATAAGTGCAAAAATGTCCTCGGGTGAGGATAAAAAAAAAAAGCTGATCGAGACTGAAAATGATATAGCATGTGCTCGGTTGTCTAAGTCAATTATACACCCTGTATTATAATTAAAATTAAAATTACTGTACATATGGACTGTAGGCCTATGTATTCGAGCACCCCCTCAAATCCTTCAACACGAGGTGCAACCGCTCGACCCCTCCTGTGTGTGGGCAGTAACTTTTTTCCACAAAAGCGGGTGTGGTGAAACCGAGCCAATCAGAGCGTGCTGGTCACTGATTGGCTATCCTAGCCTCTCCTATCCTGGCCCCGGATTGGTTCAGCCTCATGCAAGTTCCTTTCTCACATACACGCTTCTACATTACTAAGCATCAGAAGCATCTCTGCTCTTGCAAGTGTTTGCGATTTCTGAGAACTTTTATCTAAGCTCCACGATGGCTCCTAAATGTGCTGCTGCTTCTAAGCCTTCTGACAATGAAACTAAGCACCGGAAGAAGGTGCTTACCATCCAGGAGAAGGTGAAACTCTTGGGTATGAGCAAAGATGGCAAGAAAATCATGGAGGTTGCCCACCATTATGACTTGAATGAGTCTACCGTTCACTCCATCCGTAAAGATGAAAAGAACATCCGTGCAATGGCCACTGTCTCTTTCAACAAGGAAACAAAGCGCGTTGTGACAAGTCATAATAAGTTCATAGTAAAAACGGAGTCTGCCCTAGCCGTTTGGATCAGCGACAGCCGCAAGAAACACATTCCACTGGATTCACTGGTCATCCGGGAGAAGGCGAGGCAGCTCTATCAGTGCTTTACGGAGGACAAACCTCAACCAGGACCCTCTTCTGCAACGTTCACGGATTTCATGGCGAGCAAGGGTTGGTTTGAGAAGTTCCAGGAGAGGTGTCATCTGAAGAGTGTCGTTCTCCACAGAGAAGCTGCCTCTGCTGACCAGCCTGCAGCAGAGGACTACGTGAACAACACGTTCCAGAAGGTCCTTGAGGAGGGCAAGTATCATCCAGAACATGTGGATGAGCTGCTGGAGACACATTCAATCCCTTCACTGACGAGGATCTGGTGGAGATGACTAAATCTGTGAGTGAGGAGGAGGAAGAGCAGCCAGAGGATCCTGGGGGTCAGGAAGAGGAAGCTGGCCTTACACTTGAGCATTTCTTGCAAGTTGTGAGAACTATTAAGGTAGTACAGGACATGATTGGCGAACGGGACCCACAAATTATGCGTGCATTGTGGTTCCAGAATGCACTCGATGTACCGATAGGACCCTACATAAGCCTCCTCACACATATGCAAAGACAGCGCCAGCAACTGCCTCTCACTATATTCTTCAGCCGCGCACCCAGTCACCCACTGCCTACTCCCAGTGCTCCTTCAGCGGAAGAAGACGATGATGCACCTGCTGAAGATACTGCACCACCTGCAGACTCTCCTACTGAGGTCGTGCCTTCAGAGGAGCAGTAACCTAGCTCTTCTTTGCTGTGCAGTACATCTCTTCATCTTCATCTCTTCATCATCGAACAAGTTGCACTATTTTCTTTCTTTTTTTTTTATTAATTAATTTTTGTTACAGATGTTTCTCCTTTCCCTCCCACTGATTCCCCCTCCTCTTCCTCTCTCCCTGCCCTTTCCCCAGTTTGTTGTCAATGTCCACTGTTCACGCATACATGCATATAAATTCTGTGGTTTATCTCTCCCCCACTACCCCCTCTTCTGGGGATTGTCAGTCTGTACCCCACTTCCACATCTCTGGGACTACCCCATTCCTCAGACTGTTATATTCATTATATTCCACAAATAAGTGAGATCATATGATACTTGTCCTTCTCTGTTTGGCTTGTTTCACTTAGGATGATACTTTCCAGGTCCCTCCATGTCATCTCAAAGGATAAGAGATCTTTCTTTCTTACAGCTGCATAGTACTCCATTGTGTATGTATACCACTACTTTTTTATCCATTCGTCTACTGATGGACACTTGGGCTGTTTCCAGATCTTAGCTATTGTAAATAGTGCTGCTATGAACATGGGGGTACATATATTCTTTCTGATTGGTGTTTCAGGCTTCTTAGGGTATATTCCTAGAATTGGGATCACTGGGTCAAATGTCAGTTCAATTTTTAATTTTTTGAGGTAACACCATATTGTTTTCCATAGTGGCTGCACCAGTCTGCATTCCCACCAGCAGTGTACTAGAGTCCCCTTTCCTCCACACCCTCGCCAACACTTGTTTGATGATTTGTTGATGGCGGCAATTCTGAGAAGTGTGAGGTGATACCTCATTGTTGTTTTAATTTGCATCTCTCTGATGATTAGTGATGTTGAGCATTTCTTCATATGTCTCTTAGCCATTTATATGTCCTGTTTGGAGAGGTGTCTATTTAGTTCCTCTGCCCATTTTTTAATTGGGTTCTTTGTCTTCCTTTTGTGGAATTGTATGAGCACTCTATATATATTGGAAATTAACCCCTTATCTGATATACCCAGTGGGTAGCCATTCTGTTTTGATGATTGTATCTTTCACTGTGCAGAAGCTTTTGAGTTTGATATAGTCCCATGTGTTCATTTTCTCCTTTGTTTCTATTGCCTTAGGTGATGTATCAGTGAAAATTCTGCTGCATATGATGTCTGAAATTCTGTTGCCTACAGATTCTTCTAGGATTTTTATGGATTCATGAGTCACATTTAAGTATTTTATCCATTTTGAGTTTATTCTTGTGTATGGTGTAAGTTGATGGTCTAGTTTCATTTTTCTGCATGTAGCTGTCCAATTTTCCCAACACCATTTATTAAAGAGGCTGTCCTTACTCCACTGTATGCTCTTGACACCTTTGTCAAATATTATTGAGCATATTGCCTTGGGTCCATTTCTGGGTTCTCTGTTCTGTTCCACTGGTCTATATGCCTGTTCTTGTGCCAGTACCAGGCTGTTTTGATTACAGTGGCTTTGTAGTATAACCTGAAATCTGGTAGTGTGATCCCTCCAACTTTGTTCTTCCTTTTCAAGATTGCTGTGGCTATTCGAGGTCTTTTTTAGTTCCATGTGAACTTTTGAAGTACTTGTTCTAATTCTGTGAAGTATGCCATTGGTATTTTGATAGGGATTGCATTGAATCTATAGATTGCTTTGGGCAGTATGGACATTTTAATGATGTTAATTGTTCCAATTCATGAACAGGGTATGTGCTTCTACTTTTTTATATTTTCCTCTATTTCTTTATTCAGTGACCTGTAGTTTTCTGCGAATAGGTCCTTTATTTCTTTGGTTAAGTTTATTCCTAGGTATCTTAAATTTTTTGCTGCAATCGTCAATGGGATTTTCTTAGTTTCTCTTTCTGTGAGTTCATCATTGGTGTATAAGAATGCCATTGATTTCTTGACGTTAATTTTGTATCCTGCTACTTTTCCAAATTCATTTATTAAGTCTAGTAAATTTTTGATGGAGTCTTTGGGATTTTTTACATATAGTATCATGTCATCTGCAAATAATGACAGTTTCACTTCCTCCTTTCCAATTTGGATCCCTTTTATTTTTTATTTCCTGTCTTATTGCCGTGGCTAAGACTTCTAGTACTATGTTAAATAAGAGTGGCGAAAGTAGGCATCCTTGCCTTGTTCCAGTTCTTAAGGGAAATGCTTTTATTTTTTGCCCATTGAGTATGATGTTGGCTGTAGGTCTTTTATATTTTGCCTTTATTATGTCTAGATATGATCCCTCTATTCCCACATTGCTGAGCATTTTTATCAGAAATGGATGCTGGATTTTTTCGAAGGCTTTTTCGGCATCTATTGATATGATCATGTGGTTTTTATTCTTCATTTTATTTATGTGGTGTATCACGTTTATTGATTTGCGAATATTGTACCAGCCTTGCATCCCTGAGGTGAAGCCCTCGTGGTCATGGTGGATAATTTTTTTGGTGTATTGCTGGATCTGATTTGCTAGTACTGTATTTTGTTCAGAATTTTGGCATCTATGTTCGTCAGGGATATTGGCCTGTAGTTTTCTTTCTTTGTAGTGTCTTTTACTGGGTTTGGAATTAGAATTATGCTGGCTTCATAAAACGAGTTTGGAAGTCTTCCTTCTTTTTGAATTTGTTGAAATAGTTTGAGGTGAATCGGTGTTAGTTCTTCTTTGAATATTCGGTAAAACTCCCCCGTGAAGCCATCCGGGCCTGGGCTATGTTTGCTGGGAGAGTTTGATTACATCTTCAATTTCTTCTGTTGTTATCGGTCTGTTCAAGTTTTCTATCTCTTCCTGGTCCAGTTTTGGGAGACTGTATGTTTCTAGAAATATGTCCATTTCCCTTTGTCGAATTTGTTGCCATATGATTGTTCATAGTAGTTGTTAACGATCTTTTGTATTTCTGTGGTGTCAGTTGTTACTTCTCCTCTTTCATTTCTGATTTTGTGTATTTGGGTTCTCTCTCTCTGTTTCTTGGTGAGTCTAGCTAACGGTCCATCAATCTTGTTTATCTTTTCAATAAACCAGCTCTTTGTTTCATTGATCCTTTGAAATGTTTTTTTTGGACTCTATGTTGTTTATTCCTGCTCTTATCTTTACTATTTCCTTCCTTCTATTTGCTCCAGAGTTTTCTTTTTGTTTGCTCTCTAGTTCTTTAAGTTGTGAGGTTAAATAGTCAATTAGAGATTTTTCTTGTTTTTTTGAGGTAGGCCTGTGGTGCTATGAACTTCCCTCTCAGAACTGCTTTTGCTACATCCCATAGATTTTGTGTTGTTGTGTGTTCATTTTCACTGGTTTCCAGGAAGTTTTTAATTTCTTCCTTGATCTCCTCGGTAACCCATTCATTGTTTAATAACATGCGATTTAGCTTCCATGTGTTCAAATGTGTTTGTATGTTCTTGCAATTGATTTCTACTTTCATGCCATTGTGATCTAAGAAGATGCTTGATATTTCAGTCTTCTTGAACTTGTAGAGACTTAGTTTGTGCCCTAACATGTGGTCTATCTTTGAGAATGTCCCATGTGCACTTGAGAAGAATATGAATTGTGTAGTTTTGGTGTGTAATTCTCTGTAGATATCTATTAAATCCATTTGGTCTAGTGCTTCATATAGAGTCTCTGTTTCCTTGCTAATTTTTTGTCTAGAGGATCTATCCAGTGGTGTCAGCGGGGTGTTGAAGTCCCCTGCTATGATTGTATTGCTGTTGATTTCTCCTTGGAAGTCCTCCAGAAGTTTTAAAATATATTTTGGTGCTCCTCTATTGGGTGCATATATGTTTATCAAGGTTATATCTTCCTGTTGGATAGATCCTTTCAATATTATGTAGTGGCCTTCTTTGTCTATCGTTATGGCCTTCATTTTGAAATCTATTTGATCAGATATGAGTATTGCTACCCCAGCTTTTTTTTTCCTTTCCCTTTACTTGGAAGATTTTTTTCCATCCCTTCACTTTCAACCTATGTGAGTCTTTTGTTGTGAGGTGGGTCTCTTGTAAGCAACATATAGATGAGTCATGCTTTTTTGTCCAATCAGCTACTCTGTGTCTTTTTATTGGAGTATTCAGTCCGTTTATTTTTAAGATGATTATTGATATGTACTTATTTATTGCCATTTTTGTTTAGTGTGGTTATAGTTTTCTTCCTATTTCTCCTGCTAATTACAGCAGTCCTTTTAACATTTTTTGCAGTGTTAGTTTGGTGCTAATGTATTCCCTTAGGCTTTTTTTTTGTCTGGGAAACTCTTTATTTGACCTGCTATTTTGAATGATAGCCTTGCTGGGTAGAGTAGTTTTGGATTCAGATTCTTGTTTTTCATGATCTTGATTACCTCATGCCATTCCCTTCTGGCCTTTAGTGTTTCTTGTGAGACATCAGCTGAGAGCCTTATGTGGTTTCCTTTGTAGGTAACCTATTGCTTCTCTCTTGCTGCTTTTAGGAATCTCTCTTTGTCTTTAATTTTTGGCACTTTGATTACTATGTGTCTTGGTGTGGGCTTGTTTGGGTTCTTCTTACTTGGGGTTCTCTGTGCTTCTTGAACTTGAATACCTTCTTCCTTCCCCAAATTAGGGAAGTTTTCTGTCACCATTTCTTTAAATATATTCTCTAATCCTTGCTCATTTTCTTCTTCTTCGGTGACTCCTATGATGCCAATGTTATTACGTTTTCAGTTGTCCCACAGTCTCTTAAACTGTTTTTCTGTTTTTTAATTATTTTTTCCTTTTGGTTTTCTGATTGGTTGATTTTTTCTACCCTATCTTCTAATTCACTGATCCATTCCTCAGCTTCCTCTACCCTGCTATTTAGACTTTCCAATGTGTTTTTATTTCTGATATGTCATTCGTCATTTCTTCTTGGTGGTTTTTAATTTCCAATTGGGTGATTTTCAACATTTCTATGTCTTTACTCATGGTGCTCATGTCCTTACACATGCTGTTGAGCTTCCTCAAGATCATGGTTCTGAATTCTAGTTCTGTTAACTTGCTTAACTGCACCTCATTTATCTCATCTTCGGTAGAGGTCTCTTGTTCTTTCATTTGGCTTTTGTTTCTGTTTTTCACCATTTTGGCTATTATATTGGCCTTTGTGGTCTGCCAAGTTTTCCCTGTGGGTGTTAGTGTTCTGCTGTTTGTGGCTCCCTCTCCTGGGTTTGGATGAGGCAGGGAGGACCCACTTTAAACACCACTGTCAAGTCTTAACTTTCCTGGTTAGAGTAGCTAGCCCAGGGAATGGTTGTTATCCTCTAGCTTTTTTGCCTGGAGGCTATTAGTGGCGGTCACATGAAGAAACTTGGTTTCTGAGTTGACTGAAAAACTCCCTCAGGTGCTCAGTGTAAGAGGATTTCCCGAGGGTGGGGCAGATGCTGGTTGTTAATGGGACTCAATTAGCATTTCTATGGCCACCTGGTGGGGTTGAATCTCCAAGGGAGGGGCCACTGCCTCTCCCCAGAGCCGTGGGAAGGAGTAAGATGACCACAGTCCTGTGTGGCCGCAACTCAGCAAAAGCTCTGAGTGCCCTCCACATCCCGAGTGTCCCCACACAGTTCCAGTCCAGTCTGCCTTCCCTCTGTCGGAGCCCAAGGTGAGTGGCTGCTGCCAATTTAGCCTCTGTCCGGGCTCTGTGCCGTGGAGCTGCCTGGGACTTTAACCCGAGGGCGCTGCTCCCAGCTAAGGGTGGCCGAGGCTGTGGCAGCTCCCAGCTGAGGGCGTAGCACCCAGCCGAGGTCACAGGACCCAGATGAGGCAGCCGAAGGTCCCAGCTGAGGCCGCAGCAGGTCCCAGCCGGGGCCGCAGGTCCCAGCCGAGTCCACTGGTCCCAGTCGAGGGCGTAGCACCCAGCCGAGGTCGCAGGACCCAGCCGCGGCAGCTGCTGGTCCCAGCCGAGTCCCCTGGTCCCCACCCGGGCCGCTGCGGACTGTGGGCTCCTGGCCACCTCTCGCGTCCTCGCAAGCCTACCAGGATTGAGTCAGTGTCCCTGGTTATGTGGTCCTCCAGGCTGCCTTTCGGTTGCCCCTTCCTGACGATTTGTCTTTATTTTTGTTGTAAATCCAGTTTGGTCCTGGGAGATGGTCTGTGTAGCATCCATTCACTCCACTGCCATTTTTTCTCCTCCGTGAGTCCTCCAAGTTGCACTATTTTCATAGGTCAGTGGTTGTGTGTAAGAACTGTGTGTGTGTGACTAAATGTACGATAATGATACAATATTTGTGTCTAATATGTCTTATTTTCTCTAATATATTGGGTAATGCAGGCGTAATGGTGACTAAAGAGTGTTATTTCATGTCTAGAGGGCTCTAATAATGTTTAAAAACATATAGAAGGCCGTAAACAAGTTTTTTATGCTCTGTGAAAATATTCGATTTATAAATAAAGACTCCTACTTCGTGGAAATTAACTTATCGTGGAAGTGATTAACCGTGATAAACGAGGGCCGACTGCACCCCTACGTTCATTCAGTGTTATTTGCAATAGCCAAGACCTGGAAACAGCCCAAGCGGCCATCGGCAGATGAGTGGGTAAAAAAGCCGTGCTATATGTGCAACAACAAAAACACTCGGCCCTGAAAAGGAACAAAAGTTCACCCTTTGCAACAGTACGGATGGACCTGGAGAACATTATGCTAAGTGAAATAAGCCAGTCAGAGAAAGACAAGTGTCTGATTTCACCCATGCGGAATTTAATGAACAAACTAAATTAACAAACGAAATAGAGACAGACTTGCAGATAGAGAGCGGCAGACAGCTCTGGAGGTGGAAGTGGAGGGGGTGGGTGGAGGGATTGAGCATTAAAGACAACAATAGAGAATTCATGGATGGGCCTGGGCAAGAGTGTGGTGATTTGGGGGGTGGAGGTGGTAGATGGCATAGAGGGGATAAAAGGTGATGGAAAAAATTAAATAATGACAATTAAAAAATATGCTCTGGCCAGTGGACCAAAGCGTGGGGGTTCGATTCCGGTCAAGGGCACCTCCCTTGGTTGCAGTTCATCCCCGGCCCTGATCGGGATTGTACAGGAGGCAACAAATTGGTGTGTGTGTCTCTCTCTCTTTGATGTTTCTCTCTCTCTCTCCCTGCCTTCCCACTCTATCTGTAGACAAGTGGAAAACTATCCTTGGGTGAGGATTAAACAAAAACAAAAACAAACCACTGAATGGGAGAACATTACTGAGAGACAGAAACGTCAATTGGCTGCCTCCTGCTCATGCCCTGACCAGAGACTGAACCACAACCTAGGCATGTGCCTTGACCGGAAACCAAACCCACCGCCTTTGGTGCACCGGACGATTCTCCAACCAGCCAAGCCACACTGGCCAGGGTTGTTGTTTTTTAATTAATTCTCACCAGAGGACATGCTGAGAGAGAGAGAGAGACAGACAGAGAGAGAGAGAGGTGAGAGAAATATCGATGGCTGCCCTCCTGCACCCCGACCTGGACCAAACCTGAAACCCGGTTCGGCCCGAGCAGGGACTAAAGAGGCGCCCTCTCCTGCACAGGACGACAGGCCACCCGCACTCCAGTTGGGCTATTGATGTTCATTTTAAAACCCTATTAGGCTCCCAAGTAATATGTCAAGTGAGCAGTTAGAGCCACAAACCGGAGCTGCGGGGCGAGAAAGCAGCAGTTAAAACCAGGGCTCGGGCTGAGATCCCCGAGAAGAGGTCCGAGGACGGCAGTGTGGGCAGAGACCGGCGGCCAGAAGGGGAAGAAAGAGGAAACCAAGTGCAAAAGGGCCCTGGGAGCAAAGTAGGAAGCGGAGGAGGCTGGGGAGCCCCTCCGACGGGTGCTGGAGCCAGAACCTCCTCCGGTCCACGGGGAGCTGAGAACCCCTGTTGGATTTAGCGGCATAGAGGTCGTTTGAAACTTTGAGGAAAGTTGTTTTTCCAACAGTGTTGAGGGTAAAATTGAGATTGAAGTGGATGGGTTCAGCTGAGTGTGGAAAGAAACAAAACGAAAAGTATGATTATAGACCATTGTCTTATACAAGGAACTTTTCATATCATGCTGGCAAAAAGCAGGATAAATTCTAAGGGAAACGCGGAAATGGCAAAAGTCGCTTTAATGTTATGTATATTTCCTTAATGGGAGATAACCATGTTTCGGGCTAATAGGAATCATCCCATAAGGAAGAAATTGTAAGGATGCAGAAGAAAAAAGTGTAACTCGCATTTGTCAGTAAACGAGGAGAGCTGAGAGCCAGAGCGCAAGGCGAGGGAGCGGACATGGGAAAAGGAAAGTCCATTCACAAGGACACGCTTTCTCAGGCATCACCTTACACGCCCACTTCTGACGTGGATGGTCAGAGGTGTGGCTGCTCAGACGTGTGTCTTCTTCGTGGCGCAAAGCCACGTGCTGGTTCAATTCTGTGTGAGGACCCTGAAGCGTCCTTTCTTCCTGGCTTGCGATGCATTTCGTAATGAATTCTCACGACAGTGCAGTAAGCTGGCAATATTTTTGCCTTTCTTGAGTCTCATATATCAGTAACTATATTCAAAGCTTCAAATTTTGTTTTCTGTACATAATTCTAAAATAGGTTTTATTTGAGTTTTTCTTCATTGCCTTTCTCTCTCTCTCTTACAGACGACCGGTGGCTCCCCTAGAGTCATGTGAAGCAGAGAGACTGTGGGACAGCACCCTTAATCTGACTGTTAACTCATAACTTTGAGGCTTCTTGCTTTCTGATTTTCTTCAGTCTTTTAAAATAATAATCTTTTTATTCAGATGAAGTTGGCTATTCCAGAGTTGGACGTCTATTACCTTTAAACTCTGTTTCCTTTGACTTCTGCGTGAAAACCAGCCAAATCTTTCTTGAACTCTATTTTGTATATTTTCTTGGACTCTATGATATATATGTATTAACATGTATATGTTAATATATATCTACATTGTAGTATATTTAGAGGGTAAATATATTGTAAAGTATTTCAAAAGTCAGGCAAAATTTTTCAATACTCACTTTTGGTATTTTTAGCCACTTTCTCTACAAGAAGAGAAAAATGCTTTTCCTAATGCTGTTTTCTGCCCCAAATTGATCTTTACCTTTCTAGCCTGTGATATCTGTTTTCTCAACACACACTGCCCAACTGCTTAGCCAGCAGCTCGTGGCTTACACTTTGGTTATGGCAGCCTAACACTTAAGTAGCTATTATGTCAGTTTTTCAAGTAAGCACAAGTACGGGGGAGGGGGGAGGACAGAAAATCTAGTTTATAACACTATCTTAATTATAAAAAGAACTGTAAAACATTCTAGATGAAAAATAACAACATGTCTTCAGAAGGTCATATGAATTTTTTTCCAAATGAAAATTTTATTTCTGCCTCTAGTAGACTGACAATTATCAATTAATATGCATCCAATAAGGAAATATTCTGTGAAAAAAAAGGTCCTTTGCATGTTTATCTCCCTTCAACAAGTTCAGTATAGTAGCGAGGCTTGGGCGTGGTTTGGTACAGGCATGGGGTGCGCACTACTCCTCTTACCTTCTTCTGAGCCCCTGCTGTTTCATCTCCTCCATACCATCCTGCATCTACAGTCACACCTTAAAGCCTGCTTTAAGAATCTGTCATCTCTGCTCCTCCCTCGATTTTACCTCACACACAACAGGCTCTTCCCCATCAGCGCCTCCCCCTGGTTAGTCCACATCTTACAGAGGGGCTGATACAAACACGCCGCCGATCTCCCTCTGTCCTGGGATGATAAGACAGTGCTGAATTAGATGTGAGTAGGTCCTAGGTTCCTGATTAATTTATAATAGATGCCCAAAGTTTGTTGATTAAAAGTTTAAAAGCAGTTTTTTTGTTTTTGTTTTTATGACACTGATTCACTGTGTTGACCTATTTCTTCTTAGTTTTTAGGTCCATGATGTAAATAAGATTTTGGAAATTACCACATAAGTTTATATTTTTAAGTGTTTATAAGTATAAAATGAATTCGACTAGTATATATCAGTGACTTTTTCTTTTAGAAAAAAGCCTCATTTACTTTAAAATACTTAAGTATTGTCAAAAATGTGTTTTGACATTGTCCTAGCAGGATTATCAGGAACAAATGAAAATTATGGGGAAACACTTTCAGATAATAGCCTAAATTCTCATTCTTGAAAGCTGACCTAACTATGCTCTTCTCTTCATGCCTGTTCTCACCTCATAAAATAACTATATTTTGGGACAACACTCTAACCAACTGAGCTACTCAGTCAGGGCCACATCAATCTTATTTTCATACCCTCTAATACGTTCTTTATTAGTTCATGCAGCTAATATGTTACTGGGTTTTGAATCAAGATTCGTTGGCTAAAAAATCAACTTTGGCCCTGGCCAGTTTTGCTCAGTGGTTAGAAAATTGGCCTGTGGACCAAAGGATTGTGGATTCCATTCCTGGTCAAGGGCACATACCTGGGTTGCAGGTTCTATCCCCAGCCCTGGTCAGGGTCATGTGAGAGGCAACCAACTGATGTGTCTCTCTCACATCGATGTTTCTCTCTCTCTCTCTCCCTCCCACCTTCCACTCTATCTAAAAATCAATGGAAAAATATCCTCAGGTGAGGATTAATAACAACAACAAAAATCAACATTGTATATATCAAACAATTTTATTTTGTTACATATTGCCTCTCCTTCTTACTGTTACATCTAAATTATTGTGTGTTATAATAAAAGCCAATAATTTTGACATTTCTCTACAAAATGTAGGAATAGCTAAAAATGTATAGATCACTCAGCTGTGTGTTACAAAAACCAGTAACAATTTTATTTCATAAAAATTCTATGATTTTTTAAAAGTGAAATTATTGTTATTAACAAGAATGTATTTAAAAAGATATAAAACACTTAATATAATCTGTTCTTGATCTTGAATAGGCATGGATTATTTGTGGTTAAGGGAGGCTTTCTCTGTCTTCATATCTCTGACATTTAATATAATGCTAATATGATATAAATAGTCAATAATATTTGCCTAATGAGTAGATCAGAGATAACCAAATCTGTATTTGTAGTTTAAATAAAATACTTCAATTTTATTAAATTGTCCAGATTTTCTTAGAATGCTTTATTAGACTGATATGTCTTTCCCATATGATTTACTATTGAATCAAATTGTTAGGTAACTTTCTCACATTTCATAACTTTGATATGTTTTATGAACTATTTCTAACTTGTGATTCCAGTGTGCTAGCATATAAATGTGTGTGATGAAGATAAGGACAATGTAATACATTTTGGGTTACTAATTTCATTTTTTTAAACTTATCGTTATTGTTGAATATTTTACAGATGTCCCCCCTTTTTTCCCCATTGACCCCCTCCTCACCAATCCCACCCCACTTCTGCCTTCCCCACACTATTGTCTGTGTTTATTAGTTATGCATATATGCATTGAAGTTATTTGGTTTATCTCATCCAAACCTCCCTCCCCACTTCCCATTGAGGTTCATTAGTCTAACAACCAATTTGTACTTCTTAATCCCTTCATATTTCTCACCCATGTCCCCAACTCCCTCCCATCTGGCAAGCCACAAAAAATTCTCTGTATCTAGGAGTCTGTTTCTGTTCTCCTTGCTCATTTTGTTTGTAGATTCCATTGTTGATAGATACGTATTAATTGCCATTTTATTGTTCATATTTTTTTTGTTCTTCTTCTTCAAGAAGACCTTTTAACATTTCATATAATACTGGTTTGGTGGTGATGAACTCCTTTAGCTTTTTCTTGTCTGGGGAATTCATTATATGTCCATCCATTTTAAATGACAACTTTGCAGGATAGAGTAATCTTAGTTATAGGTTGTTGCTTTTCATCACTTTGAATATCTCTTGGCACTCCCTTCTGGCCTGCAAAGTTTCTTTTGAGAAATCAGCTGACAGTCTTATGGGATCTCCTTTGTAGGTAACAAGCTGCTTTTCTCTTGCTGCTTTTAAGATTTTCTCTTTGTCTTTAACCTTTGGCATTTTGATGATGATGTGTCTTGGTGTGGACCTCTTTGGGTTCATTTTGTTTGAAACTCTCTGTGCTTCCTGGACTTGTATGTCTGTTTCCTTCACCAAGTTAGGGAAGTTTTCGGTCATTATTTTTTCAAATAGGTTTTCAATTTCTTGCTCGCTCTCTTCTCCTTCTGGCACCCTCATGATGCGAATGTTGGCACACTTGAAGTTGTCCAGAAGCTCCTTACACTATCCTCATTTTTGTGGATTCTTTTTTCTTTTTGCTGATCTGATTAGGTGGTTTTTGATTTCTTATATTCCAAATCAATGGTTTACTTCTTGGCTTTACCTACTCTACTATTTATTCTCTGTAAATTATTTTTTATTTCAGTTAGTGCATCCTTTATTTCTGACTGGTCCTTTTTTATGTTATTGATGTTCTAAGTTCCTTGAAATTCTCCTTAAGTTTCTTTAAGGTCTCACTAAGTTCCTTGAAGTTCTCACTAAGTTCCTTGAGCACCCTTATAACCAGTGTTTTGAATTCTGCATCTGATTGATTGCTTATCTCCATTTTGTTTATTTATTTTCCTGGAGTTTTTTTTTTCTTCTTTCATTTGGGACATGCTTCTTTGTCTCCTTATTTTGGTTGCTTCCTTGTGTTTGTTTCTATGTATTAGGTAGAGTTGCTATGTCTCTTAGGCTTCATAGGGTGGCCTATTGTTGTAGGTGTCCTGTTGGTACGTCAATGGCAGGGATTTACTCAGGCTGATCAGCTGCAAGGACTGGCTGTGCCCACTGACTACTGGCCCCTGACTACCCTGGAGGATCAGCTGTGTAAGGGTCCAACACACAGAGCAAGACTTACTTCAGCAGGGCTCTAGTACCCACTGAGCCACTCACTGAGTGTGTCACTTGTGGAGGTGGTTGGCCAGTGGTGCCTCGACGTGGTCTGAAGCTGTCCACTGGGTGTGGTGGCTCTGGGGCAAGGTCAGCCACTGCCTGTGTTCTATCCAAGGCCATCCAGGCATAAGCTACAGAGTGACCTGCTGGGCTTGGAGGTGCCCAGGAAAGGCCAAGTTGTGAACCTAGGCTGGCTGCTTCTAGTGCCAGGCCCAAGGCCAGTTAATGAGAGGTATGGGGCTCGCTGAGACCAGATGCTGCTTGTTCGAGAGATTTTAAGAAAATCTGAAGCAGGATCCAAGGCAGACCAATCCTATGGTAAAGCCATTAGAAACAGCTTGGGTGGGCCTCAGGGAATCACCAGGGAGGGGCAAACAGTGTGAGCCAGGCTGCTGGAGTCCCAGATATAGCAGCCATCTGCTGCCTCAGGGAAGGGCTCACCAAGGGAACAAAGGTCTCCACTAGCATGTCTGTCCATGAGGAAGCTGCCTCTCCAGCCCTCGTCCCAAGGCCAAACATCTCAGTTCTTCCTCGCACAGCTCAGGTGACTTTCAAGTTGCATTCCCTCCGAGCTCAGAGGGAGCAAGTCCGAGTAAGTCCGTGCGCGGGCCCTTTAAGAGGAGCTGCATGGGGCTCCTGAAGCCTCAGCCTCCCTGAGCCTCAGTTCCCGCTGGTTTTCCAGCCAGAAGTGATGGGGATTCTCTTCCTGGCACTGGAACCCTGAGCGGGGCACCTGGTGTGGGACGGGGACCCCTCAGTCCTCAGGGAGGACCTTCCCAGCCGAGGTGTCCTCCTGATTTTATCCGCCACCCGTGGATGTGGGGCCAGCCCGTCCGCCCTCCTCCCAGTCTCAGTGTGGCTGCTTTAATTCCGTAGTTGTACGACTTCCATTCAGCTCAGTGTCAGGCAGTTCTGAATAATGGTTGTGCTGTAGTTTAGTTGTAATTTTGATGTGGTTGTGGGAGGAGGCGAGACCGCGTTTACCTACCTGCCATCTTGACCGGAAGTCCCTGGGTTATTAATTTTAAAAACAAACTGTTGGGACAAATTATTACTACGAAGCAACTCTGTAATTGGCATTGATAATAGTACAGTAGCATCATTCTTGTGGGTGGATATATGTAAATGTAGGATATTTGCTGTTCATCGACTACATGTCTTTGACATTCACCTTTGTGTATTTCACCTATAACTCCATGACTGCAGACCTAAATACATCTCATCTCTATTATTGAATTTTATTTTTTGAGAACTTCTAAAAATGCCTACTAAATCAGATTCAGCTCAATAAAACTGACATCTTTTTCACAAGATCTTTTTTTTATTGTTTGATATTTTAAATACTTTTTTTCTCTAGCCCCTTTTTTTCCTAGTGGAATAATCAAGATTAGCTAATATTATTCAAGTGATGTTTTTGTCTCATATTGTAGACATAAATAAAAATGGTTTCTTGCACCTCATAGTCAATTAAACATTCCTCTTCTACTAGGAAAAAAATTGCTAAATGCTCACATCCTTATACCTTTAATTTTTTACTCTGGTGGTTATTTTAATTTGTATGATATATATTTTAAGACATTTTATTGAAGCACAATTGACATAGAGCCCAAGATACATATTTTGAATTTGATTATGTCAAATAAATATACCTATGAAATTACTACCATAATCAAGAAAACTGCATGTTCCCCTTCCAATCACAACCCTCTTCCCCCTCCCTCAGAGTAACTATTCTCCTAACATGCAACAGGAGATAGGAATTCTGCTTGCTTGCTTTTAAGTGTAAATAAATAGAAAGATACAGTAGGTGATCTTTTCCTATGACTTCTTTTGTTCAACATTATATTAGTGAAATTCAAACATATTGTTGCATGTAGTTGTAGTTGCCTCCTTCTTATTGCCAAATGGTTTTAAGATGTATATATGTCAGTTTATCTGCTCTACTCATTGACAATTACTCAGGTTGTTTACAGCTAGGGTTACTATGAATAGTGCTGCCATTACTGTTCTTACGCATGACCTCATATGAGCATGTTTAAATATTTCTGTTGGATATATAGCTAGATGCATAATATTCTTTATGTAAATACTGTCAAAACATTTTCAGCTTTGGTCAGTGTGGCTCAGAGGTTAGAACGTCAGCCCATGCACAGAGAGGTTGTAGGTTCGATTCCTGGTCAGTGGCATGTACTTGGGTTGCAGGTCCAGTCCCTGGCCTCAGCTGGCACTTGCAGGAGGCAACCAATTGATGTATCTCTTTCACATCATTATTTCTCTCTCTCTTCCCCCACTCCCTCCCTCTCTAAAAAGGTCAATAGAAAAAATATCCTTGGGTGAGGATTAATATCAACAAACATTTTCACATTGGTTGTACTAATTTATACTCTTGTCAACACTTGGTATTGTCTGCTTTGGTCAGCGGAGGTCAAGGTGGGTCTCTGGCTAGAGATAGCCTCTGGCCAGAGACAGTACTCTGTACCCCGCAGTTCTTATCTTGCTTGTAGGAATTAATTCAAACAAGAGACAACAACTAGCAGCAAAAGCAGGTGAGGATTTATTTGTAGGAAAGAAATACAGTCAAATAGAACCTGAGCGGGCAGCTCAACCTGCCACAACAAATCAAATGCCCTGAGCAGGCAGCCCAGCTGACTGTGACCGAACCAAGTGCCCTGATATTTGGGAGTTCAGAGGATTTATACCCCTAGGCTGGAATGCTCCTAGGCAAGCAGCAAGTCACCACCTCTCTCAAATCCCCCCCCCCCCCCGCCCCACAAAAAAATCTTTAAATTATAAGGCTCCTTCACCTAGGTGTTATGCCACTGGTCAGACCACATCCTGGAGAGGCTCTAAGTCGTCTCTCCTCACATAGGGGTCTGTTGCCTCTATTGTCTATTTTTGGTTTGTCATGTCTTATACACATTCTCTCCAAGCCCCAGCTGCCCCTCCCTGCTTATGTATTTCTATCTGCCTACTCTAACATTCCCCTCCCTCAAGGGATATGGGTCAAATTCATTTGGGAAGCTGAAGGGCATAGTTCTGACTTCCGGATCTGCTTCCTGCTGAGTTTGGACGTAGAGGTGAGTTGGCCCGATGGCCCTTGCTCTCTGTCTGGGAGTGGCCAGGTTAGGGTGGAGTGGAAGCACTGTGTAACCTGATCTAGTGGGTTTGGTGGCCTAGGCTAACCGAAGGGGATAGAGGTGAGTCTGAGACCTGGTAATTTGAGTCAGTCTTGAGTCAGTGTCATTCGAAGTCTTACAGCTTGTATTCAATCTGAAACAAAGGAGACAAGGGTGTTTAGAATTCAGGGTTCAAAAATTAGGGTAAGAGTCCTTACAGGATTGGGGTAAAGGGAGTTATCCATTGGAGGACGGTGGAAGTCAGGGACTCCAAGAGAGGGATTTGTATTTATTTTCTAGGTCCGTGGCTTGTGTGATGAGGCTTCTGATGTTGTCTTATACCTGAAAGGATTGATTAATATAGAGTATAGAAACGGTTAACATAACCCTCAAATGGGGTCTCTGGTGGTGTGTAAGTGAACAAGCATATAAGGAGAATGATTATATAAGCATTTGAGAGAATTATAGTTCCATCCTGAAAGAAAAATACAAAGCCGACTGTATTGGTCAGACTGTATTGGTCAAGCACCATAAATTAAACCTATAAAAAAGCAACAAGCCAGAATAGAGGCTGCTTTAAATCTTACTATTAATCATTATTTATATTTTGAGAATTTTCTTGAAAGGTAACTTCATTTTTAAAAATAGAGTAGTTTTAAATGTAGCGGCTCCACTGTCCAGATTTCGGAGGGTGATTCTGCCCTTCATCCGAGTTGGAACATGGCTTTAGCCCGGTGGTGCCTGGAACCCTGACGCTGTTTGAGCAGAAGGCACAACAGTATTGTAAGGACAGAAAACAGGCCTTTCTTGTCTTTGTTCCGGTGTTTCCACCATTTGTGAGGAGCAGCTGGTAATTACGTGTGGAAATTGCTGGCTCCTGAGTGGTCTGCCTCTCCCTCCGCAGTGGGACCAGTGGGACCGATAAGGGCAGGGCTCAAGGCTGCATCCCCTCCCCCCTCCTCCCCGCTATTTTAACAACTCTGGGCTGATTTGCACCAAAGAGTCTCTAGTTAGTGGAAAGTTCCCTTCCCTCTCCCCTTCAGACAAACCTCTTTCTTTTGAACTCTTTGCAACTTTTGCTCTAAGCATGTTTTATAGGCTAGAGAAATGCTGATAAAGACACCTCCTTAAGCCCTGGCCGGTTTGGCTCAGCGGTTGGAGCATCGGCCTGCAGACCAGAGTCCCAGGTTTGGTTCCCGCTCGGGGCACGTATCAAAAAAAAAAAAACCACATCTCCTTAGGACATCTGCCTGACTGTCTCCCAGAAAGCAAACCAACTTCTCCAGTCAATCCTTGAAATCTGGTCAACTCCCACACAGTCCCCCCGCCCTGCTGCCGCTGCAGTGTACTCCCTAAAACCCCAATAAAAGGGCAACTCTCTCTCTCTGTGTTGCCTTGTGTTGCCTGTCGACACTGGCCCTTCCTTCCTTGGAAAGTAAAAGTACATTTTCCTCTCTCTCTTCTCTCAATTATGAATTCTTTCACAAGCCCACATCACCAGCCAAACCCTAAAGTATATGCCCTTTCCTGTTTTCCTTCTCAAACTATGTTGTCTCTCTGTAGAGTATTATACAGGGGTTTGGCCTTTTCTTCATAGCCCAAGATTCAAAGCCAGTAATATCCTGTTACCCCCAAAAGGCCCTCAGTTGTCTAGTCAAGGTGGGCCTGAGTGTATTTTGTATAGTTTGTATTTTCACTTGAGATATAATTGTTTCTCCATGTGGGAGTATTAAGCCTAAATAATTTATCTATTTTAAGAGTTGTGCCTTTTCCTTAGAGATTTTATCCCCTTACTGCCAAAAAATTTAAACTCTAGATTAAATACTCTTGGCCTAATTTTTTGGTGGGGGAACAGATTAGATCATCGACATATTGTAAGATCTGTCCACCCACCCCAAGAGATAGGTCCTTTAAATCCTCTGCTAAGGCTTGCCCAAAGGGGGGGGGGCGGCTATCTCTGGAGCCTGGAGGCAGGACTGTCTAAATAAGCTGTTGTTGAAACTCCTGTGTGTCTGTTCATTCCAAGGCAAATAGAAATTGATGAGCTGGGTCTAAGAGCATACAGAAAAAGGCATCTTTCAGCCCTGGCTGATTTGGCTCAGCGGTTAGAGCATCGACCTGCGGTCCAGAGAGACCCGGGTTCGGTTCTCGCTAAGGGCATGTACTTTGGTTGCAGTTTGTCCCCAGCCCTGGTTGCGTCATGCGGGTGGCAGCCACTCGATGTGTACCTTTCACGTCAATGTTTCTCTCTCTCTCTCTTCCTTCTGCTCTATCTAAACAAATGAAAAAATGTCCTCGGGTGAGGATAAAAAAAAAAAAAGGCATCTTTTAGATGTACTGAAAACTGTTGTGTTCCTGATGGTATTCTGCTGAGAATAGTACAGGGATTTAGAACCACGGGGTGGATAGGAAC
This sequence comes from Molossus molossus, assembly GCF_014108415.1. Classification (NCBI taxonomy): domain Eukaryota; kingdom Metazoa; phylum Chordata; class Mammalia; order Chiroptera; family Molossidae; genus Molossus; species Molossus molossus. The sequence goes on along the minus strand of NW_023425348.1, from coordinate 7,026,749 downwards.
TACTGCCTCATTAATTATTCTTAAGTCCTGAACACGCTGGTATTTTCCATCTTTTTTCTTTATAGGTAGAATAGGAATTTTACAGGGAGACTTGCAGGGGATTAAAAGACATGTTCAAGGAATCTAAATATAATTTCTTATAGGCCTGTTCTTGCCTCAGAATTAATAGGGTACTGCTTCTTGTGAGGAAATTTTGTAGGATCTTTTAATCTAATCATGATGGGTTTGGCATAATTAGCCCAGCTCAGTATTCCTGCTGCCCAGACCAGTGAATCTAAGTCTAGGTTTTCCGTATAGCTTTCCTTATTTTTGATTCTAATATTAGGAGGTCTGCTGTTTCTTCGGGAACAGAGAAGACTACACCAGTTCTCATTTTGGTTAATATGTTTCTCCCCAGCAACAGGGTGGAGCATTCAGGTATTATTAGAAATGAATGTGCAAATATGGTACATCCCCAAAAGCAACTTAAAGAAGGTGGTGTATGTTTTGAGGATGATCTTGTGAAAGCTGGAGTAGGGCTACTCCGGCCACTGGCTTCAGGATGGGACAGGTCCCACCTCCTGACAGGTTTTATGAGGGAGGAAGAAGCTAACCAGGCGGTGTGGGCCCTGGGACAAAGATCAACTTGCCCCTTAGTCCGAATTGTTTCTCCTGTACTTTTCATCTCTGGTCCTGCGTGGTCTCCGCATGTTGGATGCCTAAAGAGACGCGGGAGGCCGTGTCACTGCGAGAAAGGTGGGGCAGACCCAGGAGTGGCTCCAAAGATTTCCCTGTGGTTTCCCACCAAACGTCTTCACTGTGTCTCTCCTACTCCTGCCCGGGGAAAAGACTCCTACAGTTTCCTGTCACTTTCTGTCTTCCCTTAACTTTGTGACAAATGCAACAATAATTGCTTTATTTTCTCTCTACCTGGTTCAAAAATTAACGAGAGCATGTGTATTGACACAAATGGTTCTAAAATCTGCCTTAGATTAAAAAAATGAATGTATTCTTCCGGAAACATCTGAGAGCCTCCTCCTGCCGGGCCGTCCTCCAGGGCCTGGGCATTGAGGGTGCAGGCGACCGCTCTGCCCGGGACGTGCTTGTGTCCCGGTGAGGACTGGTGACGACAAACAGGAGATGGATGAGGCAGGTAGGGACAGGTGTCGGGCAGTCTCTGGCGACTTCGGGGTGTCACTGGAGAAACACAGGAATCAGCATGTATTTGGAAAGAATCGGTCTGGTATGGGAGGGGAGGGGCTCCTGGGAAGGAGGGGTTCGCCAGGGGACAACAGAAACTGAGGCGATGAATGAAGTAGCCCGGAAAAGAGGTGGCGGTGACGGCGGCAGGAGCGAAGAGGGCGGCAGGAGTCATCGCAGTGCTGCACGTGGACTGGCCGCGAGGCCATGTCGGACACTCCGCGGATGGGACGTGACAGACACGAGGGGACCGAGGGCCTTTCAGCGTGAACAAGACTGGCATTCACTGAAAAGACCAAGGAAGAGACAGACTTTTTAAATTGAAGTTTAAGTTGTAAACATATGCGTGAGATGCTGACTGGACAGACATCCAAGGAGGAACGGACAGCGGTGGTCAGACATAGAGGTTTAGATGTTTCACCTCTCGGCGGATAGTGTCACAGCAGAATGTCACAGTAGAAACGGGGGTGCCCCCGACCATGGGCATGGGAAGGGCCCGGACAGAGTGGCGGCGTGTCTTGCGCGTAAAGCTCACTGGCCATCACAAAGCAAATGTGGGAAGGTGCACTGCTTCTTAGACGTTCAACATGATGGAGAAGGTCTGTGATTTAGGTTGTAATGAAGCTGCATGCAAGATGACTTTATTCCTGCATCTTCTCAACCATTTCTTCCTAGTATTGGCCCTTTTCCTTTCCTACTTGGCGAGGTTTGGCCTAATGTTCAAGGATCTTTTTGCGGTCTCTGTCGGGTCTAGTCTAGTGACGACCACTTGCGGGGGTGAGCGGCCACGCGAACAGTTGCACAGCTAGCCTTCTCCCGGTGCACTCGGTCAGTGTACATGACATGTTTCTCCCTGTACACCTGGACTGCTTTGCCAGTTTGCTGCCCTTTGCAATGTCCTCGCACAACCTGAACTTCGTCATCCTTTCGGATGGGCATGGACCGACACGTGCTTCTGTCTCAGCTCTTTGGAAAGAGGAGAAGACACAGTCTTCCTGCGAATGTGGGAAGGTGCACTGAAGAGCCTTTTATGGTTCTTGCTCTGGTCGGAAGTCACAAAGGGATTAAACTTTATTTGGACCGCTGGTGCTTCTACGACGGCCGCCGTGAGTTCTCCTCCCCAACCCCCCCATTTCCACCCCACCCCCAACTGCAGCCTGCTTTTTCTATGAGTCTGTCTCTATTTTGCTTGTCAGTTTGTTCATTAGATTCCACATGGGAGTGAAATCATATGGTAATTGTCTTGCTCTGACTGGCTTATTTCACTTAACATAAGAGAAATTTCATTTTGTGTGTGTGTGTGTTCTTGTTCATTTATATTCTATTCTCATTTATATTCACCCCTCTACACTCTTTTTCCTTTTCTTCTCTTTATTTCTTCTCTTTCATCCGATTTTGTTAAGACATTAGGACATTTTGTATAACCTCCAATATAACTATCTAAATACTTAGTCTGACTACTATTAATATAACTATTAAATTAAGTATAATACCATCTCATATGAGCCGGACAGCAAATACTTTAATGTGTAAATTAAGTTCATTTTTTTCTCTATCACCTAGGTCAGGGGTGGGGACCATCTGGCCCTCAGGCCATAAAATGCCCTAGAAATCATTTGGTCTGGCCTGGCCAAGGCAACTGCAGGTGGACTCGAAGTTCAATAAATCAAGGAGTTTTTTCATAGCAACTTAAATTTATATTTTTTTTTCTTTTTATAACTGTTTTTTTTATATTGATTTTAGAGAGAGAGGAAGGGAGAGGGAGAGAGAGAGAGAAACATCGATGAGAGAGAACATCAATTGACCACCTCCTGCATGCCCCCTACTGGGGATTTGGCCCACAACCTGGGCATGTGTCCTGACCAGGAATCGAACCAGCAACTTCTTGGTGCATGGGTCAGTGCTCAACCAATGGGCCACACCGGCTGGGCAACATAAATTTATATTAAGTGAATAATAAAAGTAATGTAAATTTTGAGGGAAAAGCAAGAAACGTCCATTACGGGGTAGACAGGAAACATACAAGTACATGATGGGACAGACACGTATGCTTCTTGTTGGCTGCCTGGGGCCCACCTGTCTGTGCTGTGGTGACTCAGAGGACAGTCAGGCAGGCAGGCTGGCAGTGTACATGTTCAACAGTGTTCACACACTGTGGCAGAACTACGATGGTCCAGCGATGATGAGACGACATGTGATGATTTATCTTGATGTTGATGACCTTGCCTCCCATGACTGATGATCATGTTGTCGACTTCTTTGTCTACACAGATGATAATTCCAACCCAGCCTTCATCCACACATCCATGACCAACAATCCTAGCAAAAACTGATCTCAGAGGAAGATTAAGGAAATTACAGTACACAGAAAAGACCTCAAGAGTCGATGATATGAACATTGGATATGTTCCAAATCCAAGATGCAGGATTAGAACAGCAATCAAAGTAAAATAATCATGTCACTGGCAACACACACACACTGGATAGTTATGAAAACTTAAGTGGTAACTACAAAGAAAAGAAAAGTTAATGCAGAGTGTCGATCTTTCCAAGAGAAATGGACAAAGAATTATTTTTGTTGAAGTCACAGGCAAACCTGTGTGCCTAGTTTGTGGCCATGCGTGAGCAGTAATGAGAAAAGCCAATCTGGAGTGTCATTGTAGCTCAAAACATGCTAAACTCAGTGAATTGGGAGGCCAAATGCGTCTGGAGAAAACCAATGCTGTTCAATGGAGTTTGGAACCACAACAAGCCGCTTTCACTGGGCCTCGTGACAGACCACGCGTCTTAGTCGGTTTATGCAGTGAGCGAGCTAATCACAAAGACGCTGGGGCCTCGTGTAGAGGGAGAGTCTGTGAGAGACGCGTGGTGCCTGCTCGGAGCTGTTAGCCCCAGACAGAGTGAGATTGTTTCAGGGGTTAGCTCGTCTCCGAGAACCATCTCAGATCGGATTACTCATTTAGCACAAGATACTGAAAAAACACTGAAGGATTCTGCAGGAGATTTCCATTTTTTCTCTCTGGCTTGTGATGAGACAATGGACATAAAAAAATGCTGCCCAACTGGACGTTTTCGTTCGTGGGATAACTGCAGAGCTGGACACGCGAGAGGAACTGCTGTCATTGGAAGCCATGCGTGGCCTTGCAGGAGGTGAGGACTTGTTTGAGAGACTTCTTTTATCAATGAAAACACGAGCTGACATTTGAAAAGTGGCTTATTACAGATGGCGCTCCAGCACGGTTGGCTCGCAAAAAGGGTTAACGGCATTTGTCAAGAAAGAACTGAATCATCTCAGTCTTGATCCAAGTGACTTAATTCTATGCCACTGCATCATACACCAAGAAAGTCTGTGTGCACAGTCGTTGTGGCTCAACAATGTGATGTCAACAGAAGTGTCATGCAGAAATTTTGTGAAAAGCAGAGGGTTTAACAGCCACCAGTGTGAGGAGTTACTGATCTTGACTCTGAGGGCAGTGATCTTGTTTATCACTGTGAAGTGCGGTGCCTGAGTGGCAGGAACATGCTCGTGAGGTTTTACAAACTGTGGGATGAAGTCAAGCAGTTCATGGAGGTGAAGGGAAATCCTGTCAGGGAACTCAATGATAGCAAGTGGCTGTGTGATTTAGTGTTCGTGGACATTACCAAGTCCCTCTCAGAGCTGAATGTCAGGCTGCGGGGCCCCAACCAGCTTCTCAGCTCCCTGCTTTCAGACATGAAATGATCTGAAGCTAAATGAAGGCTGTGGAAGGTGCAACTCGAAAGGAATAACATGGTGCATTTCCCCACTCTGGAAGGACAAAAGCTTTCTATGACACCTGAATATGCTGGTGAATGTGTGAAAGTAATTGAAGCATTTAATGAAAGATTCAAGGACGTCAAAAGTAAACAAATGGAATTGAACATCTTTGCTACACTGTTCAAGGTGGAACCAGCTGATGTGCCTGATAACCTATAACTCAAAATCATTCAGCTGCAAAATGATGATGAGCTGAAAGCTAGGTACAACCACCTCCCACTGCTTGAGTTCTAGAAACGGTCCATAAGCAATGATGAAGTTCCCACTTTGAGGAGACACGCATTGAAATACGCATCTGTGTTCGGAACAACTTACTGCTGTGAGCAGTTCAAAACCTCCCACCACAAAGAGTCGACTGCGCCCTAGACGGACGGAAGCAAACCTGGAAGAGCAGTTGCGGGCAGCAGCAGCATCACCACCAGCTGACATCACAGCCTCACCACAGAGCAGCAGCTCCAGCCATCACCTTGGGGGTGAGTTAATTCAGTGTTTGACCAAATGTAACAGGCTAATTTTAAATTGATAATTTTGTATGGCCTGTGAATGATATTATAAATATCCAAATGACCCTTGGCAGAAAAATGGTTCCCCACCCCTGCCTTAGGTCTAATGGAAATTATTGTCCTCCGTTTAATCATTTTGAATTTATAGAAATTTAGTTTTCACAGTATTAGTTTCTAAATATATTCACCAGCACTTAATGAATATGCTTCTGTTTTGTTTTATGGATATCTTTGTTGATCTAGGGATGAAAATTAGATTACTGAATTCTTTCTCAATTGTTTCTCATAATTTACAAAATACTATTTTGAATATAAATAATTTTATGTGATTATTTTATGTACATTATTAATATACTTGTCAGTGTCCTCTATTTTATAACCCAATAGCTTATAAATTCATTACTTTTCTTCTTTTCTTCACTCCATTTAAAAAATAAACTGTTTCTATGATTCCTATGAGAGTCTGTCAAAATTTCACCCACATTCCAGAGCTATATGTATTTCTTCAAAAAATAGAAATGATATTTATATTATAATACAAAATTATTTAAAAACCCTTTGTAAGGTGAGCATTATGAATTCAATACCTAGCACATACTAACAGTTGTGATAAAATATGATGAATTCTGATTATTAATCCTAAATAGGTATTTGTTTCAAAAAACAATATTATGCAATTATTCTAACTTTGTCCATGACACATAAATAGAAGAAGCTTGAGGAAAATGGAGATGTAAATAAGCAACTACTTTTTCTTCTTTTCACATAGTCTTTGGCACTTGCCTACTGATATTTTACTTTGTTTTTTTATATAGAATACATACTTATTTCAAATAAAATGTACTCCCTTGATGCTGACTCATATTTTATTTATTTTTTATTTTTTTTATCCTCACCCGAGGATATTTCTGACTCATATTTTATAGATAATTACATATCACTTTGTATACAGACAATAACATATTTATTTTTCATACTTTATAGGATCTGATATATTGATGGCTACCAGTAGGGGAACAAACATCTTGGGTTCCAGGACAATCTTGGAGATATATATATAGAGAGAGAGATATAGATATACATATATATATATATTTTTTTTCCCCTGCTTTTTCCCCCAGGGAATTGTTTTGTTAACAAGATGCTTTTAAAGGCGTCCGAAGTTAGAAAAGAAATGTAGATATATGGCTATCTCTTAATCTTATAAAAGAAATGGAACATTTTTTATTTATTACATGTAATTACTTTTGCTTACCTTCTCACACAGAAACCTTATTAAATTTTAAGGAAACATGATTCTTTAATAATCTTCTTAAATGCAGTGTTAAACCTAAAATCTACTTTAATTGCCCCAATGAGTCCCTACATTAGTTATCAAGGGAATGTTAAATGATTGAAATATGATGATGAGTTATTTTGTTCTAATCACTCTAGTTTTAACTTAATGATAATGAAAAAAACCCACTCATAATATAAGTTTATGTTTAAGCAGGTAAACGAGAAACACAGGGCAATATCTATTGCAACCTCTAATCACATTGCAGTCCATTGGGGGGAATCACTGACAACTGGGCGGCGAAGAGTTAACAGGCAGCGATCCAGTTCCGACCCTAACCTCGCTCTTTGATCTGTGTCATCGAAGCACATGTGACAGGTGCCCGTCACAGACACCCAGAGGTGTTATCCGACAGCCCCTGAGTCAGAGGAAGAGGGCTGTCCCCACCTTGATTCTTGTCTTCTCATATAAATGAATTTACATCAGAACACTTTATTGCATTGGGATAAAGCCAGTTTATTTAAAACATAAAACATGCACATGTATTAAAGAAACAAGGCAAGCAAATCTATACATCTGGTTTATGAAGTGTAATGGGCTCTCAGCTCATCTGAAGAGCAAGTGGGTGGGTGTTTGAGGCATTATATAACCTCCAGTCTATAAGGTTTTTGTTTCTAATTCCTCTGCTAGATATCCTGGTACAGATAAACTCTGAAGGTCTCCCATTTCTTTGTTATGGCTTTTCCACAATTTATGATAAGCAGCTGGCAATTAAATTCGGACACTGCTGCTTTCTGTTGAAACGGTGAGATGAGCTAAGACTGCTCTTCTGTCCCTCTCCTCCCTGCTGTTTCTTTTTCTTTATTGATTTGAGAGAGAGAGGAAGGGAGAGGGAGAGGGAGATAGAAACATCGATGACAGAGAACATGGATTGGCTGCCTCCTGCATGCCCCCCACTGGGGCTTTGGCCCACAGTCAGTGACCTCTCAGTGCCTGGGTTGTGCTCAGCCACTGAGCCATACCGGCTGGGCCACACTGCTGTTTTAACAGGTTTAGAATGACTTGCACTAAATAGTCTCTGGTTGGTGAGAAGTTGAATTAGGGTTCCTTCTCTTCCTCCTTCTCCCTCCCTTCCCTTCCTCCTCCTCTTCTGCATTGTTTTGTGAAAAGGAGAGGTTTTAACCCTTTGTTCTCAAGATAAGGTCCTGCTACAAGCTGCCTGCAAAGCTTTTTGGCTTGGTTTAACTTTTCTGTCTTAGTTTCCCTATTTCACTCGTCCCGGAATTTTTCTAGCTTTTCATTGTCCTATAACAAATTCAGTGACTTTATAATCACAATACAGTCCTGGCCAGTTTGGCTCAGCGGTCAGAGCGTCGGTCCACGGACCAGAGAGTCCTGGGTTCAGCTCCCACTAAGGGTACCTTGGTTGCAGTTTGTCCCCGGCCTCATGGGGTTGTGAGGGTGGCAGCCAGTCGATGTGTCTCTTTCACATTGATGTTTCTCTTTCTCTTCCTCCCTCTCTCCCTCCTGCTCTATCTGAAGATAAACGCAAAAATGTCCTCAGGTGAGGATTTATATATATATATATGTGTATATGTATATATACACACATATATATATTTGTATATGTATGTACATACATATATATATTTGTATATGTATGTATACACACACACACACACATATATAATCACAACACAGTTCTTATAGCATCAGCTACTTAAATCTATCACATGGGTAAAATCTTCTTACTTGTTCCAAATATGTGTTAAGAAATGTATATGGACATTTTGGAAAAACAAAGATGAATTAGATATGCATTCTTCCCTCATGGAAAAATGATTTTATGGAAAAAAATCATAGTGGGAAAAGAGATTTGACTTAGAAGCTTATATCTTTACTCTAATGCCTACCGGCTGTATTCATTTAAACAATTTACTAGTCACATCTGAGCTGTGATTTCTTCATTTGTAAGTCAGGGAAAATATACTCTGGTCATTTAGCTTTACCTGAAAAATAACTTAAACTATAAGGTTATATCCTGAAAGGTATTTCAATTACATGTACATAAGATATATGATCTATCTTTTTAACTTTTGAGTTTAATAACATGGCAAAAAATAACTTTCTGAACAAGAATCTCTATATAACTATTCAACTTTTCTTAACAATTGGAGTTCCTTTACACTGTTATGGTTCTTGAGAACACTGTTTTAAGAACACAGTTCTGGTTTTGAAAAGAATGTATGCTGATGGCATTACCATACTCGAACCGCCTAAATGTATCACTTTAACAGCTATTCATCGAGGACCTCTTACTGGGTGCGCATAAAAAACACTGGTTCTAAACTAGTGAGTTCCCAGTTGACTTCACAAGGCTTTTTTGCCAAAGGAGAAAGATGCTTAATAAATAATCATATACATAAATTTTAAATCATAACATGGAGTGTTATAATTAAAAGTAACAGGATTCATAACAAAGTATTTTCAAATCAGTCAAGAAATGTATTACAGAAGGGAGTAAAACAAGTTAATGCAAATCCTCATAATGACCCAGCTATCTTGAAAATAAGTTTAAAAGCACATATCTTCCCTCATTTACTGAAATGAAAAAAGGAAATCTAAATCCCCTATTATACAACATGATACCACATGCTGATTACTTAAAAATGACAACAGAACCAGCATTATACAAAAGGAAAAAATTTCATATTGTCTTCTATCATCTTAGATAATTTAATGCTAAAAAAGTCCTAAATGTTGTCTAAAATATTGGATTATTTAATATATCTGAATGAGTGTAAAAATATAAGATTTTAAAATATTTGTGTTTATGGATACATTAGTATCCAAATGCATGAGATTTTGATTTAATGTGCCAAAGATAATGAAAGGATAAACAAGGTAGTCACTAGAAAATGGGACTCAATTAAGTTGCAGTTTAAGACCTGGTTCTGTTGTGAATTTAATCAAGTAGTTTCATTTCTTCCAGTACCTTGTGCCTTCTAATACAAAGATGAAATTGCACATTTTACCTACATAGATTTTCTTAAATTATATTCAAATAAATTTTGCACTGATAGGCCCTAAATATACTCATGTTGTACAACATTAACATGGGTCTCCATTACTTAAGAGTGGTCACTAGGCCCTGGCCAGTTTGGCTCAGTGGTTAGAGTGTCGGCCTGCGGTCCAGAGAGACCTGGGTTCGGTTCCCGCTAGGGGCGCGTACCTCGGTTGCAGTTTGTCCCGGCCCTGGTTGGGTCGTGCGGGTGGCAGCCACTCGATGTGTCCCTTTCACATCGATGTTTCTCTCTCTCTTTCTCTCTCCCTCCCACTCTATCTGAGCAAAAAATGGAAAAATGTCCTCAGGTGAGGATAAAAAAAAAAAGTGTGGTCCTAGGTTCCATGGGACTGAGGCCAGAACCAAGCATGTCGGAGCTGCTGCCTGTCACTGCCAGAGACAAAGCTGGATCTCTGAGGTGCTCTATGAGATGCCAGCGATCCGAGGGAGTGGCAGGCATAGTACCTTGAAAAACTGCTCGAACCTCTCATCTCAGGCCAGTGGTCATATTGGGTTAGAGGGTGGGGAAGAATCTAAAACATGTGAGTTCCCAGGGTCGTTTTCTATCATTGTCCTCATAAAGGCCAGCCCCCGGACATTTGTCCTCTCCCGGCATGTCCTGTCCTTGATTTGCTCTCAAAATGCATCTTCTTTCTGAGTGATGGAGCCACCTGGACTTCAAGGTCAATTTATCTTTGCAACTCTGTTTTTCCCCTTACAACACATCCTCGACAGTTTCGCAGGGTCTGGAAGAAAATCTCTTACCTATAGTTAGTATAGTGAATAGCTATTAATCAACTGTGGTTCTATTCTTACAGCATACTCTTCCCCTATCATTTCCTCACTGTTAGTATTCAATCTCATAGCTGTGAGATTAGTTTCATATGGAAAGTGTATTTCTGGCCTGTCTCAGGACTCTTGTTTTAATTTATAGAATATTTTAGAAACTTAAAAAATTATACTATCAAGTAAAGAGAGCTATGCATTGGTTTAATATTGCTGTTGCAATAAATTTCCACAACTTAGTGGTTTAAACATTATAAATGTATTCTCTTGCAGTCTGCAGAACTGGAGTCCAAAATGGGTTTGACTGGGTTGACATCAAGGTACCAGGATGGCTGCATTCCTTCCAGGCACAGTGGTTCTCAACCTTCCTGGTGCTGCGGCCCTTTAATCCAGCTCCTCAAGTTGTACGTGGGTGCATCTGCATGTGGGCGGGCCCGCCGGAGATGGACCGAGGAGCCCTGTGCGGTTCCTAAGATCGTCGGAAATATGTTTTCCCATGGTCTTAGGTGGCCCCTGTGAAAGGGCTGTTCGACCCCCAAGGGGGTCTCAACCGACAGGTTGAGAACCGCTGTTCTAGGGGCTCTAGGAACGAATCTGCTTCTTGTCTTTTCCAGCGTTTAGAAGCTTGCCATTCTTTGGCGTGTGGCCCTGTTCCGTCTTCCAAGTCAGCGATGACATCACCCTGACCTCTGCTTCCGTTCTCACATCACACACCCTTCTCGCTCTCTGACCTTCCGCCTTCCTCTTAATCAGGACCCTTGTGGTTACTACTTTGGGCCCGACATATAATCTAAGGTAGTTTGTTCTTCTCAAGAACTTAATCACAGTGAGAAATACTTCATTTTTACACTGGTATACAAGACATAAAGTTAAAAATATTTAGAAATATTTAACAACTAGTTAGTTACCCAGTGACCCTATAGTTCCTCTACTCGATATATTCCCAATAGAAATATATATATGCTTACAAAATTGTCAACTCATTTTTACAGCAGTATTATATATAAAAGACCCAACTGAAAAAGATGTCCAACAGTAAAATGGATAAGTTGAGGTATATTCATAAAATATAATTGTACATAGCAATGAAAGTTAAATCCTGTATTACTGCTGCAATAGTATACACATAGGTAAAATAAGCCAGAAGCAGAATACTTTTATTATATGATTTCACTTATGGCTTTCGCATGGTGAGCTTCTCACTCTGAAGCATGAATGATGGCACTGGGGTCGGGACTAAGGGGTGTCCCTCAACATTGCTGTCCTGAGAAAGGTGTCACAGAGGAGCCCCAGTGGTTCCCTAATGGTAGGGATTAAAAGACAGCAAAGAAAGAAGTAAACTGAGCCCTTCACTTTGCAAGTGAAATATTTCAGGTATTACAACAGGGAGATATCTGAATTATTAATGTGAGCACAATCTAATTACAAGAGCATTTAAAAGTAGAGAATTTTCCCTCGCTGGAGGCAGAAGCCATCTTCTACCAAGAGGTAGAAAAGGAGACCAGGGTCCGGTTGGCATAGCTCAGCGGCTGAGCGTCGGCCCATGCCCCAAGAGGTCGCCAGTTCAATTCCCGGTCAGGGCACAGGCCCAGGTTGTGGGCCGGATCCCCAGTGGGGGGCATGCAGGAGGCAGCCAATCCATGTTCTCGCTCATCAATGTTTCTCTCTCTCTCTCCCTCTCCTCTCTAAAATCAATAAAGGAAAATATAAATTTTTTTAAAAAGAGAGAGACAGGGAGATCTGAGGAATGGGAATGACTTAGATGGCCGTTGCTGACTGAAGACGAAGGACGAGGGCCCTGCCAGGAGACCAGCGAGCTCCGTGGTGGGTGCAGAGCTGAGTGATGCAGGACACGGTAAAAAAAAAAAAAGAAAAAAAGAAAAAAATTAGATTTAATTACAAAAACAATGGAAAGTCTTAGGAACAAAAATAGTAAGAGCTGATTTGCAGTTGCAGGAGCCCGGTGGGTTGTAGGGAGAGTGGATGGAAAAGGGAAACTCATTCAGGAGCAGTGCGCACCGCGGCCGAGAGGCTGCTCCACGCTCCGTGGCGGAGTGTGAACCGGGTGCCAGCAAGGGAAGAAATGCAGAGGGGCATCCCCAGGACCTGCAGAGGGATTGGTGTGCGGGAGCAGGAAAGAGCAGTCAAAATGGCTCCCAGACTTCCGTTCTGAGCACCGGGCTGGGGGGTGGCGCATTTAGGGGTTTAGAAAGAAGGAAACATGGATTCATCAAAGAGCGTTGGGTCTAGGGACCTACCGACAGCTCTGTGCTGCTGAAATGTAACATATATGACCACATGGGGGAGTAAGAGAGGAGACTGAAAATGCAGAAAATGGCCAAATTATGCAAGTCCTATTTTTTTTTTTTTTGAAGAGCAAATGGATGCCCCTGACATTCCCCCCCTTTAAAAAAAAAAAAAAAAGGTGGCAAGATGTTGAGAATGTTCTCTCCGGAGATGTGTTTGCGTTCAGATTATACAACAAAACGCTGAAGGGAGAAGACAAGTGAGGAGGCTTGAGCAAGAAGTCGAGATGCCTAAATTCTCCCCAGAGCTACTTCTCCGAAATAGAATTACCCATTACCCGACATCAGCAATCTTTTCCCCAAATCTCTTCATTTTGAATGCCGATCCCAAGATGCTTTCAGCTAGGGATACTGATCTAATCCTGTTACCCAGTGTGCTCGTCCTGCTCATTTTCCCTCCGTTGGCCCTTTGTGAGAGGTCGGCTGGTGGCTGGCTCGGCAGAGACGCGACATCACCTGTCAGCATAGCCTTCTAAGCACACCTGTGGAGTAGGAGCCTCCATGTTGCAGGAGCAGAGAGGTCATTGACTCCTAATTGCTGAAGTGTCTCCGGGAGGGAGGCACTCACACCCTTTCCAAGGCTCCAGGTCATTAGCCGCATGTGAGACACCTGCGGTGGCCTGGGACCGAGGCCCTGCAGCCGCCTTCGAAGGCTCACTGTGGCGCGGTGAGCTGCTCACTCAACATGAAGGACAGCGATGGGGTAGGGACAGAGGGGCGGCCCTCAGCAATGCTGTCCTGAGAAAGGTCTCACAGAGGAGACCCAGTGGTTCCCAAATGGCGGGGGCTAAAGGACAGCAAAGGAAAGAAAAGAAGTAAATGAGCCCTTCCCTTGGTCAGTCTGTGTACGGACAGTTACACGTAACTGGGTGTGGGGTGGGGTGCAGGGCGAGCCGTCGGCAGCCCAGGGGGGGCCCTTGGAAAGCTGTTGTCTCAGGAGGAAGCTCAGGAGGGGAAGCCAGGCAGGTCACTCTCTTCCTCGTGACAGAGCCAACAGAGCTCTAGCCCCTGGTCACTGGCAGTCCCATTCTGGAGACACCCTGATTGAGCTCACTTTGTGGAGAAGCTCAATGGAGTGACGTGTTCATCTGTTGCGTCCACGTCACGAGGCCGTAGTCTGAGGAAAGCCCATGATGACAGGCACTTCAGATGTTGCCGACTTCGGGCCACATCACACCCAAAGCCTCTGGCCATCTCCCTGGAGAGACCCAAAGGTAACAAACACAGAGGCCCAGGGTGGTCCAGGCCAGGCCAGGCCACCACTCAGACCCCGCCTGGCGTCTCCATGTCTCGTCCCCGTGTGTGGAGGAGAGAGGTTCACGTGAGAGGGCCCGTCCTGGCAGGAGCTGGGGAGGGCTCCGAAGCCGGTGGCCGGCTGTGTTCACAGCCCGGGCTAAGGCCGCAGAATGGATCTGTGTGGGCGGATCCCTCTGCCGAGGCTTATCCTGACCCTGGGGGTGAATCCCCTTCTCCCAGGGGAGGTCTGTGCAGACCCAGGTCCGGGCCTGATCCGTGAGCAGAAGAGCGAAAAGCAGCAGCGATGACAGCCGGACAGGGCTCACCCTCTGGTCTGGCTTTGCCGCCCTACCTAGGATGGCATGGGAAGCCGTCGGCGGGGACAGCCGTCTGCACCAGGGAGGGGCAGTGCGACAGATCGACAACAGGCCAGTGTGGGCTGGCAAACTCCTTTGAAGGTCCCCTTGTGGCTTTTGCACGGTGAGCTGCTCACCCTGAAGCATGAAGGACAGCGATGGGGTCAGGACCGAGGGGCGGCCCTCAGCAATGCCATCCTAGAAAGGTCTCACAGTGGAGACCCAGTGGTTCCCAAATGGCAGGGGCTAAAGGACAGCAAAGAAAGGAAAAGAAGTAAATGAGCCCTTCCCTTGGTCAGTCTGTGTACGGACAGTTACGCTGTAACTGGGTGTGGGGTGGGGTGCAGGGCGAGCCGTCGGCAGCCCAGAGGGGCCCTTGGAAAGCTGTTGCCTCAAAAGGAAGCTCAGGTAGGGGAAGCCAGGCAGGTCACTCACTTCCTCATGACAGAGCTCAACATGCTGGTGCCCTGGCAGCCACCTGCTAGATGAGCTTCCGGCCAGGTCAGGTAGCTGGAGGTGCTCCGGGAAGCAACGCTTACCTGTTGCATCCCTAGTGCTCATGGCCTTGCAGGAAAGCCTGCAGTGACGGCTTGTTGCAGACTTTGGGTCAAACCTCATCATGGCGTCTCTGGCCTTTTTCCTAGAGGGACTGACAGGTAACAGCAGGAGACCCAGGGGGGTCCAGTTTAGGTCAGACCATCACTATGATCCTCCCTGGACATCTCTCTGTCCCTCCCTGTGTGTGTGTGTGTGGGGGGGGTCACACCGGGAGGGCCTGCCCTGAGAACAGGCTGAGGAGGTGTCAGAAGTCTGGTGGGCTGGGCGGATGTGAAGATGGGGCGGTGCCCTCTGTCTGAGTTTACCTTGAGCCCTGGAGGGGAATCTCCTGTCCCCCGGGGCTCTGAAGCTTCCAGATGAGCGAATGGTCATTCTCTTTGCAGAGCTCCACTCAGGAGGTCGTCCAGGAGATGGTGAGTGGGGACAGCCACTCCATCTCCTCTAGGGAAGTGCAGGTGCGCCGCACGTCCAGCAAGGCTCAGGGGAGGCTTGGGCTGCCTGTGGCTACTGCGGGGGCTCCAGAACAGGGACCAGGGACGGCTAGGGATGGCCCAGAGGCTGCCCCGCTGCGTCCCAGGCCCCATCCATGGTCTGTGCACGTCTTAATGTGCAGCCCTGACCTGGAGCACTGTGCCAACTCGCTTGGACTTGGCTGGAGAACCTGGAGCCCTCAGAGGCAAAGGGCAACCATGAGAAGGCAGTGGGGGGTGGGGGTACGTGAGAGCATCTAGGGAGGGGCTGGGGCTGGCCAGACAGAAAGGAAACCTGGAGGCTGTCATGGGGCCAGGAACAAAGTCTGGCTTCAGACCCCCCATCTGGTCCTGGGGTGCGTCCTGGGCTGCGACTGCTCTGGGAGGCGGGGGCTGTGTTGTGTGTCTGGGGCACGTGGAAGGCAGGCACACCGGTCCCCTTCTCTCCTCTTCCAGCCACAGCTGCAGCGCCTGCACATCCTCGGGAGCCAGGTGCGGGTGCAGAAACCAGTACAGAAGCCAAGGCTGCTCCAGGGCGAGCGGCGTCCGCGCCCGGGGCCCTCCAGACCTGCGGGCAGCACCAGCATCCTTCCGCCCGCAGGTCTGGAGCCAGGGCGGCGCGGAGTGCAGGCCGCAGCAGCCCCCGGAACTGGACCTGCACCCCGCCAGAGCTGGCCTGCCCCACCCCTGCGGCGGAACCGCACCCACGCCCACGCTGGGGTTGCGGGAGAGCAGGAGCCGCTGGGGACCCAGTCTACCCAGTCTTAGCTCCTCAGGGCCGGCTGCCGGACCTCTCCGTGAACCTGTGTCCCCGCCAGGACTCCCTGCACCCTCCCTTTCTGAGCTTTTGTTTTGGTGTTTTTTGTATTTTTTTGGTTTGAGTATTATATACTTTCATTTATTTCAAGTTATAAATTACGTATAAAATAATGTTTGTTTTAAGTTGTGCAAGTCATGAGCGTCATGCACACCCACGGGGCTGTGCAAACATCACCACAGCCCGCCTGGAGAATATTCCTCTGCCCGAGTGGAAGGCCTTTACTAAAACTCCTGCTCCCCTCCCTCCGTGCCCAGCGCCTGGCCCCCCAGGCTCTCGCTGTGTTCCCTAGCGTGGATGTTTCTCATGAGTGGGTCCCTACCACACTTGCCTTTTGTGGCTGCTCACCTATTTCAAGAAGGGGCCGATTCATTTGTTTTATTTTAACTAGCATTTTTGCTATTTAACCATGAAATTCCGGGCGAAATAAAGATTAGAGATAAAGAAAGAAGACTTCTAGCTGGTTTGTGCATAACCTCAGGGTAGCGGCTTCGGTGAGGGGTGAGGTCCCAGAGCCAGGAACCAGTCGGGAAATGGCTGCTTCTTCCTGTGCCCACAACAAAAACAAGAAAAATGCAGAAAGCTGGAAAGAAGAACCATAAGCTGAAAAGCATCCCTTGCAACCCAAGGCCAGAGAAAGGTTTGACATCCCTGCGGTGCAGAAAACTCTCAAAAGTCGGTGTTTTAAAGACGCACAAAGAACAAACACATGACTTCCAATGAGAGACCGGGCACACGCCAGGACATGTCAGAGATGCCCACTTCCCCACGGGGTCACACACTGTACACGCTGGCGAGAGAGCACTGTCGCCATCAGACTGGCCCCAGGGACCACGCGAGGAAGCAGAGGCCCCAGCAGGCCCCCGGAGAGAGGGGAGAGGCGCCACTCTGGGACAACAGTGCGCAGAGGCGATCCGAGTCCCACAGGTGCCCACCTGCCCTGGCGGTGCTCATCCTAGGAGCCCATCCCACACAAACAGTTGCATAATTTTTTAAAGATGTAGTTTCAAGACTACCACTCAGAGCACTGGGGAAATAGCCGGGAATCGGAAAAACACGAAATCGGTGCAGAGGGGGTTTTGCCCGTCCCGGTTCCCATGGAGCAGTGAAGCTGGGCAGCTGCTGACGCAGGTGCAGGGGTCTCTGTGAACCACAGACAAAGAGCTCAGCTCTCTCAGGTGAGACACGTGGACCGGCCGCCTGCCTCCAGAGTCCCACCCGTCAGACAACACAGCGTGTGATTTCAACAGGCAGATGTTCGTATGTGTATAGGCATGTGACAGAGACAGAAAAAGACAGAATGAGAAGCAGAGAGCCCGGGAGACCCGCCAAACCACTCGCGATGGTCACCTCTGAAGGTGAGACTTGCAATAAATCAATTCTCCTTCAGGTGGTGACTGAATTTTTCCTAAGGTGCGTTACTTTGATAATTCTACAAACATTAAAATCACGTTACTGTTATCCATTTATCACTCATGCATGGAGTGAAGGCAATTCTTCATTTTTAATTTTCGGAGGATTATTACAAGGACAATAAGGGTTTATTATAGTCAAATAGTGACTTCTAAAGGAATCAAGAACAGAGTTAGAGTGGCGGAGTTCGGGGCTGACACAGAATGAACAGAGCAAGAGGAGCTTCCGCTGCAGGGATGGGCAGGAACGCACAGTATCCGGAGGAGACGAGATTGGGAGTGATGCCCAATGCTTCCCACAGAACCGGACGGCTCTACAGGGAGCCAGCCTCTGAGACAGACAAGACTTGTGGACCCTTCAGTGATGGTGGATCCCCTACCCAAAAGCCCAGGACGCTGCTTCTAACGTAACAAGTAGGAAGCCTCAGGAACTGGGGCTGGTGACGGGAGCAAGCAGACATCAGTGCTGGGTGTGCACCTCCGGTTCTAGCCCTGAAATCTTAGAAGGGGTTCATTCGGGCCTTACTGACGCTGCCACTGATTCTGATCTTCTATGAGGAGAGCAAAACATTTCAGAAGTGTCTCCATGAGGACAAGAATCTTGTTCATGTTGCCCACGCCCTTGTTCAGAGACTCCTCATGCGACAAGTGTTTGATCCACGTATTTCAAGGACTGTTTACATGAAATGGTCCGTGACTTGGAGTCAAAGATGGAAGACTCTGGAAAACAGCTTCCTCCATCAGTTCTCCACCTGATGGGAAAGGGGGCTCCGGTATTGACCACGGATTTCGACAACCTCCGGGAACTGTGTGCAGCAGACCAAGGCAAACCACCGAACTCCTTGAGGTCTGAGATGGGCTCCAGAAAAGCGGGAGCTGAGCGGGACACATCCAGGGGGTGTGCACCAACCCCGGTGGCACTGCCCTCCGTCCAGCTGGGTATCAGCATGTGCTCAGGGGCACCGAAGTTACGAGAGAGTCAGGAACTCTACGAAAACAAGTCATTTCTTTCCCGGGGTTGTGGCCGGACTGTGATGACACCATTTTCCAAACCCTTTTTGGAGGCCACCAAGCGTAAATCTTAGAACACTTCACGCGTGTTTAAAGAGATGTAGGTGAGTTCAAGGAACGCTGAAAAACCAGGCTGGACAAAGGGACCAAGGCCATCTCCTATAGAGGTGAGCCTGCTGGTCTCCCAGAACATTGCCCGCGACTGACCCGCGAGCTCTCCGCGACGGGTAGATTGGGGGGCTCAGCGAACGGCTCCTGGGCCGCGCACATGAAACGAGACGGAGCACACGCGAGCGCCACAGAAGTCACCCGCAGACCGAGCTGTGCGCCCCGCCGGGGACCGTGTTTAACAGTGAACTTAGGAGAACCCGACACAGCCCCTAGGAAGAACCGAGACTCGGAAGCTGAAGGTTGGGGCTGTGTAGAGTGGGGAGGGACATTTCAGCTTAATCCTTGTGCTGGCCACTTCTGGGTTTTATGCGGCCTGTTCCAGTTCGAGAATACCCAAGCGGCAGTGGGACCCAGGGGCAGCTCCCCACTCCACGTGCCCACGGCTGCTGCTCCGCGCGGCCTGGGAGGTGCGTGCCCCGTGGCCACCACGGCCTTAGCTGCAGCCTTGTGTTCTAGTCACTTAAGCTTCATGGCTTTTTATTTTTTTTTTTTTGTACAGATAGAGTGGGAGGGAGAGAGAGGAACAGAGAGAGAGAGAGAGAGAAACATCGATGTGAAAGGGACACATCGAGTGGCTGCCACCCACACGACCCAACCAGGGCCGGGGACAAACCGCAACCGAGGTACGTGCCCTTAGCAGGAACCAAACCCGGGTCTCTCAGGACCGCAGGTCGACGCTCTAACCGCTGAGCCAAACCGGCAAGGGCTTTTTTTTTTTTTTTTTTTAATTTATTTATTTATTTATTTATTTATTTTTGTTCAGGTAGAGTAGGAGGGGGAGAGAGGAACAGAGAGAGAGAGAAACATCGATGTGAAGGGACACATCGAGTGGCTGCCACCCGCACGACTGACCAGAGCCGGGGACAAACTGCAACCGAGGTACATGCCCTTAGCGGGAACCGAACCCGGGTCTCTCGGGACCGACGCTCCAACCGCTGAGCCAAACCGGCCAGGGCTAGCTTCATGGCTTTTTAAAAACAAGACTTGAAGCTCTAGTTTTCTAGCTTTTTAACAGTGTACAGTATTTTACATACCTGAGCTGTATTAAAAGTATGTTTGTTTAAAAAAAAGTCCTTCCGCTCGGGAGGAGAGCCCTCAAAGGTGGTGTCCAGTGCTCCGGTCCTTCCCCTTGGTGACCACGTGTGTGCCTCTGCTCCATGCACGTGTGTGCAGACGTGGGTGGCCGAGCATGTTCAAATACGTGCCTGCTTTATATAAAGTTGAACAGCTTGATCTGACCCGTGGAGTGTTTTCTGCGGTTGCAGATGCAATCGAGCATCAGGGATACTTGTATATACTCTGGAATCACTAACTAGCTGAATTAGGAAAAAAAGGAGTTGGGTTTCATCTATAAAGCCACCTTATTCTGTACTGCAAGGGGCCTGAGGGGGCCTGAGAGAAATGTGGTCACGTGTAAAACGGCGGCCAGGGCGTTGGTGGGGACTGTGACCACAGTGAGGAGCAGGCTGGCCGGGTGGCCGCCAGCGTGGCCGCACTGCTGTCTGGAGGGAGGGGTCAGCTCCTCTCCCTAAAGACTTTCTTCCTTATGGCGACGTTTCGACAGAACATATTTGGAGAGTGTTGGTTATGAGGAAATCCGTCCTGCTGGGGAACAGGATTCCCAGGGAGGCCCGAGGGGGGGCTTCCCAGGAGCAGTCAGAATACACCGTCAGTGGGTGACACACCTGTGCCCTGCCAAGCCAGCCCTGTGTGAAGGGCTGAAGGCACTGTAAACATTCAAATTCTGTTTGGGTTCCCGATAAATAATTGCCGGTTTTTCAGTTTCCCGTGTGTAAGAGAAAACTGTACAAAGACCCTTTGGATCACGTCCTTGCGGTTCCTGCCTGCCACTCCGCAGAGTGCCCTGCACCCGTCAACCACTGCGAGGCCCCAGTGCCTTGTTCCCGCCTGGGAGCTCCCTGAGTAATTCACGACCAGCAGCCAGGAAGGTGATAGCGTTGCCCCATCTGAGAACCTGTCAGGCACCTTCTGAAGCCTCCACACCTGCTGCTCAAGGCCCTCTTCATCTGTGTTAGATAGAAACACTTTCTTCCTAAATCAAATTCAGATATGAGAATCTGCCAATATACAGTATACATGACATAAAAAGTGCCCTTGATGTTAGTGTGGACTGGGGTCTTTTACCAGTTGATACCTGACAGATAAGTGTTTGAAATGACAGCGTCTGTTATAGACTGGATGGTGGGGGCTTTTTCTCAAGACTGATTTCCCTCAGTGGATTAAGAACGTGTAATTCACAGCACTTGAGAGGTACATGCTCCCTGAAATGATCTTTCTATTTTACAGGTGTCCACCAGTTTCTTTTAGGATCTTTGACCTTTGACTCAACCCCTGTTCTGTATCTGTTTTTTGTTTGTTTGTTTGTTTGTTTAAATGCATTAAGAGTAAAAAAGGACCCGTGTAAAATCGCACAACTTGATCTAACCCACAGTGTTTCCTACAATTACAGGTGCCTCAAGCTTCAGGGACATGGGTATGTGTTCTGGGATCAGTCACTGGCTGGCATAAATAATGGACTTTTATGTCTATAGCCCTAATTCTGGGCCCCAAAATGTGCCCATGGGTGTGGTTAGAGAAGAGGGTCCCACATGTTGGTCTATGGTGGGCGAGTCTCTCGAGGTGCTGTGAACCCAGAGGAAAGGGCGGGGTGGTCTGGATTCAGCCAGCACAGTCTCACTGGTGCCCAGAGGAAGGAGTGAGCCCCTCGCTAACAACGGAGTGGATTTTGAAGAGTGTGAGTCATGATGAAATCTGTTCTCCTGTGCACCGACATTCCAGGTAAAACCTGGGTGGGGTTCCCACGAGCAGTCAGAATATACCGGCAGTGCGCTTAAAACTCTACGCCCTGCCAAGCAACGCGGTGCCCCAAATCTGTGTTTAAATTGGAGAGAGTGTGAATACAATATCGCTTTTTACACAATGAATAATTGTAAGTTTTTAAAGTCTTCATATGTGAGATGAAACTTTACAAAGTGTTTTCTTCCCTATCATCTCTCTGTCATCTTTCAGCCGGTATGATGGCCCAGCGAGAGCTCGGTCCACACTTGTTACCCTCGGTACCCTCTGGCCCCTGTGCAAACCAAGAAGAGCTCCCTGAACATTTCCTGATTAGCAACCACCAAGGCACTCAACAGTTACTTTGTGTCCCTCTAACTTTACTTGAGATCCTGTTAAATGCAACTTATGAAATCAAACATTTGTGGCTCAAGTAAGGACCCCATTATTGACATTATAAACAAATGTGGCTTTAATGGTTTCTTTCCTTTTCAATTAAATTCAGATATAAAAATCTGATAATGTGCAATTTGCAAGACATACACAGGGCCCTTGATGTTTGAGGTTAATGTTGACCTTGTGTCTTTTCCTAGCTGATATCTGATTAAAGAGAACTGACAACAGTTTGACTGACAACATCCCTTATAAACCGGAGAGCAGAATCTGTCCCTCCCAATTTCCCACTTGGATTAAGTGTTTTATAATTGGCTTCCCAATGAGCTGGATAGGTCCATACCCCCTCTCCCCCAAAGCCCCTGCCTTTCAACAGAGGTCATCTATACTTGCTTTGGGGTCTATGACTTTTTATTCAAAATTTGTTTTATGTATATTCACTAAGAGTTGAAACAGACCTGTGTAAAATTGGATAGCTTGACCTGACCCTCAGTGTTTTCTTCTATATAAATGCAGGTGCCGCAAGCACCAGCGATGTTGGTGTAAACTGTGGAATCACTCACTGGCTGGAGAATAAAGAGTTAGCTGTGCTACGAATGCAGAAGAAAGAGCAGGGCCAGCTAGTCTCTGGATACAGGGTGAGCCCTTCTCCTTCATGAATTTCTTCCAGATGTCTGTGTTTCCAAAGAGTCAAGTTTGGAGAGGCTTAGTGATCAAATCTATTCTGCTGGGTTATCAACATTCCAGGTAGGACCAAGTTGGGAGGTTTCCGGGAGGAGCCTGAATATACCAGCAGTGCACCCAAACCTATGTTTGGGTTGAAGGTATATAAAAATTCAAATATTAATTTGATTTAGGACGAGTAATTGTAGGTTATTCACTATCCAATATGTAAGCGAAAACTGTACAAAGATTCTTTGTATTCTTTCTTTTTTTTCTCTCCTCTACCATCCGTCTCCCACCCAGTAGGATGGCCCGCAGGGGCTCAGTCCGTACTTATTGACTAACCACCACCGTACCCCTAGAGCCCCTCGTCTGCACGTATCAAGCTCCCTGAGTAACTCGTGATCAGCAGCTGCTAAGGTACTGACAGTGGTTCTGTCTCCCTAGCTCCATGTGAGAGCCTGTTTAAAGGCACCTTGTCAAGTCGAAACAACTGCTGCTTAATGTCTCCTTTATGATATGTACTCCCCCTCTACTTTTTTTCACTCTTCAATTCAATTCCGATATGATCCTCTGACAAGGTACGGTCTACAGGACATACAAAGTGACCATGTGGTGGCTTTACCAGTTGACAGCTAATAGAGGACATCCTCTTGAAATGAGAGCATCTGTTATAAACTGGATGAGTTTTTAAGTTATAAAAACATGACCCTGTAAACTTGCCTGGCTTGATCTCACCATCACAGTGCTTTCTCTCCCACGCCTGCAGGTGTCTCAAGCGTCAGGAATGTGTGTGTGTTGGCTTTTGTCTCTGTAGCTATCCGAATTCCGGATCCCGAAATGAGTGTGTGGGTTTGGGGAGGGAGGAAGTTCTCCCATGTTTATTTTAATGGCCGAGGTGTCTCTAGTGCAGTCCTGTGAATGCACATGAAAGAGCAGGGCGGTCCAGGGTTAGCCAGCACCGCCTCACTGGAGTCTGAAAAGGGGTTGAGACCTTCTCCCTACTAACTTTCTTATTTTATTTTTTTTATTTTTATTTTTTTTTATTTTATCCTCACTCGAGGACACTTTTCCACCTTTTATTCACATAGAGTTGGAGGGAGAGAGAGGAAGTAAGAGAAACATCGACGTGAAAGGGACACATCGAGTGGCTGCCACCCACATGACCCAACCAGGGCCAGGGACAAACTGCAACCGAGGTACATGCCCTTAGCGGGACCAAACCTGGGTCTCTCCGGACCGCAGGCCAACGCTCTAACCACTGAGCCAAACCAGCCAGGGCTAACTTTCTTATTTAAAAAAAATCTTTCCCTCACCCAAGGATATGCTTTTTATTAATTTTTAGAGAGAGGAAGAGGGGGGAGGAAGGGGGCAGGGGAGAGAGAGAGACAGAAAGAGAGAGAGAGAGAGAGAGAGAGAGAGAGAGAGAGAGAGAGAGAAATGTCGATCGGTTGCCCCCATTGCCCCCATATGCTCCCTGGCCCGAGATCCAACCCGCCACCTTTCGGTGTACAGACAACTCTCCAACCAACCGAGCTGCACCGGCCAGGGCATAGCTTCCTTCTTGATGTCTCTTTTTATGGAGAGTTTGGAGAGCATTAGTAATCATATCTGTCCTGCTGGGTAACAGGATTCCAGGTAGGACCCATGGAGGCGTTTCCCCAAAGCAGTCAGACTATGCTGGCGTTGGTTTTGAAACACATCCTGCCGAATACAGGGTGCACCCTACACTGACTCCAGCGAAGGAACTGTGGAAATGGCATTTCAGTTGATTCGAAATTCATCGTTGTAGCTATTTAATGCCTCTTATGTAAGAGAAGCTGTGAAAAGGCAAAGCCATCTTCTTTCATTCACATGTGGAAAGTCATTTTACTTAGTCCATCAGTATTGCTGCAGCCGCAGAAACAAAGATTTCCATAAAAGTCAAGGGTGAGTGCGGCCACCGCCAGGCCCTCGGGTCTCAGCCAAGGCTGCAGACAGCCGCTGAGGTGACCCGGCCACACTTCAGGGCTACAGACAAGGCACGAAGCCAGCACACTGCCGCCGGCTGGTCCCTTTCCCAGCGGGCTGCCTCAGCTGCTCTTCCGGGGCTGGGCAGTTAAGTAACTGCTGATCCTGGGCAGAGCCGCCATGTGACAGTTGGTTTGGAATGTTCTGGGTTCTGAGACAGTTTGAGAGCCGAGCACGTTGCTGGTCACTGGTGTGGTCACCTGATCATGAGAAGGGCTCAAGGCAAAAGATCCAACCCTGACCGTGTGTGTGCGTGTGTGTGTGTGTGTGTGTGTGCGCGCGCGTGTGCGGCCAAGGGCTCTGTGTGCCTGAGTGCTTGCTTTCCCCAAGGGACCTCGGAGACTCTTCTCCTGACTCAGACCTTTGCCTGAGTTTCTTGTCCAGGTATCAGGCTGTTGGCCTGGAGGGCCCCAAGGAAGTCTAAAGCAGCGACAAGCACATGGACTACGGGCTCTTCTGTGGAGAAGGATAAGCCGCGTGAGAACATGTAGGCGTAGATAGCTAACTACTAATAAAGGAAGGGAGCACAGGGGCATGGACATTGTTGAGCCCAGTGGGCTGGGGAACTGAACTGGACACTGAGCTGGCTTCATTAGGAAGCTACAGCTTCACACACTCCCCAGGGGATTGCAGTATCTCCCCGCCAGGGGCCTCAACATCCCTCCATCCCCTGTAGGGAGGAAGGACCGATTTCAACCGCCCAGGTCCACTTGCCCAGGCTATGGGGGAGGGAACAGACAGAGAAGGGGAACTTCCCCGGCTGGGTGCATGCCCAGTAGGAGCCAAGATGGTGCAGAGGGAGGTGCTTCTACTATGAGGAACTCAGGTGGTGACCACAGGAGGCAGAGCCTAGCTGGGAAAACATCAGATTGGACAAGGGACACAGAAGCCCCGAAGATCTAGGAAATGGATTGGATAGGAGAAGGAGCCATCAGAAGCCCCCAGAAGATAGGAAGTTGATTGATTGCTTTGAAAGGGCACCTGGCCTTCTCAAGCCCATGACAATGTAATCCAGGTTTAACAAAGTGCTCTCCCCCACCCCCAGCCCCCAGAACATGTACTCACCCCGTTTGCATGCACATCTCTGTCCGCAGCAGCCACCTGGGGATTGCAGCAGACCACGTGGGCCTGGGCACAGTGCCAGGCACAGTACAGCTGGGCACACAGACTAAGCCAGCCGGATGGGCAAACGTGGACTAGGCTTTGACATGACACATAACGTGGTTTTTTTTTAAGATTTTTTTTTTTTATTGATATTTAAGAGACAGAGGAAGGGAGAGGGAGAGAAAGAAACATCCATGCGAGAGAGAAACATTGATCGGCTGCTTCCTGCACGCCCCCTACTGGGGACTGAGCTGGAAACCCCTGACCGGGAATCCAATCAGCAACCTTTAGGTGCATGGGATGACACCCAACCAACTGAGCCACACCGGCCAGGGCTGACACAGCACTTTTGGACACTGGCCTTTGTGCTGGGCTTGATGAAGACAAGGCTGGACTTTTCCCATGGTGGTTCAGATGGAGATGAGACTTTGAGAACCTGGGGGCAGCCTTCTATACTATTTCCACCTAAATAAACCTTACCACCAGACTTCATCCTCCCATGTGGGTCCCCCAAAATGCTTTTCTCATGACACCTCAGGGACCCCACTTCCTCTGGCAACAAGTGTATGTGAACAGGGTTTTATGTGAACCAAAGATGCCCGTATCATTGACCCTGTGTTTTTTACTGCACAGCCGGCTGGACTGTTCGTTCAAACACTACCTGATCCAACTCCAATTCTTACACATGCAATTGTGTAGATTATACCTGAAGCAAGCACATTTTAGCCATTGAAAGTCTGCCTGCTTTGCATAGTGTAAAACCTGCACCACCATCTTCCGGCCATGGATCACACAGACCCTGGTGGCATGCACACACAATCCCCCGCAGCCCTCTGCCCTGTGACTCACAGCCCCTCACCACGCTGCTGAGCCAAATCACGAGACACCTCAGGTCTCTGAGTCCCTCTCACCCTGGCGCTACCTGCCCTTTTCGTTTTCTAGACGGGGACCCATCCTATTGTCTCCGAAAGTCCTCATGCTGGGCACCCCACCCTGCATGCTAATCTGTCAAAGTGCTCCCCAAATAAAGCCTGTTGTGTGTTACTGCCAACTTGGTTGTATGTTTTCCCTTGAGCAACATGAAATCCATGAACTCAATACACAGAAGAGTTGAAGCTAAGAATCTGGTGCTGCTGTATGTTGCGGGGGTGGGGGGCAGGGATGGGGGAGGTTTCCACCTGAGTCCTGAGTGGTTCCAGAAGAGCATGTGACCATACTTTATAAATGCAGAGTCCAGTGGGTGTGCCATCTGGTCTTTCTCCCAGAGCTGCAGTGGGACAGGGGGTGGGGCCATCTATGGACATGCAAATTGTGCATTTGTACATTAATTTAAAAAAATTGTTTTTCCTTTATTGATATTAGAGAGGAAGTGAAAGGGAGAGAGAGAGAGAAACATTGATGAGAGAGAACATAGATTGGCCGCCTCCTGCAGGCCCCCCACTGGGGATCGGGCCCACAACCTGGGCATGTGTCCTGACCAGGAATCAAACCGGCGACCTCTTAGTGCATGGGTCAACACTCAGCCTCAGAGCCACACCGGCTGGACTGTACATTAATTTTTATCTTTGAACTTTTGCTTTGCATTGATATATGATGGGACCATAGATCACGTGCATGATCAAAGGAGATACCCAGGTAGCAGTGTGTGTACCTGTGGGCTCAGGCATGAGGCTCAGCAGACAGAAGGCATCATGCAGCGGAGCAGACATGTGGCCTGGTTGCTGGTGCGCATGTGCACCCCCAGGCACTTCGTGGACCACAGGTTCCAATAAGTGTTTAGGCCCAGGACTGAGACTCAGAGTGTTCGTGGTAATGGTAGCAGCTGAAGACTTAGTAACTGATACGATGTCTAATCACTGGGGTGTCCACCCGAAGCTAATATAATATTGTAAGCTAATATAACTGCAATTGAAATAAAATTTAAATTAAAAAAAGAAGTAATAAATTGAATAAAAGGATCATTGTAGTACGCAAATAAGAACATTTGTTTTAATATAAAGATTCAGAAGAACCAATTATTAATGAGGAAAACAATATTAATATTAAATTTTCTTCATAATTACTGATAACAGTGATTTCATGAATAAACAGGCATTTTGAATTATACACAAATTCAGATTCCAACTTGGTTACTTGTACGGCCTCCAAAAGTTATAGGAAATGTCAGAGGAAGGATAAAGTGCTCTTTTAAAAGTTCACGTTTGAAACGAAATTCCTGTCTCATTTATCCAGTCATCTGCAGGCCATTTCAGGGTTTCCATGTCTCGGTCCCCATCATTCAGCCAACGTCACCCCAATACATTGAATTTAAAATGCTATTGTAAAAGAAATAATACATTCAGACTTACTTGTAATCCACGTGTTTAGAGTTAAATTGTTTTAGGAAAATTGTTCTCCAAGAACCAGCAACCTTTGTAAACTACAATTTACATTTCAAAGAATTATCAGAAAGTTATGTCAATATTGTCGCAGCCTCTTATGAGCTCCAATAACAGTTGTATCAGGAGAAAGATCTTTCTCAAATTTAAAAAGAATTTGAAATCTGGAATTAGCAATAGTGACTAGCAAGGCCTCTAATTATATGGATTAAATAGTACTTTGCTAAAATTATATATTTTCAGGGTATAAAATACATTAACAGAAAATTTCCAAAAATTGTATGATCAACCAGATATCAAATTAATAAAGTGTTATATTTATTGTATGACGTAGGCGACACCACAGGTATCATTTTGTGATGTGTGAGTGTATGTTCCTACTTGTGTATGTTTCTCCCCACTATTATGCTTTATAAATAATAACATTTTAAAGGAAAAAGCCTCACATTACCTTTAAGTGCTCTTTATTCTCCACCTTTTGTGTGAAGGCCCCCACATCGTCACTTTGCATGGACCCAGTGGGCATGGGCCTGGCCTACACAGGGGGACGTGTCCGGCCCTCCCGTGTGGCCACTCCAGTGATGGGGAGGGCTAGGGGCCAGCAGGGGCCCAGAGCCAGCCTCCCAGGGGGCCACAGTTCCATCTGACTGATTCTTAGCATCATAACAGGATCCATGTATGTATTTTTTAATTGAATTTATTGGGGTGACATTGGTTCACAAAACCACATAGGTCTCAAGTATACAACAAAACATCATCTGCACACTGCATCATGTGCCCATTGCCCAGAGCTAAGTCTCTTTCCATCCCCATTACACCCCCTTTGCCTGCCTCCACCTCCCTCACCCCCCTTTCCCTCTGGCTGTCACCACCCTGTTGTCTATGTCTATGTATTATGTATAAGTTTCTTTTTGTTTTGCTTAATCTTTTTAAAAAAATTTTTTTCTTTATTGATTTTAGAGAGAGAAAGGGAGAGGGAGAGAGAGATGGAAACATTGACGAGAGAGAACATCGGTCGGTCACCTCCTGCATGCCCCCCAATGAAGATTGGGCCCACAACCTGAGCATGTGTCCTGACTGGGAATCGAACTGGTGACCTCTTGGTGCGTGGCTCGACACTCAGCCACTGAGCCACACCAGCTGGGGCATTTTTGCTTAATCTTATTAGAGTTTTATGTGACCGTGCAGTGGGCTGTGGAGGGTTATATGATGCTCGCAGGGTCATGTGGCTTCTACTGGGATTTGAACCCAGGTCATCGTCAGGTACCAGCCCACTCTCTCAGTCACTGTGTAATATTGCCTGTGTTGTCCCCTCTAAAGAAAGAAATCTGGGCGTCTGCCCGTGCGGTGTGACTTGATACCCCTATGGACGCAAACACAAGCGGCTTCAAAACACACGAGCTTCCGAAAGCTTCACTGTGAGTCAGCTGTCCACTGGACAACTGGTGAAGAGTGGATCGGAAGTTTAAAAGGTGAACAAATTAGCCCTGGCCTGAGGCTCAGTCCACCGGAGCACCCTCCCATACACCAAAAGGTTTTGGGTTTGATTCCTGGTCAGGGCACATACCTAGGTTGCAGGTTGGATCCCCAGTGGGGCGTGTATGGGAGGCAACTGATTGATGTTCCTCTCTCACATAGATGTTTCTGTCTCCAATCAATTAAAAAATGTGAATCAATTAATTTTCCAACAGTCTACTGCCAACAGGATGCCAACAGCTCTCGCAATGGTAATTTGTTTCCCAGGGTCTTGTCTCAAAGTTACAACAGAAGCCGATGCTTTGTTAGAAAATATGGTGGCTGTTTCAGGAAGTGGGTCAGAAACATGGGCGGACACCTGGATGCAGTGTCCCCAGAAGTCACCGAACGCTGCTGTTGGAACCCAGTCATTAAGGTGACGCAGGCTGCCGTGAGCGGGGGTGGGTGCTGGGCGTCCCTAGAGGAGTAGGGGGCGGGGCGCACTCGGGGTTACTGGGGTGGGGTTACCAGCAGCGGCTCTGGCCGTGGGGCTCACTGGTCAACCAGACCCTGCTGGGGAGCAGCAGGACATTGGGGGTGGGGCCAGAGCTTTTCAGGTTTCCCAAGGTCTCCGGAGTTTATGGTGATTATTGCTTCAGCCACTGCTGCCCCTGCTGCCATGTCAGCCTCCTGGGCCTCAGCCACCTTCTCCTTCTCCGCCTCCTCCTGGGCTGAGCGCAGTTTCCTCCGCTAGCGGACCTCGTCCTGCGCCCCGCCTCCTCCCCATTCAGCCTCCCCACCAGGGCGCACAGGCTCCAAGGTGTGCACCAGGGTGGTCTTCCGGGACCAGCCCGCCCAGGAGCCAGCACAGCCTCAGGACCACAGCAGGATGTGCAGCTAGAGGCTGTTCTTCACAGCCTGTACAGTCTGCAGAAAGACCCCGCAGGAGGTACCTACTGTGGGTGTTGTGCTGCTCACGTGTACACACAAGCGGTCCGTCTCTTAACCTGGGATTTTCATCCGTAGGCCTTCTCATCATGTGCCCTCTCTGGCGTGCACCCTCCAGGGTGGATATGTGCAGGACACCTCCGTATTCACCAAAAGATTTACGGGAAACCATGGCCGACAGGAGTGTTTGAAGCCCGCCTCTCAGACAGCCGAAGGTGGACACAGCGCGACACGCGTTTGCCTCCCACGGCTGAAGCGTGGAAGGCTGTGGGTCTCAGGGGAGCTCTGCAGGCCCACTGAACATCTGGGTAACACGGGCATGCGTTGCAGAGCAGCGAGACCCTGTACCTTTTATTTATTTATTTTTTTATTTAAATCCTCACCGGAAGATTTTTTCCTCATTTATTTTTAGCTAGAGTGGGAGGGAAGGAGAGAGAGAGAGAAACATTGATGTGAGAGAGACACATCCACCGGTTGCCTCCCACACAACCCCGACCAGGGCTGGGGACTGAACCGCAACTGAGGTACATGCCCTTGACTGGAATCGAACCCGTGACTCTTTGATCCGAGGCTGACGCTCCAACGGCTGAGCCAAACGGCCCAGGGCAGCTACTTGAGGAAATGCCATACTGATATGTGGAAGACATCCCACTGGGGCGTTACTCAGTGCTGCACAGAGCACCAGGGGAGTCCCGTGAACACGAGCTCAGAGCAGAAACTGGCGAGACAGCTCTGGGGTTCTTTCCCGGCATTCCCAGGCCCCCAAGCTCCGAGTCCTCAGGGCCCCTGCCTGCACAGGCGCAGGGCCCAGCCTGGCCCCACCAAGACACTGGTCCTCATTCACAGGGATTCTGAAACCTCAAGTAACAGAACTTTCTTCTCTTCTTTTCTCGCAGGTGTAGTCTTTCCTTAAATTTAACTCATTAAAAAATGCTTTATAGCCCTGGCCGGTTTGGCTCAGCGGTTAGAGCGTCGGCCTGCGGTACCGAGAGACCCGGGTTCGGTTCCCGCTAAGGGCACGTACCTCGGTTGCAGTTTGTCCCCGGCCCTGGTTGGTTGTGCGGGTGGCGACCACTCGATGTGTCCCTTTCACATCGATGTTTCTCTCTCTCTCTGTTCCTCTCTCTCCCTCCCACTCTACCTGAACAAAAAATGGAAAGGTGTCTTTGGGTGAGGATGATAAAAAAAAAAAAAAATGCTTTATAGTTTAGGTCAGGGGAAGGAAAACTGGCATCAAATATTTATCTCTAATTTTCCTTTTCAATTACAGTTTACATTCAGTATTATTTTGTATTAGTTTCAGGTGTACAGCATAGTGGTTAGACAGTCAGATACTTTGAAAACGGTCCTCCCCTATGAGAAACTAGAGGGTATCATGCTAAGTGAAATTAGCAGAGAAAGTCAAATGCCATGATTTCACTTATATGTGGGATTTACAATGCAAAATAAACAAAACAGAGACAGACCCATAGACACAGAGCTCAGACTGGTAGTTGCCAGAGTAGAGATGTGGGACTGGATGAAAAGGGGGATGGGATTATGACGTACGAATTAATGGTTACAAAAAAGTCACAGGGAGGTCAAGTACAGCATAGGGAATACAGTCAATAATATTGCAATAACTATGGATGGTGCTAGGTGGGTACTTGAAATACTGAGCGGATCACTTTGTGAAGTATATGATTGTCTAACCACTATGCACTACACCCAAAACTAATGCAAAAGAATATGAAAAGTAAACTTTAATTAAAAAATTTTAAAAGACGGGTTAACAAAATATCTCTGTAAGTTTCTATGCCTAGCAAAGGGAGGAGATAACAGATGAAGCCATCCACACACTCCACAGATGCGTTCACCCAAGCGAACATTCGAGATTGTGCCGTGTTAACAGGGACAGACTCAGGGAGAAGACCAATTCCAAGAGGCTGCTTGGAGATTATGGCAACATGTTACCGGACAGGGACTGGTCGGAGCAGGCCTGGCTCGGTCCTGCCTGTAGTGTGTGGGTTCTTGACTTCCTGTGGGAAAGATTTCACACCAGAGGTCCAGGTGATTGTGAAAGGGTGTTTATTAAAGCTGGGGACAGTGACACAAAGGAAGGCCTTCGGGTAGAAGCAGCCACAGGAGAGCGTCGGCGGTGCTCTGCTTAGGCTGTCTAGCAATGTCACAGAAAAGAGGTGAGCCAAGGCAGGGCCGCCTTAGTTCACTGGGACGTTAGAAAAAGGCCTTAGAGCCCTGGCCAATTTGGTTCAGTGGTTAGAGTGTCGGCCCGCGGACCAGAGAGTCCCGGGTTCGGTTCCCACTAAGGTCATGTACCTCGGTTGCGGTTCCTCTCTGGC
This sequence comes from Molossus molossus, assembly GCF_014108415.1. Lineage (NCBI taxonomy): Eukaryota > Metazoa > Chordata > Mammalia > Chiroptera > Molossidae > Molossus > Molossus molossus. The sequence continues at coordinate 6,993,722 of NW_023425348.1, read as the reverse complement.
TCCGGTTGGGGTCGTGTGGGTGGCAACCAGTTGATGTGTCTCTCTCACATCAATGTTTCTCTCGCTCCCTCTTCCCCCCTCTCTCCCTCCTGCTCTATCTGAAGATAAATGCAAAAATGTCCTTGGGTGAGGATTAAAAATAATAATAATAAAATAATAATAAATTTTTTAAAAAGAAGGCCTTGGACACAGGATCAGGGGTGAGCCCAGGTCAAGCTACTACTGCCCACTACTTCCCGGGTTGCAAGTCTCATGGGGACCCTTAGGAATAAAACGTCAGGCCCAGGAAGGGGCATGGGCATGCCCTAGGTGAGCCCACATTGAGTCTTTGTCCTGAGAGCTTTTAATCCTTTCTTTTTTGTTGTTGTTGCAGGTGAGACTCTTAGGGGAGGGTTTCAGTAGAATATTCATCAGCTGTCCAGGTATATTTTTAATATGCTGATGCATCAAAATGAGTGTATAGGGGAGTTTTGGATTATTCTTTGATCTGTTTTGCTTTTATCTTACATCTGTCTGGTTTTAATGGGCTTTTTGTTATTTATTCCCCAACTTTATGTCCTTGGGTTTAGCTGCACAGATGGTATTAACTGGGTCCATGTTCTCTGTTTTCCCAGGCCAGGTGACTTGGCTATGCCTTCTGTGGTTGGAGAGGAGAGTCTGCACCATCTGCTCTCACGTGCCCTTGGTTGGGGAAGATAAGGTCCTGTGATTCAGGAGCTGGCTGCGAGCTGTTCAAACTGTGGCCTTGTTTAATTTTTTTGGCCTCAATTTCCTCTTTCCACTTGCCTGGGAATTTTCCTAGCTTCTTACTGTCCTGCCACAAGCGCGCGGGACCCTGAGAAACCTGGAGCCTGTGAAAACTGGAGACGGGCCGGGGAAGGCAAGAAACAGAAAGAAGGGGTCGCACTCTCCTTTTTCCCATTCATGGTTTTCAAGTAAGCCCGACTGTCTTAGCATTTCACGAACCGAACCGTAGGGAACTAAAGTGTCACACACACAGAGAAACAGAGGTGGCGGTGGGAGACGAGGAGACAAACATTTGGGCAGGAAGGAAACTGAGGCTCGATGATCCCGTGAAGCTCTACAAAGCGTCTACGACCTCTCAGTGACTGAATAGTGATGACCTTTTTTGGACAGTCTAGTAAGTTCTATTTGTTTTTATTATTCTCACAAAAAGCAAAAGATAGTTTGGGGTTTGGAAAGATGAGTAAGGCATTCTCCCTGGACTGGGGAACCTCTGTTAGGATTTTACTGTTCACCATCCTTTAAGCAATTCATTCTCCTTGTGGGAGTTCAATAGTAAAACGCACAAAATTCTTTCTTCCCAATTCACTTTTGAATGAGCTGTTTCTTTGTAATTTATGTGAATTGACTTTGTTTTCTTCAAGCTTGGAAAAAAACACACAAAAAGCACGATATGTTTATGGTACAAATACATACGTATTAGAAGAAACTGCGTTTTTAAATCTTTAATTGATGCATTATTATTTACTTTTTGTTAGAGAATGATTTGCCCATGGCTTACCTTTGACCCATTTTCAGGATTGAATGTTTAATCACAGAGATGAAGATTGTTGGTTATGGGCATTTTGCTGGCTGTTAACCGTTAAGCATAACGTGTCCATGTGGGGTCACAAAGCTCAGTGTTATTTGGAAAACGAGAAAGTGGGTAGAGGAACGAAGCAAGAAGTGAAGCACACTGAGTAACAGCGCACTCCTGACACCCCCGTGTCTGCAGGTCCCCCGCCTCAGCATCTGTGCTCGGGGTCACCACCTCATGATTTCTAGGTCAAGAAAACATGCAGGGCGCCCGGCCGGTGTGGCTCAGTGGCTGAGCGTCGACCCTGCACCAAGAGGTCGCCTGTCCAGTTCTCTGTCAGGGCACATGCCCGGGTTGTGGCCCCGACCCCCAGTGGGAGGCATGTAGGAGGCGGCCAGTCAGTGTTCTCTTTCACTGATGTTGCTATCTCTCTCTCCCTCTCCCTTTCTCTCTCACTAAAAGCAATAAAGAAAAAAAAATTATATATAAAAAAAGAAAACACACAGGGCAATAATGATGACTTTTCATTTTGTAAGCTCTTGGATTTTCTTGTTTCTTTAGTGGGAGGCCTTCTAGAGAGGAATCCTGTCATTGCAGAATTTGCCTGGAGCAACACCAAGCACAGGCCACAGCCTGGGCCCTGGCACTGGGAGGTGAAGGCTGGGGTTGGCGGCTCAGGGGCCCTGAGGCCAGGTGAGGACGAGGGCTCAGCTGAGTCCCCTGGGCCCCCAGAGGTGGGGGGTCGGGCCCTCACCATGGCATAGGCACCCTCACGAATGTAGGAGAGGATGTGGAGCACAAACCCAGGGAGGAAACCTGCCGTAGGTTCATCCCCAGCCCCCCACCGCCGCTGCCATGGCTGCTCTGGGCTTGATGCTGTGCGGCTGCCAGTGGTCCCTGCCACCTGCTGGGGAGCTGGGACACCCACAGCCCCTCCCAGACTGCTCGCCAGTGGTCCCTGCCACCTGCTGGGGAGCTGGGACACCCACAGCCCCTCCCAGACTGCTCGCCAGTGGTCCCTGCCACCTGCTGGGGAGCTGGGGTACCCACAGCCCCTCCCAGACTGCTCGCCAGTGGTCCCTGCCACCTGCTGGGGAGCTGGGACACCCACAGCCCCTCCCAGACTGCTCGCCAGTGGTCCCTGCCACCTGCTGGGGAGCTGGGGTACCCACAGCCCCTCCCAGACTGCTCGCCAGTGGTCCCTGCCACCTGCTGGGGAGCTGGGGTACCCACAGCCCCTCCCAGACTGCTCGCCAGTGGTCCCTGCCACCTGCTGGGGAGCTGGGACACCCACAGACCCTGCCAGACTGCTCGCCAGTGGTCCCTGCCACCTGCTGGGGAGCTGGGGCACCCACAGCCGCTCCCAGACTGCTCGCCAGACTGAGGGACTTCCTTTCTCAACGAGTCAACTCGGGAAGGGTCTAGTTTTCTTAACACTCTGTGCATTTCCCTTTATATTTTAATGTAGTGGCATACGTTTGTTCAGTGTGTGTTTTTGCCTTTTTAAATCTCCGCTGCCCTGTAGTTATGTGTTCTTTAATTTATAATACTAGTGTTTTTATAATACTAGTGTTTGTTATTTCTCTTTTTTCCCATAAAACTTGCTAAAGATCTGCCCGTTATATGTGTGTGTGTGTGTGTGTGTGTGTATTTTTTTTACAAAGAACTGATTTTGGCTTTCTTACTTCCTCCTATTATTACCCTATTTTTTATTTCGTTAGTTTATCATTTCTTTGCCCTTCCATTTGTATTATTTGGGGTATTTTTTTCTCAAATAGGGTATTTACTTCATTAATTTTCAGGTTTTCTGCTTTTTAAATGTAAATAACTATGGCTCTACATTTCTCTCAATGCAATGTTTTTTGCTACATCCCACAATTTTTATTTGCACAATCATTAATATAATTTATTGTTTCTGCCTAACATTAATTATGATTTTTACAGACATTTGAGTTTACATGTATGTTCTAAATTTTTAATATTGTAAAAAGTGGCTTTGGGCATGAACATTTTCATGTTTTTATCATTCTCTTTATAGGATAAATTTGAAGATGTTGGACTGTTGGGTAAAGGGTTAATTCCTAGGCACTGTTACTAGATATTGTCAGACTCACCTCCGTAGGCGCTGACTGATCCTAAGCTCAAATGCATCCGCAGCTACACTGTCATAGTAGATGCGACACTTTCGCAGTTTCACCCCAGATAGATGTGAAGGTTTTGGTGTCTTTGTTGAGGGATGTAAAAGCTACCTGCGTGTTTCCTTTGAACTGTGTATGCCTGTCTCTGCCATGTTTACGTGGACTGCTGGTGGTTTTCTTGCCTTTTTCAGAGACTTGTTATATAACAAGTGTGTTAAAACCCTGGTGATGTTGTAGGCACATGATTTTTCCAGTTTGTTAATGATGGTTTTACTTTTTTATTGAAATTAATGCCATGCAAAGGTTTTCCACTTTTGTATAATAACATGTATCTATATGCCTCAGGGTGCTGATGCTTGGAAGTGGTTGTGACCCCTCTTTGCAGTGGTCAGCTGCTCTGACCAGGAAGAGCCAGGGCCGTGGAAGTAACATTTACTTCCCGGCCTTCACGATCGTTGGCTTCTCTGTGTCTCCTTGTTCGTCATGATCCCCGGGGACCTCAGGGGTGTCGCAGGATGGCTGTGGCTCACTGTGCAGTTTGCAAAGTGAAGATCCTGAAGCTGATGTAGGAGCAGCTGCAGCCTCGAGGAGACTGAGGGGTAATCTGTGAAGCCCCCGAGGACAATGTGACCACCAACCCACCTCCTCCCGCTGGGGTCTTCTCCCAGAGCCCTGCGACCTGAGCTCTCATCTGACCACTGAGCCACATAGTGAGTGATGAATAATCCTGCTCAATTCATCCTGAACATTTTGTGCATGCAAAAAGTAGATTAATAGTTGATAATTGTATCTAATGAGATGAATATATATAAACATTTTTATTTTTATTATTGCTCTGTGTTAATAAAGGGTGAGAGTTAATAATTTTAAAAGGCAGTGGAATGACCATTTTTTTTTGTAGGTAAACTGGAAGCATTGGTTGAAATCCTTTGATAGATCTTCAGGAAGATTGTCCTACCTGACATCTGCTTTCCACATTTTCCAGAGACTTCCTTTTTTTTTTTTTTTTTAATCCTCACCTGAGGACATTTTTCTATTTTTTGTGGGAGGGAGAGAGAGAGAGAGAGAGAGAGAGAAACATTGATATGAAAGGAACACATCGAGTGGCTGCCACCCACACGACCGACCAGGACCGGGGACAAACTGCAACCGAGGTACATGCCCTTAGCGGGAACCGAACCCGGGTCTCTCCGGACCGCAGGCCGACGCTCTAAGCGCTGAGCCAAACCGACCAGGGCGAGACTTCCTTTTGAAAGGAACTGTTCTCCCAACTCTGCTTTACCTAGAAAGCGCCTCACTTAAAAGGCAATTATTTTTTTAAATCTCAACCTCATTGCATTAAAAATTAAAATACTTAGGAACAGATTTAACCAAGGAGGTAAAAGACCTGTACTCTGAAAATTATGAGACACTGAAGAAAGAAACTAAAGAAGATACAAAGAAATGGAAGCAAATACCATGCTTGTGGATAAGAAGAATTAACATTATTACTTTTTTTTTTTTTTAATCCTCACCCGAGGATATTTTTCTATTTATTTTGAGAGAGAGTAGAAGGGAGGGAGGGAGAGAGAGAGAGAAATATTGATGTGAGAGAGACACATCAATTGGTTGCCTCCTGCACAACCCCAACCAGGGCCAGGGATCGAACCCAAGACCCTTCAGTCTGTGGGTCGATGCTCTAACCACTGAACAAAACCAAGTAGGCCAAGACTTAACATTATTAAAATGTTTATACTACCCAAAGCAATCTGTAGATTCAATACAGTTTCTACTCAGATTACATAGAACTAGAATAAATAATCCAATTAAGAATAGACAATGGACCTGAATAGACACTTTTCCAAAGAGGACAGACAGACAGCCAAGAGACTTGAAAAGATGCTCCAAATCACTAATCATCAGATAAATGCAAATTAAAACCACCCTGGGACATTACTTCACAACTATCAGAATGGCTGTCATCAATTAATCAACAAACAACAAGTGCTGGTGAGGATGTGGAGAGAAGGGACACTATGAAAAGTGTGTGTACTCCCAAACACTGTCGGTAGATTCTTTGGTCCATCGCCAAATTATATGCCAGAATGAACACAGGATTTTTTCTTGATGATAGCAGTTTTTTTATTGCAGTAAAAATAAATTATAATCCCAAGAGAGAATCTTGAAATAAAAACAAACTTAAATGAATGCTTTGACCTATAGGATTAAATATACCAGCCACTGAAAACCCATCTCCTTCATCCAATACCACTAACTTCCTAAAGAAATAACTGTTACTTGTTTAAAGAATATGCTTCCCTAACATAGAGTGATGTACACACATCTATGCATCTGTCACGGACGGAGAGATTTATTCAACACGGTGAGTCTTGCTTTGTGAGGCTCCAGACTGGCTTTCCTTGTCAAACACAATGAGCGATAGTTGGCGTCCCAGGTAACGTGTTAGCTGCTGGAGGAACAGCAGGGCAAACAGCCGACAGAAATGTTCGCCGTGTGGAGCACCCACCCCACTGACAGGAGACAAATTAATCAATGACGCAGCATTTTAGAAGGAGAGGCAGAGGTGAGGGCGGGGAATCAGGCTTGAGGAAAAGCGTCCGGTTGAACAGGCTGCATGTCCTGCGGAGATGACCCCTGAACATGGACTGGAAGGAGCTGAGGACTCTCGAGGTGTGAGAAAGCTCTTCTGGATTGGGGGGACCGGGGGCAAGAAGAGGAGGAAGGGTGTTTACCTTCCATTTCCTTCCCTTGGGGAATATCTCTGAAAAAAAAAAAAAAATGCAGTTACCATCTATTCTCATCATCACATGGTTAGAAATAAAATATATTTCTTATGCAAACAACCTAAATGTCCATCAATGGCTAAATAGATAAAGATGGAATATATTTACATATGTAGAAGATTACTCAGCAATAAAAAAAGAGATTCTGTGATTTGTGACACCATTGATGGACCATGAAAATATTATGCTAAGTGCTGTAAGACAGAGAAGGACATACTTTATATCAGAGCTTTTGATCGTTTTGGTGTTTTTTTTAGATTTTTCTGTTATTATTGAGTTTAAAGGTTTTTCATGGATTTGGGCTACAGATCATTCACCTATATCGTTTGAATGTCTTCCCTTTCTATTGGTAGAGCCTTTTACAAAACCAAAAATTTAAATATTGTTTAGTTTTAAATTATGAATTATGGTCATCTCTAAAAACCCTTTGCTAATTTCAACTTCATTGACTTTTACTAACCACAGAAATGCATTGCTAAAAATATATCGCCTTTTTGTACCAATTACTCAGCGGAGAGCCAGCCCTTCACCCACACAATGACACCCAGAGAAATCGCTCATTGAGCTCATGCAGATTGAGAAGTCACTGAATTACATACAGGGACAAAAAGGTCATATGTGTAGATGATAACAGAAGGCTTTATATAATTAGATTGTTATTTGAGAGAGAATTGTGCTTTTTCTTTCTTTCTTTTTTTTTGTCCTCACCCAAGGACATTTTTCCATTTTTTTGTTCAGGTAGAGTGAGAGGGAGAGAGAGAGAGAGAGAAACATCGATGTGAAAGGGACACATCGAGTGGCTGCCACCCACATGACCAACCAAGGCCGGGGACAAACTGCAACTGAGGTACGTGCCCTCAGCGGGAACCGAACCCGGGTCGCTCCAGACCGCAGGCCGATGCTCTAACTGCTGGGGCAAACCGGCCAGGGCGAGTTGTGCTTTTTCAAATTTGAATTTCTAATAATGTTTTCAATTTATCTGAAACAAAATTTAGATTATTCTAGAAAGGTCTGGTGACTCAATGGGTAGAAATGGGGGGAATGATTCTTCTATTTGTTCTCAACACATCAGTTTGTTCCTCTTCACTGTGAAGTTGTCATTATTAACAATACTTTTCTCTCACATAACTTGTTTTTGAAAACAGAGAGTAACAAACTGGTATTCCAGTTTGAAGCAAAATGCCTCATATATGAGAAACTTTTACATATGGAAACACATTTTGCCAGACAATAGTTATTGGATCCCACCAGGTCACTCTGAATATGCCATGGTGACCAGTCACAGTGCTTATGTGGTTTTTGTCACTCACTCCGTGAGCCGAAGGGGTCAGAGCTGATGCAGGGTGGAGGTTCTCAGCTTCAGACTTGGGGTCCTGCGAGATATGGCTGTGGATGCTGCTCTAGAGATGTATTCATTTCGATCTTCTGAACAATGTCACTGTAAATGGGTAATTATTATTCTCAGAACTTATCTATTGTCTCTTTTCATTTTCTGATTTCCAATTTGTCATACAAAATTATAAAAATGTTTTGTTCCTCAGTTTATATGTTTGATTTTTCTACAGGCTGTTGCCTTAGAAAAATTAGGACATTTAGGAAAGGACACTATTTTCTAGTGCCAATCAGAGACACACCCATTTAGAGTAGAGACACAGAGAACACACCCAGACGGCTCTCGTTCGATCAGGGGGTCGTAATGTAACCACAAGAACAGACATTTCTGGAGCAGAGAATTCCAGGAGAGACTCTTCTGAATGGAAACGTCGATCTGAAATCAACCAGGAGCAATCTGGACCCGAAGATTTTCACGAAGGAGGGAATCTGTGACTTCCTGGCGAGAGCTCACGGGGATGATGAGGAGTCACTGAGGTCCGAGTACTGTCTAGGGCAGCAGTGGGAATGGACAGTGCCCTGAGGTCTGTGGGACCAACATCTGCAGACAGTGGAGGGTCTCGTGACCCGCAGGGAGAGTCCTGGAATGGGGATCTCAAGGGTGTGGCCATGCAGGGTTCCACAGAGCAGATGGACTCTGTCTCCCAACCCTGCCGGGTTTAGGGATGGAGCAGGGTTTTCAGAGTAGAGACAAGGAGTAACCAGGGCAGGTGCACACGTAGTAAGGGGCAGCACTGCCTTTTCTCAGCCAGGCTTTAGTCCAGCTGCAGAGCTAGTAGTTGAGATCATTAGTCAGTAGGACTGGTGTTGCAGACTTTATTCATTTAAACCACCAACGCACCAGCCTGGGTGGATAATTCCAATCCATTCACTTTGTTTATTAATTTTTTTATTTTTATTTTTTTATTATTAATTAATTTATTTTTGTTACAGATGTTTCTCCTTTTCCCCCCACTGATTCCCCCTCCCTCTCCCTCCCCTCCCTGTCCCCAGTTTTGTTGTCCATGTCCATTGTTCATGCATACATGCATATAAGTTCTGTGGTTTATCTCTCCCCCGCCACCCCCGCTTCTGGGGATTGTCAGTCTGTACCCCACTTCCACGTCTCTGGGACTACCCCATTCCTCAGACTGTTATGTTCATTATATTCCACAAATAAGTGACGTCATATGATACTTGTCTTTCTCTGTTTGGCTTGTTTCGCTTAGGATGACACTTTCAAGGTCCCTCCATGTCGTCTCAAAGGATAAGAGAGCCTTCTTTCTTACAGCAGCATAGTATTCATTGTGTATATGTACCACTGCTTTTTTATCCATTCGTCTACTAATGAACATTTGGGCTGTTTCCAGATCTTAGCTATTGTAAATAGTGCTGCTATGAACATGGGGGAACATATATTCTTTCTGATTGGTGTTTCAGGCTTCTTAGGGTTTATTCCTAGAAGTGGGATCACTGGGTCAAATGGAAGTTCAATTTTTAATTTTTTGAGGTAACGCCATACTGTTTTCCATAGTGGCTGCACCAGTCTGCATTCCCACCAGCAGTATAGTAGAGTCCCCTTTTCTCCACACCCTCACCAACACTTGTTCTTTAATTATTTGTTGATGGCGACCATTCTAACAGGTGTGAGGTGACACCTCATTGTTGTTTTAATTTGCATCTCTCTGATGATTAGTGATGTTAAACATTTCTTCATATGTCTCTTAGCCATTTGTATATCCTGTTTGGAGAGGTGTCTATTTAGTTCCTCTGCCCATTTTTTTTTTTTATTTTTTTTTATCCTCACCCGAGGACATTTTTCCATTTTTTGTTCAGGTAGAGTGGGAGGGAGAGAGAGGAACAGAGAGAGAGAGAGAAACATCGACGCGAAAGGAACACATCGAGTGGCTGCCACCCGCACGACCGACCAGGGCCGGGGACAAACTGCAACCGAGGTACGTGCCCTTAGCGGGAACCGAACCCGGGTCTCTCAGGACCGCAGGCCGACGCTCTAACCGCTGAGCCAAACCGGCCAGGGCCCTCTGCCCATTTTTTAATTGGGTTATTTGTCTTCCTTTTGTTGAGTTGTATGAGCACTCTATATATATTGAAAATTAACCCCTTATTTGATATATCATTGGCAATTATGCTCTCCCATACAGTGGGTTGCCTTTCCATTTTGATGATTGTTTTTGCTGTGCAGAAGCTTTTTAGTTTGATGTAGTCACATGTGTTCATTTCTTCCTTTGTTTCTGTTGCTTTAGATGATGTATCAGTGAAAATTCTGCTGTGTATGATGTTCGAAATTTTTTTGCCTACAGTTTCTTCTAGAATTTTTATGGATTCATGAGTCACATTTAAGTCTTTTATCCATTTTGAATTTATTCTTGTGTATGGTGTAAGTTGATGGTCTAGTTTCATTTTTTTGCATGTAGCTGTCCAATTTTCCCAGCACCATTTATTAAAGAGGCTGTCTTTATTCCACTGTATGCTCTTGCCACCTTTGTCAAATATTAATTGAGCATATTGCCTTGGGTCCATTTCTGGGTTTTCAGTTCTGTTCCACTGGTCTATATGCCTGTTCTTGTGCCAGTACCAGGCTGTTTTGATTACAGTGGCTTTGTTGTATAATTTGAAATCTGGTAATGTGATCCCTCCAACTTCGTTCTTCTTCAAGATTGCGTTGGCTATTTGAGGTCTTTTTTGGTTCCATATGAACTTTTGAAGTATTTGTTCTAATTCTGTGAAGTATGTCGTTGGTATTTTGATGGGGACCGCATTGAATCTATAGATTGCTTTGGGTAGTATGGACATTTTAATGATGTTAATTCTTCTAATCCACAAACAAGGTATATTCTTCCACGTTTTTATATCTTCCTGTATTTCTTTATTCAGTGACCTGTAGTTTTCTGCAAATAGATCCTTTATTTCTTTGGCTAAGTTTATTCCTAGGTATCTTAATTTCTTTGCTGCGATGGTAAATGGGATTTATTTTTGGTTTCTCTTTCTGTGAGTTCGTCATTGGTGTATAAGAATGCTGTCGATTTCTTGACATTAATTTTGTATCCTGCTACTTTGCCAAATTCATTTATTAAGTCTAGTAGATTTTTGATGGAGTCTTTGGGGTTTTCTATGTATAGTATCATGTCATCTGTGAATAACAACAGTTTCACCTCCTCCTTTCCAATTTGGATCCCTTGTATTTTTTCCTCCTGTCTGATTGCTGTGGCTAAGACTTCCAGTACTATGTTAAATAAGAGTGGCGAAAGTGGGCATCCTTGCCTTCTTCCTGTTCTTAAGGGAAATGCTTTTATTTTTTGCCCATTGAGTATGATGTTGGCTGTAGGTTTTTCATATACGGCCGTTATTATGTCGAGATATGATCCCTCTATTTCCACATTGCTGAGCATTTTTATCAGAAATGGGTGCTGGATTTTGTCAAATGCTTTTTCAGCATCTATTGATATGATTAATTCATTCACTTTAACTGCTCATCCCAGGTTGGTCAGTTAAAGAGAAGTTAATTCATCCAGCTGGTGTGGTTCAGTGGTTGAGCTTCGACCCATGCACCAAGAGGTCACTAGCCATGCACCAAGAGATCGCTGGTTCCATTCACTGTCAGGACACATGCCCAGGTTGTGGGCCCAATCCCCAGTGGGGGACATGCAGGAGGTAGCCAATCGATGTTCTCTCTCATCGATGTTTCTATCTCTCTCTCCCTCTCCCGTCCTCTCTCTCTAAAATCAATAAAGGGAAAAAAATTAAAGAGAAGCTAATTCATGATAGAGCTATCATGTGACAGTTGGTTCAGAAGGTCCTGGTTTCTGAATCATCTGGTAGACAAGCACACCCTGGTCACTGAGGATGGTCACCTAATCACAGGAATGATCACGGAAAGGCTGATGATGTGTGAAGGAGCAGGAGGAGGGGGGACGGCTGTTCATACTTCCCTGTGTCCTTCAGATAGGCTTAGTTAGGGGGAAAGTGACATTTTGGGTAAGGAATATTGAGATCATGTGATACTTGTCTTTCTCTGACTGGCTTATTTCACTTAGCATAATACTCTCCAGGTCCCTCCATGTCGTCTCAAGGGATAAGAGATCTTTCTTTCTTATAGCTGCATAGTGTTGCATTGTGTATATGTACCACAGCTTTTTTATCCATTCGTCTACTGATGGACACTTGGGCTGTTTCCAGATCTTAGCTACTGTAAATAGTGCTGCTATGAACATAGGGGTACATATTTTCTTTCTGATTGGTGTTTCAGGCTTCTTAGGGTATATTCCTAGAAGTGGGATCACTGGGTCAAATGTCAGTTAAATTTTTAATTTTTTGAGGAAACACCATATTGTTTTCCATAGTGGCTGTACCAGTCTGTAATTCCACCAGCAGTGTACTAGAGTCCTCTTTTCTCCACACCCATGCCAGGACCTGTTTCATGATTTGTTGATGGCAGCCATTCTGGTAGGTGTGAGGTGATACTTCATTGTCATTTTAATTTGCATCTCTCTGATGATTAGTGATGTTGAGCGTTTTTTCATGTCTCTCGACCATTTGCATGTCCTGTTTGGAGAGGTGTCTATTTAGGTCCTCTGCCCATTTTTAAATTGGATTTTTTGTCTTTTGTTGAGTTGTATGAGTACTCTATATACTTGGGAAATTGACCCCTTATCTGTTGTATTGTTGGCAATTATGCTCTCCCATATAGTGGATTCCCTTTCCATTTTGATGGTGGATACTTTTGCTGTGCAGAAGCTTTTGAGTTTGATGTAGTCCCATGTGTTCATTTTCTCCTTTGTTTCTGTTGCCTTAGGTGATGTATCAGTGAAAATTCTGCTGCATGTGATGTCTGAAATTTTGTTGCCTACGTTTTCTTCTATGATTTTTATGGACTCACGAGTCACATTTAGGTCTATTATCCATTTTGAGTTTATTCTTGTATACGGTATAAATTGGTGGTCTAGTTTCATTTTTTTGCATACAGCTGTCCAATTTTTTCAACACCATTTATTAAAGAGGCTATCTTTACTCCATTGTATGCTCTTGCACCTTTGTCAAATATTAATTGAGCATAATGTCTTGGGTCAATTTCCAGGTTCTCTGTTCTGTTCCATTGTTCTATAAGCCTGTTCTTGTGCCAGTACCAGGCTGTTTTGATTACAATGACTTTGTAGTATAATCTGAAATCTGGTACTGTGATCCCTCCTATGTTGTTTTTCTTTTTCAAGATTGCTGTGGCTATTCGGGGTCTTTTTTGGTTCCATATAAACTTTAGAATGTTTGTTTTAGTTCTGTGGAATATGTCATTGGTATTTTAATGGAGATTGTACTGAATCTATAGATTGCTTTGGGTAGTATGGACATTTTAATGATGTTAATTGTTCAATCTATGAACAAGATATATGCTTCCACTTTTTAATATCTTTCTCTATTTTTTTTTTCAATGATCTGTAGTTTTCTGTGAATAGGTCCTTTCCTTATTTGGTTAAGTTTATTCCTAGGTATCTTAATTTTTTGCCACAATGGTAAATAGGATGGTTTTTTAGTTTCTCTTTCTGTGAGTTTATTGTTGGTGTATAAGAATGTTGTTGATTTCTTGATGTTAATTTTGTATCCTGCTATTTTTCCAAATGTATTTATTAAATCTAGTGCATTTTTGATGGAGTCTTTCAGGTTTTCTATGTACAATATCATGTCATCTGCAAATAATTACAGTTTCACTTCCTCCTTTTCAATTTGGATCCCTTTTATTCTTTCTTCATGTCTAATTGCTGTGGATAAGACTTCCAGTACTATGTTAAATAAGAGTGGTGAAAGTAGGCATCCCTCTCTTGTTCTTGTTCTTAAAGAAAATGCTTTTAGTTTTTTCCCATTGAGTATGATGTTGGCTGTAGGTTTTTCATTATGGCCTTTATTACATCAAGATATGATCCCTCTATCCCCACATCACTGAGCGTTTTTATCAGAAATGGGTGCTGGATTTTGTCAAATGCTTTTTCAGCGTCTATTGATATAATCATATGGTTTTTAACTTTCATTTTGTTTATGTGGTGTATCACACTTATTGACTTGCAAATATTGTACCATCCTTGCATCCCTGGGATGAAGCCCACTTGGTCCTGATGAATAATTTTTTTGATGTATTTCTGGATCCAATTTGCTAATATTTCATTAAGATTTTGAAATCTGTGTTCATCAGGGATATTGGCCAGTAGTTTTCTTTTTTTGTAGTGTCTTTATCGGGTTTTTGAATTCAAATTATACTGGCCTTATAAAATGAGTTGAGAAGTCTTCTGATTTCTTGGATTTTTTGAAATAGATTGAGGAGAATAAGTGTTAGTTCTTCTTTTAATTTTTAGTAAAACTTCCCCATAGAGCCATCTGGGCTCAGGCTTTAGTTTGCTGGGAGATTTCTGATTACATCTTCAATTTCCTTAGTTGTTATTGATCTATTCACGTTTTCTATCTCTTCCCAGTTCAGTTTTAGTAGACTGTGTGTTTCTAGAAACTTTTCCATTTCACCTAGATTGTCCAAATTGTTGGTATATAATTGTTCATAGTATGTTTTAATGATCCTTTCTATTTCTGTGGTGTCAGTTGTTACTTCTCCTCTTTCACTTCTGATTTTGTTTATTTGGGCCCTCTATCTTTGCTTCTTGGTGAGTCTAGCTAAGGATCCATCAATCTTGCTTATCTTTTCAAAGAACCAGCTCTTTGTTTCATTGATCTTTTGAATTGTTTTTTTAGTTTCTACGTCTTCTATTTCTGCTCTGACCTTTACTATTTTTTTCCTTCTACTTGCTCTGGGTTTTTTGTTTGTTTGTTGTTTACTTTCTGGTTCTTTAAGTTGTAGGGTTAGAAAGTCAATTAGGATTTTTCTTGTTCTTGAGGTAGGCCTGTAGTGCTATGAACTTTCCTCTCAGGACTGCTTTTGCTGTGTCCCATAAATTTTGTGTCATTGCGTGTTCATTTTCATTGGTTTCCAGGAAGTTTTTAATTTCTTTCTTGACCTCCTTGGTAACCCATTCATTGTTTAATGACATGCTGTTTAGCCTCCATGTGTTTGAATGTTTTTGCTGTAATTGATTTCTAGTTTCATGCTATTGTGATCTGAGAAGATGCTTGATATGATTTCAATCTTATTGAATTTGAAGAGACTTAGTTTGTGCCCTGACATGTGGTCTATCTTTGTGTCCTAACATGTCTCCTGTGCACTTTAGAGGAATGTATATTCTGTAGCTTTGGGGTGAAATGTTCTGTGAATATCAATTAAGTCCAAATGATCTAGTTTATCATTTAAGGACTCTGTTTCCTTGTTAATTTTTTGTCTAGATCTATCCAGCAGTGTCAGTGGGGTGTTAAAGTCACCCACTATGCTTGTATTGCTAATGCTCTGTCCCTAGAAGACCTCCCAAAGTTTTTTAGTATATTTTGGTGCTCCTATATTTGGTGCTTATATGTTTACCAGGGTTATATCCTCTTATTGGATGGGTCCATTTAATATTATGTTTCTTTTTTTTTTCTTGTTTCTTATTATGGTCCTTGTTTTAAAGTCTATCTGATCAGATATGAGTATTGCTACACCAACTTTTTTTTTTTTTTTTCATTTCCATTTGCCTGGAAAAAATTTTTTTCTATCCCTTACTTTCATCCTGTGTGAGTCTTTTGTTGTGAAGTGGGTCTCTTGTAGACAGCATATATATGGGTCGGTTTTCCTTATCCAATCAGTGACCCTATGTCTTTTGATTGAAGCATTTAAGCTATTTATATTCTAGGTTATTATTGATAGATACTTATTAGTTGCCATTTTTATATTATGCCTGTGTTTCTCTCTCTCTCTCTCTCTCTCTCTCTCTCTCTCTCTCTCTTTCTTTCTTCTTACAACAGTTTTTATTGATTTTAGAAATAAGGGAAGGGGGAGAGAGAGAAACATCCATATGAGAAAGAAACATCAATTGATTCCCTCGTGTATGTGCCTCTACTGGGAATCGAACTCGCAACCTTTTGGTGTATGAGATGATGCTCCAACCAAATAAGCTACCTGGCCAGGGGTATTTTTAAATTATAGACTTTATTATTTACAACAGGTTTAGATTAACATAGAAATGACCAGAAAATACAGTATGTCCCCTACCTGTCCTCACATACAATGTTCCCTAGCATTACCATCTTACATTAGACAGGCGTATTTGCTACAGTCAATAAACCCATACTGAGATGTTATTAACTGAAGTCCTAGTTTACAGAAAGTTCCATTGGTTTTGATAGTATGTAATGTCACGTATCATCATTGCCGTGTCATTCTTGATTATTTCACTGCACTACAAATCCCAGTCTACACCCATTCTTCTCTCTCCCTTTTCTGTGGAACCCTGGAAACCACTGAAAATTTTATTGCCTCTGGTTTTGCCTTTTGTAGACTGTTATACAGTTGGAACTATAAAGTGTGTGGGTTTTATGGACTGCTTTCACTTGGCAATATACATTTTAAATTCCTTTATATTTTCAAAGTTTGATAACTAAGTTATTGTCATGATTGAAGACTTTTCCATTGTATGGATACAACAAAGTGCGTGTCAGGAGCTCAGCTGAGCTGGGAGAGGGAGAGCAAATTCAAACAACAGGACAGAAATGAAAGAGTTAGCCATTTAATTACGTGGGTGGCATAAGGAAGAGGGTAAATCTAGAGAGAGTGCCCGGTGCCCTTGTTGCTTTTTCTGTCATCGAACATCTCACCATTGCAGGACCAGGTGGATGAGTGCAGACCTGGGTCGTCTCACTGTACAGGAAACCCTAGTACAAGTCTTCGGCAGTTTTATGGACCCTGGGGTCCGGGGAGGACAAAGGTACTGGGCGGAAATGTCCTGGGTACTAGTCAGAGAGAAGTGTCTGCAAGGTTCCCTCTCCTCCCCAACAAGGCAGCCTTGGCAGGGGAGCCTGTGTTCATGGCCTCAGATTCAAATGCCCAGGGATGAAGGTCCGGGCCAGGAGCACGGATGCTGACGAGCACCACCTGTCAGAGGGGCCGAGCCCTTGCCGGCAGTTGCCCCGGAGGCTGCGGTGCACTGGCCCTGCACCAGGTCTGGGGTGGGGAGGCAGCGTCCCTCAGGAGTCCTTGCCAGTGCTCGGGCCTGAGAAATCACGCACAGGTTTTTAACCAGGAACCAGATTCCTCAGTTTGTTTATCTGTCGCCTTTTCAAGGACAGCCTGGGTTTTGTCAGTGTTTGAATCAAGCTGCTAGGAGCATCATGTAAATTTCCCTCTACTTTCTACTACTTTCAGTGCAGCCCAGGGACTTTGACAAGTGGTATGTTCCTTTCAGCTAGTTCAAAGCAAGTGTTTGCTTCTGTGATTGCAGGCGCTCTCAAGAGCAAGAAGAAATGGTACAAATTCTGGACATCACTTATATAAGACTTATATAAGGACAACACTTATAAAAGGGAGACACTGACATAAGCCAGGAGGGCATCCTTGCCGCTTGATTCTGGAGACCCAACATGATTCCAGCTCCTGGTGGGCATGAGAGCTGGGGCTCGGTGGTTAAAAAAGATTTTTCAGATTAAAAAAATTATGGCCAGACTGAAGTTTCTATGGAGCTTCGGCCTGCGGACCAGAGAGTCCCAGGTTCGGTTCCCGCTAAGGGCACGTTTGTCTCCGGCCCTGGTTGGGGTGGTGCGGGTGGCAACCAGTCGATGTGTCTCTCTCACATCAATGTTTCTCTCTCTCTCTCTCTTCCTCCGTCTCTCCCTCCTGCTCTATCTGATGATAAATGCAAAGATTTCCTCCGGTGAGGATAAAAAAAAAATGATGGCCAGCTACCGAGGTGCCGGGGCTGGGGAGCCACAGTGCACGCTGCACCTGCCGGCTCAGCCGCAGCGGCGCTGCCTGGGCCCTCCCCGGTCAGTCCACCCGCACCCCTGAGCGGCGAGACCTTCCTGGAGGGCGAGACCCTCTCATGCTCTGTGGTGGGCGGTGAGCAGCATCTGTGCCTGCTGCAGATCCGCCGCTGGGTGTGCGAGGAGCTTCACAGCGACTGCTCGTGCTGCCCGCGACCAGCTGGGGGTGTTCCAAGTCCTGGCAGCTGCTGTCAGCGCCCGCCGCGGCTCGTCACCCAGACCGCACAGAGCACCTGGACAGCACGCTGCGGTGCGGAGCTGGCGCCAGCCGGGCGCTGGGCCACCACGAGGGCTTCTGCAAGTTCGGGGGCTGCTGGTGCCCGAGTCCTGCAGCGGCCCCAGTGCCCACTGTGCCCAGTGCCTCCACTGCCGCCTCATGCATCCTCCATATGACTGTGTGGGGCACTCGCACAAGGGAACCAGACCTGCCACTGGGCCTGACTGGGCTCAGCCAGCTGGCGGCCTACCTCCCGATGAGCCAGCACTACACGGGCAAGGAGGAGCAGGTTGCCCGGGAGGCTGCCTGGGACACGGGAAGGAGACGTTCCACGGTGGCAACAAGAACAAGCGGGTGCCCCAGGTCTCCCCCAGCCCCCAGGCTCCATGGGAAACAAACGCCACTCCCTGCCAGCACCCCACCCCTCCCTGGGGGACAAGCCGTCCAGCTGGCTGTGGACCCTGTCCAGGGGTTCTTTCCTCAGATGTGACTCCTTCCCGTGGCCAGAGCTGTCCCACCTTGGGCCTCCCTGACGACACTGAGGAAGAAGGGGTTCTCTCTAGGGATGAGAGGCTACAGGAAGGACGCCCCCACGTGCATCCCCAGTGGGTTGTGTAAATCTGTACTGTCACTATTTTCATCTGCTGAAACCAAAGTTCTCGGCAAACTGTGAGCAGTGACGCACTCCTAGGAGTCCACGCTCAGGCTCAGACTCAGGTGGGCAGGGGCCTTGCCAAATCACCTTTTCAGTTGCATTTACCTAAGGTAAAAAAAATGGCACACATGCACAAAATTTTAGAATGAAGTGAGTTAAAATTTCAAATTGTTTAACAGGTATCTTTAAAGCATTTCTATATTAGTCACCAATTAACCAACCGTGCAGTTAAAATTGATGTATGTTATTTTACATAAAATTCACCTTAATAATTTTGATTTAAAAACTTGGTGATTGCCCAAGTTTGGCTCAGCGGTTGAGCATCGGCCTGTGACCAGAGTCCTGGGTTTGGTTCCCGCTAGGGGCACGTACCACAAAACAAACAAACAAACAAACAAACAAACAAACAAAAAACTCGGTGGTGATGAACATCGATGGGCATTACGGTTAGAAACATGGAGAAACAGCGGAAAAGCAACGCATAGGGGTGTAAACAGTCCTAAATTCACTTTGTGTTGCCAGTGGTAAGCTCTGCGTGGTGGGTCTGCACACAGAGGGGCAAGCGCAGCACGGAGCCCTGTGATACCCCACGCTTGGTGTCCATTGAAACCCCACAGTGGCTCTTCTCAGACTTCAGAACCTTCGGGTCATGTGGTCGCCAGCTAGAGGCGGAGCTCCCGGGACGCAGTGACGTCGGGGTCGGACTCGTCTCTGTGGTGGGCACAGTTCCAGTCCTGCCCCGGAATTTGCAGGTAGAGAAGTTGTTTATTCAGCCTCCCCGGGACTGGAGGAGACTGTCTACTACCCGAGGCCAACTGCACCCAGAAGTGTCTGTCAGAGGCCGCTCGTCTGAGTCAAGGACAGTGGAACAAGAAGACACTGAGTCCTGAAAGCACAGGTTCTGTGGCCCTGGTTAGGACACCCTGGGGAGAGGTGTCACAGATGGTGACCAAGTGAGTGGCAGCCCGACTCTGACAAGGCAGGGGAGGCGGTGTGTCACCGTGGCCGTGAGCACAGTGCAGGCAGCACCCAGGCTGCTGTGAAGAACGAAGTGCAGCAGTCAGCTGTCGGAGCCCGGAGGGGCCAGGGCGAGGGCCGAGGTGCCCGCGGGAGGCACAGACTCGCTCTTGGATTCTGAGCACAAACCTCCCAGTAGAGCAGGTGCTCAGGGCATGTTCTGGCTGCCCGGGTAATAGGACACCAGTTGCACTCAGGCCACTGGTGTCTGGCACTGAGGACGGCTCGGTCCGCAGAAGTTAAGCTCTGCCTTCTGGAGGGACAGAGCAGCCCCCAAGCTACTGAATGGTACAGGACAGTATACGGTAGAGAGAGAAGCGTTTGAGCGTGTGTGCGTGTCCGTGTGTGTGCCAAGAGAGAGGCTCCACATGTGCACCCTTAAAAGGCCATGCTGTGAGAGTCCCAGCATGAGGACACGTGGCCTCCCGTCCCTCTTAGATCCTCTCTTTTTCCTGAAGGTGCTTCTCCATGCAAACCCATCACGCGGGTTGGTTCTTCATAAGACCCTTCGGTGTCCAGGAGCCTGGAGCGAAAGGACGTCAGTGTGCAGAAGGTTACTTAACTTGGACCATGGTACATTTGAGGCAGAAAGGAGGAATTTGGTGCAGATTTGCTCTGATAACAATCCACTGCATCGGAAGCCCAGGTCTTGTGCAGTGAGAGAAACCCGTCTAATTTCATCCTGGAGCCCGAGACCCACAGCTGTAGGGCCCGAGGTCCCAGCCAGCACAGGGGTGAGCACACAGGTTATCCATTCTGCCCTCAGACCACAGCCATGTCCCGCAGTGACCTCTGGTCCACAGATGCCTCCGTGGGGGTGACCGGAAAAGTATTCATCTTTGTTTCTAAAAATCGCTAATGCGTGGCACTTCACTAATATAACAAAGTGTGTGTGTGGCTGAATTGGTCCTGATGGTCTCAGGAAACAAATATTATTGGGAACAAGACAGAACGTTGGCGTGTGTTCGATGTGCAGCCAGTCCCTCCTTTGGCCATAACGTCGAGACTGAGCCTGCGCGCGACCTCGGCGATTCTGAAGGAGTTAATACATGCATCAACAGCTCCAATATGCAAGTACTCAAAAGCTGGATGAGCACATCATTTTTAGGAAAATCGGTAATTGTACTGGCGTAGCAAAGAGATTGACCGTGGCTGGTGGGGAGTGGACAGCTGCCGTTTGGAGGTGAGAGTGGGAATATGATTATGATGGAATTTTATTCTGTCTAATGTTCATCACCTTCCCTAGATAGGCGTCCCTGGGGAATGGAAACGACAGCAAGAACTTGTCCCTTTTCTCAGAAAACCTGACGTGGGGATGGGTTAAGACCTGAGGAGGCTCCGGGAGGGGTGAGGACGGAGGGGTGCAGCAGCAGAGGACAGAGGAGGACGGTCTGAGCAGTGTCGTCAGTGCGATCTGGGCCCAGTGAGGTGTGTCGGCCGGTTCAGAGCCAGACAAAACTGTCTGTGACCAGGATGAGTGTCAGGGTATCCCTGTGGATATAACATAACACAAGAGTCACACTCTACTGTGTGTGATTTGTGAGCGAACATGCCTGGCTTGGTTATCACTTGTAGTTATTTTGGTCACATTTGTGTATTGGATTGGTTAGAAAATCATAATGAAAAGAAATTCGTCATCTACCATATTTTCACCAGAATGAAGATAGAAAATGATGATTGCTCATAAATTGATAATTCTGAATATTAGTGAATGGAGACGGGTCGCTTGCTCTGTATATTTTTTAAGTTTTCCTTATTATAAAGTTTTATTTCTAAATTACGTAACTAGCAACTTACAAAAACGGAATTAACTGAGTTAACAATAAGCATTTAGTGCTCGCTTCGGCAGCACATGTACTAAAATTGGAACGGTACAGAGAAGATTAGCATGGCCCCTGCGCAAGGATGACACGCAACTTCGTGAAGCGTTCCATATTTTTTTAAAAAATAAAAAGAAAGCCCTCTTGTATTTCTCAAACTGTAGTTAGAGAGTAGTAATAACAATAATCATGCAAGGCTGGAAGCAGAATCTTTGCTTCTCCATACCCTGAGATTCTCCTGCTTATAAAATGTCATATGTTGTGTCTGGTCGGTATGGCTCAGTGGTTGAGCGTCGATCCACGTACCAAGAGGTTGCCGGTTCGATTCCTGGTCAGGACACATGCCCAGGTTGTGGGCTTGATCCCCGGTGGGGGGCGTGCCGGGGGCAGCCAGTCGATGTTCTCTCTCATCAATGTTTCCATCTCTCTCTCCCTCTCCCTTCCTCTCTCTCTAAAATCAATAAAGGGGAAAAAAATGTCATGTGTTGTATGGGTGTGTGTGTGTATGTGTGTATGTGCGTATGTGTTTCTGCATTTATGTATTTAAATTTGTCTGTTGAATCTATCCCTGTGTTTTTTATACATAAGCCAACACTGCAGTATATTTCAGTACACTTTTTA
The DNA here is from genome assembly GCF_014108415.1 of Molossus molossus. Taxonomy (NCBI): domain Eukaryota; kingdom Metazoa; phylum Chordata; class Mammalia; order Chiroptera; family Molossidae; genus Molossus; species Molossus molossus. Next base: position 6,971,663 of record NW_023425348.1, on the reverse strand, counting down.
CTTCACAAACACTGTAGCGACTTTATGTAATGATATAGACGTGCGTTTCTAGACGCTGTGGATGGCAGAGACGGTCCCCTCTGGCCCGAACCCGGAAGCAGGTGTGGTAGGTGGTGCAGCGAATGGAGCACCCTGCCAGCTGTGCATGGCAGCTGTGCATGGAGGAGAGGCAGTGAAAATGCCACCCCCGTGTCTCGCTTTCCACGAAAGGAGACTCCTGTGCAGGGAGCGATGGGAGGAATTTGGGCCATGAGGGGGAAGCCCCACAGTTCCGCTTGCTGAGGCCTAATTGCTGGCCTTGGGGAAGCCCCTCCCCAGGTGTCTCCTATCCTAGGCCCAGGTCCCACTGTAGGTCACTTTTCTTCAAGCGATTGTATTTTTGTTGTGTGATTGTCCATCTCTCTTTGCCTATAAATCAGGCCCAGGGAATGACTCCATACAAGGAAAGGGCGAAATGTGAGGTAAACGTGTGAGTCATAGCTGAGATTTCATGTGATTTCTGGGGACCAGGTGCAGGTAAGTCACACTTCAGCGAGGACACTGCCTGCCCAAGTATTCAAGAGGCGGGGACTATTTTCCTAGACTGCCTGGCCCAGAACCCTGAGCTCGCAGGACCAGCCCAGCAGCGCCCCCTGCTGGGTTCAGAACTCTTGTCTTCCAGCCTATTTCACGCCACCCAGCTCTCCTGGAGGGGCTTACAGATGTTTGCAGTTGGATCTTTCTAATGTTACTAAACAGGGCAATAGAATGAGCAGGTCCCTTCCATGATGTTGGGGTTGAGACATTAATTTTTCCAGGTTACTACTGACCTCCAGCCAGCTAAATAAAATCCTATTACCAGATGTTAAAGGATTAGTCGATAGTTGGGTTTGCTCCTGCCTGGCCCCTGGGGTCATTACTGGCACATGACCACATTAAGTCAAGTCTTAGGCTTAAAGTTCCCCAGAGAACCCCATTGATTCATACTTGGTAATAATTCTACTTGGGTGATCCCTGCAGGTTGAAATATTTGGTGGTGGTTGTTCTTGTTTGCTGCTGTCGTTTGAGGGTCTCCTGTTGGTTCCCAGCCCCCACCGCACACGTCTTTGCTTTTTATGTCGGTCTTTGCTATGATAGTACAGGAGCATTAGTATTTTTTGCTAATCCTCATCCAAGGATATTTTTTCATTGATTTTTAGAGAGAGTAATAGGAGAGCGGGGCAGGAGAGGGAGAGAGAGGGGGGAGGAGAAATTGATGTGAGGAGACACATCAACTGGTGCTTCCTGCACACATCCTGAACTCAAGAGAGTCTTTGACATTCTGTGAACACGGGACTCCCAGGAAGGCGTAGGGCACTATTCCTAATGATCATTTAATTGGGAAACTGTGACAGACATGGGATTTTCTACATGCGGGGTAACTCTTGTAATCCAGCGTGTCTCTTGCAGAACCCAAGAACACTATACTCTCAGAGACCTTTAAGAGACTTTGACACATGATGTATGTTTCATCCTGTTTTAAATGGAAGACTTCCAGCATGAAACCATTGAGAATGGTTTTTTAAGTTTTATTATTATTATTATTAATTTATTTTTTAATGACTTAAGTCTGGGTATTGAAATTCCCTTTGATTCCTGCTTACTGAGAGATTGATTGAAAATCATAACCAGAGCCCTGGCTGGGTAACTCGGTTGATTAGAGCTTTGTCCCCATACACCAAAGTTTTGGATTTGACCCCTGGTCAGGGCACATATAAGAATCAACCAAAGAATGCATAAATAAGTGGAACAACAAATCAATGTTTCTCTCCCCCTCTCTCTAAAATCAATAAATAAAAATTTTAAAAAAAGAAAATCACAAACAGGTCTTGCATATTTTAATCAAAATTTTTTTCTATTGAAATACTCCGTTTTTCATTTAATACACCACAGAATGACAGTATAGAAATAACGAACATAGACCATTGCTTTCTCCTATACGTAAAACTCAATTCTTAAAAAATATTTTTTAGCTCTGGCCAGTTTGGCTCAGTGGTTAGAGCGTCGACCTGCAGTCTGGAGAGACCCGGGTTGGGTTCCCGCTAAGGGCATGTACCTAGGTTGCAGTTTGTCCCCTGCCTGGTTGGGTCGTGTGGGTGGCGACCACTCGATGTGTCCCTTTCACGTCGATGTTTCTCTCTCTCTCTCTCTCCCTCCCACTCTATCTGAACAAAAAATGAAAAAATGTCCTCAGGTGACATTAATTGGTTCTTTTAGAGCAGCAGTTCTCAACCTGTGAGTCGCGACCCCTTTGGGGGTCGAATGACCCTTTCATAGGGGTTGCATAAGACAATCGGAAAACACATATTTCTGATGGTCTTAAAAACCGAGACACCGCTCTTCTGTCCGACTCCAGGTAGGTCCACCCACATGCAGATACATCCACATACAAGTACCCGTCACATACACCTTGTACAAATACAGGTGTATGTGACAGGGTTGGCATCATAATGTACTTATGTGGACCAGTCACACATGTGTAGAGAGCAGCTACTGTGTAGAAAGCAGCTACTGTGTTGAAAGCAGCAGTATTGGAGGTAAAAATGACACTTCATGCATTATAAGTACTGGGTAAATGTAAAATCATGTACTGTAAAATCATCAACTACTGCAAAAAAAAATATCTGTACCTTGGGAACTTAATCTATATGCTGATTGTTTTTTTTATATTCAGCTGTGGTTATTGTGAATACTGCCCCCCCACCTTCTGATAGTAACAGGTATATAAAAAAAACAACACAGCCCTGGCCAGTTTGGCTCAGCGGTTAGAGCGTCGGCCTGCAGTCCAGAGAGACCCGGTTCGGTTCCCGCTAAGGGCATGTGTTTGGTTACAGCTTGTCCTCAGCCCTGGTTGGGTCGTGCGGGTGGCAACCACTCGATGTGTCCCTTTCACGTTGATGTTTCTCTCCCTCTCTCTCCCTCCCACTCTATCTGAACAAAAAATGGAAAAATGTCCTTGGGTGAGGATAAAAAAAAACAAAAACACAGAGAATGGTAAATCATAGGAAACTTTAATGAACTGTATTGACTAAACTATGCCATGTATCATCTTTTGCATTATTAAAGCTATTGTTATATATTATTTTCATTAGCAAACCATCCCATGACAATGGATTGTGTAGAGAAGAATGTTAAGAAAAGAACATATAGTGAGGATTTTTTACAGTATGGTTTTACCTCAATAATTACAGCAGGAGCCCTGGCTGGTTTGGCTCAGTGGTTAGAGAGTCAACCTGCGGTCCAGAGAGACCTGGGTTTAGTTCCCGCTAGGGGCATATGCTTCGGTTACAGTTTGTCCCTGGTTGGGCTGTGTGGGTGGCAACCATTCCATGTGTCCCTTTCACGTCGATGTTTCTCTCTCTCTCTCCCACTCCCACTCTATCTGAACAAAATATGGAAAAGTGTCCTCGGGTGAGGATTAAAAATAAATAATAATAATAATTACAGCAGGAATTGAGAAACTGCAATGTGTTATTTGTTGGGAAATTCTATCAACCTATTGAATCTATGAAGCCAAACAAATGAAAACTCTATTTTGATAGCAAGCATTCAAACTTTGCTGGCAAGGATACCAACTATTTTAGAAGCAAAGTTGATGGACTCAAGAAAGGCAGATTTGACACTGATGGCAAGTACCACAAACAAAACGTAGCAGCCATTGAAGCTTCATATTTGGTGGCACTCAGAGTCGCCAGAGCTATGAAACCTCACACCATCACTGAGGATTTATTGTTGCCAGTGGCCAAAGACATTGTTTGAGTTATGATCGGAGACAAATTTGTTAAGAAATTGAGTGCAATTTCCTTATCTAACGACACTGTCCACAGAAGAATAGATGACATGTCTGCTGATATTCTTGATCAGGTAATCCAGGAAAGTAAATCTGCTCCACTTCCAATATTTAGAATCCAGCTTGATGAATGTACAGACATTGCAAACTGTTCATAGCTACTGGTTTACATGAGGTATATTAATGATGGTGACTTTAAAGATGAGTTTCTTTCCCTGGCCTGTTTGGCTCAGTGGTTGGAGCATTGGCCTGCGGACCAGAGAGTCCTGGGTTCGGTTCCCGCTAGGGGCACATACCAAAAAAAAAAAAAGATGAGTTTCGTTTTTGCAGACCTCTTGAAACTACAACTACTGCATGTGATGTATTTGACACAGTTGGTTCATTTCTGAAAGAGCATAAGATCTCTTGGGAAAAGGTTTGTGGTGTTTGCACAGATGGTGCTCCAGCTATGCTAGGATGTTGATCTAGATTTCCATGTTTGATATTGAATAAGTCACCAAAAGTTGTCAGAACTCACTATATGATTCATCGGCAAATATTAGCAATGAAAATGCTGCCACAAGAGTTACAAGAAGTAATGAAAAGCATTGTAAGTTCTGACAATTTTGTAAAGGCGAGCACTTTAAACAGTTGACTGTTTTCCCAACTGTGCGACGAGTTGGATGCGCTGAGCAATGCTCTGCTATTTCACACTGAAGTGAGATGGTTGTCAACTGGAAAAGTTTTAAAACGTGTTTTTGAGCTTCATGATGAACTCAAAACATTTTTTAATCAGAAAGCAAGACCACAGTTCAAAGCACTTTTTTGTGATAAAAGTGAACTGCAGAAAACAGCTTACTTGGTTGACATCTTTGCCATCTTGAATGAGTTAAATTTATCACTACAAGGACCAAATGCAACATGCCTCGATTTGTCTGAAAAGATCCGATCATTCCAAATGAAACTTCAGCTTTGGCAAAAAAAAAATTGGATGAAAATAAAATTTACATGTTGCCTACCTTATCTGCTTTCTTTGAGGAACATGACATTGAACCAGACAAAAGGATTACGATGATAATTCTGTGAAAGAACACTTGCACATGCTTGCAGACGAAATTTCATCGTACTTTCCAAATCTACCTGACAGTCCGTTTGCACTTGCCAGAAGCCCATTCACAGTCAAAGTTGAAGATGTTCCTGAGACAGCACAAGAGGAGTTCATTGAACTTATTAACAGTGATGCAGCGAGAACTGATTTCTCTACAATGCCAGTTACAAAATTCTGGATCAAGTGTTTGCAGTCATATCCTGTTCTGTCTGGGACTGTGTTGCGCCTTCTTCTTCCATTTCCAACGACATATCTTTGTGAAACAGGGTTTTCCAGCTTGTTGGTTATCAAGTCTAAATACAGAAGTAGACTTGTTGTGGAAGATGATCTTCGTTGTGCTCTTGCAAAGACTGCCTGAGAATTTCTGATCTGGTGAGAAAGAAGCAATCTCAACCTTTACACTGATGTTGGCTTTTTACCCATACTGTTGGACAATGTAGTAATGTAGTTTACTGTTGTTATATTAAGACTGTTACCCATACTACACCATGCTTCAAGACAAAATTTTATTTATTTATAATTAGAAATAAATATTTCACAATATATAATTACATATTGTTTTGTGATTAATCACTATACTTCAATTCTGTTCAATTTGTAACAATAAAAATACATCCTGCATATGAGATATTTACATTATGATTCATAACAGTAGCAAAATTAGTTTTATGAAGTAGCAACAAAAATAATTTTATGGTTGGGGGTCACCACAACATGAGGAACTGTATTAAGCGGTCGCAGCACTTGGAAGGTTGAGAACCACTGTTTTAGAGAGAGAGGAAGGGAGAGAGAGATAGAAACATCTATGTGAGAGAGAAACAGTCATCCATCAGCTGCCTCCTGCACGCCCCCTACTGAGGATTGAGTCTGCAACTCAGGCATGTGCCCTGACCAGGAATCAAACCAGGACCTCTCAGTCCATGGGACAATGCTCAATCCACTGAGCCACCCTGGCCAGGCAAGTAAAACATAATTTAATTTGAGTCTTAGTCATAAATATAAAACCTAAAAGTGTAATGGTTTTAGAAAAATTTTAAAATAGCATTTTTTAGTCTAAGAACTGTGGACATTTAGACACTGGAGCCAGGCCCACGCCTGACCGACATCACGCCAGGGCCCGCGGAGCGAAGATGGAGGGAGGGAGTGGGCCCTGAGAGGCCATCAGTCAGGAGCTGGGGTTGCTGTTGACCACTGGGTGAGGGTGAGGGCGTTAGCTACAGTCCCTGTAGAGATGCTCACGACGAGCCAGTGTGCCTCCCCCCCCCGGCCTCTGGCACTGTCAGGGGGTAGGCACAGGAGGCAACCTCAGCCAGGGTGCTGAGGTCTGCCCGGAGAAGGGCAGGGCCAGCCTGAGTGCACAGTGGGAGCGTGGACAGTAGCCTCCCTGGCAGGTCCCGGGCTCCTGGCTCCGTGGGAGGAGGTGGGGAGCTGCTGCTTGTGCTGCTCTGGTTGAGGCTTGGAGTCCAGACCACAGCGGAAGGTCCAGCTGGGCAAAGTTGGCATCTGTTCTGCCCTCTGGACCAAACACTCCCTTTCCCATGAGGCCCCCTCTTCTCAGCCACCTAACCTAAGCCCACTGGGGTGGGGTGGGCAGAGGACAGACTCCAAGGGGGCCTCGAGCCCGCCGAGGTGCAGTGACCAAGCAGTGACAAAAGCTGGTTTTTCCAACTTAACACAAGCTGGATGCACAGTGTGACGACCCTGAGGGGCCAAGGGCTCTTGCTCAAAGGGGTTCTGGGTCCTGAAGGCCCCTAAAAAGGCTTCTGAAGGGGGGATGATCCTGGATTCAGCTGGCACCCCTGCCCAGGCCCAAGTCTGGAGGGGATCCCAGGCGGGGAAGGTCGTGCCGGCTGGTCCATATCTGCCCCTGTCGGGTGCTCGGTGGAGATCCTAAGGGGGGAGGAGGCATGAGGAGGCGAGAGCGGGCCTGGGGCCTGCTGCACACTGGTTGGCAGAGGCCCAGTGGGCAGGCTGCCTCCCACTTCAGGGCCGCCTGAGAAGGCAAGGCACCTGAAGGCCTGGTGCACGACCTTGTCGGTGATGTGGGCCTCGAGCGGGCAGGAGACCACAGGTGGAGTCGCCCACCGCGGCCACCACGGTCTCCTGCCGGCCAGCCGGTCCGCGGGGCACTGCACGCACCTGGTGGGCCCGGAGGAGAGGGCACCGGGTCAGCGGCCCGCGCTCCTTGCACAGCGACAGCAGCTGTAGGCACAGGCGGTAGCACTGCCACCTTCATGCCAGGCAGCAGGAGGCACCAAGCAGCACGGGAAGTGCGTGAAGGATCGTACGCGGTGCCCCGTAATGGAACAGCAGGTCCTCCAGTCCCCTCCACTCAGCAACATCCATGTGGCAGCGACCCTCAGACACAGGGTGCTTGTGAGGGCTTTGGGGGGCAGGAAGGAGTCTGTGGGAGTCCTGTAGAACCCAAGGCTGAGGAGGGCAGTTTGAGCCCGCAGGGATGTGCGCCGCGGGGCAGGTCGCCGACGGTGGTCCTGGCTACAGACCAAGAACAACCCTGTCCCTGAGAACATGGCCTTCCTCTTGACACCTGCACCACCTGCCAAGGCTCCTGGCAGGGGCTGTCCCCACCCTCACTCAGGCAGCAGCCCCGATGAACCAGTTCCGGCCATGGACTCTGAAGCGGCTGGGACCCAATTCCAGCCCCTCAGGGACCGGGTGAGAGACACGCCCATCAGTATCCTTGAAGGCAAGTCTGACAACTTCTGTCAGACTGTGGATCCTGAAGCAGCCCTGTGACCTTGCTCCAGCCGGGTGCGGAGTGAGTGGTCCGTGGGCACCACCACCTGCCATGGACCCGTCTGGTGACGTGCCCATCCAACCCCATCAGGCAGAACTTCAGAACTCTGTCTGGCCGTGGGACCTCAAGCAGGCCTCTGTGTCAGTGCAGCCCCTCTTGCATACCACGGTCAGGGCCAGATCCTGTCCGCCCAGGGAACTTAACTGTGGTCCCCAGGAACCATACCTCCCCACACCTGCTAACAAGCCAGCTGTCTGCAGACCAGACTGTGAACCCTGAAACAGACTCTTCCCCCAGAGCCAGCCCTACTGACCCCGATTCTGGAGGCCTTCCTGTCCATGCAGGGGGCAGACATGAGTCATAACCACTGAGCGCCAGGCCTGCCAGCCGTGGACCCAAAGGAGAAGACCCAGCTGCAGTCATATGATGGGACATGACCCTGCCTGACCAGTCACAGAAGCAATACCATTAGTCCACCAGAGTGGACAGAAGAATGACTTGACCTGCTCAATCCAATTCATAAAGACTGCAAGGTGATTGCCTGTTCAAATGCAGAGACACCCATGCAAGACTGCAAGGGTCATGGAGAATAAACGCATATGACAGCAGCCAAGGAATCTAATAAAGATCCATTAAGTGACCCCAAAGAAATAGAGATCTATGAGTTTTCTGACCAAGAATTCGAAACAATCATCTTAAAGAAGACCAAGGCGATACAAAAGAACACAGACAAGTAAACAATATCAGGAGAACAAAGCATGAAAAATGAGAACTTTAACTAAAAAAATACCATAGAAAAGAACCCCGGAGATGAAGAATATAGTGACTTTCAGGCTGCTAAATATAAGGTCTATGTTACAGAGCTTATACTTCCAGACATTTCAGGTTATCAGACGTTTGAGTCTGATTCCAGCTGCCTGGTGTCATGACGAGTTTGCCACCTAAATCAAGTAAAGGCCAAAGTCTCCCCGGGAAGACTGTTGTTCATACCTGATTAAACATTACTGTGGTTATCCTTCGATTGTGACGAATTTGGGGGTTGCTGCTGTTACAAGGGTGTCCTGCTATATTCCATCACCCTCACTGTACAGGCCCCGGCATGTGATGTCTATAATTGTCGTGAGAATACAATGTTTTTTTTCATATTTCACACTCTGGGTTTTCATTTGTCCTTCATATTTAGACCAAAGATTCATGTTTTCTTGTGTCTTTATGATATACTTATGATTAATTTTCCAGTAATTAGTCAAATTTTATAATAGTTTTCAGCGTGAGGATTGACATAAATAAATCACAACTGTACCGTGGACTTTCCTCTTAGAATTTCTTCCTCTGTTTCTAACGTAAAGTGGCCTAGGACCTGGTATCCCACCCATATTGCTCTGTGATCATGTTTGTTTGGCAAATGCCTCATGGTTTCACAGTAAGAAGACAACAGAACTTTCTAGATTTTTTTCTATTGGGGTCCTCTATCATAATAAGTGTTGGGTTCATTGGCTCTGTTCTCTAAATTACTGAGGGAATCAAAGAGAGAAAAGAATTCTAATACCTGGGATGAAACCTTACTGGGCTCATCTTAGTTAATTACATTTGCAACAACCCCATTTCCAAATAAAGTCACGTTCTGAGGTATTGAATGCTCAGAATGTCATCACATGAATGATCGCGGACATGATGAGGCCCATAAGTATTAATGTCCGCGGTTTACTTAGATTTCCTGAGCTTTTGCCTAATGTCCTTTTTTCTGTTCTAAGATCCCACCCAGAATACTTAGTCACATTTATCAGTCGTGTCCCCTCAGGCTTCTGTGTGACAGTCTCTTGGACTCTCCCTGCTTCAGCTGTCTTTGTCCACAACAGTGAGTGGATGTTTGCCTGACATGCTTCAGGGCCGCATATTTACATGTATGACTTGAAATTCTTCTGCGTGGGAAGTGTGTCTCTTCTCTTCCATTTACTTACTTAACAGTGCAGATCATGAACATTTGTTTTATAATTCGAGTTATAACCCAATGCTATAGTGTGTATTTGGTTGCTCAAACCATTCCAGCGCTCTTAGACACACCATCATTGTGTGCGTGTGTGCACAAATATGTTTGTGTTTGCATGAAATGAGCCTTTACTTTGTGGGGCTGCCAGATGCCATACTCATCTTGCATAACACCTGATGTTGGAATTAAGCATTTCTCAAGGAAGCCAGCATCATTTTATTTGAGAATGGGATAAAATATCTGGCAAAGGGCAGACTCGTCACTATGGAAGGCTATCACTTGCAATTACACTCAGCAGACAGAACAGTAAAAAATATATGCATAAACCAATGCAGGAAAGGGCACAGTTGTACAGATTTCTGTGTGCCATCTTCTGCCTGCATGAAACTAAACATGAGTTCATACTGCTCTCTCCGACTGTAACGCACCACTACAGGGATCAGTCAAGCTTCCTCTCCTTGGTGATTAATGTCAATTTCCATTCCGAAAGCCAGAAATCCGGCTCCCAGCGCTGTTCATCCATTCACTTAATTGTGTAATTTCAGGACCCAGCACAGCTACACCAACAGTCTTCACCTGGACCCCCAAGGAAACCCCTTCATCACCTGGAGCACAGGCTTCTGCGCAGTTTCTTTTGCTCAGTATCACGGGCTCCACTCCTGTCAAACGTTCTGAAGTCAGTAGGCTCTTCCCCACCCCTCCCGTGAGCGGCTCGTACTTGCATATTGCAAATAGATGGGTTCTTGCACATTCTGCATTCCACCATGGGATCCTCCACCTCCTAGATTATATTTAATGTGCCTACATTGAGGTTCTGTCACTGTGCTGTGAAGTTTTCGGTGCATTTGACAAAGCCCTGGTGTCATTTAAGTGCCGTTACATTACCATATAGACAAATTCCACGGCTCCTAAAGAAATACCTTGTGTTCACATAGTCAACTCTTGTACTGAAAACCTGTGTTCAACAGATGTTCATACTCCACCTAGAGTTTGCCTCTTCCAAAATGTGACTTAATTAGAATCATACTCTGAATATCATCGCCTTTTAAAAATGCGCCACCTTCCTGGCCTGTGTGGCTCAGTGGCTGAGGATCAACCCTGCACCAAGAGGTCGCTGGTTCGCTTTCCGGTCAGGGCACATGCCCAGGTTGTGGGCCCGATCCCCAGTGGGGGGCATGCAGGAGGCAGCCAGTCGATGTTCTCTCTCATCGATGTTTCTATCTCTCCCTCCTGCTCCATTTCTTTCTCTCTAAAATCAATCAATAAAGAAAAAATAATTCTTTTAAATGGGTCACTTATTGGAGGACATCATTGTTGCTCCCAGTTTGGGGTGATTATACAGCTGCAGTAAACATCTAGGCACAGACTTTTGGTTGCTCTCAGTTTGGGGAAATTTTGAAGCTATTATAGACTTTAATGTGCAGGTTTTTCTGTAGGCAGAAGATTTGGATTTATTTTTATTTATTTTTATAATTTTATTTTATTTATTAATTGAGATGTAATTAACATACAACATGATATAAGTTTCAAGTGTACAACATTGTGATTCTGTATTGGTATATATGACAATCATCACCGGAATAAGTCTAGTTGACACCTGTCACTATATGTACTTAACAATTTTTATTATTTCTTGTGCTGAGAACTTTTACATCCACTGTTTTAGCTGCATTCAAACATGAGATGTGACAGTGTTCTCTGCTGAAGTCTCCATACTGCCCATGACACCCCAGAACCCCTTTATCTCATAACTGGAACTTTGCGCCCTTCGACTCCCTTCAGCCATTTGGACCGCCTCCTTCACCCCCACCTCTGGTAACCACCGGTCTGTTATACTTGAGAATCGCCATATTTTGTATTATTATTATTTTTTTTTATCCTCACCCGAGGACATTTTTCCATTTTTTGTTCAGGTAGAGTGGGGGGGAGAGAGAGGAACAGAGGGAGAGAGAGAAACATCGACGTAAAGGGACACATCGAGTGGCTGCCACCCGCATGACCGACCAGGGCCGGGGACAAACTGCAACCGAGGTACGTGCCCTTAGCGGGAACCAAACCCGGGTCTCTCAGGACCGCAGGCCGACGCTCCAACCGCTGAGCCAAACCGGCCAGGGCTCGCCATATTTTGTATTAAAATTCAGAAAACAAAACAAAACGAGTCAGCACTGGTTAAAGTGACGCCGGCTGTCACGTGAGACCCAAGCAGGGCTGACTCCAGCACAGCAGTCAGCGCTGAGGCCCCACGACAGCCCAGGGGCCCAAGCCAGTGTTGTATTTATTTCAACATCACAAGGAAAAATGAATACAGAGCAGCCTGGAAGGAAATGGCCCCTGCCGGCCGGCAGATGGACTTTCGGTTTTGTTTGGGACCCCAGCCTGGGAACGTGCTGCTGTGAGCGACACCAAGGACGGGGCAGAGGATCGCTCACCCCCAGGCAGCTCCCGAGTGAAGCTGGGCCCAGGGCATCAGCAAGAGAAGGAGCAGACGCCACAGGTCACAGCTCTGCAGTGCTCACCCGCCTCAGAGGAGGCAGGGCCGCTAGTTCCCCACTGTCCTGGGGCACTGGGTGAGCTCTGAGGTGGTCACCATAGGTCGGGCTGTGATAATCAGCCTCGCGCTCAGCCGGACTTCACTGATGGTCAGGGAGGCGGAGCTGCCAGACTTGGGGCCAGTGAATCGCTCAGGGATCCCCGTGGTTGACTGCTATTTCTATAGATGAGGAGTTTGGGGGCTGTTCCTGGAAGCTGTTGATATCAGTGCACATTATTACCCCCAATGTTGGCACGACTTCCAGTGCAGGAGACGGTGACACTCTGGCCCAGGGCCCCAGACACTGAGGGTGGCTAGGTCACCACAGACTGGGCCCAGGGCCCTGGAAGAGGAAGAGACACAGAGTTGGTGATTCTGGGTCTAGAGACAAGAGGAGAAAGCAGGGTCCCAATCATCTCCCCAGGGCCCCTTCTCCAGTCCCCATCTCCAGTCACCTGTGCAGTGAGTGATGAGGGTGGACAAGAGAGGGGACCGGGCCAGGGTGGAGATCATCACCGAGTTCTGCCTTCAGTGGCCTTACAGCTGAAGCAGAGCTTCCTCAGATCTCTCTTCTCCTTTTTATTCTCCAAGAGGAGGGTCCACGCACGTAAATGAGAAGCCTTAGTCTATGTGATCTCTCCCTGGGCCCTGGTCAGGTGCCTCTGCCTGAGGATGGCCATGGGTGTTGGCAGGGGCGGGGCTGTGTGGGGCCCAGGTTTGGGGAAGCCACAGCTGCGAGCTCTGAGCAGATGGTGCTAGGCATTGCCGGGATCCCTCTGATCACCCCAGATCCCTCAGGAACAAGCTCCAAGCGCCCTCTAGTGTCCAGGCCCAGACACACCATTGTGTGACATTGTGACCAGAACCCATCAGAGACTAACTCGGCCTTCCCACTGCTCTGCCCACTCCCCTGCCTTAGGTCCAGGCCCGGTGTCCCCTCTTGTGGCCTCCCCATCACCTCTGGGCATTTACGCTCTACCCAGGGTCTTAGGGTGAGTCTGTCCACAACTCCCTCGACTGCAGTGGTCAGGACTGAGGTGTGTTTCTTACATAAACTCTTAGACCAGTGTCACATCCAGAGCAGTGACAGGCCCCATGAAGGCAAGTCCCCTTCTGTGCAGGACTTGGGTTTTCCTTGTATGTGATTCATTCCCGCTGATTAGAGGTCTCCTTCCCTGGGGGTCCCCAGCAGAACTGAGGAGAAGGGGGCCCTTCTCTCCAGGGGTGCGGAGCTGTGGGGAGAAAGCTCTCAGTGCGCTCCTCGTGGGTGATGCTGTGTAAATGTCTGTCAGTGTCCCCACCTGCCAGAAACAGCTCTCCACGCACTGTGGGCAGCGACTCACGTCAAGGCGTCTCTCAAGCTCACAGTCAAAAGTTGGCAGGGGACCTTGCCAAATCACAGAGTTCGTGGCATTATCTAAGAGTAAAAGGGGCAAAGATGCAGAACATTAAATTTTCAAGTTGCTGTGAGAGAGTTTTATTAGAAGTGTCTATGTATTAGTCATCATTTATCCAACTTAAAATGTATGTATGTCATCCTATATAAAAGTCACTGCAATAGCCCTGGACAGTTTGGCTCAGAGGTTAGAATGTCGGCCCAAGAACCAAAGGGTTGCGGATTTGATTCTGGTCAAGGGCATGTACCTCCATTGCAGTTTGGTCCCTGGCTCTGGTCAGAGTCGTGTGGGAGGCAACTGGTTAATGTGTTTCTCTCGCATCCCTCCCTCCCTCCCTCCCTCCCTCCCTCCCTCCCTCCCTCCCTCCCTCCTTCCCAATCTATCTGAAGATAAATGGAAAAATATCCTACAGTGAGGATATAAAATAAAATAATAATAAAATAAAATACCTAGGAATAAATTTAACCAAGGGGGTAAAAGACTTGCACTTAGAAAATTATAAGAAATTTAAGAATATACAATAAATGGAAGCGTGTTCATAAATAAGAAGAATTAACATAATTAAAATGTCCATACTACTCGAACTTATCTATAGATTTAATGCAATCCCAGTCAAAATACCACTGGCATTCTCACAGAACTAGGACAAATAATTATAAAATTTGTATGGAACCATTAAAGCCGCTAAATAGCCACAGCAATCTTGAAAAAGAAGAACAACGTTGGAAGTATCATGCTACTTGATGTCAAACTATACTACAATTGTAATCAAAACAACTTGGTACTGGCATAAAAACAGACACAAAGATAATGGAACGGAAAAGAGAGCTCAGAAATAAACCCATGCTGATATGATCAATTAATTTATGACACTGGAGACAAGAACATACAATGGGGTGAAGACAGTCTCTTCAATAAGTGGTGTTGGGAAGACTGGACAGATACATGCAAAAAAAAAAAAAAAAAAAAATGAAACTACACCACCTTCTTCTACCATACGCAAGAATAAACTCAAAATGAATTAAAGACCGAAATGTTGGATCTGAAAACATAAAACTTCTAGAAGAAAACACAGTAAACTCTGATATTGCCCTTAGTAGTATTTTCCCGCTACATCTACCGAGGCAAGGAAAACAACAACAACAACAAAAGAATAAACAAGTGGGATCACATTAAACTAAGAAGTTTTTGTACAGCAAAAGAAAACCATCAACAAAATGGAAAGACTACCTACCAATTAGAAGATATTCACTAATAATACATCTGATAAGGATTTAATATCCAACATCTATAAAGAACTCCGATAACTCAACACCAAAAAGACAATCCAATTAAAAATGGGCCGAGGACCTGAATAGACACTTCTCCAAAGAAGACATACAGATAGCCAATAGACATATGAAGAGATGCCCAACATCCCTAATCATCAGAGAGAAGCAAATTAAAACCACAATGAGATAGCATAACCTCATACCTGTCAGGATGGCTGTCATTAATAAATCAACAAGCAGGTATTGGGGAGGATATGGAGAAAAGGGAACCCTTGTGCACTGTTGGTGGACTGCTCATTGGTGCAGCCATTGTTGAAAACAGTATGGAGATTCCTCAAAAAATTGAAAACGAAGCTGCCTTATGGCCCAGAGAGTCCACTTCTGGGTATTTATCTGAAGGAATTCAAAACACTAATTTGAAAAGATAGAGGCACCTCAATGTTCATGGCAGCATTATTTACAGCAGCCAAAATATGGTAGCAACCTAAGTCCCCGTCAATAGATGCATGGATAAAGAAGCGATACATATACACAATAGAATATTTAGTCATAAAAAAGAATGAAATCTTAGTATTTGTGACAGTATAAATGGAATTAGAGGGAATTATGCTAAGTGAAATAAGTCAGAGAAAGACAAGTACAACATTATTTCTTATATGTGGAACCTAAAGAACAAAATAAATGAACAAACAAAACAAAAACAGACTTATGGAAACATAGAACAGCCCGGTAATAGTCAGATGAGAAGGGGGTTGGGCTGGCCGAAAAAGGTGAAGGGATGAAGGAGTGTAAATTGGTAGTTCCAAACTAGTGACGGGGTGTAAAGTATAGTCAATAATATTGTAACATCAAGTATGGTGCCGGGTGGGTACCGGCCTCATCAGGGGGTCACTTCATAAATTATATAAATGTCTAACCACTATGCTGTACCCTTGAAACTAAAAATATATTGAATGTAAACTGTAACTGAAAACTAAACTAAACAGAAAATGTATTCTCATTCATTTGTTTCAGCGCGTCTCCCCTCACCTTGGCCAGGCTGCAGCCTGAGGGTCAGGGGCCAGCAGTAAGGATGGAGCTACTGGATATTCTTACGCCCTCCCTGCTCCACTCTTGGGATCACCCCAACCTCCTGGCTGCCCAGAGTCTGGGGGAGGAGGGTTTACAGGAGAAGCAGGCAAATGACTTCTTTTACTTTTTGTTGTTGTCGTTAATCCTCACCTGAGAATATTTTTTTCCACTGATTTTTAGACAGAATAGACAGGAGGAAGCGGGGGGGGGGGGGGGGGATCAATATGAAGGAGAGACATAAATTTGTTACCTCCTGTATGTGCCTGGCCAGGGATCGAACCTGCAACTGAGGTACATGCCCTTGACCTGGAATTGAACCTGAGACCCTAACCACTGAATAACACCGTCCAGAGCTCCTTTACTTTTTTAATAAATAGTGTTTGTTTGTTTTTTTCAATACAGCAGGCCCTGAATAAAGTTATTTTGTTATATTGTTGATGAGACAGTGCGGGAACTCAACTCTCATTTATATCATTTACGGATGGTAAATCAGTAAATCAGTCTCATTATACATTGTTTCCCTGCAGTTCCAAGAACCTACCATGACTTAAGTGAGGACTTACTGTATACTGTCTTCCTTCTCAAATGTCCCTTGTTATGGCAAGAATCCAATTGCTAGCTCTTGTGTGGACATTCTATGGGTTCTGCATGGTCCCTGATGTGGCTTTTGGAGCTTGTGGTTGACCTCTCAGAGTTCTCACTCCTGCCCTGGTAACTCACATCTCCCAGCAGTGTTCTGGGGCAGTGCCACCCAGACCTTCGTCAGCATGCACGTGGGCAACAGAAAGCTCGCCATCCGTGCCCCAGAAGTGCAGGGCGCCACCATGCCCTGCTCCAGCCATGTCCCCATTTCAGGCACCCATCGCTGTGCCTGAAACACAGCTCAGGTTTTTCAAGACCTTTCCCGAGTACCATTCTGGTGGCAGCAGGGCTGGGCCGGGAGTTTCTGCAGCTCAGCAGGGGAGGGATGGGTGTGTCTCAGACACTGGTCTCTCCTGGGAATAACTCCCATTGTGAGTCCTTCCCTTGAGGTCCCTCTCCTCCTCATTCCTCACAGGGAGGGGTAGGGAGCCTCACAGCACCCCCAGCTGTCAGGAATTCCCACTCGGGGGTCCTCCTAATGAATCTGCGCATGGCTGCTGGATGCTGTTGGGTGGGAGCTGACCAGTTTGGCTACTTCTGAGTAGCAATGTGTTGAGACTCTCTTTCAGGGCTGGGGAACGTCCAGCCCACGGGCTGAATTAGGCTAGCAAAATCAACACTAGCTGACATCACACACCTCACCAAATTAGCCTGACCCAATATAGCAGGCTAATTTTTTTTAATCCTCACTCGAGGACATTTTTGCATTAATCTTCAGATAGAGTGGGAGGGAGAGAGGGAGAGAAGCATCGTCGTGAGAGAAACACATCGACTGGTTGCCATTTACATGACCCCAACAGGGGCTGGACACAAACTGCAACCGAGGTATGTGCCCTTAGCAGGAACCGAACCTGGGACTCTCTGGTCCGCAGGCCGATGCTCTAACCACTGAACCAAACCAGCCAGGGCTAGCAAGCTAATTTTTAAATAATTTAAAAATTATCACGAATGATGCTATAAGTATCTAAATGGTCCTTGGCAGAAAAAAGGTTCCCCACCCTGACTGAAGTTTAGACTATGGGGCATAGATCACCTGCGGGACTTGGCTGAGGCTCTATTCAAATTCCCGGACCACAGAACAGCCCACCCCACATTCTATAAATGTGGATGAGGTGGTAAAAGAACGACTGGCTTAAAAAATAATCCATCAATTAGGAGAGCGGTGTAGACGGAGAGGGGCCACTTGCTAACCTGACAAGCTCGGGGAGGCCTGCGTGGTGGCCTTGCAAACTCAGAGACCTAAAGCCACCACAGAGGATGGTCTGAAATGTAAACTTGTGAACTAAAAGTGGTTTATGACAGGTAGTCCAGTCCGAGGTGGCATCTTCCCTGACAAAGGTCAGTTTTCACCTTAATGGAGCTTATTAGGTAACATGTGGGGTAACTTCCTGTTTTCCAGACCCCTCAGGACACAACCCATGCACCAGGGCAGAAACCACACATCCCCTCATCGTTATTATTATCACGTTAACTGTTGACTGTTAACTGTCCTGCGCCCACATGGGTAAGAGAAGAAGGTGTCTAGCACATTGCTTCCCATCCACTCCCAGAGGTCTCCTCGCTCTGCTTTCTCCCGCCGCCCTCATCCATCGCCAGTGGGTTTCATGGAACCCACTCACCCCTGCCTGCCCTTCTGATTGCCGCGTATAAATTAAGGTGCAAACTGCCCTTCTCCGGAGCTATCTCAACCCGTTGACTTTTTGCTTCCCTGCATTTGTCGACAGTTTGGCTTAAATAAACTCACAAAATTCTTCACAGGTTTGGACGTTTCATACATTGACAGCAGAAGGTGAACCGAGCTTCTTTCGGTTCCATACTGGAGGCCAGCAACTGCAAACATTTTCCTAACTCTTGAAAGGTCTGACGGGGAGATCAGTCCACCGCGCGAGGCCAGGGTGGAGCCAAGTGCTTTACTGCTCGCGCCTGGGTGCAGGCGGGCTGAGTCGCAAACTTCGAGCTCAGCATCGGAAGCTCTTTGATCTCTGGGTTTTATAGTTACAAACTACAGAAACTAAAAAAATAAAATAAAAAATAAAAAAAAAAACTACATTAAAAAACCCCCACATTCTCTTGGCACCGCGTAATTGGTGTCAGGGCTGATACAAGTCGCCTCCGAGGTAAGGCGTCTGCTCTAGCAGAGGTCTGGGCCATCATTAATCTCCTTCCTTTTTATGGTCCCTCCAAGTTTTCATGACCATCAATAACCCCTTATCTTTATGGTTCCTCTGGGTGTCAGTCCCAGGTTTTTTAGAAAACTGCTCGGGCGTTTACGTGCAGGAATAACTGGTCAGAATGGAGTTTAATTTTGTTAAAACATTATTAACCCTTTCGAGTCTTAGCTTCTCACTGTCCTTACCCTGGTCGCTAAGACACATCTTCAGTGCGGAAGCCCATTCATCTGTTTCTGCTTCCCTCCCGTCCCAAAATGTGTCTAGCCGACATTGGGCTCCCTCGGGGCTTTTTCCCAAGAGCTAATGTCAGAGGCTCGGAAGGGAAGCAGATCAGTATTTTAATAAGAACCCTCTGGAATGCTTGCCTGTCAAGGTGGAGAGTCCGCCGCAAAGGCAGGCTGTTGGAGACACCACTGAACGTCCTGACTTCTAACTGCGTCAGGTTTGAGGGGCCCGGAGTGGTTTGCTTACCGTGCCTTGCACGCGAGAAAAGCTTTGACTTGAGATATTGATTGATGTTCTTTCCTGTTTCTAGTACATATGACAACATCTTCTCCATGTGCAACCACAGTAAAGGAGTGGTTTTGATGTTAGAGTAATTTGTCACAAATATATGAGAGAAGGCTGAGTTGAAGCCGAGATTTCATTATTTCTCATAATTTCCCCTACAAAGCTGGCAGATAAAAACAGTGCCTATTTTAGAAAAGCATCTTCTTCCTCAGATTCTCTCTAAAAGTGGATTCTGGCCAGAATGCACATCACATTCCTTTCTGGGGAAGGACATACTGTGGGCCACTTAGGAATCAATCAACAGCCCCCACCTCACCCCCATTCAGCTACACAATTTTTCTAAATCTTTAATTTGTGTTCCTTCCCCATCCCCTCAGAAGGCATATTCACACGCTGATGAAAACGTCAGCACCTGCCCAGGGGGATTAGGTGAGGGCCGCAGGCCACCAGCTGGCATAGGTGAGCCACCTGGCAGCAAAGGTCCCGTTTAAACCTCAACAAAAGCACAAAGGACAAGATTTTTCTTTGCAGATCTTTGGTTTTTCCTTCTGCTTTGGTGCTAGTTTTTCCCTCTGTCTAGTGGATTGTCTTGACAACCCACCCCCACGAAGTAATAAGATGGGGTGACTAAAGACCACCATGACATCAGAGCCCTGGTTCAAGCCCTGACCAGCTAATTACTTGTCATGGGTGTTGCCTAAATTCTCTGAATATCAATTTCCTCATTAGAACAAAAAGATCTGTTCTCCCAACCTCAAGAAAAACAAACAAAAAAACAAAAGAAAACTAAAACCCCTCAAGATACGTTACATAAATCTATGTAAATAAAAATATGTGAAAGTGCCCTAGTTGGTTTGGCTCAGCGGCTAGAGCATTGGCCTGCGGTCCAGAGAGACCGGGGTTCGGTTCCCGCTAAGGGCATGTGCCTCGATTGCAGTTTGTCCCCGGCCCTGGTTGGTCCTGCGGGTGGTAGCCACTCAATGCGTCCCTTTCACGTCGATGTTTCTCTCTCTCTCTCTCTCTCTCTCTCTCTCTCTCTCTCCCACTCTATCTGAACAAAATATCAAAAAATGTGCTCGGGTGAGGATAAAAAACAAACAAACAAACAAACAAAAATATGTGAAAGTTCTTTGTGAACCCTTAAACCTGACTCAGCTGTGTAAGAAACCTGACTCAGCTGTGTAAGAGGGAGACAGCGGGGAGGGAGTTAGAGAAGGGGACAGGGTACCGCCCAGTTCCCCGGGGCCGAGCTCCTAGTCCTGCCGTGTGCTTGGCTTCCTGTGCTTCTGACCATCTGGACACCTCCTCGAGCTGCCCTGCAGGCCCAGCAGGCCCTGGCTCTCTTCCAACTATGTCTCTCTCTACCTAAAACTGCTGTCCATCTCCTCACTTTTAGCCAATGATCGCTTCCTGAGGGTACCCATTTATGACTCCCTGATGAGGTTAAATTTCTCCTATTGCATGATCTTATAGAACCATGTACCTTTCCAAATTCGTGAAGTTTGTCATGGTTACAATTGCTATTTATTTAAGCGATTTCAAATTAATATGTGTCTCCACTATTTGCCTATCCGAGGGGCAGGGATAAATTTTGTCTTGACATTTGTTCCTGGTATCTGGCACAATGCCTGGCATATATTAGGTGCTCAATAAATATTTGCCAAATGTGTGAATAAATGATCCGATGGATGAATAATGAACTGGGTCCTTCTTGTAGATCCTGTGGGATCCAAGGACAAGTTGGATATTTGAGCCTCACTCCTGATTGAAACTTGGCCCAAAGAGCTCTGAAAATTTATTGAGAAGGGGTAGATGATAAAATGAGCATTGGAACAGAAAAGACCAGAATACAACTTTGATGCAAACTGCCCTTTTATACTCAGAAATCTATTTACCTAAGAATCATTGGATTTGTGTGTGGCAAGTGGACATACACAAAAGAACACACTTGAAAGGGCAAGGAGATTTCTGGAAAAACTATGACTCCTAGAGAACCCTACCCTGGGTGACAAGATGAAGTTGCATCTGGGCAGACTTGTTTTCTCAGAAAAAAAGGTTGATTTTCTAAGGAGGGAATTGGCCTAGGCTATGCTGGGAAATGTGTTCATTCTTGTGATGCTGTGTGTGTATATTCCTGTTTGAGCAGCAGCTATTTCAAGATGTCAGGGCTATGTCAGAGCTGCTTTGTTTTTAAAGATTTTTAAAATTGATTTTGAGAGAGAGAGAAATATCGATGTGAGAGTGCAACATTAGTTGCCTGCCTCCTGCACGCCCCACACCAGGATGGAGCCAGCAACCTCCAGGTGCCCGGGAGGATGCCCAACCACCTGAGCCGCAGGCCAGGGCTGTCGGAGCTATTCTATAGCGAAGTGAGCCGGCTGAGTACAAGCAGCGGGAGATCAGGGCTGGGCAGGCAAGGGGAGGCGGGAGGGAGGGGTCTCAGTGCAGCAAGCATCCAGCAGGCGTCCAAACTGGGAGAAGTCACTTATTTGGGGACATTGGGAGCCATCACCCTCAGTTTTTCTCCCCCTTTACTTGTGGAATCGTGGACAGGTTGGTGCTGGCTCTTTTTCATCCAGTTGCGGGGGTAGTAGCAGTGAGGGGAACAGGGTGGAGAGCGCAGGGGGTTTCTGCTGACAGCTTCATGAGCAAGCACGATGCTTCACCTTGAGAAAACGGGGGTCCGATGGTACGGGTGGGACACGCAAAGGAAATTAGTAGCCACACCCTGGTTAGGTCTGCTGATAGGTGGGTTAAAAGGTAAGGGATTTATAACATGATTGTGTATATGGTAAAATACATTTCTTGGGCACAGCCACGCTGGGGTAACCAATTTGTCCTGGCGTGCCTGGGACTCTCAGTGTTCACACTAGAAGTGCCCAGTTCAGGGTAAACCAGGCTGGCTGATCACCCTACCACACTCACTCACTCTTTTTCTTACCTTCATGCCGAGGACACAGAAGCACACCACTCACAGTCTCATAACAAAGCAGAAACAAGAATATGTCTTTGGGATGTTAAGAATCTACAGAACAGCAAAGACACATTGTGAAACTCCCTATTAAACTGTTTACCTGATGCAGAAACTAGACACAAGGAGCGTTATTATCCTAAGGTGCTATTCTAGTCCAGTAATTCATTTTCATTTGTCAAGGCATATTCTTCAGCGTTTCTAGCTACATGTACAGTGGTTATTCACACTAGACTCTTCTATGATGGATGCAATTTTATAATATATTTTTCTTAGTAATAAAGCATCAAACATGTTTGTTAGAAATGGTGCCTTGATTTTTTATTCTGAAATTAGAATCACCATATCACAAAGATAGTCAAACCCTTAACAAATAGGACAGTGATCCCGCCCCACCAAATGAGGCAAACAAATGAAGAGTGATGAAGGGTAAGGAAGAGAAAAGATTCTACTGATATTCCTTTATTGCAGAGATCCCTTGGCAGAAGCTAGTCCTAAATGAACAGGTCCCTAGATCTTGGTATCAGATAGAAGGGGCCGTCAAACTCCCCTGCTGGAGCACAGTATTGGGGGCTGTAGGACCAGCCACCTGGAGAGAGGGCACATCTTTTCCCAGGAAGGCCAAGCAGACGAGTAGTAACCCACCAAGGGCCAGGAAAATACCAGCAGCCCGGCCCAGGTAGAGGGCATCTTCAAAATCCTTCTGAGGTACAATCTCAGGGATGCTGTCATCAGAGAAGTCTTGGATTGTGGCATGGGCCACCCGAGAGACTGGAAAGAGAGTGATGGCTGAAACCTTTGCCTCCACAGTCCTTCCTAGGATGCAAAGCCGCCTCTTAAATCCCCACCTGATCCTGGGAAACTGGCAGCATTCGGACCCAAAGCCGGAGAGCAGAAGCCCCAATAATCCCAGCCCACGAGAGGCCACCATGAGGATGGGACATACCTGGAACTCCCGGGGCAGAGATAAGAACTCAAAGGCCTGGCCCACAGTGGCAACTTCCTCCTGGTTCACGCAGACCTCCCAAAGGCCCCGGGGCCAGGGCTCTGCTGCGTTCAGATCCAGACTGGGAGGCTTTCACTGGGCAGGGCGAGGATGGTGGTCACACAGGAGCAGACCCAGCCAAGGAGAGAGAGCAGTCCCCCGAGCTGGGCGTTACACAGAAACTGTGGGCCGCGGTTGCTCCCACGGCAGAGGCGAAAGAACAGGAGACCAGGTGTCTGAGTGACCGGTTAGCACAGTGGTTCTCAACTCTCCTAATGCCACGGCCCTTTGATACAGTTCCTCATGTTGTGGTGACCCTCAACCATAACATTATTTTTGTTGCTACTTCATAACTGTAATTTTGCTACTGTTATGTCTTAGGCGATCCCTGTGAAAGGGTCGTCGCGCCCCCCAGGTTGAGAACCGCTGGTGGAGGGCACTGTGGGAGGGCCGAGTGGAAGGTCTTCCAGGTTTGGAGAGGGTGTCTGTTCTCCACGCAGTGCTGAGGCAGGTGCGGGGGCTCGGCAGTGTCTGGCTTTAGGGGAGCCTCCAAATCAGATGTGGGTTTGGATTTCTGGGGGAGGATCCCCGCGGAGGCAAAAAAGCCAGACATATTTGATGAGAAAATTCATAAACTTAAGGTTAAAATTACTCCCCAGTTCTGCGGTCAAAGTGAGGTTCTGGGAATGTACAGTGATGCACTCTCTGGGGAGGGCGACCTGACTTCGTGGTTCATGCTTTCAGATTCGTGCGTGCTTCGACCCAGCACACGCCTCCGGGCACTCAGCCTAATTTGCTGTGAATATATACAAATATTTATTAAAATGTCCATTGAAATATTGTTAATAACTGTACACGTTGTTTAATTCTAGGCAGCAATTTTAAAGCGATATAGGAGAAATTTTAATGACATAAAAATTTTTTTATATGTGGTTAACTGAGAAAAGCAGGTGACCAAACAGTATTAGACTACAATTTCACTTTCACAAAAAAAGCCATTATATATCCAGATGTGTATATTTATGTGTATTTCTGTTTATGTTTCTATATATCCCATACCACAAAATGTTAACCATGGTTATTTTAGTTAAAGAATTATGGATAGTTTTTATTTCCTTATTTGTGCTTGTCTACGTATTTTATAAGTTTATCATTTAGTATTTTTATAAGCAGAAAAAAATGAAAAATCCCCCCATCCAAGGCACCCACGGAGACCCAGGATGTATCAGCAGGGAGGTGCGCCCTGCCGGGTCTCCTGGGCGGCTAGGCCAGCGCCTACAAACACGCAAACCAGCTCGGTTCCTGCTCCTCACCGCTGCCAGGAGGCGGGTCCTGACGGGAAAAGAAATAATTTACATTTACAGGGTGTGGCTAAATGCCGGACTTTGGTTAGATATTTTATCCTTTTTTAACTTTCACACCACCATTGTAAGATACGTGTTAGATAAAACTTGCTGAGGTTCCCCAACAGGTAAGCAACAGACCTAACTCCTGAGCCAGGTGGCTGAGACGGTGACATTTCATGGTTTGGGCTCCAGTTTACAACAGTGATTCCTCCTGCACTGCGCTTGCGTGCTGGTGACACGACCTGCGGACTTGCGTTAATCTGTGTGGCAAAACACAGAAGAAAATGGGGATTCTTTTATTGGAGACATAAACGTTGACCAGTGTATTCCCTATTAGTTTTAGCCTACTGGTTACCTTGTGCATAGGAGAAGGTGGTAGCCGTGCTGTGACACAGCCAACAAGGGGAAGGCAGTATCACATTTATTTGCATGATGTCTCAACACCTAGGCAGTCTGATTAGATTATGTGGTTTGGGGGTGGAGGGAGGCCAGTAAAACATCTGGAATGCTCTTTTTTCTTTTATGTTTTATTATAGGGAAATTTCAAACATATACAAAAGTACAGCAAATGGAATAAAGAAATCTGGGGTCCTATTACCTACTTCAAAAATTATCCACTCATGCCCTGGCAGGTTTGGCTCAGCGGTTAGAGCGTCCACCTGCGGTCCGGAGAGACCCGGGTTCGGTTCCCGCTAAGGGCATGTACCACGGTTGCAGTTTGTCCCCAGCCCTGGTTGGTCGTGCGGGTGGCAGCCACTCAATGTGTCCCTTTCACATCGATGTTTCCCTCTCTCTCTCCCTCCCACTCTATTTGTACAAAAAATGGAAAAAAGTCCTCTGGTGAGGATAAAAAAAAAAAAAAAATTATCCACTCATGTTGATCTTGTTTCGTCCGTGCCTGCGCCCACCCCGGCCTTCCCTGCATCCTATTTTGAAGCAAATGGATGCTCTTTCAAATTGTAAGCTTCTTCTGCTGCTCTTTTAACAGCCACATGTTCTCATCAACACGATGGCAAAATATAGATCCTTGGGAACACTGTCTGCTTGTACTGCACATCCATCCAGATTTGTGTTTGATACTTCCTTCCTGACAACAGGCATGCCGCACGTGTGTGAGCCATGACTAATCAGGAGGAATCCTTTCAGACCTTGCTCCTTATTTCCTTGCCTTTTCTTCAGAACCCTTTCTGGATGTTTTGTGAAAATCTGTGAGTTGGGAGGCATATAAACCATGGTAAGTATGAACTATGGAGGTCAGGTTAGTGAGGGAAAACGGAACCTATCCATTTATTACTTTCTTTTTATTTACTCACCTATTCATTCCTACCTGCATGATTGACTGTCTGTGTGTACAATCCCACTCTATCTGGATGCCCTTTCTTCTCCTTCCTTAGCCTAGTTCTGGCTCTTTCCCCCCTTTACCTGGAACCCTGAGGAACAGTCTTAGTTTATCCAGTGGCCTTTCTGCCCAGAGAGAGGAGAAGCTTCTGTAGTTGTGTTTGTGTACACATGGATCTGTTTCCTAGAGGAAGAACCTAGAACCTCAACCTCAAAGTGACACCTCCTTCCAGGCGCAGTTCAGATTCCTTCCTACCGTGAAACTTCCCTGATTTCATCGGAGACTGGGTGCTGCTCCTCCTCTGCCCTGTGTACCTTTGCCAGAGGGGGATTAACTTCAGGACCGTTAGTTGCACAGGCCCTTTCCAAGGCCTGCACCTAATTTTGTATTTCTTTTATATTCTTTTCCTTAAAGAGTCCTCCCTCTCCCAGCAACTGTATAAGATTTAGGTCCCACAAAATATGGATCCATCTCTCACCTACTTCCAAAATAGTAACGATCATGTTTTCCTGGAATTATTTATTTACATATTTTGGATTCCCAGCCTAGCAGTGTCTGCCATATAGTAGTTGCTCAAAAATTATATAAGTTTTCAGGAACTTTGTCTGCACGTCCTTCTTCCTCACTGGGCATTTATTATTAGCAGTGTTTAGAATTCAAAATGAGGCTGACATGTCTACCAAACAGAAGTTGATTTGGTTTTCTATGAAGAGGAACCTCCTAGGGTGTCATGGTTTGTACTGCCTGTCTGAACACATTTCATTTCCTCTGCTCATGTCATGAGAAGCTGCCCTTGCCTCACTAGGATAAGAAGATCATCCCATAGACACTTAAAATTGACAAGGACCTTAGGCTCAGCATCTACTTGAGGTCAATCCGCAAAGACAACTTAAAATAAATTAAAGAGCCCTGGCCGGTTTTGCTGAGCGGTTAGAGTAGTGACCTGAGAACCAATGGGTTGCGAGTTTGGCTCCGATCAAGGGCATGAACTTCAGTTGCGGTTTGTCCCAGGCTCTGCCTGATTGGGGTCATGCTGAAGGCAACCAGACAATGTGTCCCTCTAACGTCGATGTTTCTGTCTCTCTCTCTCTTCCTCTCTCTCCCTCCCACTCTATCTGAACAAAAATGGGAAAATATCCTCGGATGAGGATTAAAAAAAAAAAAAATTAAAGATAACATTTTAATTAAAGCAGTATATTTTTCTTTTTTGCAGAAAAATAGAAAAACAGGGACAGAGAATAAATATTGTAAGTCCACTACTCAGTAAGAATAATTTGCTATACATCTTTTACCTCTGTATGTGTCTATATCTATTGTGAACATCTTTCAGTATATAACATATTTAAATAATGAAACAATTTTTAAAAGCTTTTTATAAAATTGACTTGCATTCTCTGATAAAAAGTGCTGAGTATCTTGTCTTAGTCCACACAGTGCTAATGTTATTTATACCTAGGTAATATAAATACTATAAACAGGTAATATGTTATGTAGATGTAATATATGTATATGTACAAAGATGTAGTATACATGTATATGTGTATATAGATGCAGTATAAACCATACAATAGAAACCTATGTAATTATAGGCAGACTTTTTTTTTTTATAACGAGGTGGCGCCACTTCTTTGCACAACTCTAGAGGGCACCATTCATTTAGGCTCTAAAGGTCAATGCAGCCCATGACCGCGAATATTTAAGAAAAAAGTTCAAGGTGGGCTCGTCGGGTCTTCTGGCTAGATACATTTCATAGGTAAGCATTTTGCAATTGAGAAAGGTTCTCTTAGGACTGATGAGTAAAAACATTTCATTTCTTCTAGTGAAAGATGGTCATGAAATTCAAACTTTGAAAACAGCTACGAAAGAAACTGCGTCTACCAAGTTTGCCAACTACGAGACGCCGTGGAGGTTCCAGGCGGGGAGTCGCGGTGCCTGCTGGGAGTTGTAGTGCAGCCGTCGCCTTCCGAGCGGCGGTCTGGGCCGCGCGAGACTTCGTTTCCCGGCCGGCCGCGCGCCGAGGCTGCTGGCGGGACTGGGGCTGCCGCGCTGGAGCCCGGAGAGGGACTCGGCGTTGTTCTTGTCGCGGCGATGGCTTCGTTCGTGACGGAAGTCCTGGCACACTCGGGCAGTCTGGAGAAGGAGGATCTGGGCACTCGGATCAGCCACCTGACCCGGCGGGTGGAGGAGATCAAGGTGCAGGCGGCCGCCGGTGGCTGGCTGAAAAGGGACGCGGGATGCTGGGGTGACGCGTGGAGAGGAGGGGGGCGAAGGGCAGACAGCGCGGGGACGAGCGGAGTCAGGAGTGGGCTGGCTGGGGAGCATAGGACGGAAAGGCTGGAAGCCTGGTTGGGGAGGAGCGGGGAGGGAGCCCGACGGCCCGGGGCCGAGGCGGCCTGGGCGGGGGAGAGGGAGAGGGAGAGGCGGGGCGGCGGGGTGCTGGTGCGGGCCAGGCTGGGGCGACGCGGGCGGGAGCCGCGGAGCGGGGCTTGGAAGTCGCGGGGTGTCCAGGGCTCCTCCCCGAGAGCGCTGTCCCGCCACCCTCTCGTCCACTTTGTCGGTGAAGGTACAGCCGGGAGGGCGGCTCCACTGCCCGGCCTGAAACTTGTCCTGTTGCAGCCGTCGTGGCGGTGAAGCTCTTCTCCGAGCCGGCCCCGAGGCTGTGCGAGGGTCACCGCGCCCGAGCGGCGCCGCCGGGTCCCCGCCGGCCGCAGTGGGTGCGGAGCCGCGCGCTGCCCCCCCGGCCGCGCTGCCCCCACGGCCCCCCCGGCCGCGCTGCCCCCACGGCCCCCCGGCCGCGCTGCCCCCACGGCCCCCCGGCCGCGCTGCCCCCACGGCCCCCCGGCCGCGCTGCCCCCACGGCCGCGCTGCCCCCACGGCCCCCCGGCCGCGCTGCCCCCACGGCCCCCCCGGCCGCGCTGCCCCCACGGCCCCCCCGGCCGCGCTGCCCCCACGGCCCCCCCGGCCGCGCTGCCCCCCGGCCGCGCTGCCCCCACGGCCCCCCGGCCGCGCTGCCCCCCCGGCCGCGCTGCCCCCACGGCCCCCCGGCCGCGCTGCCCCCACGGCCCCCCCGGCCGCGCTGCCCCCACGGCCCCCCCGGCCGCGCTGCCCCCACGGCCCCCCCGGCCGCGCTGCCCCCCCGGCCGCGCTGCCCCCACGGCCCCCCCGGCCGCGCTGCCCCCACGGCCCCCCGGCCGCGCTGCCCCCACGGTCCCCCCGGCCGCGCAGCACCCACGGCCGCGCAGCTCCCCCGGCCGCGCAGCTCCCCCGGCCGCGCTGCGGGCTGCCGTCCCGGCCTGGCCTGCCCGCCGCACCTCTGCTGCTTTGCTGCTTTCGTTCGGGGAGGAGTGCGGCCTACATCTGGGTTTCGGGGAGCACGGGGGGGGGGGGGGAGAGGGCGTCATGCCGGAAAGGCCCCAAGTACTTCTAGGTTACAAAAACGGTTTCCCAAACGTTCAGTGTTCATGTCGCTGGCATCTCTTCTTCATTGCGGGTTTCGAATTTTCCACCACTTTTATGTGATGGGAGGAGGACAGATCATTAAGACACCTGAGCGTGGCTCCTTCCCGTGTGCTCCGACGCATCCTTCCTTTCCCGGCTTTCTTTCCCCACCTTGAGTCTTCGGCCAACTGAGAATAACCTTCCATGCTCCAGGCGGGTTCAGCCCCCCAAAACCACCCAGATCTTAGATTTTGCTTATGTTGCCATTTCTTCATCTTCTCCCTGTAGTGTTTTTAGCCGTTTCTCAAGTTCCATCTCAAATGCGGTTTTCTGCATGGAGAGGATCCCCATTTCCCCTTGGGCAGAGGTGACCCCTTTCTCAGTTGTGCTCCTGGAGGGTGTGAACTGTCGCTGTATTGCATTTCTGTATTCTGGTTACTTAGGTGTACTGTCCTTTTAACCTAAAAGGAACTTATTTGTGGTCAAGCATAATTTATTCCTGTCTCTTCCAAAGCATCAACTAATTTAGTGCAAAGTAGTCAATAATTTGTTTATTAAATTATTTCGAATGAAAAGAAATGATGAAACCTATCAACTTAGGGTTATAAAATGAGGCCTTAAATTTTATAAGCAAGAAGCCAGAAAATCATAAATTGATTGAGGTATATAGATTATGGATTTAATTTACCCACTTGCTTTCTTTTCTATTAGATATGTGCTTAATTTTGTTAATCATCAGAGGATATTTTTTCTATTGATTTTTTTATTTATTTATTTTTATTTTTTAGAGAGAGTGGAAGGGAAGGAGGGAGGAGAGGAGAAACAATTGATTGCCTCCTGCATGTGCCCTGACCAGGGCCAGAGCTCAGGCCTATAACCCAGGTACATGCCCTTGACCAGGAATCGAACCTGCAAATCTGAGACCCTTCCATGCACAAATCGACTCTTTAACCACTGAGCCATGCCAGAGTGGAAGACATGTTTTCTTATCCTCACCCGAGGACAGTTTTGCATGTATCTTCAGATAGAGCCGGGAGGAAGAGAGAAACATCGATGTGAGAGAGACACATCGTCTGGCTGCTACCCACACGACCCCAAAACCAGAGCCAGGGACAAACTGCAACTGAGGAACCAAACCCGAGACTCTTTGGTCTGTGGGCTGACGCTCTAACCGCTGAGCCAAACAGGCCCGGGCAAGACATGTTTTTAAAAGAGTTCCCTACTCATTTTGTTGTAATGTTTCTGCCTTATAGGGTGAGGTGTGCAGTATGATCAGCAAGAAGTACAGTGAATTCTTGCCTAGCATGCAAAGTGCACAGGATCTGGTTACCCAAGTGGATAAGCTGTCTGATGATATCGACCTGCTGAAATCCAGGATAGAGAGTGAGGTAAGAAGAGTTTGTTATACTGAGTAGGTTTGTAGGGAGGCAGTTCAGCTTCCTGATTTCTACGACAATTCAGTTCTGTATGACTTTTCAAGACCGCACTTTCCTTATTGGGAAATGGAAGATGAATGAGATGATTTCAGGGTGACTTTCAACTTTAAAATAGAAATCTTTCCAAAAATATAATTAAAAAAATTTCTCTTTATGGTAAAAAACTTTTTGCTTTAATAATATCTTGCATTTGAATAGGACTTTATAATTAAAAATAATCTCATGATTTTATTGTCTTCATAATAAAATAAAAACAGATGAACTGGATCATTTGGCCTTTCATCTTGTCACCTCTTAAAATACTTGAATCTCTTTTTTAAATATGTTTTAAATTTTTTTTTTTTAAGAGAGAAAGGAAGGGAGAGAGAGAGATGGAAACATTGATGTGAGAGAGAAGCAACAATCCCCTGCCTCCTGCATGCCCCACAGTGGGGATTGAGCCTGCAATCCAGGAAGGTGCCCTGAGTGGGAATTGAACTGGGACCTCTCAGTCCATGGGCTGATGCTCAATCCACTGAGCCACATCAGCCAGGCAATACTTGAATCTCTCTCTCTTTTTTTTTAAATCCTCACCCGAGGACATTTTTCCATTTTTTGTTCAGATAGAGTGGGAGGGAGAGAGAGAGGAACATCTACGTGAAAGGGACACATCAATTGGTTGCTACCCGCACAACTCAACCAGGGCCGGAGACAAACTGCAACCGAGGTCCGCGCCCTTAGCTGGAACCGAACCCCGGTCTCTCTGGACTGCAGGCCGACGCTCTAACCACTGAACCCAACCGGCCAGGGCAATATTTGAATCTCTTAATGGCCAGTATTCTCTTATATCTGCAGCTGGCCTTAATACATTGAAGCTTCAGGGTAATCTTTGTCTTTTGGCCTTCTGGAAAATTGATTTGGTTTACCAATCACAGCCACTCTACTTCCTGTGTAAAGCCACTTTCTCTGGACACACAGAGAATTCTTGCCCATCTTGTACTGTGTCACTTTGGGACTAGTGTTTGCTTAAGTTCTCATCGAAAGTCTGGCAGGTTTTAAGAATGTTTACTGTGTTTGCCAGGGTGCTGTCATCACAATGAGAAATAAGCTGGTCTGCAAACAGAAATATGTGCTTTATAATTTTAAAAACATTTTTCACTTATGTTACCTCACCAAGATTTTTTCCTTTCAGGAAAAATAGGCAGTTGAAAGAAATCAAAGTGATATTAAAGGTTTAAACATTGTCTAATCTTAGGTGTCTTCTACATCTATTTCTGAATTATCACTCAGGGCTCATTGATATCCAAAATCAGGTTGTTGAGGTATTCTAAAGGTCCTTAAGAAAAGACACCCAATCTCTCCTTTTTGTGAAAGTCACTAAAGAAGGAAGTGAACGGATGTGTTTTTAAAAGTTCTCTATAAGACTTGAATCACAAGTGGGGAAACCACTAACTTACCTAGAAAAATCTATTTAATAGCTAGTATCCCACTCATTCTGAGTAGAAGTTTTAATAAAAATAAATCTGTTACTCCACAACTTTGGCACATTTCAACTATATTTTCAATGTGTATTTGTTTGATCAATAAGTCAGCGTGCAATCTTAGACTGTGCTTTTAGAAATGAAGTGTCTGGAACAAAATATTAATGGTCTCTATATCTTTTGCTGGCCAGATTATGGCTGGTGAAATTGATTCAGTTCTGGTCATTTTATTTTGAAAGATGGCTGGTTTAAATGGGATGGTCCAGGCCTGAACACCACACCATCTGAAGAACAGTGAAAGAAGATGAGGTGTTTCACCTTCGTAAGAAACACTTTCAAGATTTGAACCCCTGTCATACAGGAAAAAGATTCAATTTTATGGCTAGAGAAGAGGAGTTGATTCAATAGGTAGATATTATAAAGGGGTTTATTCAGTCATTCGGTATATTTATTGAACATCTATAAGGTGCCAGACACTGTGATAGTTGAAGGACTAGACAGTTTTTAATTTTAAACTGTGAATCTCATGCCTGCTACAGAACAGTAAAATAGTGTGATACATACTAAATAGGAATAATCAAGTTAGAGAGATGTAGCTAAGGATGGCTTTCTCTAGGAAATAGTGTCCAAACCAAAACCTGAAGTGATAGGTAATTAGGTAAAAGAGGAAGGAAAAGTGTTTTAGTTAGGCAGAGGGGACAGCATTGCAGAAGCATGGAAGTAATGGAGAGATGTCACTTTGGAGAGCTGCAAGAATTTGATATGACTGTATTTAGAGGGTTTGGTGGGAAGGAACATGAGATTAGAAAGGTAAGGAAGGACCTTGTATATCAGTAGGTAGTATGGATGTGTCTTGATGGGACTAGAAGCAATGGAGGATTTTAAGCAAGGGAGTGACATCAGATTTGAATTTTAGGAATCCCATTTGCTTGCAGTTTGAAGAAAGATCATGAGGGAAATGAGAGTGAAATGAGAAGACAGTTAAAGCATTAGGAGGCAGTTAAAGTAACCAGGCAGGACAGGACGGTGACCTGCTCTGAAGTCAGTGGCAACGGGGATGGAGACAAGTGGGTGAATCCTAGAGACATTTTAGAGGTAGGATCTTTGGGACTTGTTGATGTGGGGAGTGAAAGATAGAGGAATCAAGGATAACTGGGGAACTTGGTCATTGATTGGCCATTCATTGAAATAGAGAATCAGGAGAAGGAGTAGGTTTTTGTAGGAGAAATTAGTTTAAATATGGGGTTCCTAAGGGAGATCGAAATGGAGCTTCACATTGGGGTTGTATTAAGATGAAGGGTAGACTGTTGTAAAGAAAGAGAGAGAGCGTGCAAGAGAGTAGGAGTGAGCCAACTTGAAATGTAATGGCTCAAACAAGATACATCTTTTTTAACCCTAGCAGTCTAGGTTAGCAGACTGATTCTACAGCCTAGGGCCTAGCTACTCCAGGAGGCTGTGTCAGGAACTGTGGTGTGGATCTGAGGTTTTAACTTGTTTGCAAGTCAGCAAGTTAGTCTGCCTCTATTTCACGGATGTTATTAGAAGACATAGTCTCCTTGGGTGTGAGATGAAGGGCAGTTTATTAGTCACAGCAGTAGGCAGAGTAGGAGCATTTTTGCAGTGTCCCGAGCCCCAGCTCCTAAAGGGCAGTGTGCAGTGTTGCATTGTAGAGTACTGAGTGTAGGGAGCCTGGTAGTGAGCATGCCTGCTTTTTGCTCTGGAGGGAAATATCACCTCTGTTTTCTAAGTTGTTTACCACACAGACACCCTTGAAAAGATAGCTAGAATTAAAGACAGTTATTGCTTCACTTGCAAGATAATGTAAAAATGTGAGCGAACCCTAAAAATTGTCTTTCAGCAGTCTATAGAGCAGCAGAAGTGGCAGCTTCTAGTGGCTTGTTGGAAATGGAGGCGCTCAGGCCCATCTCAGACCTACTGAATCAGAGTCTGCACTTGAATATGGTTCACCAAATGTTATGTATGTACTTCACAGCTTGAGAAGCATGACTCTAGGATTTTGTTGTTGTTTGCATGGATGAAGTTGGTCTTTTTCCTATGTGCAGATTATAGTGGAGGTTAAGGGCAAAGAGAACACACAGAGGAGGCACACCCATTTTCTTAATGTCCAGATTTAGAAATGGTGCACCTCACTTCTGCTTATATACCATTGGTAAGCTCTTAGACACATGGTCACAGCCAATTGTGAGGGACGCTAGAACATTTAGTCTAGTTGGTAGCCATGTGTTGTTACTGTGGGAAAGTGGGCGAATGGATTTAGTGAACAGCTTACACATCACCCCATCCGTATACATGTTTGGAGGTTAGGAAAATGGTGTGGACCTGAGATAGCAGCACTTAGAAATTGAAGCCATGGGAATGAAGGAGGTTGCCCAGAGAGAGTGTATAGTGTTTCTCAACCTAGGCACTGTTGATATTTGGGGCTGGATAATATTCTTTGTTGTGGCAGCTATCCTGTACATTGTACGATGTTTAGCAGTACCCCTGATCTCTATTCCTTCAGTTGTGACAAGTCCAAGTGTCTCCAGACATTGCTAAATGTCCCTGGATAGGGCAAAAAGGGTTTATTTTTTAAGAACCACTGGTTTTGAGTAAGAAGGCCAAGGAGAAAGGAATATCATTATGTATGAAGTGGGCAGAGGGGAGATGAAACTCCCAAAAGAAAATAAGAAGGAATGGCTAAAGAAAAGGAGGAAAATCAGTAGAGAAAGGTGTCTTAGAACTAAGGGAAGGAAAGTAACAGTGTACTGATAAATAGCTAAAATTGATGATGCATGCTTTGGATTTAGCAACAAAATGTTGATTGGCACCAACTGTTTGGAATAGTTTCGGTGGAATGGTGAGGGCAGAACTGCGTTAGAGAGTGAATGAGAGGTAGGAAAGTAAAGACAGTGAGCATGGATCACTCTTGTAAGAAACTCATTTGTGGTAGGGAGGAAAGAAATAAGGTACCTACTAAGTAATAGGGTGGTTGCTGAGGTGGAGGAAGTTTTTTCTTAAAGATGGGGGAAATTCTAACATACATAAATCTGATGGGAGGAGACATGCTTTATTAGGTATTTCGTGAATGAAGGCTGAAATAGTGAGAGGTAAAGATGTAGAGAGGAAAGGAAATAATTGATGTTGCAAAGTCCCTGAAAAGGTGGGATAGAACAGGAGGTTGATTTTGACTCAACATAAGAAAACCTTTCTAAGAGAGCCATCCTACTGTAGAATGAATGAGTTGGCAATGGGGATACCTTTCTAGTAATCTGGGTGAATACGATTTGATGGTAGATGTGGCTTGAACTGTGAAGAGATGGTGACACAAGGGTATTATGTTGATGGGGATGGGCGTTCTTGCATAGGATAAGGATTTGCAATAAGTGGACCACTCAAGGTTCTTCCTGCTACATCCCAATCTTAACCAGCATTTAAATTTCAATGTAGTATATTCATCTAAAAAGCTTATTGACTAGCTATGAATGTTTTATTTCTTAGATATAGTATAGCTTAAAATATACTTGTCTTTGATATGTGAATTAGGTCCGCCGGGATCTTCATGTATCAACTGCTGAGTTTACAGACTTGAAGCAACAGTTGGAAAGAGACTCAGTAGTCCTAAGTTTGCTTAAACAGCTACAAGAGGTCAGTAACTTCAAATCAAACTTTTTGGAGGGGAGAAAGTAATTTTTTTCCCATTGGTCTCATTAAATGTGCATCCCCTGACTATATCTTTTTTTTTTTTTATCCTCACCCGAGGACATTTTTGCATTTATCTTCAGATAGAGTGGGAGGGAGAAAGGGAGGAAAAGACAGACAGAAACATCGATGTGAGAGAGACACATCGAGTGGCTCCCACCCACACAACCCCAACCTGGGCCCGGGACAAACTGCAACCCAGGTACATGCCCTTAGTGGGAATCGAACCCAGGACTCTCTGGCCTGCGGGCCAATGCTCTAACCGCTGAGCCAAACAGGCCAGGGCTATGGTATTTTTTTATAATTTAAAAACAAGCAGACAGGCTTGAAATAATGGATGTATAAAATAAAATACCTAATAACTATACTATTTTTTTTAGTTTTCTACGGCTATTGAAGAATATAACTGTGCATTAGCAGAGAAGAAGTATGTCACTGCTGCTCAGCGTCTAGAAGAGGTATTAAATGCTTTCTCCAAAGCACGAACACTTTGTACTTTCTTGTTTTTAGTAAATTTGTGTCCCATATATTCCTTATCATTATATAAATATAATTGAATTGCCCTGAGTCCAGGTGGAATGTTTAACATTGATTCCATTTCACTACCAGGCACAGAAATGCTTGAAGTTATTAAAATCCAGAAAATGCTTTGATTTAAAAATGTTGAAACCTCTCAGCATGGAGCTCACCATACAGAAACAGAACATACTGTACCATCTTGGTGAAGAGTGGCAGAAGCTGATTATATGGAAGTTCCCACCATCAAAAGGTGCTACTGACCTCAGGTGGACTGCTTTGCTTAATCTGCCTGAACCAGTTTGGCCTCTGAATATATTCTAAATATTTTGTATTGGTAGATGAGAAGGTTTCATCTGTTAGTCTTGCAAATCTATATTGAGTTCTCACATAGGCAAAATGCTTGTTAGGACCAACTCATCTGGGTCTCTACAGTGTCCTCACTTTACTTCCCTTACATCTCTCTTTCTCTCCCTTTCAGTGGGAAGGAGCAGAGAATAGGGAAGATGCTTGGGTGGGTGGGGGTCCATGTGGTGAAGGTATGTGTGGTAGAGGAGGTGGTAGCAAGTTAGGACCACACAAAGTTTCCACTGCATAGTAGGATGGTCCCGTTCCCAACAGTCCTAATCCCAGTAGTTTATCTTGGCTAGAAAGCTTAAGAAGCTGTTCAACCATTCTCTCTCGCTGAGGAATGAAGACCGGAATCAATGAGACAGGAGTTTGACTCAGTTTTTCTCACTCCTTGAGGGAAAAGGGTGACAAAATCATGAGATGTGGGTAGTTTGCAAGATGAAAAAATAGGATAACTCTGTCCCTGGCATTTATTTATACTATTTGGCTCTCAGTCCCTCTGCCCATCTCTGGGTGTGCGCCCTCTCCAGTGTCCTGTTTTCACAAAGTGAAACCCCTGAGGATCTATGTAAAGGACATGCCATTAAACTTGGTATATTTTCCAACACTGAATCTTGAAATTTAGTCTTATTTCAGGGTAAACCTCACAGTCTCTTCTGTTCCTGTTCTCATATCCACTTTAGCCTCCAAATTCATTCTATATATATGCACATGCATACACATACCCCCCCCCACACACACACTCATATTTTAGGTACATATTTTAACAGAAATAATCTGGAAAATTTGAGATTCTATCCCCAAACAGACTAAAATTATGAGAAGATGGCAGATGTATTCTTTGTTACAACACATCCTTTCTGTTAAACTTGTTTGGCCAGCTATTCTCTTTACTTGGTGAAAAAGAACAAAAAAGAGGTCTTAAGTGAAACTAGGGTCTCACTTTCATTCCTTACCTTAATTTAGTTATTCAATGCATGTTTAGTGAGTGTTTATTGTAGGCGCACCCTTTGCTTTTGTACTTAGTTTGATTACTTGAACATACTAAAAAAGGAATTTCCTATTTTAAAGTGATACCAAGGACATGTATGTCATGATTAATGTTTGGTTGCATGGAAGTGTATTGTAATAAAACTACATATTTAGGGATCTGGGTAGAGAATGGGCTCTGAGGAATGGAAGTGGGAACATATTGTATTGCTGAGATAGCTGATATTTTTTCCCCTTTTTTACTTAGATACCAGCAACTTGGAATCTTGCCTACAAACAGAGCTTCATTTGTGCACTGAACAATCTCAGAATGAAGAGAAGACCCCTGTGCCACCAACCAGTTCTGTCCTCTTGGCATTTTCTATTCTTGGGGAGCTCCATACCAAGCTTAAATCATTTGGTAAGGCACGCTACGTTGTTTCATTTACATGAAATCTCAGAAGGTCCAGTGTTAAAGGAATTACAGAAAACATTATGAGATATTCTCTGGATAACATTGACAGTGGATCTGGCCTCATGGGTTTGACCTCATGATTCATTAAATGGAATTGTCATAAATATTAGCCTTTTTCTTAAAGGCTTAGATACTTTTTTTTCTTTTTTAAAATAGCTGCTGCTATTTATTTGATTTCTTGAATAATTGAAATAAAATCTGTAGATAATCAAGGATACTTCAATGGGAAAATATACAGGGCACAGTGTGTGGTGTGTAATGTCACAATATATGTGTTTTTGTTGTTAGACTCAAAGATCTTTTTTTTTTGGACATGTTTTTATGTAAAAGTTTATTCTAGTGATTTTTGATGAATGTCACATAATTTTTCAGGTCAGATGTTGCTGAAGTATATCCTCAGGCCTCTGACATCTTGCCCCTCCCTTTTTGCTGTGGTGGAAAGCCAGCCTAACATCATTGTCATTCATTTTGAATCTGTGGTGACTAATTTGGAGCATCCGTCACCATCTGAAGTTTTTGCAAAGGTCAGGCTGGTACTGGAAGTGCTCCAGAAACATCTTCTAGGTACGTATCTTCAAGGCAGTGCTTTTGGAAAAGTCATTATGGTGTTTTTAAGTAAATATTATTTCAAAGTAGATAAAAATACCCACAATCTGAGTGAATGGAAGATTAGAGGTGAGTAGATTATGTCATGGGAACAAAGTAGTTACCTTCTTGTGGGTATGGAGAGAGTAAATTTGGGGGTTTTCTTTATTAGTCTTAGTGGTGTTAGTCTTGTCACAGCAAGTATGTTATGCTTTTGCCATGATTTTCTAGAAACTATAAATTACTAAAATTTACCAAGAAGCAGATACTCTGAACATACCAATAATTGTAGAAGAAATTTGAAAGGTTATTAAAGAGTTGACACTACAGAGGCCACCATCAGGCACTGAAGGTTTATGGCTAAATTCTGTGTTCTTTAAATTACAGATAATCTCCTTTTTAATCAAGCTTTTTGGTCAATAGAAAACAATGAGAAGTATCCTAATGAATTTTTAAAAACCAGCATAAACTTGATACCAAAATATAATAATGGTTGCTTACTCACAGATAAAATACTATAGAATGATTTTACCTTTGACTTATAAATGCAAACATCAAGAAAATATTCAGTTCAATAGTACCTTTAAAAAGGACATGTGACCAAGGGTTTATTTTAGGAGTACAAAGATGGTTCAGCATAAGAAAGCTATCAAACAGTTCATTATATCAGCATGTTGTTACATCATTAGATATGGGAAATATTATGCCAAAATGTAGTGGCCTTTACTAATAAAAAACTAAGCAAAATAGGAATATAATACTTTTTAATAGTTTGGTGAAATGTTTATGTTATGATCTTAAGGAGGAAAAAAAGGTACAAAATGGTTGATATGGTGTGAGCACACCTCTGTATTATACCAAACTTCTCTGATATGTATGCATCTATCCATTCAACAAATCCTTACAGAGCTAGCTGCTGTATATATTTATACCACTTAACTAAGATGGTAGCTGCACATAGGTTCTACCGTCTAGATCAGCATGACCTAATAGAAATAAAATGCAAACTACACAATGTAATTTAAAATTTCTAGTGGCCACATTTAAAAAGTTAAATGAAATGTGAACTTACCATTTAATAATATATTTTATTTAGTCCAATAGAGTCAAAATATTTTAAACCTCAGCGGTGTGGTTCAGTGGTTAGAATGTGGGCCTGCATATGGAGGAGTCCCAGGTTTGATTCTCGGTCAGGGGCACACACCTGGTTTGCAGGCCTGGTCCCTGGCTCTGTGTAGGGCTTGCGTGGAAGGCAACCCATCGATAGACCTCTCCCGCTTCCCACTCTTCTCTCCCTCTCCTTCCCTTCTACTCTCTCTAAAAATCAGTGGAAAAAATATCCTCAGGTGAGGATTAACAAAAAAATAAATAGAACAAAATATAATTTTAATATATAATCATATAAAAATTATTAATGAGCTATTTTACATTTTTATATGAACTTTTCCAGATTTTCTATTTTATACTTACAATACTTCTCAATCTGGATGCAAATTTTTCCTAGGAATACTTGATCTGTCATTTAGATGTCATAAAACTTAAAGTTGAAAAAGTAAATTCCATGTCCACGTTGTTCCAAACATACTGAAAATTTAGTTGAAAAAGTAAGTTCTGTACCCAAGTTGTTCCAAACATTCTGAAAAATTTCCAATAGCTGTATTGAATGCCAAAAAACCATTTTTCTTTAATATTTTCACCTACATCAATACATTTTTTTTTCCTTTTAAATGAATTTGACTTTGAAGCAAAAGCATATCTGTTTCAAAACTATAAATGAGTTAAGTAAATTTATTAACCCATATATCAACTTATTATTAACAGGGAATTCAAAGCAGTTTTGCATAAAATTTTTAAAAGCTCTGAATTTATCAGTATAAGCAAGGCATTTTGAAAATTCTTTTGGTATTTTTGGCAGCCAATTTACAATTAAAATCTACATTTTGAGTTTTATTAGGAATATGATAATGTTATTATTGATATGTGTTATGAAAAGGTTTAATTTCAATTCTCGCATTTGTCTAGTGAGGTCACAAATAAGGTTTTTCTTTCCGTGGAACTTCACTTTTAGTTTGTTGATATGCAATGTGACCTTAGTAGAAAAAGTTTCCATTTTTTTAAATCTCTGATTATTGAATATTTGGCCAGCATTACTTTTGTTCCAAGAATATTTTGAAGATAAGTATTTTTTTTTTAATCCTCACTCGAGGACATTTTTTGCATTTATCTTTAGATAGAGCGGGAGAGAGGGGGGAAGAGAGAGAGAGAGAGAGAAATGTCGATGTGAGAGAGACATTGACTGGCTGCCACCCACAAGATCCCAACCTGGCCAGGGACAAACTGCAACCATGGTACGTGCCCTTAGCCGGAACCAAACCCCGGACTCTCTGGTCCACAGTGACGCTCTAGTCGCTGAGCCAAACCAGCCAGGGCTAAGTATTTCTTAATATAATAGTATATTCTAAATATAATTCTCTCTAAATATGTTGGAAAAACACCACCCTATAACGTATACTGTAGAAGAGGTATTGAAATATTATTTGCTAGACTAGATATGCTGTAATGTAAGGTGTTTATTGGTATTTTTATTAGGATAAACACTCAATTCCTATGCAAAGATACACAAAAAGTATTTATTATTAAAGAACTGGGGTTTTATTCTAAACTAGTTTCAACTTTATATGCATAATTTCTGAGTGCTTCTCATAGAATCAGATCAGTAGATTAGCAGTAGATGGTTATAATGTAGATGGCTTAATACCTTATTGTTATAGAATACAGACAGTAATACAATGCACATGATTCATTTGAGCAGTGAGAAATAAAGTAATGATTGTATGCCATGCTTTGTCCCCACAAAGTCAGTTAAGATAGCTGTAGAAGTATCTGCCCCCCCCCCATCATCTTATAATTAAAGAATTCTAGAACACCAGGAAGCTAGAGAATAATCCAGACTGAGAATGGTTTCTTGTTTAAAACTTTTTCTTTTGAATTCAGATTTGCCTCTTGATACTGGTCTAGAAAATGAAAAAACACCTAAGATCATATTGGCTGAGATGCTTGGTGACATGATCTGGGAGGACTTATCTGAGTGCCTCATTAAAAACTGTTTGGTTTATTCTATCCCAACAAATAGCAGCAAGTTACAGCAATATGAGGAGGTAAGCGCAGATGGAGCGCAGGAGCTTTTAAGAGACTGGAGGTTCTTACTGGTGTCGGGTTTTTTGTTTGGTTTGATTTGTTTTTTGTTGGGTTTTTTTTTTTTTTTTTAGATCTTTTGTTCTTTAGTGACATCTTTAAGAAAATTATTAATAAGGAGTAGAAGCAAATGTTCTATGACTTCCTTTTTCTCCTGGCTTCCTACCTTTTGATTGGGAAGTATCTATTTACTAAGTGTGTTTTCTTTAGTAAGATACTTTTGAAAAACAATTATCTTTTTATTTATACTTGTATCAGTTATAGTAGTTACTATGTGGCATTACCCTTTTTTAGTGTTTCCTTGAACACTAAAATAAGTATATTTATTTTAAAGGTTTTTGCACCTTCACCAAGTAGAGTCAGAAATTTCTGTTGAAGATACTCTTCCTAATGAATTTAAGGCAGGAAAAACGTATAATAGTTTACACCTAGTAATTGATGTGTTCTAAAACTTAAATGACCAAATGGTCCTTGTTCTTTTCTATACATTGAACTTGAAATTTTAATATTGAAATGGACTATATGTAAATATTATTTCTTCTTGTTTTTGTCAGATCATACAATCCACTGAAGAATTTGAAAATGCCTTAAAGGAGATGAGGTTTTTAAAAGGAGACACTACTGATTTGCTGAAATATGCCCATAACATCAATTCTCATTTTGCTAACAAGAAGTGTCAGGATGTGATTGTGGCAGCTAGAAACCTAATGACTTCTGAAATTCACAACACTGTGAAGGTATTGGGGTTATAGTATACATGGTGTTCAGGAAGTAGCTCCTTTTTGAGATGAACATGGTAGACTGGAAGAGAGTATCACAGTTGCTGAGCTCACTGGGAGTTACTCATCTTCTGAATATTAGTTTTCTCACCTTTGAAGTGGTCCTAATAACTACCTTTTTCATAGGATATTGTGAAGTCCAGCTAAGGTACTTAGCATTGTATAAATTGAACAAGTCTACCTAAATGTAATGGATTACTATTGTTGATATTAGATATTATGCCAACCTATAGGTTTTTCTCAACTTTATTCCTTGAGTTTTTAGTACACAATTATGACAGGTATAATTAGTCTTTGTTTATATCCAGAGATTATATTCTGTTGTGAAAATGTTGACTTCTTCTTTTAGGCTAATAGAGGCACTAGTTTTGAAGTTAAAATAATAAAACAAACAAAAAGATGTAATCTTTGTAGGGTGTAAACATTTTCTGCAAAGTTAGTGGACTAATTAATTTGCATTGAGGGTAAGTTACTCCTTTCATCTTAGATAATTCTGTATATTTTCTTCTGTTTTTTTTTGCCTATCTCTATACCTTACATATGTAAAATAATGTTTGGTAAATGTAAAGTATTAGATTAAAGCAACACATAGACTAAGGTAATCTCTTAGACGACAATTTCTCAACCATTTTTCTTCTATCACTGCAGGTACTAGGCTCTTCTCCTTCTCCCCCTTCTGTCATCGCTCTTCTTAGGGGTACCCTGTTACTGTGTCCACTTCAGCAAGTTAGTTAGTCCTTTGAGGGCATAGATATTATCACATTTTGAGGTAATTTTGGATTTTTAAGGGAGTTGAAGTCTACTTATTACCAGGAATTGTGCTGTGGGTTTTAGGTGTTTTTTGTTTAACATAAATATCACTGATTATGTCACTCTTCTGACAAAATCCAGTGGCTTCCCATCTTAGTTAGAGAAAGACCCAGTGCCTTATGGTAGCCTATAAGGTCTTACATGATCTGCCCCCCATTGCCTCTCTGACTGCAGGTCCTGTGTATTCTTCTGTCACTGCTGTTCCCTGAGTTTGCAGGACCACTTGGTTGCTGAACCTTTGAATGTCTTGTTCCTTTTGGTTGGAACATTTTACCACACGTTGTACTGCATGGCTTGCTCCCTTGCCCGACTACTGTTTTAATATTGTGACTTCTGCCCTGGCCAGTGTGCCTCAGTTGGTTGGAGCATTGTCCCGTGCACCAAAGGGTTGCAGGTTTGATTCCTGGTCAGGGCACATACCCAGGTTGCAGGTTTGATCCCTGGTCAGATCAACTGATCGATGTTTCTCTTTCACATCGATGTTTCTCTCTCTCTCTCTCTGTCTCTCTCTCTCTCTCTCTCCTCCCCCTCTTCCTTTCCCTCTAAAATTAATAAAAACATATCCTTGGGTAAGGATTAAAAAAATAATAATAATAAATTAAATTAAATTTTGACCTCTCCCTATTTCCTATACTTTTCTCTCTTTATTTTTCTTCATATCACTCGTCAATAAACATTCTTTATGAATTATTTATTGTTTCTCCCTCTCTAAAAAATAAGCTCCATAAGGGAAGGGTTTAGAAT
Organism: Molossus molossus; assembly: GCF_014108415.1. Classification (NCBI taxonomy): domain Eukaryota; kingdom Metazoa; phylum Chordata; class Mammalia; order Chiroptera; family Molossidae; genus Molossus; species Molossus molossus. Next base: position 6,927,330 of record NW_023425348.1, on the reverse strand, counting down.
TTTTTTTTTTACTGCATATCTCCAGCACCAAGAAAATACCTGGTGCATATGACTGTGTATTTAGTGCTCAGTAAATATTTGGTAAGTGAATGAATATGTATCTCACTTCCTCTGTCATAACTCCTTGTTGTAAGTAGGATTGTTACTGTATTGCTCTGTGAGTCTGAGCTAAATATTTATCTTTGTTGGACCTCATTTTCCTTTTCAGTAACATGACAGAATTGAACTAGATAATTTCTGAGCTTTCTATTCAACTAATTCTGACTTTCTATAAAACTATTTTTGTTTTCAGAGTACCCAAATCCTAATAATCAGCTTCTGCTAGATAAGGGTTTTTCCGCAATCGCTCTGTTGATATTTGGGGCCAGATAATTCTTTGCTGTGGGGGGATTGGCCTGCAGGACGTTTAGTAGCATCCCTAATCTCTGTTCACAGATGCCAGTAGCAACTTTCTCAGTTGTGACAACCAAAAACGTCTCCAGGTGTGGCCAGATGTTCCCTGGAGGGCAGAATTGTTCTCAGTTGAGAGCCTCTGCTCCAGATTCTGTCTGGTTCTTTTCTTGGCAGCCAGGCCCTGGAATTAGATCTTTAAACCACCCGACTTTGAAAAGCTGGTGTTTTTTTTTCATAAATCACTTTCATTTCATTTGCCTTTCATAGTCCTGAACTAAATTTTCTCTAAAACAATTTTCTATATGTACCCACTATTTTCGCAAAACATCTAAAGCTGTGTTTTGTTGTTTGTTTTGTTTATATTTTAACCTGACAGATACCATGTTAGATCTTATATTCTTCCATCTTGAGGTTCCCTCGCCCTTCTCGTGAAGTCACTGTTTTGAGTCATGTGTATTCTGGGTCCACTAGTTTTCAGACAAACATTAGCATTTTTCTAATCATCTCTATAGTACATCTTCTGCCTTCTAATCGTAGCCATAATTTTGACTGACAGGTCCCTGGCAGTTGTATTCTTATTTAAACTTCATGATAGCCCTTTGAAGTAGATACTGTTACACCCTTTGACAGAATGGGAAGGCAGGTCTGATGACTTACACATTGTTATTAGATTGAGCCTTTTCTCTCATAAACTCTCTGGAGGTCCAGGATGTGCAGAGCAGAGGTGCTTTCCTGCAGTAGGGTTAGGGAACCTGCTGCTTCTACATGCCTAAGCTCTACTTTTTTGAGCCCTGAGCCATCTTTAAGAAGCAGGGTTTGAAAACCATTATTGCAGTGTAATTTCTCTTCCTTATATAATTAGAAAATTGAGGTCCAGAGAAGTTAAATGACTTTGTCAAAAGTTAGGGTAAAAAATATCACGGATGTTTCCAGAGTAGCAGCCTAGTGTTCTTTCTTTTAGTCTTGGCTAAGTCTGGGTATTTTCATTCTGCGTAATTGTTAGGGAGGCATTTTAGGTTTTGGTTTGGAATTTTTAAGGAGAGGGTGTGCTAGCCTGAATGAGTTATTTCTTTGACTAAGCCAACACATGTTCCTGGTGGGAAATGATTTGTTTAATGACCAGAATGCAAAATCATACTAATCTGAAACAATCTAATAGTTTAGTTCAAGAAAGGTGATTTTGAAGGTCTTTTCATTTACCTGAAATTTTGGGCCAGTTTTACAGCTTTGCTGTTTTCACCAAGATTAGGAGTGAACAGAAGAATTGTAGTAAATAATAAAAAGGATTGCTTATTCTTGTGACATGCTCGCAACCCAGGATTGAGCAGTCATGAGAATACTGCCATATATATGCAAATCATTTTTACTCTTCACCCAAGGATATGTTTATTGATTTTAGAGAGAGAAAGGGAGAGAGAGAGTGAGAAACATTCATCGATTGCCTCTTGCACACACCCTGACTAGGGATCAAATCCACAGCCTTTAGGTACCTAGGACAATGTTCAACCAACTGGGCTATACTCAAATCTTTTTTTTTTTATCCTCACCCAAGGACAGTTTTGCATTTATTTTCAGAAAGAGCAGGAGAGAGAGAGAGAGAGAAATATCGATGTGAGAGAGACACATCGACTGGTTGCCACCCACACAGCCCCAACTGGGCCCGGGGACAAACTGCAACCGAGGTATATGCCCTTAGCGGGAACCGAACCTGGGTCTCTCTGGTCCGCGAGCCGGCACTCTAACCGCTGAGCCAAACTGGCGAGGGCTCTACTCAAATATTTTCATTACCCTGTAGAGCCATAACCTTATCATCATGGAAGCAACCAGTGTCTTATTCTTCACTGTGCTTGCATTTGAATTATTCTGAGAATAGCGCATTTTCTATTTTTGAATCTTAGATTACTCCTGATTCTAAGATAAGTGTGCCTGACTTACCCACCCCTGATGAGGATAACAAGCTACAAGTACAGAAAATATCCGTAACTCAGTATAATGAAATGGTGAATTTACAGCCGGAAAATACACTGGACCGACATTCCTTTTCTTTGCCCACTTGCCGTGTCAGTGAATCTGTGAAGAAATTAATGGAACTTGCCTATCAGACTTTACTAGAGGCCACAACCAGCAGTGATCAATGGTAAGAGTTCTGAGTTGTGGGACAATGACAGGGACTTGATTAAATGCATATCTATGCCGACATTTATTAAGAAAATTAGGTAGAATCTTTTGGGTTTTCTTTTCTTATCTCATTAGTTAATTTTTTTTTTCTAAAAAAAAAAACCAATGCAGCACACAGATATATATTGATAATTAACTTGTCTTTACAATAACATGTTAGCAAGGTTTAAGAAATAGAAGTGTGTATATATGGACAGACTAATGGGTTTATTTGTTGTTTAATTTTTATTTCTTATTTGAGTGGAATGATACTACATGAGAAAGTATGTGTAAGGATCTTAGATTGCTACCTGGAAAATGATTAATTTTCAAATATTTATTATCATTGGTGGTAGTGGGAATAGTGATAGTTGTATCATCTACTCCAGCCTACTCTAGCCCTTGAGCTTAACTTTTATGTTACCTTTTGAAATCTAGGCCCTAATTAATTTACATTTTAAATGTTTATTTTATATAGTCATAATAATTTGTTGGGCAACCAAAGGTAGAAAGAAAAGAAGGGAATGTACCAAAGATCACCCTATCAGGATGATTTCTTTTTTTTTTTTTTTTTTTAATCCTCAACCGAGGACATTTTTCCATTTTTTTGTTCAGATAGAGCGGGAGGGAGAGAGAGGAAGAGAGAGAGAGAGAAACATCGATGTGAAGGGACACATCGAGTGGCTGCCACCCGCACGACCAACCAGGGCCGGGGACAAACCGCAACCGAGGCATGTGCCCCTAGCGGGAACCCAACCCGGGTCTCTCTGGACCGCAGGCCGACGCTCCAACCGCTGAGCCAAACCGGCCAGGGCCAGGATGATTTCTTTTAATGTGCATTGTATGCAGTTTACCCCCAACTCTATTCCACATCTACTGAATCTCTTGTAAGCTCCTTCCTAGTTCTAGACTAAATTGAAGAGAAAATGGCAGGTTGTAGCCCAGGTTGATTGCAGAATAGATTTATAAAAGCCTCTTTAGTTTTTATCTATACATAGCAGTTTTTTCCATCTCTTCCTCGTAGTAAAAAACGCCTTCAGTTAGGGTTCGACTTAATCAAACTGCATCTTTAGATTGGCTTCCAGAGTTTCAGTCAGTTATTTATTTATTTATTTATTTTCCTCACCCGAGGACATTCTTGCATTTATCTTCAGATAGAGCAGGAGGGAGAGAGGGAAGAAGAGAGAGAGAGAGAAACATCGATGCAAGAGAGACACATCAAGTGGTTGCCACCCACACGTCCCCAATGGGACCGGGGACAAACTGCAACCAAGGTACATGCCCTTAGCAGGAACCGAACCCGGGACTCTCTGGTATGCGGGCCGACGCTTTAACCACTGAGCCAAATCAGCCAGGGCCAGGGTTTCAGTTTTTACTTCCACATGCAAACCCCTTTATTTTAGTTGGCTCTAGAAAGAACACATTTACCAAGATACTTCCAGTCTTTAATGAATCACTATATTCACAAGTCCATCTAGTTTTAAATATAAGTAGGACGAAAAATGCATATAAAAGAAAATATATTCTCCTTTGGCAAAATAATTATAGAAGTGACTCTTTTTTTCCATGTTTCTTCTTTATTGATTTTAGAGAGATAGGAAGGGAGAGGGAGAGCTAGAAACACTGATGAGAGAGAACATCGACTGGCCGCCTCCTCCTGCATGCTCCCCACTGGGGATTTGGCCCACAATTGGGCATGTGCCCTGACCGAGAATCGAACCAGCTACCTCTTGGTACATTGATCGACTCTCAACCACTGAGCCACACCAACTGGGCTGGAGTGACTATTTCTTCACATTGCATTCACCTGAAGTATACCAGATCAGAAGTTAGGGATGCAAGGCAATATTTTCTAAGTTTTTTTGAGAATACAGAATACCCAACAATATTTTTGTATACTGAATGTTTGTGGGCATTCTTTCACTAAAATAAATAGTTTTTAACAGGACAAACAAAACCACAGCTATACTGTAGTAACCTACTTCTCTAGTATTAAATCTCAAAGAGCAACAAAAATCGAATGAAATAATCAGATATTATAATAATCAAGTAATAGTGTTTTGGGGTATAGTAACCATAACTTATTTTCCTAAATATTTGTGGAATTCCTGTGATTTATTCAAAGTACATAGTTTAAGATACTCTTATGTAGAAATAAGTACACAAATGTTATATTTGCTCTTTCTGAGTGCATTTTAGTAATAAACTTTAGGTATTCTAAGGCCAGATATAAAGGGCAAAAAACTTGAGGTTAGATTCTCTTCTGGAAATGTTGATTCATCTTGCATTGGGGTAAGAAGGAGAAAAGGTGAAAGCTGGAAGTCAGACTGATTCCAAAAGAACCAAGTGCGTGCCTTTATTGATATCTTGCCCTTTGCAGAGTGCGTCAGTGAGTGTGTAACATTTGCTTGAGGCTTAGTTCCACTGTTACTGAAGGGATACTCTGGGTCCTGGCAGAAAACAAATTGATAAATGCAAAAAAGGCTTTGGGTTGAATGCTGCCATTCTTAAAATTATTAAAGGATCTAGGTTTTTAGGACTGTAATCTAGTTAGTAAATTTTGGCTGAGAATTATTTCCATCTAGATTAATGGTGTTTCCAGCAGTGACCAAGGCAAGTATTGTCTTAAATTGTAGTTTTAGCTGATGACTCTCTCTTTAGGTACACTTAGTTTGAATATTTTCTCATACCCAATATATTCTTATGCATTTCTGTTGAAACCATTTTCCTCTCAGTGCTGTTCAACTTTTCTACTCGGTGAGGAATATCTTCCATTTGTTCCATGATGTTGTACCAACATATCACAAGTAAGTGCCACTGTGTCTTATTTCTGTATAATAGTGTATGTCTAAAATGTTTGTAAGTCATGTTGAACCGTAATGTTATATTCCCACCAAAGATATTTTGGTTACTAAAATATTTACAATGAAATGCAGTAAACCATTAAAAAAATTTTTTTTTCTTTATTGACTTTAGAGAGAGAGGAAGGGAGAGGGGGAGAGAGAGAGAAACATCAATGAGAGAGAACATTGATTGGCCACCTCCTGCATGCCCACAACTGGGGATCTGGCCCACAACCTGGGCATGGACCCTGACTGGGAATTGAACTGATGACCTCTTGGTGCATGGGTCGACACTCAACCACTGAGCCACACCAGCTGGGCAGTAAACCATTTAAAATACATGTTTAAAGGACACAGGTCATTTATTAATAAATTAATAAGGGTACTATACTGTAAGCTTGCAATATAGTGGGTGATTCAGATTTAAAAACTCAAAATAACTTTGCCCTCTATTTTCAGAACTGCCTCTCTTTACTTGGTTATACAACAAAAGGCCACCGCTCCATATTGCTATGTAGTAAACATACTATATTTTCTCTTGGCTTTGCAGACTTAATACCACAAGGAATTGCCATTTAACTGTCGAATATGATCAGCCACCCTTCCTAGCTATCTTAGGCTATATTTACTTAATGTCTTGGATTTTAAAACATTTCTTTTTTTTTTTTTCCATCCTCACCCAAGGACATTTTTTCATTTTTTGATCAGATAGAGAGAGAGGAAGAGAAAGAGAGAAAGAGAAACATCGACGTGAAAGGGACACATCGAGTGGCTGCCACCAACACGACCCAACCAGGGCCGGGAGCAAACTGCAAGGGAGGTACATGCCCTTAGCGGAAACCGAACCCGGGTCTCCCTGTACTGCAGGCCGACGCTCTAACCGCTGAGCAAAACCAGCCAGGGCTAAAAAGTTTCTTTTAATATTAATCTGAAAAGTTACTCATAACTTTAAGCCTCCAGAAGCTGTTATCAACATTAAGTGTTTTGGATGTCTTTTATAAATGTTTTAAATATTATGTCAGCAAAGATATTCCTTAGTCGAGGACTGGTTTCAAAGAAAAAAATTAGTTTATTTTTTGTAGTGTTTTTAGTTTAGATTTTTGAACATTGAGATGTTTTTAAGTAGGCCCATCTGTTGTTCTTGTTATGAAAGAAAACTTATTTATTGTGAACTTTATTATTTTTAGTTCTATTTTCTTATATTTCACTTTCTACTTAGTTAAGTAAAGGAAAAGAGAAAACGTCTTTGGGTCGCTATAGTCCTTTATGTCCTTGGAGATTCAGAGCCAGTTGGCTTAGGAGTTCCTTGATCAGAAACATTTTCCTACTGCTGTGAAGTTAGATTTACTTTTGTCAGATCTTGGAACTTTGTGCTGGACCATCAGTTTACAGACTTGCGTGTGCATCAGAATCACCAGGAAGCCTTGTTAAAATAAAGATTGCTAGTCCCCTGCCCAAGATTTCTTGATTCAGTAGAATTGGAATAAAACCTGAACTTTTAATAAATTTCCAGGTGATGCTGAGGTTGCTTGTTAGGGGACCACACTGGCAACTACTATTTTAGACTAGAGTTCTCAGCTTTGGCAGTATTTTATTTATTTATTTATTAAAAATATGTTTTACTTTTATGGAGAGAGAGATTGAAACATCAATGTGAGAGAGAAACATCGACCAGCTGCCTCCTGCACGCCCCCTACTGGGGATCGAGCCTGCAACCTGGGCATGTGCCCTGATCAGGAATCTAACCAGAACCTCTCAGTCCATGGATGATGCTCAATCCACAGAGCCACACTGGCCGGGCAGCTTTGGCAATATTTTAGAATCAACTATGAAGCTTTAAGAATATATATATTAGCCTAGGTCCTACCCCTAGAAATTTTTATTTATAGATTTGTTCTAAGACCCACACATCTGTGTGTTTTTTTTTCTTTATTGATTTTAGAGAGCAAGGAAGGGGGAGGGAGAGAGAGATAGAAACATCGATGAGAGAGAACATCGATTGGCCGCCTCCTGCATGCCCCCCACTGGGGATTGGGCCCACAACCTGGGCATGTGCCCTGATTGGGAATCGAACTGGCGATCTCTTGGTGCATGGGTTGATGCTCAACCACTGGGCCACACCAGCTGGGCACATCTGTGGATTTTTAAAACCCTATAAATTATTCTGATGTGTAGCTCAAAGTGAGGACAAATGTCTTAAATTGTTAGTTTATGACTTTGTATATTTAGTCTGATGTTAATCAAATCAGCAAACTAGGACGTGTTTAAAGACTGCTAGAGGGTATATAGCAGAAATATAAGACAAGATTTCTACCAAGCTGGATAAGAAGACTAATATGTATGGAAGATTTAGAGCAGTGATTTTTTATTTTGTTTGAAAAAATTACCTGGGAAATTTAAAACATAAATGCCCTGGCTTCACTCATAGGTTGTGATTTAATTTGTCTGGGGTGTAGTCTAAATATCTGTATATTTAAATTTTTCCAGATGATTCTGATCTGTAGCCAGCTTTGAAAACCAGTGAATTAGAAAATAGCAAAGTTCTTCAGTATATAATGAGATAGGAATTTGGAAAAAGGGGAAGTAATCCTGTATTTCCACAGACTGATCGGTGTTAAATTTCAAGGGATTTATTTTATATAGCTATGCTAGGTTTCCAATATAAAGAGTTGACACAGATAAATATCTTAATTTTCTTACTCTTTCTTGTTTGTTAATCACCCGGATACTTTTGTAGGATAAGGTCACATTCAGGCAGAACAACTTCTCTCTGAGTGTGCGTGGGAGTGATGGGATTATGTCTTATGTCCAGCATTTGTAAGTAGACAATGATTAAAGCCTAGAAAAAATGAAAAGAGTAGTAACTTTATTAACCCCAACTTTAGGTGATTTCTTTTTTTCTACCCCACTTCCTTCCTGTACTTCCTGTAGGGAGAACCTTCAAAAACTGCCCCAGTTGGCTGCCATTCACCACAACAACTGTATGTATATTGCGCATCACTTGCTGACCCTCGGGCATCAGTTCAGATTACGTCTTGCTCCCATTCTTTGTGATGGCACTACTACTTTTGTGGATCTTGTACCTGGCTTCAGGAGACTAGGTAACTGATACCTTACATTCAGTAAAGCATATTGATTATGGAGCTTCTCAGCCTGGTATCTTTGTAATTTATGAATGAGGCAGTTAGAAATTAGGTGGTGGTCCCGAGCTATATTGGAAAGTAGGGCATTTAATTGGCAAGTGTTCTTGGTTATTTAATTTTATAAAGCACTCTGTGGAAGCATTACTTTTTCATGACATGACTTCACAGCACATTAGAGTTCCAAACTGCATTGCTGGTATGCAGTGAATTAACCAAATCAGAGTTATGTCAGCAAAATGACAAAATTTGTGTTGTGAAGTTTTGTCAGCATTATTGGTAAGAGCTCACTAATGTCAGTCTTGTTATTTTACAAAACCTCAAGACAGTTCCCTCCTCTTCTACCTTCCTTAACTTTACTTGGGATTATTAAAAATCAAAAGAAATGAAATGTGGGGTAAATCAATGTTTACTATAATGGTAGCCTAACAAAAGCAGAGGATCTATATAATTCAGTTAGCTTTTCAATTCCTGACTTTTCCCTTAGGTGGAATAGATCAATCAGAAAAATAAGTAGCTGCTTCTTCGATATAAGTAATTTTTCTTACCTGACTCTGCACAAACTATTGGAAAAAACTTACTATCCAGAGGATGGGTTTGGAGGAGCTGGCTCATGTATTAGAAGTGATTGTTTCTAGTAACCTTAGGGCAGCTTTATGATGTTATCTGTTAAACAAGTGTTTTCCGGTAAATAGAACAGGTACCTGGTGTCTGCTTCTCTCCTCTTCCACCCTAGTTCTGCAGTGTGTAATTGAACAACTTTTAGAATTCTTTATTTTCATTTCTCATCATAGGGACAGAGTGTTTTTTGGCCCAAATGCGGGCACAGAAAGCAGAACTTATGGAAAGATTATCCAGTGCGAGGAACTTTTCAAACATGGATGATGAAGAGAACTATTCTGCAGCAAGTAAAGCAATCCGTCAGGTGGGGGCTGTTGTTAGCTTTGGAATTTGTACTCTATCTTTAGATGTTGAATATGTTACAGGTAGCTCAGTTGAGTCCACACAACCCTCATTGGAAAATCTGGATACCTTATAGTCATACTTACGATCTTTCCCTTCCCTTGCCCCAAGCCAGCAGGAAGCCACCTTTCATCAACTCACCAGTGACAAGTCATTAAGATTGTCATAGCAAAATATTTAACTCATGAGCTCGGGTTTGGGAAATTTGAAATATTAGCTTTCCTCTTAATGCCCCTCTTTTCTATTTTGTTTATTTTTTTTAGTTCAATTTTTCTATCATCAGGATATGTCTTTTTCATCTAGCAGGCATGTCAGTAAGGTTTAATATTCAAGAAGCACATAGTCTTGGTTACTTTACCTCACCTTTATATAATGCCTCTTCTCTGATAAACACACCAATGATAAATGTAAATCTGGAAAAAAGTTGTAATAATCTCTCTTCTATGTAAATAGCGATATTCTTCTGACAGGTTCTGCACCAACTAAAGAGACTTGGAATTGTGTGGCAGGATGTCCTACCCGTGAATATATATTGCAAGGCTATGGGGACTTTACTCAATACAGCAATTTCTGAGATTATTGGCAGAATCACTGCCCTAGAGGTAAGAGCCATTAGACGCTGCACCAGACTTGATATGCAGTTCTTCTCCCAGATTGTCACTCTACTAAGAAAGTGTTGTTGAAGACTCCTTGTTAGTCAACACAGATGGTAGATGAAATTGTTCATGTTTTATGTCTAACTCATTATACTATTATATTTTTCAGTTTTGTCTTAATTCTGTCTCTCTCTAGAGACTTGCTAATCTTAGTCTTTTATAGCTGTATAAGAAGGTAGGATTGCACTACCTCTCCATCTAGCAGCATCTGTGTGAATTATGAACGAGGAGGTTGGAAACTGAGTAGTCCCAAGATGAGCTGTAAAGTACAAAGTCATACATTTATTTAACTTGCAAGTGAATTAAATAATTTAATTTAGTAAAGTGAAAAGCAGCCTTGTGCAGGCACCACTTTTCCAACACACTCCTGCAGTTGGGATTATACATGTAATCCCACAGAAGTTGCCTGGACTCTGCCATCTCATGCCTCTACAGCAGAGACTGGCTAAACCCTTACTTGTAATAACATGCCCTGCCTTGCAGCAAGCTGTACTGCATTCTGCTGGAGAAATGGGCTCTTTCCTGCAGATGATCTGTTGAAACATATTTTGTGTCATTCTAGCTGTAGGGGTATTGTCAGAGAGCTGATGAAATCTAGTGTTTTGTAAGATGTGCCAAATTGGTTGGAAAACATCTTGCTGTAGCTGACTGCCTGGACAACATGCACCAAAGATCTGCCCTTTCCTTACTACTAAGCTGGCCCAATTCTGTTCTGTTGTGTTCTGTTTGTGCAAAACCAGGACATCTCTACTGAAGATGGTGATAGATTGTATTCCTTATGCAAAACAGTGATGGATGAAGGACCTCAGGTATTTGCACCCCTATCTGAAGAAAGCAAGAACAAGAAATACCAAGAAGAGGTTCCAGTCTACGTGCCAAAATGGATGCCATTCAAAGAACTGATGATGATGTTACAGGCCAGCCTGCAAGAAATTGGGGATCGGTAGGTAGAGGCGTCTACCTTTTCACAGCTACAAAGAGTATTAGTGCCATTGGTAGCAGTTCTTTCTTGCCATGGGGAGATTATTTTTATTTATTTAAGTTTTTTAAAATTTTTCAATTATAGTTGACGGAGAATATTACATTAGTTTCAGGTGTACAACAAAGTGATTAGACATTTGTATACATTACAAAAGTGATCTTTCCAATAAGTCTAGTACCCATCTGATACAGTATATAGTTATTATAATATTATTCTCTATTTCTTAATGTTACCCAGGAAAGACTTTCCTGTTGAGTAGCAGTAGTTGGGGCCTTTACATGGTCTGTCGTCGTGTGGATCTCATTACCACTTTTTCATACTTGTTAACATAAACATGTCTTGTTTCATGTTATTGTGGTCTTGAACATGTTTGGGGATACTGTACAGGTGATCTTGGGTTCATAAGAAGTACACCTTCTGACACCTAGATGGAAATTGTTGCCCATTTTAACCAACACTGAGTGCATTTTAACATTGGTGTGGACACGTTAACAGAGAAGTGACTTTTATTTGTATTATTCAACCTTAAACTATTGTTTGATTGGCCAGCAGTTTTTCTGCAGGGATTACAGTAGGTTTAGAGATTGAGCACCATACACATAGAAAGGATTCACTTTTTCTTATGTAGTAGATGATGTTTTCTTCCACTACCCTCGGTTAACATGGCTGTCCCAGTAGTTTTATGCAGTCTATATCATATCACACTGGGTGTGTGGAGGTCATCGATACTGCACAAAATAGAATAGGTGTGGGCTAGTTACACATCTGTGGATGCTTTTATTATTGTCTTGGTAGATTATTAACCAGTATGCATGCCTTGTACAGGGAGCTCCCTAAATAGGCCTTAAGGTCCATCTCTATCCCTATAGCTATTTGTTTATCTGCTTTAGCTTGGTTTATTACAGATCCTCAATTATATTAGACCTACATGGTTCTGAATTGTTCTTAGCAAATAATGTCTTTTCTAAAACAATATGAGATTTCTACTTGCAAAAACTCATATCAAAATAACCTCTAACTTATGCTTAGTACAAAATTTGTTTTATTTATATGTTACTTACAAGGTCTTAGTGGGTAATACAATATCTTTAGGTAAGACTCCAGAGGGCAGCAGATAAGAATTTTTCTTTTGCTGTTAAAGGGCTCTTTTACAGACTAAGAATGATCATTAATTCCTTGTTATGAGAAAAATTACAATACTGATACATCTTAGCTTCTTTTTTGTTTTGCCTAGGAAGATTGTTTTTTCTTCTAGAGATTGCAGTAAATATAAGGATAACAACTAATTGAGAAAACTTTTTTACCAAAGAAACTACCTACTACCTCTGGTTGTGTAGTTTAAACATTTTAAAATTCAAAAAAATACATATGAAAGAGTACAGTATATATAACATGTACTCATAGTTTAAAGAAAAAGAGTAAAATAAGTGTTCATGAACCTATTACCCAACTTAAGAAAAAAAAAATAGTACCAGAGCCTTTGAAGACCCCTGTGTACTCCTCTCCAAATGCTCCCCATCAGCGGAAACCGCTGTTTTGAATTTTGTGTCATTTCCTTGCCTTTTTTTTGTTAATTCTCACCTGAAGATATTTTTTTCCATTGATTTTTTTTTTTTTTAGAGAGAGTGGAAGGGAGGGGGACACACACACACGCACAGAGAGAGAGAGAGAGAGACATTGATATAAGAGAGACACATCGATTGGTTACCTCCCGCACGCCCTCAACTGGGGCCGGAGATCGACCCTGCAACCCAGGTAGGTGCCCTTGACCAGGAATGGAACCCGTGACCGTTTAGTGCAGGGGCTGGTGCTCTAACCATTGAGCATATAGGCCAGAAGTCCTTGCCTTTATAGATTTACTGCATTTGCACATATCCCTAAACAATATAAAGTTTAGATTTGCCTGTTTTTTTGAACTTTCTATAAGTGCTTCTTTGGTTCAGTTCAGTATCCTATTTTTGAAATTCATTCACAGTGGTTTGTGTAGCTGCAGTTAATTTTCACTGCTGTATCATATTCCATTATACAGATATTTCATTATTTATCTTGTTACTTCATATTTACACCAGTATTTGGTGTTATCAGATTAAACTTTTTGCTAATTGATGTGAATTTTGTTCACTGTAATTTACATTTTCCCAAGATCTAGTGATGAGCATCTTTTTATTGATCATTCATGTTTCCTCTTTTGTAAAATGCCTGTTCATATTTTTTGCCCTTTATTCTAGTGAGTTGTTTGGGATTTTATTATTGATTTATGGGAGTTCTCTACATATGTTTTATATCAGTTCTTTGTCAGTTGAAATTTGTTGCCTGTGGTTTACTTTTTAAAGTAGTTACAGATACTTTATAATACTCTAGGTGAAAAAATGAAGATGTGGTCATAACTGTCACGTTCCAATAGGGTTTAGTGAGTATAGAATAAGGGAGAATAATCTTATCTTCCTAACTTGGTCTCTTCATCTGTCTGTGCTGGTACCATAATGCAGCCAAGAAGCTAAAGAGGTCAAAGAGATGGCGTGGTGGTAGATCCATACAGAAGGAGAAAGATACCAGGATTTGTTTTATTTTAGTAAAACAAGTGTTTAGGATCAAATAAACATTTTTAAAATCTTGGTTATAGTATAACTTCAGAGACATAATAGGAAATATAATTTTTTATCTTTTATTTTGCAGGTGGGCAGATGGAAAAGGACCCTTAGCAGCTGCATTCTCTTCCAGTGAAGTAAAAGCCTTAATTCGTGCCTTGTTCCAGAATACAGAAAGAAGAGCAGCTGCCCTTGCTAAGATTAAATAGCGCCACATTCCTAAGAAAGCTGTGTTTAACTGTGTGGATTCCTTTCTTGGCATAATTACTTCTTTGAAGGCTGTTGGAATCAGCCATTGGTTTTGGTGAACCAATATGTAATGGAAGAATGTGGCCTCTGATCAGGGCAGCCAGGAGATTCCAAGGGTCAGGGTAAAGAATGTGAGCAAATGGGAGATACATTTGGGGAGGTTGGGGAACCATATTTGGTATTGTAGGAATTAAGACTTATTTTAAAGTTTCTTTCCAATAAATAATACTTTGAAAGGTGAGTGTCTTTACTAACATGAGAGCTTTGACAAAAGAGACCACATTTTCTTCCCAACAATTCTTTTATTGACATTTATGATCCTTACAGAGGGCTCACTGACTTTATCTTCTGTCTTCATAACACTATCTGATAATTTCGCAGAATGTCTAGGACCCCCTAGGACTTCTCGTATAAATTTTTGACACTTTTGCTATTTTAACTAAATTCTATTTTTTAAAAATATTTTTTATTTGACAATTATAGTTGACATACAATATTATATTAGTTTTAGGAGTATAACATAATGATTAGACATTTATATATCTTGCAAAGTGATCTTCCCCGTACGTCTAGTACCCATCTGATATCATACAAAGTTATTATAATATTATTCATTATATTCCCTATGCTGTACTTTATAACTCCTTGACTAATTTCATAACTGGCATTTCTTCTTAATCCTTTTACCCTTTTAACCCATCTTTTCCAACCCCTCTTTCCTCTGCCAATCACCAATTAGTTCTCTGTGTTTATGAGTTTGTTTCTGTTTTGTTATTTATTTATTGTGTTTTAGATTCCACATATAAGTGAATTATATGGTACTTGTTTTCTCTGTCTGACTTATGTCACTAAGCATAATACCCTAAGTCCATCCACGACGTAAATGGCAAACTTTTATTCCTTTTTATGGTTGAATAATATTCCATTTTATATATATACATATATATAACACATCTTTATTCTTCTATCAATGGACATTTAAGGTGCTTCCATATCTTGACTATTATAAATGCTGCAGTGAACATAGGGGTGCATATGTCTTTTCAAATGAATTAGTGTTTTGGGTTTCTTTGGATAAATACCCAGAAGTGGAATTTCTGGGTCATGGTCGTTCTGTTTTTAAATTTTTTGAGGAATCTCCATACTGTTTCATAGTGGCTGCTCCAATTCACAATCCCACCAACAGTGCATGAGGGATTCTTACCAACACGTGTTTATTGATTTATTGATCATAGCCATTCTCATAGGTGTGAGGTGATATCTCATTGTGGCTTTAATTTGCATTTTTCTGATGATTAGTATGTTGAGCATCTTTTCATGTCTAATTGACCATCTGTGTGTCTTCTAGGGAAATGTCTATCAGGTCCACTGTCCATTTTTTAATTGGATTGCTTGTGTTTTTTTGTGTTTTGTGTGTTCCTTACATATTTTGGATATTAATCCCTTATCAGATATGTGGTGAATATCTTCTCCAATTCAATAGGTTACTTTTTTATTTTGTTGATAGTTTCCTTTACTGTGCAGAAACTTTTTAGTTTGATGTAGTCTCATTTGTTTATTTTTTTCTTTTGTTTCTCTTGCCTAAGGAGACACATCCAAAAGCATGTTACTAAGAGGGATATCAAAGAATTTACTTCCTGTGTTTTCCTCTAGGAGTTTTATGGTTTCAGGTGTTACATTTCAGTCTCTTAACAATGTTGAGTTAAGTATAAGAAAGTGATCCAATGTCATTGTTTTGCATGTGTCTGTCCAGTTTTCCAAACACCATTTATTGAAGAGACTGTCTTTACCCAATGGCATATTCTTGCCTTTTTTGTTGTTGATATAGATTCATTGACCATATAGGCATGGATTTTTTTCTGGGCTCTCTAGTCTGTTCCATTGATCTATGTGTGTGTTTTTATGCTGGTATCATGCTGTTGTGATTACTATAGCCTTGCAGTATAGTTTGATATCAGGTAGTGTGATACTTCCTACTTTGTTATTCTTTCTCAAGATTGCTTTGGCTATTGGGGTCTTTTGTGGTCCTATATAAATTTTATAATTATTCTATTTCTGTGAAAAATGCCATTGGTATTTTGAAAGGGATTACATTAAATTTATAGATTACTTTGGATAATATGCACATTTTAATGGTGTTAATTCTTCCACAAGCATAGTATGTCCTCTTATTTATTTGTATATTCTTCATTTTTTTTCTTCAGTGTTTTACAGTTTCTCAAGTACAGGTCTTTTTCCTCCATGATTACATTTATTCCAAGGTTGTTGTTTTTTTTAATGCAATTCTAAATGGGATTGTTTTCTTAATTTCTCTTTCTGATAGTTCATTATTGGTGTATAAAATACAGTTAATTTCTGAATATTAATTTGTATCCTGCTACTTTACTGAATTCATTTATCAGTTCTAATAATTTTTGGTGGAGTTTTTAGGGTTCTCTATACAAAGTATATCATTTGCAAATAACAGTTTTACTTCTTTCCAATTTGGATGCCTTTTGTTTTTTTTTCTTACCTAATTGCTATGGTTAGGACTTCTAATACTATGTTGAATAAAAGTGGTGAAAGTGGACATCCCTGTCTTGTTCCTGACCTTAAGGAAACCACTTTCAGCTTATCCTTATTGAGTATGATGTTAGCTATGGGTTTGTCATATATAGCCTATATTATGTTGAGGTATCTGTCTTCTCTTCCCACTGAGAATTTTTATCATAAGTGAATGCTGGATTTTGTCAAACACTTTTCTGCATCTATTGATATGGTTATATGATTTTGTATATGTGGTGTACCATTTTAATTGATTTGCAGATATTGTATCAACCTTGCATCCCAGGAATAAATCCTACTTGGTCCATGGTGTGTGATCTTACTGTATTGCTGAATTCAGTTTGCTAATAATTTGTTGAGTTTTTGCATCTATGTTCATCAGGGATATTGGCCTATAATTTTCGAGATTTTGTAATGTCTTTGTCTGATTTTGGAATCAGGGTAATGCTGGTGTAAAATGAGCTTTGGAGCCTTCCCTCTTGTGGTTTTTGGAACAGTTTGAGAAGAATGGGTATTCATTCTTTTTTGAATGTTTGGTAAAATTCACCTATGAAGCCATCCAGTCCAGGACTTTTGTTGGTAGTTTTTTTGTGTGTTTCTGTGTGTCACTTGTCACTTTTCTTTCCTTTCTGATTTTATTTATTTGGATCCTCTCTTTTCTTGATGAGTCTGCCTAAAGGTTTATCAGTTTTGTTTATCTTTTCGAAGAACCAGCGCTTGCTCTTATTAATCTTTTGTATTGTTTTTTTTAGGCTGTATTTCATTTACTTCTGTTCTGATCTTTATTATTTCCTTTCTTCTCACGTTGGGTTGTTTTCTTTCTTGTTCCTTTATGTGTAAGGTTAGATTGTTTATTTGAGATCTTTCTTGTTTCTTTAGATATGCCTGTATTGCTGTGAATTTCCCTTGTAGGACTGTTTTTGCTGTGTTTCATAGATTTTGGATAGTTGTGCACTCATTTTCATTTTTCTCAAGGTATCTTTTGATTTTTTTCTTGATCTCCTTGTTAAGCCATTCATTGTTTATTAGTAACATGTTATTTAGCCTCTATGTGTCTGTGTGTTTTTAGTTGTTTTTTTTTAAATTGACTTCTAGTTTCATACTATTGTGGTCAGAGAAGATGCTTGATATGGTTTCAATCTTGAATTTATTAAGATTTGTCTTGTGTTCTAACAGGTGGCCTATCCTAGAGAATGTTCTGTGTGCACTTGAGGAGAATATATATTCTGCTGCTTTGGGGTGAAATGATCTGAAAATGTCAGTTAAATCCATCTAATCTAGTGTGTCATTTAAGGCTTCTTTTCCTGGTTGATTTTGTCTGCAAGATCTATCCTTTGATGTCAGAGGGGTGTTAAAATCTCCTACCAGGACTGTGTTATGTTGATCTCTCCCATTACATCTCTCAGTATTTGCTTTATTTATTTAGTTATGCCTGTGATGGGTGCATAAATGTTTACAAGGGTTATATATATCTTCTTGTTGGATTGATTCCTTTATCATTATGAAATGTGCTTTTTTTGGGGGGGGGTCTCATTATATTCTTTGTTTTAAAGTCTATTTTGTATGGGATATATATTGCTACTTCAGCTTTTTTCTTTTTGTTTTCATTAGCATGAAATATCTTTTTTCATCCTTTTTACTTTGTTTATGTGTTTCTTTCAACCTGTTGTATGTCTCTTGTAGACAGCATATGTATGGGTCTTGTTTTGTTATTTATTCAGCTACCTTATTTATTTGAATTGGAGCATTGATTCACTTACATTTATTTTATTTTTTTGTTAATCCTCACCTGAGGATATTTTTCCATTGATTTTTAGAGTGGAAGGGAGGGAGAGAGAGAGAGGAATATCGATGTGAGAGAGACCCATTGATTGATTGCCTCCCACACAACCCCGACCAGGGATGGAGACCAAACTTGCAACCCAAGTATGTGCTTTTGACCAGGATTTGAACTCATAACCCTTTGGTCCATGGGCCAATGAATCATTTACGTTTAAAGTGGTTATTGAGCCCAGCTGGTGTGGCTCAGTGGTTGAGCGTCGGCCCATGCACCAACAGGTTGCTGGTTCAATTCCCAGTCAGGGCACATACCGAGATTTTGGGCCAAATCCCCAGTGGGGGGGCATGCTGGAGGTGGCCAACTGATGTTCTCTCTCAATGATGTTTCTGTCTCTCCCTCTCCCTTCCCCTCTCTCTAAAAATCAATAAAGGGGAAAAAAAATAAAGTGGTTATCAATAGGTATATAGTTATTGCCTTTTTATTATTCAGATTTATGGGTTTTTTTACCCCTTCTTAAAGAAGTCCCTCTAACATTTCTTGTATTGCTTTGGTGGCGATGAACTCCTATAGCTTTTTTATTTCTAAGAAGCTCTTGATTTCTTTGATTCTAAATAATAGCTCTGCTGGATAGAGTACTCTTGGTTGGAGGTCCTTGCCTTTTTATCACTTTTTTTTTTTTTAATCCTCACCCGAGGACATTTTTCCATTTTTTGTTCAGGTAGAGTGGGAGGGAGAGAGAGGAACAGAGAGAGAGAGAGAGAAACATCGACGTGAAAGGAACACATCGAGTGGCCGCCACCCGCACAACCGACCAGGGCCCGGGACAAACTGCAGCCGAGGTACATGCCCTTAGCGGGAACCGAACCCAGGTCTCTCAGGACCGCAGGCCGATGCTCTAACCGCTGAGCCAAACCGGCCAGGGCACTTTTTTTTTTTTATCCTCACCCAAGGACACTTTTTTCCATTTTTTGTTCAGATAGAGTGGGAAGGAGAGAGAGGAAGAGAGAGAGAGAGAGAAACATCAATGCGAAAGGGACACACCGAGTGGCTGCCTCCCGCAGGGCCCAACCAAGAACGGTTCCCCAAGATTTTAGTAAAAGGGACAGTTTTGGTTAAAAAGAAAAGACTGCAAACAACCTAAATCCATAAGGTGCCTTGACAGTGGCTCCTGCTATGGTGTGGATCCTGAGTTGTTGCCGACCTGTTCCACTGTCATTGTGCGCAGGGTTTCTCTCCAAAACCGAGATGCTGCAGGTGGCGCTCTTTCCTCAGGCCTGGGTCGGGGGATGGAGCCAGGGAGCGTGTCCATTGCACCCTGGGCTTCTGTTGCGGCCTCCGTCATCCCAGGAAGTCGTCCGGCTGCACAGTTCTATACATACTACGAGCTGCATGTTGCTGGTCAAGCACTAGTGAATAGTTCAAAAGGCATTTTCTTTGGTTAGTACCATTGTTAAAGGAGGTGTGGACAGTCCCCGCCCATGCTTGCAAATACCTTAGCTGTCACTTAAGGCAATGATTCCCAGCTTTTTGTGGGATTTTATCCTATTATTTATCTGATTTCCCAAGATTGTGCCTGTGTTCTGAAAGTTCTGAATGGTGTACATACTTATGCACACACATGTCCCCTGTGGTATTTTTGTCATAAGAAAACTAGCTCAAAGAAGTGCTTTGTCCAAGCCCCGTGGCTAGTTTGTGTCTTGGATAAATGAAGTGTATAGGAGTAACTTCTTGGTGGAGGGAGGGAGCTATAAATGCACAGAAGAATGAGGCTATTAGAAATTGCCTCACCTACAAGAGTCTTGGAAAGAAGGAGTCTTAAAATTGAGTTTTGATGCCCACATATTTCGAACATTTGTTTTTGATAACTTCCTCCTGAAAGTAAGCATTTTGTTAAAGCTAAAATTTTCTTAAAGCTCCAAAGCTCCAATTTTGGGAAGTTTTTCAATTATATGGTTTAGACAGAAATTTCTCGCTTTTGTCATGAGGAGTTTGGTTAAGAATTTTGTGATGTCACATGATATAACTGGAGGTAGCCTTAGATGTTTCAAAATCAAGCTTTTAAAACTGCTTAGAGGTTGGGGAGGAGGGCAGTGATTCTGATGAGCTATGTATAAGTTCTTCACTCCTGAGAAGTCTGGTGCCCTGGATCTTGTGTGGTGCAGGACGGGTGGGAGGAGATGGGTCTTAGCTCCTCCAGCTCCTGCAGACTAAGATGCCAACACCAAGCCCAACCACGCCGACGTCCCCCCTTGTCTCAGCCTTACAAGTGCTTTTAAAACTTCCTACGTTCGTTGCACTTACATTTACTGGGTGCCAGGATCCAGTCACTGAACAACCCCTCCACCCAGACAAAAATGCCCTGTCCCTATTGTGATTTAAATTGTGGTGACAAAGACAGGTAGTAAAATAAGTAAATGAGATGGTATGCTTGAACATTTTACGTGCTATGGGAAAGAATAAATGTGATAATGTGAACTCTACTGGAGTTCCAGAAATGGGGGCAGACTGAGCTGCCGTTCTGCATAGGAGGGTCAGAATACACCTGGAGAAGGTGGGAAGCCACGTGGCTATCCAGGTGCAGACAACTGAGCCAAGACCCCAGCCCTTGCAAAGCCTTAACGCGGGAGGAGCGTGCCTGGTGAGCTGAAGGAATAGCAGAGAGTAGGAGAAAGGAGGCTGGGAAGTAGCAGGAGGAGGGGGAAGATTGTGTAGGATTTAAGGATTATAAGGATTTAAAAAATAACTCAGTACAGTGAGAAACTAACAGCTTCAAAAAAGGGGGGAATACAAAAGTAGAGAAAATTATCATATGGGTACTCATCACCCATCTTTTTTTTAAAATCCTCACCTGAGGATATTTTTCTGTTTATCTTCAGATAGAGTGGGAGGGGGAGACAGGGAGAGAGAAACATCGATGTGAGGGACACATCAACTGGTTGCCTCCCACACAACTCCAGCCAGGGCTGGGGATGAACCGCAGCCGAGGTACATGTCCTTGACCGGAATCAAGCCCCAACTCTTCTGTCCGCGGGTAACGCTTTAACCGCTGAGCCAAACCGGCCAGGGCTCATCGCCCATCTTTTCTTTTTCTTTTTTTATCCTCACCTGAGGACATTTCTGTATTCATCTGCAGATAGAGCGGGAGGGAGAGAGGAGGGAAGAGAGAGACAGAAACATCGACGTGAGAGAGACACATCGAGTGGTTGCCACCCACAGGACCCCAACCTGCGCTGGGATAAACTGCAACTGAGGTACGTGCCCTTAGCGGAACCGAACCCGGGACTCTGGTCTGTGGGCTGACGCTCCAACTGCAGAGCCAAACCGGCCAGGGCTCATCACCCATCTTTATTAGCCAATGTTATTTCATCTGTACCCTCCTCCCCTCCCCCTCCCCCTGCCCTTGTTCCCACACATACACACACACACACTGGAATGTTGAAGCCAGTGCCGGACAGTATATCAGTTCGAACTCCTGGCTCATTCCTGTGAAAAGTCGATTTTGTTTCGAAGCTTTCTCTTTGCATTCTTCTTCCAGCTCCCGTCATTCCCCCCTCCTCTGTCTCAAGAGCTGTCCTCTCGCGCTGGCCTCCCTCCCTCTTCAACCTCAGTCCTCCACTCAGGCTCACCCTGTAGCCACTCCGCCCCTTTCCTGAACCCGGGGATGAAGTAACAAACATCTCAAATGCAGTTGACAGCTGACTCATGCCACCACGTCCCCCTCTTCTTTTTAGAAAGTTATTTTTAAAAAATATGGTTTTATTGATATTTTAGAAAGGAAGGAAGGAAGAGGGAGAGAGATAGAAACATTGATGAGAGAGAAACATTGATCAGCTGCTTCCTGCACTCCTCCTACTGGGGATCTAGCTTGCAACCCGGGCATGTGCCCTGACTGGGAATCAAACTGATGACCTCTTGGTGTATGGGATGATGGTGCTCAATGCACTGAGCCACACCAGCCAGGCCATCAGGTCCCCTTTGATGCTTCTTCCCTTAGCCCCTGCCATTGTCCAGCTAACCAACCCCCTTGTTTCTGGCTGTTCAGCAGGTGCCCAGAAAAGACATTCCTCTTGCTGGTTGTTTCAATAGAGTGAGTATCTCTGCCCCCTAATGACCAGATTCTCCTGGGTTCCTTTCACGGAGAACCCCAGTAAACATGGTAACTTAGCTCTAGCTATTGGGTCCTGAGACTGGCTGTTGGCTGGAGAGTGGGCTAGTTTGGTTTAAGGCAGGGCAACCCCTTCCCTAAGGACTGTGGTGGAGTGGGTTGGGGAGTGTGGCCCCGCCTCCCACATTCTCTGACGTAGAATGCTGCCTTAAAAAATGTCATTTCATGAAGGGCTGCATTTATGCTTGACTACTATGCAGTGTGATAAGTTATGCATAGCATTAAATTTCAAATTAACTTTGCTATAAAGTCCATCTAATTTCAACCCTAAACTCTTTCTAAATCCAGAGTCTGAGTTTGCGATACCTGTATCTACATTATTATTACTTAAACCTAAAAATGTAGGACTTCTTGATCACCATCCATCTGCTTAGTAATCTGTTCTAGTAAAAGTAACCAGTTGTACTGGTCTGAAGTAGCAGTAGATTATTTTGCCCCTCTTTGAAAATTGGGATGCATGCTCATCTGAAGGACTATGGAACTGGTTTTGTGATTCCATCTACAGTTTCTTTTATTTTTAAGTCCCAGGGATATTAGTCTAGAACTGTGAACTCTTTTCAAGTCTAGGTTTTCTTTTTCTACTTTTTCACCTGTCTTAGGCTTCATTTTCCTCTCAACGGTGACTGCTCGCTCCTGTTCAGGTTGAAGAGAACCCCCCTTGCTAGGGAACATGCAAGCGAAGTAGCGAGTTGTCCGGCTTCTTTCTCACATTAGCCTCATGTTATCGACTCCAAGTGTAGCCCCTTCCTTGTTTCTTTTCTCCCACTGACCATACTCCCTCCAGACCCCCAAATCCCTTGAAATGTTTTTCATAAACGTCAGCATATTCTGGTCTTTGATTTTCCTGATCCCATTTTTCCAAGTCCAAGCCATTCTTTTTTATTTTTATTTTTTATCCTCACCCGAGGAGTTTTTTTCCATTTTTGTTCAGATAGAGTGGGAGGGAGAGAGAGGAAGAGAAACATTGATGTGAAAGGGACACATCAAGTGGCTGCCTCCCGCCCGACCCCAACCAGGGCCGGGGACAAACTGCAACCAAGGTACGTGCCCTTGATCAGAATTGAACCCACGATTCATTGCTCCGCAGGCCGATGCCCTAACCACTGAGCCAAACTGGCCAGGGCCCAGGCCATTCTTATATTTTTGCTTCTGAAGGGCCTGTTTGCTTTGGTTTGGGTGTTTTGTAGAACTCGTTGCTGGTTTCTGTTTGTAGCCGCACTCCTGTGTTGCATTGTATCATATTTTATTATATGCTCAGATTTTCAGTTTTGAACTGTCCTACTTTCATTCGTAGGATGATGATGTCTATTTTTTTTTTTTAATCCTCACCCGAGGACATTTTCCATTTTTTGTTCAGATAGAGTGGGAAGAAGAGGATGAGATAGAGAGAGAGAGAGAGAAACATTGATGTGAAAGGGACACATCAAGTGGCTGCCACCCGCACGACCAACCAGGGCTGGGGACAAACTGCAACCAAGGTACGTGCCCTTAGTGGGAACCGAACCCCGGTCTCTCTGAACTGCAGGCTGACGCTCTAACCGCTGAGCCAAACCAGCCAGGGCAATGTCTTTTTTTAAAGGCTAGAAAGCATTTATTTGAGCAGAAAGGAGCTGTAGCCCGGGAGACACAGATTCAGGGAGCAACCTAAATTGTGTTCCCTGATGTCTTTCTTTCTGTTGCTGTGAGATCATTTCTCGCATTTTTCTGTGCTCGTTGAAATGTGCTTTCTTAAAGCCACAGCCTCTGCCTAGGCCAAACCCTTCTTGGCCCATCACGGAATTGTTCTCTACTGATGTTTGGACAAAAGTCCCCTCTTTGCTTCTTTGACTTTCTGAGAAGCAATGATTTACTAGGACAAGTAGAAGGCACACTGGGTGTTCTGGATGCTAGCAGAGGAGGAGCTCCAGCCGCCTGGGAGAGCTGAATCCCTGCTGTGGCAGGTTCTTGTTTGTCTAAGAAGTGCCCACCTGGCCGGGTGGTGCCCACACGTGAGCAGCACTGCCCGTTCTTTTCTTGTTCCTCTTCACCCCGCGTGTGGTGGGTCAGCGTTTACCCACCTGTGAACACTTATCCTGCCTCGCTGAGAATTCAGTGGACTCTTGACTCTCTGCCCACAACGCAGTAAAAACGAAAGCCTAGGCCAGTGGGAGGGAAGCAGATCTTTGTAGCAGCTCTTTCTCACAGACCGTCGCAGTCCCATTGAGAGAGGAATATTACTCTTCAAGAAGCAGAGGTAGCAACCCCTGTTATGATTCGCACTGAAGCATATTTCCCCTCGGAGTTTGCTTCAGAGTGGAGAAGGGCTGACGCAGCCTCAGCCCAGTTCTGTTTTTGTTTCTGTCTCAGCCTGGGGAAGAGTGGCAGGCTGGGCGCCAGTACGCGGAGATGGGAAGAGAAGGGAAGAAAGGGCGGAGGGAGTAGTCCCGGATCTTCAGTTTAGGGGTCGTTGCCAGCTGGTCTAGCGGACGTGGGTGAGGAGGGGGAGGAGGAAGGCTGAGGGGAAGTGCAGGGTGGGCTGTGGGCTCTCACGGACGTGAGGTGCATTCTCGAGCCTGCGTTTACTTGGCTCTGTGGCCTTGGACAAGTTGTTCATTTTCTCTCAGACTCAGAATCGTGCTTTATAACAAGGGGATAATCTGCCCGACCTTGCGGGGCGGCGGGGAGGGAGACAGATCATCCACGGACAGAGCACAGGGCCTGGCACAGACGCGTTAGCGCGGTGTTCAGCGCCTCGCACTCAGCACACAGTCAGACTTGAACTAGGCAGGCAGCTCTCCAGCCACTCGAGTGCTCCGAGGGCAGGGACGCTGCCCACTGCCTTTCCTGACGGGGAGTTGGGCAGAGTAAGCGCAACAAATAACGGGTTGATTCAAGGTCAGCCCCACACAATGTGTGGTAACGTGACCCAAATGGAGAACAGGGGGCACCTTTGTGGCAGGGGCTAGAGTGTCCTTGGAAGTAACCCATGAGACCTCTCGCCTGGGCAGGGTTTGATTTCAGGGCCCAGGAGAGCTGCTTTGCTTGGCTGTGGGTGGATCTTTGCGTTTATGTATATGTAGAAAAGCTGTTTGTTGAGAATTTCTATCACCTGCAGGCACGCGTCACCTTCAGTTCTGCTATTGGGGCTCTAGCACTGCAACCCTGAGAGTGCCCCTGAAACACAGCTCGGTTCTGCAAGGCTCCTGAGCCAGGAAGACCAAAGCACCCGGCGGACTTGCTGTTTAGTGTATTTGATGTACATTCTGATTCTCTGGAAGCCGGCCTTCAGCCTTGACAGGGTAACTTTCGAATAGCACAGGCGGTTAACCGGACAGCCAGTTCTTCAGTGATTCTGGACAAATAGGTCTTCATTATATGACCTTCCTTATTTTTGTTATTGGAAGTGGATTTTCATTTGATTTTATTGTGATGATTATTATTTGGGGGCCGAGGTGGGAAGGTTTAAGTCACAAGCGATTATTTTGTAACCAGACACCAACAAACGAAGGTGCGGTTATTTCTGAGTGTACATGGCTGTCCTGAGAGTGAAGTGGTGGGGCAGGCCCTGGGGCTGCTGCATGGATTTTGCCCTCCTGGCCCAGGTCTGGCAGGAGAAACAGGAGAGCGCTTCTGAGCATGAAGCTGAGGTCTTCAGTCAGAGCGGACCGGGCCGGTGGGGAGACTCGGGCAGACAGAACTGGGGAGGGAGTGCTCGTCACGTTCACAGTCCTGCGGAGGGCGTGGCACCTGACTACCGCACGCTCTGTCCTTACTTTACAAGATGACTCCTTATCATCAGTACTTGGCGGTGGTCAGAATTTACATTGCGACGATGCCTGGCTGCTGAGCGCCATCGGCCACCTGGATCTGAACACGGAAGCTGTATGTCTTCACATTGAGGAGAATATGATTGTCCCTGTTTGACAGATGAGGAATCAAGACAATGGGAAGTTAAGTGTCTTACCCAAGGACACACAGTGGGCCCTACAAAGTCAGGGCCCCAACCTGGGTTGTTTGACTCCAGGGGTCTTCCTGCCTCTTTGACTCCAGGGGTCTTCCTGCCTCTCATCTGTCTGCAGGTGCGTAGTTGGCCAGGGCTGCTGTAACAGCACCAGCCATGGGCTGAGACGAGTCTGCAGGCGAGAAATCCAGATCGAGGTGTTGGGAGGGTTGGTGCCTTCCGAGGGAAGGGTCTGTTCCAGGCCTTTCTCCTTGGCTGATAGATGGCCGTCTTCTCCGTCTCTGTAGGTTGTCTTCCCTGTGTGTGTCTCTGTCCAAGTTCCCCCTTGTTAAAGGACACCAGTCATCTTGAATTAGGGCCTATCCTAAAGAGCTTCTTTTAATTTGATTACTTCGGTAATGACCCTATCTCCAAACAAGGTCACATTCTAGGGTACTGGAGTTAGGACTTTAACAATATAAAATTAGAGTGGGGAGGGGACACAACTCAATCTGTAGCATCAGGTAAATCTACATAAAGCTGTGCTTTACACACTTGGTTTACAGTGACGGGACTTTTCCTATTGCCCCTTAGTTTCTCTGTCCATTTGGTTCGTCTGTTAACTAAGCCATGAACATAGCCACCTTCCAAGTGGGCCTGCTCACTGGAGTGAGCTCCAGGTCAGCAAAGCATTCAGTGGGCTGCAGTTTAATCAGCCAGGTCACTGCCATGGCTGCTGTGTAACCCTGCTCGCAGACAGGCGGGGCGCGGGAGCTGGCCCAGCGCACTGTTGGTTCCAGACATCCTGCTGCGCCCGCCCCTGGGAACGTTGCTCCTGTTCTGGCAGGAAACTGAGGGAAGCCGAAGTGGCATTTGGGATTTTCTACCCGGGATGTGCCATTCAAAGTCAATGGGAGCCATGCCCAGCAGTGTGGCTCCATGGATTGCGCATCGTCCCTTGTGCTGAGAGGTCCCCGTTATATTCCCAGTCAATGCACCAGCCGGGTATCGGGCTCGATCCCCAGCAGGGGGCGTGCAGGGGGCAGCTGACTGATGTAGCTCTCACCTGGATGTTTCTACTCTTGCCCTAAAAACATAAATAAAAACATTTAAAAATTTATAAAATTAATGGGAACCAGAATAAAAGTCAAGGCCCTGAAGTGTCATTCTCATCTGTCCTCATCTTGCCACATAGTAAGTCATTTCTCGTCCATAATTAAAGTCTTGAAGATCTTCACTACAAAACCTCATTGCTTGGTCCAGGTTTGTCTCCCAGCTGCTTCTGGCCAAGCTGGCGTGGTGACTCAGACCTCTGTCTCCCTCTAATCGCCAGGCCTTGCCCCATGGTGCTGACCCCACAAGCCCCTCCCTGGTCTGGGTGCACCTGGAGACGGGGGAGGTCTCTGGGCTTAAAGTCAGAAAACCTGGCTTTTCTTTTTGCCCGTCACTCGGCCCACCAGTGAACGTGGGCAAACCATCCAGCCCCTCTGCTCTCGGTGTGCCCACCAATCCACTGGAGAGAAAACCCCTGCCAGGCTTACCTCCCAGGGTGACGGTGAGGACAGAAAAACTTCCCAGGAGCTGTCTCCACACAGCCATTGGGAAAACGGGAAATTCTGTTTGTGTTGTGTTTCCCATATGACATATTCTTGGGGTCATTTTCTGACTCTGCATGTGCATGTTTGAGTCGGACTGTGAATTCCAAGAGAGCAAGAACTTTGTCCAGGGCCCGGCCCTGCACTCTGTGCAACGAGGCGTCACTGGGCGTCCGTGACTGACGAAAGCCAGTCTGGAGAAGAAAGGAGAGACCGCTGGGGATCAAAGGAGGCTTCCGTGGAGAGTGACTTGTTTTCTCTGAGTCACCAGGTTTTACAGTCCCGTCAGTCCTTAAACATTGATTTAGTGTTAGGCAGCTGTTGCCGACCTAGAGCAGATGTTGAGGAAGTTATTTTTAATCAGCCACATGATAGGTAGTTTCTGCTACTCCTTTGCCTCTTAACTGAAGCCGATGACAAGTGCCCCGTGTCCAACAGTGACATCACGGTCCCACCACGTGCGAAGGCTCTCCCGGGCCATGTGCGGCCGAGTAGTTCGTAAGTTTAAGTCTTTAGTTATAAATTTGAGTGGCTCCCAAAATAAATGACACTTAAAATAAAGTGGAAAAAAAAAAGTGGTTGCTTAACAAAATGAGCAATTTGGAGGGGGTCACTTTTATTTATAGTATGTCAATTATAAACGCCATGTTTTAGCTCTGAGTTTGAGAAACTTTGGAAACATGGATGGTTCTTAGTAGGCTCAGAAATTGTTTCCTAGAGTACGACTTGGGTCATTTTCCTGTCTGACTAGTTGAACAAGAGAGGCCTTGTTTCCCTTTCCTACTGCGGGTGCATGTGCCCAGGAGGGAGGGGGACTGTTTCCATACCCCCACAGGGGGTGGGGGGGGCTGCTGCAGGAGAGCACAGGGCAGGGCCCAGGGTGGGGACTAATTTTTTTTGAGGACTGTGATGTGCTGGTTACTGGGCAAGGTGCTGGGAAGAATTCTATACCAAAAGAAGCCACCAATTCTGGATTTGAGGAATTGGAGCAGTTCTGTGCTGGGTGGGTATCTTGAAGCACCAGACCTTTTCTGATCAGGAAAAGATGAAGAACATTCTAGGCTGAGAGCACAGCGTGGCACAGGCATGGAGGTGGGGTGGTGGTCTTCTCCACTAGGACTCTGATTGTAGTTGGCATGTAGGTACAGGGAAGAGGAGGGTGCAGTGACACATGAGGCCAAAACAATTAGCTTGAGGGTGGATTATGAAGTGCATTGAGTAATTAATTAGCTTAAAGAACTTGAATTTGATCCTGTGGGCAATAGGGAGTTAGTGAAGATGTACAGAAAGAGCAGGGTGCCCCGATCTGACCTTGGTTTAGGAAGCAACCCTGGTAGCCACAGGGAGGATGGATTGTGTGGAGGAGAGAAGGGAGGCTGGGATTTATTTATTTACTTTTATTTATTCATTTTTGTTACAGATGTTTCTCCTTTTTCCCCCATTGACACCTTCCTCCCAATCCTCCCCCCTCCCCCCAGCATTGTTGTCTATGTCCATTGGTTACACACACATCCATTTAATTTCTGTGGTCTATCTCTTCCGTCTACTGATGGATACTTTTGAAGTTTTTGTTCTAGTTCTGTGAAATATGTTGTTGGTATTTTAATGGGGATTGCATTGAATCTATAGATTGCTTTGGGTAGTATGGACATTTTAATGATGTTAATTCTTCCAATCCATGAACCAAGTTAATGCTTCCACTCTTTTATATCTTCCTCTATTTCTTTTTCCAATGTCCTATAGTTTTCTGAGAACAGGTCTTTTACTTCTTTGATTAAGTTTTTTCCTAGGTATCTTAGGTTTTTTTATTGCAATGGTATATAGTTTCTCTTTCTGTGAGCTCATTTTTTATAGTTTCGCTTTCTGTGAGCTCATTGTTGGTGTATACAAATGCCGGGGATTTCTTGATGTTAATTTTGAATCCCGCTACCTTGCCAAATTCATTTATTAAATCTAGTAGATTTTTGATGGAGTCCTTAGGATTTCTATGTACAATATCATGTCATCTGCAAATAATGATCGTTTCACTTCCTCTTTTCCAATTTGGATCCCTTTTTTTTTTCTTCATGTCTGATTGCTGTGACTGAGACGTCCAGTACTATGATAAATAAGAGAGTTGCAAATGGGCATCCCTGTCTTGTTCCTGTTCTTAAGGGAAATGCTTTAAGTTTTTGCCCATTGAGTATGATGTTGGCTGTAGGTCTTTCATATATGGCCTTTATTATATCAAGATAGGGTCTCTCTATTCCCACATTGCTGAGTGTTTTTATCAGAAATGGGTGTTGGATATTGTCTAATGCTTTTTCAGTGTCTATTGATATGATCATGTGGTTTTTATCTTTCATTTTGTTTATGTGGTGTATCACATTTATTGATTTGCAAATATTGTACCAGCCTTGTATTCCTGGGATGAATCCCACTTGGTCATGGGGAGTAATTTTTTAAATATATTGACGGATCCGATTTGCTAAGATTTTGTTAAGGATTTTGACATCTGTGTTCATCAGGGATATTGGCCTGCAGTTTTGGGGTGTAATTCTTTGTAGACATCTGTTAAATCCATTTGGTCTAGAGCATTACTTAGAGTCTCTATTATTGTGAATTTTTTGTCTAGAGGATCTATCCAGAGATGTCAGCGGGGTATTGAAGTCCTCTGCTATGATTGTACTGCTGTTGATTTCTCCTTTGAAATTCCCAGAAGTTTTAAAATATATTCTGGTGCTCCTATATTGGGTGCATATCTGTTTACCAAGGTTATATCTTCCTGGTGAATAGATCCTTTCAATATTACGTAGTGGCTTTCTTTGTCTCTAGTTATAGGCTTCATTTTGAAGTCTATTATATTGGATATAAATATTGCTACCCCAGCTCTTTTTATCTTTCCATTGGCTTGGAAGATCTTTTCTGTCCTTTCACTTTCAACGTGTGTGAGTCTTCTGTTGTGAGGTGGGTCTCTTGTAAACAACACATATTTGAGTCATGCTTTCTTATCCGATCAGCTACTCTGTCTTTTGATCAGATCATTTAATCCATTTACATTTAAGGTTATTATTGATATGTACTTATTATTGCCATTTTTGTTTATTGTGGTTATATTTTTCTTCCTATTCATTCTACTAATTACAACAGTCCTTTTAACATTTCTTGCAGTGCTGGTTTGGTGCTAATATATTCCCTTAGATTTTTTTTTTTTTGGTCTGGGAAGTTCTTTATTTCATCTTCTATTTTGAATAATAGCCTAGCTGGAGAGAGTAGTCTTCGATTCATATCCTTGCTTTTCATTACCTTGCTTACTTCATGCCATTTTTTTTTTTAATTTTTTTTATTAATTAATTTTTTTTACAGATGTTTCTCCTTTTCCCCCCACTGATTCCCCTCTCCCCATCCCTCCCTGCCCTGTCCCCAGCTTTGTTGTCCATGTCCATTGTTCATGCATACATGCATATAAGTTCTGTGGTTTATCTCTCCCCCACCAGCCCCTCTTCTGGGTATTGTCAGTCTGTACCCCACTTCCACGTCTCTGGGACTACCCCATTCCTCAGACTGTTATGTTCATTATATTCCACAAATAAGTGAGATCACATGATACTTGTCTTTCTCTGTTTGGCTTGTTTCACTTAGGATGATCCTATCCAGGTCCCTCCATGTCGTCTCAAAGAATAAGAGATCTTTCTTTCTTACAGCTGCGTAGTACTCCATTGTGTATATGTATCACAGCTTTTTTATCCATTCATCTACGGATGGACACTTGGGCTGTTTCCAGATCTTAGCTATTGTAAATAGTGCTGTTACAAACATGGGGGTACATATATTCTTTCTGGTTGGTGTTTCAGGCTTCTTAGGGTAGATTCCTAGAAGTGGGATCACTGGCTCAAATGGCAGTTCAATTTTTAATTTTTTGTGGTAACACCATATTGTTTTCCATAGTGGCTGCACCAGTCTGCATTCTCACCAGCAGTGTACTAGAGTCCCCTTTTCTTCACACCCTCGCCAGCACTTGTTGATGATTTGTTGATGGCGGCCATTCTGACAGGTGTGAGGTGATACCTCATTGTTGTTTTAATTTGAATGTCTCTGATGATTAATGATGTAGCGCATTTCTTTATATGTCTCTTAGCCATTTGTAAGTCCTGTTTGGAGAGGAGTCTCTTTAGTTCCTCTGCCCATTTTTTAATTGGGTTCTTTGTCTTCCTTTTGTTGAGTTGTATGAGCACTCTCTATATATTGGAAATTAACCCCTCATCTGATATATCATTGGCAATTATGCTCTCCCATACACTGGGTAGCCTTTTTGTTTTGATGATTGTATCTCTCCCTGTGCAGAAGCTTTTGAGTTTGATATAGTCTCATGTGTTCATTTTCTCCTTTGTTTCTATTGCCTTAGGTGATGGATCAGTGAAAATTCAGCTGCGTATGGTGTCTGAAATTTTGTTACCTACAGTTTCTTCTAGGATTTTTATGGATTCATGAGTCACATTTAAGTCTTTCATTTATTTTGAGTTTATTCTTCTGTAGGGAGTAAGTTGATGGTCTAGCTTCATTTTTTTGCATGTACCTGTCCAATTTTCCCAACACCATTTATTAAAGAGGCTGTCCTTACTCCACTGTATGCTCTTGTCACCTTTGTTAAATATTAATTGAGCATATTGCCTTGAGTTCATTTCTGGGTTCTCTGTTCTGTTCTACTGGTCTATATGCCTGTTCTTGTGCCAAGGCTGTTTTGATTACAGTGGCTTTGTAGTATAACCTGAAATCTGGTAATGTGATCCCTCCAACTTTGTTCTTCTTTTTCAAGATTGCTGTGGCTATTCGAGGTCTTTTTTGGTTCCATATGAACTTTTGAAGTACTTGTTCTAATTCTGTGAAGTATGCCGTTGGTATTTTGATGGCGATTGCATTGAATCTATAGATTGCTTTGGGTAGTATGGACATTTTAATGATGTTAATTCTTCCAATCCATGAACAGGGTATGTGCTTCCACTTTTTTATATCTTCCTCTATTTCTTTTTTCAATGTCCTGTAGTTTTCTGCAAATAGGTCCTTTATTTCTTTGGTTAAGTTTATTCCTAGGTATCTTAATTTTTTTGCCGCAATTATAAATGGGATTGGTTTTTTAGTTTCTCTTTCTGTGAGTTCATCATTGGAGTATAAGAATGCCATCGATTTTTTGATGTTAATTTTGTATTCTGCTACATTTCCAAATTTATTTATTAAGTCTAGTAAATTTTTGATGGGGTCTTTGGGGTTTTCTACGTATAGTATCATGTCATCTGTAAATAATGACAGTTTCACTTCCTTTTTTCCAATTTGGATCCCTTGTATTTTTTCTTCCTGTCTGATTGCTATGGCTAAGTCTTCCAGTACTATGTTAAATAAGAGTGGTGAAAGTGGGCATCCTTGCCTTGTTCCTGTTCTTAAGGGAAATGCTTTTAGTTTTTGCCCATTGAGTATGATGTTCGCTGAAGGTCTTTCATATATGGCCTTTATTATGTCGAGACATGATCCCTCTCTTCCCACATTGATGAGCGTTTTTATCAGAAAGGGATGCTGGATTTTGTCGAAGGCTTTTCCGGCATCTATTGATATGATCATGGGGTTTTTATCTTTTATTGTGTTTACGTGGTGTATCACGTTTATTGATTTGCAAATATTGTTACAGCCTTGCATCCCTGGGATAAATCCCACTTGGTCATGGTGGATAATTTTTTTGGTATATTGCTGGATTCGATTTGCTAGTATTTTGTTCAGGATTTTGGCGTCTATGTTCATCAGGGATATTGGCCTGTAGTTTTCTTTCTTTGTAGTGTCTTTTTCTGGTTTTGGAATTTGAATTATGCTGGCTTCATAAAACGAGTTTGGAAGTCTTCCTTCTGTTTGAATTTTTTGAAATAGTTTGAGGAGAATGAGTGTTAGTTCTTCTTTGAATGTTCGGTAAAACTCCCCCTTGAAGCCATCTGGGCCCGGGCTTTTGTTTGCTGGGAGAGTCTTGATTACATCTTCAATTTCTTCTATTGTTATTGGTCTGTTCAAGTTTTCTATTTCTTCCTGGTCCAATTTTGGGAGACTATGTGTTTCTCGAAATTTGTCCATTTCACTTAGATTGTCAAATTTGTTGACATATAATTGTTCATAGTAGTTGTTAACGATCTTTTGTATTTCTGTGGTGGTGTCGGTTGTTACTTTTCCTCTTTCATTTCTGATTTTGTGTATTTGGGTTCTCTCTCTTTGTTTCTTGGTGAGTCTAGCTAAGGGTCTATTAATCTTGTTTATCTTTTCGAAAAACCAGCTCTTTGTTTCATTGATTCTTTGAATTGTTTTTTTTGGACTCTATGTCATTTATTTCTGCTCTGATATTTACTCTTTCCTTCCTTCTACTTGCTCTGGGTTTTTTGTTTGTTTGTTTGTTTGTTTGCTCTCTAGTTCTTTAAGTTGTGACGTTAGATAGTCTATTAGAGATTTTTCTTGTTTTTTGAGGTAGGCCTGTAGTGCTATGAACTTCGCTCTCAGAAGTGCTTTTGCTGCATCCCATAGATTTTGTGTTGTTGTGTGTTCATTTTCATTGGTTTCCAGGAAGTTTTTAATTTCTTCCTTGATCTCCTCGGTAACCCATTCATTGTTTAATAACATGCTATTTAATTTCCATGTGTTCAAATGTCTTTGAATGTTCTTGCAATTGATTTCCACTTTCATGCCATTGTGATCTGAGAAGATGCTTGATATGATTTCAGTCTTCTTGAACTTGTAGAGACTTAGTTTGTGCCCAAACATGTGGTCCATCTTTGAGAATGTCCCATGTGCATTTGAGAAGAATGTGAATTCTGTAGTTTTGGGGTGTAATTCTCTGTAGATATTTATTAAATCCATTTGGTCTAGTGCTTCATTTAGAGTTCTGTTTCCTCGCTAATTTTTTGTCTAGAGGATCTATCCAGTGATATCAGCAGGGTGTTGAAGTCCCCTCCTATGATTGTATTGCTATCATTTTCTCCTCTGAAGTCCTCCAGAAGATTTTTAATATATTTTGGTGCTCCTATATTGGGTGCATATATGTTTATCAAGGTTATATCTTTCTGTTGGATAAATCCTTTCAATATTATGTAGTGGCCTTCTTTGTCTCTAGTTATGGCCTTCATTTTGAAGTCTATTTTATCAGATATGAGTATTGCTACCCCAGCTTTTTTTTCCTTTCTGTTTGCTTGGAAGATTTTTTTCCATCCCTTCACTTTCAACCTATGTGAGTCTTTTGTTGTGAGGTGGGTCTCTTGTAAACAACATGATTGAGTCATGTTTTCTTATCCAGTCAGCTACTCTGTGTCTTTTTATGGGAGCATTCAATCCATTTACATTTAAGGTGATTATTGATATGTACTTATTTATTGCCATTTTTGTTTAGTGTGGTTCTATCTTTCTTCCCATTTCTCCTGCTAATTACAGCAGTCCTTTTAACATTTCTTGCAGTGCTGGTTTGGTGCTAATGTATTCCCTTAGCCTTTTTTTTGTCTGGGAAGCTCTTTATTTGACCTTCTATTTTGAATGATAGCCTTGCTGGGTAGAGTCGTCTTGGATTCAGATTCTTGTTTTTCATGACCTTGATTACTTCATGCCATTCCCTTCTGGCCTGTAGTGTTTCTTGTGAGAAGTCAGCTGAGAGCCCTATGGGGTTTCCTTTGTAGGTAACCTGTTGCTTCTCTCTTGCTGCTTTTAGGATTCTCTCTTTGTTTTGAATTTTTGGAACTTTGATTACTATGTGTCTTGGTGTGGGCCTGTTTGGGTTCTTCTTACTTGGGGCTCTCTGTGCTTCTTGAACTTGAATGACTTCTTCCTTCACCAAATTAGGGAAGTTTTCTGTCACTATTTCTTCAAATATATTCTCTAACCCTTGCTCATTTTCTTTTTCTTTGGGGACACCTATGATGCGAATGTTACTACGTTTTCAGTTGTCCCACAGTTCTCTTAAGCTGTTTTCCTGTTTTTTAATGATTTTTTTCCTTTTGGTTTTATGATTGGTTGATTTTTTTTACCCTGTCTTCAAATTCACTGATCCCGTCCTCAGCTTCCTCTACTCGGCTATATAGACTTTCCTATGTGTTTTTTATTTCTGATATGTTATTCTTCATTTCTTTTTGGTTGTTTTTAATTTCCAACTGGTTGATTTTCAACATTTCTATGTCTTTACTCATGGTGCTCATGTCCTTACAAATGCTGTTCAGCTTCCTCAAGATCATGGTTCTGAATTCTAGTTCTGTTAACTTGCTTAACTGCACCTCATTTATCTTATCTTCGGTAGAGGTCTCTTGTTCTTTCATTTGGCTTTTGTTTCTGTTTTCCACCATTTTGGCTATCACAGTGGGCTTTGGAACTTGCCAAATTTTCCCTGTGTGTTTTGGTGTTCTGCTGTTTGTGGCTCCCTCTCCTGGGTTTGGGTGAGGCAGGGAAGACCCACTTTATCCTCACCAGAGGACATTTTTTCCATTTTTTGTTCAGGTAGAGTGGGAGGGAGAGAGAGGAACAGAGAGAGAGAGAGAAACATCGATGTGAAAGGGACACATCGAGTGGCTGCCACCCGCACAACCGACCAGGGCCGGGGACAAACTGCAACCGAGGTACGCGCCCTTAGCGGAACCGAACCCAGGTCTCTCAGGACCGCAGGCCGACGCTCTAACCGCTGAGCCAAACCGGCCAGGGCGGAAGACCCACTTTAAACACCACTGTCAAGTCTTAACTTTCCTGGTTAGAGTTGCTAGCCCAGGGAATGGTAGTTATCTTCCAGCTGTTTTGCCTGGAGGATATTAGTAGCGGTCACCTGAAGAACCTTGGTTTCTGAGTTGACTGAAAAACTCCCTCAGGTGCTCAGTGTAAGAGGATTTCCAGAGGGTGGGGCAGGTGCTGGTTGTTAATGGACTTCAATTAGCATTTCAATGGCCACTGGGTTTGGTTGAATCTCTGAGGGAGGGGCCGCTGCCTCTCCCCAGGGCCTCGGGAAGGAGTAAGATGACCACACTTCTGCGTGGCTGCACTCAGCAAAAGCTCTGAGCACCCTCCAAATCCCTAGTGTTTCCACACAGTTCCAGTCCAGTCTGCCCTCCCTCTGCCGGAGCCCAAGGTGAGTGGCTGCTGCCAGTTTAGTCTTTGTCCAGGCTCTGTGCTGTGGAGCCGCCTGGGACTTTAACCTGAATGCGCTGCTCCCAGCTAAGGGCGGCCGAGGGTGTGGCAGCTCCCAGCAGAGGGTGTAGCACCCAGCCGAGGTCGCAGGACCCAGCCGAGGTGGCCCGCAGGTCCCAGTCGAGGCCGCAGCAGGTCCCAGACAGGGCCGCAGGTCTGAGCTGAGGCCGTAGCAGGTTCCAGTTCAG
Source organism: Molossus molossus (assembly GCF_014108415.1). Lineage (NCBI taxonomy): Eukaryota > Metazoa > Chordata > Mammalia > Chiroptera > Molossidae > Molossus > Molossus molossus. Next base: position 6,890,009 of record NW_023425348.1, on the reverse strand, counting down.
GCGGCTGTGGACCAAGGGCTCCCGGCCCCCTCTCGCATCCTTGCAAGCCTACCAGAATTGAGTCAGTGTCCCTGGTTATGTGGTCCTCCAAGCTGCCTTTCGGTTGCCCCTTTCTGATGATTTGTCTTTATTTTCGTTGTAATTCCAGTTTGGTCCTGGGAGATGGTCTGTGTAGCTTCCATTCACTCTGCCGCCATTTTTTCGACTTCACTTCATGCCATTTCTTTATAGCCTGTAGTTTTTCTGTTGAGAAGTAAGCTGATAGCCTTATGGGGTTGCTTTGTAGGTAAGCTGTTGCTTATCTCTTGCTGCCTTTAGGATTCTCTCTATGTCTTTCATTTTTGGTATTTAAATTATTATGTGTCTTGGTGTGGGCCTCTTTGGGTTCTTCTTACTTGTACTTGTATGCTTCCTGTACTTGTATGCATTTTTCCTTCACCACGTTAGGGAAGTTTTCTGTCACTATTTCTTCAAATATATTCTCTCTGCCCTAGCCATTTTGGCTCAGCAGTGAGATCATTGGCCCGTGGACCAGAGAGTCCTGGATTTGGTTCCTGCTAAGGGCACATACCTCGGTTGCAGTTTGTCCCCGGCCCCCTTTGGGGTGGTGTGGGTGGCAACCATTTGATGTGTCTCTCTCATGCCAATGTTTCTCTCTCTCTCTCTTCCTCCCTCTCTCCCTCCTGCTCTATCTGAGGATAAATGCAAAAATATCCTCAGGTGAGGATAAATATATATATATTCTCTAACCCTTGCTCATTCTAACCCTTGCTCATTTTCTTCTACTTCTGGAACTTCTCTGATGCGGATATTGTTACATTTTATATTGTCCCACAGTTCTCTTTGGCTGTCTTCCTGTTTTTTAATTGTTTTTTTGGTTTTCTGATTGGGTGATTTTTTCTTTTTTTAATTTTTGTTGTTGTTGTTGTTATTCAGATAGAGTGCGGGGGGGGGGGGTGTAGAAACATTGACGTGAAAGGGACACATCGAGTGGTTGCCACCGCATGACCCAACCAGGGCCGGGGACAAACCGCAACTGAGGTACATGCCCTTAGCGGGAACCGAATCCGGGTCTCTCTGGACCGCAGGCCGAAGCTCTAACCGCTGAGCAAAACCAGCCAGGGCCTTTTTTCTATTTTTAATTAATTAATTTTTGTTACAGATGTTTCTCCTCCCCCCCCACTGATTTCCCCCTCCTCCTCCCTTCCTGCCCTGTCCCCAGCTTTGTTGTCCATGTCCATTGTTCATGCATACATGCATATAAGTTCTGTGGTTTATCTCTCCCCCCATTCCCTCTTCGGGGGATTGTCAGTCTGTACCCCACTTTCACGTCTCTGGGACTACCCCATTCCTCAGACTGTTATGTTCATTATATTCCACAAATAAGTGAGATCACATGATACTTGTCTTTCTCTGTTTGTGTGTATATGTACAACAGCTTTTTTATCCATTCATCTACTGATGGACACTTGGGCTGTTTCCAGATCTTACCTATTCTAAACAGTGCTGCTATGAACATGGGGGTACATATATTCTTTCTGATTGGTGTTTCAAGCTTCTTAGGGTATATTCCTAGAAGTGGGATCACTGGGTCAAATGGCAGTTCAATTTTTAATTTTTTGAGATAACACCATATTGTTTTCCATAGTGGCTGCACCAGTCTGCATTCCCACCAGCAGTGCCCTAGAGTCCCCTTTTCTCCACACCCTCTCCAACACTTATTTGATGATTTGTTGATGGCGGCCATTCTGACAGGTGTGAGGTAATACCTCGTTGTTTTAATTTGCATCTCTCTGATGATTAGTGATGTAGAGCATTTCTTTATATGTCTCTTAGCCATTTGTATGTCCTGTTTGGAGAGGAGTCTCTTTAGTTCCTCTGCCCATTTTTTAATTGGGTTCTTTGTCTTCCTTTTGTTGAGTTGTATGAGCACTCTATATATATTGGAAATTAACCCCTCATCTGATATATCATTGGCAATTATGCTCTCCCATAGAGTGGGTAGCCTTTTTGTTTTGATGATTGTATCTCTCCCTGTGCAGAAGCTTTTGAGTTTGATGTAGTCCCATGTGTTCATATTCTCCTTTTTTTCTGTTGCCTTAGGTGATGTATCAGTGAAAATTCTGCTGCATATGATGTCTGAAATTTTGTTGCCTACATTTTCTTCTACAATTTTTATGGATTCATGAGTCACAATTAAGTCTTTTATCCATTTTGAGTTTATTCTTGTGTATGGTGTAAGTTGATGGTCTAGTTACATTTTTTTTTTTGCATGTACCTGTCCAATTTTCCCAGCACCTTTTCTTAAAGAGGCTGTCTTTACTCCACTGTATGCTTTTGCTACCTTTGTCATTGGGCGATTTTTTCTACCTTGTCTTCTAATTCACTGATCTGATCCTCAGCCGTTTCTACTCTACTGGTTATTCCTTCCAATGTGTTCTTTATTTCTGCTATGTCATTTTTCATTTCAAATTGGTTGGTTTTTAATGCTTCTATATCTTTACTCATGCTGTTGAGATTCCTCATGATTATTACTCTGAACTCTCTCTCTCTCTGATATCTTGCTCAATTCCCTTTCATTTATTTCATCTTCTGTCGAATTATTTTGTTCTTTCATTTGAGCTTTGTTTCTTTGTTTCACCATTTTGGCTATCTCAGTGAGTTTTGGAGCCTGCCAAATTTTCCTTGTGGGTTTTGGTGTTCTGCCATCTGTGGCTCTCTCTACTGGGTTTGGATGAGTGTCAGAGGACCCATGTTAATTACTACTGTCAAGTCTTACTTTCCTGGGTAGATTTGCAAGCCCAGAAAGGTTCAGTTATTCTCTAGCTTTTTGCCTGGAGGCTATTAGTCTCAGTTGCTTGATGAGCCTTGTGTTGTAGCCCTCACCCGAATGAAAAAATCCCTCAGGTGTTCAGGGTAAGAGGATTTCCAGTGGGTGAGGCAGATGCTTCCTGGCTGTTAATGAGCCTCAATTTGCATTTTTCTGGCCTGGTGGTGTTAAGTACCTGAGGGAGGAGCTGTTGCTTCTCCCTGGGGCTCTGGGGCTCTGTGGCTCTGTGAGTAATATGGCTACTGTCTTATGAGTGATTCAGCAACTTGTCTATCAATGGATGAATGGATAATAATATGTGGAATATATATATATATCTTCAGACAGATCCCACTGTTGTCTTTCTCCTCCACCCAAACAGAAATACACACACACACACACACATAATGCTCTGTCCCGGCTCCTGTGCTGTGGAACCACCTTGGGATTTTAACCCTGAGGGAGCTGCTCATAGCTAAAACAGCTGCTGTCCGTGGGCACCCAGCCCTCCCTCTTGTGCCTCCAAGTTCCTACCAGGCTCGATTTGGTGTCCCTTTTCTGTCCCTGGTCATATAGGTCCTCTCCAGCTACTTTTCTGTTGGTTTTTCCTGACAATTTGTTTTTATTTAATTTGTAATTCCAGTTTGGTCCTGGGAGGTGGACTGTGTAGCTTCCATTCGCTGTGCTACCATTTTGGAATCCTGATGATTTGTCTTCAAAACCCCTGCTTTCTCAGCGGGAAGTGCACACCGCTAATCCAGCTCTGTGCTGCTGTGGGCTCAAGGCGGGGATGATTTTAGGAGTCACGGATGCTGGGCGTCTGAACTAAGGCAGAGGGTCACTTCCCTGGCTGGAGGACAGTAGAGGGAGGAAATTAGACTGGCAGCGGCACATGTTGATTAATGGCACCAACCTTCACTTGGCACTATCCACCTGCAAACACTGTGCAGCTGAGAGTGCAAAGATGAAGAGGACAGCGTCCCTGCTCTTGACGACTGATCGCCGATTAGCTCTCACTGTGTCCCATGTGAGGAGGCGAGAGGGGCCTCTTGGGTTCCGAGGCTGCCAGGGGTGCTGGGGAAGGATGGTGGCTAGCCGAGTGTGTCCCATTGCTCTGGGGACAGGCACTGGCCTTTACCTTGGCTCTAAGGCTCTGCCTAATCTGGCCACCGTTGCCCCGGCCTCGGCTCACATCATCTTAGCTCTCCTGCTCCGGTTATTTCAGTCCCTCAGAGGCACCACACTGCCTGCCACAGAACATTAGCCTGCTGCCTTTGCCGGGAGAGCCCTGCCCCCACCCCCAGATCCCAGCCGAGTCAGATCGGCCTATCTCTGTGGCGTGCTCTCATTAGCCCAACCACAAACCTTCCCATCCAGCCCTCTGGAGAGCGGTTTTCTCAATGAACAAAGGAACTTGTCTCCAGCTTTAGCAACTAGAAACTCTTCCCAAACAAAATTTGTATCCAAAAATAAAAATAAAAATGAATGAGTCTTAAGTCTAATAAGAGAGAAGATTTAATGAGTGAAACTGGAGAAATGCTAAATCTGGTGAACTTACTTCAGACCAGTAGGCAGTGAAGAAACCTCAAGTGTCTATAGCCATTTGCTTGCTTTAAATACAAAGAAAAGGATAAAGGTGTATTTAGAAGAAAAAGGAAAGCTGTGTGGTCTCACAGGGTAATCGCTTATTCCTTAGCATGTTGCCTCTGGCCACGCTCTCCTGTCTGGTTAGTTGAGCGAAGTCTAGCACAGGAGAGGCCAGAGCAAGTCTGAAGCAGCCTCCCCACGGGGCCGGCAGGGCCTGCAGCTGGCTCCCACGCGGTCTTCTCCCCTCACTCCCACTCTCCTCCCAGCAAGGCCCCACTGGCAAGACGTTTAGACCTTTCCTTAGCAAACAGAAATCTTGACTACGGTGAAGGCGTCTTTGCCTGCGCCCACATCCTCACCTTCTATCCGGTCGTGCAAATTGGATCTCTCTCTAATCTACCCCGTCTGTTAGCCCTACTGCCAACACTGTAGCCACCCTCGGCATCTCCCCAGAATGACTGCGGCGGCACCACACCCATCTGCCTCCAGTCACTCCATTCTAGTCAGTCTGTACCTTCACTTTCAAGCAAATCCAGACACTCAACCATCAGTATAGAAGGATGAAAATGGACCTTTTTCTTTTTGACCCTGCTGCCAAAGTAACATTTTCTAGAGCAAATCTAAATGTATCAAAAACCTTCCATGCATCCCCATAGCTCCGAAATGAAAGCATTTATTCAATGGCTCGAGTGTTCGCTGGTTCCTACCAAATGCGAGGCGCTGATCTGGATTCTGGAATTACAGGAATGAATGAGTCAGGCAGAGGCTCCGGCCTCGAGGGGCTTATAGTCCATCTCGGCCAAGCCAACAATTAGGAGTGCAGACTCTGCTGGGAAGAGCAGGGTGCGATGGGAGCTCCAACTTGCACCCAGGGTGTCCTGAGCCTGGCACAGAAGGGTCTTTCCAAGTTTACCCAGCATGCTTTTCTAGCCTCATCTTCTCCCCTCCCTTTTAACCCCTCTCCCATAGGTCAGTCACTAACTGTTCCTAGAATATGCTGGAAGAGACCATACCTTAGTTCACGCCATTCCTATTCTTGAAATGCCTTTCCCCTTGAACTATTAGTTACTCGAGTCCATCAGTCAGCCGATGCATACTCACTGAGAATGTTCACAGTACCCTCCAAATCCTGAGTCTCTCCACACTGTTCCAGTCCAGTCTGCCCTCCCTCTGCTGGAGCCCGAGGTGAGTGGCTGTAGCTAATTTAATGCTACTATGTCTTGGCTACTGTGAAAAATGCTGCAATGAACATGGGAGTATAGATATCTCTTCAATATCCTATTTTCATTTTCTTAAAATATGTGAGAAGAGATTGCTAGATCATATAGTAGTTCTATTTTTAATTATTTTGAGGAACCTCTATACTGATTTCCACAGTGGGTATACCAATTTACATCCAACAGTGCACAAAGATTCTCTTTATTACACATTCTGGCCAAGACTTGTTATCTCATGTCTTTATGATGACTGTTATTCTAACAGATGTGAAGTTATATCTCAATGTGGTTTCAATTTGCATTTCCCTGAGGAGTAGTGGCACTGAGCACCTTTTCATGTACATGTTGGTCATCTGTACATCTCCTTTGGAAAAATGCCTATTCAGATACTCTGCCAATTTTTAATTACATTATATGGGGTTTTTTTGGCTATTGAGTTATATGAGTTCTTTACATATTTTGTATATTAACCTCTTATCAGATATATAATTTGCAGATATTTTCTCCCATTCCATACGTTACCTTTTCATGTTGTTGATGGTTTCCTTTGCTGTGCAGAGCTCACTTACTTTCGCTTTTGTTGCCTTTGCTTTTGATTCCAAAATTGATGTGAAGGTTCTTACCCCTATGTTTTCTTCTAGGAGTTTTTTAGTTTCAGGTCTTAAATGTAAGTTGACTTTTGTGTATGGTGTAAAGTAGGAGTCCAGTTTCATTCTTCTATATGTACTGTCTAGTTTGCCCAGCACCAGTTATTAAAGAGACTGTCCTTTCCTTCACTGTATATTCTTGGCTCCTTTGTCATAAATTACTTGACCATAGGTTTACTTCTAGGGTCTATTCTGTTTCACTGATCTAAGTGTATTTCTTTGTGCCAATATCATACTGCTTTGATTACTACTGTTTTGTAACATAGTTTGAAGTCAGGGAATGTGAAACCTTCAGCTTTGTTCTTCTTTCTCAAGTTTGCTTTGGCTATTTGGTTTTTTTTGGTTCCATACAAATTTTAGGATTGTTTGTTCTATTTCTATGAAAAATGCCATTGGAATTTTGATAGGGATTACATTGACTCTGTAAATTGCTTTGGGTAGGATGGACATTTTAACAATATTAATTGTTCCAATTCATAAACACAGAATATAATTCCATTTAGTTGTCTATTCTTCAGTTTCTTTCATCAGTGCCTTATGGTTTTCAACGGACAGGTCTTTCACCTTCTTGGTTAAATTTGTTCCTAGGTATTTTATTCTTTTGGATGCAATGGTAAATAAGATTATCTTAATTTCTCTTTATCATAGTTTATTATTAGTATGTAAAAACAAAATGGATTTTTGTATGTTGATTTTGAATCCTGCAACTTTATTAGTTCTAACAGTTTTTTTGGTGGAGTCTAGGGTTTTCTATATACAGTGATACCTCGGTTCTCGAACGCCTTGGATTTCGACCAAATCGGTATTCGACCAGGAGATTCGAGAAACTTTTGTCTTGGAATCCGAACAAATATTTGGAACTCGAACTTCCGAGATGAGCCGAGTTGAGCCGAATGGCGTTCATTCGGCCCAGCGCGCCTTGCTCGCGTCATCAGTGTGAGTGCAGAGAGAGAGTCACGCTTTGTGGAGAGAGTCACGCTTTACACTGAATTTAACCCTTAGACATACTGTACACTTTTATTTCTTGTTGAGACTTATGTTTTTCTACATATTATATACAAATTAGGCCAGTAAATAGGCATTTTCTGGGGCTTGGAACGAATTAATCCAGTTTCCATTATTTCCTATTGGGTTTCATTGCTTCGGTTCTCGAACAATTTGGTTCTCGACCGTCCTCCTGGAACGAATTATGTTCGAGAACTGAGGTATCACTGTATAGTATCATGTCATCTATAAATAGTCACAGTTTTACTTCTTTGTAATTTCTTTTTCTTGTCTAATTGTTATGGCTAGGACTTCCAATACTATGTTGAGTAAAAGTGGTGAGTAAAAATGGCCGTCTTTGTCTTGTTCCTAATCTTAGAGGAGAAGCATGCAGCTTTTCACTGTTGAGTATGATGCTACCTATAGTCAAACATTTTTCTTGAGTAAACACTTCCCATATTGCTTTAAGCCTTTTATTAACTTTCTGAGTTCTAAAAAAGTTAATTCTGACAATGTATTTTGCCTGTTTTCTCATTGTTTTTATGGAGGAGAGAATTTTCAGAGGTCTTTACTCTGTCATTTTTACTGATCTCACCTATAATATATTTGAAATGCCCTTCTATGTGATTGCTTTCTCATTTCTTAAAACTTATCAAATGCCTCCTACATTGTGAAGTCTTCTTTGAGTCATCTGGGCGAAAGAACCAGCTCTTTATTCTCAGAGACCTCTGTGTTCATGCCTCCGTTACTTCACTTCCCACAAATAACAATTATTTATATCTGTTCTTGTCTCTCCTCCCAGCCTGCAAGCTCCTAGCCTATGACTTATTCATTACCCATGTCCAGACTAGCTCCCAACACCCAGTAAGTAAGTATTTTAATTTATAGGTTGGAGAATATTGTGCCAGAAGACCTCAGAGCCCAGCCAGGGGTTTCTCAGTTCCAGCCACCATTTCTGCCCTCCTACTTCTGTGATTCACAGCCAACCTCTGTCTCTTCATTGGATTGTGTGTGGAGAGTTCTGTGTGATGATCGTAAGCTCAGAGTTGGAACACTGAGTATATGAGGACAATAGAGAGAAAAAAAGTAAAAATAAAGTATGTGTGGGTAAGGTTTAATAATAATAATAATAATAGCAGCAGCCAAATTTACTGAATAGAACCTGTGCTACATGCCAGACTGAGAGCTTTATTTATTTATGCATTTATGTATGTATTTATTTATGTTTAAGTATATAGCATTATGTACTTATTATTTTAAAAATTAATATATTTTTAATTACAGTTGATATACAATATTACATTAGTTTTAGATGTACAACATGTGATTAGACATTTAGGTATTTTATGAAATAATTACCCCAAGACTAAGAGCTTCATATTCAATATCTCATTTATTCCCAGTACCAACCTTATGAGTGATACTGTCACCCTGACTTTACGGGCGAGGCCTAGTAAGGGATGCGGCAGATCTGGGGTTGGGTGAAGGCCTGACTCCGAAGCCATATTTTCAACTGTCGCATCGGAGAGCTCTGTGAGGGGCATTTGAAGAAGGGGGAGCCACACCAGCCCTTTCCTTCCCTGGGACCTGTTCTGCCTCCTTCACTAAGGAGATGTAGCTCCCAGGTGTGCTCAGCCCACCCTGGGCTCAGGTGAGCCACCTGGTCCTTTGAAGCAAGGCAGCACTGAGGGCTTCTAGAGTAAGTGGCCCTTAGGGCAGCTGGCCGAGAGGCCCTCTCTCCCTGGCATTGGGGTGACAGGTGCAGCCCGAGGAGAGAGGTGACAAAGATCTCTATCATCATCCCGATTCCAGCTTGGTGACAACCCCAGACTGCTGGGAAAGCCAACCCACACAGAGGCGAGATGTAATCCAGAGGGCTCAGAAACTTTTCAACAGATGCTAATATCAGTCTCTCCAGTACAGCCCTGTCAGCAGGAAGGGAACTGTGCTAGCATGCATGGGGCACACTTTTTGGCACAGGGACCTGGTTGCTAAGCAACAGTAGCTGACCTCCCCTCCTCCCTGCAACCTTTTTCTCTGTTTTAAAGCTTTTAGTTAGCAGACGGGAGGGGCTGAGGCAGTCCAGGCCAGCCCTTGGCCCCCTTTCCTGCAACAAGGGGTCTATTCATGGTTTCTGAGCAGAGTTCATTGTCTCTCTGGCTGTGTCTGTGTGCGTGTGTGGAGGGGGATAAAGGGAGGGGCCATTGTGTGAACTAGGGAGACCTCACCCTCCAGCCCAGCTGGCGAGCTATTTAATCAATGCTGATCCAAGAACAGGAGCAGAAGCCTTCCTAGCAGAACCTGAGGCTTTGCATCTTTACCACTGACACGTATGGTAAGGCTGTACCTTTGCACCATCTGGTCTGGCCTCTCTTGTTCTGCCCTGTCTGCGCCCTTGGGGTCTGTGGCTGGTGCAGGGGCTCCATTCCAAGGGGCCTGTGTGGCCCACTTCCTGCCCCCATATGCCTAACAGAGCACTTTGCACACGGGCAGAGCTTAGAACTCATGTTAACTGAACTCCTGCAGAGGACCATTTCCTAGGCTACACACGAGCCTGGGCAGGTGCATTTCTGAGCAGAGGAGCAGGCGAGTTGAGGCCAGCTATCCAGAGGCTGACTGAAAGCAAGCCCCTCAATGCCGAGACAGGAGGAAAGACTGGGCACGCCTCGGGGTTCTCTCGAGACCAAGCCCTGTGGACAGGGAAGGGTGGTCTGCAGGGGAGGTGACATGCCAGTTACTTCAACTTTTTATTTTTATTTTTATTTTTTCCAATCCTCACCCGAGGACATTTTTCCATTTTTGGTTCAGATAGAGCGGGAGGGAGAGAGAGAGAGAGAGAGAGAAACATCGATGTGAAAGGGACACATCGAGTGGCTGCCACCCGCACGACCAACCAGGGCCGGGGACAAACTGCAACCGAGGTACGTGCCCTTAGCGGGAACCGAACCCGGGTCTCTCTGGACCGCAGGCCAAAGCTCTAACCGCTGAGCCAAACTGGCCAGGGCCAGTTACTTCAACTTTAAGGGACTTTGTCTACCTTACTAGATTATAAGTTTCTTGAAGAAAGGGTCCATAACTTTTACATATTTCTTCTTCTTCTTATACGTAATATTTGTATTGCATTTATAGAGTCCTTTTAATCACATATCTTGTTTAACCTCCCTCCCTTCCTCCCCTTCACTGTGCAGTAACCTAACTCCCACTTTATGCTGGGCCCTGAGCGAGGCCGTGGGATGCCTGGACCAGTGAGGAGGGAAGGAGGGCGAAGTAGATGAGCATAGTAGGGGCCACGCGAGTTGCGCTACAGGTTGACGAAGCGCCACGGAAACATGACATTTAGGCGGAGACTGCTCTGTGGGAGAGGGTAGCAAGGGCAGCGTCCGGGAAGGGCGAGAGTGTGGAGACTGGCTCGGTGTGACCCGGGTTCTGCTGTGAGCGCTGGCCGGTGAGGCGGGGAGGGGAGGAAGGCAGGGTCACAGGGCGTGGCAAGCCATGCGACCGAGCTTCGCGTTTATCCTGAGCCTGCAAAGACTCATCTCCTTGAGCGAAGGGGCTCACTTGCTCCCATTTGCAAGGCTTGGAGAATAAGCAGAGGGAGACACCGCACCAGGAGGGGAGACCGCTCACTGGGGAGCAGGGTTATCACTTCTATTCCCCGTGAGGAAACTGAAGTTAGAGGTGGTGAGTAGTCAAGTTCACATGTTGGCTGTGGACCTTGGAGCTGCTGGTCCAGTGTCTTCCAAGATCTTAGCTTCCATTGCTCTTCGTCATGGCACACGGACTGCAGGCGCATCACACCTGTCTCTGCTCTGTGCCTCTCAGCCCCGTGCCTTTGCCTCTTACCCTCTTACCCTCGACCCGGTGCCTCCACAGCTCAGGTCACACCGAGAGGGCCTGTCTGGAGGCGCCTCTTCTGGGAGGTCTTTTTTGGTCTCCCCAGTGAGAAGCGGGCTCTTCTGAAGCAGTGGCGCTCACCTCTGCCTCCTGCAGGGGGCGCTCCGGCCACAGGCTCACCTGCAGGACTGGGGCGCATGTGCTGGCAGTGGTGCTGGAGGCCCTGCGGACGTGTCTGGAGCTCCTCATACCCCCTCCCGGCCTGCTCGCTTGGGCCGAATGCCCTCCTGACCCAATGGGTGGACAGGGCATGGGGAGGGGCACTCCTTCCCGAGACACGGGGGAGCGAGCGGGGGTGGATCTGGCCTGAGCAGGGATGTTGAGGGATTCAGCAGATGCCCTCCGTGCTGGTGGGAGGCAAGGCTGGGGGTGAAGAGTGTAGCTTCGGTGCCAGCCCGGTCCAAACTGTCTGACACTGGCTGAGAGGAAGTGGGCGGGCTGGGGTTCGAGCTCAGCAGGGGCCGGGAGGGTGGCTGCGGGGACCCACGGGAAGTCCTCAACATGACAACGGCCTTGCCAGGGCCCTGCAGGCCTAGCGAGGTGAGCTGGCGGCCTCGTGGGGCCCTGAGTAGCTCAGCTGTCTCCCCAGGGCCCGATGCTGGGCGGCCAGGCCCCCGTGGAGGCGCGGTATGCAGAGGAGGGCCCAGGACCCAGGACCTTCGGAGCAGAGCTGGGAGACTCCTTGCAGAGGCCCGAGGCCCAGCAGCAGCCCAGTAGGCCAGACTGGGTGGTAGGGGAATGACTGGGTGGGGACAGTGAAGGGATTGTCTTCCTACACCCCCAGATTCTTCTTCCCTAGATCCCCCTTGGGTCAGCCCCAAAGGATCCATAGGGAGAGGCCATCTTGCTGTTTGTCTCAGACCTGATTTTGCTGTTTCCATGTGGGGGATTGATTGGGCTCCGTGGGCTTCGGGGGCGATGGGGCGGGGGTGGGGGGTGGTGGACAGGTGCAGGGACAAGCTCCCGCTGCAGCTCAGCACTGTCTGGTCCCTCGTGGTGCCCTAGAGTGGGGTGAGGTCGGCAGGCAGGAGCGGGGCACCAGACCCTGCTCTGCGGCCCCCAGTCTCTCGGGCAGGGCGCTGGTGTTCCCGGCGGTGCGGCTGTGCGGTGCTGGGAGCCCTGGGGCTGCTGGCTGGTGTGAGTGTCGGCTCGTGGCTTCTAGGTCAGTGCTGGACACGGCAGTGGTCTGGGGCCAGGTGCAGGGTCTGGGGGATGCGGGGAGGGAGGAGCAGGTGTGAGCAGGTGCTAAGGCAGATAGACAAGCTCTTTCTCATCTGCTGTGTGTGTGGGGTGGGGTCCTGCCCAAGGCAGGGTGGTTGGTGGGGAGTCCCCGGGCAGCTGCTGTGCCTTGCTCTGACACAAGTGTCTTGTTATGCCCTGTGGCTCCTCTGGGCATCCCTGCCTGCCCCAGCCTCTCTCTGTGACCCTCTCCTGTCCTTGTGCTCTAAAGTGCTGTATCTGTGGCCCGCGGCCTCTCAGCGCGTTCCTGGGACCTTGCAGGATGAGGAGATGACTTTGAGCTGCTCAGAGGCCGATGAGGAAGCCCCGCCCCCTTCACTTCCCAGAGCAGGTGGGCCATACCCCCAAGGCCAGCCCTGGGTCCCTTCACAGCTCCGGGACCCTCCTTCTGGCTGGGGGCAAGAGGACCAAAATTCAGGGCCCTGACTTTTCTGCCCCCCATCCGTGTCTCTCCTGGGGTGTGAGGGTGATGACGCGGTCCTGCGTGCAGAGCTGAGCGCTGAGTTGGGCTTTCAGCCCTCCCCGGGGACTGTCTTGATCTCTGGCTGGGGCATGGCCAGGAGCCCAGGCTGCTGGAGGGATGGCAACTTGATGTTTGGGGCAGAGTGAGCCAGGACTGGAGGGAAGAGGAGCCAGGCGTGTGGGCAGACAGCGTGGAACAGGCAGGGTCTTTGCCCAGGGGCCACCTGGTGGGCTTGGAACATCGCTACGTTGTGTCCCCTCCCCAACACTGTCTTCTCCTCGCTGGGCAAGAGCTGAGGACCAGGTGTCGTGCTGCTGAGGCTGGGCTTCGAATCAGCTGGGAGCCTGCCTTCTGGTAGCTGTGTGACCTTGGGCTTCTTCGAGCTGCCGGTCCCTTCTCTATGAAATGGAGATGCAGATACTTACTGCAGGCAGCTGGGAGATGATGCGAGCGAATATGTAAGGGCTTAGCACAGAGCCTGGAGAGAGCATGCTTAGGAGATGGGACCATCACTGGTGTTGTCACAGGACTTCAAATCAGAAGACATGGACTTGGTCCTGGATCCATCACTCACAGATTCTGTGACCTTGGGCAGGTCGCTTCAGATCCATCCAGGCCTTCGTTTTCCCTGTGCAGAGGGGGAGGATGGTGATACTCACCCCACAGGGCTGCAGGACACCAAGGGCTGGAACACATTTAAAAGCACTTGATTAAAGCACAAGGCTGAGATGCTGCGCAAGCAGGATTACTTGCCCTGAGAACCGACCTGATGCCCTGGGGAGCAGGAGCCTGACCCTGGGTGACCCCGGCTCTATCATTAAGGCCACTTCAGATCAGCAGTGGCCAGACCCAGCTGCCCCTGCCCACCCCAGGCCTCTCCCCCGAGGCAGGCAGGACGTGGCTGTTGTGCCCCGTTTCAGTGTCTTTCAGGATAAACTCGGAGGACTTCCTGCTGGAGGTGCAGGTGAGGGCCCGGCCAGGCTGGCTCCTGGTCTGCCACGAGGGCTGGGGCCCGGCCCTGGGTGTGCGGATCTGCCGGAGCCTTGGGCATCTCAGGTAACTGGGGCCAGACCCGCGCCTGGGCGGGGTGGAGCTGGCCGGCAGCTGGAGATCTGTCTGTCTGTCTGTGGTGTTCAGAGTGCTCAGGGAATGGCCGGAGATCATTTTGGTCACCCCCTGGCCACGTCTCTCCCTTGAGGATCTCTGCTTTCGAACAAACATAAATCCCAGAGGTCGTTGCCACAGCCTCGCTCCGTCACCATCCTGGTGCGGTGCTCGTGCCCGGTCCCGTGCCCCCCACCTCTAACGCTGTGGTTTAAAGCTGTGCCCCCTGTTCTATCCTCTTCTGCCAAGATTCACTGACCACAAGGGAGTGAACCTGTCCGACGTCAAGCTCAACAGCTCGCAGGAGTTTGCTCGGCTTTCTCCTCGACAGGGGAGCCCCCTGGAAGAGGGGTGGCAGCCCAGGTAGGGCTTCCGAGGAGCTTGACAGGGGGCCTTGTGTCCTGGGGAGCCTGGTGGCGAGGACTTGTCAGATAGGACGAGGAACCTTCCCGATCAGAAACGATGGGCGCAGTCCCAGGAGCCTGCCCATCGAGAGCACGCAGGACGGGCTGTCGTTACAGGAGTCCACACTTTCCAGGTGGGGAAACTGAGGCTTCATGAGGTGAAGGGCCTTATCCAAGGTCACAGAACTAATAAGCAGCCAAACCAAGTCTTTTTTTAATTCTCACCCAAGGATGTTTTTCCACTTTTTGTTCAGATAGAGTGGGAGGGAGAGAGGAAGAAAGGAAGAGAGAGAGAAACATCGATGTGAGAGAGACACATCGACTGGCAGCCTCCCGCATGACCCGACCAGGGCCAGGGATGACCAGCAACCGAGGCACGTGCCCCTCATCAGAATTGAACCTGCGACTCATTGGTCCATGGGCTAATGCTCCAACCACTGAGCAACCAGCCGGGGCCAAACCAAGTCTTGAAACCAGGCCCCCGCCTTCCGTCTGAGTTTCCTGGGGTCCTGGTGCCCAGGAAGCAGGTGGCCGCCTTGCTCTGGCTGAGAAGTGCCAGGGGCCTGGACGGCCGGCAGCGAAGAGGGCTCTGCGATGCAGCGGCCCTTCCCAAGCCCGTCCCTGCCCCGAAGCCTTGCGCCCTGCGCCCCTCCCGAAGGCTCCCTGCTCTTAGACGCCCGGGCGGGCACCAGGAGAGCGGGCGCTGGAGGTTCGGGAAGCCAGAGACTAGGTCCGGGCACCGGGCTGCGGGGGCGAGGGCTGCGTGAAGAGAGAGAGGAGGGTCTGGGTCCGACAGGAACTGCGTTTGTGCTGAGGAAGAGGAGGGAAGAGGAGAGCAAGGGTGGGGACATGTAAGGCAGGAGAAGGCCTGGGGGAGACTCAGTGAGCCCAGGAAGGGGTGTGCGTGAGGGTGCGCTGCTCACTCACCACCAGACGCGTTTGCTTAGAGCCCCGAGGTGGGCCGCAGCTTCCTCATTTAGAATCCTTGGCTTGGAAGTGACCCTGCCCACATCCTGGGGACAGTCGTGAGAAGGCCTGGGGTCTTGGGTGGGGCTACATGGGAGCCCCCTGTGACCCTCCCCTCCCTCCATGCCCTTGGGTGGTGCTCAGCCTCAAGGGTCCCTGCCCGGTGTCTTGCTGGCGCCTCTGTTTTGCAGGGACAACTGCACTTCTGGCCAAATCGTTTCCCTCAGGTGCTCCGGTGAGTCATGTCCTGGATCCAGGAAGGTGGTGGTGGGAGGAAGGAGCCTCTGCCCACCCCACCCCACCCCGACCCGGCATGTGGAAGAGAGGCTCAGCTGGTCTGGGGTGGGGCTTCTTGTCCACCTGCCTGCTGGGCCCCTTCTCGAAGACACAGTTCCGCCCACACAGCCCTGCCTGGGTCTCTGCCGTGTCCCCCACCAGCCGCTGGTCTGGGGGGCCTCTCCCTGATTCACCTGCCTTAGCCTCTGATACTCACTCCCGAAGGGGGCGGCAGTCCTGGCTGTGGCCCCGGAGCAGCTCCAGGAGGCAGGAGCGTAGTGGACGAGGGAACCATGGGAGGCAGCCTGTGCGTTTCTCTACCTGTCTCCCCTGCCTCTCCATCTCTTCACTGGTCCTTCCACGCATCCGCCCACACCCCGGCACTGGCAGGCATCTGTCGGGCCTGGGGCTCCACAGCTCGCGCAGCCTGTCCTGCTCTCGCGAGCTCACGGCCTGGCGGGCAGCAGGTGCTCGCCAGTACGGCTGCTCTCCAGTTCCCCATCCTCAGGACCAGGAACAGCACCCGCAAGCCACCCACACTGGGCCCCACTCCCTGAGCAGCAGGGCCATGCAGACACCCAGCTCTTTGCAGCTCACCAGGGCTTCTGTTTGCAGAGTGTGGGGCGCGGCCCCCCGCTTCCCGGATAGTCGGTGGGCAGGCTGCGGCCCCCGGGCGCTGGCCCTGGCAGGCCAGTGTGGCCCTGGGCTCGCGGCACACGTGTGGGGGCTCCGTGCTGGCGCCGCACTGGGTGCTGACCGCCGCGCACTGCACGCACAGGCAAGTCTGGGGCCCGGGAGCCTCCCCGTGTCCGCTCTGAGTGCCACGGGCAAGTCTGGGGCCCGGGAGCCTCCCCGTGTCCACTCTGAGTGGGCACATGGTGTCTGTGAAATTCCCCATTCAGTGCCAAGAACAGCTCTGCTGGCTGGCGGGGATACTACACACACCGGCTCTTTGTGGGTCCAGTGTTTAGGTCTTTAAAATGCTTTCCACTCTCGGCACTGAGCTGCTCAGTGTTTCTCACACTGTGATTAAGTCGCTTTCCAGGTAATTACTTGTTTAAGGTCTTTCTTCCCCTTTAGACTGGCAGCTCCACAGGGGCAGGGCCCTTAGGCTTGTTGACCACTGCACCCCTTTGTCCGTCTGCCCGCTGCCTGTCCCGTGGCCTGGAGCAGTCCTGGGGCAGAGCGGTGCCTAGTGAATCCTGGGGACCACTGCACCCCTTTGTCCGTCTGCCCACTGCCTGTCCTGTGGCCTGGGGCAGAGCGGTGCCTAGTGAATCCTGGGGACCACTGAACCCCTTTGTCTGTCTGCCCGCTGCCTGTCCCGTGGCCTGGAGCAGTCCTGGGGCAGAGCGGTGCCTAGTGAATCCTGGGGACCACTGCACCCCTTTGTCCATCTGCCCGCTGCCTGTCCCCGTGGCCTGGGGCAGAGTGGTGCCTAGTGAATCCTGGGGACCACTGCACCCCTTTGTCTGTCTGCCCACTGCCTGTCCCGTGGCCTGGGGCAGAGCGGTGCCTAGTGAATCCTGGGGACCGCTGAACCCCTTTGTCCGTCTGCCCACTGCCTGTCCCATGCCCTGGAGCAGTCCTGGGGCAGAACGGTGCCTAGTGAATCCTGGGGACCACTGCACCCCTTTGTCCGTCTGCCTGCTGCCTGTCCCGTGGCCTGGAGCAGTCCTGGGGCAGAGCGGTGCCTAGTGAACCCTGGTGGGTGCAACAGGGGTGGTTGAGAGAATGGGCTTAGGCCCCTTCTCTGGGTGGTACGCAGGGCAGATGGTGTAACTCTCATGTCACACCGAGGAGACTGCTGTGGGGACAGGGCAAGTGACTGACTCCCGATGACTGCATGTCGCAAGTGGAGAAACAAGGCTGATGGATGTTTCTCTGACTTGGCCCTTCGATGTTTCTTGTGAAACTTGGGGGAGAGCTATGCAGGAGCGAGGGGTGGTGACTGCAGATGACTCACTTCCCTATCCATCAGCACTTGCGCACTTATTAAGCACCCACTGCATGCCCAGTGTCTTGCCCGCCACGTGGCAATACTAAGAAGCGTGGTCCTGGGAGCTTGCAGGCTGGAGACGGCCCCCACTAAGAGCCTCTCTGGCCGCCTCCCTCCACCCACCACCTCTCATGTCACCCTCTCCGCCCCTCCCTTCCTGGGCTCAGCCGGGCTCCTGTGTGCAGTTTCAGGCTGTCCCGCCTGTCCAGCTGGCGGGTCCACGCGGGGCTGGTCCGCCACAGCATGGCCAGGCCACACGAGGGCGCTGTGGTGGAGAGGATCATCCCCCACCCTCTCTACAGCGCCCAGAATCACGACTACGACGTCGCCCTCCTGCGGCTCCGGACACCCCTCAACTTCTCAGGTGCGGCTGGGGCGCAGGTGCGGCTGTGGAGACCCGGGCGGGGCTGACGTCCCAGGTTCCCGCCAGCGCTGTAAACCCTCGCGCACTAGTTCACCCGGGGACTGGTGACTCTTCCACATGCTTCCCCGCCTGGGCTGCTGGCGGGATTGGCCTCGAGGTCCCACAGAGCTTTCTGGTTGCTCCCGCCACCGACAGCCACTCTACCCCAGTCCCCAGCTGGTCCCAGGTCCCAGCCACCTTGGGGCATGCCACAGTCAATACGATCTCTTTTATTTTCCCAAATATTCCTTCCCTCGTTCCTCATAACAACCCTGACGAGTAGAGGAGGCAGGTGTATACAGATGAGGATGCCGAGTGTAGTAGGGAGGTGACTCCGGGCCAGGGCTTCTCCTCCAGAGCATCTGTCCTAGGAGGACAGGTCCCCGGCATGCCCATGCACACTCGCCCGCAATGCACACACAGACACGCACACACTCATGTGCAGTGCTCACACAAGTACAATACACACTCGCATGCACACACACATGCACACCACACCCATGCACATACGCTCACGCCATAGTCATGTGCACACACTGACACATGCTCAGCTCTCCTCCCATTGCTACCTGTACCCTTGGGTTTCCTGGGCAACAGTTATTACTCTATGCCTTTCACACATTTGATTATATATGGGTGCTCTCTGAACTGTTCGACAGTTAATATTCCTAAACTGACCTAAATATATTTGAGAAGGGAACCTCAAGTTACTACCTACCTGGAGAACTGAAGTTACTGACAGTGCCCAGGTGACCACGAGGCGCACGAGGGAAAACTAGGGCGTTCTAGTCCCAGCCAGGTGCTTCCTGCAGAGTCGCGGCCCGGCCCCTCTGTTCGGTGGAGGGCGCCAGGCGCTGGGACAGGCGCAGAGAGCACCGGAGGGAGACTCTCCTTGAAGCTGTTAGAGGCACTGGGAACAAAGGGAACTACCCTCTCCACGTGACCTGAGTTTAGTTAACGGCACGCCTGCATACGACCTGAGAACATGCGTGGGCCCCACCTGTCCACCCTGTCGCACGCTTTTGGAAACAATATCCCAAGAAGCACAAACACCCAGGGGGAAATCCAAAATGAGTCCACATTAGGACAGGTTGGCTATAAATGCCCAGGAGAATTTCCATTCTTCCGTAGTGCCCAGGTCCGGGTGTGAAGCCCCCTAGAGGGCGCCATGCACACTGCACTCTACACCCTGCCCTCTGCCTGAGGGGGACCCCGCTCCCTGCCCTCTGCCTGAGGGGGACCCCGCTCCCTGCCCTCTGCCTGAGGGGGACCCCGCTCCCTGCCCTCTGCGTGAGGGGGACCCCGCTCCCTGTCCTCTGCGTGAGGGGGACTCCACTCCCTGTCCTCTGCGTGCGGGGGACCCTCAGGGCCGTGCAGTGCAGAGCCCACCGAGCGTGCAGGAGGCCTGGCTGGTGGAGACCAAGAGAAGGGGGAGGGTCTGCCAGCCCTGCCGGCACCTAGGCTTGGGGAGGGAGCCGAGCCTGAGTGGGGCCCATGACAGGGCCTCTCCACAGACGCCGTGGGTGCCGTGTGCCTGCCAGCAGAGGGGCAGGATTTTCCGAGGGGCTCCCAGTGCTGGGTGTCTGGCTGGGGCCACACCGACCCCAGCCACAGTGAGTCAGCCCCAGGGCCCTCGGGGTGGGGGGAGGTGGGGGGACACATCCTTTCCAAGGTGAGGCGCCTCCCCGTGGCCACATGGCCCTGCCAGCCCCGATTTCCTCTGGCATCACCCTCGGCCAGGCCTAGGGGCCCCATTCTCCCCTGTCTGGGTCTTTCTGAGAGGACAACCCTTGAGTTTCTCCTAAACTCAGGCCTTTACGTTTGCTCCCCGCAGTGCCAGGGCCTCAGTATTCGGGGTGTAGGTGTGAGCATGTTTTCCTCTTTACTCCCAGCCCCCAAGTCTGACACCCCTTGCCTCCTTGCCGGAGTCCCCAGCTCCCAGCCTGGGCTCTCCTCTTTGGGGCTCTGCCAGGCAGAGGCCTCTCCCCACCCCCTCCCGCTGCCCTTCTTCCTGGGCCTGCTCTGTGTCCCGTCAGCTCCTGTCTGTCTCCGCAGCCCACAGCTCGGACACGCTGCAGGACACGGTGGTGCGGCTGCTGAGCTCCCAGCTCTGCAACAGCTCTTGCATGTACAGCGGGGCCCTCACCCCCCGCATGCTGTGCGCTGGCTACCTGGACGGGGGGGCTGACGCCTGCCAGGTGCGGCGGCAAGGGGCCCAGTGGCGAGTGGGCCGGGGTCCTGAGGGGCTTGGTCCCTGACCTGCACAGCCTCCCTAGGTGGGGCGAGACAAGACGGGGCCCGTGCTGGAAGCAGGAGGGAAGGTCTGGTGCCCCTCCACCTAGAACTGACCACCTGTTTCTCTGGGCTCTGTGCCTGGACCCCACAGGGGGACAGCGGGGGCCCCCTGGTGTGCCCAGATGGAGGCACATGGCGCCTTGTTGGGGTGGTCAGCTGGGGCCAAGGCTGTGCAGAGCCAAAGCACCCCGGCGTCTATGCCAAGGTTGCTGAGTTTCTGGACTGGATCCATGACACCGCGTGGGTGAGTGTGGGGCCACGGTGGGGAAGGGAGGTTTGTAATGAACCGTGACCCTGGGCCTGGGCCTGGCAGGAGAACGGGGAGGGCGGAGGGAACGGGAGTGATGCACGGACCTCGGGTCCCTCGGACTCCACCCGGCTGGGCACTAGCGGGGGGAGAGCAGACCTGAGTGTGTATGGAGCCCAGATCTGCCAGTCACCGTGTGGCCTTTGGCAAGTTCCTAACTCGGTGAACCTCTGTTGCCTGGTAACCATCGTGGCTACTTTACATGCTACTGTGATGGTTACAGACAGAAGACCTGCACAGGGGGCACAGAGCAAGGTTAGTGAGGGGTCCTCGTGTCACAGGTGCACGTGCCACACTCGCCCTGCTTTCTGAGGCCCTCACTAGTGCCCGCCTCCCTGCACACGGGGAGGGCTGGCAGTTAGCCCGGGCTCGGCACCCAATGAGCTCTGTGTGACACGGGAGCCACGCCCCTCGTCTGTGCAGGGGGCGGGCCCCGGGAGATACTGTGTATGAAACACATTATTTGTATCATCCAGTACTTTACAAATGCAGGGAGTGGTTAGGGAAGCATCTTTCTGCCAGTTGGGCATGGGGTGGGTGGTAGCTAATTAGATAATTGTGGATTACAGGGGACACAGGCATGTCTCCTCCTTCAAAGTCTATAGAAAACCTAGACGAGCGAGTATGTTTAGCTCCATTTGATAGAAGTAGAAAGGAAGGTTCTGAA
This sequence comes from Molossus molossus, assembly GCF_014108415.1. Lineage (NCBI taxonomy): Eukaryota > Metazoa > Chordata > Mammalia > Chiroptera > Molossidae > Molossus > Molossus molossus. The sequence goes on along the minus strand of NW_023425348.1, from coordinate 6,868,748 downwards.
TGGTTAAGTGATTTATTACAATGGAAGTTACTTGGCTAGGGAGCGGAGCCACATGGTGGGTCCAGCTCCCTCCTCTGTCAGCTCAGGACGCCCCCTTCCCCCAGTCCTGCCGTGTCCTCCTCACTGCGCAGCCTCATGTGTCCGGGTCTCCAGCAGGTCCACTAGATGGAGCAGAGGCAGCAGACCTGACACAGAAGGCCTAGACCCCCACCACTGCACGAGAGACCGTCGCCACCTGTCTGCCAGCCTCCGGCCGCAGGGCCTCTCCCCTTGGGCCCTGATTTCTAGACCCTCTATCTCGGCAGCCAGCCCAAATGACAGGAGGAAGGCTGGGGCCATGGGGGAGCTGATGGGGGGGGGGGGGCTGAAGAGGAAGAGGCTGCTAGAGGCAGCTGGGAGGCTGCCTTCTGCCCGCCCCCCCCCACCCCCCAGCCCCTGTGCCATCATTTGGGAGGACGCTCAGGAGACCCTGGGCCTGCCTTCTCCCTGTGCTCTCAGGAGGGTGGTGGTGGGCACAGTGTCTCTCTAGAGGAGCCCCTGGGAAGATGGGGTCAAGGCTGAGCCAGCCAAGATGAAGCCCATGGAGTCAGGATCCTCCGTTCTCCACGGTTGGTCTCATCTACATCTTGTTCTCATCTGGCTCAGGCTGGCCCTGCTGGGCGGGGTAGGAGGGGGACACTGGAAGGACTCTGGTTGGTGTTGGGATAGGGTGTTGGTTTTAAATGACAGTTCTGTGAACTAGTCCCAGGAGTTCTTTTATTAAAGCAAAGTAATGTATGGTCATGGTCCAGTCTCTCTCTTACACGCACACACTCACATTGACAGGTAGATTTACAATTTCCTTTCATACATGTTTCTTAAAGCTCTAGAACTGACTCCTGCCCAGCTCTCTAGACCTTTGGCATGTCTTTGCTTAATTCTTTACATTTGTTAAATCTGCATGTTGAGATCTACAACCAAAGCCCAGCCGCCTTAACTGAGGCGCTGTCTGGAGCACTGGAGAGCCTGTCTCGGGGTCTCTGCCTCCCTCCGCCCCCAGCTCTGGGCTCTCAGGCTGAGCCTGCGGGCGGGGGAGGAGCTGAGGCTGCGCCCCTCTCCTGCTTCACTCCCGCTCCCCTCTCAGACCGCTGGACTGCAGCTGGCACCTTGCTTCTAAAATCGGCAGTGGACTTTACAGCTCTTCCCCAAGGACTAGCGTGGCAGGCACACAACTTTTCTTGAGTCTCTCAGCACTTTTAAAGGGGTAGGGAAATGAATACTCATCCTGGAGGGTCTGCTTCCTTTGCATGAAGTGTCTGAACAGCAGGACACGGAAGCCTCCGGGGGGGCTGCTGTCAGATGGCAGAGCAGCAAGGGAGAGGCCTGGCCACTGGCCATGTTCACAGAGCCAGACCTCCACCCTCCACCCTGAGATCAGCACTCACCACCCCACTCTGGTCCATGCCCACCTCCCAGGCAGGGAGGAGGTACCAGCAGCTCCATCAGCCACGATCTTTTTTGTATTCTGATGTCACTATAAGTATTTGCTTCTCGAAAGGGAAGTTTTGATGTGTTGCAGTCATTATGACCTCTTGATAATTAGTAACACCTGAATACTACTTTACATTTTATCAGTGCTGCTCACATGTGGTATCATTGAAATCTCACAGCATCTGTGTGGTGAAGATAGTATCACTGTGCCCATTTCACAGGCAAGGCCATTAGTTCGGAAAGATTAAGTGACTTCCAAGGCCAGCCAGCGAGTAAGGGCCAGGGCCCGAATGTAGACCCTGGGGCTTTTCACTCCACACCCACACACCGCTTTGCACATGAAGTAATGAGATGGTCCGATATTGCACAGAAGTGCAAAATTGGAAGGAATCTGATCACCTGGCTTGGTCGCCTGCCTACAGTGATACTTTTTATAGGCGAGGTAACCGAACCCTGGGAAGTTAGTGGCTCCGGCCGGAGACCCTCAGGGAATGTTCTTACAGATGTCCAGGTCTCCATGAGATTCAGGGAGTGACTTAAATGTTACCAATGAGCATCTTCCAGAGGAGGATGAAGAGAACCGCAACCAGACAGTTTGCTGATAGTGACTCCCTGTTTACCTGTAGGAGCTCCTGCCAGGAGACTAGTGATTGGCAGACTTGGCACCTGCCTACCCAGCCCTTAGGAAAGTGAGAAGTGAGTGCATTCTTGGGGGCTGTGGCATGCAGGGGTGGAGAGGAGGGCAGGGAAAGGTGGGGAGATTCAGGTCCAGAAGGGTTTCAGTGAGGACCAGCTGGGTGCCCAGCTGTGTTATGCTCTGTAGGGAATCCAGAGGTAGAGTGATCAATTGCCTTTTTGGAGCAAAGGGACTTATTTGCAATAAATTACTAGTGGCCAGCTGGGCAGGAAGCTTCGTGGTGGGGCAGTAAAGGCTAAGGGAGCTCCCAGGGCCTGTTGCTGCGTAAATCAGGGTGTGTCTGTGTGCAGGAGACCTGCCCCCCCCCCCCCGACTCAGCGTCTCACCTGCCTGGGCACAGCTTGCAAGCCTCCTGAGACTTCCCAGGAAGGTGGCTCCTGGCTGCCCTGACCTGGGCAGAGCCTGGCTCTCTGCGCCTCAGTGCCTGTGGGGTCCGGAGGGTGCAGTGGGGTGTAGCCCTCGGTGTAGTCTTGCTTTACCAGGAGGGCCGTCTGGACAGTCCTCTGGCCCGTTGCTGGGAAGTGCCAGGCTCCCCACAGCAGCGCAGAACTGGAGCTGTGAATGCTAACGGGGCCGGTGCAGGAGCTGCCAGGATGCGGTTTCCCAGTTCCCTTGTTTTCCTCTCTCCTCTGCCCCCTCCTGGCCCTACACTTAGGACCCTCCTGACAGCTCAGATGAGGGCCCACCTCGGCCTGCTCTCACTCTTCAGCCCCCTCAGCGTCCTGGGTCTGGGAGCTTCCCCAGGGGACCCCTCCGACACCAGGCTGTCTGCAGTGGTCCGGCCTCTGCTTCCTGTGAACTGCCCCTTAGCTCCCACCTCTGGGAAGGTTTCCATGCTCGGTGGGGAGTAGCCGCCCACTCCTGAGGGTGAGGCTGGGCTTTCGCACACATCCTGAGGCTGGGAGGCGGAGAGGGGAGCAGGCAGGCACAGCGCCCAGATTTCCAGTGCCCGGAGGCCCCAGGCAGAGCCAGCCAGGGGGACCTGCCGGCCAGGGGGACCTGCCGGACAGTTCCAGGAGCTGGTGCTGGAGCGGACCAAGCTGGGGACTCCCACGGGATGGAGGGGTCTGCCTCCGAAGGGTGCAGGGGCTCCAGGAGGGCTGGGCTTCCCCCCTCCCCCCCTTCCTCGGACCCCTGGCTGTGGCACCTGATGGTGCCGAGTCCCATCTGGAGCTCTAACCGCTGGCGGATGCGCTGCCCGGGCCACGACTCCGCCTCCCGGGAGTCCTGTCTCCGCCCGTCAGTAAGGGCTCAGGCCATCTCCATGGGACCTGCCCTGCCGGCCAGTCTCACTGAAACCTCCGCTGCGTCTGGGGACAGTTGTCTGCCCACAACTTCCAGGCGGGACCTGAGGAGGGGAGCCTATTCCCTGGACAGATAAAGGAACAAGCTTGCTGCGCCGGCAGGGGTCAGGAGCCGGGTCAGGAGCCGGGTCAGGCCCACACCGGGCAGCACTGGCCGCTCTCCCTGCAGGCCTGCACTCTGGGTCCCCGGGGCCTGGGAGCCCGAGCTCCGGGCACAAGATTTCAAAGCTGGTTCCCCTTGTGTCCTTCTGCCCAGTGTTTGTGCCCTGGGAAGGGGTCAAGGACAAGGCAAACCCTTGACCTGCCACTGTTCTCAGGTGCCCCCGAGCTCCTTCCCCACACCCCAGGCCCGGGGTGGGCCTGGTCAGCCTCAGCCTCCTTAAACCGGGGGGAATTTCCCCTCCTTCCTCTGCGGAGCCCATGAGCTGTCGTTTTGACTGTTTTCCCCTGACAGCTCCCCAGCTGGCCGCAGGACCCCTGCTCGCCGGCCTTTCCCCAGGCCTGAGGCCGAACAGCGAGGAGTCTCGGCCAGCAGGGCCATTAACAGGCAACTTGGTCCAAGCCGCCCTTTGTCCCTAGCCCTGTGCCAGCCTCCGGGAAGGAGTCCTCCCCGCACCCCTTCAGGTGACTCCACCTTCCCCGTTTGGCCGGGACTGTCCTGCTTCGAACACAGAAGGCCCCACGTCCGGGAAGCCTGCGGTCCCAGGCAGACCGGGACAGTGCGCCATGCCAAGTCCCCGGCCTCCCTGTATAAAGGAGATCTGCAGACCCCAGTGCCCACGGCCTTCCCAGTCCTCCTGTCTCCCCAGTCCTCCTCCAGTCCGCTGGGCACCCCAGACCCCGAGCCTTGAGATCCCTCCTTTCCCTCGGGCGCCTCAGGGCAGACACACCTGACCTTGCCTAGTGTTTAAATAAACTGCTCTGGCCCTCCCAGGCCTGCAAGCAATCCTGCACTTGGGGGAGGCTGCCAGGAGGGGGAGGGGGAGAGGAGAAAGGGGTAGGGGAGGGGGAGGGGGCTTCCTCCCAGGCCCTTTTCAGCATTGCTGCTCCCTGAATATTGATTTCCTGGGTCTCACTGGGTCTGGTCCCCAGGCCTGGTACAGGCTCCTCATGGAGCGGGGCCCATCTCTTCTCCTGCCTCTGCCTTCGAGGGGGTCAGAGGGGGGCACCCACGAGCCGGCCAGGCTGCTGGAGCCCACAGGGATTACTGTCTTTCTTTTCCTCAGCGCCATCTGCCGAGGAGAACAGGTGAATGGAGGTGTGAGGATTCTCACTCCGGCTCCAGCAGCCCTGGGTCCCTGCAGCACGGGGGGTGGGGGGGGATGGGGGGTGGGGTGGGGGGAGGCTGGAGCAGGTGAAGGCCATGTTGGGCTCAGGGAGAAAGGCAGACCCTGGACATTCTTCCTGCAAGGACTCCGGGGCGGAGCTGACGGTCAGGCTGGGAGGTACATTAGGCCAGGTCTCCAACCACCAGGGACCAGCTGTCCCCTCCACTACCCCTCCTCCCCCTTGCATAAGTCATTAGCAGGCAGTCCGGGCCCCACAAACCCAGGGGCATGTGGTGGGCCTGACAGTGTGCTGCCAGTGGGTCCCCCAAAAGAAAGGGCCCCCACTGGGCTTGTCTGTCTCTCCTGGTCCTAACAATGGGCACAGTTGAGAAATGATGTTTATCATGGCCTAGCCTGGGCTGGGGCTAGGATTTGGAACCTTCCAGCCCAAAGTGCCCTTGGCCAGGGTCCCGTGTTAACTCCGCATGCGCGCCCAAGGCCATGATGACATCATTTGACTCCTGGGGCCACTGAGAAAGGCCCCTCTTTGTACAGTTAATCCTATTGGCTCAAAACTGGCCGTGGGAGGTAGAAGGAGAGGAAGCCACGCCCTGAAGAGGGGCTGGGGCTGCCCCCGGGGTCACATGATCCGTGTGTGTGTATGTGTGTGTGTGTGTGTACATGGGCATGTGTTCTGTGGGAAACTGGAAGGGCCTGAGGGAAGAGGAGAAGCGTGAGGGGTCTGGGGTAAGACTACAGAACTTCTCCCCTGACCCCGAAGAGGCAGCCTGGTGCAGATGCAGCTGGTTTCCACGCACAGGCCCCCACCGCGGTTAGCTGCCCTGCAGGGACAATGTCAGGAATCCCACCGGAGTACTGCACTGCTCTCTTCAAAAATGTCCTTGTCTGTTGAGGCCGCCTCGCTGACCCTGACCCCTCTACGCTCATGCTCACACCCCGCTCAGTGCGGAGAGCAGACACAACCAACGCCGAGAGAGAGTGCATCATGACGGTCACACGTGAGCAATGCAGACCTGGAGTAGTGTGTGCGCATGCGTGTGCAGGTGTGTGTACGAGGCCATTGTTTACGGGACGTCTGAATGTGAAGTCACCCTCTGAAGACTGCTTCCCCCGAGCCCTCTTTAACACTGGGGAGCCTGGGGCAGGCGGGTGGGTGGGAGGCCACACGCCATACGTCTGCATGGTTATAAGTAACACATCCAACCAGCAAAATGTGAAATTAAAAATGTCCTCTACTCTTGCCGTGGCCAACATTCCCTCTTGAGGATGTGGATGTTCAGAGTCAAATTCAGAGTCCTTGACTCCTTGCACACAGGTGCACACAGTGCACATGCATGCACACACGTGCACGCACACGCACACACACACCAATGTGCATGTGCGCACACAGTGCACGCACATGCACACACAGCGCATGCACATGCACACACAGTGCACGCACATGCACACACAGTGCGCACATACAGCACACATGTGCACACACATGCACACAGTGCACACGCACACACACAGGCACAGCGAGGGAAGTTGCCTGGAGCCCTCTGAGCGGTCACATCAGGCTCTCTCTGGACTCCTGGGTTCTAACCTCGGCCCGTCCTCATTTTATGTTTCTGGGTCTCAGATTCCTTCTCTGTATCACAGGAGTAATACTACTGCCTCATAAGTTTTATTGTCAGGAGACTGAAATGAGATCAAAGGTATAATCTCAAAAGAGCAAGAACGGAGCAGTTACACCGTCAGGCCAGAGCATAGCTTAACGTGGAAAAGCGTTTCCCATGCTTGGGCCAGAGGCTGTGCCGGGCTTCGTGCCCACCTTTTCAGAACAGCCACCCGGGACCCAGCCTGTGGGGTCTGTCCACTAGCCTCTGACCCTGCTTCTCCACCCCCTTCTTACTCCTTCCCGTTCTTCTTCCCTCTGCCCGCCCCACCGGACTTTGCTTCTGCGTAACTGAACACCGGAGTAGAGACAGACCTCTCGCTCAGCCGTGTGGGGACACGCACCCCGATCATTGCAGTACAGGGGCAGGAATAAGGCTGGGCTGGTTAAGGAGGTTCTGCTTCCTTGGGCCCTGACTGATGAATGTCAGAACTGAGCTGGAGGCAGGGCAGGGGTTGAGCTGGGAGGGGGATGGAGAACAAGGGCATTTGGGGCCAAGGGAACAGCATGAAATATCTAACGTTTCCAGGAAAATACGAGCGGTTGTATGCAGGTAGTTTGGTGATTGTGGACCTGGAGGGTCCGACTCCCCCACCCCCAGGGCATATGTGGGGGCCAAGCAGAGTCTCACTTTGTCTCAGGGAAACAGGGAGGAGCCACGGGAAGCGCTGGAGCAGGGGAGTCCCCGTCATAGTTAATGAGAATATCTGAGGGAAGAACGAGAGTGCTCTCCAGAGGCTCCGGGCGCGGCCACACCACCCGCAGGGCTTCAGACTCCTTTGCACCATGAAGTCTGCATTTGGCCCTGGCCGGTTTGGCTCAGTGCTTAGAGCGTCGGCCTGCAGTCCAGAGAGACCCGGGTTCGGTGCCCACTAAGGCCACGTACCTGTGTTGCAGTTTGTCCTCGGCCCCGGTGGGGGTCATGTGGGTGGCAACCAGTCAATGTCTCTCTCTCTCTCACATCAATGTTTCTGTCTCTCTTTCCCTCCCGCTCTATCTGAAGATAAATACAAAAATGTCCTCGGGTGAGGATGAAAAAACAAAAAAATGTATTTGGAACCTTTAGACATATGAGATAAAAGCAATGTTTGATCAGTATGCATTGACTCTCATTTCAAAGTGGTGATGCCTACTTGGTACAAAGCCAGTGCTTGCCACAATGTCGTTAGATGAGCGGAGGAAGCTGAGGTCAGGGGCCGTGCACCAACCTGCAGAGTTGTACCAGCGTCAGCACCTGGTTTGTGTCCAGGTTGCACAGAGCTAAGAAATCTGACAAATACAGTTAAGTAGTTGGTAATAGTGATGGCTCCTCACAGCTTGATGTTTGGTCTCAGGACACTCTTTAATTTAAAAGGGAAAGCTTCATTCAGAGGCCTAAAGATGAGTTAATTTCCTATTCTAAGTTTATGAGTGAGTGGTCCCCATGCACCAACAGTGGGTAGATAATACATTTTCATTAGGTTTACATGGTTAAAATGCCTTAGCTCGGGGTACCCTAACAAAATACTGTACAGTAGGTGGTTTAAACAACAAGAATTGATTGAGTTGAGTTCTGGAGTCTGGAAAGGCCCAAGGTCAAGGTCCAGCGTGGTTTGGTCACTGGGGAGACCTCTCTGCCTGGCTTGCAGACGGCCGCCTTCTCGCTGTGTCCACAGAGGGGACAGAGCTCTGGTCTGTTCCTCTTCGTAGCAGAGCCGCCCACATCTAAGCCTGGCTACCCTACCTCCCAAAGGCCTCTTTCCAAATACCGCCACCCTGGGGGCCGGGGCTCCAACCTGTGGATTCTGGGGGGACACAGATATTCAGTTTATGACAGTTGCAGAACACCAAGAAATCTTGATTTTTAAAGGTCAGTGGCAAATAGCAATACATCCTCATAGCTTGACTTTAGTCCCAGGATACTCCCTCAAGGAAAAACTAGACTCAGGGGCCTTTATAGAATGTTGTTTTGGCATCCAAAGTAGGCAGGCAGTGGTCTCCATGGGCCCAGATTAAGTATATGACACATTCTCATTATGTTTAGGAGATTAAAATATGTTTCAAAAACATTTTAATAAAATATTTCAGCAGCCCCAAGCCACACATGGACACTGAATATGTACGAAGTTATTGCTACGCTGAACGTGAAGGGTACTGTGTGATTTTTGTGTTGGTCATTCACTGGGGGCAGCAGTTGGCCCCCAGCATGGCCAAAGTGGGACAGTTAGGGTCATTGGTGCTCACTGCCGCAGTGTGGACCTTGAGAGGGGCTTCTTTCTAAACTGGCAGGAGTGGGGGATGGGCGCTGCACGGGCTCACCTCTCGTGTGACAGCCGGTGGCATTTGTATAATCTTGGAACCTGTGTTATCTCTGACCTGTGGGCGTTGTGGGAAAACCCAAGCAAAATGCCAGAATAGCGAGACCTCGCATCCTTCGGAAACTCCTTCCTGCCTGTGCTCGATGGCTTCCACAAGGTGCAGAGGCCGCCCCAGGGAGGCTGGTAGCAGCTGGTACAACTGAGCACTCGGGGAGCTGGGCACTGCCTTCCATACTTGGCATGTGCCAGCACCTTTTCATCTTTGCAGCAACCTTACGAGTCGATTGCTACTATTTTCTCCATTTTAAAGATGAGAAAATTTCCCTGCCGGTGTGGCACAGTGGTTGAGCATTGACCCATGCATCAAGAGGTCGACGGTTCGATTCCCGGTCAGGGCACTTGCCCAGGTTGTGGGCTAAATCCTCAGTGGGGGGCACTCAGGAGGCAGCCAATCAGTGTTCTCTCTCATTGATGTTTCTATTCTCTCTCCCTCTCCCTTCCTCTCTCTTACAATCAATAAAAAAATTAAAAAAAGAGAAAGTCGAGACACAAACTGTTTAAGCATCTTGTCCCAAATCACACAGTTGCAGAGCTGGGACTTGAACCCACAGTCTGGCTCCAGGACCTGCACGCCTGCTCACTGCGCCTCTTCCAGGTAAGAACTCACATTAGACCCCTGGGACCAAGTACCGCGCACTGGGAATGCATGCTGCATCTGTCCCTTTAGAATAACACCCCCAGTGCTACTCGCAGAATGGGGGTCTTCTTGTGATGCTGGGAATGGGGGTTCAGTAACAATTGTGCAGTAGGCTGTGCAGGTGGGGGTGGCACTGAACATACATGTGCACTTTTTTTTATTTTTTGAATTAATTTATTTTTTATTAATTAATTTTTGTTACAGATGTTTTTCCTTTCCCCCCCACTGATTCACCCCTCCCCCTACATCCCTGTCCTGTCCTCAGTTTGTTGTCCATGTCCACTGTTCATGCATACATGCATATAAGTTCTGTGGTTTATCTCTCCCCCACCGGCCCCTCTTCTGGGGATTGTCAGTCTGTACCCCACTTCCACGTCTCTGGGACTACCCCATTCCTCAGACTGTTATGTTCATTATATTCCACAAATAAGTGAGGTCATATGATACTTGTCTTTCTCTGTTTGGCTTGTTTCACTTAGGATAATACTTTCTAGGTCCCTCCATGTCGTCTCAAAGGATAAGAGATCTTTCTTTCTTACAGCTGTGTAGTACTCCATTGTGTATATGTACCACTGCATTTTTATCCATTCGTCTACTGATGGACACTTGGGCTGTTTCCAGATCTTAGCTATTGTAAATAGTGCTGCTATGAACATGGAGGTACATATATTCTTTCTGATTGGTGTTTCAAGCTTCTTAGGGTAGATTCCAAGAAGTGGGATCACTGGGTCAAATGGAAGTTCAATTTTTAATTTTTTGAGGTAACACCATATTGTTTTCCATAGTGGCTGCACCAGTCTGCATTCCCACCAGCAGTGTATTAGAGTCTCCTTTTCTCCACACCCTCGCCAACACTTGTTCTTTGATGATTTGTTCATGGCGGCCATTCTGGCAGGTGTGAGGTGATACCTCATTGTTGTTTTAATTTGCATCTCTCTGATGATTAGTGATGATGAGCATTTCTTCATATGTCTCTTAGCCATTTGTATGTCCTGTTTGGAGAGGTGTCTATTTAGTTCCTCTGCCCATTTTTTAATTGTGTTCTTTGTCTTCACTTTGTGGAGTTGTATGAGCACTCTATACATATTGGAAATTAACCCCTTATCTGATATACCATTGGCAATTATGCTCTCCCATACAGTGGGTAGCCTTTCCGTTTTGATGATTTTATCTTTCACTGTGCACCTTTTGAGTTTGATGTAGTCCCATGTGTTCATTTTCTCCTTTGTTCCTATTGCCTGAGGTGATGTATCAGTGAAAATTCTGCTGCGTATGATGTCTGAAATTTTGTTGCCTACAGTTTCTTCTAGGATTTTTATGGATTCGTGAGCCACATTTAAGTCTTTTATCCATTTTGAGTTTATTCTTGTGTAGGGTGTAAGTTGATGGTCTAGTTTCATTTTTTTTGCATGTAGCTGTCCAATTTTCCCAACACCATTTATTAAAGAGGCTGTCCTTACTCCACTGTATGCTCTTCCCACCTTTGTCAAATATTGAGTATATTGCCTTGGGTCCATTTCTGGGTTCTCTGTTCTGTTCCACTGGTCTATATGCCTGTCCTTGTGCCAGTACCAGGCTATTTTGATTACGGTGGCTTTGTAGTATAAGCTGAAATCTGGTAATGTGATTCCTCTAACTTTGTTCTTCCTTTTCAAGATTGCTGTGGCTATTCGAGGTCTTTTTTGGTTCCATATGAACTTTTGAAGTACTTGTTCTAATTCTTTGAAGTATGCCATTGGTATTTTGATGGGGATTGCATTGAATCTATAGATTGCTTTGGGTAGTATGGACATTTTAATGATGTTAATTCTCCCAATCCATGAACAGGGTATGTACTTCCACTTTTTTATATCTTCCTCTATTTCTTTTTTCAATGACCTGTAGTTTTCTGCAAATAGGTCCTTTATTTTTTTGGTTAAGTTTATTCCTAGGTATCTTAATTTTTTTGGCGCGATAATAAATGGGATTGTTTTCTTATTTCTCTTTCTGTGAGTTCATCCTTGGTGTATAAGAATGCCATCGATTTCTTGATGTTAATTTTGTATCCTGCTACTTTGCCAAATTCATTTATTAAGTCTAGTAAATTTTTGATGGAGCCTTTGGGGTTTTCTACGTATAGTATCATGTCATCTGCGAATAATGACAATTTCACTTCCTCCTTTCCAATTTGGATCCCTTTTATTTTTTCTTCCTGTCTGATTGCTGTGACTAAGACTTCCAGTACTATGTTAAATAAGAGTGGTGAAAGTGGGCATCCTTGCCTTGTTCCTGTTCTTAAGGGAAATGCTTTTAATTTTTGCCCATTGAGTATGATGTTGGCTGTAGGTCTGTCATATATGGCCTTTCTTATGTCGAGATATGATCACTCTATTCCCACATTGCTGAGCGTTTTTATCAGAAAGGGATGCTGGATTTTGTCGAAGGCTTTTTCGGCATGTATTGATATGATCATGTGGTTTTTATTCTTCATTTTATTTATGTGGTGTATCACGTTTATTGATTTGCGAATATTGTACCATCCTTGCATCCCTGGGATGAATCCCACTTGGTCATGGTGGATAATTTTTTTGGTGTATTGCTGGAGCCGATTTGCTAATATTTTGTTCAGGATTTTGGCATCTATGTTCATCAGGGATATTGGCCTGCAGTTTTCTTTCTTTGTAGTGTCTTTTTTCTGGTTTTGGAATTTGAATTATGCTGGCTTCATAAAACGAGTTTGGAAGTCTTCCTTCTTGAATTTTTTGAAATAGTTTGAGGAGAATGGGTGTTAGTTCTTCTTTGAATGTTCGGTAAAACTCCCCAGTGAAGCCATCCGGGCGTGGGCTTTTGTTTGCTGGAGAGTCTTGATTACATGTTCAATATCTTCTGTTGATATTGGTCTGTTCAAGTTTTCTATCTCTTCCTGGTCCAGTTTTGGGAGACTATGTGTTTCTAGAAATTTGTCCATTTCTCTTAGATTGTCGAATTTGTTGCAATATAATTGTTCATAGTAGTTGTTAACGCTCTTTTGTATTTCTGTGGTGTCAGTTGTTACTTCTCCTCTTTCATTTCTGATTTTGTGTATTTGGGTTCTCTCTCTTTGTTTCTTGATGAGTCTAGCTAAGGGTCCATTAATCTTGTTTATCTTTTCGAAAAACCAGCTCTTTGTTTCATTGATCCTTTGAATTGTTTTTTTGGTCTCTATGTCGTTTATTTCTGCTCTTATCTTTACTATTTCCTTCCTTCTACTTGCTCTGGGGTTTTCTATTTATTGTTATTATTTTTTTTATCCTCACCCGAGGACATTTTTTGTTCAGATAGAGCGGGAGGGAGAGAGAGGAAGATAGAGAGAGAGAAACATCAATGTGAAAGGGACACATCGAGTGGCTGCCACTCGCACGACCAACCAGGGCCAGGGACAAACTGCAACCGAGGTACATGCCCTTTGCGGGAACCGAATCCAGGTCTCTCCGGACCACAGGCGGACACTCCAACCGCTGAGCCAAACCGGCCAGGGCGCTCTGGGGTTTTCTTTTTGTTTGCTCTCCAGTTCTTTAAGTTGTGAGGTTAGGTAGTCTATTAGAGATTTTTCTTGTTTTTTGAGGTAGGCCTGTAGTGCTATGAACTTCCCTCTCAGAACTGCTTTCACTGCATCCCATAGACTTTGTGTTGTTGTGTGTTCATTTTCATTGGTTTCCATGAAGTTTTTGATTTCTTCCTTGATCTCCTCGGTGACCCATTCATTGCTTAATAACATGCTATTTAGCTTCCATGTGTTCAAATGTCTTTGTATGTTCTTCTTGCAATTGATTTCTAGTTTCATGCCATTGTGATCTGAGAAGATGCTTGATATGATTTCAGTCTTCTTGGACTTGTAGAGACTTAGTTTGTGCCCTAACATGTGGTCTATCTTTGAGAAGGTCCCATGTGCACTTGAGAAGAATGTGAATGGGGTGTAATTCTCTGTAGATATCTATTAAATCCATTTGCTCTAGTGCTTCATTTAGAGTCTCTGTTTCCTTGCTAATTTTTTGTCTAGAGGATCTATCCAGTGCTGTCCTCGGGTGTTGAAGTTCCCTGCTATGATTGTATTGCTATCGATTTTTCCTTTGAAGTCCTCCAGAAGATTTTTAATATATTTTGGTGCGCCTATATTTGGTGCATATATGTTTATCAAGGTTATATCTTCCCATTGGATAGATCCTTTCAATATTATGTAGTGGCCTTCTTTGTCTCTAGTTATGGCCTTCATTTTGAAGTTTATTTTATCAGATATGAGTATTGCTACCCCAGCTTTTTTTTCCTTTCCGTTTGCTTGGAAGATTTTTTTCCATCCCTTCACTTTCAACCTATGTGAGTCTTTTGTTGTGTGGTAGGTCTCTTGTAAACAACATATAGATGAGTCATGCTTTCTTATCCAATCAGGTACTCTGTGTCTTTTTATGGGGCATTCATTCCATTTACATTTAAGGTGATTATTGATATGTACTTATTTATTGCCATTTTTGTTTAGTGAGGTTCTATTTTTCTTCCAATTCTCCTGGTAATTACAGCAGTCCTTTTAACATTTCTTACAGTGCTGGTTTGGTGCTAATGTATTTCCTTAGCCTTTTTTTGTCTGGAAAGCTCTTTATTTGACCTTCCATTTTGAAATATAGCCTTGCTGGGTAGAGTAGTCTTGGATTCAGATCCTTGATTTTCATGACCTTGATTACTTCATGCCATTCTCTTCTGGCCTGTAGTGTTTCTTGTGAGAAGTCAACTGAGAGCCTTATGGAGTTTCCTTTGTAGGTAACCTGTTGCTTATCTCTTACTGCTTTTAGGATTCTCTCTTTGTGTTTAATTTTTGGCAGTTTGATTACTATATGTCTTGGTGTGGGCCTGTTTGGGTTCTTCTTACTTGGGGCTCTCTGTGCTTCTTGAACTTGAATGCCTTCTTCCTTCATCAAATTAGGAAAGTTTTCTGTCACTATTTCTTTGAATATATTCTCTAACCGTTGCTCATTTTCTTCTTCTTCGGAGACTCCTATGATGCGAATGTTATTCCGTTTCCAGTTGTCCCACAGTTCTCTTAAACTGTCTTCCTGTTTTTTAGTCGTTTTTTTCCTTTTGGTTTTCTGATTGGTTGATTTTTTTCTACCCTATCTTCTAATTCACTGATCCGGTCCTCAGCTTCCTTTACTCTGCTTTTTAGACTTTCCAATGTGTTTTTCATTTGTGATATGTCGTTTTTAATTTCCAACTGGTTTATTTTCAACATTTCTATGTCTTTACTCATGGTGCTCATGTCCTTACACATGATGTTGAGCTTCCTCAAGATTATGGCTCTGAATTCTAGTTCTGTTAACTTGGTTAACTGCACCTCATTTATCTCATCTCGGTAGAGGTCTCTTGTTCTTTCATTTCGCTTTTCTTTCTGTTTTTCACCATTTTGGCTATCACAGTGGGCTTTGGAGTCTGCCAAATTTTCCCTGTGGGTGTTGGTGTTCTGCTGTTTGTGGCTCCCTCTCCTGGGTTTGGATGAGGCAGGGAGGACCCACTTTAACCACCACTGTCACGTCTTAGCTTTCCTCTAGCTTTTTTTTTTTTTTGCCTGGAGGCTCTTACTAGAGGTCACCTGAAGACCCTTGGTTTCTGAGTTGCCTGAAAAACTTCCTCAGGTGCTCAGTGTAAGAGGATTTTCCGAGGGTGGGGCAGATGCTGGTTGTTAATGGGCCTCAATTAGCGTTTCAATGGCCACCAGGTGGGGTTGAATCTCCCAGGGAAGGGCCGCCACCTCTCTCCAGGGCCCTGGGAAGGAGTAAGATGACCACAGTCTTGTGTGGCTGCACTCAGCAAAAGCTCTGAGCACCCTCCAAATCCGAGTGTCCCCACACAGTTCCAGTCCAGTCTGCCTTCCCTCTGCCGGAGCCCAATGTGAGTGGCTGCTGCCAGTTTAGCCTCTGTCCAGACTCTGTGTCGTGGAGCCGCCTGGGACTTTAACCCAAGGGCACTGCTCCCAACTAAGGGCGGCCGAGTCTGCGAGTCTGTGGCACCAGCCAAGGGCGTAGCACTCAGCCGAGTTCGCAGGACTTAGCCTGGTCGCAGCTGAGGCAGCAGCAGCTTCCCGCTGAGTCCCCTGGTCCCATCTGGGTCTGTGCGGCACCAGCCAAGGGCTTAGCACGCAGCCAAGGCGGCAGCAGCTTCCCGCCGAGCCCCCTGGTCCCAGCCGAGTCCCCTGGTCCCAGCCCAGGCCACTGCAGACCGTGGGCTCCCTGACCCCTCTCGCATCCTCGCAAGCCTACCAGGATTGAGTCGGTGTCCCTGGTTATGTGCCTCCAGGCTGCCGTTCGGTTGCCGCTTCCTGACGATTTGCCTTTATTTTCCTTGTGAATCCAGTTTGGTCCTGGGAGATGGTCTGTGTCGCTCCATCCCCTCCGCCGCCATTTTTCTCTCCATGTGCACTTTTTTGAAATGTACTCTTTGGAGCTGGGCTTGAGCCATCCATGGTCTGGATTCACGATGCCATCAGGTATCAAGTCAGCAAACTGTCCTGGGGTCTGTGAGCCAGAAAGGACAGAGAGGGTGGGGCTGACCTGGTACCAAAAGGGCGGGGAGGCTGGGCTGGGCCGCGGTTCCCTGGCTCCCGAACCCTCCTCAGACCCACCGTTCTCTGGCTTCGGTCCCTCCCAGTGAGCAACGCAGCTCGGTCAGCACCGGGCAGGCAGGAGGTTGCAGTGTGAGGAGGCTGGGCCGAAAGTGATTGGGCAGAACAGCTACACGGACAGGAAGCAGCAGGGCGGGGTCGCTGCGAACCGCCTGGGAATGAAGGTCCCGACAGGCCAGGCCGGACTGTCCTAAGAACCAAATGCCACTCCTGGGTTGGCAGGAGCAGCCCTCTCTAGAGGCAGGTCAGGGTCAGGTGGCAGCTGACCCGTTTGCTGGTCTCAGAGTGGCCACCGCTTGAAGATAGAAAGAGTTTATTTCGGGATTGACAGAAGGAATCCTGCTGGGAGCAGTTCTATGAGCGTGTTACCTTCGGTGGTCACAGCAGAGAATGAAAATATCAAGGAAGCATGTAGGAGTTCCCGGAGAGTGACGAGCGAAAGGGGAGTCGGGAGGTGCAGGGGGGCTGCCTCGCCCATGGACTCACCACTGGGAAGCCTCCCTGACCCCCGTGCCGCTGCGCAGCCAGCTGAGCGCATGCCATTTGCCAAGTCACCCTGCAGGGCTTCTGCTCAGGTTCCGGATGCTCTGCCCAAGCTTCGTGCATTGTGCCCCAAGCTCTGAACCCCTGCCTTAGCGCTCAGAAGCCTCAAACCACCAGCGTCCCAGATCCTGCCCAGCTCAGTCCAGTCCACGAGCAAGGACTTGTCCCGACCTCACCTGAGCTCTGGGGGTGGGTGTTTGGGAACTTTCCTGTGGCCAAACCGTTGTCCCTACTCAGAGGAGCAGGGGCAGCCAGTGTTTCGGGACACGTCCTTTGTATCAGACACTGAGCCACGGGTGTTTGCCACGTTGGTTCCCCGAATCTTTACAAAAACACTACGAAGGAGTAGGCTGTTCTCCTCTATGCAAATGGGGAAACTGAGGCTCAGAGAGGTTAAGTGATATGCCCAGGTTCACCCAACTAGTGAGGGGGAGAGATAGGGCCCAAGTACATGTTTTCTCAGGTTCCAAAGCCTGTGCCCTCTGCACTCCTGCCTCCTGGGCAGAGAAGGGCTGGCTCTTCCCCGACCCGAGGAGCAGGCGCCACAGTGTCCCAGTGGGACCCAGGCCAAAATGTGCCTCAGGGAGTCCCTGCACTGACCTCAGGCAGGCCATCTGACCCTTCTGAGCCTCGGCCTGCAGGGTGGATGACGCGGGACCAGCACACGCTCCTTCCCGTGCAGGGCTGTGAACTGAGGCGAAAGCCAACGTGCATAGCACTTGTCACCGGCACCGTCGAGGCCGCCCCTGGGGGTAGAACAACCAGCCTTACCTGCGCTGAGGTGTCCTCCCCATGCGCACACTGGGGGCCTCTCCAGAACCCTGACCCCAAACATCCTGGGCTTGGACGGATGGAGATCTCACCACTCAGCCAAGAGGGAAGTCGTTTACGCTTCCTCGCGGGGTCTGGTCGTCGTGGGAAGAACGGGGAAAACCATGTAACAGGCCAAACATTTTTGTGTGCCAGCACACGAAAGAAAGAAAGAAATGTCTTATTCAAGGCCTGGGCAGCCAGCCAAGCTCCAGGGAACAATGGAAGGTGCCCAGGCGCAGGGACAGCAGGCAAGAGTCCTTCCCTGGAGGGGACAGCCCGCTGGAATCCAGACCTTTCCGGTCACTTCACATCACTGCAGGGCCGGACGGGACGGAGGGTGGTGTTGGCACTGTGGGAGGGCGTGATGGGCCTGGGTAGGCCCTGGGAAGTCACTGCGGGCTCAGCTCAGCACTGCAGCCAAGGAGGCCGGATGGCTTCGGAGCCCTCCTGGGTCCCCAGCTGTCCGTTTCTCTCCTCGTGGGGGGAAGGGTCGCACGGATACGGCCCCTCTTAAAACACTTCCTGCTTGGAAAGGCCCTCCTTTGTCAGCCCAGCCCTTCCTGTACTGCCCTTAGGCCAGTCCTCTGCCTGCCACCGTCCGCTGGGACCCTCGGAGATCACCCCCCCCCCGCCCCCCGCTCTTCCTGTGCTCTTCTCTCGCCTTTCCTGCCACCACCACTGAGCACGTGCGGTGCGCCCGCACCCGAAGGCGGGAGGAGGGGAGTGAATGAGCCGGCACTTGTGTAACCACGACTTTGTATTTTCTGATGTTTTGGCATCTGACCTCTCTGACCCAATAGTTAAAGATTTTTCTGATTGGCGGTGATATTAATGAGTGTGGCTTTTAAAATATTAAGTAATAAAATATGTTATTTGAAAAATCTACATTATTCAGTAAACTTACGTTCCTAATGACCAAGACGCGATGTTACATAATCATGGGCGGGTACAAGACCCAGCAGAGAACTGACGGACCGAGGGACTTGGAGTAACGGCACGAAAAGTTCACGGATGCAGTTTCAGGCTCTACTGTGCAACTAACCTTTAAGACTGTGTCTTCTTGAGTTTTGGGGAAGTATCAAAACAGAGTATCCACAATGATCTGAGAGGCTATTCCTGTACCCCCATCCTTCCAACCACGTGTGTGTGAGGCTGGGTTTTCTGCATCTGTGGCAACGCGAACAGCGTATCCCAGCAGCTCGGGGCAGAGCAGTGTGAGAAGCCGTCTTCTGTGGAGCCTGGGAGACGAGTCAAACTGTCAGACGGTGCCATTCTCACCAAAAGCTTTGGAAAATGTCATTGTTTTTCATAAAACACGCTGTTTATATGAGGATAGAATGGATTTCCTGTTGTTATTTTCAAGTGAATTAATATTTTTAGAATTAGAAAATCTAATAAATCTATATGCCACATAAACAAAAGTTTTCTGTGGTTTTTATTATTTTCTGCGGCCGCTGTCAATTGTAAACACGTGGAGAAATCCTGAGCAGCTCTGGCTGGAGGGCCGGGGGTGGCCTGTCCGCGCCTGGCTGTGGTCAGCCGAGCAGGGGAGCCGGGGGCAGTCGTGGTCGTGGGCCCCATGCAGCGGGTCACGGGCGGGCCGCTGTCCCTCGGGAGTTGTAGGCAGAGCAGGCACGTGACCAGCCTTCCTGTGGCTGCGCCGCCTCGTGAGGCCGGAGGGCTGGGCCGACTTGCTCGGCTCCCAGCACCCTGTCCAAGCGCAAAGCCGACGCTTAGAGCTCCGGCGGGAACACGGATGTCCTCTCCGGGACAGCGTGAGCTCCCCCAGGGCAGGGCCTGTTCACACTGAGCCCCCGAGCCGGGAGAACAGGGACAGAGCAACACGCAGGCCCCGCCCTCCTGGACCGTGCCATCTGGTGAGGGATGTTAAACAGTGTGCAGCACAGTGACCTAACTGTGAGCAGTGAAGGAAAAGCACAGGCTGACACGAGAGAATAAAGCAAAATGACGGAATTTGGAGTAGGGTCAGGGAAGGCCTCTGATGGTGTGATCTCTTCAAGCCAAGACCGGAGGGACAGCCAGTTAGCCAGGCAAGGGATGGGCCCTGGTGGCCCTGGGCCAGTTTCCTCCCCTAGGCACAGGGACAGCACAGCCCGGAGGACTGGGAACGGGACTGTGCCTGGCAAGGAGCAACAGCAGGGCGATGTGGCCTGGGAGGGGGTCTGCTGGGCTGTGAGGGAGGGGACATGTGTCCTTCTCTCAGTGACGGTGGGATGTTTCGGGAAGGAACGACATGAGCAGGTTGGGTTTGGACGGTTCATTCTAGTTACTGGGGGGAGGGGGTCGCTCGGAAATAGGGTAAAAGGACAAGTGTGGGAGCTGAGAGACTAGATCGGGTCCACTTGAGAGATGGTATTTCCCCGAGATGTCAGAGGAATGAAAGGGAGGACAGCTCGCTCCTTTATCGCCATGACCCTGTATATATACATGGACTGAGCTGTATTTTGTACTTGGAATCAGCCAAAGGCTGAGGAGCGATGAACTGAGATGTGGTTTGGAGGCAGAGCATTCTGGGCTTGTGAAAGAATGGATGAAGGGGCGGAGGGAGCAGGGAGGGAGAAGGTGCCTGAGCCGTATCCTGGTTTCTGGCTTGAGCACCTGGAGAACGCGGCCACGTTGGTGCGATGGAAAGACGGTGGAGCAGGCAGAGGGGGTCCAGCGTTCCGTCTGGACTTGAGGGGCTTGAGGGGTTTAGAAGCAGCCTCTGGGAGTCCGAACACATCAAGCCGAGATGTTCCTGGAATGGGGTGGACACTGCTCGAGTAGACACGGGTGGTCTGTTCCCTGTGGGACAGTGTGGACCGAGAGTTTCTCTAGCAGCGACTCCAGAGCTACGGTGGGGAAGGCTGTGGGAGGGGCTGCCCACTGAGGCCGGTCTCAGCTCCTCCCCCAGGAGGCTCTGGGCATCCCGGAAGATGACCTCTGAGACCCAGAGAGGAGGAGGGACCTTGGGTGGACCCACCAAACCTAACCATAACGATGCTCAGAATAAGTGGGTCAGCATCCCCAGCTCTGGTTAGACGTGGGAGACACCCCGGTCTTCTGTAGAGATCAGATACTGTGCTGTTCAGAATCCCAGCTGGAGCCTCGGTACTGCCACACACATCGCGAGCTCGGGGGGCTGGACAACAGAACAAGAGAGCTGGCCAAACGCCAAAGTGAAGCCCGTCTCCCGAGACTCTGGGCCTAGTTCCAGGCACAGTCATCCAGCATCCGGAGGAGCGGAGAGTTTGTCCTGGGCTGGGTTGTGATCGAAAGTCCGCTGGTGGAGGCATTGCAACCTTTTCGACGTGTTTCTGCCACTGGGGAGGGGGCACAGCTCAGGCCGGTGGGTGCAAAGCCACACCAGCCCCAAAGAGAAGGCAAGGGTGTGCGTGCCCGTGTGTGGGATTCTGAGGAGGTCTGGAGTGTGGCACGGAGGGGTTTTGGCTGAGACAGAGATGCTGGTCCAGGGCACTTTGAAGTCTTTAATGGAACCTTGCGTGTGTAATGGGTCATCCTTGTCCCTCTATCGCAGCCCAGTGCTGGCCGGGCTGGTGCTGTAAACTGCTTCGTGGGAAAAACGTGGAGGAGACCGAACATCCCAGGTGGGGGAGGGGACGTCTTCACGGGCCAGCGGCACAGGAGGCTGGACGCTCCCCAGGGCTCGTGGGAGGAGGGGTGTCAGAGGGGTAAAGGGAGGGAGGAGAACTAGATAGCATGGGGGATAAGGGCTGACAGAGGACAGCAGAGGGGTGGACGACCCCTGAGGGACATCAGAAGGCAGGGGGCAGAAGGGTGCCCTGGCCGGCTGGAACGGGAACCGGACACAGCGGTTCCTAGGCTTAGGCATTGGAGACTGGCGTGGAGACTGCTCTCTGACCTGGCGGTTTGCTGGCAGGGTCACTCAGCACATGATGGTTCTCTAGACCCTTCTGAGCGAATGCCCCCAAACATCTCTGATGTCATGTCATTTTTCAAACCAATATTTGTAGCTTTAAGTGTCACCTTCATTCACTCAGTCTCCCATCTACATACTCATTAATTAATTAAAAAACACACACATGTTGAGTGCATTCAATATGCGGGGCACATTCTAGGTACAAGGTTAAAACAGTGTGGTCATTCTGAAAGTGGGGTCTCGGGACCAACCACAGCATCACCTGGCATGCTAATGATCTATGACTGCCTAACAAGCCCCCCTCCCCCCAGCATAGTGGCCTAAAACTACAACCATTTGACCCCTCATAGTTTGTAGGTTCTGGATTAAGGTCTGCTGTGAAATGGCAGTTGACATATTGGCTGATGCCAGGCACCTGAAGTCTGATTGGGACTGGGGGACCTGTTTCCAAGGTGGCCCTGTCACCTGGCTGGCGGGTCGGTGCTGGTTGTTGGTGGGAGGCCTTAGTGTCTGTCACGGACGTCTCTCCACGCAGCTGCTTGACCGTTCTCACCACATGGTGCCCGCTTCCCCTGAGCGAACCACCCAGGACAGTAGCGGCAAGCTGCCATCTCGTTTATAACTGCGTTTTGGAAGTCACACACCATCACGTCCACAACACTCTATGGGTCACGCAAGTCAGCTCTGTTCAATGTAGGGGGAAACCCACCAGGAGTTGAGCAGGAAGCAAGAAATCACAAGGTCACACATCAGACATGCAAAGTCGCAGGCCTGACCCTGACCTGTTGATAGACACCCTGGAGGCCGTGCCCTGCAGGGTGTTTTCATCAGCCTCCCGGAGGTCTGGGGGCCATGGTGGTGACGGGCAGCTGCCCTGCTCCCGCCTGGCGTGAGGACTAGGCAGTCCTGAAACGATGCCCTCCAGGCACACGGGGAGCAGGAGCGGCTTCCTACCTGGTGTTTAGGGTCTGCTTAACCCGGATTCTCCCTGACCGGTCCCCCATTCCTCACTCAGCCCCTCCTACTTCACCTCTGGGGTTGTCTGGGCTCCTTCCCCCCATGCGCGTGCTCCCTTCTGTGGGTGGACGGCTGTGGGCTGACGGCTGTGGGCTGGCCTGGCTGGGCACAGCACAGTGGCTCCGTGAGTGGTCCTTGCCTCCAGTGCCCTGTCCTAGAGTTCCCATGCGAAGACCCAGACCCTGTGCCCTGCATCTCACCCAGGCCTGACCTTCCTCAGGCCCAAGGGAGGCTCCACTGCCACGGAGCGTCTCAGACACCATCTCCCCGAGCTCCTCCCTCTGGAATCTCAGCTCTGACTCCTGCAGACTAGCCCTCGGCGCCACGGGTGCGTTTCGTCCTGTTTCCCCCGAGAGTCTCCAGCTGTACAATCCTCGCGGCTCCATCACTGTCCGAAACCGCCTTGGTCAGTGTTGTTTTCCCGCTGTTTCTGTCGCCACCACCGATCCTGCTACACTGTCCTCCACCAACAGCACCCCCCCCCACCTGCCCAGCCCCCGTGGAGAAAGCTTTCAAGCTCAAATACCTCCACGTCGGCGTCTTGGCTCGGCTCATGGGCTCCTACTCCGTGCATGGCCCGCAGTAGGGCCTGGAGCCCGTGTGGATGGAAAGGGGCCACGTGCTAACCTGACAAGCTCAGGGAAGGCCCGCGTGGCAGCTTTGCACACTCAGAGCCTGAAAGTAACCACAGAGGATGGGGCCAGTCCACAGGCGGCTCCCTAAGTCCGTCAACCTCCGTTTCTGCGTGCCCCGAAGGACCTCCGAGCAGTCTCCCCTCTGGGGCAGCGCTGCTGGCGGTGTCCTCCCGCCGGGCTGGGCACACTGAGAGGGCAGACGGGGTCTGTGGGTTCCTCCGCGCTGGCTTCCTGTGGAGGAGGCCCTTGGAGAGCCTTGTCCCAGCAGTCCCCGGGGCGTCCCTCAGTCCCACCCCCTTTTCCTTTTATAAATGTAGCAGCTGAACTGTGACTCAAATACCCGCCATTGTCTTGTCATTGGAAGCAGGCGAAGCTCTAGCCGTCTCCAGGACCGGTTCCGGTTCCGTGCAGCTGGCCCAGCTGCAGATGAAACACCTCACAGCCCTGCTCAAAGCCGCCTGCGGGTGCGGGGCCGTCCGGGGCTGCCGCTCCCTGGTGGGCTTCCAGAAAGAAGTGCTGTTCGTAGACCTGAGCCCAGTACACACTGTTAGATGTAAACTGTAATTGAAAAAAAAACAAAAAGAACCTGTGTTTGGCCCTCTCTCGGTCTCTCTTTTTTTTAATGAATCACAAATTTTATTTCAAAATGTAAACGTTACTAATCATGCATTCACGTTAAAACAATCAAATTTACAGTTTAGTTCATTGTTTTCATTTTGCAGGGGACGTCCTGACAACCTAGACTCTAAGGCACACAAAGCACATACAAGGTTCTGTCGCAGGGAGCCAAGGCCGGACGGGGAACCACAACCTGTAACACCCCACGGGAGGGAGGTGGGCGCGGCCTCTGGAGCACGTGACGCTGGTCAAAAACAAGGAGGTTCCCACGGGAAAGGGAATGTGCGCTCGGCCGAAATGGTCTTGGACCCTTGGACTCGGCCGGGGAGTTTGGCGGACGATTCCAGGGACACTCCATCAGTGGCTTCGGACAGAGAAGGGGTCATCTGTGCAGCAGGTCTGGGGGCAGCAGAGTCCCCCATGCATGTCCCCAACACACCCACACAAGCAGTGCCGGAGGCGGGAGGTGTTGGGCCCTCCCTTGCTAAGTGATGCTCTTGGGGTCCCTCTGGCCAGACTGGGGAGGAAAGCAGCTTCCTGCTGGCCTCTGATGAGCCCTTGTTCAGAACAGATGGCAGCCGGTGCAGCAGAGACCTTCGGGGTGGCGTCGGGACCACGCCCGTTGCCGCGGCCCTGGCCTAGGGAAGCCAGGGCAAGGACAAGCGTGACGAAGGCCACGACAGAGTCTCCGAGAACCTGTGTTCTCAGGTGTGAGACAAGGGTGACCTCCACAGTCCCTTCCTGCCCTCACGCTCTGGGATTACAGGAGGAGCTGCCAAGCCTGTTGTAGACCCTTGACTTTGAGAGTCCTGCGGGCTCCCCTCAGTACGGCCCCCTTCCCCTCACGAGCTGCGATCGTCCTGCCAGTATTGCAGAGATAAGAGATGGATGCTGGCTACTAACTCCTAACAGCCTACATGCAACGCTTCATGTCCCATTTCTCTAGGAAACAGTCAAATGCACACCAGCAAGGTGAACTTTGAGGACTGTCCACTCCCAGATGTCAGGATGGTTTGAATTTGGGTCTGTGTTCATGCCCAAGCTCCAACTACTGGTAATAGTGTCCTCTATCAGTTATCGCTGAGATGCTCATCCTTGGTCATTAAGGAATTTAACTCCATTTATCGAGTACCTACCCCTCTTATCATGGGTGAAACAATCGTGGATGTTAGAGCAACAAAAAGAACAGAATGTTCTCTTCCTGGGGGACATAATTTTCCCTTAGGAGTATTATTTTTTAATCCTCATCCGAAGATATTTTTCCATTTATCTTCAGATAGAGTCGGAGGGGAGAGAGAGAAAGATACATATTGGTGTGAGAGAGACACATCGATTGGTTGCCTCCCACACAACCCAACCAGGGCCGGAGACTAAACCGCGAGGTAGGTGCCCTTGACCAGAATCGAACCCGCAACCCTTTGGTTCACCGGCTGACACTCTAACCACTGAGCCCAACTGGCCAGGGCATCTATTAAGTGCATTTTATGCGCCGATGGCCCAAGGGGACAGCTGTATGTCTGAGCACCTTAAGTCTTAGCACGTTGCCTTCATCAGAACAGCGGAGACTGATTTTTTAGTTAATGCAAAACTATGTGCTAGTCATCATGCTAAGCGCTTCGTAGGTATTTTCTCAATTAGTTTCCACGGCAATCCTATTCTAGAATGTGGAAACTGAGGCCCAGAGATCTCAAGTGCTCCGCCAAAGTCATGTAACCAGCAGGGACAGAAGAGACTCAAAGCAGTCTGCCTCCTCTGAAACCCACGAGTTTAGCATATGAATAGTCTGCTTCCTGTCCAGTTGACAATCCAGAAATACTGGCTGAGAAATTGATTGAAGAATGTTTTTGAGAGAATAAATCAGCTTGGCCGGTGTGGCTCAGTGGCCGATGGATGTTCCTCTTCCAAATTAATGTGAGTGAGGCCCTGACCGGGAGGTCCAGGAGCTCAGCAGAAGTGAGGACGGCCCTGGACGTCTGTCCCCTCATTGTGCTGCCCGTGTGCCGGGAGCCTGCTCTCTCGGCCTCTGCAGCCTCCCGTCTCAGCCGCGCCTCAGGAAAGCCCAAGAGACTCACCCCACCGAGGGGCAGAGGCGTCCTACGGCCGGATGAAGAGAGGGGAGCATGAGCCGCTCCGAGGGAGAGGCTGCGGGGTGCGGAGGAATCGGGGCACGATTCACAGGGCCCTGATTGACATTGACCCAGGCCAGCCTCGTTCTCCGTGCCAACCAGGCAGAGGAGCAGGCGGGAATCTGCCCTAGTGAGCGCTTGCTACCATGTGCCAGGGCGCTGCCGAGGCCTTCGACTGCAATCTTCTGAGTCGGGTTTGAGTACTTCCGTCTGACAGATGAGGAAACTGAGGCTCCGAGAGGCTACGTAACCAAACCCTATGCTCGCAGCACGTGGTGAAGCTGGGTTTGAACCTAGATGTGTCCTACTTCTGAGCCCATGTGGCTCCCTCAGGAGGGGGCGTGTCACGCCTGGTGTTTCCATTCCTTGGGTGGCAGGGTCCAGGGTCCCCTCTACTTCCCTCCTGCTTCCTGGCGGCCTCCCTGCCGCTGGCTCACACTGGCGCTTCTAGAGCTAGAAGGTGAATCCTTTGCGTGTGTGTGTGTGTGTTCACATACAACACACATGTATGATGTGGGAAGGATGGAGAGGAGAAGGAAAGCTTCTGAGCCTCAGACTTAGGGTCTCTGCAAAAATGTGGGGTCTGTGGGGTCACGCGAGGCCGCCTCCCCCCCACACCACCAGCTCCTTTGCAGCCCAACCTGTCTCCTCCCCGCCAAGCTCAGGTGCCAAACAGCCCCAGGACTCTGCCGTTGCGTTACAGTTATCCCAACGGGGATAATTGCAGATAGACACAAAAACAACTGTATTTTACTCAATTCCTCCTTCTTCTATGTGCTCAAAAGCTTTAGGGGGAAAGGCTGTTCCAGAAAATTATACCCTGCAGCTCCCTTTCTGCTGCTCATGGGAAGTCATTTAAGATGGAAATGAGAGCCCATTATTGCATTTAATCACCCACCAAATGAATGGCATATGTAATGGAGATGGCAAGCTCCTCCAACATGTGTAAGATTTCTACTTAATGCATTTCCAAACGTGTTGCAAAATAATTCATTAACTAGAAATGTGTGTGGCTGGGACTGTCTCAGGGGAAAAGCAGGGCCAGGGAGTGGGAGCAAGGATGTGGGAACCATTAGTTCATGCCTGTCCCCGGGGATGGAGAGAGCACAGCATCTGCTCCTTACGTGCTCTGAGGTGCAGGCCCCTCCTCACCAGGGCTGGGCCAGCACTGGGGCCACAGGGCAGGAGGGACTGGTCCAAAGCCGAGTGGAGAGAAGAGGGTGGGGCTAGCTCATCTCCAGGCCTCTCCCCACCCCAGGTTCCCATATCCCCCATATTGTAGCCCCAGGTAATAAGTAGAAGCAGAAGTTGGGTGTGGGGAGAGAGCTTCAGAAATAGTAGAGACAAGAAAACTGTCTCTGAGATAGTTATTGGGGTGCAGGCTCTTTCATCCCCCCCCCCCCCCACCAATGCTCTAGCTGTGTCCTCTCTGGCTTTGGCTCCAGGCTATTGTTATGTATTAGGGATATTTGTTCATTCACTCAACCAGTCAACATTTATGGAACATCTGTTGTTTGTGGAAAATCTGCTTGTTAATTCAGCTGTGCAAACAACCAACCTTCTTATTAAATGCCTATTATTCATTCATTTCCTCATTCACTCATTTGTTTTAAGCAATGAACTAACCAGCCAATATATATTGAATACCTGCTAATTCACGTATTCATGCATCCAACGGACAACAAAGTACCTACTGTTTGACTGATCATGCATCCATCCATCCATCCATCCATCCATCCATCCATCCAACCAATATAGATTGAATATTAAATCCTATTTATTCATGCAATCCACAAACATGTACAAAGATCAAGACACAAATCCTACTTTCAAGGAGCTTAGAATCAAGTAACAATATTAATAGCTAACATTCGTTTAGCATTTAATGTATCTGCTCAGCTAAATGCTTTACATATATTAACTCTTTTGCTAACATAGGTACCACGAAGAAACAGGCATAGAGAGGTTAACTAAATTTCTCAATGTTACACAGCTTTTTTGGGAGGAGAAAGAGATGAACTGGCTCTTTCTCTGGGAGATATAGGAGTTGGCATTTGATCTGGATATTTTTAAAAAATATTTTTTCTTTATTGGTTTTAGAGAGAGAGGAAGGGAGAGGAAGAGAGAGATAGAAACACTGATGAGAGAAAACATCGACTGGCCGCCTCCAGCATGCCCCCATTGGGGATTTGGCCCACCACCTGGGCATGTGCCCTGACTGGGAATCAAACCGGCAACCTCTTGGTGCTGTGTCGACGCCCAACCACTGAGCCACACCAGCTGGGCTTGATCTGGATCTTAAAGGAGACATAGGGGTCTGTGAGCTGGGGAAAGGTAGGAGAGGGATCTTGAGCTGGTTAATGTTGGGAACTGGGGAACACAAAGACATATAGAGCATGATTTCTACCCTCGGGAGCTTCCACAGGCATAGATAACATCCCCACGAGGAATGGTGGGGATGGTCTGAGATGGTGAGCAACGAATCAGGAAAGTGGTACAAATGAAATCGGTAGCAGCAGAAGGATGGATTCTTCCGGTCAGTGGTGATCAGAGATGCAGTCGTGGAAGACAGCTTAAGGCAGTCCTTGGATGGAGGCTGAGGAGGATCTCCTGACAGAGGCGGGGCTGGGGAACACAGCAGCAGGTGGAATGACCTGGGAGACACCTGGGCTAGAATACAAGTGGGGCCATTCAGGCTTAAGTATGTGAGCAGGAAGGGAGGGCGAGTCTGGAAGAAGCTCACGTGGCCATCTAGGGAGATTAGGCTTTATTAAGGAGGCAGTGGAGAGAGCCACTGGACATTTTTGAAGTGCTAATTGTTCTCTGTCTTGTTTGTATGCGCCAGGAGAAGGAATCCCTCAAGTTGCATCACCCAGATCCCTTGCTGGCCAGCTTCAGATTAGGTTCAGTCAATACAGGGACACTGGCAGCGAATCTGAACGGAAGAGCAAACAACTCCACTGCTCCGTCCTGCTAATTGCAGCTGTGTCTTTCCAGAAATTTAATATTTTTTTATGTTTCAATTATAGTTTACATGCAATATTACATTAGTTTCAGGTGTACAATATAGTGATTAGATATTTATATAACTTACAAAGTGATTACCCTGTTAAGTCTAGTGCCCATCTGACACCACACATAGTAAGCACAATAGTATTGGCTATATTCTCTGTGCTGTATTTTACCTCCCTATGACTTTTTATAATTAGCAATTTGTACATCTTAATCACTTCCCAAGATATATATACACCATATCTTCTTTACCCATTTATCTACTGGTGGACACTTAGATTGTTTCCTTATCCTGGCTATTGTAAATAATGCTGCAATGAACATAGGAATGCATATGTCTTTTCTAATTAGTGGTTTGTGTTCCTCTGAATAATACCAAGAAGTGAAATTACGGGGTCCTTGTTTTAAAGTCTATTTTGCCTGATATAAATATTGCTACTCTAGCTTATTTTTGTCTCTATTTGCATAAAATATCTTTTCCATCCATTTACTTTCAGTCTGTGTCTATCTTTCAATCTGAGGTGGGTCTCTTGTAGGCAGCATATGTATAGGCCTTGTTTTCTTAACCATTCAGCCACCCAATGTCTTTTATTGGAGCATTTAATCCATTTATATTTAAAGTGATTATTGATAGGTACTGTTGCTATTTTATTATTTATATTTATGTTTTGTTTTGTTATTTATTTATTTATTTATTTATTTATTTATTTATTTATTTCCTTCTTTAAAAAGTCCCTTTAGCATTACTTACAATACTGGTTTTATGCTGACAAACTACTTTAACTTTTTCTTGCTGGGAAGCTCTTTATTTCTTTCCATTTTAAATGATAGCCTTGCTGGGTAGAGTAATCTTGGTTGTAGGTCCTTCCTTTTCATCACTTTGAATGTTTTGTGCCAATCCCTCTGATCTGCAAAGTTTTTGTTGAAAAATCAGCTGACAGTCTTTTGGGAGCTCCCCTGTAGATAACGGACAGATTTTCTCTTGCAGCTCTTAAGATTCGCTCTTTAACCTTTGCCATTTTCATTATGATGTGTCTTGGTGTGGGCCTCTTGGTCCGTCTTGTTTGGGACTCTGTGGTTCCTGGACTTGTACATCTACTTCCTTCCAGAAATCTATATGACTTTTAATCTAGGTAGTTCTAATATTCACACAAGTCTGGCCATCATTGATCTATATTGTTTACAAATCACTTTCTCTTTTAATCTTGTAAATGAAAACAATATTATTATCTATATTTTACAGTTTAAAAAACTATAACTCAAAAAGGTGATGTATCCAATGTCACCAATTTTGAAGCAGAATAGCTGGGATTAAAATTCACATTTCTGGGTTCTGGTCAAAATGGCAGAGTAGGTTAATACTGTGCTTGTCTTCTCCCATGACCACATTAAAATTACAACTAAATTATAGACCAGTCTACCTGAGAACAATCTGAAGACTAACTGAACAGAAATCTTACAACTAAGGATGTAAGGGAGAAGCCATGTCGAGACTAGTAGGAGGGGTAGAAATGCAGCATGGGTTGGCCCCACACCCATGTGCTATGAATAAAAATCCAGAGGTCTATCTCAGCTACAGAGGTCCCCAGTGAAGAGTGAGGGTCCAAGCTCCACACTGGACTCCCGAGCCAAGAGCGTCAATGCTAAGAAGAGGAACTCTGACAAATCTGGTTGTGAAAATCAGCAGGTATTTGTCTGTTTGAATGAGAGTGAAGACTTCTGGGAACCAAGGCATCCTCTTAAAGGGCTCATGTACAGACTCACTTGGTCATAGACACTTATCCTGGGTTTCAGTGAAGGAAAAGCAGGTCAGGAACTCCAGAGACATATAGGTAGAAACTTAATTGTGTGGCTTCAAGGCAAGGGCTAGAAGGACAGCTGCCATTGCTCCTGTGTTGAGCCTTTGTCCACTCAGCCAAAGCTAAACTTGCATTAACCTGGTGAACACTACTTCCCCCCACCTGGCAATTCCTCAAGACCGCGCCTCACCCAACTTGTGCACCACCAGAGTCTTTCAGCAGCAGGCAGCTGGCCACAGCCCACACTGCAGTCTTCCTTAGAAACTCCCAGCGCTCCACAGGCCCCAGGCAAGATGGTGGTTGGCCTCAGGGGGCCCCAAACAATCTGATTAAAAATGGACTGAGGACCTGAATAGGCATTTCTCCAAAAAGGAAATCCAGTTGGCCAATAGACATATGAAAAGATGTCCAAGGTCACTAATCATCAGAGAATTCAAATGAAAACCACAATGAGATATCACCTCATACCTGTCAGAATGGCTATCATCAATAAATCAACAAACAACAAGTGTTGGTGAGGCTGAGGAGAAAAGGGAACCCTCATGCATTGTTGGTGAGATTGCAAACTGGGGCAGACCCTATGGAAAACTGTATGGAGTTTCCTCAAAAAATTAAAAAGAGAACTACTTTATGACCAAGTAATTCCACTTCTGGGTATTTATTCAAAAAAATCCAAGACACAAATTCAAAAAATATATGTACTTCTATGTTTGTTGCAGCATTATTTATAACAGTCAAGATAAGCAACATAAATGCCCATCAATGGACAACTGGATAAAGAAGAAGCAATACATACATATAATAGAATATTACTCGGCCATAAAAAGGAATGGAATCTTACCACTTTTCACAGCATGAATGGACCTAGAGGGTATTACTTCACTTACTTACTAAGTGAAGTAAGTCAGACAGAGAAAGACCAATACCATGTGATTTCACTTGTGTGTGCAATCTAAAGAGCAAAATAAGTAAACAAACAAAACGGAGACTCATAGATGCAGAAAACAAATGTTGCCAGATGGGAGGGGTGTTTGGGGTCTGGGTGAAAAAGGTGAAGGGATTAAGAAGTACAAATCAGTAGTTACCAAACGGTCATGGGGAGATAAAGTACAGCATAGGAAATACAGTCAATAATATTGTAGTAACTATGTATGATGCCAGATGGGTACTCAATTTATTGGGGGAATCACTTCATAAATTATATGTCTAACTGCTATGGCATACACCTTAAACTAATATAAAATAATATTGAATGTCAACTGAAATTGACAAATAAAAAAATCAACATTTCTTATATTCAACTTCCTGGGAAAACCAAAACTAAGTTAGAAGATCTTTATAATAATTGAGTTATGTTATTTTCTTGAAATTATTTCCTCTAATCTTTTCATTGCCTATTTATTCTCTTATGCCCATCTTAATTAGCATTTGCTCCACACAGCCCTCTTTGACTTCCCAGCTAATTATAACCTCATAATCCTGTGGCTATGCCTGGTTTGTAGATGCTTGTTATCTCTGTGGTTAGTGCACAGTTTGCAGAATCTTTGGTCTCTTTGAGTCAATAATCTCACTTACCCATCGCTAACCCTTGTATCTCAGCATCAGCTCGATGATGAATGATTTCA
Organism: Molossus molossus; assembly: GCF_014108415.1. NCBI lineage: Eukaryota > Metazoa > Chordata > Mammalia > Chiroptera > Molossidae > Molossus > Molossus molossus. The sequence goes on along the minus strand of NW_023425348.1, from coordinate 6,836,623 downwards.
TTTATGAAACTCCAGATCATCACTCTCTGACTGCTGACTCTCTCGGCCTGCCAGGGGTCGTTGCAATGCAATAAACTACAAGCAGACACTGCTAGGAGTGAGGGGGAGCATCGCGAGGGAGCAAATGCTCCAGATCTCTGGATGCAGCCCAATTTCTTTGCAAAGTGGGGAGTTTTAGGTAATGATTTCCTTGAGATGGCATCTCTGCTCACCATACATGCAGGCCCAGTATATTACCTGTCTCTCACTTTTTTTCAGTGGAGAAACATCAAGGGAGATACAACAAAGTAAATCCATTCACGCCTGGGCTTTCCGCCCATTGTTTCTTTTGGGGCAGCATTTCAACCCTTTGACATGCAAACCTTATCTATTCACATATATTCAATACATTCAGTTCAGACAGGGTGATGTTCCTACCCTCCAGGCAAACCTTATCTATTCACACACACACTTTGATCCTTGGCTGCCCAGGTCATGAGAATGCTTATCTCAAGGTTACATTTTGTTCATCCACCAACCCCCAAATCTACATGTGATCACACTCCCCATCCCTCCAGGTTTATCACTCACTGTTTATGGATTCCTTGTTAGTAATTGCTCAATAAATACTAGGTATTTCTTATTAGGGTGAGTGGGAGGAAGATGAGTCAGCCAAACAGACAAAGATAATTCCTGAAGGGAGGAAATAGCCCTGCAGGTAGGGTTTATCTTATCTTATGTCAAGTGGAGGCCAGGAAAGATCATTATTGCGTACCTGTTCTGTGTTGGGTACTTACTGGCACTGCCTAGTTTAATGTATAAATCTATATGTCTATTGTTTTTTTTTTTAATCCTCACCCGAGGACATTTTTCCATTTTTTTGTTCAGATAGAGTGGGAGGGAGAGAGAAAGAGAGAGAGAGAGAAATCAATGTGAAAGGGACACATTGAGTGGCTGCCACCCGCATGACCCAACCGGGGCCGGGGACAAACTGCAACCGAGGTATGTGCCCTTAGTGGGAATCAAACGCGGGTCTCTCTGGACCACAGGCCAATGCTCTAACCAGGGCTATATGTCTATTTTTATTTTACTGAAATAAACTAAGTTTGGTGAGGTGAAGTGAAGTCCTCTAGGCTCCCACCTCGTGGCGGCAAAGCTGGGACTTGAACTTGCAGCTGTGGGGTTGCCACACCCTCTGATTCAGGAGTGCTGTGATATAACACCCCAGGCAGAGCAACCGCAGCAGGACCACAGGCTCTCAGGACCCAAGCTGTGCCCAAGGACCTCAGCTCCACTTTCCGGTTTGCAGGAGATTTGCTCTGTCCCCTCTGCCCCCGGCCACCTGCCGATATCCCCAAAGAGGTCCCGGGTAATGACTAAGCTGAGAGCTGTCCCGTCCAACCTCCCAGCCCTAGTGGGAGAGACTTCTGAGGTACATAATGGCTTTTAAAATGTAATTTAACTTAATGCTCTGCTGCATTGTTACTAGTATAAGCCCCATGTGTGTCTCCGGGACAGCCGATCATAGACAATTTCACAGAGAAAATGTCTAAACTGAGGCAGCTGCTACTTTTCTGAACACATAGGGTGTTTAAGCCACCTGGCCAGAGGCTGCGTTGGTGGCCTCAGTGACTGTAGCTGAGATTCTAGGCTTCCAAGAAAATGTCAGGGAGAAGGCCCCCACGATCCCTTTGGGAGGGGCACAGAGACCTGTGCTGAGGACACCCTTGTCCCCATGCCTCACCCGCCCCAGACGGCAGGGGTGGGGCAAGGCTGCCCTCATCCCCAAGGGAACTGGTGTGCACTGGGGCTAAATGCTTTGCATTAGTACTGAGGCAGCTCAGAAGAAAGACGGGAGGACTTGTAACATTCTCCGGGCTAATTGGAGGGGTCTCGTCAGAGATGGCTAGCGCCCGAGGACACCGAGTCACATCACAATTCAACCCTCATCTACTCAGTATACAGAGCAAATGCTCAACGTACACGCAAGTAGGGGCTCCACTGGCCTTCCAATTTCTAACATCAATCTCCCCTCCTCTTCCTCCAACACCAAAGCTGTCACTGAGGGGTCCACTGGGTTCCCTGTGGGGTGCCACCCTCCCTCTTCCTCTGTCACTCAAGCCACGTTTCAAAACTCCTGCTTCGCAGCCGGGGCCTTTATTGCTGTTAGGTAGGACACGGTGTGTTGATGTGAAGCGACTAGAGCAGGTAAGAAGTGTTGGATGGGCAAGGGGAACCTCTCTATGTCCCGAGGATGAGCACACAGTGTGGAGAGGCCCTGGGTCCCAGGTTTCAGCCTCTGCGTTGCCAGCCATGACCTTCTGAAAGGAAGGAACCCGAAGTTCAATGACACACCACACTCCTGGGCAAGCCTAGGCTCTCGTTTTGCTTCAGGCCCTGCGGTGACCGCCAAGACTTTTCATTCACCATCACTCCTTCAATCCATCAGTCTGTTCATCTTTCTGTCTGGCATTATATTTTTGCCACATGTGTCAGAAATTTCATCCTGAAAAGAGTTCAGACTTTGCTGAAGCCCAGTCCCTGTCTCCCCTCCAGCCTTGTCTCTCTTGACCCTCTGCTCACGGTTTGTACCCTACTGACCTGGGCACACTCTCACCTCTCAGCTGTGACACTTGTCCCTCCTGCCTCACACTCTCTCTACGTTGACTTCTCACAGTCCCCTCTCCCACTCACTCCGCAGGCTGGCGTTGAGAGGTCAGTTTCTCAAGGAAGCTTTTATCACCTCCACTCCATTGTCCGTGTCTGGGAAAATGTCCTTGCTTATCCATGCTTTCTTAGTGTCTTGAGTTTGCCACATGAGGACACCTGTCACCCTATAGGTGAAGCCATAAGTGTCATCTCCACGTGGACAGGTCTGTTTGTGGTCACTTTCAAGGGTTTTAGCCCAGGGACGGGAAGCTGTGGCCGAGGCTGCTTCTCCTTCCCCATCCTGAGGCTGTCCAGAGTCATCCTGACCTGGGGATCACCCTAAGCAGCTTCTGCTCATGAAGGAAATCTCAGCTATTGGTCTGTGGTTGTTCCTGGCTATCACATGAGTTAGGGGATTAGGGCCTAAGTGTTGCATCGGTGGTTAATTTTGCCACAACTTGACTGGGCTACGGAATGTCCAGAGAGCTGCTGAAACATGGCTGGATGACCGTGAGGGTGTCTCCGGAAGAGATGTGCATTGGAATCAGTGAAGATGCCCCTCATCTGTGGGTGGGCATCGTCTAATCAGGTGAGGCCTGGCCAGGACGCAAAGGCAGAGCAAGGGCGAATGGGCTCTCTCTGCTTGGATGGAGCCGTCTGTCTTCTCCTGCCCTCTGACGCCGGAACTCCTGGGCCTCGGGCGCTCGGATTCGGACCAGGACACTCAGGCTGAATGACACCACCTGCTGTTCTGGGTTCACAGCTTGCAGACGGCAGATCGTGGGGCTTCTCAGCCCCCATAACTGCGTGATCCAGTTCCCCTAGCGAGTCCCCTCAGACGTGTACACCCCTCTGGTGCTGGTTCTGTGGGGACCCTGGCTGACACGGGCGGGGAGGAGTAGTCTGCCCCTCTGAGCTCTGCAGGCGGCAGGCAGCATGATCAGACGACCCATGCTGCTCACCCCGAACTCCAGGCTCCGAGGAACGCGGCGGGGGAATCCAAAGGCGGCATCGGGGGTCGGCTGGTGGAGGGGGTGGCACTGCCCGACGGCCTGTGTTTGCTGGAGAATGTGCCGCCTCGTCACAGGTGTCACGGAGCGTCTCTCTCCTGTCCGGGCACAATGTCAAGCTGTGGGAGCAGAGGGTCCTGGGGCAGAGCCGGAGCAGTCACAGGTCGTCATGGCAAGCGTCCCTGGAATTCTAGCTACCTTATCGTCACACTACTGTATGTTTACATATCCTAATGACGAGATTGCACATTTCAGATAGTAGGTAATTATGAGTTCTATTACTTAAAGAAAAATACTTGGGGATAATTACACAATTACGAAGTACAATTAGAAAATGACATATAATTAAATTTAGAAAAGCGTTTGAAACGCTCCTACCTCCCATCCCGCCCTCCTGTACGAAAGATTCTTGTCTTTATTCTCTCCCTTCTTTCTCTTCTTCAAGTCCAAGTGACGCCCAGGCCAGTCCAGTGTGAACAAGGGCTGACTGTTCCCCTGAGGATGCGAGGACATTGCATCTCAGGGATGTAAGCCCTCATGGCCTCCTGGGAGTTCAGGGACCTGAGGCTGTGGAATCAGAGGGGCCTTTGGTCAGGTCCTGGGGAGTCGCTGTCCAGTGCTCCTTGGTTCTCCATTGGCTGGGGTGCAGAAAGGGAGGGAGGAGGGGCCGCACAGTCCGGGGCTGGGAATGTAGCAAGAAGTGGGGCTTCTGACTGTGACTGGAAGCAGCTTGTCCGAGGTCAGCTCCCACCTGGCGACAGCAGGTCATCACCTGACAGTATTTCCCTTTCCCAGCCCTGCGGTCCTCGGTCCTCGGCAGCACCTGATGGGGCAGGGAGACGGGCAGTTCTTGTTGCCCGTGGCAACCCTTCCTTGGCTCTCTCCGTCTTCACACTCCTGGTTTTGTCTTCGGTTCTCTGGTGCCCTTCTCAGTCTTCTTCATGGCTTCTTTCTCCAGTTGGCTCACAGGTTCCATTTTATTGTTCTTCAGAGTTCCATCCTGTGTCTCCCTCTCTTTCCTGTCTTTGGCGATTCCAGTGGGCTGGAAGGAGCAGGAGGTGAGGCTGGGTGAGCAGGGAGGCAGCCCTTCCTCTGGGCACACAGTGTGCCTTTCGCAGACCTCCCTGCAGCTGTGGGTGGCACGGAACTGTGGGCAGAAGCAAGGGGCCCCCTTCCAGGCTTGTCCCGTAACTCTTCCTCCCTTCCTCCTTCTCCAGCATCTGCGGAGTGTCCACGTCCAACATTCAGTCTCTCGGAGGAATCAGGAATCCCACCGTCTCCAGAGCAAGAGCTCCTCTTGCTGCTACTTAGAGTTTGAGCAAGAAAGACTTGAGTGCATTAAGTCATTGCGATTTCTAGGCGCATCTGGTGTAGCAGCTGCTTCTAGATGAAAACAGCCGCGCTGATATGAAAGACGACGCGAACCTCCGAGTTAGTATTGGCAGAGTTCTCGCTCTCTTCCGGTAGGTCCAAGCCGGAATCCAACTTGTATTCAAAGTGGATAGAATTGGTTAGTCTGGTGGAAGCCTTAGCGCCTCCCTGGCATCCACTCTCTTCATTGGCTGGTTCCCTCAGTTCTGCTCAGGTCCCTGACCCTCGTCCACACAGCCCTGGGCTTGAGGGGAAGCTGGCTCCTCCCTCAGCCCCAAGGTCTAACCCACCCCTCGCTGCAGGAGCCCAGGCCCGTGTGAGTCCTGGCTTGGGGGTTTGATCAGGAAGGGCTAGGACCCAATTCGCCCAGTGACACATGGGGTGAGTTTCCTGGGGGTGTTTGGAAAGATGCTTCTTCACCCTTAAGAGAGAGACACAGACACCGTCACTGAGGAGCCCAGAGTTCTGAAAACAGGGCCACACCCCAGACCAGCAGTGGGCGGGGAGCCTGGCCTCTCAGAGCCGCGCCCAGTCTGGGCAGGCAGGTCCCTCGGACTCCTTCGTCCCCAGTCTCAGCCGGCTGCGAAGCTCACCGAGTACCAGCTGAAGATGCTTTCGGCGGAAGGTGTCAGGAAACCCAGCGGACATCGCCTGAAACCATAACGGGCTTATCCGAGAAAGGGTGGGGCGGAGCTGGGTTCAAGCAAGGCTTTTGCCCATTTTTTTGAGACACTCTCCCCATCCTTCTCTTCTTCAGGCGGGTGTCCTGCGGTGACCCCAGGCCTCACAGCCACAGACAGGGAGGAGGTCACACCCGGGCGTCCTGACGGATGTTTGCAGCCTTCTCAGGTGCCTGGGCCCGTGACTGCACGTCTTCGTTCACTCCCACAGGGGGCTCCCCACGGCCATTGTCTGTACGTCACTGAATCACCAGAGGCGTGACGGCATTTCCCTGTGTCCAAGTCCTCGAGGCTCCTGTGCGTGGCCGACACAGGCCGTGTTCTCCCCCTGACTGGTCTCACCCTGTCCCTCAGCGCGAGCGCTCACCGGTCCCTTGATGACCTCACCCACAAGTGCGGGGCGGACTCCTCCACAGGCTCCTCTTGGTCTTGCAGTGTCACCACCTGCTGCACTGCTGGCCCTCATCCCTGAAGCCCTACCGCAGGAACCCCTTGGTGCACCTTCCTCAGCCTCCCTCCTGCGAGCAGCTTCGTCCCCACTCCTGCACACACACGTCCACAGCGGCCTCTTCCCTGCACGGCCGCCGAGTGCTCCTGTCTGTCTCCTGCACGGAGGGTGAAGGTCCTCATTCATTCCACCAGCATTGGTGCTTTGAGTGATCAGCGTGTGCCAGACACGGTGCATGGTGCTGGGAACACGAGAAAACAATGCAGCCAACGTGTAGCACTGACCAGAGGCCGGCCACTACTCCACACATGTTGTGTGCCTTAACCTAGAGAGCAACAGTTTGCTGGGCGTCAGGAAGGGAATGTGACCCGTGCACCTGGGCGCAACAGTGCATTTCCATCCCCTCCCCAGGAACTTAGAATACAGCCATTCTTCTGACAGTCCATACTGATGGACACACAATTGTTTTTGCAAATTTAGGTGATAGGAGAGGCAGGGCTGGAACCCAGCACTTTCTGCCCCAGATCTGTTATTTCTGCTACATCACACCTGTTCCACTGCACCTCCTCCCGGCTCCTCCTCTGCCAGGGGGTGATGATAATAATACCTTTCCTTTTCTGCTTCATTTGATTTGTGAAGAAGATCCAATCTGAGGGTGATGAAAGATTTTCAACCTATAAAGCTCTTTGCAAATATGAGCTGTCATTATATCTATGTAAGAACGGGATGGAGCTGAGGAACCGGGAAGTGCAGGGTTATTGAGGGAAATATTGAGGGAAATGCCTGCTGGGCTGCCTCCAAGTAGAGCAGCCGGTTCCTACAGACTCAGGGTTTTAAACTTAGGGCTGGGGTGGGGGGTTGCCCCACCGAGGAGTCGGGTGGTCCTTGATTGTTCGGGGTGGGGGTCTTTCCGAGAGTGGTTCTTCTGGTCAGTTTAGGTTCGGGTGGGGGTTCAGGACACTGCTCCGCCTGGCCGGAGCGATAAGCTTTGGTTTCCTGGAATAAGGGGCGTGGGGTGAGGTTAAACAATAAGAGGCTGAGGGTAGTAATATGGAAGTTAAAGTTAACAATCGATACCTGTGTCTAAGGAGTCCTATTGAACATCTGTTTTCGCCTAAAATAAGGCACCTCTTCAGGTGCTCATCCTTGAGGGGTTCTGAGCTGCACAGGAAGGGGTGCTGCCCTCGGGGTCAAGGTCTCTGGTGGCTTCCTGACTCCTCTGGCCCCGGAGGCACAGGTCATTTCTGATCAAGCAGGTCATTTGCCTTCATTGGAAGAGTTTTTGTCCCTCTTTCTTCTTCTATCACCACTTTCCACCTCCTTCAAGCTACCTGGCCTGAACCCCCAGTTCCAGGTTCTCGCGTCGGTGGGAAGCCCCACAGATGCTGACACCTGCTGGAGGCTGCCCAGCAGGCCCTTACCCGGGTGCAACCTGAAGCTGAGCCCCTGTCCTCGCCCTCTCGCCCGGGGTAGAACCGGTGGAGCTCCGAGGATGGCGGAGCAGGCCACAGGCAGGCCCGCAGGAAGGGCGTGGCTGCAGGTGGCAGTGCGTGGCTCCCCGGGGACACCCAGGGGAGACCCTGGGAGCCTCACTCTGGCCTCCTGCTGACTGAGGAGGAGGATGGTCCCCTGGGACTGGAGTGTCGGTGGTGGAGCAGAGTGACTCTTCTCATCTTACACACGGGCTCAACCTTCTGTGATGATGGCCTTCAGTTGGCTGGAAACAATGGAAAGTTTAACCTCAGCTCAGTCTGGGGGCAGTGAAGAGGGAGCCTGGTCTGAGTGCAGCACCCCTCTCCAGGCCTGTCCCTGGGGCAATGAGGGAGCCTGGTCTGAGTGCATCCCCCCTCTCCAGGTCTGTCCCTGGGGCAATGAGGGAACCTGGTCTGAGTGCAGCACCCCTCTCCAGGTCTGTCCCTGGGGCAATGAGGGAACCTGGTCTGAGTGCAGCACCCCTCTCCAGGTCTGTCCCTGGGGCTATGAGGGAGCCTGGTCTGTGTGCAGCACCCCTCTCCAGGCCTGTCCCTGGGGCAATGAGGGAGCCTGGTCTGTGTGCAACACCCCCTCTCCAGGCCTGTCCCTGGGGCAATGAGGGAACCTGGTCTGAGTGCAGCACCCCTCTCCAGGTCTGTCCCTGGGGCTATGAGGGAACCTGGTCTGAGTGCATCCCCCCTCTCCCGGCCTGTCCCTGGGGCAATGAGGGAGCCTGGTCTGTGTGCAGCACCCCCCTCTCCAGGCCTGTCCCTGGGGCAATGAGGGAGCCTGGTCTGAGTGCATCCCCCCTCTCCCGGCCTGTCCCTGGGGCAATGAGGGAGCCTGGTCTGTGTGCAGCACCCCCCTCTCCCGGCCTGTCCCTGGGGCAATGAGGGAGCCTGGTCTGTGTGCAACACCCCCCTCTCCAGGCCTGTCCCTGGGGCAATGAGGGAGCCTGGTCTGAGTGCATCCCCCCTCTCCAGACCTGTCCCTGGGGCAATGAGGGAGCCTGGTCTGAGTGCAGCACCCCCCTCTCCAGGCCTGTCCCTGGGGCAATGAGGGAGCCTGGTCTGAGTGCACCCTTCTCCCGGCCTGTCCCTGCTGCAGCAGGAGGGGGGGGCATTCCCGACAGTAGTGGGTTTAGGGAGCTTTGGACCCTCTAGGCCTTCAGCTGGCTTCCCATAATGCCACTCGGCCATAAAGGGATTCCTCCCTTCCTAAGTCTCCTGCCTTCGGCTTTTAAAAAAATGTTTTATGTTTACCAGTTGCCATAACTGCAACTGAGTGTGTCCACGATACGAAGAGCCCAGGTCCGGGGCCGCCCCGGGAACAATGCTCTAACGTGGGGGTCTGACCGTCGTCCGTCCCGCATCTCGTTTGCTCTCTCCTCCCACTCGGACTATCCGGACCCCTCAAGCTCCTATAAACGACCCTCATCCTGCCTGCGGCCTTGGGAGGAGCTGTCGGAACGCCACGTCCCCCTCTCCTGCTTAGATATCACTTCCTCCTGGACCCCCTCCTGGGCGCGAGGTCTGCCTCCCCGGTGCACGCTCAGCGCCTCAACTATGTGTTTCTGAGAAAACGTATCTGATGTTTTATGATCACCAACTTGCTTATTCATTTCCCCATTAGAGCAGTTCTCAGAGGACAAAGACACCGACCCCTGACTGCGGAATGGATGAATGGAACCTGTCCACCCTGGAGCTATCGGGCCTTTGAGACCCCAGAGATGGTGACTACTGGCATCTGCACTTCCTGGTGGGTGGCTGTCAGATGTCACCCCTTCCCTCTGCCGTCAGGCTGCCAAGTCGCCCCATACACGGAGCCACTGTGCCCCGGGGAAGGCCAGCTCCCTTGGGCTCTGAGAAGCCGTGAGTTTTTCTTTGGCCTTTCAGGACTTGAAAGCAAGGCGCCGGGGGAAAGGGCGGCTTCTGGCCTCAGAGTAATGGCTCGTCTCCAGAGGGCAGGCTTAAAGGAACAACGCACTTTCCTCCCCCACTTGATATGTTTCTGCTTCTTACCACTTAGTGAAATCTTTTCAGTTCTGCTGCAGGCGTTTGGGGGAGAGCGGCCCGGGGCCGCCCTGCGGTCGCCTGCTGGTACAGCTGGGCAGGAGGGGGTGAGCTGGGAGGGCCACCGGCTGGCTCTGCAGCTCACAGCGCTCCTGCTGGGGTGGGCGGGGCAGCTGCTCCCTGGGCCTGGATGAAGGAAGCACTGCTGACCTCCGGGTGGACACTGAGGCATCTCAAAGCCGGCCCCTGAGGGAGGTAAGGAAGTTAGTCACAGGCTGATCCCCTGAAAGCCACACTGCTCGCCTGGCCCCTGGCCCCGTTCTTCAGGGTCTCACACGGGATCGGCGTGGAACTGCGCAGTCTGGCGCCTCAGTGTGGTGTCCGCTGGGAGATCGATACCAGCCGCGCACAGGCTCGTCTGCCGGCTCCGGGTCAGTGCGGGGTTTATGACGCCCGATGACGGGACTTCCCGCACAGCCAGTGTCTCCGATGCAAATGAAAGGTGGGGTCACGGCTGTCAACACTCGCCATCTCTTTTTATAGTGTGCCAAGTGCTTATTTGTGGTTGGGGCCCCTCTAGCAAGGAAGGCACAGAAACCTACAGCAAGTCTTTCTCTCATACTCACTTCTTGGCTGGTAAGCAATGGGATGAATTCCGAATGTTAACATTTGGGCTGCCCTGGCCAGTTTGGCTCAGTGGTTAGAGCGTCGGCCTGCGGTCCGGAGAGACCCGGGTTCGGTTCCCGCTAAGGGCACGTACTTCGGTTGCAGTTTGTCCCCGGCCCTGGTTGGTCGTGCGTGTGGCAGCCACTCGATGTGTCCCTTCACGTCGATGTTTCTCACTCTCTCTCCCTTCCTCTCTCTCCCTCCCATTCTATCTGTACAAAAAATGGAAAAATATCCTCGGGTGAGGATTAAAAAAAAAAAACAACAAAAAAACATTTGGAGCTAAGCTTTTGTAGTGCTTTGTTAAGAATGCTGGAGTCCTCCCCGTATCTTCATTAAATGATAATGAGGTTAATAAAGAAGTAAAGAATTAGGAGCTGAATGAAGGAGTAAAGAATTCTGCTCTGATTTCTTCAGAGGGAAGAACTCTGGGACGGGGAATAAGGAGAAGGAGTCCCCCCCAGAGGCAAAGATCTGTGAGCGTGGCCAAGACTCTGGGTTGAGAAGATGAGTTAGACCAGTCCTAGGGGGAGCCCCTTCAAGGCAGGAGCATAGGACACACTTGGCTCGGACTGAGAAGAGCAGAAAAGTGAGGACCAGATGGAGGTGTTTCAACAGAGACGGTGGTTCCCAGGCTGAACAACTTCACCTTTTTGGCTAGAATTCAGGAACTTTGAAGGTCAGATGACCTCTCCCCTCTCCCCCTCCCAAACACACACCTGGGAGGAAACGGAGGCTTAGCCAGTCGAAGTGAGCAGCCCGAAGTCACACAGCTGATTAATGAAGGTCCACAGAAGCCACCTGTATCTCTTTGGGACGCAAGTAGGGGTGGGTGAGAGGGTGGTTTAAAAGAACCCCCAAGAGTGACACTGGGCTCGGTGGAGAACGTCCAGGCAGGCGGAAGGGGACAGGGCTTTTGGGAGGAGGAAGCGTGTTGTGTGTTGCTTCCCTTCACATGTTGGCCTCTGTTAAGTTCCAGTTTTTCTAGGGAAAAAAAAGACTTTTTTTTTTTTGGCTGGTGGTAACTTGGAAAATTTTCTTAAGTAGGTAAAATTAAGGAACTCTGCAGGGAAGAATAAAATGACTTCTCAAGACAGGCTCAGGATACATTTAGACCTTGGTTTATACACATTAGAGGAACTACGTCTCTTACTCTCATGATGTATGTCAGAAGGTGTAGTGGGCTGAATGGTGGCCCCCCCAAATATTTATCCATGTTCTAACCCCTGGAACTTGTGAATTTGACCTCAGTTGAAAAACACTGTCTTTGCAGATAGTAATTAATTAAGCTCTCAAGATGAGATTATTCTGGATTTAGACTGGGCCCTAAATCTAATGACAAGTGTCCTTAAGAGAAAGGAGTGGGAGATTTGAGACACAGAGCCATAAAGAGGCCCTGTGAGACGGGCAGAGACGGAAGCGATGCCGCCACAAGCCGCAGCACGTGGAGGCGTCAGAAGCTGGGAGAGGCAGGGAGGATTTTCTCCTGCAGCCGTCAGAGGGAGCATGGCCCTGCTGACACTGATTTCAGACATCTGGCCTCCAGAACTGAGTAAGAATACATTTCTGTTGTCATAGCCACACATTTCTGCCGACTCTCTCGGCCTGCTGGGAGTCGTCACAACACAATGAACTATAAGCAGAAACTGCTTGGAGTGAGGGGGAGCATGGCAAGGGAGCAAATGCTCCAGATCTCTGGATGCAGCCCAATTTATTTGCAAAGTGGTTCCCTAGTTTACATGGTGTTTTAGGTAATTAAGTCCTTGAGATGGCGTCTCTGCTGACCATACAGCCCAGCCCAGCGTACTTCCTGTCTCTCGCTGTTTTCAGCGGAGATACGTCTAAACAAATTCATTCACACCTGAGCATATTGCCCATTGTCTCTTTCAGGGTGGCATTCTAACCCTTTCTCATGCAAACCTTATCTATTCACACATATTTAATAATTCAGTTCAGACAGGGAGGTGTTCCAACCCACCAGGCATAACTTATCTATTCACACACATGCTTTCATCTTTGGCTGGCAAGGTTGTGAGAATGCATACCTCAAGGTTACATTTTACTCATCCATCAAACCTCCAACCCTACACGTTTCTTATGGCAGTCCTAGAAAAGTAATCCAGGGGGTAACTGTTGTAGACCAACAAGACAGACCAGACTCAGACTCCGAACTGGGTTCAAATGAAGAGAGCTTTATTAGCCACGCGGCAACTGTCCCATCCTACACAGAGGAGAGAGCAGCCCCGAGCTCAGGGGGAGGGTTGCTTATATAGTTGTCTTAGCCCCTGTTAAGGAATTTGGGTTAAGGGTATGCGAGCAAGCACATACAGAAGCAGATATTTGCAGTCAGCTGTTATGCCTGAGGGAACAAACAGTTTCTGCGTGCACAAAGCGATGGTTATCTATGCAATGCAGTGGTTATCTGTTAGCAGATAACCACTTCTTGCCATTCCCTTAAAATCCAGGGGCAAGGTCATGTGTTTGTCCTTTACATTCCCCACTGGTCTTAGGGTTAAATCAAATCTTTGATTCTAAAGTGTCTTCAATTTCTTCCATTGTGGCTAGCCTCTGATAGGGAGTGCTAAGAACCACGAGCTTAACAGCCTGTACTTTTTCTCTAAAAATTGTATTAGCGATTAATTAGAATTGGGCCACAAGTTAATATTAATAGGAGGAGGGGAGGATTAAGGGGCTCGCAAGGCCAATGATAAGAGTAGTGAACCATGGGGACCAATCAAAGAGGTTCTCATACCAATTCTTAGAGGTGGACAGAGCCTGTTCTCGTTCATCTAGTCACTGTCTAACTAATTTTATGCTTTCTCTAATAATACCAGACTGGTTAGCATAAAAGCAACAGGTTTCTCCTAAGCCTAAACAGAGAAGAAATAAACCTGTGGAATAATGTTAGCAAGAATACATAAGTCTTTGGTTCCAACGGGAAAGATACAGGGAGTCAGTCCTGAGGTGGAAGCAAACCAAGTCCCGGGGGGTACAGTTAGGACCCAAGTCTCTTGTGATGAGGGGCTTAATGGGGTCAGGGTGGTAGCGTCCCCGCATGAGTCCGCATAAGGTGAAGAGCTTAGGTCGTAGTTGCAGATGATGAAGCACGTCCCCTGTCCTTGTAGGACTCCGAGGGTCAGGCGGGGGCTGTACCTTCATAGCGGTGGCCTCCCTTGAGGGCATCTAAATTGGGTAGGTGCTTTACTGGCGATCAGAGTCAGGAAAGAGACTAGGAGGAAACCCTGGAGAGCTTTATCTTCAGAGGATCCTCGGTCCGCTGGAAGGCCCCTTGTTCAGGTATTTGCTCAGGGTGTGCTTTCTTTACCCGAGTGTGGTGAATCCAAAATCTCTGTCCTGCTACCTTCAGAGCGGTGGGCGTAGTCAGGATAACAGGAGAAGGGCCAGTCCAGCGAGGCTCGAGGGAAGCAGGCTGATGTTTCTTGACCCAGACCCAGTCACCAGGGCTGAAGTCGTGTGGTAGTATCTGGGGTGTCCCTGGTTGGGGTCTGGTGTCCTTGATTAGCTGTCGGGTCTTTTCTCTCAGCCTCTGGATTGCCTGCAAAGAGCTGAGGAGGTTATGGTACCCAGGTTGGCTAAGACCTCGTCCCTGATTTTGGGTAGAATAGGGGGAGGTCAGCCAAACATGATTTCAAATGGGGTGAAACCCTTAAGATAAGGGGTACAGCACACACGAAGGAGGGCAAAAGAAAGGAGCCTTACCCAGTTATTGCCAGTCTCAAGGTGGAGCTTAGTTAAAGTTTCCTTTAATGTCCTATTCATTCTCTCTACCTGTCCTGAACTCTGAGGCCTGTAGACACAATGCAATTTCCAGGTAATCCCTAAAGCTTTAGCTAACAATTTTGTGGTTTGAGCAATGAATGCCGGGCCATTGTCGGACCCCAGAGCTAGAGGGAGGCCAAATCGGGGGACTATCTCAGAGAGCAGTAACTGGGCTACTGTGGTTGCAGTTTCAGTCTTGGCAGGAAAAGCCTCAGTCCAGCCGGAGTAGGTATCTGTGAAAACAAGCAGATATTTATAGCCGTATTGGCCAGGGGTGACCTCAGTAAAGTCAATTTCCCAGTGGTCACCAGGAGCTGTGCCTCGTTCTCGGGTCCCGAGGGTGAGAGTTGACTTGGACACAGACAGGGCATCTCCTTATTTCAGATTCTGTCCATCTGTTGATGTTTGGGACATAGAAGTCCTGGGCTATGAGACTGGAGAGTGTAGTCTTGCCCGGGTGGGTGCCCTGATGCAGCTGAGAGATCAGCTCTCGGCCCAGGGCCGCAGGCAAGAGGATCCTCCCGTCGGGGAGAAGCCTCCAGCCGCGCGGCCCCTGGTTGCAGTTGAGCCTCTGTCCAAGTTCTCCCTCCTCTTGGGTACAGGAGGGCTCCTTGGGAAGGCTTTCCCCTGGAAGGACAGGAAGGATCTCTAGTGGCCCCACTGGTCTTAGGGCAGCCTCCTTGGCTGTCTGATCGGTGAAGGCGTCCCCCTTAGCTTCAGGGGTGTCGGAGTTCTGGTGGCCCCGGAAGTGGATAGTGGTCACTTTTGTTGGTAGCCAAATGGCCTCTAGGAGGGCAAGAATTTCTTCTTTATTTTTGATGTTTCCCTCCTAAGGTTAGGAGTCCCCTTTCCTGGTAGAGGGCCCGTGGACATGGGCTGTGGCGAAGGCATAGCGGCTGTCAGTGTAGATGTTTACTGACCTACCTTTCGCCCATCTTAACGCCTGAGTGGGAGCAACTAGTTCAGCCTCTGAGCTGAAGTCCCGTGGCCTAGTGCCTGGGCCCAGATGACCTTGTCTTGCATGACTACCGCCGCTCCCGCATATTGGACACTTCCTGGATGAAGCTGCTCCCATCTGTATAGAGCATGCTCTGGAGTTGGGAGAGGGTTGTCAGTTAGGTCAGACCTCAGGTTAGTTAGAGTCTCAGGAAAGTCTGAGCAATCATGAAGGGAGCCTGAGGGTCATCGTCAGGCAGCAGGGTGGCTGGGTTGAGGGCAGAGGTCTTCAGGAACTGGATTCGGGAGGAGTCTAAGAGGAGTATCTGGTATTGGGTGATCCAGGCATTAGACATCCACCAGTCCGGAGGGCTCCTGAGGAGAGCCTCAACAGAGTGTGCCCCAATAATCTGGAGGTCTTGCCCTAGAGTCAGTTTGGATGCTTCTTTAACTAAATAGCAATAGCTGCCCTGGCTGGTTTGGCTCAGTGGTTAGAGCATCAGCCTGCGGTCCAGAGAGACCTGGGTTCGGTTCCCGCTAAGGGCATGTGCCTCAGTTGCAGTTTGTCCCCGGCCCTGGTTGGCAACCACTCGACGTGTCCCTTTCATGTCGATGTTTCTCTCTCTCTCTCTCCCTCCCACACTCTATCTGAACAAAAAATAGAAAAAATGTCCTCGGGTGAGGATAAAAGAAAAAAAATTATGTCCTGGCCGGTTTGGCTCAGCGGTTAGAGCATCGGCCTGCGGTCCAGAGAGACCCAGGTTCGGTTCCCACTAAGGGCATGTACTTCGGTTGCAGTTTGTCCCCGGCCCTAGTTGGTCTTGCGGGTGGCAGCCACTCGATGTGTCCCTTTCACGTCGATGTTTCTCTCTCTCTCTTCCTCTCTCTCCCTCCCACTCTATCTGTACAAGAAATGGAAAAATGTCCTCGGGTGAGGATAAAAAAAATAATAAATAAAATAAAATAAAACAGCAGTAGCTGCTATGGCTCGCTGGCAGCTGGGCTAGCCGGAGGCTACCGAGTCTAATCTCTTAGATAAGTAGGCAACTGGTCTCTTCCAGGGCCCTAATGATTGGGGTAGGACCCCTTGGCAATGCCTTGAGTCTCAGAGACGGAGCTGAAAGAGCTCAGTGATATCAGGCAGAGCTAGGGCTGGTGCAGACATTAAGGCCTTTTTTAGTTTCTCAAAGGCCTGTTGTTCTATCTCAGTCCAGATGAAGGCATTGTCTTTCCCCCCTGTGCTGGTATAGAGAGGCTTAGCCATCTCGGCAAAGCTAGGGATCCAGAGGCGGCAGTACCCTGCAGCCCCAAGAAATTCCCGTACCTGTCTCTTGGTCGTGGGGGTAGGGATTTTCATGACCACCTCTATCCTGCTCTTGGAGAACGACCGTTTTCCTTCTTTGAGTCCATAACCTAGGTAGGTCGCGGTGGTGGTACACAATTGAGCTTTCCTGGCTGAGACCCGATACCCTCAGTGTTCTAGCTCTAGTAGGAGTGCCTTCGGGCCTCCTCACATTCAGGAAGAGAAGCGGCTGCTAGAAGCAAATCATCTACATACTGTAGCAGGGTGACGTGTTGGTACCTTTCCCGGAACAGTTGGAGGTCCTTGCTCAAGGCCTCATCGAAGATGGTGGGAGAGTTCTTGAACCCTTGAGGCATCGGGTCCAGGTCAGTTGTCCTGAGAATCCCCTTCTGGATCAACCCATTCGAAGGCGAAGATGAGTTGGCTGAGAGGCGATAAGGGAATTGGAAAGAAGGCGTCCTTGAGGTCCAAGACAGTATAGTAAACACGGTTAGGGGGGATCAGGCTCAGAAGCGTGTAAGGGTTCGGAACCGTGGGGTGGATGGTTTCCACTCGAGTGTTTACTTCCCTTATATCTTGGACCGGCCTAAAATCCTCAGTCCCAGGCTTCTTAACCATCAGGAGGGGAGTGTTCCAGGCCGACTGGCAAAGTTTTAAAATGCCTGCTTCTCTGAGTTTATTAATATGCGCAGTTATTCCTAGTTTGGCCTTTATGGAGATCGGGTATTGGCAGATGAGGTCCTTAGGTTTCTGTCGGGCCCCCCTCTTAGGGCAGTCCTTTTTCCAATGACCATATTCTTTGCAGTAGGCACATTGCTTAGGGTCAAGAGGTGGCCGAGATCATTGCCTAGGTCTCCGTGGGGTTGGCCCTGTGTTTTTAGGCCTATTTCCCTGTTGCCCTTTTGTGATTCTCTTGAAGAGCGGCTGTGATTACTCTTGTGACTTTTTTAGTATCGGCCGTTTCTGGGTCGTCCCAGTTGTTAAATACTCTCTGAGCTATTTCAACTAACTCACTAAGATTCTTTCCTTCAAAACCCTCTAATTTCTGGAGTTTCTTCCTAATGTTTGGGGCCGACTGGGTGACAAAAGCAATATTAGTTGCCCGCCTGTTCTCAGGGGCCTCCGGGTCTATGGGAGTAAAGAGGCGATAAGCCTCCATGAGACGGTCAAGAAGGGCCGCTGGGGATTCCCCTGCGGTTTGAACAGTCTTGCTTACCTTAGACAGGTTAGTTGGCTTTTGGCTGCTCCGCGGAGGCCCTGGAGTAGACATCGGCGATACTGGGTTAAAGCCTCCTTACCTTGATCAGTGTTCTGGTCCCAGTTGGGTCGGGTAGTTGGGAGGTAGGCTCCTATTTGGGCCGGATCTGTGAGGGGTTGGCCGTCTGGCCCGAGGACGGATTTTGCTGCCTCTCTGTGGACCCTGTCCCTCTCCTCGGAGGTGACCAGGACCTGCAACAATTGCTGACAGTCATCCCAAGTGGGCTGATGGGTGAGGAAGACTGTCTCTAGGAGAGAGATTAAACCTCGGGGTTTATCAGAGAAGGAAGGGTTCTGTTGTTTCCAATTATACAGGTCACTAGTTGAAAAGGGGACATAGACCATGAAGGGCCGAGTCTGGTCTCCCCCTGGTGGTGGAGAAACCTGACGGAGGGGCAGGATGGCAGCCGAGGAGTCTGCGCCTGCGGAGGGGTTAGCAGGGGTGCTGCCACGTGTATGGGAAGGACTGAGCAGCTGAAGGGCTTCAGCCTCTCCGGCCGCAGCAGCGGCAGGTGGCGGAGACTGATAAGGGGGTGCCCCACAGGGTCAGTGAGGGGTCTTCTGGGGGACCTGAAAGAACAGGGTACAGCCTTTGGGAGGGAGCAGGAGCCGAGGGCTTCTGAGGCTTCCGCGGAAGCTGGGCCATTACCATCTTCTCCCTGTTAGGGTAGAACATTTCTTAACATAATTAGGCTTGTCAGTAGCTAGGTCAATCCAAACATCCATGTAAGGAGTTTGGTCTGGGAGTCCCGTAGATGACGCCGCAAACTGCAAACAAAGAGCTTAAGTCAAAAGTGCCCTGGGAGGGCCAATTGACCTGGAAAGTGGGCCACTCCCATTCGCACAAAGTGCGCAAGAATCCAGGGTCTGCTGAGATGCTGTAACCTGAGGCGCTTGGAAAAGTCTGAGAAGTTATCAAGGAGACATTGAAGAGGGGTCCTAGGTCCTGAAGGTCCCTGACCCATTTTGAAGGACACAGGCCGGCACAGCACAGAAACACAAAACACAAAACACCAAAGGACAAACAAATAAGACAGACAAAAAAACCCAGACAAACCGAACCGGGGCCAAAAGCGACGTGGGGGACCTTGTTTGTCTATCTCGCTGGGGCCTCCAAATGTTGTAGACCAACGAGACAGACCAGACTCAGACTTCAAATTGGGTTCAAATTAAGAGAGCTTTATTAGCCGCGCGGCGACTGTCCCATCCTACTCAGAGGAGAGAGCAGCCCGGAGCTCATGGAGAGGGTTGCTTATATAGTTGTCTTAGCCCCTGTCAAGGAATTTGGGTTAAGGGTATGCAAGCAAGCAAGCACCTACAGAAGCAGATATTTGCAGTTAGCTGTTATGCGTGAGGGAACAATCAGTTTCTGTGTACACAAAGCAATGGTTATCTATGCAATGCAGTGGTTATCTACTAGCAGCTAGTCTTGCCATTCCCTGAAAATCCAGGGGGCAAGGTCATGTGTTTGTCCTTTACATAACCTTCTACTTTCTTTTTTTTCTGAAGCTTTAACTTTATTCTGTTATCTGTGGGCTTCAGCATCGCAAAGTCTAAATGGGACAGTCTGATCATCTCCGACCATCCAGAGTTTTGGAGTGAAGCTGTACATCTCAGGTAGCAGCAGTGGATAATGGTTAACAGTACAGGTTCCGAGGTCAGTCTGTGTCACTTTGGGCAAGTTGTTTATTCCCGTGTCTTGATCTTCTCATATGTAAAATGGGAAAAATATTTTACCTACCTTTATAGAGAATTGGTAAGGGTTGAAGACATTTATATATTTAGAATCTCTATCTTTTCTCTTTAGACTTCTTTGAAGTGCTTGGTCCCCATTTTCCACATTCCATGATTACAGAGGTTATTTCTGGAAAACAAACTGACGTCTAAAGCTGACCTCGGCCCGAGGCTAAGGCGAGTAGATTTTATTCTTATGTAGGTCCCTTGGCTAAGGCGACTAAATGATTCCGTTTTTATCATCAATGGACCTTCCCGATATTTTTCCAATAATAGGTTAATCACCCCTAAAAGTAAAGGAACTTTGCCTAAGATTATAGTTGCCTCACGTGTTGGGAGCATTTGCAGTTTCCAAGTACCAGTAACTGCAGGCATTTGCAAGTACTCATGAGCCTGGTGAATGATGCTAATTCTGACTTCTGTAATCACTGTCACACCCACTATTGTACTGGTCCTGGGGGGGGGGGGGGCAAAAGGAGGATGGGGCTTCTGTCTTTAAAATCCAATGAGCAAGAAGAAGCGTGGCTGCTGATCTGAGGGGAGACTATGATCCCCGCAGCCCACTGGCGAGACTAAAGTGCTCCTTTACAATTTGGCTGTGCATCTCTGGTTACATCTCTGATGTACATCGCTGACACATTATAACAAAGCAAAGGGCCATGGGTGCCACGTTCTTTGTTGGAGTCCTTCACAAAGGCCACTGGGAGACCTGGTGATGACAAAACATGCTGAGGAAGGGGGAGCCTCATCTTGACAGTCTCAGTAGTGGCTCAAAGGAGGAAGTTGGGCTTTTGTGATAGGGTGGCTTTAGGAGAGAGGTTAGTGAGGTCTGGGCAAGGCTTGGCATAGAATTTGTAAACAAGTGAATTACTGGAATAGTCAGTGGCCTTGTCTCTGGAACAGGAGTTGATATGGGAATACTATTAAATTATTTTCCCCATGATATCATTATCCAGCCTATGAGCCTGTATGAGCTGCTGTTAAAATATTTTGATTTTGGTCAGTGCTGCAACACATGGTTTTATACAATTGATCTCTTTTGCCACTCATAGTACAGCTTTTCAGTTTGTGGATTTGGTCTTACTTCTTACCTCTGAGGATAGGAGAATTTTATTTCCAAAGAGCTGCCTCTCTTTTGATTCAGTCCAGGAAGAAATCTCTAATGAAGCAAGAACAAATGCTTATTCTTGTTGGAAGCCTCCTCCCCACTGCCTTCTCATGCTCTGCCAGAGAAAGTCTACATCTTCTTGCTGAATTAGGGGCCTCCAAGTGTTATGAAAGAGACTCAGACAGAACACCAGAGGAAGCAAAGAGGCTCCTTTATTTACACGTGCACACCCAGAGGAGGCAGTCTCCAAATTCTGAGCCCCGAGCTGCAGGACGTGCCTAGCTTTATAGCAGGCTGGGCAGATATTTGTTAGATGCAAGAGCAGTAAGCAATTCACAGAAGCAGGGAATAAAAGGCCTGGTTATCCCTAGGAGGCAAAAGGATCTAGTTATCTAGGTAAAAGGGTCTATTTATCTCCTGGGAAGTTGCTTTTTCCCTTATTTATTTTTAAATTAATTTATTTGTTTTTGTTATAGATGTCCCTCCTTTTCTCCCATTGACACCCTCCTCCTCCTCCCTCCCCGCCCTGCCCCAGCTTTGTTGTCCCATGTCCATTGTTCATGCATACATGCATATAAGTTCTGCAGTTTATCTCTTCCCCACAATCCCCTCTGGGGATTGTCAGTCTGTACCCCACTTCCATGTCTCTGGGACTACTCCATTCCTCAGACTGTTATGTTCATTATATTCCACAAATAAGTGAGATCACATGATACTTGTCTTTCTCTGTTTGGCTTGTTTCACTTAGAACAGTACTTTCCAGGTCTCTCCATGTAGTCTCAAAGAATAAGAGATCTTTCTCTCTTACAGCTGCATCTCCATTGTGTATATGTACCACTGCTTTTTTATCCATTCGTCTACTGATGGACATTTGGGCTGTTTCCATATCTTAGTTATTGTAAATAGTGCTGCTACGAACATGGGAGTACATATATTCTTTCTGATTGGTGTTTCAAGCTCCTTAGGGTATATTCCTAGAATTGGGATCACTGGCTCAAATGGCAGTTCAATTTTTAATTTTTTGAGGCAACACCATATTGTTTTCCATAGTGGCTGCACTAGTCTGCATTCTCACCAGCAGTGTACTACAGTCCCCTTTTCTCCACACCCTCACCAACACTTGTTTGATGATTTGTTGATGGCAGCCATTCTGACAGGTGTGAGGTGATACCTCATGGTTGTTTTAATTTGCATCTCTCTGATGATTAGTGATGTTCAGCATTTCTTCATATGTCTCTTAGCCATTTGTATGTCCTGTTTGGAGAGGTGTCTATTCAGCTCCTCTGCCCATTTTTTAATTGGGTTATTTGTCTTTCTTTTGTGGAATTGTATGAGCACTCTATATATTTTGGAAATTAACCCCTTATCTGATGTATCCTTGGCAATGATGCTCTCCCATACAGTGGGTTGCATTTCCATTTTGATGATTGGATCTTTTGCTGTGCACAAGCTTTTGAGTTTGATGTAGTCATATGTGTTCATTTTCTCCTTTGTTTCTGTTGCCTTAGGAGATGTATCAATGAACATTCTGCTGCGAATGATGTCTGAAATTTTGTTGCCTACATTTTCTTCTGGAATTTTTATGGATTCATGAGTCACATTTAAGTCTTTTATTCATTTTGAGTTTATTCTTGTATATGGTGTAAGTTGATGGTTTAGTTTCATTTGTGTGCATGTAGCTGTCCAATTTTCCCAACACAATTTATTAAAGAGGCTGTCTTTACTCCATTGTAAACTCTTGCCTTCTTTGTCAAATGTTAATTGAGCATAATGTCTTGGGTCCATTTCTGGGTTCTCTATTCTGTTCCACTGGTCCATATGCCTGTTCTTGTGCCAGTACCAGGCTGTTTTGATTACTGTAGCTTTGTAGTATAACCTGATAGCTGGTACTGTGATCCCACCTACTTTGTCCTTCTTTTTCAAGATTACTGTGGCTATTCGGGGTCTGTTTTGGTTCCATATGAACTTTTTTTTTTTTTTAGGTGTTTTAGGACTTTAATGTCCTTCATGTATTCAACACGCAACACTGACAAAGGATAAACAACAGGGCAAAGACCCTGGCAAGGAGCTTCCAGCACTCACAGCGTCACCCTCGTCAAACACGATTAATGAACACAGTCAAGTGAACAAACAATAAGGGAGTTTAACAGAGACTTTTTAGTTTCACGGCATAACTGAAAAATAAACAGCCAATCAACCAACCTTCTCTTCCATTTACCGAAAGGAAAATAAAAGTGAATTGGAGAGCTTTGAAATCTTGGGAAGCAGCCTCCAAAAGGAGGGGAGACGGGGAGACAAAACTGTTGGACCTATGTTAGAACGCAGAAGGCCAAGGACTCTACAAATTCCCAAAGTCTCTACACATTTCACTGAGAACCGCATTATTAGAAATAAAAATGTATAGAGATAGAATCTATTTGGTATTATAAATAGGCCTTGCTATATAAACATATGGTATGTCACATTTATCTCTATGAGAATAAGAGTATAAAGATCTCCAAATGGCTCTTTAGCCCAGAACCCTAAATACTCACAGGATCAAGGTTGACTTGAATTAACAGCTGTGGAACCCAGGGACCCCCACTGCTGTCATTTTGATAAGGACCAAGATTCAGCACCTAGCAGACCCCACAGACCCTACCCACCCTCAATGCTATGAGTCTGTGTCTCCAGAAACATCAACTGCACTTTGTGTAAGTCCACAGGCAAGTCTGAATACTGAGATCTAGCTAGAAATAGTAGCAGCAAAAACAACATAAGGGAGAACCATTAGAAAAGCTAAAGGGAGATTTTTTAAAACGCTTCCAGTTCAAGTCTAAATTAAGGTGTCTATTAAGTCCCACCAGCTTTGCAGAGCTGTGGATATTTTGCCATTCTTTTAAGAAAAAAAAAAAAAAGTATCTATAATAAGCATGTTCCTTTGAGAAAAATACTATGGCTAAGTTTTTGAAGCCATTAAGTTACTTTAAATTTTGGACATTGTCCAAGGGTATAGTATATATGTGTATGTTGGTTAGGATGTGTTCACAGCTGATGCATCTCCAAAAATTTCATGAAGGCTGCCAGCTCCTTAACATCCTCGATCGTGATGGCATTGTACAGAGAGGCCCAGATGACTCCTGCAGACCTGTGCCCTTTCAAGGAGATCATATGGAGCTCAAGGGCTTTATCGAGAAATCTTTTCTCTAAGGCATCATCTCCTTTGGCGCTGCCAATGCGGAATGGAATATTCATCTTGCTTCTGCTCTGGGGCTCCACTGGGCATACGTAGAACCCTTGAGAATTATCGATGATATCATAAATCATCTGAGATTTGATGGAGCTGAGCTTCGCCATGGCTGCTGCGCCGCCGTTGTTCTTAATCCACTCCAGGACCAAGCCCATGACGTAGACACTGAAGGTGTGTCCTACAAGGAGTTGTTTCCAGCCTGCGCTTTGTACTCCAGGACCAAGGGGCACTCTCGGAGGGCGAACCCCAGCAGGTCATTGCGGACAATCACCACCGTGACCCCTGCAGAGCCAACATTCTTCATCGCACCAGCAAAAATCACCCCAAACTTGGAAACATCCACTGGCCTGGATGGGAAGTTTGAGGACATGTCGCAAACCAGCACTGCTCCCTTGACGTCAGGGATATAGTCAAACTCCACGCCCTGCACAGTCTCGTTGGCACAGTAATACACATGGGAGGCCTCTGGGCTGAGCGTCCACGTGCTTGGGTCTACAATTTTTGTATAACTCCCAAGTTTAGGGTGGACATGTTCATAGTCTTGGCTTCTTCTGAGGCTTTAGCTGACCAAGTTCCTGTCACCAGAGAGTCAGCACACCTTCCTGCTTTCAGCCCAATCAGATTTAAGGGGACAGCACTGAACTGGCCAGACCCACCTCCTTGCATAAATATCACCTTGTAGTTTTCTGGAACAGCTAGTAATTCCCGCACAAGATTCTCTGTTTTGTTAAGAATTTTAGCAAAATCTTACGACCTGTGGCTCATTTCAAGAACACTAATCCCAATGCCTTTGTAGTCTAATAGTTCTTTTTGTATCTCTAACAATACCGAGTGCGACAGCTTGGCCCCTGGGCAGAAATTGACCACTTGCCTCGTGGTGTCCACGGTGCTGCAGTGGGAGACAAGTCAGCCAGAGAAACTAGACACACGGGCTGCACGACTGTCCCATATGAACTTTTGAAGTATTTGTTCTAGTTCTGAAGTATGCCGTTGATATTTTGATGGAGATTGCATTGAATCTATAGATTGCTTTGGGTGGTATGGACATTTTAATGATTTTAATTCTTCCAATCCATGAACAAGGTATGTGCTTCCACTTTTTTATATCTTCCTCTATTTCTTTTTTCAATGACCTGTAGTTTTCTGTGAATAGGTCCTTTGTTTCTTTGGTAAACTTACTCTTAGGTATTTTAATTTTTTTGCTGCCATGGTAAATGGGATTGTTTTTTTAGTTTCTCTTTCTGTGAGTTCATCATAGGTGTATAAGAATGCCGTCGATGTCTTTACGTTAGTTTTGTATCTTGTTACTTTTCCAAATTCATTTATTAAGTCTAATAAATTTTTGATGGAGTCTTTGGGGTTTTCTACATATAGTATCATGTCATCTGCGAATAATGACAGTTTCACTTCCTCCTTTCCAATTTGGATCCCTTTTATTTTTTCTTCCTGTCTGATTGCTGTGGCTAAGACTTCCAGTACTATCTTAAATAAGAGTGGCGAAAGTGGGCATCTTTGTCTTGTTCCTGTTCTTAAGAGAATGCTTTTAATTTTTGCCCATTGAGTATGATGTTGGCTGTAGGTCTTTCATATATGGCCTTTCTTATGTCGCGATATGATCACTCTATTCCCACATTGATGAGCGTTTTAATCAGAAATTGGTGCTGAATTTTGTTGAATGCTTTTCAACATCTATTGATATGAACATGTGGTTTTTATTCATTTTGTTTATGTGGTGTATCACATTTATTGATTTGTGAATATTGTACCAGACTTGCATCCCTGGGGTAAATCCCTCTTGGTCATCATGAATAATTTTTTTGATGTATTGCTGGATTTGATTCGCTAGTATTTTCTTCAGGATTTAGGCATCTATATTCACCAAGGATATTGTCCTGTAGTTTTCTTTCTTTGTAGTGTCTTTTTCTGGTTTTGGAATTAGAATTATGCTGGCCTCATAAAACAAGTTTGGAAGTCTTCCTTCTTCTTGAATTTTTTGAAATAGTTTGAGGAGAATGGGTGTTAGTTATTTTTTGAAAGTTTGGTAAAACTCCCCAGTAAAGCCATCCGGGCCTGGGCTTTTGTTTGCTGGGAGAGTCTTGATTACCTCTTCAATTTCCTTAGTTGTTATTGGTCTGTTCAAGTTTTCTATCTCTTCCTGGTCCAGTTTTGGGAGACTATGTGTTTCTAGAAATTTGTCCATTTCTCTTAGATTGTCAAATTTGTTGCCGTATAATTGTTCATAGTGGTTGTTAATGATCTTTTGTATGTCTGTGGTGTCAGTTGTTACTTCTCCTCTTTCATTTCTGATTTTGTGTATTTGGGTCTCTCTTTGTTTCTTGGTGAGTCTAGCTAACGGTCCATCAATCTTGTTTATCTTTTTGAAAAACCAGCTCTTTGTTTCATTGATCCTTTGAATTGTTTTTTTGGTCTCTATGTCATTTATTTCTGCTCTGATCTTTACTATGTCCTTCCTTCTACTTGCTCTGGGGTTTTCTTTCTTATTCTTTAACTTGAGAGGTTAGATAGTCTATTAGAAATTTTTCTTGCTTCTTTAGGTAGGCCTGTAGTGCTATGAACTTCCCTCTCAGAACTGCTTTTGCTGTATCCCATAGATTTTGTGTTGTTGAGTGTTCATTTTCATGGTTTCCAGGAAGTTTTTCATTTCTTCCCTGATCGCCTCGGTAACCCATTTATTGTTTAATAACACGCTATTTAGCTTCCATGTGTTCAAATGTCTTTGAATGTTCTTGTTGCAATTGATTTCTAGTTGCATGCCATTGTGATCTGAGAAGATGCTTGATATGATTTCAATCTTCTTGAACTTGTAGAGATTTAGTTTGTGTCCTATCATGTAGTCTATATTTGAGAATGTCCCATGTGCACTTGAGAAGAATATGAATTCTGCAGTGGGGTGTAATTCTCTGTAGATATCCATTAAATCCATTTGGTCTAGTGCTTCATTTAGAGTCTCTGTTTTCTTGCTATTTTTTTTTTCTAGAGGATCTATCCAGTGATGTCAGCAGGGTGTTGAAATCCCTTGCTATGATTGTATTGTTGTCGATTTCTCCTTGGAAGTCCTCCAGAAGATTTTTAATATATTTTGGTGCTCCTATATTGGGTGCATATATGTTTACCAAGGTTATATCTTCCTGATAGATATAGATTCTTTCAATATTATGTAGTGGCCTTCTTTGTCTCTAGTTATGGCCTTCATTTTGAAATCTACTTTATCAGATATGAGTATTGTTACCCGAGTTTTTTTTTTTCTTTCCGTTTGCTTGAAAGATTTTTTTCTATCTCTTCACTTTCAACCTATGTGAGTCTTTTGTTGTGAGGTGGTTTTCTCGTCAACAACATATAGACGAGTCATGCTTTCTTATCCAATCAGCCACTCTGCATCTTTTTGTCGTAGCATTCAGTCCATTTACATTTAAGGTGATGAAGGTGATGATTGATATGTATTATTTATTGCCATTTTTGTTTAGTGTGGTTCTATTTTTCTTCCTATTTCTTCTACTAATTACAACAGTCCTTTTAGCATATCTTGCAGAGCTGATTTGGTGTTAATATATTCCCTTAGCCTTTTTTTTTTTGGTCTGGAAAGCTCTTTATTTGACCTTCTATTTTGAATGATAGCCTTGCTGGATAGAGTAGTGTTGGATTCAGATCCTTGTTTTTCATGACCTTGATTACTTCATGCCACTCCCTTCTGGCCTGTAGTGTTTCTGTTGAGAAGTCAGCTAAGAGCCTTATGGGTTTTTTTTTTTTTTTTTTTTTTTGGAGGTAACTTGTTGCTTATCTTTTGCTGTGTTTAGGATTCTCTCTTTGTCTTTAATTTTTGGCATTTTTAATTACTATGTGCCTTTGTGTTGGCCTGTTTGGGTTCTTCTTACTTGGGGCTCTCTGTGCTTCTTAAACTTGATTGCCTTCTTCCTTCACCAAGTTAGAACAGTTTTCTGTCACTATTTCTCAAATATATTCTCTAACCCTTGCCCATTTTCTTCTTCTTCCGGGACTCCTATGATGCTAATGTTATTACGTTTCCAATTGTGCCACAATTCTCTTAAGCTGCCTTCCTGTTTTTTTTTTTTTTTTTTTTATTCTCACCCGAGGACATTTTTCCATTTTTTGTTCAGATAGAGTGGGAGGGAGACAGAGGAAGAGAGAGAGAGAGAAACATCGATGTGAAGGGACACATCGAGTGGCTGCCACCCGCACAACCAACCAGGGCGAGGGACAAACTGCAACCGAGGTACGTTCCCTTAGTGGGAACCGAACCCGGGTCTCTCTGGACCGCAGGCCGACGTTCCAACCACCGAGCCAAACCGGCCAGGGCGCTTCCTGTTTTTTAATTCTTTTTTCCGTTTGGGTTTGTGATTGGTTGATCTTTTCTACCCTGTCTTTTAATTCACTGATCCGGTTCTCAGCTTCCTTTACTCTGCTGGTTAGTCTTTCCAATGTGTTCTTAGTTTGTGCTATGTCATTCTTTATTTCCACTTGTTTGGTTTTCAATGTTTCTTTGTCTTTAATCATGGTGCTGATGTCCTTACTCATGCTGTTGAGCTTCCTCAAGTTCATGACTCGTAACTCTACCTCTGATAATTTGCTTAGCTGCATTTTATTTATCTCATCTTCGATAGAGTTCTCATGTTCTTTCATTTGGGATCTGTTTCTTTGTTTCACCACTTTGGCTATCTGAGTGGGTTTTGGAGCCTGCCAAGTTTTCCCTGTGGGTGTTGGTGTTCTGCTGTTTTGTGGCTCCCTCTACTGCGTTAGGATGAGCCTGGGTGGGCCCACGTTAAACACCACTGTCAAGTCTTACTTTCCTGGGTAGTTTGCAATCCCAGGAAAGGTTCTGTTATCCTCTAGTTTTTTCCTGGTGGCCAGTAGTCTCTGTTACTCAGTGCCTTGGAATGTAGCCCTGGTGTTCTGCATAAGAGGATTTTCAGAGGGTGGGATTGATGCTAGTTATTAATGAGCCTCAATTTGCATTTCTTTGCCTCACCTGGGAAAGGCTGAATCTCCGAGGTGGGAGGCTGCTGCTTTTCCCCACAGCTCTGGGAAGGAGCACACTGGCCACTGTCCTTTGTGGCCGCAACTCAGCCAAAACTCTGAGTGCCCTCCAAATCCTGGGTGTCCCCACAGATTTCCAGCTCAGTCTGCCCTTTATCTGGCGTAGCCCCCACGTGAGTAACTGTGGCTATTTTAGCGCTCTGTTCTGGTTCTCCGGGCTGTGTAGCAGGCTTGGTCTTTATTCCCCAAGGGTGCTGGTCACAGCTAAGACTGCTGCTGTCCGTGGGTTCCCAGCCCGCCACCCTCTCACGCCTCCACAGATCCTACCAGTGTCCCTGGTTATATGGTCCTGTCCTGCTGCTTTTCTGTTGCTTTTATATGTGTATTTGTCTTTATTTTAGTTGTAATTCCCATTTGGTCCTGTGAGATTGTCCATGTAGCTTCTATTCATTCCACCTCCATTTTCACATCCTCTATGCCTATCTTGTGCACAGTTGGGTTGCACAGGCCTTTCTGGTGCCCCTGCACCCCACGGGTCCCACGGGTCCCGCGGGTAACTAGATCGCACAGTCCCTTTGGGGATCCAGCTCTATGCCTATGTTATGGGCTGCTGGGTCGCACAGGTCTCTCTGGTGCCCCACACCCTGCAGTTCTCGTGGGCAGGCAGCTGGATCGCACCAGTCTCTTTTGGGCTCCGGCTTCCCACCGCTCTTTTGAGCTGCTGGACCTCACAGGCCTCTGTGGAGCCCCAGGTCCCGCTGCTGGTGGCTGGGGAGTGCTGCTGCCCCGTGGGGCTGAACTTCTACTGAGCTTTTGCTGTAGTTTTTTGGGATGGGCCTCAGCTGCTGGTCTGTGCTTCTGTTGCCTGGGGATGGATGTCTGCTCCCCAGCCTCTGTTGCTGGGTATATATCTTGACTCTGATAGGGCTGCTACTATGGGGGATGGTGCTGGGCTCCAGGCTGTCTGCAACTTCAGTGACTAGCACCTTGTTAGCTCCACTACTGTGCACTGGTCTGTGTTGACACAGAGTGTCCACTGGTCTGATGGTGCCAGGTGCGCTGGTGGGCTCAGGTTGCTGGGCCCTAGCCGCTCCAACTGCCTCCTCCCAGGGAAGACCCGGGATCTTCCAAAATGGTGGGACCTCCCTGCGGTGCAGGGAGAAGCACCCTGAAGGGCCGCTTACCGCGGTAGCCGGCTGCTCCGTCCACAGCACAGGGACCTTCTGCTCTGCGGCTCTGCACTGCCCGGGTTTGGTCGTCCACCTTCATGTCCACTCACACACTTGCTCACTCTCTCACATCCACCTTCATGTCCACTCACACTCTCTCACACACTAGCTCACTCTCTCACATGCTCACCCTCCCTCCGGTCCTGCCTGCTGCCATCTTCCTTATTTCAGAACTTTCTTTTTCTAAAATGGCAGTGTACTTTTTTTGTCACAAGGAGCAGGCTTCCATCAGTGTACCTTTGCATTAGTTTCATATAACACAACAGTCCCACCACCCACCACCCACCACCCACTATTAACACTCACCCCCTCCACTGGCACGCCCACCCTCCATCACCATCGCCGTCCCACCATCTCAAATAGCACTGCATAGTAAGTCAACACTATGTGCCAGGAACCACTGTTTTGTTGAATTGCCTCTGCAGATTTTGATACAGATTAGTGGTTCTCAATTAGAAATATACTGATGGATCTTCGCTCAGCTCAGAAGTACTGAATTGGAAGTTCTTGAATGAGGGCTTGGATGAGCCCTGCCTAAGCTAATGTCTTTCCTTTACATTTCTAGAAAGTCCAAAGAACCACACCTAAGCTCTCCCCTGGTGCTTCTTTTACCTTAATTTCTTTCTTTGTTTCACTATCCCCAGCCTTAATAAACATACTCTCAGAGCCATCTGGACTTGTGTCATGAAATCTTTTCTGCACGACATCAAGAACCCATACACCACTGGCTGGCCTGAGGCAGACCTGCTCTAGGCCCAGACCCATCCCCTTGTTCCTGAAGAACAGTCTCCAGGCTGGGAAACTTATCAGGAATAAAATTGTTCTCCAAGACCATATTAAGAGCTTGCATTGATCAGGTCTCTTTTGCATTTTTCTCTTTTGTAGTATATTTGAATACCTAATATGTTCCAGGCTCAGAGAGCCTAAAGGAAAATTCATAGATAAGAAATGAAAATCTATGTTGAGTGATCAATTAGTCCTGAAGACATCCTTGAGAATGGAGACTCCCTCTGACTTCTGAACCCCTTTTCCAGCTGTTTCCTTTCCTCATGCGGCTGCCAGTCTCTGAACCAAGAGGCAAGAGCCAGCTCTCTGGTCAAAGAGCCAAGGCCCCTGCTTATTCCTGGTTCTCCTGTTTCACCATGAAGACCTTGGCTTTGGAAGCATCTCTACTTTGGCTCTTGGCCATTATCTGCTGCGGTCACCCAAGGAGGCCAGTTCTGTCATTGCGGCCACCAGTCCGTGAGGGCCTGTCCTGGGGTTCATCCAAGCCACTGCTCCAGGAGGCAAACTGCAGATGGTTCTTCTATTTTTAGATCTTGGGATGTTGCCCATGAACGAGCCAGTGACCTGGAAGAGCCGACTCTCCCTGCAGTTTTTGCTTCTGACTCGTCTCCCTTCATCATTCTAGCAAAATGTCTCTGTCCAGGGAATGAATGTCCCTCCGACTAGGATGAAATGACCCAGAGTTAACTAAGCTGGATTTTGGTTTTGGGACACAAACCCTGACGTCCTAGGTACTTGCTAAGACTGTGTCTACTAAGACTGGTATTAGGAAGAACACATTGGACTGCTTGTTACATCAGGAGTCTCAAAAATTTTTCATCATGCTTTCTTATCAACAGAAGATGTTTGAGCACACACCCCAGTTTTTATCTATGCTTTTATTTATAAATTCTATACATGTACATTTTACTGCTGTAGTATATATGCTATAAAGCTTATAGAAAAAAAAGCAGTAAAGTATCCCATTTTTAACAGGAAGAATGGGATATTTGGAGACTGAGGTAGTTCTAAAGAGTTAGAAATTCTTGTATTCTTTTCCTGTACCAAATAGACCTTTGGGTACATCCCACTGTGGAAGGCACTGCTCTACATAGTGAAATGGGAAAATGTTATTTGGAGACATATGTTGAGCTGCAATGCTAACTATTGTTGATCTGAGGAATAATGTAAAGGTTTTTGTTGGTCAAAGTATTTCCTTTTTCAAAATATTTAGTAATATCTGAAAATTATCTGTTAAAGACGTGATTATTTTTGAGTTAAGCATTCCCTTCTCTCTGAGGTTTCTTAAAACACAAATCCTCCTAAAAGTTGAGAGGAGAAGCATGTTACACCTCCTGTCCTTTGGTTGATGCCTAAATCCTTGCTTTCCTTAGCATCCTGGATTCCTGGCACAGAGCCTGGCACACAGGAAGAGCTCAATGAATCTTGTTGAACAAGTGAATGAATGAGGAAAGAATACAGAATAGAAAGACCGAGAGGAGCAAGAAGGAGAAAGGTTACTGGGAGATAGAGTGAAGCTGAGTTTTCTCTTCTTCCTAATTTTGTTTGGGTTGAGAGCAGTCATTCAGCACAGTGGGACTCCTCCCAGCACAGGGCTTCTCTTGCTCTGAAATTCTATTTACCAAGATTGCTGGGGAGTTTGGGACCCACCAGGTTTGAAAGAGGTCCCAATCAGCTTAGCAGTGTTATGTTTAGATTCCTTTATTTCTTATATATCTGTTGTAGATTTTTGGTTTGTGGTTTCCATGTGCTTCATAGATATCAAGCTATGTTTATATGGTTCTATTTGATGGTCACTTAAGTTTGAACACATTTCAAAATCACTGCCATTTTTACTCACTCCTTCCATATTTATGTTTTTGTCATTTTGTGTGTGTGTGTGTGTGTGTGTCCCTTAATTTACTCTTGTGATTACACAAGATCGTTCTACTTTTGCCTTTTAACCTTTGTACCTGCTTTAGTGTTGGTTGATATACTGATTTCTTTTTGTTTGTTTGTTTGTTGTTTGTTTGTTTGTTTATCCTCACCTGAGGACATTTCTCCATTGATTTTTAGATAGAGTGGAAGGGTAGGAGAGGGAGGGAAAGAGAGAGGAACATCAATGTAAGAGAGACACATTGGTTGGTTGCCTTCCACATGACCTCAACCAACGCTGAGGATTGAACCTGCAATCCAGGTACGTGCCCTTGACCAGGAATCAAACCCACAACCCTTCTGTCCACAGGCCAATGCTCTAACCACTGAGCACAACTGGCCAGGGTTGATACACTGATTTTATTATGTGTTTGCCTTTGTCACTGAGATTTTTTTCTTTGTGATATTTTCTTATTTATACTTTTATTTCTTCCTCCACTTTTCCTTCTTATTTTTCTCATTCTTTTTCTTTTTCTCCTTCTTCTTCTTGTTCCTTTAACATTTCTTGTAATATTAGTTTGGTGGTGATGAATTGCTTTAGCTCTTCCTTGTCTGGGAGTTCTTTATCTGTCTTTTGATTCTAAATGATAGCTTTGTTTTGTAGGGTAATCTTGGTTGTAGGTCCTAACTTTCTATCACTGAATATTTTATGCCATCCCTTATGGCCTGCAAAGTTTCTGTTGAGAAATCAGCTGACAGTCTTACGGGAGCTCCCTTGTCAGTAACTAACTGCTTTTCTCTTACTACTTTTAATATTCTCTGTGTCTAATCTTTGACATTTTAATTATGATTTGTGTTGGCATGGGCCTCTTTGGATTTATCTTGTTTGAAATTCTCTGCTCTTCCTGGACTTGTATGTCTATTTTCTTCACCAGGTAAGGAGAGTATTCAGTCATTATTTTTTCAAATAGCTTTTCAATCCTTTAACTCTCTTCTTCTGGTACCCCCATGATATGAATGTAGTTACGCTTGATGTTGTCCCAGAGATCTCTTAAACAATCTTTATTTTGTTTGATTCTTTTTTCTGTTCATTGGATGTTTTCCACTACCTTGTCTTCAAAATCACTGAGTTGACCCTCTGCTTTATCAAATCTGCTGTTAATTCTAGATGATGCATTCTTCAGTTTAGCTATTGTATTCTTTATTTCTGACTGGTTCTTTTTTATTTCCCTTTTTTAAAATATTTTCTCTCTCTTTGTTAAAGTCTCACTGAAGTCATCTACTCTTCCCCTAAGTTCATTGAACATTCCTGTAATCAAAATGCAGTTTTGAACACTGCATTTGGTAGATTGCTTGCCTCTGTTTTGTTAAGTCTGTTTTCTGGAGTTTTGTCCTGTTCCTTTATTTGACATGTTTCTTTGTCTCCTCATTTTGACTGCCTCCTGTGTTTGTTTCCATGTGTTAAGTAAATTCACGACATCTTCCGGTCTTGGCAAAGTGAGCTTAACTAGCAGGTATTCTGTGAGACCCAGTGACACAGTCTCCCTGGTCACCTGTGCCAGGTGCTCCAGGTTGTCTCTTGTGTGGGTTGTGTGTGCCCTCCTGTTGTAGTTGAGCCTTGATGGCTATTGGCACATCTGTGGGCGGGATTGATTCTCAGGCTCGCTGGCTCTGAGGACAACAGCAAATAAGCTGTTGTGCCGGGGCTGACTTTATGGAGTGGAATTCAATTTAGCAGGTCTCTGGTGCCTGCTGTGTTCACTCTCTGGGCATGTTGTTTGTTGTGCAAATTGGATGGCGCTCTGGTGTTGCCAAGAGTTGGCCACTAGGTGTGTTAGTTCTGGGACCTCCTTTGAGGGGATCCAGTATGGTCCAAGGTCAGATGCTGCCTGTGCCCAGCCTGGGGCCACCTGATAGGAACTACTGATTGATCTGCAATTGGTACCTGCCTCTGCTGGACTTGGAAGTGGCTGGGAGTAGTTATTCTGTGAACCAAGGCAGATTGCCACTTGTGCTGAGCTAGGGGCTGCTTAGCAAGAGATACATGACATACCAAGACCAGACACTGGTTGTTTGGGGTTTGCTGACTTTGGAGAGATTTTAGGAAAGTCCATAGCAAAGACCCAACCCTGCTGTTTGTGAGGAACAGCCCTTGAAAGAGTTTTGGTTGTGTGTGAAGTTGGGTAGAGTCTCAGAGAATAACCAGGGTGGGGCAAATGCAGTGTTAGCCAGGCTACTGAAAACCCAGATTTAGGGCCCACCTGTGCCTGCAGGCTGGGTATGGGGAGGACTCAACAAAGGAACAAAGGCACCTGCTGGCACTTTAGTCTTGAAGAGAGCTACCCCTCCAGCCCTTGTCCTGAAGCCAGACAATTTAGTTCCTCCCAGCATGTCCCTGACACTTCTTGAGCTGTTGCTCTTTTGCCGGAGCTTAGGGTGAGTGTTTGTGAGTGAGTGAGTCTGTGCTTGGGGCATTTAAGAGGATGCCTGGGTCTGCAGAAGCCCTCTGTCTCACCCAGACCAAGTCCCTCCTGCTTTTCAGAGCCACCAGGGAACTCCTCTTCTTGGCACTGGTGCTCCAGGCTGGGGACCCCAGTGTGGGGCTGGGACCCCTTGCTCTTCAGGGGACCTCCACAGCTGAGATATCCCTCTGGATTTTTAACCACCACACATGGATGTGGAGACCAGCCTGTTTTGTGTCTCTGCCCCTCTTACCAGTCTGGATGCGGCTTCTTTGTACATCCGTAGTTATGGACTTCTGTTCAGCTGCTAGTCGTCAGGTGGTTCTCAGGGGTGGTTGTTCTATTAGTTGTAATTGTGATGTGGTAATAGAAGGAGGCAAGCACGGTGTTTACCTACTTTGCCATCTTGACCAAAAGTAACGGCTTGCACCAATTTTCTAGATTAATTTTAGTAAAAATAGAGCTCTCTATTCATCTTGATATCTTTTAAACAAACTTAAAAATTTTAATAGTCTGCCCGGCCGGTGTGGCTCAGTGGTTGAGCGTCGACCCATACACCAAGAGGTCGCCAGTTCAATTCCCAGTTAGGGCACATGCCCAGGTTGTGGGCCAAATCCCCAGTGGGGGCCATGCAGGGGGCGGCCAATTGATGTTCTCCCTCATTGATGTTTCTATCTCTCCCTCTCCCTTCCTCTCTCTCTAAAAAACCAATAAAGAAAAAATATTTAATAGCTTTACATTTATGTTCTTAGCATCATGTGCATTCTTTATTAGCTTATTTCCTAGATATGTTATAGATTTTGTTACTATTGTGAAGAATATCTTGTTTTCTCTTTTCTACATAGTTTTTAGAGGTCTGCAGAAGTTCTACTAATTTATGTAGATTGATCTTGTATCCAGACTCCTTTTCAAACTCTTCTTATATCTTACGGTTTGTCTTTGAATCTATTGGCACTCCTCATAGATGAGCATATAATTTGCAAATAATAGCAGTTTTATCACTTTCCTTCACTTCTTAAACTTGTTATTGTTGTTGCTGCTGTTATTATAAGTCTTGTGTAGCCTTAGCAAGGACACCAACAAATGATGATAGTAAACAATCTTTGTCCAATTTCTGAACTTCTTGTTAAGTATAATGTTTGCTGTACATTTTGAGTTTAGGTACTTTAGTAATTAGGGGAGTTTCTTTTTATTCTTATTTTGTCTGAGGATTTTTATTATAAATGTATGTAGAATTTTTTATCAAATTAAAAAAATTTCTTGAGAAATCATTTTGTTTTTCTCCTTTGATTTAGTGTGTAAATTATATTCAATTATTTCTGTTGTTAAATAATCTTTACATTACTGAGATAAACATTACTTAATTGTGGCATATTCCTTTTTTTATCTTGTTGAATTAGGTTGGCTTATATATTATTTACGATTTTGGAATCTATAAATGAAAATAATGCTTTTTCTTCTATTTTTAGTAGTGTTTGGAATTAATCAAATACTAATCTAATAGAATGAGTTGGGTAGCTTTTATTCTTTCTCCACTTTTTAAAGCAAATTGTTCTATATAGGAGTATCTTGATGTTTGAAATAGCATCTGTAAAAATACATGGTCTAAGGACTTTCCCTCCCTGAGAGATAGGTGTATGTGTCCTTTTTTATTGTTAATCACTTTGATCTTTTATTTGTTGTTAATTTGTTTACACTTTCTAATTTTTCTTGGGCCAGTTTTATATTTTATATCATTAAAAAATATCTTAATACATTTTAAATATATTTTATCTCGGTTGTTTTATTAGTGTATAGCTATTAAAATACTTTTTTATGATTAATTTGATTTCCATGTCTATAATTTTTTTTTTTATTTTTTTTTATTTTTTATTTTTTATCCTCACCCGAGGATATTTTTCCATTTTTTTGTACAGATAGAGTGGGAGGGAGAGAGAGGAAGGGAGAGAGAGAGAGAGAAACATCGACGTGAAGGGACACATCGAGTGGCTGCCACCCGCACGACCAACCAGGGCCGGGGACAAACTGCAACCGAAGTACGTGCCCTTAGCGGGAACCGAACCCGGGTCTCTCCGGACCGCAGGCCGACGCTCTAACCGCTGAGCCAAACTGGCCAGGGCTATAATTTTTTTTTAATTCTGAATTTTGTATAACTGCCTCTTTTTTCCACTTAATCAGTTTTTGGTGGAGGTTACTATGTCTTAGCAATCTTTTCAAACATCCAGCTTTTGCTGTCGTTATTCTTATCTATTCTGTGGCTGCTGTTGCTGCAATCCACTTGTTTATTAAACTCTGCCTTCGGTTTTGTGTTTGCTGTATTGTTCACTCTCTAAACTCAAGTTAAAAACCTTAGCTCATCTGTTTTCAATGGTTATTTTTTCTGATAAATGTGTTCGGAGTTAACATTTTTATTGTTAAGGTTGCTTTCATTGTGTCTCTTCAATTCTGGCATGTGCTTTTCTCATTATCATTAAATTCCAAGAATTTTTCTACTTTCCACTATATTTTCTCGTTAACCCAAGTAATATGCTAGTGTACAAGGCTTTAAAGCTATTTTATTTTTCAGACTTACAAGGCTTTAAACCTGTTTTATTAATAATTTATCATTTTAATCCATTGTGTTAAAATAATATGTATAATGTTGATTTTTGGTGACTGTACTGAGGTTCTCTTTGTGATCTGGGAAATGGTGAACTGTCTAAATGTTCTTTGAGCTTAATGTATTTAAATTGCTCAAAAATGTGCTTTCTTAACTTAGGGGTTGATGTTGTAAAGTTCTTCCCACTTCCCATATAATTATTATATCAAGTTTATGAATCCTGTCACTTGAGTATTCTCTATCATTGCTTATTATTTGCTTGTTCTCTGAGGTGGTTGCAAAAAAGTTTCTAGTTAAAACTTTTATATGCTTCTCTCTGTGGTTATCCTGTTGCATTTTATATCTCGAAGCCATGTTGTTAAGGATATATATATTCATAATTGTCATGTCTTTCTGATTTTCTTTTATGAAATATCCCTCATTCTTTGCCTTGAATTCAGTTTTGCTTGATACTAATTTTTCTCCCTAGTTTTATTTGGTTCAAAATTGTCTCATACATTTTCCATCCTTTTAGTTTTTACTTTTTGATTTTTACTTCTTGTTCACATTTTGTTTTAGAAATATTATTTTTACAAAACATATTGCTGAATATTGCATTTTTATAAAACCAGTCTGTGAGTCTCTGTGTTTGATTGATGTTTAATTGTGTACAAACTGTATTCATTTCCTATAACTGCCATAAAAAAAAAATACCACAAATTGGGTGGCTTAAAACAATAGAAATGCATTGTCTCACAGTTCTGGAGGCTCGAGGCCTGGCACGGAGGTGTGGGTAGGGACATGTTTCCTTTGAACCCTGTGGGGGGTCTTTCCTTGCCTCCGCGGGCTTCCGGTAGCTTGCTGGCCATCTTTGGCATTTCCGGATTGCAGCTGGACAGTTCCAGTCTCTCCCTGCGTTGTCACACGGCCTTGTCTGTGTGTCTTCGTATTCACGTGGCTGTCTTCTTACAGGAATGTTCATTATATTGGATGAGGCCCCCCTACTCCAGAATGACATCATCTTAATTTTGCTAGTTACATCTGCAACAAACTTATTTCTAAATAAGGTTACATTCTGAGGTATGGAAATTTAAAGCTTCAATATATCTTTTCTTGGAGGACACAATTCAATCCATGGCAGAAATTATGTAATTAAT
The DNA here is from genome assembly GCF_014108415.1 of Molossus molossus. Lineage (NCBI taxonomy): Eukaryota > Metazoa > Chordata > Mammalia > Chiroptera > Molossidae > Molossus > Molossus molossus. The sequence continues at coordinate 6,797,909 of NW_023425348.1, read as the reverse complement.
TTTATATCAGTATTTATTTTTAGCCATCTTATTTCTAATGTATACTTACTGTATTTTACTTTTCTTTCTTTCCTTTATCCCTTCCTTCTTTCATTGAATTGATTTTTGTTCTTTGCTGGTTCGAAAATCCTGAATTCTATTTTTATGTTCCTAGTAATTATATTTAACTTATTAAAAATCATATTTATGTTTATTTTTCTGATCGATTTCCTATCAATATTTATTCTCTATAAAAATATAATTATACTCTCACCTTCTACTGGTCTTGCTTTGAAACAATTATTTTTTAATCCATTGCTCACTAGTCATGTTGGTGTTGTTCAAAGTTTGGTTCCAGATGGTTATGAATGTTACTGATATTTTTTTCTATTTCTTTATCACTCTCTCTTTTTTTTTTATCCTCACCTGAGGACATTTTTGCATTTATCTTCAGATAGAGCAGGAGGGAGAGAGGGAGGAAAAGAGAGAGAGAAACATTGAAGTGAGAGAGACACATTGATTGAGTGGTTCACCCACATGACCCGAACCGGGGCTGGGGACAAACTGCAACCGAGGTCTGTGCCCTTAGCGGGAACCGAACTTGGGACTCTCTGGTCCGAGGTCCGACGCTCTAACTGCTGAGCCAAACCGGTCAGGACTATTTCTTTATCTCTTAATCTCTCCTTCTCTTTCTATACTTTTTTATACCAGAATTAATTTTCTTAAGTTATTTATCTATTCTTGTTTCATTTTTATCTCACAGCAGCCTCATGGAAGTATTTTTTTTTTCTAACTGGAATACATTCCCTAAGAGTGTTTACAAAAAGAGGTTTGTTATTTTGGTATTAATTTCCTTGGGCCTTCTATGTCTGAGATAATTTTTATGGCATATTTTAAAAAATTTTATTAATTTATTTTTGTTACAGATGTTTCTTCTTTTTCCCCCATTGACTCCTCCTCCCCAGCCCCCTCCCACTCCGTCCCCAGCTTTGTTGTCCATGGCCATTGGTTATGCGCACATGCATATAAGTTCTGTGGTTTACCTCCACCCCCCTCCCCCTCCAATCCCTCTTCTGAGGTTTGTCACTCTGGACCCTACTTCTATGACTCTGTGTCTATTTTGTTCATCAGTTTGTTTAGTTCATTATGTTCCAGAAATAAGTGAGATCATGTGGTATTTGTCTTTCTCTGTTTGGCTTGTTTCACTTAGGATAATACTTTCTAGGTCCCTCCATGTAGTCTCAAAGGATAAGAGATCTTTCTTTCTTACAACTGCATAGTACTCCATTGTGTATATGTACCACAACATTTTTATCTACTCGTCTACTGATGGACACTTGGGCTGTTTCCAGATCTTAGCTATTGTAAATAGTGCTGCTACAAACAAGGGGGTACATATATTCTTTCTGATTGGTGTTTCAGGCTTCTTAGGATATATTCCTAGAAGTGGGACCTCTAGGTCAAATGGCAGTTCAACTTTTAATTTTTTGAGGTAACACCATATTTTTTTCCATAGTGGCTGCACCAGTCAGCATTCCCACCAGCAATGTACTAGAGTCCCCTTTGCTCCACACCCTCGCCAGCACTTACTGTTTGATGATTTGTTGATGGCAGCCATTCTAACATGTGTGAGGTGGTACCTCATTGTTGTTTTAATTTGCATCTCTCTGATGATTAGTGACATTGAGCATTTTTTCATATGTCTCTTGCCATTTGTATGTCCTGTTTGGAGAGGTGTCTCTTTAGGTCCTCTGCTCATTATTTAATTGGCTTCTTTGTCTTTCTTTTTTGAGTTGTGTGACTACTTATATATTTTGAAATTAACCCCTTATCTGATGTATCATTGGAAATTATGCTCTTCCATATAGTGGGTTCCCTTTCCATTTAGATGGTTGTTTCTTTTGCTGTACAGAAGCTTTTTAGTTTGATGTAGTCCCATGTGTTCATTTTTTCCTTTGTTTCTCTTGCCTTTGGTGTTATCAGTGAAAATTCTGCTGCGTATGATGCCTGAAATTTTGTTGCCTGCATTTTTTTTTCTAGGATTTTTATGCATTCACAAATCATATTTAAGTCTTTTATCCATTTTGAGTTTTTTCTTGTGTATGGTGTAGCTGGTGGTCTAGCTTCACTTTTTGCATGTAGCTGTCCAATTTTCCCAACATCATTTATTGAAGAGGCTGTCTTTAATTCATTGTATGCTCTTGCCACCTTTGTCAAATATTAATTAAACATATTGTCTTGGATCATTTTCCAGGTTCTCTGTTCTGTTCCATTGATCTATATGCCCGTTCTTGTGCCAGTACCAGGCTGTTTTGATTATAGTGGCTTTGCAGTATAACCTGATATCTGGTATTGTGGTCCCTCCAACTTTGTTCTTCTTTTTCAAGATTGCTGTGGCTATTCAGAGCCTTTTTTTGGTTCCATGTAAACTTTTGGGGTATTTGTTCTAGTTCTGTGAAGTATATCATTGGTATTTTGATGGAGATTGCATTGAATCTATAGATAGCTTTGGGTAGTATGGACATTTTAATGATGTTAATTCTTCAACCCATGAACCTGGTATATGCTTCCATTTTTTTATATCTTCCTCTATTTCTTTTTTCAATGATCTGTAGTTTTTTCTGTGAAGAGATCCTTTACTTCTTTAGTTAAGTTTATTCCTAGGTATCTTAATTTTTTTGCCCCAATGGTAAATGGGATTGTTTTTTTAGTTTCTTTTTCTGTAAGTTTATCGTTGGTGTATAAGAAAGCTGTCAAATGCAAAAAAAATGAAACTAGACCATCAACTTACACCATACACAAAAATAAACTCAAAATGGATAAAAGACTTAAATGTGACCCGTGAATCCATAAAAATTCTAGAAGAAAATGTAGGCAACAAAATTTCGGACATCATACGGAGTAGAATTTTCACTGATACATCACCTAAGGCAACAGAAATAAAGGAGAAAATCGGACTACATTAAACTAAAAAGCTTCTTGCACAGCAAAAGATCCAATCATCAAAATGGAAAGGGAACCCACTGTATGGGAGAACATCATTGCCAATGATGTATCAGATAAGGGGTTAATTTCCAATATATATAGAGTGCTCCTACAACTCAACAAAAGGAAGACAAAGAACCCAATTAAAAAATGGGCAGAGGAGCTGAATAGACACCTCTCCAAACAGGACATACAAATGGCCAAAAGACATATGAAGAAATGCTCAACATCACTAATCATCAGAGAGATGCAAATTAAAACAACAATGAGGTATCACCTCACACCTGTCAGAATGGCTGCCATCAACAAATCATCAAACAACAAGTGTTGGCGAGGGTGTGGAGAAAAGGGGACTCTAATACACTGCTGGTGGGAATGCAGACTGGTGCAGCCGCTATGGAAAACAATATGGTGCTACTTCAAAAAATTAAAAATTGAACTTCCATTTGACCCAGTGATCCCGCTGCTGGGAATATACCCTAAGAAGCCTGAAACACCAATCAGGAAGAATATATGTACCCCCATGTTCATAGCAGCACTATATACAATAGCTAAGATCTGGAAGCAGCCTAAGTGTCCACCAGTAGATGAATGGATAAAAAAGCTGTGGTACATATACACAATGGAGTACTATGCAGTTGTAAGAAAGAAAGATCTCTTATCCTTTGAGATGACATGGAGGGACCTGGAAAGTATTATCCTAAGTGAAAGAAGCCAAGCAGAAAAAGACAAATACCACATGATCTCACTTATATACGGAATATAATGAACATAACAGTCTGAGGAATACAGTAGACCCAGACACATGGAAGTAGGGCACAGACTGACATCCCTCAGAAGAGGGGGTGGAGGGGTGGGAAGAGATAAACCACAGAACTTATATGCATGTATGCATGACCAATGGACATGGACAACGAAGCCGGGGACGGGGCAGAGGTGGGGTGGGGTGGGGGGTGCCAATGGGGTAAAAAGGTAAAATATCTGTAACAAAAAAAAAATAAAAAATTCATTAAAAAAAAAAAAAAGATGAATAAATAAATAAATAAATAAAAAGTAAAAAAAAAAAAAGCTGTCAATTTCTTGATGTTAATTTTGTATCCTGCTACTTTGCCAAATGCATGTATTAAGTCAAATGCATTTGATAAAGTCTTTGGGGTTTTCTATGTACAATACAATGTCATCTGCAAATAATGACAGTTTCATTCCTCCTTTCCAATTTGGATCCCTTTTATTTTTTCTTCCTGTCTAATTGCTGTGGCTAAGACTTCCAGTACTATGTAAAATAAGAGTGGCAAAAGTGGACATCCTTGTCTTGTTCCCATTCTTAAGGAAAATGCTTTTAGTTTTTTTCCCATTGAGTATGATGTTGGCTGTAGGTTTTTCATATATGGCCTTATTATGTTGAGTTATAATCCCTTTATTCCCACATTGCTGAGCGTTTTTATAAGAAATGGGTGTTGAATTTTGTCAAATGCTTTTTCAACATCTATTGATATAATCATATGATTTTTATATTTCATTTTGTTTATGTGGTGTATCATAGTTGTTGATTTGTGAATTTTGTACCCTCCTTGCATCCCTGTGATGAATCCCCCTTGGTCATGGTGAATAATTTTTTTGATGTATTGCTGGATTCGATTTGCTTATATTTTGTTAAAGATTTTGGTATCTGTGTTTATGAGGGATATTGGCCTCTAGTTTTCTTTCTTTGTAGTGTCTTTATTCGATTTTGGAATTAGAATTATCCTGGCCTAATAAAATGAGTTTGGAAGTCTCCCATCTTCTTGGATTTTTTGGAATAGTTTGAGGCGAATGGGTATTAGATCTTCTCTGAATGTTCAGTAAAACTCCCCCATGAAGCCATCCGGGTCTGGGCTTTTGTTTGCTGGGAGAGTCTTAATTACATCTTCAATTTCCTTAGTTGTTATTGGTCTGTTTAAGTTTTCTATCTCTTCCTGGTTCAGTTTTGGGAGACTGTGTGTTTCTAGAAATTTGTTCATTTCACTTAGATTGTCCAATTTGTTGGTGTATAATTGTTCATAGTATGTTTTGTTGATCCTTTGTATTTCTGTGGTGTCAGTTGTTACTTCTTTTTCGTTTCTGGTTTTGTGTATTTGGGTCTTCTCTTTTTGTTTCTTGGTGAGTCTGGCTAAAGGTCTATCAATCTTGTTTATCTTTTCAAAGAACCATCTTTTTGTTTCATTGATCTTTTGAACTTTTTTTTTTTTTTAAGGCTCTATGTTGTTTACTTCTGCTCCAACCTTTACTATTTATTTTCTTCTACTTGCTCTGGGTTTTTATTTTTTGTTTTCTTTCTAGTTGTTTAAGTTGTAGGGTTAGAGAGTCAATTAGGAATTTTTCTTGTTTCTTGAGGTAGGCCTGTAGTGCTATGAACTTCTCTCTCAGGAATGCTTTTGCTGCGTCCCATAGTTTTTGTGTTGCTGTGTGTTTGTTTTCATTGGTTTCCAGGAAGTTTTTAATTTCTTCCTTGATCTCGCTGGTAACCCATTCATTGTTTAATAACATGCTATTTAGCCTCCAAGTGTTTGAATGTTTTTGTTGTAATTGAGTTCTAGTTTCATGCCATTGTGATCTGAGAAGATGCTAGATATGATTTCAATCTTCTTGAATTTGTAGAGACTTACTTTGTGTCCTAACATGTGGTCTATTTAGAGAATGTCCTGTGTGCACTTGAGAAGAATGTATATTCTGGAGCTTTGGAGTGAAATGTTCTGTAAATATCAATGAAGTCCAACTGATCTACGTCGTCATTTAAGGACTCTATGTCCTTGTTTAGTTTTTGTCTGGAAGATCTATCCAGTAGGGTGTTAAAGTCACCCACTATGATTGTATTGCCATTAATCTCTTTGTTGAAGTCCTCCAGAAGTTTTCAAATATATTTTGGTACTCCCATATTTGTTATGTATATGTTTACCAGGGTTATATTCTCTTGTCGGTTGATCCTTTTAATATTATGTAGTGACTTTCTTTGTCTCTTATTATGACCCTTGTTTTGAAATCTATCCTGTCAGATATGAGTATTGCTACACCAGCTTTTTTTTCATTTCCATTTGCTTGGAAAAAATTTTTCCATCCCTTCACTTTCATCCTGTGTGAGTATTTTGTTGTGAGATGGGTCTCTTGTAGATAGCATATATATGGGTCGTGTTTTCTTATCCAATCAACTACTCGATGTCTTTTGATTGGAGCATTTAAGCCATTTACATTTAAGGTTATTATTATTATTGTTGTTGTTGTTGTTGTTATTTTTAATCTTTTCCCGAGGACATTTTTGCATTTATTTTCAGATAGAGTGGGAGAGAGGAAGGAAGAGAGAAAGAGACACATTGATGTGAGAGAGACACATTGACTGGCTGCCACCCACACAACCCCAACTGGGGCCGGGGACAAACCACAACTGAAGTACATGTCCTTAGTGGGAACTGAACCCAGGACTCTCTGGTCCATAGTCCAATACTTTAACTGCTGAGCCAAATCGGCCAGGGCTAAGGTTATTATTGATAGATAGTTATTAGTTGCCATTTTTATTTTATGCGTGTTCCTCTCTCTCTCTCTCTGTTTCTTCTTCTTACAACAGTCCCTTCAGCATTTCTTGCAGTGCTGGTTTGGTGGTGGTAAATTACTTTAGCATTTTTTTTTTTGTATCTGTGAAGCTCTTAATTTCTCCTTCAATTTTGAATGATAGCTTTGCTGGATGGAGTAGTCTTGGATTCAGACTCTTGCCTTGCACTACTTTGTACACTTCATGCCACTCCCTTCTGGCCTGCAGTGTTTCTATTGAGAAATCAGATGTCAGTCTAATGGGAACTCCATTGTAGGTAACTTTGTGTCTCTCTCTTGTTTTCTTTTAAGATTCTTTCTTTGTCATTAATGTTTGCCATTTTTGTTATGATGTGTCTAGCTGTGAGTCTTTTGGGATTCATCTTGCTTGAGACTCTCTGTGTTTCCTGGACTTGTGTGACTTTTTCCTTCGTCAGTTTAGGAAAGTTTTCTGTCATTATTTCTTCAAACAGGTTCTCTATTCCTTTCTGATTCTTCTCCTTCCTATAATGTAAATGTTATTACATTTTATATTGTCCCATAGATCCCTTAAACTCTCCTCCTGCTTTTTAATTTTTCCCACATTTGCTGCTCTATTTGGGTGTTTTTTTCTACCTTGTCTTCCAAGTCACTGATTTGGTCTTCAGCTTCTTCTAATGTATTATTGAACCCTTCTAAGGAATTTTTCATAACAGCTATGTCATTCTTTATTTTCTCTTGATTTTTATGCATAGCTTCTACCTCTTTTATAAGCTAAAGTAGTTCCCAGTGAGCTCTTCATAATTCTTATTAAGTTGCTTGTAGTTCTCACCAAATTGTTTGAGCACCCTTATAATCATTGCTTTGAATCCTTTATCTGACAAGTTGCTTGCTTCTAGTTCCTGTAGTTCCTTTTCTGGTGAGTCCTCTCATTTTTTCATCTGAGTGTTGTTTCTTTGTCTCACCATTTTAGCAATCTGGTAGTTCTGAGCCCAGGGAGGGATGTTGGAGTGTATAGGCAGGTCAGTGTGTATCAACTAAGGCTGCTGTGCCTCCCACCTGTTTTGGTTTATGGCACCTCTGGAGGATTGACATCTGGCAGCTGGTATTGGTCTGTTGTGCAGGTCTCAGCTCCCTGAGATTTGCTGCTGCTTGGGCTGGGACACTGCTCCTGATTAGTTTCTGCTGATGCTGCTGGGGATGGGTCTCAGCTGCCAATTTGTGCTGATGCTGCCTGGGGTGTGTGGGTCCAGGTGGTGCACTGCTGGGGTGCATGGGTTCTGCTGGTATAGTGATGGGGTGCATGGTGTTCTGCTAGTATACTGTTGGGGTGCATGGGTTTCATTGGCACACTGTTGGGGTTCGTGGGTCCCTCTGGTATGCTGCTGGGGTGTGTGGGTCCAGCTGGTGTTCTTCTGGGGTGTGTGGGTCCTGCTTGTGTGCTGCTGGGGTACCCTGCTGCCTGGTGGGGCTCAGCTCCTGATTAGTCACTGCTGGGGGCGAGTGTCAGCTCCCGGTTTGCACTGCTACTGCTGCTGCTGTTGCTACGGGGTGCTCTCAGGTCCCAATCCTTTACTACCGATGGGGGCTGAGGATGCTCCACACCTGGGACTTTGCTGCTGCTGGGGGAGGGGCTCCACTCCAAATACACTGCTGCAGTTGTCGGGCAGGTCTCAGCTGCCCTAGCCCTGCTGCTTGGGCTGGGGCACTGCTCCTGATCAGCCTTTGCTGATGCTGCTGGGGATGGGTTTCAGCTGCCAATCTCCCAGCTGGTTTCAGCTACTGCAGCAGGCACCTTGATAGCACTGCTACTGTGCACCGACTGCGTTGACACAGCTGAGTCCACTGGGCCGATGGTGCAAGGTGCTCTGGTGGATTCGGGTCCCTTGGCCCTAGCTGCTCCCTATTTCCTCCTCCCAGGGAAGAGCCGGGATCTTCCAAAATGATGGGGCCCCCTGGCCATGCAGGGGAAAGTTTGCTGACATGCCACTTACTCCAGTAGCTGGCTGCTTTCCATCCACAGCTCAGGAACCTTCTGCCCTGTGTCTCTGCACTGCTCAAGGTTGGTCATCCACACTCACATTCACTCACACTCTCTCACACTCACACACTCACCCTCGCTCCAGTCCTGCCCGCCGCCATCTTTTTCTTTATGGCATATTTAAATTTTTGTTCTTGCCGAATAAATTCTTGGTTTGAAGTTCATTAACACTTTGAAAATATTATGGGTCTGCCTTCTTGCCTCTGTGGTAACTGTTGAAAAGAAGTTGGATGGCCATCAGATTCTTATTTCTTCATCTCATTTTCTTTTTTTAAACACTCACCTGAGGATATGTTTTTATTGATTTTAAAGAGAGAAAAAGTGAGGGGAGAGACTGGGAATTGAACTCACGACCGAGTATGTGCTCTGACTGGGAATTGAACCTGTGACCTTTTGGTGTATGGGGTGATGCTCCAACCAACTGAGCCACCTGACCAGGCTCTCATTTTCTTTAACATCTTCATGTTTTGGGTTTTTAATTCTCACCTGAGAATATGTTTTTATTTTTTCTAATTGATTTTGAGAGAGGAAGGGGGAGAGAGAAAGAGAGACATAGAGAGAGAGGTCCATGTGATAGAGAAATATGAATCCATCGCCTCTCTCACTTCTAATTCTTTATTCTTTCCCAACGCCTTCTGGGAGAGTCCATTTACCTGGTCATCCAATTCACTTGTCTCGCTTCCAAAGGAATCCATTTTTATGATTTATGTTGTTTGTTGACTTCTTTATTTCAATGATTACAATTTTTGTTTCCAGTGTTTCTGTGTGACTCTTGTTTATAACCACATTGTCTTGCATCTTACCATCATCGCTCCTTTTCTTTATTCGTTATGCTTATTTGAAATGTTAATGTTCGTTTCATTCATTTTAATGTATTTGCATCACTCATGCAGTTTGCTGTCTTCCTTTCACAGTGCGATGCTTCTGGGCTGTCTGGTAGTCTGTGCTTGCGGGTCACTTTCCCCCGGGGGAGTTGGCTCAATCGACTTGAGCTGTTCCTGGGGAAGAGACCAGACCTGGCCCTCAGCTGAGCGGCCTCTGCTGGTTGAGGAAGGAGCAGCGACGAGAGGCCAGCGCCTGGGCTGCCTTTCCCCTGCCTCACCTCTCCCGGGCCTGCTGGCTGGGAGTGGGCGGACTCCAGCACTCCTGGTTTTGGGGACTGTGTTCCTGATCCGTGACTCGCAGGCTCCCCCGGAGTACGAGCGGAGTGTGGGGTGGGCTCTCCTGGCACCGCTGTTCCCTGCTCTTCAGGCTCAGGTGCTCCCTGGGCACGTCTCCCACTCGGCCTGGTGTCGTCCGCAGCTGCTGTTTCTGCCCCGTGGGCTCAGAGGGGCCGCGGTGCACCCAGGGCGGAGGGGTGCTGTTCAGAGGCCCTCGGCTTCAGGGGTGCCCGCCCCTCCCCCTGGGGCTGCCCTTTCCTCTCCACGCCGGGCCACAACCACCGGCTCTCCCAGGCTTCCTCGCCGGCTACTTGGTTCTTCTTATCAGTACCTTTCCTTTGACTGCGGAGGTGTCTCCGGGTTGGAATAGAGGAGGAAACCCCAGCCCATTTCAGCCCCACACCTCCGCCCTCGTGCTTCCAGCTTTCTGCCCCCAAGCCCATCCCCCTCCAGTGCTGTCCACAGCCTGCTGCTGCCCCTCCAGGCTGCGAGCTGCGTCCCTGCGTCTCCCTGCGCTCGGCTGGGTTAGCTGGGGCTGCCCTCCTTCCCGGTGATGTCCTCAGCCTTCCGGGCTCCTGTCCACTCCCCCCAGTTCGCACCACCCACACGTGTTTACAGTGCTTTTCTTCTGCTTCGCTTTCATATCTGTAGGATTTCAGGAAGTCATGTTTAAACAGAAGTCCTCTAACAGAAAATATTTAGAGAACTAAATAAACTAGTTCCTTAAGTTCACCTGGAAGAGAAAAATATGGAAGAATCGTCAAGGTCATTTGGAAGAGCTAGGACTTGATATATTACTATAGGAAATAAACGATGACCCTGGCACAAGACCGAAAACCAGCTTATTATGGTAGAATACAGATCCGAGAAGGAGATACACATATGTGTTTAGCTCATAAATAAGAAAAAGCATTTCCGATCAGTAGAGAAAGGATCAACGATCCAAGATTTATTGCTGGGACGACTAGCTGTCTGTTTAAAAATAAAATTAATGTGGACTCCTGTTATAGGTTGAATTGTGTCTCCCTAAAGGATACGTGGAAGACCTAATCCCTGGTACCTGTGACTATGGCTATGGTTAATGTTATGTGTAAATGTGGTTAGGATATGGCGCCCAATTTGTTGGTCAAACACTAGTCTAGATGTTGCTCCGAAGGTATTTTGTAGATGTGATTAACATTTACAGTAAGTTGACATTAACTGAAGCAGATGTGGGTGGGCCTCGTTCAATCAGTTGAAGACTAAAGAGCAAAAAGAAATTTTGTGGAGAAGAGAGAGTTCTGCCTCCAGACTGTAATGTAGAAATCCGATCTCATGCTCCAGCCTGCTGTCCTGCCCTATGGATTTGGACTTGAGACGGCAACATTGGCTCTTACTTCAATTTCCCCCCTTCCAGCTGCTGCTGTACAGATTTTGGACTTGCCAGTGCCCACACTTTCTAAATCAGGTCATATTCTGTACCCTGAAGTAACCTGTAAACCTTCAAGGAATCCCTTGAGTCAGTTCTTTAAAATAAATCTCTCTCTCTTTATATAATATATAACATCATATATACTATATAATATACACGATATACTATGAAATATATAACATATAAACATAAGCATATGTACATATTATATATATGTATAATTATATATAATTGATTTGTTTCTCTGGAGAACCCTGATTAACACAGTGATCTTATTTGTGAATAGGGCCTTTGTAGGTGTGAACAAGTTAAGATGAGATCATTAACGTCAGCCCTAATCTGGTGTGTATACCTAGTGTCTTTATAAAAAGAGGAAAACAAGATTTATATATACCCTCTTCTTGTATTTTCACTAAACCTTTTCCAGCCAAAAAAATATTTGGCCACCATCAGCTAACTGTCCCATGCAGAAGTCAAAAGAACGAGACTTCTCTCTGAAAGGGAAACAGTCCAGGGTCTTCTCAGTTACACGGCAGATCCTGGCCAGGGACCCTCGTTTCCACCATCCCATCTCTATATTCCATGAACTACAGTGCCTCCTGGAGCCAGCTCCTACTAAGATTTTTGGAAGCTGGTTATTAAACACAGCCATTATTCAAAATTAATTACTTTAAAAACAAAAGTAGTAAATACTCAGTGCTTATCACTTTGTAATTACATTCTGATCTACGCTCTGAAGGTTATTTACATCTGTATTGTGCCTGCGCGGTGGTAGTACTGTAACGCGATGTTCTACTGTGTTTTGTTTTGTTTTTTATCCTCACCCGAGGACATTTTTCCATTTTTTGTACAGATAGAGTGGGAGGGAGAGAGAGGAAGGGAGAGAGAGAAACATCGACGTGAAGGGACACATTGAGTGGCTGCCACCCGCACGACCAACCAGGGCCGGGGACAAACTGCAACTGAAGTACGCGCCCTTAGCGGGAACCGAACCCGGGTCTCTCCGGACCGCAGGCCGACGCTCTAACCGCTGAGCCAAACTGGCCAGGGCTGTTCTACTGTCTTCTCAACTCTGTTCAATGATGTCACGTCAGCAGGATGAACTCCATCACAGTGCAAGTATTTATACAGCAAAAACGGGCAAACACTATAAATCAAGGCTTTTCCTTTTTGGGGGTGATAGAAAAAAATGCCAATAATGACGATTAAACTTAAGTATATACCATGTCTACTGTCCTATGTACTGTGAATAGTACAAAAATTGAGAAAATAGTCTTCCAGTGTTTGAGAACTGTCATCTGACTCAGTGGTGGAGTTTTCATGCCGTTAACCAGTGCACCTGACATAGATCTTCGATGCTTTACTTCCACCTCATTTATTAACATAAATGAAAAGATCAACCCACATTTATGGCAGAACTACTTCAACCTCATCGTCTTCAATCAGAGATTGGCAACAGATACAAGAATCTGGGAAAAATCAATAAAAGCATTCTCTGGTGAATCAATGACTATGCCAAATTTAATCTAATATATTACATATTTAGTATTTATAAATTGTGTGCAATACTCTTTTACTCAGTAAAATTAATAATAAATGTATGTATGCTGTGATATTATGATTTATAATAAGAAATATATAGTATTTGGTCTTAGTCTTGTTTCTGGCACAGAACTCCTAAGACCCTTAGAATTTCCTACACAATGAGATGTCATTTGTTGTTAATGAAATGAGTTTTGGACCCAGCTAAGGTTGGGAGCTGGTTGCCAGGAGAACCAACCTGTGATTTTAGAGGCTGGAATTTTCAGTCCCACCGTCCACGCAGCTGACCTGAGGGGAGGGGAGGGAGCCTGGAGATAGACTCAGTCACCAGTGACCAATATTTACTCCTGTGCCTCTGTAATCAAACCTCCATAAACCCCCGAGGACGGCTTCAGACAGCTTCAGACAACTTCCCGTTGGTGCGCAGCTGGGGATTCAGGGAGAGGGGTGCACTAGACCCCCCCCGAGCCTTGCCCTATGTATCTCTCCTGTCTGACTGTTCCTGAGTTACACTCTTTTTATAATAAACCAATACTCTAGTAAATAAAACATTTCTCTGACCTCTGTGAGGCTTCCTAGCAAATTAATTGAACTCAAGCAAGGGGTAGGAGAACCTCTGATTTGTAGCCATGTGGGCAGAAGCACGGGCGTCAACCTAGACTCGCCTTTGTCTCCAGGACTGAGCCCTGAATCTGTACCCCAGGAAGAGGCTCACTGGACCCTGCAGTCTGCAGCCGGTGGGTCAGAAGCACAGGTGAGGACCGGGACTTTCGATGGGGTGGGAAGCAGAAAGCAGCCCTATGGGGCTGAGCCCTTAATCTGTGGAGTCTGATACTCGCTGGGGTCAACAGGGTCAGAACGAGTTGAATGGCAGGTATTGGAGAATTGCTTGGTGAGGGGGGACCCCCTACATCTGAATTGGTGACCAGAACCTATTTAATCGACATATTTTGTTTTCTGGAAAGTTGGTTGTTAAAAATTTGCCAGGACACCAATGTCTGTGGATTAAATTATGTTAACTACCAAAAAACACGTCAATATGAATGAATGTTTCTCAATATAAATGAAAAACTTAAATCCCAAAACATTAAATACAAGATGACAGACTTTTTATAAGTTAAAAGTAATTTAAGTGTCTCTTGTTCTGCCAACTGAGCTAGCCGGGCACTTAGAAGTTAGAAGTAGTTTAAAAATACTTTTGAGAGAAAACATATACTAATGTTTATTTACATCCTTTAGTCATTATTTTAAAAATTTTTAATTAATTTATTTTTGTTACAGATGTTTCTCCTTTTTTTCCCCATTGACACCCTCCTCCCCATCCCCCCTGACCCCATACCTGGCTTTGTTGTCTGTGTTCATCGGTTATGCATACATGCATATAAGTTCTGTGTTTTATCTCTCCCCATTCCCCACCACCAACTCTTCTGAGGGTTGTCAGTCTGTACCCTACTTCCACATCTCTGGGTCTACCCAATTCCCCAGACTGTTATGTTCATTATATTCCACAAATAAGTGAGATCATGTGATATTTATTTTTCTCTACTTGGCTTGCTTCGCTTAGGATAATACTTTCTAGGCCTCTCCATGTCATCTCAAAGGACAAGAGATCTTTCTTTCTTACAGCTGCATTGTACTCCATTGTGTATATGTACCACTGCGTTTTTATTCATTCATTCATCTATTGATGGCCACTTGGGCTGTTTCCAGATCTTAGCTATTGTAAATAATGCTGCTATGAAAATGGGGGTACATATATTTTTTCTGATTGGTATTTCAGGCTTCTTAGGGTATATTCCTAGATGTGGGATCACTGGATCAAATGGCAATTTAATTTTTAATTTTTTGAGGTAACACCATATTGTTTTCCATAACAGCTGCACCAGACTGCATTTCCACCAGCAGTGTACTAGAGTCCCCTTTTCTCCACACCCTCGCCAACACTTGTTGTTTGATGATTTGTTGATGGAGACCATTCTGACAGGTGTGAAGTGATAACTCATTGTAGTTTTAATGTGCATCTCTCTGATGATTAGTAATTTTGAGTATTTCTTCATATGTCTCTTGACCATTTGTATGGTCTGTTTGGAGAGGTGTTTATATAGGTCTTCTGCCCATTTTTTAATTGGGTTCTTTGTCTTCCTTGACTTGTATGAGTACTCTATATATTTTAAAAATTAACCCCTTATCTAATATATCATTGGAAATTATGCTCTCCCATACAGAGGGTTGCCTTTCCATTTTGATGATTGTATCTTTTGCTGTGCAGAAGCTTTTGAGTTTGATGTAGGCCCATGTGTTCATTTTCTCCTTTGTTTCTGTTGCCTTAGGTGATATATCAGTGAAAATTCTGCTGCATATGATGTCTGAAATTTTGTTGCCTACATTTTCTTGTAGGATTTTTATGGATTCATGAGTCACATTTAAGTCTATTATCCATTTTGAGTTTATTCTTGTGTATGGTGTAAGTTGATGGTCTAGTTTTATTTTTTTGCATGTAGCTGTCCAATTTTCCCAACCTCATTTATTAAAGAGGCCGTCTTTACTCCATTGTATGCTCTTGCCTCCTTTGTCAAATATTAATTGGGCGTAATGCTTGGGTCCATTTCTGGGTTCTCTGTTCTGTTCCACTGGCCCATATGCTTGTTCTTGTGCCAGTACCAGGCTGTTTTGATTACTGTAGCTTTGTAGTATAACTTGATATCCAGAATTGTGATCCCACCTCCTTTGTCCTTCGTTTTCAAGATTGCTGTGGCTATTTGGGGTCTTTTTTGGTTCCATATAAACTTTTGAAGTATTTGTTCTAGTTCTGTGAAATATGTCGATATTTTGATGGGGATTGCATTGAATCTATAGATTGCTTTGGGTAATATAAACATTTTAATGATGTCAATTCTTCCAATCCATGCACAAGGTATGTGCTTCCATTTTTGTATATCTTCCTCTATTTTTTTTCTTCATTGTCCTGTACTTTTCTGCAAATAGATCCTTTACGTCTTTGGTTAAGTTTATTCCTAGGTACCATAATTTTTTGCTGTGATGGTAAATGGGATTGTTTTTTCAGTTTCTCTTTCTGTGAGTTCATCAATGGTGTATAAGAATGCCATCAATTTCTTGACATTCATTTTGTATCCTGCTACTTTTTCAAATTAATTTATTTTTATTTTATTTTATTATTATTATTTTTATCCTCACCCGAGGACATTTTTCCCATTTTTTTTTTTTTTGTTCAGGTAGAGTGGGAGGGAGAGAGAGGAACAGAGAGAGAGAGAGAGAAACATCGATGCGAAAGGAACACATCGAGTGGCTGCCACCCGCACGACCGACCAGGGCCGGGGACAAACTGCAACCAAGGTACGCGCCCTTATCGGGAACCGAACCCGGGTCTCTCAGGACCACACGCCAATGCTCTAACCGCTGAGCCAAACCGGCCAGGGCACCAAATTCATTTATTAAGTGTAGTAGATTTTTGATGGAGTCTTTAGGGTTTTCTATGTATAATATCATGTCGTCTGCAAATAATGACATTATCACTTTCTTCTTTGCAATTTGGATCCCTTTTATTTTTTCTTCCTGTCTGATTGCTGTGGCTAAGACTTCCAGTACTATGTTAAATAAGAGTGGCGAAAGTGGGCATCCCTGTCTTGTTCCTGTTCTTAAGGGAAATACTTTCAGTTTTTGCCTATTGAGTATGATGATGGCTGTAGGTCTTTCATTTATGGCCGTTATTATGTCAAGATATGATCTCTCTATTCCCACATTGCTAAGCGTTTTTTATCGGAAATGGGTGCTGGATTTTGTCGAATGCTTTTTCAGCATCTATTGATATAATCATGTGGTTTTTATTCTTCATTTTGTTTATGTGGTGTATCACATTTATTGACTTGCGAATATTGTACCATCCTTGCATCCCTGGGATGAATACCACTTGGTCATGGTGAATAATGTTTTTGATGTATTGCTGGATTCGATTTGCTAGTATTTTGTTCAGGATTTTCACATCAATATTCATCAGGGATATTGGCCTGTAGTTTTTTTTTGTTTTGTTTTTTTTGTAGTGTCTTTTTCTGGTTTTGGAATTAGAATTATGCTGGCCTTATAAAACGAGTTTGGAAGTCTTCCTTCTTCTTGAATTTTTTGAAGTAGTTTGAGGAGAATCGGTGTTATTTCTTCTTTAAATATTTGGTAAAACTCTCCTGTGAAGCCATTCAGGCCTGGAATTTTGTTTGCTGGGAGAGTCTTGATTACCTCTTCAATTTCTTTAGTTGTTATTGGTCTGTTCAAATTTTCTATCTCTTCCTGGACCACTTTTGGGAAACTATGTTTTTCTAGAAATTTGTCCATTTTGCTTAGATTGTCAAATTTGTTGCCATATAATTGTTCATAATATTTGTTAATGATCCTTTGTATTTCTGTGGTGTCAGTTGTTACTTCTCTTTCATTTCTGATTTTGTGTATTTGGGTTCTCTCTTTTTGTTTCTTGCTAAGCGTCCATCAATCTTGTTTATCTTTTAAAAAAACCAGCTCTTTGTTTCATTGATCCTTTGAATTGTTTTTTTTTTGTTTTTGTTTTTTTGTTTTGTCTCTATGTCATTTATTTCTGCTCTGATCTTTACTATTTCCTTCCTTCCACTTGCTCTGGGGTTTTCTTTTTGTTTGCTTTCTAGTCCTTTAAGTTGTGATGTTAGATAGTCTATTAGAAATTTTTCTTGTTTCTTGAGGTAGGCCTGTAGTACTATGAACTTCCCTCTCAGAACTGCTTTTGCTGCATCCCGTAGATTTTGTGCTGTTGTGTGTTCATTTTCATTGCTTTCCAGGAAGTTTTTAATTTCTTCTGTCATCTCCTCAGTGACCCACTCATTGTTTAATAACATGCTATTTAGCCTCCCTGTGTTGAAATGTCTTTGCAATTGATTTCTAGTTTCATGCCATTGTGATCTGAGAAGATGCTTGATATAATTTCAATCTTTTTGAACTTGTAGAGACTTAGTTTGTGTCCTAACATGTGGTCTGTCTTTGAGAATGTCCCATGTACACTTGAGAAGAATGTGAATTCTGTTGTTTTGGGGTGTAATTCTCTGTAGATATCTGTTAAATCCATTTCGTCTAGTGCTTCGTTTAGAGTCTCTGTTTCCTCATTAATTTTTTGTGTAGAGGATCTGTCCAATCCTGTCAGCGGGGTGTTGATGTCCCCTGCTATGATTCTATTGCTGTCAATTACTCCTTTGAAGTCCTCCAGAAGATTTTTAATGTATTTTGCTGCTTCTATATTGGGTGCATATATGTTTACCAAGGTTATATCTTCCTGTTGGATAGTTCCTTTCAATATTATGTAGTGGCCTTCTTTGTCTCTAGTCATGGCCTTCATTTTGATATCTATTTTATCTGATATGAGTATTGCTACCCCAGTTTGTTTCTTTTTTTTCTTTCCATTTACTTGGAAGATTTTTTTCCATCCCTTCTCTTTCAACCTATGTGAGTCTTTTGTTGTGAGGTGGGTCTCTTGTAAACAACCTATATATGAGTCATGCTTTCTTATCCAATCAGCTACTCTGTGTCTTTTTATTGAAGCATTCAGTCCTTTTAATTTGAAGGTGATTATTGATATGTACTTATTTATTGCCATTTTTTGTTTAGTGTGGTTATATTTTTCTTCCTATTTCTTCTACTAATTACAGCAGTCCTTTTAACATTTCTTGTAGTGCTGGTTTGGTGCTAATGTATTCCCTTAGCCTTTTTTTTTAGTCTGGGAAGCTCTTTATTTGACCTTCCATTTTGAATGATAGCCTTGCTGGGTAGAGTAGTCTTGGATTCAGATCATTGTTTTTCATGACCTTGATTACCTCATGCCATTCCCTTCTGGCTGTAGTGTTTCTGTTGAGAAGTCAGCTGAGAGCCTTATGGGGTTCCTTTGTAGGTAACCTGTTGCTTATCTCTTGCTGCCTTTAGGATTCTCTCTTTGTCTTTAATTTTTGGCATTGTAATTACTATGTGCCTTGGTGTGGGCCTGTTTGGGTTCTTCTTACTCGGGGCTCTCTGTGCGTCTTGAACTTGAATGCCTTCTTCCTTCACCATGTTTGGATAGTTTTCTGTCACTATTTCTTCAAATATATTTACTAACCCTTGCTCATTTTCTTCCTCGGGGACTCCTATGATTGAATATTATTACATTTCCAATTGTCCCACAGTTCTCTCAAGCTGTCTTCCTGGTTTTTAATTGTTTTTTTCTTTTTGGTTTCTGATTGGTTGATTATTTCTATCTTGTCTTCTAATTCACTGATCTGTTCCCCAGCTTCCTCTACTCTGCTGTTCATTTCTTCCAATGTGTTTTTTATTCCTGCTATGTCATTCTTCATTTCTTCTTCATGGTTGTTAATGTTTAATTGGTCGATTTTTAATGTTTCTATATCTTTACTAATGGTGTTGATGTCCTTACTCATGCTGTTGAGCTTCCTCAAGATCATGGCTCTGAATTTTAGCTCTGTTAACTTGCTTAACTGCATTTCATTTATCTCCTCTTTGGTAGAGGTCTCTTGTTCCTTCATTTGGGATTTATTTCTTTGTTTCACCATTTTGGCTATCTCTGTGGGTTTTGGAGCCTGACAAATTTTCCCTGTGGGTGTTGGTGTTCTGCTGTTAGTGGCTATCTCTACTGGGTTTGGATGAGCGTGGGAGGACCCACGTTAAACACCACTCTCAAGTCTTATTTCCTGGGTCTATTCGCAAACCTAGAAATTGTTCAGTTATTCTCGAGCTTTTTGCCTGGTGGCTATTAATTGCGGTTCCTTGAAGAGCCTTGGTTTCTTAGTTGAATAAAAAACTCCTTTGGGTGTTCAGAGTATGGGGATTTCCTGAGGGTGGGGCAGATGCTGGTTGTTAATGAGCCTCAATTTGCATTTCAATGGCCCACAAGGTGGGGTTGAATCTCCGTGGGAGGGGCCACCGCCTTTTCCCAGAGCCCTGGGAAGGAGTAAGAGGGCCACAATCCTATGTGGCCGCAACTCAGCAAAAGTTCTGAGTGCCCTCCAAATTCCGAGTGTCTCCACACAGTTCCAGTCCAGTCTGCCCTCCCTCTGCCGGAGCCCAAGGTGAGTGGCTGTGGCTATTTTAGTGTCTGTCCCAGCTCTGCGCTGTGGAGCCGTCTGGGAGTGTACCCCGAGGGCACTGCTCACAGCTAAGCCTGCTGTTGTCTGTGGGCTCCCAGACCCCCTCTTGTGCCTCCGCAAGCCTACCAGGATTGAATAGTGTCCCTGGTTATGTGGTCCTTGCAAGCTGCTTTTCTGTTGCTTTTTCCTATCGATTTGTCTGTGTTTTAGTTGTAATTCCAGTTTGGTCCTGGGAGATGGTCTGTGTAGCTTCCATGCACTCTGCCACCATTTTCACTCTCCTTTAGTCATTTTTAATACTTTTTTTTTTTTTTTTCCCTCACCTGAGGATATTTTCCCATTTTTTGTACAGATAGAGTGGGAGGGAGAGAGAGGAAGGGTGAGAGAGAGAAACATCGATGTGAAGGGACACATCAAGTGGCTGCCACCCGCACGACCAACCAGGGCCGGGGACAAACTGCAACCGAAGTACGTGCCCTTAGCGGGAACCGAACCCGGGTCTCTCCGGACTGCAGGCCGACGCTCTAACCGCTGAGCCAAACTGGCCAGGGCCATTTTTAATACTTTTATATTGTTGAGTCATAAGAGTTCTATATACATTTAGGGTACTAGATCTTTATCGGATTTGCAAATATTTCCTTCCATCTTCATTACCTCCTTGCTTCCTTGACCCCGTGATATTTGTTTCACCCTCTTTGAAACTTGAACGAGAGTCTCCCTGGAGAGATGTGCCCCCTAGTCCAACTCTCAGGGCTCAGGGAAGCCAAGAGTCTCCAAAGGGAGGAAACAATTAACCAGTTAGTCTGAGGGAAGTTGCAGTTTTCAGGTGGATGATAATTAATTAAACAAAAGTTCTGAATTCAATTAAGCACCAATTTTGGCATCTGCAGACATTTAGTTAGCTATGATTGCAGCCACAGCCAGGAAGTGTGGTGCCTTCAGGCCCTGCTGCCCGCCCCCCCGCACACGAGTGTCCCGGGGCAGCGCCCCAGTGCCTGGTGTGGGCGGAGCCGTTCCAGACAGCCCAGGCCAAGCGGCTGCAGCAGGAGCCTCAGCAGCCCGAAGGGCAGCAGTGGTGCCACCCGGCTGTGTTTGCAGCCTGGGAAGGGGGCGCTGCTCCCCTGCCAGGGGGAATCAATCTACTTCCCTTGGGCAGATTGTGCTTTAGCTCCCGATGGCCCCTCCTGGGCAGGCAGAAGTTTCAGGGGCCCTTTTCCTAAGAGAGATCTTGAAGTCTCCAGAAGGAGCTGCGAGGTGGATGGAAATTTTTCTATAGCTCTGAGTGGGGTGCTCAAAGGCCTTTTCTCTAACAAGCTTGTTTGTTTATTTTTTAATCCTCACCCAAGGATAGTTTTCCATTTATCTTCAGATAGAGTGGGGGCGGGGAGAGAGACATGGATGTGAGAGAGACTGCCTCCCACATGACCCCAACAGGGGCCAGGGACCGAACCGCAACCAAGGTACATGCTCTTGACCGGAATCGAACCCGTGACTCTTCGGTCTGCTGGCTGATGCTCTAACTGCTGAGCCAGACCGGCCAGGGCAATGCTTCTGTTTCTTAACCATGCGTGGAGCTCCATGTGCCGTGGCATCTCACAGAGTAGACCCACGGCACTGAACAAGCAATAATCACTGTCCAGTCTCCATTGATGTGTGAGGAAACTACGGCACAGAAAGGTTAAAGTCACATGGACGCTAGGGCACTGACTTCAGATCCTTATTCTTTTCCATAAAATAAGCCTTATTTTGAAATAAGGTTAATAAACTTGTGAGGCTCACGTAGAAATCACGAAGCACAAAACCGTTCACCAAAAATTAGTCTCTTCTTTCTTTCTCGATCTCTCTGATAGTCCAATCCACACCCAAGCTTCTGTAAGGAAAGTCTGAATCTTCTTTGTTGGCTTGGAATACCTTCTCCTTATTTCCTACCTCCTACCTTTTAGCCCACCTCACCCTGCCCCTCTTCTCCCTGTTTCAAACAAGGCTTTTAAAAGCAGCTCAAAAGTTGCCTCCTCCAGGGAGCCCTCCCAGATTGAGCCCACCCAACTCCCCTGTCCCCAGCTGTCTGTCAGCCTTGCTCTGCCTGTTGCAGGGCTGTAATATAGGTATTGTATAGCTCTCAGTTACATGCGTTCCTTCCCATGCACGCCAAAACTTGAATGTTCATTGCAGCATTATTCATAATAAGCAAGATGCAGAAACAACCCAGATATTCATCAGCTGGCGAACAGATGAACAAAATCAACATATCTATATAATGGAATATTATTTGGCCACAAAAAGGAATGGAGCACTGATCACTGTGGGGGAGCCTTGTATTCGGTCCCTGCTGTAGGTTCTCCAAGAGCAGGGCCTGAGACTTCTCCATGTGTGCTTCCCTCTGTTCCCAGCACTGCTGTCCGTGGACTCGGGGACAGCAGCCAACCACCAGAGGTCTCTCCAGACTCAGCCACCTGCAGGGCCCACCACAACATGGCAGGTACAGGAAGAAAAGGATTTCTCCTAAAACAGAACTCTGATCCTCACAGCGTCAGCGACTGTGCACAAATGACACAGGAGGGAAGCCCTGGACCAGCTCGGGCAGGAGACCCTCCTCACCATCCCCACTGCGCTGATAGGTGTCTAGCCAAGGGGCAAGGCGATTTCCATGCCGGCTGTTCATCCTCCTCCCTCCCCTCCCTTGTTTCACCTCCTGGTGAGCATCCAGTTCAGATGCGGTTCCTGAGAACCATCACTCGCCCTGTGTGTGGAGGGCACACGGGGAGGAGCCTACTGCCTGGGCTCTGCTTCCCACTCTGACACTTCCCGGTTGTGTGGCCCCTGGGCAAGGACCCTCATTTTCTTTTCTCTTTTTTTTTTTATCCTCACCCGAGGATATTTTTCCATTTTTTGTACAGATAGAGTGGGAGGGAGAGAGAGGAAGGGAGAGAGAGAGAGAAACATCGACGTGAAGGGACACATCGAGTGGCTGCCACCCGCACGACCAACCAGGGCCGGGGACAAACTGCAACCTAAGTATGTGCCCTTAGCGGGAACCGAACCCGGGTCTCTCCAGACCGCAGGCCGGCGCTCTAACCGCTGAGCCAAACTGGCCAGGGCAGGACCCTCATTTTCTCACCCACAAAGTACCAGAGCGTGAGATCCTTCAGGCCTGTCGCACACCCTTCCGCACCCCACAGCGCTCGCTGGACAAAGTGCCTGAGCTGGTCACATGCTCTCACCCATTGCGTGCAGCCGAAACCTGCCTCACCTACCTCAGGGCTGTTCTGAATGTCATGCGAGGTCATGCGAGGGAGAGACCTCGAAAGGCTCTGCAGTTGTTGTGGACGGAAGAGGCCAGCCCTGCCTTGGTCAAGCAGTCGTCAGAGGTTGGCCTGTTTCCCGCACTCCTGCAGCTGTTCGTAGCAGCCTGATGTCTTTTATACATCAATTTTTGGAATTGCCAAGAATTGGAAGCCACCCAAATGGCCCTCATAAGTGAATGGATAGACAGATCGTGGTGTGCCTGTGTAATGAGAGGCTCTCCAGTGAGAACAGGAGCACACTACCTGGAGAGTGCATCCTGGCGATTTTACTCACACGGACTTCCAGAAAAGCAGACGGATCTATAGTGACAGCAAGCTCACCGGGGGCTGCCTGAGGATGGGGGTCGAGGGAGGATGGGTCACGGGGCACAAGGAGAGTTCTGGGTATGATGGAAATGTCTGCCATCTTGACTATGCTGATGGTTTCCCTGGTGCGTGTGTGCGTCAAAATTCATCACGTTGTGCACCCTAATTTTGTGCTGCATCTTATACTTTAATTAGACCTCAATAAACCTGTTAAGAAGAAAGATTCATCTGGGATGATATTCCTCCTGATGTTGTCTTTTCCCTCCCTTTCTCTCCTTGAGGAGAAAAGGTTCTGGAAGGTAGGCATGTGCTATCCTCCTTTGGGGTGAAAAGGGTGGGAAGCCCTGGCCAGTGTGGCTCAGGGGTTAGAGCACTGGCCCGCACACCAAAGGGGTTCAGTTGGATTCCTGGTCAAGAGCACGTACCCACCTGGGTTGCAGGTTTGATCCCTGGGCCCAGTCAGGGTGCATAAGGAGGCAGCCAATCAGTGTGTCTCTCTCACATCAATGTTTCTCTCTCTCTTCCTCCCTTTCACTCTCTCTAAAAATCAATGGAAAAAGTATCCTCAGGTGAGGATTGAAAGAAAGAAAGAGAGAGAGAGAGAGAGAGAGAGAGAGAGAGAGAGAGAGAAAGAAAGAAAGAAAGAAAGAAAGAAAGAAAGAAAGAAAGAAAGAAAGAAACTCTTGTAGAGTTTCACTCAGTTTCTTACTGAAGTTTATTTCCTAGCCGAACTTCAAGGAAAAAGCTTTTGTATAATTTACTGTTCTCGCTGTGCCTTCTCCCTTCTGAAGGTTTTGGTGGATGGCCTTGGTAGATTTTTGGATGGAGGACAGAATCAGATGGTGGCTGCGACCCAGACTAGTCTCGGATCCAACCTTTAGGACCGTAAATCACCCATCACCCCGCCTTCCAATTCTCCCTCTACTGGCCTGACTCCATCACCTGCATCCAATCCAAGGTGCCATCACTGAGAATACGGCATCTTAATGATAATTTTCCCTGAAGACATGACACCATAATGATAATTCTCATCAGAGACTTCTCCAAATAAAACCTCTAGCTTCTCCAAAAACTTCGGGATCTTTGGAAATGTGAGCTGGGCAGGAGTCAGTCCCTGGGCTCCAACAACCAATTTCAACTTCATTGAATGCCTGCTGAGTTTCTCTAGCCCACAGGTCCCTGAATCATTTCTCAGCCTGCTGCTTGGTTTTGCTAGTGTTCTTCTGCTTTGCCAACCACGCATTCCTGCAGAGAAGAGTAACACATTAGTTTCAACAACCTTCAACGGTGCAGAGACCTTGGAAGCTCTCTGAATACACTTGCAGAAATAACATCATGCTTACCCTCACACCAAGCTAGGAAGGCAGGGATGGGCACCTCATTCAGTAGATGAAGACAGGGTCAAGGGGCTCAGTCCATATATCATGAAGAAAGACCAGATGAGCATTTATATTATTTATTTCCCAGGCTGGGGCTTTCTCCACTAGTCTACCCCTTTTTGCTGGGCATGGGGGCCTCAGAGAGGGCAGGGAGCTGGTAGTAGCGAGGCCTCCGCTCTCTAGTCTGAGCCACTTAGGACAGGCTGGAGGCCAGGCTTCCTTAGTCAGCCTCATCCAATGTTGGGTGCCGCCGGATGGACAGCCTGTCTTCTGCAAACCCCTGCAGTTTCTACTCCCCTTAAACAGGAGGGCTGACATTCTGATTTGTTGTTTTCATAGGCACCCCCAGCCTCACATGGCTCCCTTTGGAGCCCGGGAGTGTCCTGGTACAGGGCAGGGCAAGATAAACAAACGCGGAGGTGCAGGGCAAGGGGACTCATGGCAGCTGCTGCACCAGGCCTGCGCATCTGTAAACCCCAGCTGGTCTCAACCACACCAGACCTCAGCAAGTTATCCTCTGCAAAAGGGCCCTGTATTTGTCTGCTGGGACCCTCATAACAAACACCACAGACCAGGTGCTTACACGACAGAGATTTATTTTCTCATGGCTCTGAGGCTGGAAGTCAAGCTCAAGGTGCTGGCAGGGCTGGTTTTCGAGGGAGAACCCTCCTTTTGTGCAGTCTTCTTGCTGTGTTCTCATGGGATCATCTCCCTGTACATGCACATGTCCGGTACCTCTGTCTGTGTCTTAATCTCTTCTTCTTCTTCTTCTTCTTCTTCTTCTTCTTCTTCTTCTTCTTCTTCTTCTTCTTCTTCTTCTTCTTCTTCTTCTTCTTCTTCTTCTCCTTCTTCTTCACCCGAGGACATTTTTGCATTCATCTTCAGATAGAGCGGGAGAGAGGGAGGGAAGAAGAAAGAGAGAGAAACATCGATGTGAGAGAGACACATCAAGTGGTTGGTTGCCACCCACATGACTCCAATTGGGGCGAGGGACAAACTGCAACTGGGGTATGTGCCCCTAGCAGGAACCGAACCCGGGATGCTCAGGTCCGTGGGCCGATACTCTAACTGCTGAGCCAAACCGGCCAGGGCTTAACCTCTTCTTAGAAGAACACCAGCTATATTGGATTAAGGCCTACCCTAACACCCCCATTTCAACTTAGCTCTTTAAAGGCCTTATCCCCAAATATAGTCACATTCTGAGGCATCAGAAGTTAGGGCTTCGACATACGACTTTTGGAGGAACATTCAGCCCATAATAGGCACAAAGTCCCAGTGGGGGGATGGAGGTCTGGTTTTCTACACTGGATATCTTGCTGCCCTCAGTGAGATCACATTTTCCAGACCCGGGCCCTGGACTCAGAGTCACGGCTAGGATTCCACAGGATGCACCCTACCCAGCTTCCCAGAGCCTGCTGTGGGGAGTTCTGGTCCAGTGTTACACACAGGCCCTACCTCTAGCCTCTTGTCCATTTTCCCCTCTCTTTTTACAAAACTTCCCTCAGATACTAAAATAATAATGTAATGGCTAACATTTATTGAAGCTTACTCTGTGATAGACTCTATGTATACATATACAGTATCAATGGCATTATGATGTCCATTATACAGATGAAAAAACAGAGATTGGAGAGTCACTTGTCCAAAGCCACACAGCTAGTTTACCAAATTGTGGAAGTTTTCTGTCACTATTTCTTCAAATACATTCTCTAACCCTTGCTCATTTTCTTCTTCTTCGGGGACTCCTATGATGCGAATATCATTACGTTTACAATTGTCCCACAGTTCTCTTAAGCTGTCTTCCTGTTTTTTCATTGTTTTTTTCCTTTTGGTTTTCTGATTGGTTGATTTTTTCTACCCTGTCTTCTAATTCACTGATCCAGTCCTCAGCTTCCTCTAGTCTGCTGTTTAGTCCTTCCAACGTGTTCTTTATTCATGCTATGTCATTCTTCATTTCTTCTTCGTGGCTTTTAATTTCCTGTTGGTTGATTTTCAATGTTTCTATGTCTTTACTCATGGTGTTGATGTCCTTACTTATGCTGTTGAGCTTCCTCAAGATCATGGCTCTGAATTCTAGCTCTGTTAACTTGCTTAACGGCATTTCATTTATTTCATCTTTGGTAGAGGTCTCTTGTTCTTTCATTTGGGATTCTTTCTTTGTTTCACCATTTTGGCTATCTCAGTGTGTTTTGGAGCCTGCCAAATTTTCCCTGTGGGTGTTGGTGTTCTGCTGTTTGTGGCTCCCTCTCCTGGGTTTGGATGAGTGTGGGAGGACCCACATTAAACACCACTGTCAAGTCTTACTTTCCTGGGCAGAGTTGCAAGCCCAGGACAGGTTCAGTTATCCTCTAGCTTTTTTCTGGAGGCTATTAGTCTCAGTTACTTGAAGAACCTTGGCTTCTCAGTTGAATGAAAAACTCCCTCAGGTGTTCAGTGTAAGAGGATTTCCAGAGGGTGGGGCAGATGCTGGTTGTTAATGAGCCTCAATTTGCATTTTAATGGCCCACAAGGTGGGGTTGAATCCCCACAGGAGGGGCTGCGGCCTCCCCCAGAGCACTGGGAAGGAGCAAGATGGTCACTGAATCCCGAGTGTCCTGACACAGCTCCAGTCCAGTCCGCCCTCCCTCTGCCGGAGCCCAAGGTGAGTGGCTGTGGCTTTTTTAGCGTCTGTCTGAGCTCTGCGCTGTGGAGCCGCTTGGGAGTGTAACCCTGAGGGCCCTGCTCACAGGTAAGGCTGCTGCTGTCAGTGGGCTCCCAGCCTTCCTCTCGTGCCTCCACAATTCTACCAGGATCTATTTAGTGTCCTTGGTTATGCGGTCCTCGCAAGCTGCTTTTCTGTTGCTTTTTCCTGATGATTTGTCTTTATTTCAGTTGTAATTCCAGTTTGGTCCTGGGAGATGATCTGTGTAGCTTCCATTCACTCTGCTGCCATTTTGGAATTCTCCCCACACAGCTAGTTTAAGGGACCTTGGAAATGATATCCTTTACTATGAAGATGAAGACGTTTGGGGCTCAATGGGCCTGTGAGAGAGGGCGTGGCCCAAGTTGGACAGAGGATGCTGACCGAGGAACTCCAGAAGAGAGTGGGGGCTTGAAGAGCCCTGCGGGTGCCACAGAAATGGCCTCTGCAGATCCCAGGGTGGTGTTGGGCTGGACCATGGAATGACTGGTTGTTGGGCATCGTTCAACAGAGAGAACGAGTGAGCTTCCCGGCAAGCTCTCCTCCAGACGGGGAGACTAACTGGAGTTCAGGGCGCGAACCCTAAAATAACATCCCAAAGATAGGAAAGAGGTGGAGAAAGACCTGTACGATGACTCAGAGATGAGGAAGGTCTTCGTCAGAACAGAGCCTGAGATGGTGGAGATTCGACGTGGGCCTGGAAGCTGCCCTTGAAGTCCAAGGGCGGGATGGTGGAGGAACTGCTGTTTCAACAGTGGCTCCACTTGCTTCGTCACTGATTTTATGCCACCTGAAAATACAGTCAAAGCCCCAGAATTTTAGACTCTGATGGGTCTTCTGGACTTAATAAGAGGTCAGATGAATTATTCATGGGACAGCATCTGAAAGGATACTGCCTGAATGGCGTGGCAGGGGAAGGACCCCGTTTATTCAACAGAAATGACCAGATCTAGTTTCTAGAACCTGCTCTGACCTTAACTAGCTGTGCGTTCTCTGACAAGTAGCTTAAACCTCTCTAGGCCTCAGCGTCCTTCTATGCAAACTGAGGATGTTAACTCCGTCACGTGTAAGGACCCGCCCAACTCCAATGCGCTAGGATTCTGTGGTCCACCGGCAGGGAGAGATGGTCAGAGGGGCCAGGGTGGCTGATGAAGGAGGCGGATGGGGCCAGAAGCAGCCTCCAGGTGCTTTGCTTAGAGAACACCTGCCAATCAGAGGGTCTCTCCACAGAAGTACCACTGGGCAATGGCCAGAGACCTGAAACCGTCTGGGAAGGACCACGCTGTGTGATTCAGAATGTCATCCACATAGACCCATTTAGTGGTATAAATTGGAAGGCAGAATGGCAGACACCAGTGGAATAAACAAACTGTAGAACATGACAAATCTGGGTTTGAATCCACGCTTTGCCATTTGCTCACGATGTACCTTTGAGAAAATTACATACCGTTTCTGTGCTCAGATTTCTCACCAGTGACATTGGGATAATAACACATTTCTCCTAGAGCTGCTGGGAGAAATAAATTAGATAATGTATAGAAAGCACTCAGCACAATTCCTGGTAAGTTGTAAGTCCTCATTACACGGTTATTTCATATTATCATTCAGCAGGGACAGTGGGAAGAGGAGACGGCGGGTTCGGCCTGGATGGGCTGCGTGACGTTCCCTTCCCGGCTGGGCCTGTCTCCCTGGATGACATTGCAGGTTTCCATGAAACTAGAGCATGAGGGCGTCAAGTAGCAAGATGGTTATTTAGCTGATTGATGGTGTAAGAAAGAGCTGAGAAGCTGAGCGAGGTATTCCCGAGTAAGAGAACATCCCGACTGATGCAAATGATTCCATTGGGCAGTTAAAGTGTAATTACATTTTTTTTACTGCAATATTTATGGAGCTCTTTTATTCTTAAATTCAGACACATTTAAATGCAAATGGCTTTCAAGGAAGAGTTGGGAGAATATTAAATGTTCTTACTAATTAAATGATGCAACTAACCCTAACTATCCTGACAGCCACTGAGCTACGGAAGATGTGGCTCACAGGAAAAGGACCACACGATGAACATGCTGAGTGCTGATGCCAGTTCTGATTTCCTCAGTCGAGTTGGACTACTTGCGAAAAGGAGATGAATATCCATAGTCATAAACGATCTTGCCTGAGTGAAAAGTGGCTCTGAAAACCGTGGGAAGCCCGTTGCACACCCTGGGGGTTTTATCTGTGTCTCTGGGAAGAGGGGTTCCATAGCTGAAACCACACCCAGGTAAAGCACCTGACAGCTGTCGATGGCTGGTACTCCCGCGCGGGTCTCCGACACCGCTCGGAAGGTGATGCCGTTGTGTCGCTGGCCTGGAGCTCACGGAGAACTTGAACCCAGCACAGAAGACCCCGGTGGCAGCGGAGACCGGGTTCCTGATGCCAGCGGTGGCAGCGGAGACCGGGTTCCTGATGCCAGCGTAGAATTCGATGCAAATTGGATTAAAGGCTGGGCGGGGATCAGCTGCATGCCTAAAGTGTACAAGTAGGTTGCTAAAAGCAAACACCAAGCCTCAAGGCAAAAGGGCAACACTGCTCCAAGACTGGAACAGTACACGGGGGTGGGGAAGAGGAAGAAACTGGGACCTCTGAAGGTCGGGGGCTCATCTGGCCCACTAGTCTATAACCCCTCCCAGTTCTTCTGGCTCCTGGTCGTGTCTTTGTCTCAGGCTGTCCTTTTGCTATCTGTTAAACTTTTTGCGCTGACCTTACAAAATGTTTAGCCTCAGGAGGGAAATGACCAGAGATCGGGTTCTTCCTACCCTCCCACCAGACACTCGCTCCTGCGCAAGGGCTGCCTGTGTGGGGCTGTGCCCTGGGCTCCGAGGCTCATGCACAGGAGCCCCACTCCCAGAGAGCCGGTCTGGAGCCGAGCACTGGTGGCCGGGCCAAAAGTCGAGGGGGCTGCCATCCTGAGTGGCCTGCCTGTTAGATTTGTCAAGGCCATGACCTGCAACTGATGTACTGGGAGGCGATATGAGTACCTGAGTTTGAATCCTGCTGGTCAGATTACTTAAACTTGCTGAGGCTCATTTTCTTCATCTGTAACATGAAGATAACAACACCTTCTTCTGTGATCGTGGGCAGAGACTGGGGCAGTCTGTCTACAGTGCCTCAGAGCAATGTGCTACAGAGGTGCCGAGAGCTACTCGTCACATACATGTGTTGGAGTGTCCCTCGGATCCAGGTGGATCGTGGGGCGAAGGAGGCGGAACACTGGCATCAGGGTGATGGGAAGAAACCGGCTCCCTGCCGAGAGGCTTGGCGGACGCCGCTGGCCAGGGAGCCTGCACGGAGAAGAAAGAACCCTACAGCTGCAAGGAGTTTACCAGCGTCCTCCTGAGTCTGCAGCTGGGAAAATGAAGGCAGTTCAATGTCACCTAACGAGGAAATGGTGATGTTGGACCCAGTTCCTGCTCAGGCCATTGCCGTGGTGCGCACGGCTCACGAAGGTGTGTGGCAGCCCTTGGCTGTGACAGGTCTGAGACTGCTCAGTGTTCACCTCAGCGACCTGGACGGGGCCACCTGCCTGCCCCAGAGAGCGCAGGGACTCTGCCCGGCACGTCCCGGGACCTCTGAGGCGTGCAGTCTTCTCTAGCTCTGCTGTGGATGTCGAGGGGAACCCCTGTCCTTCCTTGGTGCCCCCGCTCGGGCTGTCTCACCGTGTCTCACCGAAGGTGTGAGGTGCTGCTGGGCTGCGAGGGGCGCTCCTTCCAGGTCACGTTCGAAAGGAGGACAGGACATTAGCCAGAGCTTCGGCTCCGGCTTGCTGAGCGCGCAGCTGAGACCCGCCGCCGCCGGGGAGACGGATCAGTAGAGCCGTAGTTCTGCGGGAGGGTTTGCATGATCATTTGCCGCCCAGGAGCTGGGAAGGTGCTCATCTAGTGACTCATGAGCTCCGTGTGGGGAAACCCCCCTGGGAAAGAAACTGCGTCGTGTTTTCCCAGGGCCTCCTCCCCTCGTTTCCATGCGGAGGGCAGGCCCCGCTTAGCTGTGCAGGGCAGAGCCCGGTTGTCCTGGCAACCTCGCTGGAGTGACCAGGTGCCCCTGCCTCCCTCTAAGTAGTCCTGTGTGTGGAAATGAGGAGGGATGGGCACCAGCTCCGTGTCTGGGCCGCACACCCAGCCCAGGTCACTCGGCAGGGGAGCTGGCAGGTGAATGGGTAGCGGAGGGCACAGTCATTTCTAAATTAGTGTTGGGCCTGCTCGAGGTGGGGAGCGTGTGTGGGTGCACGTGTGTGTGCCTTCGCGTTTGGGGGCATGTGCTATGTGGGTGGTTGACCACGTGGGTTGTAGGGAGCAGGTGCACATGCGTGTGCCCCCGTGTGCCCTGGCGTGGGTGCGCAGCTCTCCTTTTGGCTTGGGCTCTGATTATGTTGCTTGCTCCATCCACGGCTTACCTTTTGAACTTTTAGGGACTTGAGCTGGGTCCTGAGAGTCTGGGTACCTGGGGTGGGGCTGAGCTGGGTCTTGCTAATGAAGAGGGATTGGAGTTTCAGTAGGGCCCCCTTTGGAGAAAGGCACCCCCTTTATGGCCCCCTGAGGGGGCAGACAACTGACCTCGGAACCTGCTAGGAGGGTGCCTGGGACTGCCCAATACCTGATGCCCTCCACAGCCACCCTGCAGCCCCTCTGCCACCCTGCGCACTCCCTCTGCCTGGGGACATCCCCTTCCTGCTCCGCCTCCTGTCCTGTTCTCGTGGGATCCTGCCCCTGCGGAAGCCCCTACCTTGGTGCAGCCCAGAAGGGAGGGAGTGTTTTTAGCCGGGGTTTTCCCTGTCCTCCTCCAGCTGCTCCCAGCCGGAGCCACCGCCCGCCTGGCTTTCCCTCCTCTCCCTCCCACTCCTTTCATTAACTTCATTGACGCTAATAACCCTGCTGGCAATTCCATTGTCTCCTCTTAATTCCAATTTCCTTTGGTCTCGGGAGGCAAATCAGCAGCGAGAAGGGTGAACTGGCACAGCCTCCCAGGTATTAGTCAGGGGAGCATGGAGAGGCGGGATCCACACGCCTCCAACATCGGGGTGCTGCGTGGGTCTCCCCGCTCCCTTTGCTTGCTCCCCTCCTGAGCTCCAGCCGGATCTGGAAGCATGTCCGTGGGCTGGCTCCCTTCCTCTTGCCCTTCACCCCCTTGTCAAATCGGCCACGGAGTCACACAGACTCGTACCCTGAATATCAAATCCTGCCACAGTTCTCCCCTCCCCACACCACCACCTGCTCACACCCAGGTGATGGTGCCGCCGCTGGCCGCCTCCCTGCCTCCAACCTTGCCCTCGTCCAGTGATTTCTTCGTCTTACAACCAGACACAGGACACGCTGCTCCTTCTGGGTGCCCGTCCTGAGTGGGCAGCACACAGCCATCCCTGGCACATCTGGCCAACTGCTGAGCTCCTGCCCCCCGGAGCAACCCGGGCACCTTCTCCTCCAGGAAGTCTTCTCTGCCGGCAGGACCGGGCACCTGCTGGTGTCCCCACAGCGCTGGCTGATCCCGACACCCCACTGGCTGTGCTAGACCACAGCTGCCGGAGAGTGAGGGCTTTGGAGTGGGGTCTGGGGGTGGAGGCGGGCATGGCGAAGGTGGACTGGGAAATAAGCACAGGGGTTGGCTAGGCTCTTCCTTAGCTTTAGGCTTTTTATTGTTAATGAAGCTGGACTGAAGAAAATGACAGCCCCAAAACACAGTCAGCTCCTACTCCTTCCCTGGGCCGAGTGTGCGCTCCGGTCACGCAACAGGACGCCCGCAGGCCTCCCGTGCGGGCAGTCGGGTCAGCGGCCTTGCTGAACGGAGGGGGGTGTACCTGGACCGCAGCAGGCAACGCAGGCAGAGACGCGAGCCGGTCGCCGGACTGCTTTCCCGGTCTGGACAATCGGTCCCGGCTCCCGAGGGCAGGGCAGGGCGAGGCGGTGGGCAGCAAGGGCAGTGTCTGCTCAGCGTTAAAAGACACGCTGGAGAATATAAAAATCTCCAAGCTGATTTGAGCAGAAGCTGGTTGGAATTGGGCAGTGCCAGCCAGCAGTGGTCAGGAGTGCTTCACCCCCGGAGCTCTGGGCAGGCTGTTCACAGAAAAGAGGTGGACGGAGATGATTTGATGCGCCGAAGCTTAAGCAGCTGCGTTCTAGCAGCCTGTTCGTGATTGGCGGTCCTTCGGTTCCACTTCTTTTTTTTTATTTTTTTATCCTCACCCGAGGACATTCTTCCATTTTTTGCACAGATAGAGTGGGAGGGAGAGAGAGGAAGAGAGAAGGAGAGAGAAACATCGACGTGAAAGAGACACATCGAGTGGCTGCCACCCGCAAGACCCAACCAGGGCCGGGGACAAACTGCAACCGAGGTACATGCCCTTAGCGGGAACCGAACCCGGGTCTCTCCGGACCGCAGGCCGATGCTCTAACCGCTGAGCCAAACCGGCCAGGGCTGGTTCCACTTCTTAACCTTGAAGCATTAAAGACAGGTTTGGGTTTGCTGAGAGGCACTGAGGAGCACACACCTAGTCGAGTGACTCTGAAGACGAAGCTGGCTTCCTGAGCAGGCCATGCATTCGGACAGCGGCCCGTCCAGCAGGTAGAGAGGGGCTCCAGGCAGCGGCGCGCTTAGAGGCGTCTGCAGGCAGAACCGCGTGGGCCCACAAGAAAGTCATCGGCAAAAGGAAAGAAATGATTATCTCAGGCAAGAACACGTTCCTGGGCAGGAGTTTCCACCTGCTTCATCCCTTGGCACCTGCACTGTGAGGGTCCGGCCCGCGTGGGCCTGTCACGGAGCTCAGCACAGGGAAGAGAGCAAGGGGAGGGGATTTATTTTACTTTCTTATCGGAAAGGGCCAGGTGTCAGGTGGCACAAAGCCACAAAGGGAGGGGGAATTGCTCATTTATTGGGGGTTTTAGGGAGCAAACTGCACTGGGGCAGGAGGGGACTGCAGAAGCTGGCCAGGCGCCGGGTTGCTTTGAGAAGACAGCTTGCTTGTGCCAGGAGACCGGCGGCAGAAAGGGAGGGGACGGGAACTTTCTATTCATTAGAGATTTTTTGGTGCGAATTATGCCAGAGTTGTTAAAACAGCAGGGGGAGGACGGTGGGGGAGGACGCAGCCCTCTCTCCACAGTTTGAGTAGAAAGGTGTTTGAATGAGAGCAGGAAGCCGGCTCTGTGTTTAATCGCCAGGTGCTTCCTATAAATTGTGGACAAATTATGACAAAACGAAAGGCCTGTTTTTTGTCTTTACATAAACTAATTACTAAAGTTCTGCGGCACAACAAAAAATATGTAATATTTTTTGCCAACCTGTCAAAAACAGGAGGTGCAATTCATTCTGATTCATTCGCACCGGACGGCTCCTGGGTTGGCTGTTACCCTTTGTTACTGGACAGTCTAAGGGGAAAGAGGTCAGTGCCCCTGACTAAACAGGCAGGTATTGCATGTTTGAAAAGCTCTCGCATCACACTGGGTGAAGAGTCGCTGCCGTAGGGGAAGGCCAGGGCCTCACAGGGCAGGTTGCCTCAGTTTCTTATGGGGAATGAAGAGGGCAGGTGCAGATCACCTCACTGATGTGGAGCAGACCACTCCAGACCGAGCTGGTCAGGGTGCCTTCCTGGAGGAGGTGGACACTGCAGTCAGGTCGGGAATGAACTCGAGGTTAGCACTACAGGCGTTAGCACATGTGACTCCATGGCAGGCCTGTGGTTTCCTCATCAACAGTAGGCTACTAGGGCATGAAAACCACCTCACTCTAATGGCCTCCTTGCTTAATTCAACACCAGTACTTACAACTGCACATAAGTTCCTCTTTAGGGGCTGGCGGGAGTGTGGTGTTGGGGAGGCCGAGGATGTCTCTCCCCATGAACTATCTCTGGTTTGCGTCAGATCCCAGCACCCAGCCCGGAGCCAGGCACGTTGCATGTGACTGATCAAGGGTGTCAGGTGGAGGAAAGGTCTTACATTTACTGGCTTCATCAAACCTCAGAGCTAGAAAGGATCTTAGTGATGAAGAAACCGAGTCCTGAGAGCCAAGGTGACTGACCCAAGGTCACAGAGATCATCAGTATCCCCTTCAGCCTTCTTACTGCAGGACCCAGTTCCTGGGCAGCTGCAGGTGAGGGCTGAGGTCAGGAGGTGGTTGGCCACGGGAGTGCTGCACACAGAGGGAGCTTGGAGTGCGATGAGACACAAACAATTTCCCAAGTGCGCAATGTGAAAACGTGCTCAGGATGGTGTGGGGTTTGAGGTGGAGGTGAGCCAGGAGGGAAGAGGACTTGAAGCCAGAGTTCCCGGAGGAAGGGCTGGTCAGCCTGGAGGGAAAGTGCATGATCTGCAGGGCTGCTAGATGGGCCAAGAATCGAGCCTGTGCTGGACAGTCCCAGAGGGTGGAGCTCAGACCACTGAGAAGCACGTGTTGTTTAGTGCGCCAAATTCTACCGATACCCCGAGGAGCTGGGCTGTGTGCCCAACGGCGACTGGATCCTCCTGAGGAGTATTTGGTCTAGTTGAGACACAAGCAATACCGTGTCCGAACTGCCCAGCGCTGGTATTTGCTGTGGGCTAGGAGCGCACAGAAGAGGGTTCTCTGACTCTTCCTTGGGCCAGGTAAGGGTGGGGTGGTCACTCAGGTGGCCACCCGGGAAAGGGTAGTGGCTAACCAATGGCAGATCCCTCCCAGCGGTGCCGGCCATGGTTCTTAGCATGGCCTTGAGATGGGTAGTAGTGACGCTTAGGTCTGCCCAGCCCAGGCCCCACCCCCGCTAACCGGACAAGCTGCTCCAGGAGCGCATCTGCCTCTGCTTCTGTACTTGATCCAGTACCGCAAAGCCATGCCATCTCTTCCTGTGTACATTCTCCAGTGGTCCATTTTTATCCACCTCCCTGCCCTGCCCCGATTCTGTTCTCTCATACGACAGTGCCATCCAAGACCAGCTCTTCTCCTGGGTGCAGGGGACAGGATTCGTCCCAGAAGCTAACATGTCCACCTTTAAGATACTGGAATTCAGAGAGGAAAGTGATACTCTAGCCTTCTGGGTATCAAAGCCCAGGAGCCTGAAGGACAGGCCAGACACACTTCCCACAGGTCTGCCTGCTGCCCCTGTCCCGCCAGCTCTGGCCTGGCCTGACCCCACTGAACACGCCCACCCAGATTAGATACCTTCTTGAATTCCCTTGGCGAAAATGTTGTTGACATCAAATCCTGATCCAAATGTGATTGCTTCACGGGAGGGCTTAGGCTGATTCAACCTTTTTAAATCTGCACTTTGTATTTAGTTTCCTGCTTCATTTCTGTAGAGTCTCAATTAATCTACATAGCTGTTCTAGAAGGGCTCCTTTTAGAAGATCCCTTGTTTGGTGGTTAAAAGCAATGGCCACCAGAAGGGAGCGGCAAGAAATATTCAGAGTGATGAAAAGCAAGAACCTACAACCAAGATGACTCCATCCTGCAAAGCTGTCATTTAGAATCGATGGCCATACAAAGTCTTTCCCAGACAAGAAAAAGTTTAAAAAGTTCATCACCACCAAACTGTTATTATATGAAATGTTGAAGGGTCTTTTTGAAGAAAAAGATAAAATATATGAACAAACCAAATGGCAATGAATACATATCTATCGACAATGGAATCTACAAACAAAATGAACAGGCAGAGCAGAAACGTTCTCATAGATACAGAGAACATTTTGTTGGTTGCCAGATGGGAGGGGGTTGGGGGAATGGGTGAAAAAGGTGAAGGGATTAAGAAGTACAAATTCAGCCCTGGCCAGTTTGGCTCAGCAGTTAGAGCGTTGACCTGTGGTCCAGAGAGACCCAGGTTCGGTTCCCGCTAAGGGCATGTACCTCGGTTGCAGTTTGTCCCCGGCCCTGGTTGGTTGTGCGGGTGGCAGCCACTCGATGTGTCCCTTTCACATCGATGTCTCTCTCTCTCTCTGTTCCTCTCTCTCCCTCCCACTCTACCTGAACAAAAAAACTGGAAAAATGTCCTCGGTGAGGATGATTAAAAAAAAAAAAAAGAAGCACAAATTCATTGCTAGACTGACAAACCTCAAAGGGAAAGGGGTTGGGGGTGGGAAGAAATAAACCAAAGAACTTATATGCATAACCAATGGACACAGACAACAGTGTGGGAAAAGGCGGGAGGGGTTGGGAGTGGGGAGGAGGGAGTCAATGGGGGAAAAATGAGGAACATCTGTAATACATTCAACAATAAAGATTAAAAAAATAAGTAAATAAAATCAAATTAAAAACAAAAAATTAAAAGCAATGGCTACACAAAACCGTGTGCATTCATATTTACAGAAGCTTCATTCGTATGTGCCAAAACCTGCAAGTTGCCAAGACGACCTCTAGTAAGTGAAAGGATAAATAAATGGTGCTACATCCAGATAATGGAAAATTCTTCAGTGCTAAAAAGAAATGAACTACAAAGCCATGAAAAGAGATAAGGGAATCTCAAATGAAAATTGATAAGTGAGAGAAACCCATCTGAAAAGGCTCCATACTGTGTGATTCCAGCTATGGAATGTTCTGGAGACAGCAAGATTAGGAGTCAGGGATGGGGAGGGATGAGTAGGTGGAGCACAGGATTTTCCGGGCAGTGAAGCTACTCTGCGTGACGCTGGAATGCGGGACACGTCATTATACATTTGTTCGAACTCCGAATGTACCAGCTCCCGAGTGAGCCTCATGTAAACTACGACTGGGGTGATGATGACGTGTCAGCGTGGGGTTCTCATTGGCGGCTTATGTTTCACTCTGGTGAAGGATATGGATAAGGGGAGAGGCTATGCATGTGTGGGTCGGGGGGCATGTGGGAAATTTCTGTACATTGTTGTGAACCTAAAACTGCTCTAAAAGTAAAGTCTTTAAAATGGCCTCAAGTTCTTAGCCGTCCT
Organism: Molossus molossus; assembly: GCF_014108415.1. Lineage (NCBI taxonomy): Eukaryota > Metazoa > Chordata > Mammalia > Chiroptera > Molossidae > Molossus > Molossus molossus. Next base: position 6,759,583 of record NW_023425348.1, on the reverse strand, counting down.
CCCGTTGAGAGGGGCAGTCTGTGTCCCTCCCTGCTCTGTGTGTGCTTGTGACTCTTTGGCCCGTAGAATGACAGGCAGTGATGCGGTGAGGCTTCCCCGCGAGGCCACAGAGGGGCACCCAGCTCCTGCGGGGTTCTCTTGGAACACTCACCCTGGGTGTTTCCTCTGGGGATACTCCTCGAAACCCAGCTCACAGGCTGTGGGAAGCCCAAGCCAGATGGAGAAGCCCATGTAAGCACCTGGTTGGAAGTCCCGCTGAGCCCAGCCTTCAAGTCACCCAGCCCAGGTACCAGACACAGAGCGAAGGCCTCCAGGTGATTCAGCCCCAGCTGTTCACATCAACCCCAGCTGTTCGAGTCTCTCAGGTAAAGCCCCAGATATCGTAGAGCAGAGATAATCCATTCTTGCTGCTCCCTGTCCAAACTCCTGACCCACAGGCTCTGAGTGGAATAATACGGTTTTGTTTCATGCACTTAGTCTGGCATGGGTTGGCACACAGCAGCAGGTTACGGGGACCCTCCCTCAGACTCCCCGTGACGTTTCCCCTCGCTGGCAGGGCTGCTGGGGGCAGGCACAGAGCAGCCCTGGGACCCACGCCAGGCCTGGGTGAGGTGGCCTGGCCACTTTACCTTCTCTTCCTGCCAGCGCCTTGGCTGAATGGGAAGTAAATGGTGCCATCAATCATCCTTTACCCTCCTTTCTCCCTCCTTCTGTCTGAAGGGGGCTGCCCACGGGTTCAGCTCAGCCATGTGCAGGGGGGGGGGGGGCCCGCCCCTCAAACCTAATCAATATCTGCCTCTGAGCCGGCTCTTAGGGGCTGTTAGTGTGCCATTTATAAAACGACTGTATTGACCACAGAAGATCATTGCAAGTGACAAATGTCCGCTTTGATGCACAGCTTTCTCTGGGGCATGCAGGGCTGCGACTGCCCTCCCGTGTGGACGTGGATGTGAGTGGGAGTGGGGAGGACTGGGACCGACCTGGGAGGGTGTCAAAGGGGTGTGTGTGTGTGTGTGAGAGAGAGAGAGAGAGTTTGAGGAGGGCTCTGACCTGCTGGATCATCCCACCTTTAGTCCTCTGTGGCATCGGCTGTGAAACGTGGACAGGGTCAGGGCTGCTTTGGGGCGTTGCTTCTTTCCACTTATTTTTTCACGGAGCCCAGGAGCGGTGGAACTGCTTCCTTCCCAGGTCCTGTAACCTCCTCCCGCAGCTGAGGAAGAAGAAAAGGCGTGGTCAGTGCTGACCACGATCACCAGGGAATGACAAGTGGAAAAATGCTGACCTAACTGGGGCCAGAGTAGCATCTGGGTGGCCAGGCAGGTCACCAATTAGGTCGTGGCTGCATCGCACGTTTTCAGAGTGCGGCTTCCCGTGCCAGGGGCGCGGAGCGGTGCCGCGCCGCTCCTGTCTGCCGCTCCTTCGCTTCACAGGGTGTCGTGTCGACGGCTTCGTATCGGCACACAGAGTGTATGTAAACTGTTCAATGAGTGTATGTAAACTTTCATTTTATGATGTACTGTGATTTATTGATTCAATCAGCTTCCTGTTGATGGCAATGGAGACACAGCTTCCAGATTTTACAGTGCGTATGAGTCATCTGGTGAGGTTCACACGCAGCTTCTGGTCCAGGTGGTCCGGGGTGGGGCCTGAGATTCCGTATTTTTTACAAACTCCGAGGTGATGCTTCTGGTCTATTGACCACCCTTTGAATAGTGAGGATTCGGGCCATTGTAAACAATGCTGCAATAAATAGTTTTGTAGGTGTCATTTATAATGGCAATTCTATCTGTAGGATAAATCTAGAAATAGAATTTCCAGGCCAAAAAATGTATGTGCCCTGATAATTCGATCGATTTTGCAAACTGCCCTTCCTAAAACGGCCACTCGGCCAGCACTTCTACAGGACCTTGTCCGCACACCCTGGCCAGTAGGGAGCATTGTCAAGCAAACATGTCTCTATTTTTAGTTTTCATTTTGTGAATTTAGACATTATATTACTGATGCACAGATATTTGGGGCTGTTAGACCTTCATGGTGCTGCCCTTTCTATACGGTGCATTACTTTGGTTTGTTTTTGTTCTAGGCAACGCTGTGGCCTGTGTTCCGACTTCAAATCAGCGTTTGCCGGTGCGCCTTTGCCAGATCTCCCTTTCTAGTCCTGCATGTTTTTATTTAGGATTTTTCCAACTTCAAGTTAATTAGATCAATCAGTTCACTTGCATATACCTGTTTACAGTCACATATTATATAAAATCTCAATTTAGATACAGAGTTTCTTCCACCCTCATTATTTTATGAAATTTTGTTCAAACTGTTCGTATGCAGTTTGAAGATTACAGTTTTCTTCTCCACCATCAGAGATAATGTTCTGAGTCATTCATCCCAATCTTCCCAAGCCTGCCACCTTCACCTCCTTCGAAATGTGACAATGCCACACATTTTGTAGCCGTGTGAGCTAATGTCACTGCAAAGCTGCTCCCAAGCTGCGGATCCTTGTCCTTAGCATTCAGTCGTTTTCTCCGTCTGTCCCGTAGCTTCTGTTTATGAGCTCCTCAATGGAGCTACGCCAGGGCTGCTTTTTCCCTTTCATCAAATTTACGATTTTATGAGTAGCCCATTGGAATGGATTCAAATGGCAACATTCTAGCAGGCTTATACTTAGAACAACTGGAAGAGAAATTCGTCGGTCCTTTCCATCCACAGCGTTTGCACGCAGACGAGACACAACTCTGAATTCTTTTAGCCTTTCTGAAATGTTCTCTGTATTTCTAAAAACACAGTCAAATGCTCCTTCTCAATGTTTCAGTGTTTCAGGTCCTATCTACTGACTTCTCACAGTGTGAATTGAGCTTTTTCACTCTGCGCCTCACTGTTTTCTCCAAATACAGTTACATCACAATTCTTCGGACTAAATAAATACTCAATGTTTATATCATTGTGACTCTGTAAATATTATTTAGAGTTGAGCCATGTGGTAAATCATAGTTTAAGTTTCCTTTCTGCACAAATGGCTGTTATTTCTACCGTGAGTGACTCTCTTTTCCTTTTTTGTTTGCTTTGCTTCTTCTGTATTTACCATGAATTTACCCCGAACTCTCTGACAGAATCAGCATTCTTGTCCCGATATGTTCAAAACTTCAGTAAGAGATTCTTCCAGAGGACCCTGGCTCCTTGCTGCAATCCAGATGGGGCGCCGCCTTAGCCTGTTGCTCCGAAAGTCATCTGGGCACTCTCTTCACCGTCCCCGGGACCCCGTGGCTCTCTGCTGTGTTGTGTCCCTGTCTTCTAGCTTTCTCTCTGTTGACTCTCATGGTGTAGGGCTGTCTTCCAATAGTGTTCAGAAAGAAGGCTCCTGGAGGATCAAACGTTGGAGGATTTTCATCTCAGATAATGTTCTAATTCTACTTGCATGGTTGATTGATAGATAATTTGGCTAGATATAGAATATTGGTTTTGCTATAATTTTCTTTAAGTTGTGAGGTTAGATAGTCTATTAGAGATTTTTCTTATTTCTTGAGGTAGGCCCGTAGTGCTATGAACTTCCCTCTCAGAACTGCTTTCTCTGCATCCCATAGATTTTGTGTTGTTGTGTGTTCATTTTCATTGGTTTCCAGGAAGTTTTTTGTTTTTTTTTTATCCTCACCCGAGGACATTTTTCCATTTTTTGTTCAGATAGAGCGGGAGGGAGGGAGAGGAAGAGAGAGAGAGAGAGAGAAACATCGATGTGAAGGGACACATCGAGTGGCTGCCACCCGCACGACCAACCAGGGCTGGTGACAAACTGCAACCGAGGTACATGCCCTTAGCGGGAACCGAACCCGGGTCTCTCTGTACCGCAGGCCAACGCTCCAACCGCTGAGCCAAACCGGCCAGGGTTCCAGGAAGTTTTTAATTTCTTCCTTGATTTCCTCAGTAACCCATTTATTGTTTGATAACATGCTATTTAGCCTCCATGTGTTGAAATGTCTTTGCATGTTCTTGTTGCAATTGATTTCTAGTTTCATGCCATTGTGATCTGAGAAGATGCTTGATATGATTTCAATCTTCTTGAACTTGTAGAGACTTGGTTTTTGTCCTAACATGTGGTCTATCTTTGAGAATGTCCCATGTACTCTTAAGAAGAATGTGAATTCTGTAGTTTTGGGGTGTAATTCTCTGTATATATCTATTAAATCCATTTTGTCTAGTGCTTCATTTAGAGTCTCTGTTTCCTTGCTAATTTTTTGTCTAGAGGATCTATCCAGTGATGTCAGCGCGGTGTTGAAGTCCCCTGCTATGATTGTATTGCTGTCAATTTCTCCTTTGAAGTCCTCCAGAAGATATTTAATATATTTTGGTGCTCCTATATTGGGTGCATATATGTTTATCAAGGTGATATCTTCCTGTTGGATAGATCCTTTCAATATTATGTAGTGATCTTCTTTGTCTCTAGTTATGGCCTTCATTTTGAAATCTATTTGATCAAATATGAGTATTGCTACCCTAGCTTTTTGTTTTTTATTCCTCACCTGAGGACATTTTGCATTCATCTTCAGATGGAGCAGGAGTTAGAGAGAAAGAGAGATTGATGTGAGAGAGACACATTGACTGGCTGCCACCCACACAACTTCAACCAGGGCTGGGGACAAACTGCAACTGAGGTACGTACCCTTAGTGGGAACTGAACCCGGGACTCTCTGGTTCTCGGGCCGATGCTCTAACTGCTGAGCCAAACCAGACAGGTCTACCCTAGCATTTTTTTACTTTTTGTTTGCGTGGAAGATTTTTTTCCATCTCTTCATTTTCAACCTATGTGAGTCTTTTGTTGTGAGGGTGGTCTCTTGTAAACAACATATATGTGAGTCATGCTTTCTTATCCAGTCAGCTAGTCTGTGTCTTTTTATTGGAGCATTCAAACCATTCACATTTAAGGTGATAATTGATATGTACTTATTTATTGTTATTTTTATTTAGTGTGGTTTTGTTTTTCTTCCTATTTCTTCTACTAATTACAGCAGTCCTTTTAGCATATCTTGCATTGCTGGTTTGGTGTTAATATATTCCCTTAGCCTTGTTTTTTTGTCTGGAAAGCTTGTTATTTGACCTTCTATTTTGAATGATAGCCTTGCTGGACAGAGTAGAGTTGGATTCAGATCCTCGTTTTTCATGACCTTGATTACTTCATGCCACTCCCTTCTGGCCTATAGTGTTTCTGTTGAGAAGTCAGCTGAGAGCCTTATGGGCTTTTCTTTGTAGGTAACCTGTTGCTTACCTCTTGCTGCCTTTAGGATTCTCTCTTTGTCTTTAATGTTTGGCAGTTTGATTACTATATGTCTTGATGTGGGCCTGTTTGGGTTCTTCTTACTTGGGGCTCTCTGTGCTTCTTGAACTTCAATGCCTTCTTCCTTAGCCAAATTAGGGAAGTTTTCTCTCACTATTTCTTCAAATATATTTTCTAACCCTTGATCATTTTCTTCTTCTTTGGGGACTCCTATGATGCGAATATCATTACGTTTCCAGTTGTCCCATAGTTCTCTTAAGTTGTCTTCTTGTTTTTTTAATTGGTTTTTCCTTTTGGTTTTCTGATTGGTTGATTTTTTCTACCCTGTCTTCTAATTCACTGATCCGGTCCTCAGCATCCTCTACTCTGCTGTTTAATCCTTCCAATGTGTTCTTTATTTCTACTATGTCATTCTTCATTTCCACTTTGTTGGTTTTCAGTGCTTCTATATCTTTACTCATGATGTTGAGGTCCTTACTCATGCTGTTGAGTTTCCTCAAGATCATGGCTCTGAACTCTACCTCTGATAACTTGCTTAACTGCATTTTATTTCTCATGTTCTTTCATTTGGGATTTGTTTCTTTGTTTCACCATTTTGGCTATCTCAGTGGGCTTTGGAGTCAGCCAAATTTTCCCTGTGGGTGTTGGTGTTATGCTGTTTGTGGCTCCTTCTACTGGGTTTGGATGAGTGTGGGAGGACTCACGTTAAACACTACTATCAAGTCTTACTTTTCTGGGTATATTTGCAAGCACAGGAAAGGTTCAGTTATCCTCTAGCTTTTTGCCTGGTGGCTATTAGTCTCGGTTACTTGAAGAGCCTTGGGTTCTCAGTAGATTGAAAAACTCCCTCAGGTGTACAGTGTAAGAGGATTTCGTGAGGGTGAGGGAGATGCTGGCTGTTAATGGGCCTCAATTTGCATGTATTTGGCCCACCTGGGTGGGGTTGAATCTTCAAGAAAGGGGCTGCTGCCTCTCCCCAGAGCCCTGGGAAAGAGTAAGATGGCCACTGTCCTGTGTGGCCTCAACTCAGCAAAAGCTCTGAGCGCCCTCCAAATCTCGAGTGTTCCCACAGAGTTCCAGTTCAGTCCACCTTCCCTCTGCTGGAGCCCAAGTTGAGTGGCTGTGGCTAATTTAGCCTATGTCCCAGCCCTCTGTGCTGTGGATTGGGCTTGGGATTTTAAACCCGAGGGCACTGCTAACTGCTAAGACAGTTGCTGTCTGTGGGCTCCCAGCCCACCACCCTCTCGCACCTCCACAGACCTACCAGTGTCCCTGGTCATATGGTCCTTGCAAGCTGCTTTTCTGTTGCTTTTTCTGACAATTTGTCTTTATTTTAGTTGTAATTCCAGTTTGGTCCTGGGAGATGGTAGCTTCCATTTAGTCTGCTGCCATTTTGGAATCGTCAAAATTAACTCTTTACAAACTCATACTATTAAACTTTTAACCTCCAGGACAAATTTTCTAATGTTTCTCTTTTCTATTATTCCTTTTATTCTTCTTTCTAAGAGATGTTCTTATTTTTATCTTTTAAACTGATTTTTTAGTTATATATATATCCTGAATGTCCTTCCCTCCATCCACACATACTTTTTTTTTTTTGATCATTCTGTTCTAATTTTTATGGCTGCAATAATGTCCTTAAAAAAAAATCTCTCAGGCCCTGGCTGGTTTGGCTCAGTGGTTAGAGCATTGGCCCATGGACCAATGAGTCATGGGTTTGATTCCAGTCAAAGGTATGCACCTCAGTTGTGGTTTGTTCCTGGCCCTGATTGGGGTCATGCGGGAGGCAACCAGTTGATGTGTCCCTCTCACTTTGATGTTTCTCTCTATATATCTTAATCTCTCTTGCTCACACTCTATCTGAACAAAAATGGAAAAATATCTTCAGGTAAGGATTAAAAACAAAACAAAACTCTGTCGATATTATTTCTAGTATTTAGAAATTTTTCTCCATTACTTACCTTGATTCACTTTCTTTAAATATTTTGTTTTGTTTGTTAGTGTCTGTGTCTCATATTAGAGACTCTTAAAGCTGTTGATCTTCAGCTAGCTGTTGCCGTTTAAGAGTGAAGCATTACAATGTAGACTGGAAGTTCTGGTATATGGGGTCACTGGGCAGGGAGGACTTCACTGAGGACTCTCCATCCCCTTCCATGACATTATGTTAGCCCTTGACCAGTCAGTTTCCACAAAGAGGAATCTGCCTGTCTTCTGCCCTGGGTGGTTGGGTAGGGGTGCAGAAATATATCTAGAGCCAGGTGGGGAGAGGGGGGCCACTGACGAGGGGGTCTCATCATTGACAGCAGACCTTCCGTTGATGTCTTTGTTTACAGTATGGCATGCCCACTCCACCTGGGCCTTCCTCTCAGGAACCTAAACTTGCTTTCTGCCTTGCTATGGGAAAAGGACCCAACTGCTGGTCAGACAGACTGGACCAGTTCATACCTTTCAGCTCCCACCATGGCCTGCCCTGGAGGTCCCTGGTGCCTCCCATCCTGAGCTTCTCTGGGATCCCGTGTACTGAAACAGTTGGCTTCTGCTTCCTCACTCCACTGCCCTCTGTGTGAGCAGTTAGGACCGGTTCGTTCCGTCTGCTAAGTGTCTTGGTGTTCCGTCTACATTTTTTTTTTATTTCAAAATTTGTTTACATTTCTTGCCCACTGTTATCTCCTCCCCAGTTCTCGTTGTTGTGGTATTGTGCCTCTTTTCATCCATTTACTGTCATCTCTTTGGTCACCTCAGGGAAGAAACAGATAAATATGTTCGTAACTTTACGTTTAGCTGGATCCAGTCCATCCTTTCATTTCCACTCTTTCAGAATCACTTTCTTTGGGTGTGTCAGAGTGACCTTTCCAAACAGCAAGCCTAATCTTTCCTCCCTTTGGCTTAAACTCAAGGCTCCTGAAGTTTTTTTAGGATGAAAGTCCAAACTCTGACATGGAGCCTGTGCAGTCAACCTCCTCCTTTGCCTCCTTGAAATGATGCTCCCTTCACAGGCGGCTCCCTCTGCCCTACGGCTCTTCCCCAACTGCCATCAGCCTACTTGGTTCCTGGCATCCTTCGCTCTCATCTCTGCCTCCTTCTTCCAGACCAGGACCCTCCAGCAGCCCTCTGCACATAAATGCAGCGTCCTTCCCCAAGGCGTGAGCTTGTAGCTTTGGTAGTGAGTTTACCTGGGAGGTAGGGGTAGAGCTAGAATCTGCGAGGCCAGGGAGCCATCTTTCTTCTTCAGTGTCAGGTCCCTGCAGCCCAGCACAGAACTTGCACAGAAAGACTATCAAAGTACAGCTGTTGGGTGAGTGGGTGAGTGAGTGAGTGAGTGAGTGAGTATGCACTTGGACCTTAGAGACTGCCTGGCTCAATACCTACTTGTTATGGGTGAACACATCAAGATGCGTCGACATAAGGGGATGTGCCCCCAAACACACACACCCACACTTACAAAATATAATGCTGATAACAGTCCTCTGAGGTGCTTTCTGTCCATCGCATCTTACAGGGGGGAGGATGAGATTCGAAGAGTTAAAATAACTTGCTTAACATCACACAGCTGAGGGGCAGAACTGGGACCAGCACCCGGGTCTCTCTCTGCCTGCAAAGCCCGTCGGTCTCTGCACTTCACGCTGCCCGAGCAGTGACACTCAGCTCTCATTCCGACCTGCCAGGAATCAGGACCGTGTGTGTGCATCAGCATTAGCCATTATAAAACCCTAAGCCTCAGAGTTTACAACGTTAACGTGTATCTCACTTGGGGTCTGCAGGCTGGCCGTGGCGCTCCTGGCCCTAGGCCGAAGATCTCCATGCTTTCGGGTGCTTTGTTCTCATGGTGAAAGCAGACGCTCAAGAGGGCTGCCCTGGAAGCCTGGGACCTGGACGCCACATCCGCTCACGTCCATTGAGCCAAAGCAAGTCACAGGGCCACGTCCAACATCAAGGTGTGACAGGCAACTCCTCCCAGGGGGCGGGAGCTGCAGAGAACAAGCCGTCGCCGAACGGTACACGGTCTGGCACAGTGAGAGCCACAGTGACCGCCATGGACAATGCAAGCAGTGCACCCACTTCCGGCGGGGTTGGCAGCCTGCCAGTGACGCCTCCTGGGAAGAGGCATCAGTGCAGCCCACAGGTTAAGGACCCACCGTGACCAAGTGTTTGCTTCTTGTCGGAGGCGCCCGGACCTCACTGTGGAGGAGGAACCTGATGTCAGAGTTGGCCTCTGTTTTGATTGGTTTGGTGCCCATGCAGGTGTGAAGTATTTTAAGTTCCACCCCTGAATATATGCAATTGCAAGTTACACATTTAACCCATTTTCTGACCCGAAAGCTCACCCTCTTCTCCAGGACTGAATAGTGCAGCGACCAGGACCTCTCGTATCCACCAGGGACCCCAAAGGCAGAATGTGTTGAAGTAAAAGCAGTAGATCTTAGTAAACTCAAAGACCATTGTCTGCCCAGGTTACAGATTAAAAAGGGAGCCCAGCTGGTGTGGCTCAGTGGATTGAGCATCGTCCCCTGGACTGAGAGGTCCCGGTTGGATTCCCCTCAGGGCTCATGCCCGGGTTGTGGGCTCAATTCCCAGTAGGGGGCGTGCAGGAGGCAGCCAATTAATGTTTCTGTCTCTCCTTTTCTCTCTCTCTAAGAAATCAATAAAAACATATTTTTTCAAAAAGAGAACTTCCTTTATTTATTAATTTACCAAATATTTTTAGGTCCCCTTAAGTTCTGGGCACCCTGCAGGTCCCGGGTGGGGGTGCGGGGGGCGTTACCCTGCCCAGCCTGTAGCAGGGTTTGAGACAGGCTTGCTTTCTGTCTGAGGAAATGTGCCAGCTGGATGGGGCCTTGGGTGCAGGCCAACACTTTCAGACAGAGCGAATGTCAGTTCACCTGGTTAGTGCAGTGGCCGAGCTGGGGCCACACTCCTGGTTAAGTGTTCTGTGCTGTCGTCAGAGGACACAGAAAAGCCATTGGAGAGAGAATCCCTGGGTGGGAAGAAGGCAGACACTTGGTGGCTGCTCTGGAGGGTGGCATATCTGTCCCCGGACAGTTACGTATGAGCCGCCTTCCCTGGGGCTCAGAGGTGCTTGGACTCCAAGCCCCGGTTGCAGGGTTGGCCCACCTCCAGCCCCCTTGATGGCCTAGGAGCCCAGGAGCCGGGGGCTGGGAGGGGAGGCCACCCCTGCAGCTGCTTCGATCACCGCAGGCTGTGGGAGTGGGAGCCCATGCTCCTCTCTGCTTGATCCAAACCATGTTGAACACAAGCCTCTCGTGGGCTTCTGTCAATAACAAGTGGCTTATGCTGCTGCCTCGAGAGGGGGATTGTTCACCCTGCGTTCACCCCTCGCCCTTACTCATTGTCCCCTCCTCCCGCGCCTGTGGAGGGCAGGAGGAGAGAAAGGTGGTTTGCACACACTGCAGTGGACGGCTAGGATGAGGACAGTTTAAGAGCTTACTGCCTGGGTTTTGCTACGACACAACCTGGTGTCTGAGCGCCGACCCCACCTGCCTGGGCGCCCCAGGGAGGAGGAGGGGTTGGTGGCCTGGTGAGCGGTTCCTGGGGGAGGCTGAGGGCACCTCGGCTGGGAGGATCCAGGGTGCCAGAGCCCTGGGCGCTGGTGTGCAGCTCCCGCTGCAGGGCAGGCGCTGGGGGCCTGAGAGCACTGGAGAAGGAGTCCCTGCCCTGCCAGACTTGCTGCTAGAATTGAGGTGAGTCGGGCCGCCTCTGGGCCTCCATTTCTCTAGCTGCACGACGGGAATATGGACCTGTCCTGCCGAGGCAGTAATGAGGTCAGAAACGATCAAGGCTGGGGCAAGGACTTTGGAACTGCTAAGCTGGGAAGGGGTGTGGGATGGGGATGGGGATGGGGTCATTGCTGTTGCCAGCCTTGCTCCCCTGAGATGAAGGTGGGGGCGGGGTGAGGAGGGGACTCCCCCTCTTTTCCACCTGGCTATGTGGGCACGGGACTGGAGGGAGGCAGGACCCCAGGGCCCCGGGCCTGCAGGAGCGGCTGCCAGTGATTCCCACGTGGGAGCCCCAGGCTTCTAGTGGGTGCAGCCCCGCCCTGCCGGCCACCCCCGCCAGAGCCAGGAGTAAACCCCCACATGGCGCCAGCTGTCTCTGCAGGGACCTGGGGGGCTTTCTCTTGGGAGAAGGAATACAAATGGGCAGTACAGAGAGCTGGGTCTGGGCTCTCAGGGCGGGGAGCAGCCTGTCCCCATGTGTAATGTCAGGGACAGAGGTCACCCGCCTCAGCTATGCTGGTCTGGGCCTTCGGCCTCCTTTGGGTGGAAAGGAAGACATGTTCCCTTCTACTCCAACCCAAGAAATGGATCTCTCCTCCCTGGCTCCTTCTTCCTTCTGCTCTGGACACGAAGAAGATTTGGATACCTTGTGCTTTCCCCAGCTTCACAGACCCCTATTGCTCCCCTCAAATCACCGACGTTTTCCAGAAAGACGGGAGAGGGCGGCCAGCCAGCCAGCCCTGGCCCCTGGCCCCGGCCCCCGGCCCCAGGCCCCGGCCCCTGGCCCCAGCCCTGGTCCTGGTCCTAGCCCTGGTCCTGGCCCCAGCCCCCGGCCCCCAGTCCCCGGCCCCGGCCACAGCCCCCGGCCCCAGCCCTGGTCCTGGTCCTGGCCCTGGTCCTGGCCCCAGCCCCTGGCCCCAGCCCTGGCCCGAGCCCTCAGCATGCCTGGGCTCCGTTCCTGAGCTTCCAAACCTGGCTGAGTGCCTCAGGGCCCAGGTTTAGAGACGAGAAACTCCAACTCCAGAATAGAAGCACTACATGCAAGTGGATTAAATTCTAGCCCTGACATTTAATTAGCATTTTTCAGCTCCCACACTTGAGGAGGACCTGCTATTTCTTCTTTTACTCAGAATACATGGTGAGCCAGGAACATCTTCCTGAGCTCCCAACCTCTGTCAGAAGTCAGGCACTTGGGAAGCAGGACAAATACTTCTGCAAGCCTGTGGGTTGGGGCTGGGGAAGGGAGGTGCTTCCCTGAGGCAACCAGGAGCCGATGGAGGGCAGGGGCCCCACACAGCCCTCCCCTCCCATGTCCCCGAACAGGCACCTGTCCGACCCAGCACAGGCGTCTAAGGGAGCTGGACCACTGCCTCGGAAACAGCCAGGAGAGACCTGCAGGGAGCCCGCCTGCCACGTGTGCTGGGAGCCGCTTGGAGCAGAGTAGGGGGGTGGACCGTGGGGGTGTGGTTGGAGGGCACCCCTAACTCACACAGAAACAGCTAATGCCATGGTAATAAGTACCATGAAGGAGAGTGTAAGCCAGGGCCCGGAGCTCAGGCAAGGCAGAGATCCTGAGGGTAGGTGGATGAAGCAGGGTGAGGCACGGGTGGGGGGGGGTTCGCAGGGGAGGCACAGGTGGGGGGGTCCCGGGGGAGGCACGGGTGGGGGGGTCCCGGGGGAGGCACAGGTGGGGGGTCCCGGGGGAGGCACGGGTGGGGGGTCCCGGGGAGGCACGGGTGGGGGGTCCCAGGGGAGGCACGGGTGGAGGGTTCCAGGCAGAGGAAACTATGGGTGCTAATGCCCGGAGGCAGGAGAGCTAGGCGCCTCCAAGGAATGGAACAAAGTTTCTCAGCCTGGTCCTTTCTTCTCTGCCCTGCGACCACTGTCCTGCCTCAGGCCTGGCCACAGCACCCGCCCCACCTGACTGGATGTCACCAGGGTAACCTCTGGAAAACAAAGCTCGATCATGACACCGGCTATCCGTCCCAGGGTCACTGAGATGAGATGAGCAGTGCGCTCCCCGTGGGTCCCTCGTGTCCCAGGTCCGCCCGGCCTGCCTGCAGCCACACCCTCTCACTCCCCGCCGGCAGACATCCCTGCCTCCCTGCGCCCTGGCCTGAAACTGCTCCTCGAATCTCCACGAAGGCTTGTAAACCTTCTCCCCACACTCAGGCTCCTTCCCTAGTGCCGCCCCTCATGTGGGCTTCTGACGAACCCCAACCCAGCAGCAACCCCAACCCAGCAGCGTGTGGCCCGGTGCGGCTGAGCCAGGGGGCTGGTTGGAGGCGCGGAGTGTAGCTGAAGCTGCAGGGCCGGCCCCTTCCAGGTCCAGGAAGACAGTGTGTTAATTTCCCTTTGCTTCCCATGGCACAGTCCTGGAGGTCTTCACGCCCCATCCCGGCCTGCCTCCAGCCTCTGCGCGGGGCTGGGACCCTGACTCCTCCGTGCTGCTTCCGCCCTTTTCTATTGGGAAACACAAGTCGCTCGACCAGTCCAGGTTTAAAGGGTGAGGCGATAGGTTCCACCTCTTGATGGGAACTGCTGCACGGGCACATTACCAAAGGCACAGGCACCGGAGGGGTGGAGGACTGTGGCCGTTTTAGTCGCCTACCACACTGGACTGAGAAGGACGGCTCGTTGACCAGACTTCAGTCAATCTCCTCTCAGCCCTCTTTCAACTAGGCCTTGTCCTCGGCCCACTCCGGCCGCCCACTCTGCCCCCGGCCCCCTCCTGTCCTTGGCCCCCTCTGTCCTGGGCCGCTCCGACCCCGCCCCCGGCCCGCTCCACCCCCCCGCCCCCAGCCTGCTCCGCCCTGGGCCCACGCCTTGTAGCAAGAATCCTGCCAAGCCAGTTCAGGGAGGATCCCCTGCCCTTGGTATCGGAGCACATTCCTCATGCCACAACCTTGAAAGCTAGCTAGTAATTTCCACCCTCCCCCTCATCCGGCCACTTGGCTATAAATCCCAGCTGCTGTGAGTTCAATCTCTCTCTACTCTTGCAGTTGTCTTGAGTAAAGTCTTCCTTGCCTTGTTGAAGAGGTACCCAGTACAACTTCTCTTTAGCAGGACCACTGAGGGGTCCTCGTCCTTCCTCCCCTCCCTGACTGGGCCTGAGCCCCTCCAGCCAGTACTGGTGCTCTGGATGGTGACCCCGCCTTCTGCGGAAAACAGATCCAGGCGGTTTGCTGAATGGAGCATCGGGCTGAAATCCCAGAGGGCGGTTGGTGATCTCAAACCAAAAGAGTGTGTTCCCTGGACCTCTGTTAAGCTGCAAAGTCTCATTTTATAATGAGCACAATAACAACGACCTAGCGGGTTGTGAAGCTGGAATAAAATAGTTGTGGAAGCTTCCAGCGCACAGGCAGTTGGGTTTTCTTTCCTTGTAGACAAATCTCAGTAATTCGGGTTCCCTAGGGAAAAGCCAGGCTGCATCAACAGAAGTCTAGCTGTGGAATCTCCCCCTGGAAGTAGCTGTAATCTCTCAGCCACCAAGTAACCACACTAAATATTCTTCGCAAGAGGGAGGTCCTGAGAGGTCTGCAAGGACAGACGGCACCACGCCAGTTTAATTGTCTGGAACTAAATTGGTCGCTTCTCCCTTTCTCCTGCCTGCGTCTTGTTGCCTATTGCAACCAGTAGGCGTGGGACGCGTTTAGTGAAAGGGGAGTAGTGGTGCGACCCCTTTCTCATGGGCAATACTAGTAACACTGCAGGGGCACCAGCTGGCACTCACTGAGGGCTTCCGGACCCCGGGTTCTTCACGGATATTTCCTCACTTACTGCTCAATTCTGCCCCAGGAGACGGGAATGATCCACCTCTTGCAGACGAGGAAACTTGGGCTCAAATGGTTGTGACCTTCTGAGGCCTGTCAATGAAGCAGGGAAGGATCTGGATCCCAACTCAGGCATCTGTCTGACTTTAGACACCTCTCCTGGGTGGCTCTTAGGGGCCCTGTTAGCTGGACCCCTGTCTGAACCCACGCCGTGGCTGACCAGGGGCCCCAGATGACGAGATTCTCGTGGGGAAGGCTGGCTATGGGAACAGCCTCCTCATACGCAGAACAGATGTGGATGTTACCATGGAGGAGGGCACTGGAGAGTAGGGCGGGGAGGGTCCCAGACCCGCCCCTTGGGATCTCTGCAGCATGGCCAACGGGGCTGTACCTGGGGCCCCCATCTCCTCGCCAGGCCTGGCGTTTCCTGCCTGACCCGGCTTCTCCAGGTGGTGCTGGTACCTCTCCGCTGCGAAAGATCCCCGATGAACTGGGCCTGGCGTTTGAAAGTCTGAGGCTGGTAACTGGGCATCTGTTCCGCTAGATTCAGGCGGTGCTGAGGTGTGTTTCTCCTCAGCTTGCCTACTTCTGCCCAAATCCCAGGCTCCTCCAGAACCGGGGGCCTGCCAATGGTTTGTATCTGAAGCCACCTCAGGGCGGGCAGGCCCCCAGAGACCAGCGCTTCCCGGCAAGGGCAGCTTCTGGGGCACCGTCCGTGGGTGGGTGGGGGGCAGTGGGAGAATCCTCGCAGCTGAGATTCCCAGGGGAGTGCATGGACTTTCTGGGTGGGGGGCACGCAGATGGGCTCCGCAAGGTTCCTGAACCTCTGCAAATCGTGCCAGGTTGCTGGTGGATACAGTGGAGAGGTTCTGAAACTTTCATTAGATTCTCAACAAGGTTGAGAACCCCTGAACTCGAGAGTCACTAGTTTGAGGGATTAGAGAGCTGGGGACAGTTAGAGGCAACAGGAGTGTCGATTCCGGAGAAGCACATGAGGATGGAATGGATCGTTCGTAACTCTGAGATTTTGTTTCTGTAAGAAATCTGTTTCTTAACAATACAGTTTCTCAAGACACACAGTGAGCCATGTGCTGGTGCGGTTTGAAGCCTGTGATGGCCCTTTAAGGAAGGAAGGACTTTCTCCAAGTGCTGGTCTGTGTGCTGAGGCAGCAGTGAGGGGATCCCGCAGTTTTATTACTCCTAGACTTCAGACAATCTCGCTTTATAATGCCGACGACTTTCTGGAAGAAAATTACTGTCGTGTGAATTACTTTTCGGGCCTTCCCAAACTCTGCATTTGATAAGGGTACATGTTAGTTCCTACATGGCAGAGCCAATGCTCCGAGCCGGTCTGCCAGGCTCCCTGGGGAGGCCGCTGCGGGCTGGCGGCTCCATCAGAGGACCCCCGGGAAGCCGATCTGGCTCAGGAGATCCACAATTTAAAAAAAAATGGTGCAGTCATGCGGGAGTTTCAGTGATCAGTGAAGTCTGTTGTTTTTTTGTTTCCTCCTAAAGCCCTTTTCTTTCTGAAAGAACAGAAAAGAGAGTATTATGAAATAAACAAAGACAATGTCTTTGCTACCACCCAAGGTGTAATAAGAACATACACTCTGAGCCAACATCACAGAGGCACAGGTGGGGTGACGCACGGGAGCAAACACGAGCCCAGCAGCACCACCCCCATTGGCACAGCTACTGCCGCAGGCCCGGTAGGTTCATAAGGTCATCTCAGGTCTGGTTTGGGAGGTTTGAGGAGCTCGTAGGTGACATGCGGCATTTTCTAACTGCCGATTTCTGGGAAGGTTGAGCTGCAGTGTGTGTGTGTGTGTGTGTGTGTGTGTGTGTGTGTGTGCACGTGCGCGCGCCAGGTGTCGGGTGAGAGCTGTTGGGGGGTGGGCTGTGAAACCGAAGAATGCCCACTCTCAGGATTGCCCGAGTGTCTGTTCGGCCCTGAGAGTGGGGGCCTCCTTCTGGTTTGCCCCCTAGAAACCTCAGTGGCTTCACTGCACCTGCCCTGTGCGATGGGGCTCGGCATTCTCATTAAAGGTCTCTGTCTCCACTTTGGTCACAAGAGTCAGCAAACGGAATGCTTATTTGAACACTCTCTTCCCTCTCCAGCGGTTCTCAACCTGTGGGCCGCGACCCCTTTGGGGGGTCGAATGACCTTTGAACAGGGGTTGCCTAAGACATAACAGTAGCAAAATTACAGTTATGAAGTAGCAACGAAAATAATTTTATGGTTGGGGGTCCCCACAACATGAGGAGCTGTATTAAAGGGTCGCGGCATGAGGAGCTGTATTAAAGGGTCGCGGCATGAGGAGCTGTATTAAAGGGTCGCGGCATGAGGAGCTGTATTAAAGGAAGGTTGGGAACCACCGCGCCTGGAGAGACACAAATGGAGCCCGTGGTCTCCTCTCTCTCCACACCGTCCAGCTAAACGGAACAGTTGGAATGCAAGGTGCACACAGAGTGAGCATGTGCGGTGGACTGACCTTTGGCTAACACTGCTCGCTGCTCTCGTGGGCGGGAGCACTCCACACAGATGACACTTCCTACAATCACTCATGTTTTGTTTAATTTTTACTCCAGATGCACTGCTGGCTGAAGGCAGGAAACATAAGGAACACTCGTGTCTGAATGCAAAAAAGCAATGCGAATTGTTTGCCTATGATCACCTTGATCAACTCAGCAAGCTGCGTGTAGCTAATCGAAATTCTGATATCGCATGTTGAAGCCTCTCTAGTACTTCAAAAACCAGTATGAAAAAAAAAAAGCATTTTAATTTGGCTTTTCATTTGTTGGGAGTGAATATTATTCATGAGGATCTTGTTTGCAGAGAAATGCTTGAAAGTAGCAGCTAGAGACCTTCTCTCTTATCTTATTTTGAAACAAAAAAGAAAACATTTAAAAATGAAGCCGGTTTAATTTTTAAAGTGCAACATGTACTAATTTCAAGAATCGGGTCATCAAAAACAGTTTCGCATGCTGCAATACCTAGTAAACATTTAATCTGCATTTTAATACACAGTCAGGTCCTAAACCAAATGTGTTAGCCTGAGATGATGTTTTAAAATCCAGAGGGAATTTCTGAGTCATCTTCCTGTGAAGGGGCAGAGAAAATACTTCTGTGGAAGGAAGAGTCCAGTCACTGGAGACAGACAAGGCTGGCTGGGATGTCCTCCTGTGTCGCTCCATGAGCAAGCTTCTCAGCCCCCTTAGCCTCCGTTTTCCCATCTGTAACAACAGGGCTATGAAGAGTAAATGAGTGTTTATGTAAAGTGGATGTTTCTGTGATGTGATCTTTCCATGGATGGCAACTTACTGTCATGTTATAATATCTCCATTCTGACCCTCAGTTACTGCACGTACACACCCTGGCAGTTTCTGTTTTGTAAACATAAGGGCCTTGAGAAACCCAAAGAAAACTATAAAGATAAGGGGTTAGTGATGGCCTTGGGAAACTCAGAGGAACCATGAGAAAGAAGAGATTAATGGCTGCCCTGACCTCTGACAGCTGCTCTCGTCCCCCCTTCTGTCAGCCCCCCCCCCCCCGCCTTAACGGTGCCAAAAGCGGCACCAAGAATGTAGGTTTTTTTCCTCTGTAGTTTGTGTCTATATAAGGGGGCAACAAAGAAGGCTTGGGGCTGTCGATTTAGGCAGAGCCCCCCTTCAGCCCTCCGGTGTAATAAAGTGCTCCTTTACAATTCGGTTGTGCGTCTCTGGTTATCTCGCTGACACCTTACAACAACGTAGGCTTTGGTTCAGCTGTCTTCCTTGACAATCAGGGTCATTGTGCCTCTCTCACCTACTCCCATGGCCAAAGCTGCCCCCACACATTATCCTGTTTTCATTGCCTTCATGGCACTTGCCCCTGTCTGACATGATCTCATTCATTTATTTGTTCTGCAGTCTGCTGCCTGTATTAGAATATCAGAACAGGAACCTTTTCTGTTTTCTTCATCTTGGCCTCTCCTGTGTTTAAAATAGCTTGATATGCAATGCATGCTCAATAACCATGTGCTGACTGAATGCTGAGGGACTTCCTAACTCTTTTCCCTTTCATGACTGGCTGTGACCATCACCTCAACTCTCCATCTTAGTTTCTTCCTTTGTCACAGGAACACATTGATCTGATCAGCAGTTGGCAAACCTGGACCCACCTGTTTTTGTGAATAAAGCTTTATGAGAACACAGCCACCCCACTTGTTTGGGTATCGTCTCTGTCTCTGTGCTCCAGTGGCCCAGCGGACCGTTGTGGAGACCCCGTAGCTTACTAGCCTACAATAGTTACTATGTGGCCCTTCACAGAAAAGTTAGCTAACTTCTGGTCTAGATGAACTCTGAGACCTGTATACTCCCGACGCTCTCCATCTTCTGGGAAACCCACACACTGTCCACTGCTCTGTGTAATTACAATTACACTAATTACAGCTGACTTATTTTCTGGACCTTTGAAGGTTCATATTAGGTCACGAATGTCTTTGGTTGTGGAGTTTATACTCACGTTTGTTCATTTCTCCATCACCGTCCAGCCTTCTCCCCAAGAGATTTTAGCCCTAACCACTATCATCGCTGTCAGCCTGAGATTCGCTGTAAGTCTCCCTTGTCATCGGCGACTTCAGTTCTGAGATGGGATGGGCCTTGGAACTGAGAAATGTTTCCAGCGGGTAATGCCAGCCTCGTGTCACAAAACAGCGGCTGAGAGCTGGAGGGGGCGGCAGGCTCCTGTTTCCCCAGGAAACCCTTCCCTTGCACGGTTCCCTGCCCACACAGTTCCACCGGGGCTGGGTGTCAGGGAGACTCTGGTTCACGTCTATATTTTCCACTTGCTGGTTGCATGATTTCGGATCAATAACAATCTTTCTGCATCTCGTTTTCTCCTCTGTGAAGTGGAGGGAGAGTGATTATAAGCTCATGAAGGAGAGTGGAAAGCCGGTCATTTAAGAAATAGTTGAGCCCTGGCCTCTTTGGCTCAGTGGTTAGAGTGTCACCCGTGGACCAGAGAGTCTCATGTTCAGTTCCCGCTAAGGGCGTGTACCTCGGTTGCAGTTTGTCCCCATGGCCCTGTTGGGGTTGTGTGGGTGGCGACCACTCCATGTGTCTCTCTCACATTGATGTTTCTCTCTCTCTCTTCCTCCTTCTCTCCCTCCTGCTGTATCTGAAGATAAATGCAAAAATGTCCTCCAGTGAGAATTAAAAAAAAAAAAAAGAAAAGAAAAGCAATAGTTGAGCACCCGAGGTAAATCAGGCTGTATTCCAGGTCCTGGGTGGCAGCAGTAAATAAAACAGACAGTGCCTGTGCTCTCGTGGATCCTAGTCCTCCTGGAGGGAGGTAGACAAACAAATATTCAGCATGATGAACACCATGGAGAAAAAGAGGGTAAAGGATGGAGAGTAATGGAAGGGTGTTGTTTTATTTGATAGGATGGTCAGGGAAGCCCTCTGCCAGAGATGCCATTTGAATAGAGACCTGGAGGAAGTGATGGGGACACAGGAATACCTGGAGGACTAGCATTCTGGGTCAGAGACTGCACCTGCACAGGCTGTGTTCAGAGAACAGCACACCCGCCAGGGTGGTGGAGCAGCGGTGGGCGTGGGCGGTGGGCGGGGTGGTGGAGCGGGGGCGGGGCCAGAGGGCGGGGTGGTGGCCCCACGCCAGGCTGGAGGAGCAGACAGGATGTTCAGAACCTTGTTTCCTAGAGAGGACTTGGGATTCGATTCTGAGGATAGTGAGATCTGAGCAGCGTTGTAACATGCTCTGACATGTTTTAAAACAACTCTGTTACGTGGAGAGTAAACTGTGAACTAATTTTTAAGTGCCTGTTATAATGGCTTGCCCACAGAGGACCCACAATAAATGTGTACCTTCTATGCTACAACCTATTTAGAAGGAATTACCTGTAGTTGTAGCAAGACAGTGTGAGGTCAGCTGGGAAAGTGGTCTGATCGCTGGAGGGTGACAGAGGAGAGCAACCTCCTTCTGGGAAGGTGATTCCCATCCCAGGGCTCAGAGCTAGGACGCGGAGAGGGGCACTCTCACCTCGGGCCCGCCCTGACTCCTGGCTGATGAGACCATCCAGTTGTCTTTGTCAGCCTCAGAGACGATCGCCGGCGCTTGGGCTGGCTGGGCTATCCAATGTCTGAAATTGGATCATAAGAATGAGATGATTACAAGTGATTTGGAAGGACCATCTATCATCAGCCTCTCAGATCTGCTCTCTGAAAGCCTCCTTGGAGCCACTTGGGGGCACACCGCAGTGTCGGAAGCACTCGGGGCAGGAGGGGTTCTTGCGGGGGAGTAGAGTGTGGGACTGAAATCTTCACCTGAGCTTAAAAAAATCAAAGCCCACGATGGGTACCAGACACCCTGAGCCCTTCGTCACAGCTGCTCCCAAGGGGGATAGGGCTGGGGAGAGGGTGTGGTGCTGCCTCTGGCCACAGACTCTGTCTGAGTGACTCTCCTGCTGGTCCAGCTCTGTCAGCCTAGGTCCAGGAGGCGCCAACCCTCCCCCCTCGCAGGTATCATTTCCATAGCTGCCTTCAGAGCCCTGGGCCCTGCAGGGGGGCGCTTGCTGTGTCCTCTGCCTGTGCCTCCTTGCTGGGCTGGTGGGGAGGAGTCCCAACAGGGTGACTGCAGTTTCTGGTTTGTCTGGGACGGGGGTTCCCTGGATGGGAGGATTTCAGTGCTACAAGGGGCACGTCCCAGGCAAAGCAGGGTAAGTTGGCCGCTCTAAAGGGCTGCCTAGGCTGAGGGCTTATTGAGAGCAGGGCTGCACCTTTTGCTTTCATAATCACTTCACTGAGGTATAAGGGGCCATGGGCCGTTCCAAGCATATACCTCAGTGGCTTCTATTCGCGGCTGTGCAACCATCATTACAACCACTATCAGAACATTCCATCATTCCCAAAGAAACGCATACCCATGTGCAGTTACTCCCCGTGTCTGCCCCACTCCACCCCGGCCCCGTCTGCTCTCCGTCTACAGACTTTTCTCTCCCGGACATTTCACATAAAGGGAAGCAGACAACGTGCGGCCTTTCGCGTCTGGTTCTTTCACTGAGCACAGTTTTCAAGGTCCATTTATGCCGTAACACGTATCAGTAGATCATTCTGTGTCTATAGCCGAATAATGTTCCACTGTATGGATATACCACGTCTATTCATTTGTTTTTGGACATTTTTCTTTCTTTCTACTTTTTGTTGATCAGGAATTATGCTGCTGTAAGCGTTCACATCAAGAGTTTGTATGGACTCGTGTTTCCGTCTTTCTCGGGTAGAAATCTGGGAACAGGATTGCTGAGTCATATGGGAACGCTTCAATCATTGGAGAAACTTCAGGACCGTGTTTTAAAGCAAAAGCATCCTTTCACATTCTCGCAGCCCTGCGGGAGGGAGGGTTCCGAGTTTTCCGCCAGCACTTGTGTGTCTTTTCTACTGTACCCGTGCTAGGGTGCGGGGGCGCCATTTCACTGTGTTGTGATGTGCGCGGCCTGACGGCTATACTAGGGGCTGTGTTCGGTCCCTGCTGGGGTCTGAGCACGTGGAGCTTTGCCTGGGCTGAGTCAGTGCTGGACACAGAGAGGTGAGCTCTAAGTTCCAGCATGACTCACACCAGGCTCCCATCGCCAGAGAAGAGTGTGTGCAGGCAGGCTGAGCGGGCTTCACCGGGTTAGGAAAGGGCCCAAGGAGCACAGACTGAGGCTCCGGACGGAGATGGAGGGGCCTCCCTCACTGGTATGGGACAGTTCTGTTATCTCCAGACCATGTGCTTTGAGGCCAAACAGATGTGGGTTCAAATCCTGCTGCTGCGGCCCCAGCCCTCACGCTGTGTGGGAAAAGCAGCAAAACAGTAAGTGAGGCTGGAAAAACATAAAAGGGCCAGATTATGGAGGACCTTGTGTGATACGCTCAGTTTAGGTGTTCATCTTGATGGCCCTAGGGGCGCACTGTGAGCCGATAGGCAGAGCAGCAGTTCGGGTAGGTTTGCATTTAGAAAGGGCACTCGGAGTAGCGTGGAGAGCCCATCGCCCAAAGCCAGCGTGGAACGTAGAAAGGAACACACGTAACTTGATGGAGGCTGCACCAGGGTGATGACACAGGTGCTGGTGGGTTAGACATTGACACTCTGAGGGTCATGGGCCCTTTTGCAAACCTGATGAAACCTTGAGACCTCTTCTGCAGGAATAAAGTGCATAGAATTTAGCAAGCAGGCTTCGGGGTGGCAAGACCACCACTTAGAACCCGAGACCGTCCTCACCTCAGCTTCGCCTGTCTGGCTGGTGGCTACCAGCAGATCACTTTCCCTCCCGAGCTTTGCCAGATGACCCCCAACGTCCTCCCTTGTCCTGAGGGTCTTTGCCTCCTAGTAGTTACTCAGGAACGTCCCCTGAGGGGTGGAGGTCATGTCTGGAAGACTTTCACCCCGGGAGGACGCAGGGAAGTGAGTTAGTCTGTGACCTGAGCCTGCTGGTGTAGGGGAGTCCAACGTCAGGAATTGCCTTGTTTGTTGTGGTTTTTATTGAATGTCTCCAAAGAAAAAATGCACAAAACATCTGTCCCACCTTATAAATAGTGCGTCTGACAGAGGTAGTCTGGAGAATTATTGCCTGCTGTCCGGTTTCGTGTTTGTTTATAACTTTCTCAAGAGTTTGAATTATTTCAGAACTCACATCCAAGCATTTGGCTGAAACATTTGGTTTGGTTTATAGTCAACATATCCCTCTGAAAGTAATTATTCTCAACACATTTCCTTGGTTGTTCCTGCTGCTCACATAGTGGGGCGGGGATGATTGAAATGTCCCCCACAGCCTGAGATGTGCATTCCTGCCAAGGGAGGGCGGAGCTCCTGGGAGGCCCGGAGGCACGGTGGAGCCAGCCTTGGGTCCCAGCTCTTGTCGGAGACTGACCAGGGCGACCGAAATGCTTTGGACAAAGCAATAGCCTTTCAGAGGCTTCACCTGCTGGAAAAGGTAGTAGTGGAATAGATTGTTATAATACAATCTCTTATATTATATAACAACCTGGGCTTTGCTCCAGGTTGTCTTCTTACTTACAGATGATGATTCTCCAAACTGATCATCAGTCCATGCAAGACTGGCTGGATACTAATGACCTGGGAGCTTATTAGAAATACAAATTGCAGGCTACTAGAAATTCTAATTTAGGGGATCTGGGATGGAATCTGGGGAAATGTATCCTTATTCCTTTCTTTTTTTTTTTTTTTACTCATTTACTAATTCAGTCTGTTAATTTTTTTTTTCTTTTGCCCCAGTTAATTTACTAAGGTGAATCTAATGTATTATTCAGGTTAGGGAGCCATGCTCTCAGGTAAACACTACTATATTTATTCACTTTAGTAAATGTTTACGAAGTATTTAGTAGGTGTGAGGTGTTTTCCCCATGGGATGCGAGGACGCCATTCCTGCTTTGTCCTGCAGTCTGGTGGTGGAGAAGGACAGGCAAGAACGAGTTACTCTCGTGTGACAGAGGCTATAGTGAATGTCGTACCAGATACAAGGAGGGAATGACTCAGTGGGGTGGAAATGACCAGACGGGAGACAGGGCCAGTGAGTGGGCGGGTCCAGGTTTACAAAGAGGACGCTGTCTGGTCACAGAACTGTCTTCGTTCAAAGCTAGTCCTGGATGATGGCTGCTATCCCACTAAAACAATGACCCAGACAGTGACTGTATCTTCTCGTGCAAACCAGGGGACACAGGAGCGCTGATGTGCTTGAGTAGGGTCTGGGGTCCTTGCTGTGCGTGAGCTCGGGGCAGGTGGTGCAAATGTGGGGAGGACACACATTGCTGTCGTGTACCGAGGGCCTGTCTGTGTGCAGGACACTCAAGTGAGTAAGTTCAGCCCAGCCGGTGTGGCTCAGTGGTTGAGCGTTGACCCATGTACCAAGAGGTCGCCGGTTCGATTCCCGGTCAGGACACATACCCAGGTTGTGGGCCAAATTCCCAGTGGGGGGCATGCAGGAGGTGGCCAATTGATATTCTCTCTCATCAATGTTTCTATCTCTCCCTCTCCCTACCTCTCTCTCTAAAATTAATAAAAAGAAAAAAAAAGTAAGTTCAAAAACTATGAAAAGTAATATGACAACTTGGTAGCTAAAAGTACAGTACTGTTCAAAAATCGACTGTGACAGACAGCAGATGCGTGTTTGCGTGGGAATGGGGTGGGGGAGGTAGGGAGAGATTACCAAGGGCATGGAGAAAATTGGGGAGTAACAGATACGATATGTTCACTGTCTCTATGGTGGTGATGGTTTCATGGATATGAACAAATACCAGACAGCAAATTCTCGCCTTAAGTAGGCGCAGTTTATGGTAACTCAATTACATCTCAAAGTTGTAAAAATACGGTTCCTGTATATCAGTAATGACTAGTTAGAAAATAGGGGGCATCCCATTTATTACAGCATGAAAACCCATAAAATCTCTTGAATAGCCATACAAAGATACGAATTTATACAAAGAAAAGTACGAACCTTTCCTCGGTCACGAACGAGGACTGGATACGTGGAGAGGTGCACCTGTTGCAAAGGGGGCTGTCTTAAAGGTGCCCTTCTTCCCAAACTGCCTTGCGAACATGGAACAATGTCACTAGGAAGGACAAGGGGCCGTCTCCTTCTCGGGCTGGGAAGGAGCAGAGAACTTGACCAGCGAGGCAGCGGGGGCACGCCATGCCTGTTTGCTGGGTGCTGATGCTGCGGGGTCTGCGGCTTTGCTGATGGACAGGCTGCCTCTCCCAGGGCAGCCCATTCCCGGGTCGCCTGTGAGGAGGCCTTTCAAATGCAAACCAACCAGCCCAGAGCCCACACCCCCAGTCACCTCCTTCATGTTGACCCAGCAACCTCACCACTGCCCCCTGCCCTAGTCACCCCAGGGCCAGGTATTGGACAGCTAGGGGCAGTCCCTTGGCCCAGAGCCCCCCGAGTTGTTCAGAGTAGCCAGTCCTACGCCTGCTCACCCTGCCTCCCCCAACCCTTCCCGTGAGAGCCACAGTCAAGGCTCTTGCTCCCAGATCCCCTCTCCCTCTGCCTCCCGACTGACCCCAGGGCCACACCATGCAGGGCCGCACGGGGCAGGTGGCTGGGGCCGCCATCGGGACCAGTGTCCAGGTGGAGGGAGAGAGAAGTCGGAGGCTCCGTGGCAGGTGCAGGTGACTTGCTCAGGCTTGGCCTGTTCAGAGCAGAGTGAGGGCAGAACGAAGCCAGAAAAGACTTTTGTGAATTTCCACCCAGAGGATTGCCAGATAAAGTACAGGACAGCAGTTACATTTTAATTTCAGAGACACAGTAACTTTTTAGTATAAGTACGTCCCATGCAGTATTTGGGACATAGTGATACTAAAAGTTTATTTGTTGGGTCTCTGAAATCCAATATTAACTGGCTGTTCTGAATGTTTCTTTTCTGTCTGAAGAAGATTGTTATGGCATAATGCTAAATGTACGAATCAGTGTCATCACTGAAAGTTTGTGGTCACCTCCCCCCCAAATTCATGTGAGGATCCTAACCCCCAATGTGATGGTGTTAGGAGGGGGGCCTGTGGGAGGTGGTTAGGCCACAGGCTGGAGCTGCATGAATGGGATCAGTGCAGGCCAGACCGCAGAGAGCACCCTGCCCCTCTGCCACGTGTGGCCACCACAAGTGGACCAGGAAAACGGCTCTCGCTGGACACCAATTTGCCAGCCCCGTGATCATGGACTTGCCAGCCACCAGAACTGTAGAAATAAAGGTTTGTGGTTTGAGGGATGTCAGCTCAAATAGACTAAGACCATCTTAGTTAAAAATCATGTTGACAACAAGATTCAACCACATTAGAAAAGTATAGAGAAGGTTTGGAAAGGGCACAGTGCATTGCTAACCCCCCTTCTCCCAGACGGTTGCCTAGTGGGTAATATTTTATTTTTTTTCTTTGTTATAGGTTTCTGTAATTTCTGTGTGCTCTACAGCTTGCCAAGTTTATTTAAATCAGTATTCTGAGTGCCTGGAATAATGACACAGGATGAATAATGTTGATTGTTGAATTACTGAATTAATTGTACATATATTACTTTTAAATCAGGAAATCTTTAGTTAACTGCAGGGAGCAGAGCTGTAGATAAATTCACCCCGAAATGTAGGGATAAAATATAAGGCACCAGGAAGGGAAGGGAAGAGAGAGTGTCAGGGGGGAGCCCTGGAGCTGTCTGCATGCTCATCCCAAGAGGAAGAGTCCGGGCACTTCCGACTGAGGCTTCCATTCGGTGGGTGCAGGGTCTGTAGGTTTGGCTGGGTGGTCTGATTCTGAATCCTAGACACTGTACGGACCTGAGACACTGTACGGACCTGAGACACTGTAGGGGACCGGAGACACAGTCAGGACCTGAGACACTGTACGGACCGGAGACACTGTAAGGGACCGGAGACACAGTAAGGACCTGAGACACTGTAGGGGACCGGAGACACAGTCAGGACCTGAGACACGGTAAGGGACCTGAGACACGGTAAGGGACCTGAAAGTAAGCTTGAGGCTGCAGGTAGGCCTGGAGCTTCATGGTGCTCCGATGCTTTGGAAACAAGCTGAACCAATTGCATTCTCCCTTTGCCCTGGATTAAGTATTTTGGGAAAACAGAAGCATTTCTGTTCTTTCCAAAGCAGCATAATGGATTCCATGTTAGTCCCTGAAGAGTATTTGGCTTGACGGACTGACCCCCCAGCGGCCTGCAGTCTAGTAAACACCAGAGATTTAGAGAGTACTGCTAGCAAGCATAGCACTTCAATAATTCATCCTCCCGTCGGCCGCGCAGAGTTCCTGAATCCCACCCTTCAGGGTTCGTGTGTCCGGCCCATGTGAAAGACAAACAGAACAACGAGGGGCAAGGGTGGGGAGCAGGGGTGGGGTCCTCGTGGGTGCCCTGCTCTCGGCTCTAAGGGAGACGAGCCTGGACCTCCTCTGCCAGCCCGACAGTGCTGATGCGCCCTGGGTTCTGCTGTTGGGCTGTCTTCTGCTCCAGATGGCTCCTCATTCTTCCCTGAATCCCAGGGCGAGACCAGTGCCCAGAACCTCACAGGCTGGGACCACACATGTTTGTGATCCCAACTGAACCCTCCACAAGTGGGAACAAAGCTGAACAAAACCTATCCTTCGAAAACATCACCAGCATCAGTAATCCGGAAAGCCTATGCCCGGTCTGGGTCTTTGGGGGTAAACTCAGGAGTACAAGCACAGCTCAGGCAGGGCCTAGCTTTTTATTTATTTATTTATTTATTTATTTATTTATTTATGTAATCATCACCCAAGGACATTTTTTCATTGTTTGTTCAGATAGAGTGGGAGGAAGAGAGAGAGAAACATCGACGTGAAAGAGACACATCGAGTGGCTGCCACCTGCACGACCCAACCAGGGCCGGGGACAAACTGCAACCGAGGTACATGCCCTTAGCAGGACCCGAACCCAGGTCTCTCGGGACTGCAGGCCGACGCTCTAACCCCTGAGCCAAACAGGCCAGGGCAAGGTCCTATCTTTTTATTTATTTATTTATTTATTTATTTATTTATTTATTTTTTATCCTCATTCGAGGATATTTTTCCATTTTTTGTACAGAGTGGGAGGGAGAGAGAGGAAGAGAGAGAGAGGGAAACATCGATGTGAAAGGGACACATCGAGTGGCTGCCACCCGCACGACCAACCAGGGCCGGGGACAAACTGCAACCGAGGTACATGCCCTTAGCGGGAACTGAACCTGGGTCTCTCCGGACCGCAGGTGGATGTTCTAACCGCTGAGCCAAACCGGCCAGGGCAAGGTCCTATCTTTTTAAACAAGATACTAAGTTGCTTTTCAGAGACAGACCAACACTGCAAGTCATGTGGCGGAAGTAACTGCAGAGGAGACACTTTGACCTCCAGCTGCACCTGGAACCGAAGTCTTGTGTCCCACCCCCACAGAACCAACAGACAGGGACTGTTTCAGAAGTGAAGGGTCTGTTGTCCAGGAAGATTTGATGTTGACGCCCCTCTGCCATAAATGGCCAAGCTCCAAGGTCCTCCAATTAAAACTCACCCCTCGTCCTGACCGGTTTTGCTCAGCGGTTAGAGCGTCGGCCTGCGGACCAGAGAGTCGCGGGTCCGGTTCCCGCTAAAGGCATGTACCTCGGCTGCAGTTTGTCCCCGGCCCTGGTTGGGGTGGTGTGGGTGGTAACCACTCGATATGTCTCTCTTACATAGATGTTTCTCTCTCTCTCTTCCTCCCGTTCTATCTCAGGATAAATGCAAAAGCGTCCTCAGGTGAGGATAAAAAAATAAATAAAAAAATAAAACTCTCCCCTCTATCACTTTGAATACCTGTTCCCCCAAATCCTCAACCCCTCAACCCTGACTGAGGGAGTTTAGACTTTTCTGTCGCAAGTTGCCCGTTCTCCACGGTGTAGCACTGGTCCATAGATGCCCGGCGCCAGGGTGCTTGGCTGTCTGTGGCGCCGGGCGGAAGGGCTTCTTGCTCCAGGCCTGGAAGCCCCCGGTGCCAAAGGAATGCTTCTGGGGAAGACAGTCTGGCTGGTGGCTTACTTGGAAACTTCCCATTTTTCCATATGGAGTCGTTGTCAGCATCCCAGAGGTACTTTTTTTTTTTTTTTTTTTTTCTGCTAAGAGGGACTGAAGTCAGCCCTACGGATGCCCAATTCAGAGACACTCATTTTGGTCTGTCCCTTTCTGCTCTACTGACCGAGCCTTGCCAGGAGAACCACGTGGGTGACCCGGGGAGTTGGAGGAGGTCCATTATGGAAAGCCACCAGCAATCACTCTCATCTGCCTGGGCCCATTCATCTCTAACTGACTCGGGCATTCTCTCCTTTACTTGTTTATTCAGCAAATGTTGATTAGGTGCGCTCTGTGCCAAGAACCCAGCTGGGCACCGGGGAAGAGCTGTGGTCCCTGAGGCTCCCCTCGCCAACCAGCCCGCCTGTTTCTCTGCTCTCAGCACACATCCGACCCCTCCCCCATGTTCACTGGGTGCCCACCACACTGCCTTCAGACTGCCCCTCCAGTGCACCAAGCCTGGGCCTACATCAGGGCTTCTGTGTTGGCTGTTCCTTCTCCCTAGGGCCTCACAAGGCGGCCCCTTCCCTTCATGCAGCTCATACCTACCGCGTCACCTCCTTAGAGAGGCGCTGCAGCTGCCCTGGAGGCCTCATCACTCCGAATGCGCTGCCTTGTCTGCTTCCCTCCCTCTGCTGTTAGCTCCGTGAGAGCAGGGCCCTCCCAGGAAGGGGCCTTGGCAAACAGCAGGTGCCCAGGTAGTATTGGCTGAACCCATCAGTAGCCAGGCTTTCACTACCTCACCTGGCCACTAGGGGTGCTCTGCTCACCCAGGGACACACATTTTAACCTTAGCTTAGCCCATATGTGTTAACGTGGTTGGAAAGAAAAATTATGAAGTAAAGATAGAAAAGAAGGTATATGTCAAAAGCTGACTAGCTAATCCAATGTGTATCCTAAAGTAACCTAAAGCCTCATGGGCATCTCGGCGGACACTGATCATCCTTCATCCCGCAGGTAGGTTGTTAGACCAGCTGCCCCTCCTCCTGCCAGAGTCAGAGCCTGTTCCCAGCCTCCCCTCTGGGTGAGGACCCAGGAATGCTTCCTGGCCCCGGTGGCCTCTCTGCAGGATCCTGGCCTCTCGGTCAGCCAGGCTTGTGCTGTACAAACGAGTCCCGTGCAGAGCAGAGCGATGTCCATGCTTGTTCTGGGGGCGTCTCCCCCTGGTTCCTTCATCCTTTCTACATGTTTGCAGCAGGCCCAGCAGCTGAGCTTATGATGCTCTTTCTCCTTTTCCTTCAGATGAGGTCTGACCTCTTTCCCTACCTGGTCTAAGCCAGCGCCTGGCCCAGCTGCACCTGAGTCCACATAGCTCTGAAATGAAAGATGTCTCCTTCCTCTGTGGACTCGGGGGGGAGCTTGTTACAGAACTTTTCTGAGTTTCACTTTACTCATCCGTAAAATGGAGGTGATAACACTGCTTCATAAAATTCTGTGAGATCCAAAGAGATAACTGTACAGAACCTGGCAAAAAGTGAGAAAAGGGTAGGTATGGTCACTGTTATGGAACCTCAAGGCCTTCAGCCCCTTTCCTCGAGCTCCAGACCCGACTGGTAGGTGAGTTCCTGTCCGTCTTCGGGGGGCGGCCCTACCCGGTTCCATCCTAGGCGGGCAGTGTGGTGTGAAGCAAGCATATATGCTGGGAGTCAGGCCCTGGGTGGCCCTAAGCAGGTGTTCCCCAGGCGACCGTGTGTTTCTCTTCGGCTCTGCTGTGCCATCGTTTGCAGTCTGTGTGGTCTGAAAACCAGGGGAAGCTGGAGAGCTGCTCGAAGAGTAGGAAAGGAAGGTCCGCGGCCCCCTCCGTGGTGATCCCAGCAGTGAGCAGTACAGGCTTTGCGTGGTCTATGAAAACAACTGTGAGACATCTCCAGCCGAAACCCTGTGGACAGCACTGTCCACGCCGGTTCCCACAGCTCCTGCAAAGTGGAGGCCCTTCTTTGTCCTCATGAACAAGGCAGCATCCCCAGCAGCCCTGATGCAGAGGCAGCCACGGATGTCCCCCGGGCGTGAGGGAGCGAGGCCCGGCTGGCCTGCCGGGGTGGCCCAGGCAGGACAGGATACTGAGGCTCAGAGTGGTTAGGAAAGTTGCCCAAGGTCAGATGGCGGTGCGTGAGGGGCGGCCCGGCCCTTCCGTTGCTCTGACTATGCCCAGGAAGGCCCAGCAGGCCACTGCCCTCGGCTCAGTCCAGCTTCAGCCTCCTGACATCATGCACAAAGGTCCGTGTCACCACGGTGACCTCCTGTGAACCACGGTTCTCCAGCAGAGTCACCTGCTATTGTTCGGTCAGAATTTCGTTTTTGAAGGTCAACCCTCCAGAGCTGTCTTCCTGGGTTTGCCTGTCTTTTCCCTGAAAGTTTGCAATCTGCCTTTATACAGGCTGAGGTTCATGCCAGACTGCGCCCCGCTGCCCCGCCCCCAAGACGAGCATCAGCTTGGAGATGACCTGGCTACCATTTCTCAGGATGTCCCTCCCCACTCCTTCCCCAAGCAGTGTGTCTTGTTGGAGCAGAATTAGGTTCAAAATAGTTACCTTGCCCTCTCCCCAACCCCTGCTTCCGGAGAGTCAGGTGCTGAGGTGAGTCACGAGTGTGTGGGATGTCCCCTGCTTTACCTGCATGGAAGTTCCTGCAGTGACAGGCATTCGTAACAAATCTGAATAGGCCACGTGGCCTGCAAAACGGCATTTCTGTGGGTTTGTAAAGTGGGACCTTCAGTTTGTCTCTGTGACGGCTGCAGCCACTCCTTTGGCCCTCTGCTGTGGGTACCCCGTGTGTGTGTTAGAAGAGCTGTTTGGGGGTGAACGTGTACTTTTACATAAAACACCAGGAACTGACTTTGCGTGAGGCAGGCAACAGAGAGGGGGGTGCAGAGCGTTTATTTTTGGAGACAGACGTGGATTTCAGAGCTTTCTCAACACCTCATTAGCTCGGAGACGTGGGCAGAGTTCTAACGTCGTCAAGCTTTAGGTTTCTCACCTGTAAGTGCCCGCATCAATGTCATCGGGCGCGCGAAGACTGCGTGAGACTGCACCGCAGTGCCTGGCAAGAGCAAATGCTCAGCTCACTGGGTGTCACTGTGCGCGGCCACATCTGTTGTCGCGGGAAGTTGCTTCGTTTGCATCGGTGAGTGGATCTGAACTCACCTGAGCATGTGCTCCTGGAGGCTTCTAGTCTCACAGACACCAGAGTCCCGAGGACAGGGAGACCGCAGGAGGCAGGAGACTGGACTCCTAAAGCAAGGGTCAGCTTCGGAGTGTCTGGGTTGGAGGCGAGAGCTGACCCCAGAGGAGCGGGGCAGGACGCACCCTTCAGAGAAGTGAAGGGACCCTCTCCCCAACCCCTGCTTCCGAGAGTCAGGCTGAGGCTCTGGGTGTTTCCTCCAAAGGACACACGAAGGCCACTAGCAGGTGGAGGCGGCCTGGACTCAGGGAGAGAAAGGTGGAGCTCTGACCTCCCAGGCTGGCTGAGGGCTGGGAGCTCTCCGCTGGGAGGTGGTCAGCGGCTGGGCCACCACCCTCCCAGCTCGCCGTCAGTTGGAGGTCTCCGAGGTGTGTTCCCAGCTGCACTTGGAGGGACGGACGGAGCGGCAGCTGCAGGTTGTCTTTCCTCACCTGAACCCCGACTTTGATCTCCAGGCAGCACAGCACTTGGTTTGAGAAAACCCCCAGCCTGCTCAGAGGTGACGAAGTGACAGGGCTGCAATTATCACCCACTCCTCAGCACCCAGAGCATTGTGGGAAGGTGCTGACAGCTCTGAACTCTCTTCGTGTGGGGAGCCAAAGCCCCCAACCTCTGCTCAGAACATTTGACACAGACAGACAGCTGCGGGACCTGCGTGGGGGCGGAGGGCGCTGTCGCCTCCTCTCCTCTCTGCTGTGGGAGTGGGCTGAGAGGCCCACCACGTGTCTCCATCCTTGGACCGATTCTCATAATACTAAGCTAGACTTTACTTAGCAGTCCCCTCAGGGTGCAGACTCTACCAGAAAGGAAAGGAGACCAATAGGCATTGATTGAGCTGAAGGAAGGGGCAGGATGGAGCAGTGACCTCCAGAGGGCGCCAGAACAATTCAGTGTGGAGCAGCTGCTGAAGAGGTAGGGGGACCAGTGTGAGGAGGTAGGGCTTTGGAGCCACAGGTTCAGGTGAGAACCCGATTCCGCCCCGTATTTGACGCGTGGACAACTCATTTCACCTCTTAGAGCTTCCACTTCCTAATCTGGAAAATGGGGTGGCGGGACGTGCCTCGAGGGGTTCTGTGAAGCCTGAAGCTGAGTGCAATAATGCAGACCAGGGTGAGAGGTGGCCAAGGAATTACTGCAAAGGGTCTGGTCTCCAGGGGCACCTCGGCCCATTGTCCACACAGTGAATTCATGCTCCCCACTCAGAGACGCTCGACCAGTTTTTCCTATGTATATTGGTGCTGTTACAATGAATAAAATGCCAATTCTAGGCAAAGCATCCCAGAATCCCCGGTCGACTTTGTGACTGTGTTTTCTTAATTGACAGGCACTGAGCCCTGCACTCTCTCGTGGGGTCCGCAGGTGTGTGCCACAAACTGGGCGTCCTCAGAAGACCCAGGAAGGTTGGGGACCACGGAGATAATGCACGTAAAGAGCTTAACCCCACCCCAGGCCCAGCTCAGAGGGAAGGAGGGCCCTCTGACCTGGGCAGGGCTCTGATTTCTCTCCCCCGAGGCTGTGGGGTCCCACAGAAATGTCCCACACGCCCACTGGCAGGCCCCGGCAGGCTTGACTGAACCCCGTAAAAAGCCTGGCACTGGTCTTCCCCTGCCTTTCCCACAATGCCAGCTCCAAATTAGGAGAGTTGCTCAGGGAGAATTTTTGCTCATCTGAATCACTGGTCACTTGACCTCCTCCGATCCGTGTTCTGCACTGCCGTCTGGTGCTGGGGTGAGGCGCAGAGGCTCGTAGCTGGGAACATGTGCCCTCAGGCCCCAGTCCTTAGAGCAACCTCCCCAGGAGAAAGCCCCCTCCTCCCTCCACCACCCTGAAATGAAAAGCTGCAGGTGTTCTCCACCATACCACTGTTTGCCCTCCAGCGAGGGGCCCTCGCGCTCCGGGGTCAGGTACCACCTCCCACTAGGCAAGGGGACCTGTTCGCCCAAGCTGCCTGAATCATGGCCCCTCCACTGCCCCTGCCTGCTTGCAGTGACCACCCCCTGCCTGCTTGCAGTGACCACCCCATGGCTCTCTGCTCTCAGCCACAGCTGGCTTAGCCTCTGGCTCCTCAAGGAGCCCTCCCTGGGTCAGTGGAAAAGGCTCTGTTAGAAATGCGAGTCTCTGCCCTCCCCAGGGCCTACTGAACCAGAATCTGCATATGAACAAGATCCCCAGGTGATTTCTATGCAGATGAATGTCTGAGAATGTGTGTGGCTCAGCCATGGTCTCCCGTCACTCCGAGATACTTTGTGGGAAGGAAAACTCAAGGGAAGATGAATCCCACACATCCTCTCTCCGAGGCAGGGTGTTACCTCCATACATGGAGCAGCGAACTGAGGATCCAGGAGGTCTGAAACCAGCTCGCTGTTCCAGGGCTGGGGAGAAGGCTGTGTGCCAGGTAGACGGAGAGAGGGGGTACTCTGGGCACGGGAACAGCCCATACGGGGGGGAAGGGGGGGCACCGCGATGGGAGACAGCATCAGGGGTCACTGCTAAGAAGCCCCGTCTGCGTTGCCCCAGGCTGGGTATCCGTCCATTTGTTCCCGCCTTCCCTTCACAGCCCCTCCCCCAGGCCCTGCGATGTGCACGCTCGGGGCAAGGCCGGTCCACCGTGGCGGAAGACAGACCCAGTCTCTGCTCTTCAGGATCTGCCTTTCTACTGGGGAGAAAGAGTCACTGAAAACCATTTAGTTATAATCGAAATAAACACCACAAGGTATAGAAAAGGAATCTAGCTTAGTCTTGGGGGGAAATACTGCAAATAAAACAGAAATACACCCCTTCTTTTAGGGCTCCTGACTTCCCAGGGCTCCCAGGCCTGCTGTCGTCTCTCTGGGTTGGCAGTTCGTCTCCCTTTGTCCGGGAGCTAAAATCATGGATTTGTGCACGTGCTGGGCACACAGGGTTGCTAGACAGAGGGGTGGGAGCCGGCCCGCCCTGCTGGAGAAAGGGCCAGAGCGCAGAATGTCCCTTGGGTCCCTGCATGCTAAACCTGATTTTGTTTTTTCTAAATCAAAAGCCCTGGGAGACTGGCGTTTCCTGCGATGCTGCTGCTAAGTGAGCTTTCGAGAAGGCTCCGGAGAACGGCAGCGTCAAAGCGTGGCCCGCCTGCCTTCCTCCTCCCGGCAAACGGCTCACGCTCGGGCCCAGCTGCGGCTCCTCCCAGGAGCTTCCGTGTCCAGCCTGTGCTAGCAGTTGGGGCTCCGGTTCTCTCTCTTGGGTTTGGTGTTCCTGGCAGCCTGGTCCCCGCAGAGACCTTGGCACATCGGGCAGATTGCCAGGCTGCATTGCTGTGCCAGGGACGCGCAAGTTTCCATATCGGCCTGCTCCAGTTGCTTGTGACTGTGTAACAAGTCACCCAGATCTGTCACAACAAACAGCGGCTTATGGTTTCTCGAAGTTCTGTGGGTTCACTGGGCTCAGCTGAGACTCTCCTCTACTCTACAGGGTGTAGCTGAAATCACTCCTGAGGCTCCGTTCACCTGGGGGCTGGCCAGGGCCTGGAACATTCCAGAAGGCTGTCATTCTTCATCCGAGTGGCTTCTCATCATCCAGTCATCTACCCCGAGCTTCTCTCAACATGGCTGGTGGCTTCCAAGAGGACAAGCCCCAGTATTCAAGCTCTCACCCAGCCTCTGTTTGCATAATGCTTACTAATGTCCCATTGGCCAAAGCAAGTCACACGGCCAGGTCCAGAATGACTGTGGGAGGGGCAACACGGGGCAGAACCCCCAGGAAATGTGGTGCAGTGGAGACCACTGATCTAACTGCCTATCACGTTGCCTTTAAAAGTGCAGCTCCTGCCCAGCCGGTGTGGTTCAGTGGTTGAGCATCAACCTATGCACCAAGAGGTTGCAGGTTTGATTCCCGGTCAGGGTGCATGCCCAGGTTGTGGGCCCAATCCCCAGTGGGGGGCATGCAGGAGGCAGCCAATTGATGTTCTCTCTCATTGAAGTTTCATCTCTTTCTCCCTCTCCCTTCCTCTCTCTCTGAAATCAATAAAGAAAAAAAAATGCAGCTACCTGTAACTGCTCCAGAAAGATTACTTATGAGGCGAGACTAGAAGATGAAAAACACCCCTGGGGGGTGTACAGGGCTTTAGCATATTTCACTCAATCGGTTGTTCAATAAGTCACTCAAATTAGTACCAGGCATCGTACCAGGCACTGGGCATGGCAGGGTGACCGAGACGTATCCCTGCTCTCGAGGAGCTACCAGACCGTTGGGGACAGGCTGACACATGGCAATACTACAGCATGTGAGACTTCTGGGACGGAGTTGTGGCTGGGATCATACAGAGTCAAAGAGGAAGGGGTTTAAATCAGATTGAGGATCAGAGAAGGACACCTTTGAGAAGGAATAGAACTGAGTTTTGGGGCAACAGTGGGAGCTGACCAGGTGGACCTGCAGTTGGGCATCAAACACAGGAGACAGTGTGTGTAGGGGGGTGGCCCTGGGAATGAGACATGCCTTGAAACCACCAGAAAATTGGATGTAGTTCCTGGTTCCACATGTCCAGAAGGAAGAGACGGTGTGGGACATGGGCCAAAAAAGGCTGGAGTGCGAAGGCTCCTGTACTTTATCACGCCCCAGTGCTTTGAAGACAAGGGAGAGCATTAGAAAGGCGTCTTCTTTCTGCATGATGGCATTTGAATAGTGTCCTAGAATAAGCACGTCCCCTTGTATAGAATATAATATAAATGAGGAACCATTTTTCTGGCCGTCACCCACTGAATGAGAAGGCTGGTACCAAAATGTAGTTATGATCTGATGGCAGTCTGAACGGGGTTGGAATGACAGAAAGGGAGACGTGGAGAGGCCCTTAGAAGGTGATAAGTGTAAGATGTGGTGTAGACGGAATAGGAGGGCTAAAGAGAAGAAGATAAAGGTAATGCCACCTGCTCCCGTTTCCCCATCCACGCACCTGTCTCCAGGGGTGCAGAAAGTCTAGTACCAACCAAGGAAAGTGCTTGCCAGGCTGGGTGCCCTGCCGAGGTGTGCCTCTGAAGGAGGGACCTGGGGGTGCAGCACAGGGCTGATCTGTATTAAGACACTGTCGACCTTGTAGGCACTCTGCAAACAGACAGGGTTCAAGCAGTACATCTGCGTGACGAACAGCTGGGGCTCCCATGTACCCCGAGTAGAACCACTGAAATTCAGTCCTGGCTTGGTTGCTGGGTGCTTTCTAGCTCTGTGATCTTAAGACAAGTTACCAAAATCCTCTGTGCCTCCTTACTCTGGTCTCCTTGCTCTGT
Source organism: Molossus molossus (assembly GCF_014108415.1). NCBI lineage: Eukaryota > Metazoa > Chordata > Mammalia > Chiroptera > Molossidae > Molossus > Molossus molossus. Next base: position 6,721,800 of record NW_023425348.1, on the reverse strand, counting down.
TCCATTGATCTGCCAGTCCATTCATATTCTGTGTCACAGATTTAGTAGTTTTACAATAAATGTAAATATATAGAAAGATGAGTGCCTCCTGATTACTATTTTTTTTCCCATAATTTTCTGGCTTGTTTGTTCATTTTTTTCATATGAACTTCCAAACAGCTGGGTAGTAACTTTTACATTAATTCATAGATTGAGGAGAATTTGAATCTTTATAATGTTGGGTATTGCCAAGACCAAAAGGTGTTGCCTTTTCATTTGTTCAAGTCTTTATTTATATTTTTAGAGTTTTCTTTACATCAATCTTGCGTATATATCATACTTTTTATTGCTTGGTATTTTGTCTTTATTTATATCTGTTGCTGTTGGAAATGGGGTTGTTTCTTCTATTATTCCCTCAACTTGGCTGTTGTTTGCTATGTGGAGGCTATTATATGTTAATGTTGTATTCAGCCAACTTAGTGAATTCTCTTACCGCTGTAATAGTTTATCCGATGTTGTCTTTCTTATTAGATTTTTGGAGTTCCACATATGAAAGTATTGGTCATTTTGCCTCCTCCTTTCCAATGGCTGTAACTCTAACTTCTCTCTGTCTAGTTGCATTGGTTAGTATTTCCAGAACAGTGTTAACACTGAAGATGGTGGGTACTCCTAACATGGATGGAAATGCCGCTGAGGTTTTCTCATTCAACTTTGGAATTCAGAGAGATTTACGGTGACCAGCTGAGAGAGTATCATACATTCTTACTTAACCATGAGGTTTTAATAAGTGAATATGGCTAAAGACGTAGACTCTATGAGTCCATTTATACAAAAATTCATGAACAGATAAAAAACTAATCTGTGGTAACAAAAGTGAGGACAATGGTTATTTTGGTGGAGAAAGGACTGATGGGAAGGCACGTGAGTCTTCAGGAGGCCTGGCAGCATTCCGTAGGTGGGCCTGGGTGGGTGGGTGGGTTTTTGGATCAGTGTTATGCTTCTTCATTTGAAAGAATTTGGAATAATTTATTCTTTTTCTAGACTCTAAAAAAGTTTAAGAACTTTTAGATATCATTATTTTTTTTTTCTTCTTTTAAAAATAGGCTTAGACAATTAGTAGAAATTTCTGGCATGTAGTGTTATAGAGAGAAAGTTTGCCAACTTTTTCCATTTATTCTTTTGTAATTGGACTGTTCAGGTTTTCTATCTTTTGTAGAGTCAATTTAGAAAATTACATGACTTATGAAATTATTCATTCTCTTGAAAATTTCAAATGAATTTACATGGAGTTGAGGACAGTAGTATTTTAATTTCCTTTATACCTTGGTTTTCCCTCTCTATGACTTATTTGGTAGAGTTTAACTTTCTTTCTTATTAGATTACTAACTTACTTATGTATTTTCCTAAAAGTCACCTCTTGGATTTTTCTAACATTTTCCTTTGTAAATTAATATATTTATTTCTGCTCTTAGCTATTAAATCCTTCCTTCTGCTTTCCTAAGCATTGTTTTATTATTTTTGTAGCTTCTGAAATTGAATGTTTAACTCATTTATTTTATATACCTTTGATTATTGATAGTACTTGATGAAAGACATTTCTCTCTTGATGTTACTCTGACTGTATCCCATAGAATTGATGTGTATTATCTTAATCATAATGTTCTAACTATGCTTCTCTATATATCTTCATTTCTTTTTTGACCTAAGAGTTGTTTTATTTTATTTAAAAAATATTTTTTCCTTTACTGATTTTAGGGAGAGAGAAAGTGAGAGGGAGAGAGAGATAGAAACATCGATTAGAGAGAACATCGATTGGCCACCTCCTATATGCCCCACATTGGGGATCGGATCCACAACCTGGGCATGTGCCCCGATCGGGAATCTAACCGGCGACATCCTGGTGCCTGGGTCGACGCTCAACCACTGAGCTACACTGGCTGGACTAAGAGTCGTTTCAAAAGATTTTAAACTTTTTTTCCAGTGGTGAGAATTTTATTTTATTTTATTTTAGATTTTGTTATTTATTTCTAGTTTTAGTGTAATATGACCAGGGAATGAATTTTTCACTTTTTTTTTACTGTGAATGAATTTCAAATGAAGATTTTTTTCTGCTTTGAGAGTACAGAGTTCAAAATATACAAATTAAGTGTACTCATTAAGCTATATTATTTTGGTCTTCTGTAGACTTAATTTTTATCCACTTGATCTTTGATCACAGATAGTTGAATGAAGGCCTTTTACTATTGATGTGTTTTTGCCTGTTTCTTCTTTTCTTGTATCTTCTTCTATATTTGCTTTGCAAATATTGACGTTACCCATTTACCCATAGGTAGTCGGAACTCTTTAGTTCATGGTGAATTGTTTATTTTAGCATTATAAAGAGTCATTCTTTGTCTCAGTTAGTGCTTGTCATTCCAATCCAGTCTCTCTGATGTTTACATCCTGAACTGTTTATTGTTCTGTGCGTGTACCTGGTACCATTGTCCATCTGTTTATTGTCGATCTCTTCAATCCCTTTGTTTTAGGTGGATTTTATGTGCAGGGGGGTTGGCTTTGCTTTGTGATACAGTCTGAAGTCTTTATTTATTTTTTAATAAGTGAGTTTAGCTTATCAACGTGGATTTATGTGACATATGCTTGCTCTTAGCTCTTTCATGCTTTTTACATTATGCTTCTGGTTTTTTTTATAAAACACTCTCTATGTGGACCACACCCCACACCCCACCCCATTGGCCTGGTGTGTGTAATTTAGAAGGTTTGTATTTTTCTGGCACTTACTTACCTTCCTAATTATAACTTTATATAATATGCCTAATCCCCTATTTCTTTAGATAGTGTCTGTTAGTTCTCTATATAATACATTCAATCCTCTGTTTCTTTAGATAATAGGTAGTAATTTCTTTCACATCTTTGTTCTGTGTGTTTGCTTCACCAAGATAATTGCCTCATTACTTTCTTTTAAAATCATGGTGAAATATTTAGTCACAATTATTCAGCTCTGTGGAAACATTTGCCTGTTGACTCGTCTTCATCTACCATTTGCTTTTCCTGTGTCTTCACTGCTTTCTTTGTATAGACCTGTGCTGGATCCCTTTTCAACAGCACTCTCTTTGGAGGGGGGAGTTCTTCCTGAACAGCTGCGTGCTGTGGGCTTGTGTGCGGGCTGGGCTGCGGTACAGGCGACCAGGACTCAGTGTCCGTGCACAGGAGCCTACGCCTTCCTTCCGTCCAGCCAGAGAGGACAGGAGCAGCCACTCTCTGCAAAGGTGGACTGTCCAGGTGCCACCCGGTCTTGCTCCACCTTCTCTGTCTCATGGAGTTGGGTCCAGAGCTTCTCTTGGCACCACCCCATTTACTTCGTCCCTGCTTTTGAAGTCGTGGGGTTCAGGGTTACACCTCAAGGAGGGCTTCTCACCTTCCAGAAATGTATGCTGCCAGTTCTTTCTGAGCTCTGCTGCTGGGACTTCCTCTCTGTCTGTCTTGTGGTTCCAGGTGTCAGGTCTCTCTAATCCTGCCTCTTATTGCCTCATGGCTCAGAGGAGCTTTTCGAGAAGGAAGAAACGCCAGCTTCACGTGGCTCTCGTCTGACTGGAAGTTGACTGTCCCTGCTGATATTATCACCACAACTCTGCTGCCAGGTGATGGGTCGCAGCATCCGGTGGCCGTGCCTGGAGACAGGAATGGGTCCTCAGAAGCTGGTGAGAAGGGTCTGGTGTCAGGAGGGTCGGCGTGTTCAGGCTTATAGACAGGGGACCAGGTGGTTCCTCAGCTCTGACAGCCACCCACAGGGCAGGAGTGGGGGCACAGAGGCAGCTCTGCCTCCTGAGGACCCGGAATCCGCTCTGTGCATGGGGGTGGGGGGGCTCCATGACCTTTAACATGTCCAGTGCACACAGGAGCAAGAGTGTTCATCTTACATTTACAGGTGGGGCGACCAAGGGTCAGAGGGAAAGGAGTGGCCAGCAGGTGGGCCTCCCGACCTCCAGCCATGAACTCTCACATGGCAGGAGCCTGTGGTCTCAAGCAGGGGCGCCCTGGAAGAGAACACCTGCGGCGCCCTGAAGCCCATCTGCACGCCCAGCCTCCGGGCCTTGTGCTCTGTTCCCTGCCTGGGGACTTCTCCTCCCACCAGCTGCACCTCCACCCCTGTCCACTCGTCCCAGTACGTCCTTAGGGCCGCCCTCCTTGACCCTTCCCCTTTCTCTCTTGCCTTGAGCTTCCTGTGTCCCTTACTTCCCCTTCTTTGGGAAGACTGCTTGCTTCTCTGCCCTTACTCTTTGCTAGCAGCACCCTCTTTCCCTCGCTTTTCACTCCTCGCTCCCTCCTCTTGCTCAGGTCTCTGCAAGAGCCATCGGCTCCAGGCTGCCCTGACCACCCCCAATAAAACAGCACCCTCAATTAACCTCCACCAATTTCCTTTCATTCAAAGAAGGTTATTTCATAGATGTTTTTGCTTGTGAATTGTCTGCCTCCAAGCACTAGAACACAGTTTCATGAGAGCAGGATTTTATTTGTTGTATATGGGCACAGTGTGCTCAGCAACTAGAAAAGTGATGTCATCTAATAGGCACTACATATATATCAGGAAGGGAGGGAGGGAGGAAGAGAGGAGGGAGGGAGGGACGGCCACTCTGTCCCACATCACACTGAGCCAGCATCTGTGTTTTATTTCTCTCTTTCTCCCTGTAAACTGCCACGTCTTTGTGTCTGGGACAGAGGCTGCCTCTTCGTGTTAGAGGCTCCATATATGTTTTTTGACTTGAATCGAGCGCAGCATGTCTGCCTGACTGAGTCTCAGAGTGAAGACGATGTTCAGAAGCCTGGGGAGCAGGCCTGTCTGTCAGGCAGTTCCTATTGCTACGCTCCTTCCCCAGGCGCTTCATTTGCAAAAGCATCTGTTGTGATATGAGAACTTTTTATAGGCAACAGACTTCAGCTGGTAGGAACCGGAAGTGTTTCTAGGAGGGCCCGCTAAGGCCTGCCCCTAGCCCCGTGCCGGAAGTGGGCGGAGGTGGGCACGGGTGGCCCCACTGTTTGGCTTGTCCTCTGACTGTGCTCCCTGCCCACCCAGGCCACACGGGCATTTGTGGAGGGGCTGGGAAGGACACCGGTCCGGCAGGCTCTGGGCCTGCACTGACAGATGGGGACAGCGGGTGGAAGGCCTCCCTGGGGTCGGGAGGGCCTTGCGTCCTCACTCCTTACAGGAATGGTGTGGCTCCTCTCCTGGCCCCATCTCTCGGTCTCAGCTTCCCAAACAGTCATCACTTTGAAGCCACGCCCTGAGACATTTCTGTAGAGACTGCAGATGTGCTCACCAGCCCTGACACCCTCCAGGGTCCCGCTGTGCTCACCCCGACGGTGCAGGCTCCAATAATGAAAGTTTAATTCAAGTGGAAGAATATGAAATTGCTCAACATGCCCAGCAATTTGCTGAAAAAGGGAGAGGAGTCCTCAGGGCTGAGGAGGGGAGCCCCCCACACCCCCCTGGAGCTGGTGGCCGGCGGCAGGCCCCAGAGGTCGTCGGCCCCGGAGGCCCGGCAGTTGTGACCCAGACCGACACGTTGCCACAGGGATCTCTGCAGAAACCTTGAGAACCGCTGCTCTGGTCCCAACTTGTCGTGGTGGGATTCCCTCTGCACATCCCTGACACGTCCATCCGGCCTGTTTGAAAACTGCCAGTGTGATGGCCTTCACCGTCTCGGATGACAGCTGATTCCGCAGAAAGCCTGAATTGCTACTGAGCTGCCGGTGGTCCCCGCCGCTGCCGTCCCCTCCCGGAGAAGAGGCTGAGCTCGCGCCTCCGCGGGTGCCACCAGCAGGGCTCTGCAGCGCCGGCTGCTCTGTGAGGCAGGCGGCCTGTGGGGCCGCCGCGTGCCCTGGACTGGTGCCGGGGGCCACATCTCCCCAAAGCAGCCCGCAGCCAATCTGGGAGCGTGCGGGGCCGCTTGCGCCTCAGTGGGGCTCATTCCGAGGCACGAATATCGACCGTTTTCCGGTTTTCGGGCAGGACGCAGCTGCGTCCCATGCGGTCCCATGCCCAGACGCTGGTTTACGAACACGCCCTTGACTGGCTGCTTTCTTCCCCTGTCCCTCTCTCCCTGAATTCTGCGCTCCTTCCAGAAAACGCGCCTCCGGAACCCTGGGCTCAGAGGTTGCTTCTGGGGGAGCCCAAACCAGAAAAGCTAACCACAAACATACACGAAAATCGGAGAAAACAGTCAGATGGAGAGACGTACCGCTCCTTGATGTGAAGAGTCGGCGCCGTAACATACCCCCCCAGCTAATCACTGTGTTTGATGTCCTTGTGGTTTAGAAAACTGATCAAATGACTGCAAAAGTCATGGGAATAAAGCGCACAAATATCTAAAACAATTCTGAGAGAAAAACAAAAAAGGAAACCTCGCTTGGCCGTGTATCCACCCAAGTTCAAAGCTCTAGAAAGAAAGCAGCACATCACCGCCTGGGAACCCCAGCTGGCCCCAGGGCACCACGCGGGATCCCCAGCAGGCCCCAGGGCACCACGCGGGAACCCCAGCAGGCCCCAGGGCACCACGCGGGAACCCCAGCAGGCCCCAGGGCACCACGCAGGAACCCCAGCAGGCCCCAGGGCACCACGCGGGATCCCCAGCAGGCCCCAGGGCACCACGCGGGAACCCCAGCAGGCCCCAGGGCACCACGCAGGAACCCCAGCAGGCCCCAGGGCACCACGCGGGATCCCCAGCAGGCCCCAGGGCACCACGCGGGAACCCCAGCAGGTCCAGGGCACCACGCGGGAACCCCAGCAGGCCCCAGGGCACCACGCGGGAACCCGAGCAGGCCCCAGGGCACCACGCGGGAACCCCAGCCGTACACAGGAGAGGTGCATGTCAAGAGGAACAGAGGCTACAGGCTCTTCTCCATTTCGGCAGAGACCCAACAGAGGAAAAGGGCTTGACCCCCAGCAGAAGGGTGCACTTCGGGTAAGAGGAGGGTCAGGTCCCAGGCAGGGGGCCTGAGGCCAACAGGCATTTCTCACTGGGTAACAGGAGCTCCTGCTCAGAAAACCAAGGCTTGTCCAGCCCTCTGCCCTGTCTGAGGTTTCCTGGGTTGGTAAACATATCCCACTTGTGGGGCAGGTGGGACAGGCAGCGTGGTCAGTCCCTGGTGGGGGATCAGCCAGAGCCCAGTGACATGGCACTTCCATGATCGTGCAGAGGGTAATGGGAACACTTCTGGACAGCGATGTGCTATTAGCTCTGGGTGTGGGCTCTGGTCACATGCTTCCCGTCCCCAGTATCTGGCCACATCTGCTCCCTGACCCCAGACCCAGGTGCAGAGTGACACACAACTGTCTGGCAAGGAGCCCTGCACAGCGGCACACGAATGTGCTGCGAGGACATTGGTGAGATTTGGTTTCACCCAGTTTCACAGCAGAGACTGTTCGGTGCTGGGAGCGGGCGCGAGGGGGGAAGACACGATGCCTTCAAGCCCTCCCCAAACACCAGGCATGCACACATGCACACATGCACACGCACTTGTGCACACATGTTCTGTTATATGTGTCAGCTTGGCTGTGCCACAGGGTATCCAAGATATTTGGTCACACATTACTCTGGGTATCTCTGTGCTGGTATTTGTGGATGATTATCATTTAAATCCATGGTCTTTGAGCAAAGCAGATTGCTCTCCATGATGTCGGTGGCCTCATCCAGTCAGCTGAAGGTCTGACTAGAACAGAAAGACCAGCCTTCCTTGCACCAGAGAGACTTCTCCAGAAGACAGCCTGTGGACCTCACCCGCAAGGTTGGCTCTTCCTTGTGCTCCAGCGACAGCTTCTGGATTCGACCTGCAGCTTCCGCTCTCCAGGGTCTCCAACCCCTCGGTTTGGACTTGCCAACCTCCATATTCATGTGAGCCAAGTCCTTTTTAAAAATTACTATTATTATTTTTAATCTGCACCTGAGAATATTTTTCTATTTATCTTCAGATAGAGTGGGAGGGAGGGAGACAGAGGGAGAGAGAGAGAGAAACATCGATGTGAGGGGGACACATCAACTGCCTTCTGCATGACCCGACCAGGGCTGGGAATGAAGTGCAACCAAGGTATGTGCCCTTGACCGGAATTGAACCCACAACTCATTGGACGGCGGGTCGACGCACTAACCACTGAGCAAAGCCGGCTAGGGCTAAGCCAATTCCTTATAATAAATCTTTTTACATCCTATTAGTTCTCTTTCTTTGGACAACTCTGACAAACACACACGCACATGCATGCACATGTACACACACGCACACATATGGACACACGTGCACACACATGCATGTGTGCGCATACACAGGTGTGCACATATGCACAGTTGGTCCCTAAGGCTGTAGCCAGAATGGGGTTTGGCAGCATTACTGTCTTTCTCCTCATCCCCTGCTTTCTCTCCTCTGCCTCACACCTACCCGCAAGTCCCAAGGATGGACAGAGACAGAGGAGAGAACTCTAGAAGTAACATCCCAAGAGCATCCCTGGGGCTGACTCTGGGAGACCCACCTGCAGGAGCTTGGCCCCCATTCCATACCTGGAGTTTCCGCAGCCTTGCCCAGACCTCGTGGAATGTTCCCAGAGGCACCAGGAAAGCCCTCTCCTGTCTGGGGACAGCAGGACCTTCACAAGCTCTGGTTCCTCTACTTGGTCTTCTCCACTCTGCCTCCTTCCTCCCTCCCTTCTCATTTCCACTCCCCACGCACCCGGGCCATGCGGCCACTGCTGTTCTCAGATCCTTGGGAGACAGACCCCTGGTCTCACTGAGAGGAGAGAGGTCCAGAAGGGAGGGGCCTGGAGCAGAAGGCAGGTTGCCAGGCAGTGAGTGCCCTCTTCCTAGCCCATGAGAGGAGGGTGGATAGGGTGGCCTCCAAGGATGGGCAGCTGGGAGCTCCCACCGTGTCCCAGCTGGAGTGTAGAGGAGAGAATTCTGGGTGTGCCCGGCGCCTGATGGGGGCCCAGTGAAGACCTGCTGATGCCAATGAATGATAGAGTGACAGAAGACTTTTGCCAAATCACTGGTCTTGCTTAAATCTCAATTTCAGCAGAAATGAATGTCTTGAAATGACTATCCTGGGAGACCATATGTATGAAAAACATCATTCTCCCTCGAGGTGGTATAATTTCCCACTTTAGACACAACCCTTCTACAGAATGTACACATTCATGGCCACATTTTCTCAAGAACCCCTGACATTTCCTGAGGGCCAGGCATTGTGTTAGACCCAGAGCCACCACATTTGATCATCTCAGCAATTTTATGCAAAACCCTTGGGTATCCGTGTTTCACAGATGTCAGAGGAGAGTCTCAGATGGTGAAGTGATCCTTCCAAAGTCACAGAGCTGGGGAGTGACTGAGCTGAGACCCAACGTTCTGTAGTTCATTCACTCACAGTTCCTCCAGGCCCGTGAGTGACACCGGGCACACGGGTGAACCAGGATGACAGGGCTCCTGCGCCCACGGAGCGTAGATCGTTCAGTCCGCTCAGAGCTCTCCCACTCCCCCTCGTCAGGTGGTCTCCAGAACCCTCCATCTCCTCGTCAGGTGGTCTCCAGAACCCTCCATCCCCTCATCAGGTGTTCTCCAGAACCCTCCATCCCCTCGTCAGGTGGTCTCCAGAACCTTCCATCCCCAATCTCCCTCGTCAGGTGGTCTCCAGAACCCTCCATCCCCACTCCCCCTCGTCAGGTGGTCTCCAGAACCCTCCATCCCCTCGTCAGGTGGTCTCCAGAACACTCCATCCCCAATCTCCCTCGTCAGGTGGTCTCCAGAACCCTCCATCCCCAATCTCCCTCGTCAGATGGTCTCCAGAACACTCCATCCCCACTCCCCCTCGTCAGGTGGTCTCCAGAACCCTCCATCCCCTCGTCAGGTGGTCTCCAGAACACTCCATCCCCAATCTCCCTCGTCAGGTGGTCTCCAGAACCCTCCATCCCCAATCTCCCTCGTCAGGTGGTCTCTAGAACCCTCCATCCCCCGCTCTGAGTTCTGGTCCCGTGGTGGCTCTTGGTCGCTGCCCTCTACCTTGGGCCAGTGACTCTCTTCGCGGGAAAGTTAAAGCACCAGCCCCCTGGGTGGCTACAAGGAGCTCCAGATAACCCTTGCCCCCCTGAGTCCCCCCAGGCTAGGTTAGCAGCCCGTGCTTTGGGTGAGTGCATCCCAGCAAATTGTATCAGGTTGGCATGTGTCTCCAACAGTCACCAGATTCTGCAGGCTTCCAGGACACAGACCCCCAAGCCTTGGCATGGGTGCCTCACGCAGCCAGTATTTAGGAAGTATCTGCGGAGAGAATGAATGCACACAGAGTGGAGCCCTAGAGGTTGGGACGGAGTGATATGCCCCTGGCTCTGGCTGCTTCTTCCAGATGTTCCCCAGCGTGAGCACACAGCTGCCCTTCCCACTCAGAGTCCGTAATGAACGTGGCACCCTCAGGAATAAACATGTACCCGAGGGCTCCAATCTTTCTCATTAGAGGCCCAGGCAGATTGCTTCTCTCCATGGTCCTGGTGCTGCTGAGTGAGTCATGCCGCCCAGCAGAGGACCCTGTGCTGTCCCAGGGTGAGAGCCCTCTCATCCTTCAAGATCGAGTACTAATGGCCAACACAGGGCCCCCACACTGGACGGACATGGGCCCAGTTTGGCATCTTTGAGTGGAAGGTCCAGGGGGTGCCCCGGCCCTAACGGGCTTCAGGATAAAGCCCCAGCCTTCAGCTGACATTCAAGGCCCTCCCGGGCTGGGTCTCAGCCTGCCTTCCTGGGGCTTTTGTTCCCTACACCCCTTCCTGAAGCGCGTGCCTTTCTTCCCCGGGAGTTTGTTTATGCATTTCCCCTCTGCTGAGCCTTGTCCTTATGGGTCGCTCTGAAGCTCAGTCACGGTGGAAAAGCCCACGAAGTGGCACTTCCTTCATAAAGATTTCCTTGACCGACCCCGGTGCGGAACCCACAGTCCTCCGGTCACGGTCGCATCGAATGTCCTCCAGCCCTAGCTCTGTCACTGTGCGTCACTCTTACCTGTGTCTCAGGCTCCTTGTCTTTAAGGGAAAGGAAACCCCTTCACGGTTTTCATGAAATGTAAATGACCTTCAATTATTGAACATTTACAAACATTTATTCTGTATTTGGTTCCAAACACACAGGGCTCGGTGCGGAAGAGAAGATGGGTACAAGCACAGCCTTACTCCAAGGAGCTTGCGGTTCGGTGGAGAGCGATCTGAATGGCACTAACAACAGCTTCACATGTGCGCTTCCCTGGCACGTGGGGCTGAATGCTCTGTATACAGACAAATGCAGAAGAGATCATAAGGCCAAGAAATAAAGTGCTTTGAAATTAGATAGAGTCGCAAATAAATGGGAGATGATCTCGTTATGGCTACTCATCCCTGGGTGTCTCTCTGTCTCGGCTCCTCCGCGAGGCTGTGAGCTCCGTGAACCAGACAGAAACCAGCCTTCTCCGCACCTTCCACGGTGCCCGCAGCCAAGCGTGTCTCACTCCATGACCTGCTGGTTGGTTAATGTCCCTCCAGAGCCAGGAGGACCGAAGGAAATGCTGTTCGTTCAGAAGTGAAGGCACGGGAGGCCCGGCCAGCAGCGTCTCTGGACGTCCCCTCGCCCAGCTCCTGCCACCGACCAAACTCAGCAGGTGAGGAGCAGATGACCTTCCAGAGGGGCTTCCCTTTGGAGCCTCTGCTCTTCCCAGTAGGTCCGACTGTCCGACTTACATTCCCTGAAAGTTTCTCTCTTAGAATCACTGGCCTCTCCCAGACCACGGGTCCTAAACGTCCTCCCGCTGCAGTGGTCTGTGGCCCGTGGGCCCGGCCCAGCGGAGGAGGGAGCAGAGCCCCCCATCCCTCCCGGAGCAGGTTCTCCTCCCTGCAGCTCCAGCCCTCCGGTCCCACTTGTGAGCTGGCCACGCGCAGAGCCTGGGCTCTGAGCCTCAGGACACCTGGGTCGGCCTCAGCCCTGGAACCGCCCCTCCTCCGGCCCGATTCGCCTCCGTAACTGCGCAGAGCGTCTTCCGTCCTCCTCCCTCACAGGATCGTTAGGAGAAGCAAACAAACACGTGTTAATGCACTTTCCCACCTGGCTCACGTGCAGCAGAGCCGAGGGGTTGTCGTCACCTGTAGGTCTTGAGTTTTCAGCTGGTTTCCCTGAACCAAGGATGGATGCGCAGACCAAATGACCCCCGGGAAGGGGAAGATATGGAGACCCCAGGGCTGCCCAGGCCCCGTCAAGGGACATCACACGAGCAGAGACAAGCGTGTGCTCAGTCTGTGTCCTTCTCCGTCCCTCAGGGAAGGCTCTGCAGGAGGGTGGAGGGGGCAGGGTGATGTCCTGTGGTTCTGGGCAGAGACAGGGCAGGCGGGGAGGTGTCTGCTGTCCGGCTGGGGCAGGATGCTCCTCGGGGCCCAGCTGGCTTGTCGAGGACTTCATAAAAGGTCACTGCATCTGCATGGAGAATTTTCCAGCTTTTAATTAAGCCAACGAGGCTGTGCGTCGGTCAAGTTCAGTCTCTAATCCCCAGTTAAGGCGCTGGGCCCTTGCCGCATCCGGCACCGGCTGCCGCCGGCCACGGTGATTGTGTTTCTGGCCATCTCGCTCTCCCTCTCCAGCAGAATTTCCAGTGGGAGGGAGCCTTCCCTCGGGCTCCTGCCAGCGGAAGCCTCCCCCCAGGTGACGTCCCGGGGTGTGAGCAGGGAGGCCTCTGTGCTCAGCTCGCTTCCAGCTCCCCCACGTCCCTGTCCCGTCCGAGCTCCTCTTCTGCTCCCTGCAGGATCCTCTCCATGTCTCTCGTGGCCTCAGGCCACTTACTAGGAACCTACTCTGTGCCAGGCACTTCGCATACTTACCTTTAATTCTCAAAACAAGCCGTGGAGGAAGAGTGACCTCTCCTCTCCAGAGGGAGAGGCCAGGGTCTCAGAAGGCGTGACCTGCCCCAGGGGAGGGGCGGAGCACAGACTTACTGTGGGCCTGTGTAACCCGCTCTGTCACCAACCAGTGCCCACTCCACGGGCTCTGCGGGGCCTGTGGCTGAGGACAAGGAAGGATGACCAGATTGCTATAAAACAGCTCGTGACAATAATGACGGCTGCCATTTTTGAGCCAGTGGCCTGGCATTTAGTAGATGCTGAGTATTCAGTTTTGACATGAAAGAAATCTGTTCAGATACTGTCTGGGCACATTACTATACATCTCATTCAGCTTCACAACAATCCTGCCAGACAAGTAACTTTACTTCCATTCTACAGATGAGCAAACTGAGACACAGAGATTAAATTTGTCTACAGGTTGAAATATATGAAATTTCTGCATCTGTAGGTAGAAAATGGAAAAATATCACCAACTTCATAGGGCTCAGCCTAATTATAGATAAAGTAGCCAAGATTTGAGCCTAGTTCTTTCTTAATTCCAAAATTCCCACCTTCCCTCTATAGCATGGCCTTCCTATTGCAGCCTTTTAAAAATAACATGTTTTTATTGATTTTTTTTTTAGAGAGAAAGCAAGGGAGGGAGAGGAACATCAATGTGAGAGCTACACTGATCAGCTGCCTCCTGCACGCCCCCTACTGGGGATCAAGCCCGCAACCCGGTCATGTGCCCTGACCAGGAATCAAACCAGGACCTCTCAGTCCTGCGGTGACGCTCAATCCACTGAGCCACATCGGCCGGGCCCTTTTGCAGCTGCTTGAAACCGTGTGATGAAATAGAAGGAAGCTGGTGCTGTGCCGAAGAGAACAAACTCCCTGCCAACCCTCTCCTCCAATTTTGGAAGGCCTCTTCCTTCCCTGAGAAGCATCGGCCTGGGGAGACTTTCCTGAACAGGCTATTGGTCAGAAGCACACAGGCTGGACTGTGGGCTTAGAATGACCACGACAACATAGACAAACAAACAACTCTCTAAGTAGAAATGCATAGGCAACGCCCACGTAGACAGAGGTTCTCACAGAGCTTTGTTCCAGAGATGAGGCTGGCCCAGACAGCCCCCTGATGATGGGAAGGGCTGGGCTCTCGCCGCATGCCTGCTCCAGGCTCAGCAGAACGCACACCCTTCATCAGGGCCGAGCTCCTGGTTGTAGACTTGCAATTGGGATTTAGTTTGATTTCTGAAACTGGACTGTTGGGCCAGCCTTGGAGCACCAGAAGTGTAGGCACTACTGACCAGCTGCTAGAAAAATCAGCTTAGGAGACAAAGACATCTTTCCGTGTTAACCCCCATCCCAGTGTCACAGAAACATGAAAGGCATAGGGTGCTTTCAGAACCCCAGAGATGTCCCTTCTGCATGCTCGTGATTTACGAGTAAAGAAACCGAGGCCCAGTGTTACCCTGCCCAAGACCATGTGCTCACCGGGGCTGAACCAGGCTGTTCTGTTCTAAGCTCCCAGTGTCTGGCAGAGAGCCTGAGCCATGCTAGGCACTCAACAACTGTTTACAAACATGGACAGACATGCTGACGAAAGAGTAAACACAATGGAGTGAGCCGAGGGATGCCTGCATCAGGCCTTGTCCCATGGCCATTCCCCCTGGAAACGGTGTCTCCCAGGGCAGGGGAGCGCCCTGCTTCAAAGCAGGTGGTTACTGGGGCCAGGCCATTTCAAGCTCCAGTCTGTGGTCCGACCAACTTGAGGGGCCTGGGTGGGTGGCTTCTTCCTTCTGTGGGACAGCACTGAGAACTGTGTCCTTTGAACTGTGCCCGGGACCAGTTATCCCCATCTCCTCTGCACCAGTCCCCACCCGTGAGGGCACTGAAGACCATCTCCTCTGCACCAGTCCACCCGTGAGGACACTGAAGACCATCTCCTCTGCACCAGTCCCGCCCCGTGAAGGCACTGAAGACCATCTCCTCTGCACCAATCTCGACCCGTGAGGGCACTGAAGACCATCTCCTCTGCACCAGTCCACCCGTGAAGACACTGAAGACCATCTCCTCTGCACCAGTCCCGCCCCGTGAGGGCACTGAAGACCATCTCCTCTGCACCAGTCCCGCCCCGTGAAGGCACTGAAGACCATCTCCTCTGCACCAGTCCACCCGTGAAGACACTGAAGACCATCTCCTCTGCACCAGTCCTGCCCCGTGAGGGCACTGAAGACCATCTCCTCTGCACCAATCTCGACCCGTGAGGGCACTGAAGACCATCTCCTCTGCACCAGTCCCGCCCCGTGAGGGCACTGAAGACCATCTGAAGGCACTGAAGACCATCTCCTCTGCACCATCTCGACCCGTGAGGCACTGAAGACCATCTCCTCTGCACCATTCTCGACCCGTGAGGCAATGAAAGCCATCTCCTCTGCACCAGGTCCCGGCCCGTGAGGGCACTGCAAGACCATCTCCTCTGCACCAAGTCCCGCCCAGTGAGGGCCACTGAAGACCATGCTCCCTCTGCACCAGTTCTCGCCCATGAGGCACTGAAGACCATCTCCTCTGCACCAATCTCGACCCGTGAGGGCACTGAAGACCATCTCCTCTGCACCAGTCCCGCCCCGTGAGGGCACTGAAGACCATCTGAAGGCACTGAAGACCATCTCCTCTGCACCAATCTCGACCCGTGAGGGCACTGAAGACCATCTCCTCTGCACCAGTCCGCCCCGTGAGGGCACTGAAGACCATCTCCTCTGCACCAGTCCCGCCCGTGAGGGCACTGAAGACCATCTCCTCTGCACCAGTCCCGCCCATGAGGGCACTGAAGACCATCTCCTCTGCACCAGTCCCGCCCGTGAGGGCACTGAAGACCATCTCCTCTGCACCAGTCCCGCCCATGAGGGCACTGAAGACCATCTCCTCTGCACCAGTCCCGCCCATGAGGGCACTGAAGACCATCTCCTCTGCACCCAGTCCCGCCCCGTGAGGGCACTGAAGACCATCTCCTCTGCACCAGTCCTGCCCCGTGAGGGCACTGAAGACCGAGCTGGCTAGCAGAGCGCGTGACTGCATCTGTCCGCAGGGAGCCTTTGCTGATCTCCCCAGCGAGGCTGAGTGAAACCCCCTCCTCCCCCATGGAGGCCTTCCCAGAATTCTTTCACCCTCAAGGCAAAATACTGAAATCACATGCAGCACTTGACAGATGCTGATTCCTCAGACCCACCCCGAAGAGAGTCTTACTTGTTGCTCTGGAGCAGGGTCTGGGCATCAGGATTTTCCAAAGTTCCTTAGGGGTTTTCAACCTGCAGCAAGTCCGAGATCCTCTGCGTAAGGTCCACTGTCTCCCCGTCACCTAACACAGCCCTCGAACTCAGGGAATGTTTGCGGAATGGATGATGGAAGGTGAAGGAACAAAGGAATGCAGGGCCCAGGAGCCAGCAACAGCGTGAGCTGGGATGTTCTGGGGAGACTGAGCCCAGGCCCAGTGCCCCTCCCACTCTCCACACACCTCAGCCCCCTCCCCATCCTCCACTAACTCAGATTCCGTTTGTCTGTCTATAGATTGGACTTGTGTGCGTCGGAGAAACTCCCCAGGTGATTCGCATGCACAGGTCTGGTTAAGAACAGTGAGCGAGTGAGTGAGGCATCTGAGCTAATCGGAGCGGTTTTAGTTGACAATGGAAAGTGCAGAAGCAGGAACAGGTAAGCATTTTATTTGGATTAGGAAATGGGTGGGTTGGACCTCCCACTAGTCTTGTTTCTTGTCACTCGATTGGCAAAATAAACAGCACCTGGTGGGGAAGGGCCATGCAGCCCTGTCCTCCCTCCTCTCGGTCCCGGTGCAGGAGAAGCTAGTAACTGCACTGGAACATGACTCGCCTTTTGGCTTTGGATTCCAACCCGCAGGTTGCTGTGGTTGCTGCCTGCTGTTAGTACGTCTACTGGATTGGAATTGAGGTCATGGTAGGGAGGAATAAACCATGAAGGGAAGAGGGGTGAGTCCATTTGGGATGTGGTGATAAATCCCATGCTCAGCTCAACTCAGCAGGACCTTGGAGCCTGAGGAACTGTTCAAGCCATTTGATCTTCAGTCTCCAGGGACATTGGGAGTAACGGAGAAAGTCAGAGATGATGGTGAGGAAGGAGACCAGCGAGTCAGCCCTGCCGGCAGTGTGGAGTGTCCTCCTGCTCATCTGCTGCGCGGACAGGAGGCTCAGGGCCGCTCCGCGGGGACACACCCTCTCGGCCGCAGAGAGTTCGGCAGCCAGGCAGAGAGATGGAGTGGTCCGGTCCCCGTGCCAGGGATCTGCGCACTGTCCCCAGCTGGGCTTACAGCCACGTTCAGTAGAAACAGTGAGACAAACGTACAAAGAACAACAAAACTACAGAAGTGGGCCTTTTGCTCTCAGTGTCCAATGATATCTCCTGTCAGGATGGAAATGTTCTGCGCTCCGTTGTCCAAGATGACGACCTCTGACTGGCAGGTCACACTTGGAGTGTGACTAATGGAGGGAACGGACTTTTAACTTTTATTTTATGTGAATGAATTTAAATGTAAATAGCCTGTTGGTGGCGACCATATAGGACAGTGCAGGTCTGTACCGTGGGGTGACTGGAGGGGGAAGAAGCACGAGCCTGGGGTGAGTGGGAGAAGAAAACACTGGCAGGCTCCCCCTAACGGGCAAAAGCACCAAGGCGTTGCTGTGTGGGTGGAACTCGTTACGAAACGTGTTCCCTTAGGGCGAGAGCCAGGCGCTCCGAGCTCGGCTTCTTGGGGTCGTGAGCCGATGGAGAGCGAGCGCTCTTGCTCCCATGCTATCACCAGCAGCAGGGAGGGAGGCTCCCCGCGAGTCCTGCTACACGCAGGGGGGATGACTTTGTTTTTCCCTTACACCAGTTCTCAAGTCCTTTCCAGGGAGAGTCTCTGGAAGAACAAGCGTCTGCTGGACCAGGGGGAGAGCTGGGCCGAAGAGCTGCCCAGCTGCAGAGCCCCAGCCCCTCAGCTCTATGCAGCGGCTTCTCAGACTGGGAGGCAAGACCTCCCGGGCTCCGACTCTGCATTAACTTGCAGAGTGGGGTTGAGAAACTTACTTACTCTCTCTGAGCCTTCTCTGTAAAATGAGGGGGTTGACAGCCTCTGGAAGGCCCAAGGTTCCTCCTAGCATGAGAATTAGGTTTCTAAGGATCTAACGTTCCCGTCCTGGACACAGATTGAGTCAAACGGGCAGTGGAACTCTGTCACTGCAGCGGGCTTTTCTCTCAACCCTGGTCACCCTCAACTTCAGCTGTTTTATTTATTGGTATTATCAGTACTATTAGAACAGCTTCTATTTTCTGCTGCTCAGCCTGGATCACCCCCCAGGAAATCCATTGTCAGCTTCAGCCAGGCCAGAGCGAGCAGTGACCCAGAAACACACAATCTGGCCCTGAAACCAATGGACGGGGTTCACACGGGAGCACTTGTTACCGTCTCGGCCCTTCTTTCCCTCGCGACTCCTTCCTTGCTTCCATCCTTCTTCCCCCCCTGTCTTTCCATTTCTTCTCTTTCCTCTGGCTTCCTCTTTCTCCCCCTTCATCCTTCCCATCACCTTCAGGTCTCCGCCTCCCCGGTACACCTGCCTTCTCCTAGGTCCTGGGAGCCTGGCCAGCCTGGTTTTATGCTCGTCCCAAGCTGCAGACTAAGCCACACTTTGGTGTGTGTGTGTGGGGGGGGGGGGGGCAGAGGGTGGCTGCAAAGGCTGGGGACGCTACCTCCAGTGTTTACAGATGAGTTTCCCTCTCCAAACACAGCAAGAGAGCGCCTGGCGACGGGACCAGCTCTTGCCGCTGACAGAAAACAACAAAGTAAGGTAAAAACCTTCCACCTGTTGTAGGCTGAATGTCTGTGTCTTCCCCAACTTCAGGATTGAAACCCTATCAGCCAGTGTGATGATATAAGAAGGTGTGGTACACTGCTGGTGGGAATGCAGACTGGTGCAGCCACTATGGAAAACAATATGGTGTTACCTCAAAAAATTAAAAATTGAACTGCCATTTAACCCAGTGATCCCACTTCTAGGAATATACCCTAAGAAGCCTAAAACACCAATCAGAAAGAATATATGTACCCCCAAGTTCATAGCAGCACTATTTACAATAGCTAAGATCTGGAAACAGCCCAAATGTCTATCAGTAGACGAATGGATAGAAAAGCTGTGGTACATATACACAATGGAGTACTACGCAGCTGTAAGAAAAAAAGATCTCTTATCCTTTGAGACAACATGGAGGGACCTAGAAAGTATTATCCTAAGCGAAACAAGCCAAACAGAGAAACACAAGTATCGTATGATCTCACTTATTTGTGGAATAAATGAACATAACAGTCTGAGGAATGGGGTAGTCCCAGAGACGTGGAAGTGGGGTACAGACTGACAATCCCGAGAGGAGGGTGTGGTGGGGGAGAGATGAACAATAGAACTTATATGCATGTATACATGACCAAAGGACATGGACAACAAAGCTGGGAACAGGGCGGGGAGGGAGAGGGAGGGGGAATCAGTGGGGGGATAAGGAGAAACATCTGTAACAAAAAATAAATTAATTAATTTAAAAAAAAAAGAGGTGTGGATTTGGGCCCTGGTTTGGCTCAGCAGTTGGAGTGTCGGCCTGCAGACCAGAGAGTCCCGGGTTTGGCTCCCTTTAGGGGCATGTGCCCCCCCAAAAAAAGGTGTGGAAAAAGGTAATTGGGATTAGGTGAAGTCATGAGGGTGGGGCCCTCCTGACCAGGATTAGTGTCCTTGTGAGAGAAGGAGGGAACTTGCTTCCTGTCTCCTGCTGCCACGTGAGGACGCAGAGAGAGGTGGCTGTCTGAAATCTGGAAGTAAGCTCGCACCAGAACCCAACCAGACTGGCACTAGAATCTCGAACTGTGAGTAGCCTCTGGAACTGTGAGAAATAAATTTCTGTTTTTGATAAGCCATCCAGTCTACGGTATTTTGTTATAGCAACCTGAACTAAGTCACAGCCAAACCAGCCCCAAACCCAAAAGTCCCAGAGGAATTAGCAGCGAGGTTTGGGATTTGGGAATCAAAGGGGAGGTTACTCCCTGTCCTCCAGCTGAGAGAGGGGGACCTGCGCCTCGTCTCACAAAGCGGGGCAGGCGAAGGGTGGACAGAGTCCCCGGGGCAGCAGGTAACTTCTCTGAGGACGCCCTGCAGCCTTCCCCCGCGACAGGCTCCTCGGCCGGCTGCCTCCGTCTGGAAGCCTCCGCAGGGCAGCTGCGCCTGGGCTGGAGGCCAGGGAGTCTGCATGTCACAGGCGGCTCTGTCCTCCTTCACCATGTAGGGTAGTGAGAGAGAAGCCAGGGGCCGAGCTCTCGGCACACTCGCGAGGACTTGCTGCCAGCTCAGATCAGCCATGCTTACGTTCCACCCACCCCTGCCCCCATTCCACAAGGAACCCTGCTCCACAGAGGTAAGATTTGGGGTGCTGGTTGCTTCTGGGACCAAAGTCCCCCTTCAAGCCCTGTTCCTCTTCTTCAGGAGTAGCTTAAAAGAAGAGGAAAGGAAGATGACCCTGAATTATTTCCTCTTAAGTCTGCAGGGCCAGTCGGGGGAATAAAATTAGTCCTAAGTCTGGGCTTCAAGCCAGTGCATCATTCACTAGCCTTGTGTTCCTTTCAAGCCTTATTTTTAAATCTGTAAAGTGGGAATGGAACACCTCCTTCACTGGGGATCTTATGAGGATTGAAGAGATAATAGATGCCCCCTTTTCTTGGACAGTTGATAGATAGTTTGGTTAGCCAGGAAGTTGGAGGAGGATGGCCCCAATGACTTCCTCAGGTTACTGACTTGCTTGGCAATCTATAACTCTAGGGAAACTTAAGTGAGTCCAGAAATGACCATGCAATTGGCAGAGGTAGGTGAGGTTTAACTGCTTGTTACTTGCGTGGCTGACTAAGCAACATGGCCCTCCCTCTGCGACACTGAAACAGTCAAGAGAAAGTGCCAGTAATGGGCAATTTTTTAGCATCTGGAGTAAGTTTCTCCAGCACCCGCGTCAGTTTCCAGCAGGCGCGGCTGGTTCGGTTTTCCTGGTGGTGTGGAAGTCCGACGCCGATGTGTGGGGAGGAGGAGAACAAAGGGAGCACTGTGCATTTGAGTGATGTTGACACTCAGCCGGGAACAAAGGAGCTTGTGATGCAATAGACATAATGGGAAGGCCCCACCCAGGGCAGCGGCCTTGAACTGTACAGCCCTGGAGGACAATTTCTCCAAAGGAGATGAAACCAAACTAACTTCAGCTTCAGCCTTGGGTGATGGGGAGAAGCTAAGCCAAAGAGCCGGCCAACGCTCGAGAGAGGGGTGTTTCCAATGACCACCCTCCAGGGCCACTGTGGCCAGCACACTGACTTAAAGGCAATAGGTGATGACAGTCCATGGCTGTAAAGAAAAGGCCAGTGACAGGCTGGCAATAGAGTGTTCAGGAAACCAATTGAAAGGAAAGAATCAGTAAGTTTTATTTTTATATTTTTTATCCTCACCCGAGGACACTTTTGCATTTATCTTCAGATAGAGCGGGAGGGAGAGAGGGGGGAAGAGAGAGAGAAACATCGATGTGAGAGAGACACATCGAGTGGCTGCCACCCACACGACCCCAGCCGGGGCCGGGACAAACCGCAACAAGGTACATGCCCTTATTGGGAACCAAACCCGGGTCTCTCTGTTCTGTGGGCCGACACTCTAATGGCTGAGCAAATGGGCCAGGGCAGTATTAGTAAGTTTTAAAGACCAAGGCAGATGTGGACACAAGGAGAGTCACAGCTCACAGAGCCAGTGACCAGGAGGAAGTTTCCGGACTCGAACCCTGCCGCAGAGACGGTCTGTTCTCCCCCTCTACCACCTCTGCAGAGCTGGTGGGCTGCAGGGCAGGGCAAGGCTGTGCAGGGCTGAGTGACCAGCTCCTGACTAGGCTGGAGCTGTTCAGTGCCCTGTGAGGCTGGACTTTTTACATGGGAGACAGAGAGGAGTCGTGTGAAGAGTGCTTTCTTCCCAGAGGGTGCCTTCCTGTTTTCTGCTCCTATCAAGGAAAGAGAGTTTAGCAGAGCAGTAAAATGGCCAGTGCAATTCAGGGAAGAGTTTTCTGACCATAAAGACTGTGAGCGTGTAAGCGAGAAGGTTGGGAGATCGCTTTCCTTCTGAGAGTCGGGGTGGCAAGCAGTACGAGAGGAGTGTCGGGGTCTTTAAAACACAGGAGGCTTTCTCCTGTCTGGGATGGTAGGTAGGATCCACAAACAACCGCTCCGATGCACGGGTTCTGCCAGCCCCCGTGCACCCCTGCGGCCCCCACCCAGCCCCCAGCCTACGGGATGCAGGGGGGTAGCTTGCCAGCCTCTCGGAGCAGACCGTGCCCCCCACATGCCTCCGGGATCGAGCGACGTGAACACGAGGGCTCTCGCTTTGATTTTCATGAATAACATTTAGAATATCTTGATCTTCCTTCTTCACTCTGCTCGTGTGTGAAACAGCCAGTCTTCTCTCCCTCTTTCTGTCGCTCTGTCTTTGCGTATGTTATTATATGCAAATTTTCACCAGAAAATCTATAAACAAATATAGAGCTCTACTTAATGATGCGATCACTGAAGTATCCAGGGGATGTGAACTGAGGTATGAAATTTACTTTGAAATGATTCAAAAAATACGTAGGTGCTTTGGGTTGAGTTGCATCCCACCAAAATCCATATGTTCAAGTCCTACCCACCAGTACCTCTGAAGTGACCTGATCTGAGATAGGGTCATTACAGAGTCATGCAGTTAAAATCAGGTCACGAGGGTGGGTGTAACCCAATATGACTGGTGTCCTCATACAAAGGGGAAATTTGGACACAGGCACACAGAGGGATGGCCATGTGGAGAGGCATACGGAGAAGACAGTCATCTCCCAGCCATGGAGAGAGGCCTGGAACAGGTCCTTCCCTCACAGCCTTCTGAAGGAACCAACCCTGCTGACACCTGACCTCAGACTCCCAGCCTCCAGAACTGGGAGACTGTACACGCCTGGTGTTTAAGCACCTGGTCCGTGGTACTTCGCTCCAGCAGCCCTGGGAACTAATGCAGTTGGGTTGGTGGATGGTTACAGGGTTAGATAGACAGGCAGATACCTAACAAAAACAAGTACAGTGAAATGTTAACGACAGGTAGAATCGAGGTGCTGAGCTTATTTATGGGTGGTCCCTCTAAAATTCAAACACTGTTGCATGTTTGAAATTTGAAAACAGGAGGGAAAGAAAGCATTACAAAATGTTCTCTTAGAACAAAGAGAAGTCAACTGTGTTACAAATAGTAGCTCCATTCCTAGAAGTTCAATGACTAGATAATTCCACAGAAAAGCTCAAGTGAGCAATCTCCACAGTAACGATGACATTAACACACACACGCACGCACACACACGCACGCACACCACATTCCTGCATGTTGACTTTGAAATTTCACTTTGGAGACACTGTCTTATAAAAATAATAATACCGGTATATAAATATTTGCTTATTTCACTATTGATTGTAATGATAATTGACTCTAAAAAACAAACACAAGCAGAACAGAAACAGATTCATAGATACAGAGGACATTTTGACGGTTGCCAGATGGGAGGGGGGTTGTGGGGATGAGTGAAAAATGTGCAGGGAGTAAGAAGTACAAATTGGTGGTTACAGAATAGTCACGGGGAGGTCAAGTACAGCATAGGGAATATAGTAAATAGGATTGTAATAACTATGTATAGTGTCAGATGGGTATGAGATTTATCAGCATGATCACTTACTAAATTATATAATGTTTAATCACTGGGTTGTACACCTGAAACTAATATAATATTGTATGTCAACTATAATTTAAAATAAATTAAAAAATACCCTGGCCGGTTTGGTTCAGTGGTTAGAGTGTCAGCCCACGGTCCAGAGAGACCGGGGTTCGGTTTCCGCTAAGGGCATGCACCTCGGTTGCAGTTTGTCCCCAGCCTCGGTTGGGGTTGCGTGGGTGGCAGCCAGTCGATGTGTCTCTCTCACATCGATGTTTTTCTCTCTCTCTTCCTGCCTCTCTCCCTCTCGCTCTATGAATACAAAAGTGTCCTCAGGTGAGAATTAAAAAATAAATAAATAAAAATAAAATAATATTTTTTAATCCTCACCCGAGGACATTTTTGCATTTATCTTCAGATAGAGGGAGAGAGGGAGGAAGAGAGAGAGAAACATCAACATGAGAGAGACACATCAGGTGGCTGCCACCCACACGACCCCGTTGGGCCGGGGACAAACTGCAACTGAGGTACATGCCCTTAGTGGGAACTGAAAACGGGACTCTCCGGTCCACGGGCCAACGCTCTAGCCGCCGAGCCAAACCAGCCAGGGAAAATAATTTAAAATAAAAAAAAGAACAAACAAATCAAAGAAGGAGCCTAGTCAGGCCAGGATTCGCTGAAGGGATTAAATGTGGTCATTAGTTCCTCCTGACAACTGGCCAACAGTAGGAATAAGAACAGAGCTGGGGTTCGGTCTGCGAAGAAACTGGGATTTGCTCATTAAAAATTCTTAGAGGGCCAGTAGAACAAGGAACAGCAGGAGGGTGTACAACAATGAGGACTCCAGCACCAGAACACCTTGGGTTTGGAAATTCTGGCTGTTTCACTACCTGTGAGGTTGGGCAGATGCCTCGTTCTGTCTTGTTTTTTGTAAAATGGGAATAATAATATTTACCTAGACAGGTTTGATGAAGGGAGTAAATAAATTATGTATGTAAAATACATACTGTACATGCTTAACAGTGACAAGTATCCATTATGAGCATCTCTGTGTGCATACACCCATTCAGAGCAGGTGCTCGGCAGTGGTGACCATCATCATTACAGTGTTTCCTAGTCTTCCCTCGCGATGAGAAGAGCGAGTTCTAGCTCTCTGATCCACAACCCCAGAACCTCTTGGGTTTCTACTTTCACTGTTCATGCATGCAGCTGAGGAATGCAGCCCTTAAGCTCAAATGGCAAGAAGCCGAGGGAAGAACCCTTCACAGCAGTGTCCTGGTAGTAACTGATCTTCATTCACTTCTGTGTAGGGCTCAGGTGTGCACGGTGCCAATGAAGACATCAGGATCTGGGGACCACGTTTCAGTATCTGGTCCAGGGCTAGGGTGTGATTATACTGAGTGAGTGTGTGTGTGTGTGTGTGTGTGTATGTGTGCGCACGTGCGCATGTGTGTGTGTTAAATGCCATTGTTACTGTGGAGATTGTTCACTTGAGCTTTTCTGTGGAATTATCTAGTCATTGAACTTCTAGGAATGGAGCTACTATTTGTAACACAGTTGACTTCTCTTTGTTCTAAGAGAACATTTTGTAATGCTTTCTTTCCCTCCTGTTTTCAAATTTCAAACATGCAACAGTGTTTGAATTTTAGAGGGACCACCCATAAATAAGCTCAGCACCTCGATTCTACCTGTCGTTAACATTTCACTATACTTGTTTTTGTTAGGTATCTGTCTGTCTATCTAACCCTGTAACCATCCACCAACCCAACTGCATTAGTTCCCAGGGCTGCTGGAGCGAAGTACCACGGACCAGGTGCTTAAACACCAGGCGTGTACAGTCTCCCAGTTCTGGAGGCTGGGAGTCTGAGGTCAGGTGTCAGCAGGGTTGGTTCCTTCAGGAGGCTGAGAGGGAAGGACCTGTTCCAGGCCTCTCTCCATGGCTGGGAGATGACTGTCTTCTCCGTATGCCTCTCCACATGGCCATCCCTCTGTGTGCCTGTGTCCAAATTTCCCCTTTGTATGAGGACACCAGTCATATTGGGTTACACCCACCCTCGTGACCTGATTTTAACTGCATGACTCTGTAATGACCCTATCTCAGATCAGGTCACTTCAGAGGTACTGGTGGGTAGGACTTGAACATATGGATTTTGGTGGGATGCAACTCAACCCAAAGCACCTACGTATTTTTTGAATCATTTCAAAGTAAATTTCATACCTCAGTTCACATCCCCTGGATACTTCAGTGATCGTCTTACTAAGCAGAGACCCAGACAGGGCGGGTTGTTTGAGTTTCTACCAGCAGTGTCAAATGGACAGGTGGTGGGGCACACCATCATCCTGCTTTTGCCGAACCAGAGGTGACTGGACTATCCGTTATTACTCCGCTGTTCAGGTTTGAGGAGGGTATTTCCTTGTTCCTGCGTCTACCAGAGAAGGCACTTGACGCAATCCCACCCGTGCTGATCCAGGAACTTCTGGGCCACGAGGAGTTCAAGGGTCAGGCGGACACCCCTTTGAGAACTACACAGGCTGGCAGTGGATCCCCACCCCCCACCCCCCACAGGTTCCCGGCCCTCTGCCGGCTAAGCTCCTGCCACCGCTCTGAAACCAGAAACATTCCCAACCTCTCCCCAGGCTCAGGGAAAAGGTCCCATGTTGCTGGAACCTTGCTCCACCTGGAACTAAGGTGAATAAGGCACGTTCTCTCTCCTCCCAGCCCTTGACCTCTCACATGTATCTGCCACGTGCCACCAGTTTGGGTGCCTTGGAGGTGGTATTACTGCACACCATTTCATGTAGCTATAGGTATTTCATTTTCAGTGCTGTGTAGTATTCCACTCATGAGTATAGTTTGTTCTTAATTTTACAGTTGAAGGGCTTTTGAGTTACTTCTAATTTGGGACTACTATAAGTAGACGTTTCCTGGTGCATCTTTTCTGTAGAAGGGTAGCTGGCCACTCGGAGAAATCTCCAAGACCTTTTTAGGAATTCATGAGGTCATAACCTCTTATAAGACATTATTTGCTTTTTGTCACTGAGTTTACATGTGCACTGATAGTGCCGAAGCAGTGGTGGTAAAACGACTAACGGGTCTTAACATGAATCCGGGCCGTGGCACCAGATGGGGCAGGTCACTGTAGTGCTCACCATGATGTACCACGGTTCAAAAA
The DNA here is from genome assembly GCF_014108415.1 of Molossus molossus. NCBI lineage: Eukaryota > Metazoa > Chordata > Mammalia > Chiroptera > Molossidae > Molossus > Molossus molossus. Next base: position 6,695,007 of record NW_023425348.1, on the reverse strand, counting down.
TGGCCGTTCTCTTTAATGCATTTCATTAAGCAGGAAGAAGTATGAATTGTATTAAACCATGACCCTTGAGTACATGCCTTTCCATTATTCTGTGTAACATCAAAAAATATCAAGTAGCTAGATCTAAGGGCAAGATTTCTATAAGAAAAACTCTATAATTTATTAGAGGACAGAATAAGATGTAAATAGAGGAGAGAGATGCTGAATTCATAGATTAGGAGACTCAAGATTGTAAGGATGTTAATTTTCCCAAATTTTATTTGAAGATTCTGTGCACAGAGATTGCTATGCATTTACATTTTTGCTCAACTCTTTGATGTCTTGCTTAATGCAAGAAAGTTGAATTCCTAGGTAATCGTTATTTTTTGATGCTATGTTAAAATATCTTTCCTAAATTTTATTTTCCATGAAGGTTAAGGCCTCACATACAAAAATATAATGTAAGAAATATTGGCTTTGCCTCCAGAAAACCTACTAAAGATCAGACTGCATAAATACCCCTAGGAAGCTCCTTCACAGCGCGGAGATGGTGCGACCGTGGAGTTCGATGTTGAAGGAAGGTGTGGGGGCAGCAAGGGCGGCGGTCCACGGTGGAGCCGCTGCGAGGCGGCCAGTGAGCAGAGCAAGGAAACTTCGCAGACACCAGGCCTGCGGGAGTGAGCAGCGCAGGGAGAACGGGGGAAGAATGAGGGCTGCGGAGTCCTCCCAAAGGCAGACCCCCAGCTCTGGCCTCCCTGCCGCCCACAGCGTCGGGCTTCCTACTTGTGGAACCCTCTGGGCATGACAATATTCCAGACGTCTTGTGCAAGAAGGGATGGGGGTGCTGGCGACCAGGGTGCAGGACGGCAAGGCAGACCCCTGAGGCAGAATAGGTCCTGGGGCTGCAGACCGCCATCTGCAGGGCCCACCTCACTGAAGACAGCGGAGAGGACGGTGCAGAGCAGAAGGAAAGGCAAGGGGAGCAGAGCCAAGGTCAGCAGCCACCTCAACGTCGGGACCGTTGCAGACGCCCAGAAAACCCTAAACCGCAAGATGGCAAAAACAAAACAGCCCACCCAGCAGCTGAGAACTGGTCTCCCAAGGCTGAGCAGGGCGGGGCTGAGTGCATGCCGGCTTACCTTCTCTGCTGTCATCGATTTAGTCAACAAGAAGTGAACAGAAAATTCAGCAACAGGAAATGAAGAGAAGTTTGGAACTGAAGACGTAGTGCTTGCCTGTCAACCAGATAACTAGAACTACCTGCAGCATCTCCGCAGCCTGGGCGTTTTATTGTTTTTATCTAAAGACGTCTCTTTTTGACAATAACAAACATGTGTGTGTGTGTTGTTTTTTTTTCTCCTCACCTGAGGACACTTTTCCATTCTCTTTTTTGTTCAGATAGAGTGGGAGGGAGAGAGAGAGAGAAAAACATCAACGTGAAAGGGACACATCAAGTGACTGCCACCCGCACGACCGACCAGGGCCGGGGACAAACTGCAACCGAGGTACGTGCCCTTAGCAGGAACCGAACCCGGGTCTCTCTGGACCACAGGCCGACGCTCTAACCGCTGAGCCAAACCGGCCAGGGCACACGTATGTTTTTTAAGCCTGATTTTCCTCAACATATCCTTAAAAGTTTTTAAATGGTTTTATATACGGTCAAGTTGAGGTTTTTAAGAACTTCATTTCTAATTTGTAATAAAAGTTTACAACATGATTAAAAAAACAATAAATTATAAATACCTATTAATAAGGGTCTTAAATAATAATAATAATAAAAGAAATCACCTCCTTTATTTCTATTCAGCTAAGTGATTCTTCCTTAAAATTATAAATAATTTTTTGCATTTTATAAAAAATGTTTCTACATTTATTGTGATTTTCCCCTTATTCTATTAATAAAGTAAGTTACCTTGATTTATTTTTTTAATGTTGACTCAGCCTTGCATTTCTGCATTAAACCCAACTTATTCATGTTAAATATTGTTCTATAAATTTAGATTTGGTTTCTAACAGTTTTGAAAAATGTTTGCATCTATGTTCAGTAGTGACACTTGTTTATAGTTGTCCTGAATTCTAATATTTCTGGTATCAAGGTTACACTTAAGTTGGAAAGTAGTCTCTTATTTCTTCATTCCTCATGGTTATTTGGCTGAAGAGTCAAGTATTCCATAAATTGCTGGTAGGCTCATTGGTGAGACAGTCTGGAATTGGAGTTTTACATGCAGAAAAATGTGGGGTTTTTTGTTGCTACTATTTTAATTTCTTTAATGCTTACATGGAATTATTCAGTTTTTCTCCATCATTTGTTTAACCGAACTCTATTGATGGACATGTTTAATGTCTTTCAGTTTCATTATTACTAATGATGCTGCAATGAACACAATTATACAAGTATTTGGCAAATTCGTGACTCTACATTTAAAATGTATTTTTATAAGATAAATTCTCACAAGAAAAAGACTGGGTTACAATATATGAACATGTTTGGCTCTCTTGGCCCTGGTGTCAGACCACCCTTTCCTGAAGAAGCGGCGTGCAGAGACGTGTTCTCCGAGTGGGTAACCAGTCGCCCCAGAACTCGATGACTTGAAACTGTAATAAACACTGTGCTCCTCACAGCTTCTGTAAGTCGGAAACTTGGGAGGGGCTCCGTTGGGTGGCTCTGACTTGGAATTTCTCAGGAGAAGGTCCCCAAGGTGCCAGCCAGGGCTGCATCACCTGAAGGCTTGTCTGAGGGTGGAGGGTCCAGCTCCGAGATGGCTCAGGCCCGTGGCCAACAGGCTGGTGCCAGTCCTTGATGGAGGCCTTAGCTTCTCCCCTGATGTGGCATCTCCACAGACTGCTCGAGCGTCATCACAACATGGTGCTTGTTCCCCAGAGCAGAGAGAGGGAGTGAGAGAGGGAGAGAGGAGGAGGGAGGGGGGAGGGGAGAAGGGGGAAGGGGAAAGAGGAGAAGGAAGAGGAGGGGGGAGGGGGAGGAGAAAGGGGAGGGGGAGAGAGGAGGAGGGGAAGGGGAGAGGGAGGAGGAGGGGAGGGGGAGGAGGAGGGGAGGGGGAGGGAGAGAGGGAGAGGGGGGAGAGGAGATAGAGGAGGAGGAAGAGGAGGGAGGAGAAGGAGAGAAGCCCAAACATTACGGACTAGCTTTTCAAACCACACACATCACTTGCACCACATTCTTAAAAGCAAGAAATTGTGAGCACATTAAAACCATCACAGCCTCTCTAAGCCTCGTTTCAGTGGATTGATCTCCGCGGCATGAACTCCAATACCAGGTTTCTAAGAAGTTCTCAGCACATTGAACTGAGGCCCACGGGATGAGCTGGTGAGGTGTGGAACTTTGGCTACACGCTTTCAAGCACCTGCTGTCCTTAGTGTCCAGTGTCCTTACTGCCTGGGCTGCTATCCAGGCTCAAGATTTATGTCTTAATTATGTAAATAGAGCAGTGATGCCACCGGGGGCTCTGGTAAGCTAATTAGTAAACAAGAAATCAATGCCACTGCAGTCGGGGCTAATGAATCCCAAGGCTCCCAGTGCACTGGCTGTAATTGCAATATTGAGGATCTTATTCCAACAGACCATACAAGAGAGCTTGGAGGGAGAGCGCCCTTCTCACTGCGACAGATTCACTGAGACCCTGTCCAAACGTCCTTTCCTCATGGGTGCTGGGGGCTGGCAGCAAGCCCTGCCAGGCTCTGCCACTGCGTGGCCACTGCTGCCCCCCAAGCAGTGCGTAAAGGCTCAGGCTTCAGGAAGTAACCAAATGGATTAGTGTGGCCAGTGCCAGTGGAGAGGGAGGGGCTTCAGCCAGAGCATCAGCTCAATTGAATGTGACATTTGCATTTGCAGGATCTAGGGAGGTTGAGAAGGTTTCACTGGGGTCCCTTTCTCCCCAACCCTCTGCTTCTCGTGACGTGTCTGAGTGCCCCTGGCAACGGGCAAGACTGGACAGAGAGGTCTCCTGACCCAAAAGGCCCCTGAAGGCACCAGACTGCCTACTCTGCTCAGGGTCCAGCCTTCACCCTCCCCACTGCCACGTCACAGCGCTCTGGGCTCTGTCTGTCTTGCTTTATGTGGCTATTTTCCCTTTACTCCCCCACTGCCCGGACTTGCCCTCCACTTGTCTCCAGTGCTGCTACACAAAATAGCCATGTGCAATCTGGTTCCGCAAGTATTATAAAAATACTCTTGAGGACTCAGTCTGGGTATATCTGCAACAACGTGAAGATGGGGATTTGTCTGGTGTCCCTGAATTGTGGCCAAGGTCCAAACAAAGCAGCGGACAGAGGGCCTGAGAAGCACTCTCTTCTAAAGAGCAGAGCCAGGAGCAGAGCCACACAGCCTGGCACTGTGACCATGTGCGTTAAGGTTGCAGAACCAGCCTGCCAACTTCAACCCAGGCCCATCCTGAGCCCTGTCCCCCCGTGCTTGTTTATCTAAGGGAAGGGCCAGGGCATGCAGAGAGCTGGCCTCGGAGCTGCCCACCTCACTGTTCGAGGGGAGGGGCAGTTCCCTTTCCTCCCTCTGGGAAGACAGGTGACTGCCGACCCCTGGCTGCTTCTGGTCTAGAGATATCTAGACGGCCCCTGGAGATGGTCCATGCCGCAGAGGGAGAAGGGACTGTGGAGGTCCCCGCCCTGTTCCCATCAGCCTTGGAGAACGCAGAGGAACCGACAGCCTTGCCTGCGTTCCACCTGCCGGAGCGTGGAGCGAGGAGGGCCCGGCGCTGTGGGCTGCCAGACTGTCGCCATCAGTGAGGAGAACCGCCACACAAGGACGGTTGGGGGTCACAGCCCACACTGAAGGGGAACTTAGCCACCTCCTCTCTGAGTAGGCCCCTGTATTGCTCCTAAGCCCCACCTCCCTCGTGGAGACCACCCCTTCAGCAGGGTCCACGGACCTCACGTGGGACCTGCCTCCTCATGCCTCCTTCCTGCCCCGAAGTCTAGAAAGTTAGACCCAGAAGAGAAAGGAGGAGGAGCAGACGGGAAAGAAGAGAGCTCGCTGCCCCGGCCACCGCCGGTCCCCGGGGACGTACGCTTCCTGAGGCCTCGGGCAGGAAGAATGTTGAATCAGAGAGGAATTTGGAGGTTTAAACAGTCTGGACTGAGATCTGAAAAACTGAAAGTGACAGGAACATCCACTTTCTGCCCAAAATGTCCTTAAGTGATGGGGAAAAGGGACTCAACACAACACAGCAGAGAGCAGTGACTGGAAACAGTAACTTTCGTGTCTGTACCCCACTGAGCTGAGACTCTTCAATGACCCAGTGCACAGCATTGCAGTCAGTGCTCCCTAAATGAAGCCCGTGGACAGAAATCTCAGACTTTTGCAGAGCTACCCAGGACGCGAGGAAGTGAGCATGCTCACGCGTCATCGGAGCGGAGGCGCACGGGACGGCCGTTTGAGGGAGCATTTTGGCGATATGTATCATGTCTTCAGAAGTCCATGCCGTTGACCCAGCAGTTGTATTCTTAGGAATATATTTACTTATTGCTCAACAGATTTTTCTGGAGCGCCAATTATGTGCCAGGCACATAGATAGACATGATCCTTATCCTGCGGACATCACACCGTGGTGAAGGGGAGAGACAGGGAAACGATGTTACACCTCAGCCTGACTCCTGCTCTAGCAAAATGAAGGGCAGGTGATGGTGGTCACCATGGGAAGCACAGCTGAGCCCGTCTGCCTGGGCGTGGTGGTGGCGGGGGTCAGGGCACGCTCCTCTGAGACAGCGATGACTGAAGGATGAACCGAGATTAGCCAGGCACGAGGCTGCAGGCTGAGGAAGAAGGTCTGGGCAGCAGGGAGGGTGTGTAGAAAGCACAGAGGCGGAGAGAGCGTGGCGTGCCTAAGGAGTCCAAAGAGGTTCAGTTTGGAGAAAGGAGCGAGCATGAGAAGCTGATAAGGGGGGAGCTGGAAAGGGGAGGCAGGACCCTAAGGAAGTAATTCAGGATGCATAGAAAGACTCGCCGAAGCCTCATTTACAACGATGATATCCGACGTTTGGAGACAAGTCTGATGGCAAACAGCAGGTTCAGAGTGACACCAGTATGAGAACACTGCACAGCCACGACTTGTTGACACAGAGAGATGTCCAATGTTATATTAGCAAATAAAAAATCAGGACATGAAACAGTATGGAGAGTATGGTCTCGTTTTTATTTAAATTTTTACAGAGATTCTGGGAGAATATATACCAACAAGTTAACAATCCTCGCCTTTGGGTGCTGGGCTGCAGGGGGAGTTCCATTCTTCGGTTTCGCTCCGCCGTGGCTTCTCTTGTTGTTTGTCTGTGTGCAAGTGCTGCTGGGTAATGAAGAAGAAGTGAAAATGATAAGACATAAAATCTCTGAAATGTAAGCTTAAAAAATCTAGCACCAGGAAAGTCTTGGTTAAACTTGAAGAAATTATTCAGAATTGAGAAGGGGAAGTCGATGTAAATGCTATTGATAGGGAATATCAATTTGAACATTTATGGGCTTCAACAAACTCTGCAGGCTCATCCAGACTGCACCCCACACAGGCTGCCCTCCCACGACATGCGGGCTGCCTTCCCACCCCACCCCACGCGGGCTGCCTTCCCACCCCAAGCGGGGGGCCCAGCCCCAGGCAGCACCAGCTTCTCAGTGATGTCTTTGATTCTGGCTCTACCTCATTTTTGGTGTTTGTATAATAAAGCTATGTTCTCCAGTTTTACCTCAGATGTTTCTTTTTATTTTTTAACAGCTTTATTGAGGTATAATTTATATACAAACATGCTGCATATATCTAGTGCATATAATTTGATGAATTTGAACATGTGCCTACACCTGTGAAAACGTCAAGGTAATAGACACATCCATCACCTCCAAAAGTTTCCTTGGGCCTCTCTGTGGTCTACTTGTGTGTGTTAACAACACTTAGCATGAGATCTGTTCTCTTAAAATTAACAGATCTCATGTTAAGTGTTGTCTCTTAAAATTGTAAGTGCTCAGTACAGTGCTGTCAAGTCCAGGCCCACGTACAGTGGGCGGGTCTCTGCTGGGACTGAGGCATCTTGCATAACTGAGACTTCATACCCATTGGAGGATTTGCAAACAGATAAGCGTATAACTTCACACTCAAATCCATTCAAGGCCTTATGCATTCCAGTGGTTCACACAGCTTTGACTAGGAAAGAGGCAGCTTTTGCTGGTCCTACTGGGTGGCCCACATGGGACTTGCACACACACGTCTAGCATTATGCATGTATACAGTGTCTCATGGAGGCCTGTGGAGGGTAGAGCAGCTCTGGGGTATTGTCTCCTCTTCGATGACACTCTGCGTTAGTGATCATGTTTCTTTTTGCCCGGGATGTGTGTATCAGGAACCATTTGATGCTCAAATATTAAGGTTGGATTGGCGCTTCCAGAGTCAGCCTTTTGAGTTCGGTCTGATCCTCGGATGTGCGGGATCCTCGGGGTCCACCAGCCCTCTGTCTGAAGCTCGCCAGCCTCCCCTCTGTCCCCCTTTCCGTTCCTGTGTTCGGGCTGGTCCTCTCGCCAGCAGTTCCTCCTCTGAACCAGTTTTGGGCTACGGATCTGTCACAGCCCAGCGCCCGGCGTACCTGTGGGAAGGCCTCCCACGGCGATGACTTACGTGGCACTGGCCTGTGTGTGTTTCATGGGAAGAGCACAGACTTTGCCACCGGAAGCCCTGGCATCCAATGGCCACTTCAGGACTTAGCTGAGCGATCTTGAGAAATTTACTTGACCTTTAAGAAATTCAGTTTTTTTTCACTTCGATGTTGTGAGGATTACAAGATTATAATTTAAGTTCCCTAAATTCCCAAACATATGTGCATTCAATAAGCTTCTATCAAGCACCAGCTATGCAGCCAACATTAAACTAGACATTATACTAATGTAGTTTTGTTATAGCATTCAATGATCAACAGTAGCCTTCTAGGGAATTTAGCAAACTTTGTGCTTCTCATGTTTCACCTATGAATGTCTTGTTAATTCTTTTGTATTACCAAATATTTATCAAATTCCTACTGTGAGCCCGGTGGGGACAAAATCATAAACAAGAACCTCCCATGGCTACCTGGACACAAAGGAGAATGTCTGAGGCTTTAAGTTAAGCAAGGCAGTAATTTTGATGGGATTTGTGTCTTTAAAAATATCACACTTTTCCCAGTCAGTTGGAGCTTCCTTCCCTCCTTTGCCTGGCTAAGTCTACGCATCCCTTCTTTCTCAAATTTGATGTCACCTCCTCTGGAGGTACTTCCCTGACCTCCAGGTCTGGGTTTTGCGCCCTCCCATGTGAAGTCTTCATATCCCCACTCAGGTCCAATCTCACTGGGCTGTGCCTCGTTCCTCATCTCTGTGCCCCCAGACCACGAGCTCCATGCCCATCTTTTCCAGACAGAGCGCTTGCCCAGTGTCCAGCCAGAGCGCATGCCCAGTGTCCAGCCAGAGTGCTTGCCCAGTGTCCAGCCAGAGCGCTTGCCCAGTGTCCAGCCAGAGCGCTTGCCCAGTGTCCAGCCAGAGTGCAAGCCCAGTGTCCAGCCAGAGAGCACGCCCAGTGTCCAGCCACAGTACATGCCCAGTGTCCAGCCAGAGCGCTTGCCCAGTGTCCAGCCAGCGCACAGAGTGGGTGCTCAGTAAGTATTTGCTGGTAAATGGCAACTCTGGCAAGAAGAGTGTCAGGGAGGTAGGGCAGCAGAGACAGACCACAGGAAGACGAAGCGAGAATGAGGGGTGAGTCCTAGAGGCAGTGAGAAGAGACCCTTCAAGAATCGTCGTTGAGGAGAGAATGGCTGGGAAGGGCCATAGCTAGAAGAGGACTCAGGTGGGTGTGACGTACAGTTTGTAAGATGGGAGAGACTTAAGCATAATTAGATATTGGTGAGAAATATGTGGAAGAAAGGAGATTAAGATAAAGGAGACTGAGCTAGTCAAGTGCGGATGCGATAATGTTGCATAAGGAGCAACCCCGTCCAGAGGCCGAGGGCAATGACCATCTTGGCGAAGAACGGAGAACTTCAGTGGCTTACGGTAAGAATAAAGTCACTTGATTCACTCATGTGACTGCAGGCTGGCTGCATCCTGTCGTAGGTCTGCGAATCCGGGTCTGCTCTGTGGGCCTCTCCCCCTCCTTGGGCCAGTACGTGAGCCAGCGCATGTCCCTCTCGTGGTGTTGGCACGGGCTGAAGAGGGAGGATCAGAGCATGCGAGGTCTCTTAAGGCCACAGCTCAGAACAGACACACTGTCCCTTCCACTATCCCAAACAAGTCACATGACAATCTCAATCTCAACGTCAGTAGGTCAGGGAAAACATACTCTGCCCACAGTGAACCGTGGCACAGACGGGGAGCAAGAAAGAATTGTGAGTTAACAACAGAGAAGTTAGAGAAGTATGTAAACACACACACACACGCACACACGCACGGAATATGGAAATTACTGAATAGGTGGGAAGATGGGAAACTTGGGAAATGACGATGGCAAGAGGATAAAATATTGGCAGTGGAACAGAGCAAATGATAAACCACGGCGTCCTGGCTAGACAGAGAAGAATAAAAAAACAGTAAGACCAATAGGTGAGTGAGCGCAGGGAACAAGAGGTACTGACGAGGCTGGAGATGAAACGGGGTACAAGTAGCTCAGTAAAGATGGTAAGATAAGAGATCGAAGTCGGAGTGAATCCTTTGGAATGAAAATGTTTGCAGTGGAGGGTCCAAGCTGCTGTCCAGACTCAGGCTGGAGCCGGGGCCCGCTGACGCGAGGAGCAGGCGAAGGTGCCGATAGCTCAGGTGATGGAAGCACTGGGGGCCTAGGGCTTGGATGGGTGGTCCATGCAGACGATGGAATCACCCAGGGGTGGGGCAGCGGGGTGGGGATGGATGTCTTGGGGCCTGGGGAAGACAAGATGAGAAGGGGCAGGGACATGAGCCTCAGGGAGGCAGGTCTTGCAGGGGGTTAGAGGCAGATTTTCTGAAAGCAGTATCAGGGAACAAGGAGAAAGTCATCTCTAACTTCCGACAGAGACTTTTCTGGGCTGTGGAAGAAAGAGCCATTCCTAATTGAGAAGCCTGCAGTGAAGCAACATTTTTGGGAAAGAGCCATCCGAGTTTCAGTTAGCGAGAGAGAAGAGCTGCTCAGCTGAAGAGTCTGAGGGAACGGAACGTTTCTTCGCTGGAGAGTTGGCTCCAAGGGAGCCGTGGCATCTGCATTGCGGTGGAGGAGCCCAAGGGGTGCGGCAGGAGAGCTTCGCCAGAGGTGTGCGGCGCGGCTGGGCCGCTTGGGGAAAGAAGGTGCCAGGTGTTCCTGGAAAGAGAATCCAAAGCCGGGAGAGTTAGTTGCTAGGACTCACCATGTGGGGAAAACAATAGATGTCCTTGGAGGATGAGGCAGTCCTAACTCACTAGAAAAGCACAAGGCCCTTAAGAAATGCTTAATTCAAAGAATTACGTCTGAAGAAAGTACTGGGTCCAAGAGCCTCCTTCTCCACTGGAGGGTCCAGGCCCAGGAAGGGTGGCAGCCTGCAGTGCCACAATAATCTCACCCCTACTGCTTCCGAAGCTTGGGAATTACCTGCCCAGAAATTTCAAAAGCTTTGTGTATGAGTTCTGATTTCTCATTAACCTTTATGGGGTTCACCTTGACAATTAAATTACACATATTATTTACCAGGTCATCTTCTGCAATGAAGATGATAATTAGCTCCCATGTTCTACCAGGGATTTATTTTTATTTATTTATTTATTTTTTATCCTCCCTCGAGGACATTTTTCCATTTTTTGTTCAGGTAGAGTAGGAGGGGGAGAGAGGAACAGAGAGAGAGAGAAACATGGACGTGAAGGGACACATCGAGTGGCTGCCACCCGCACGACTGACCAGAGCTGGGGACAAACTGCAACCGAGGTACGCGCCCTTAGCGGGAACCGAACTCGGGTCTCTCAGGACCGCAGGCCGACGCTCTAACCGCTGAGCCAAACCGGCCAGGGTTCTACCAGGGATTTAAATGCTAGCACGTCTGTGAACAAGCTTAATAAAACAATTTGAACATGTAATCACATTAACAAGGGGGGCCAGGGGGAGGATTTGAAATGTCTGACAGCAGAGTAGAGAGTAACAAGACTTCATGGTAAACAGGGCAGTACTGACGATTACAGACCCGACGGCAGCCAAGGAAGAGTATGAGCGAGCTGGGAAGACTGGGCACGTTTTGCCTCGGCAGTGTAGAAACAGGAAGTTAGTGTGTGCAACAGGGTGGGCTATCGGCCCTGACAGAATGATCACCACCACCACCATTACTGCTACTACTGTTTGTCAGATACTTGCTGTGTGTAGAGCATTGTACCATGAATTATGCCGATTCATGTGGAAACCGTATGAGGTTCAGTATTATACTCAGCGATATTTTACTGACAAACAAATTGAGGCTCAAGGAGGTGCAGTAACTTGCCTCAGGCCATGTTGCCAGTAAGTAGCGAAGCTGAGTCTTCAGTCTTGGTTGAGAAGAGGCATGTTTCTCCACGTGGCGGGAGGCGGATGTAGGGCACAGCGGTCTGGCCACAGTGGTGCCCGCTGCTAGGCCGTCTGGCTGCCACAATGGCTTGGACCAAGGGCAACAGATACATGGCAGATGGAGGGCCTGTCACTCCCTCTGGTCGTCCCAGGTCAGATATCTCAGATTCGTCATGATGCTCCCCCACGGAGCACAGAGGTACCTCATAAGCCTCTCAACACAGCACCCCAGGCCACCCCGCGCCAGTGAGAGCTGACATGTGAGATGGGAGGCCTTTGGCCTCCTGGTGCAGAGGCTGCACGAACACATGAATAGCAAAGAACTGGGCTTGGAGTTGGAGGGAACCAGCTTTGAGCCCCGGACTCCCTCTTCAAATAATTCCTGACCCCTTTCACCATCTGTACAACTGGAAGGCTTGTGAGGACTAAACGGAATGTCCAAGTGTGAACCACAATGCCGACAGCAGAGTAAGTCCAGGGAAGTGTCGTGTCCTTCTTTAACAAGTAGTGATCAACACCTCTGGACTTGGGTCACGGCCAGGGTCGGTTTATCAGTGTCTTAGAAACCATCCCGGTGGAGAAAGGCCATGATAAGAGAGCCTGCATAAAGACTTCTGAGGTCCAGGGGCCAGGACCTACAGGGACAAGAGGGACTAATGTGTTAAAAAGTGGTCCATCCAGGAGGGAGGCCTCCTGGAAGAGAGGCAAGGCAGCCACCGAGAATCCCTGCGTCAGGCCCACCCTGAACAAATCCAAACCTATACCAGCCAAGATGAGCCTGCTGGCGACCTGGGGTGAGGCTTCAGTAGCCCCAGGGTGAAGCACATGTTCTAGGCAAACAGAATGTGTCTTGCTTGGCCTTTTCATTATTTCCCTTTTAGGTTATGTTGGGTTTTGGTTTTCTTCTAGTTTTCTATAGTTGAAAAATGCCAACTTATTCTGTATTGATCTGAGGAGAGGGGGGTTCTGTCCATATCAAAAAGGAACGCGGGGGTGCAGGGTGGCCTTGATGCCAGGAGCCCCGAGGGCAGTGACCATCTTGGGGAGGATGGAGAAGGGCCATGGAGCTGGAGAAGCCAGAGAAAGGACAGTTCAGGGTGTGGACGGAAGAAGACCCAGGAAGTAGTCAGCAGGGGCCGCCAGGTCTTCTGCTTGGGATTTCAGTCTCCTGTCAGATGTAAGTAGACCACCACGTGTCCCTCCCTCCCGAGTTCTACTGTCCTGTTGTCTCATTACCCTTTCTAGGTCTTGACCTTGAGTTGATGAAGATGGGGGAGGTCTAGAAGGAGCCCCTAGTGATAGAGGTTATTTAGCAAGTCAAGGATCCCGCTTAGAGCACTGGATCTGGGCAAGAAGGTAGAGCCTGGGTCTTAGGGAGAAGGAACGAGGTCCCAGTTCAGGGTGGTTGTGAACACCAGTGGAAAAGACTGGAGGCTTTCTTGGGTCACCTTGAGTCAGTATATGCCTGTGTTTTGGGTGAAGGAAGAAGTGTATAAGGAAGAACATGGAAATAAGGAAGTCAGAAATCTCAACCACATAGTTAGGACTCAGGTACCAAGCAAGGTTTAACAACCAGGCCTTGAAGAACAGAAACTGAAGTTTAACTAGATTTTGCAGAGATCAAAACTGGAAGACTGGATCAAACCCAAGTAGCTCTAGTGATCTGGACAGATTGTCACCCTCAGTAGTTCTCATCTTCACTGAAGTGTTTTCTATGCCACATGTCTGCTTCTTCGTGTTCATCTACTCTCAGGCTGTGGACCAACCCCCTCATACCTTCGGCTTACTTATAATCCAGTTTACTCATAAATGTCACTTATTTATGGTTGCTCGTGTTCTCTCCCTCCTTCTTATCTCTTCTTGCATCAGTTTCTGCTCCCAACACCAATGGAAACATTCTCTCTAGAGAATCTCATAGTGCAAATTCCTAATAGAGAAAATCTAATTGGTCCAGCTCCTCATGATGGTCTCAGTTGAGAAAGAACTTTTGAAGTCAAACAACCTCATAGATTGGCTGCCATAGGTTGTCCAACAATGAGAGGAAAAGTTTCCCATTGAAGGCAACCCATGACTGTGCAACTGTGTTCTTGGTCTGTGTCCTCTCTCTGTCCAAATGGGATGCTCCCATAGGGCAAGGCCTGGATGCTAAAGCTCTGTCGCCCCCTCCTGTATCAGTCATGGATGGTCCTGAGGACTGTGTGGGAGATAAGTCTACCTGCCTCAGAGGTCACGCACATCACCAGTAGGAGTCAACCCCAGCTATGTAGCACTTCCTATGGGCAGGCATTCTTTCTCAAGGCACTCGGTAGACAGGATCACATTTGATCCTCACCACAACTATGTGATCGAACTGGGGGAGGACGAGTCAAATAGGAGAGCCAGCCTCTGACTCTGTCAGAAGCATGGACAAGGAAGTTTCTGACTTTGGACTTGTGTGCTCTTCTCCTTTAGCTCAAGCTAACCAGGAAATCAGTCAGGGCTGGGTGATTGGTGGGGTGGCTACCTATTTGAGGAGGAGAAGGGGCTATGTTCAAAGCAAGAGTATCTCGAAGTACAAAGAGGGACCAGTTATGTCTTTGGTTTCATCATTCTTTTTCTCCTCCTCTCCTTCTCCTCCTTCTCCTCCTCTCCTTCTCCTTCTCCTCCTCCTCCTTCTCCTCGTCCTCCTCCTCCTCTCCTTCTCCTCCTCCTCATCCTCCTCCTTCCTCCTCCTTCTCTTCTTCTCCTCCTCCTCCTCTTCCTCCTCCTCTTTCTCCTTCTTTGGTCTCATCATTCTTCTCCTCTTTCTCCTCCTCCTCCTTCCTCTTCTTCTCTCTCTTTCTCTCTGTAGCACTCCCTCTCTCCCTCCTTCCTTCCCTTCTGCTTCTTTCTATATCCTCATGCCTCAGTGTCAAGACATATAACAACACCCAGCTATTCTCAAAGCCCTGAGACAGTTGACACAACCCATCCAGATACCCTCTGTCCAGATTCTGGACACCAGGACCTCTCTCCTCGCTGCCTCCAACTCTCTCCACCCCTCCCCCACCCAAACGTCAACATCCCAGAGCCTCTCCGCTAGGAAACTAAAGCAATGGAAATAAACCAGCTCACACTAAGTTGAGTATATACCAAATGGATTACTAACTAGGGAGATTTCTCTTAGCAAATATTTGTCAAGAGTCTACCCTATGATGGGTTTTGTGCTGCAGGTTGGAGAGGGGGACTGGGAGCCAGAGAATATAACTCTTAACTAAAAAATAAGACAAGAATACAAATAATGAAGCCATAAATGCCACGACGAGGTACATGCCTTTATTAAGACTGGGGAGGGGCACTCTGTCTGGGTTGGGTTTGGGAGATCAAGAGAGGTCTATGGAGCACAACTATTTGAGCCCGGCCTGCAAGACCAGTGGGAATCAGACATATAGAGATGTGAGGGACAGTGGCCAGGCATTTCAGACAAAGGGAACAGTGTGGGCATAGCCCTGGAGGTGGGCCTGGCACATGTATTCAGAGCACAACAGGCAATTCCAATGTGTGAGGCAGACACTTCTGTCTGGAATTAGGGAGAAAAGGGGATTTCTTTAAACCCCAGGCCTCAGTTTGTTCTGGCAGTGGAAGGACCTGAGTCCTGCTACAGCCTCGTTTCCTTCCTCTTCCCACGATGCGCCACCCAGTCCAGTCCCTCCCCCACTGGAAGGAGGGGCCAGGTGCTGTGTTGTCTTCCTCCAGTCTGAGCTAAGAGCTCCTAGCAACCCAGCTCCCACCTGACTCTCCAGACCCGTGGGCAGACCCCGTCATCAGATCTGCTGGAGTGCAGGTCACAGGCTTGGAGGCCCCCTAGTAGTTCCAATGGTCCTTTCTCCTCCTCCCGAGTTGACCCCCCAAATACTTGGTTTCTATAAATGTAATAATAGTCCTTTCTCTGGATAATTTACCCACTATTTATGCCTAATTACCATGTGGCATAATAATGATATGTACAACAATAAGTGTGTCAGATTAACTTCGCTCTAAGTTTTGCATCATTACAATACCAAGCTTGATTGATATGTATTGAGTCTTTAACCTCTCTGGGCCCTGGCCCCACATATACAGAAGGAAGGGTATAGATTAGATAAGTGCCTCCCTACCTGTCTGGGGCTCAGGACCATTGGTCGATCAGCTTTCAGAAATAGAGAACACCTCTCCCCTAAATTCTGATTGAGCAGATCTGGCATTGGGTTCCCAAATCTCTACCTTTTTCTTAGTTTCCCAGGAGTTTCTTTTGCATCCAATCCAAGGACTGATATTTGGGAAGCATTGGACTAGCTCATCTCTGGGACATTTTCCAAACTCATTTATTCATTCATTGACTCATTCATGCAGAGGGGACACTGGCAGACATGGGGCTGAGAGAAGGGGACAGATGCGGCAGACATTTAATCCATTTTAACAAGATTAACATTTATCTCAAAGGCAACGAAAAGACTGGAAGGTTGTGAAGTGGGGTGACATGATCAGGATTTGTATTAGAAACATTCTTGTACATTGTGCAAGCTGGGCTGGAGGTAGGACACCAGGGAAAAGCGTAATGATCTGCAGGAGACGATGATGGTGACCAGCAGCATGAGGGTGGGGTGCGGACAGGTTGCGGCAGTAGAAGTAGGGCGATCAGGACTGGATGCTTTTCTTTTTGCATCTGGGTGTAGTGGGTTATTGTGGTTTGGCTGTGCAGCTTCATTCCTTCCTCAGCCAGGAACCCCTCACTGTGTGGTTCTTTCTCAGTCAGGTCAGGGAGCGGCAGACACCCCAGATTTTCACTCAAGCGCTGTTGAGTCAGAGGAGCAGGGACAGCAGAGCGGCCACTGTGGAGGCAGCACAAATCCCCACCACTTTCCATTTCCGGAAGCAGCACGACAGAGTTCCAGGGGATGCCAGTGTCCGGTGCCAGCAGTGTGGCCATGCCATCTGGCGCCCAGCATTTGCCCGCAATGGCAAAGCTCCCCCTGGAGTGCTGTGTAGGCTGGATTTGGTCAAAGTCCGCACAGCATCAGGCTCTTTTGTTCCTGCCTGTTTCACCAGCCTGGTTCTATAATCTCCCCTGTGACTCCGTAAGCTACGAAAATATCTTCAGTGAATTCCTTTTCTGCTTAATCTGCCAAACTGTTTTCTACATCCACAGTCCCTGACTGGCACTCCGACTGCGCCGGAGGCAGCGAAGGTGCGAGCGGCAGGGACAGTCCCCGGCTCTGGCGAGCACACGCAGAGGAGCAGGTCCGGAGGAAAAGAATCCCACATGCTGCCGGTTGGCTTGCAGAACTCTGCTCCCGATCTGCTCGCCCGCAATAAAGGAAGCTTGGATTGAGCATTTCTCCCCTATTGGGAGCTTCCTCTGCACTGCACACCATTCAAACCTGAGTGGTCGAGGGTCCTCGCATTTGCAGACTATCAGAAACATCCTAGTTTCGGTGCCGGTCCGTCTTCTGGAAGGGTGAGCCCTGTAACAGCCTTCCCAGTGCTGTCCAGTGCTGTCCAGAATTAATATCCTTGACCTGCCCAGACTATCGGAAACAAATGAGACCACAGATGAGAAGATGCTTTATTAACTATAGAGAAGGCTGAAAAAATCCTAAGCAGTAGGTACTGACTGTACTTCCCTAAATACAACTTCAGAAATTATATACGTGATTGTTTTTTAAATCCAATCACTTCTCCATCTACTTACCTAGTAATTTCCAAGATGTTTTATTTTGTTTTCACATAGATGGCAAATGCAGTGACCCCTGAAACCAAGTTCGATATATTTGTGTTGTAGTAAAATCCACATCATATAATTTAACTTCTTAACCCTTTTTAAGTGTGCAGTTCAGAGGCTGTGAGTGTGTTCACACTGTTGTGCAACCATCATTACCCTGCTGTCTCCAAGACTTTTTTATTTTCCTAACTGAAACTCTGTGCCTTCGAACACTGACCCTATTCACCCCTCCTTCCAGCCCCTGGCACCCCACTCCACTCTCCGGCTTTTCTGGGCACCGCATAGAGGTGGAATCATACAGCATTTGTCCTTTTGTGACTGGATTACTTTACTGAGCATAATGTCCTCAAAGTTCATCATCCTTGAAGCATGTGACCAATTTCATGCCTTTTTAAAGCTGATGACATCCCATTGTATGGCTATGCCACATTTTGTTTCTCATTTACCCTTCAGGGGACACTTGGGGTGCCTCTACCTTTCGGCTACTGTGAATAAGGGTGCTGTGAACAAGGTGTATATTTTTATGATCTCTTCTGATCAAGCAATTAAATCAATTTATAAAATTGAGCTTTAATTTTTCTGTTGCATAACTCTGAAGAATTGTATAAGAGAATCTCATAAAGCGGGTCACACCTGTATTTTTTTTGTATCCTCACCAGAGGACATTTTTCCATTGAGTTCAGATAGAGGGGGAGGAAGATAGAGAGAGAGAAACATTGATGTGAAAGGAACACATCAATTGATTGCCTCCCGTATAACCCCAACGAAGGCCGAGGCCGAACCGCAATGGAGGTACGTGCCCTTGACCGGCATCAAACCCATGACTCATTAGTCTGCAGGCCGACGCTCTAACTGCTGAGTCAAACCAGTCAGGGCCACACCTGTATTCTTCATCGTTCCAAACTAGGAGGATGCAAAGAACATGTCCAATGGCCATTTCACTCGGATGGGAGAACAGCGCACTGCAGTCTACCAGTGAGGAATCCGTCCCTAAGGGTGATTGTGTGTGCAGATGTCAAAACTCTCAGGGAACTCTCTCCGCCCACCTGTCTTGGTCAGAGATGGTGCTCTCACCCTCTGTCTTTTTAAAAGGATCCCCTCCTTCCGCATCCCTCCTTTGGGAGGACTAGCCTCACCTGCTTTCAGTCCTGCCACTAGATTACTCTGACATGGGCTGTGGATCTCTCAGCATCAGTAACCAAGAACTCTGCATCTCACTGGGGTTTTCTGCACTTTGAGAGAAATAATCAAGTATAAGAAGAACGTGTTCATTTGCTTTTGCCCCACACCTCTGGCTCAGGCTTGCCACCGTAGCATTGTCAGAGTCATGTGCAAATGGGATAAGAACAAAATGACAAAAGACAGAGGATGTGAAAAGAAAAAATTCCCAGAGCTTGAAAATAGGGACTCAGTCTCCACCTGCAAAGTAGGTCTGGCAGTCTGGAGCTCGAACCCCGCAGAGGGCGTCTGCACGTCCTCCAGCTGAAGTTCTCTGTAAGAGGGGGGAACGCACAAAGTACCTTGAGCACCAGGGGGTGTAGGTTGTCCTTCACACTTAAACTCACGATAACCCAGCTGTATGGATCTCTATCCTCATTTTACAGCGGAGGAAACTGGGGCTCAGAGATATTTAGAACTTCCCAGGTCGCAGAGTTTGGACTTATGCAGAGTCCCGAGGCTGCACCCCTCATCCTGCTCTGCTTCTGACCCCTCCAGGGAAGGCACCTCGTTTTTTGTGTTTTTTTTTTTTTTTTCAGAAGGGCTGTGACAGTGTGTGGGGGCATCAGATTTCAACAAGCCCCAGCCATGCCTCATTCCCCAGCTTGGAGGCAGTTTTGGGGGCACAAAAGGAAGTTCTAGATATTCCTTATTATCTGCGGGCTCAGTTCTTTTTATCCTCGTTCCCACTGGCCCACAAAACCCCCACCTGCCTCCACCCATCTCCTACCCCTAACTACCAACCATTCGCTTACCACCTTCAACAAAAGGGTGGTAAGAACTTCCTCACTCAGACTCTGGAACATATAGATGAGAAACTCAGAGGAAAGCTATAAGGAGAAGTCTCACCCTGCCCCCGCCTGGCCTACTTGAACCCAGTACAGTTGTGCCTGGCGGTGGGGAGGCACTGAACGACCTCTGGAGAGCCCCGACGGCGCTGGAAGTGGGGAACCTCTGCTCAGTTCCCGCTGGCCTCAGATGTTCCCTGCCATCCGGAGTGCACCGTTTGCTGTGCTGTTGTTTCAGGAGCGAGGTGTTTGCTAATTGAACACTAGACGATCCCTCCCTCTCGCCCCAGCACGCTGCACAGCACGCAGCCCACTCAGCCATGCAAGATCGCGAAAGGCAGCGCAGAACTGCAGTGTCCTTGGGTTGGCGCACCCCACGGGGTCACATCGTGCTCTCTCTCCTGCCACTTGAATGAGCAAGTCACTCTCTCCACCTCGGAGCAGCCAGGTTTCAGTTTGTCAAACACCCACCCTCATCTGTTATCCTCAATGTAGCCGGAGAGAAAGGTACTTCTAAATCCAATTAAAATGGGGAATCTGAGGCTCAGCAAGATTCTATGATTTAGCCAAGGTCACACAAATGGTAGGTGACAGGGCACCAATCCAAGTCCTCTGACTAGTCAGGAGAGGGGTGGTCTCTCTGCTTGGTGGCTCTGTCCCTGGACCCATGCAGAGGTGCTGAGCTGGCAGGCACCCAGTCCTTCCTTAAGTGGATTAAGCCTGGAAAGGGTGGCCTAAGGGTAGACAGAGAGGAACACTGGAGTTCCAACTATGTCTGTAATGTTTTATTGCTTTGAAAGCAAATATGTCAAAATGTTAGGATTCCCGATTGCTGTAATATTTCCCTGTGAAGCTTGCAAAGGCAAGGAGGAGGGGAAGAGGCATACCATGTCCACTTACTCCTCCTCCAATTTCCTCCAAAAGATGGTTGCATGGGAGGGAAGGGCAGCCTGTGCATGGCAGATGGGGGGTGGTCCAGCGCTGATCTGTGGAATCTTGACCGCCATTCCAATTCCCTTCCCGAGAATGAAAGTGAGGATTAGATGAATGCCAAGGCCCTTTGCAATTCAATTTTCTATAATTGTGTGGGTCATTGGAGGAAATAAAACTCACTCTTTGTGGCCCAGAGTGGCTTGACTCCAGCCAAGGGCCGACTCCCTGCCATGCAGGTCAGTCCTTGGCCGGAGCTGCTCCCTCTGCCTGAAATGCTGTGCTGCCTTCTCACCGTGGAACGAGGCCTCTTCCATGGCCGGCCCCCTGTGCGGCCTCTAGTTTGTGCTCCATGGCTCCTGTGGAGCCGCAGTGGTATGTTACCCTGTTTGCTGGAGGTCTCCACTCTGCACTGGCAGGACATAGTTTTATTCCTCTCTGTGACCCGGGAATCTGACATAGAGACCAGCAAAGGGGGTCTAGTCAGTAAGTGACTCCTAAAGAAGAAAGAAAGGGAAGGGGGTGGTAATGGGGGGAGGACACTCTCTGCAGCCCAGATGATACTGGGCGGAGGACCTCAGTGGAGCAGCCCTCCCCACTGCCGCCTTTCCTCCCACCCCACCTCCGTTTGGATTTAAAGGTGAACCGGAACCCCGGAGGCCCCTCTTTGAATCTTTATTTCAGGTCAACTCCAAGCAGACTTTCCCCTGAGTGAAGCAACAAAAGGGGGCTGACCACAGGGTTTCCGAGAGCAGAGGTCAGAGAACGGACCTTGGACCTCTCCTCCTTACGGGACTCCTGGATGGACTACCCCCGCCCCCAGCCCCCCAGTCCTTGTTCTCTGCCTTCTCAAAGGAGGGAACAGACGAGCAGGCGATGAAGACGCTTGTCACGGCAGCCCTGCATATACGGGGTGTGACTTGCGGGGCTGTGGCGAGCGCAACGGGTAGTCGACTGCTCAGTTCCTGCCTCAAAGCCAGGGATGGCGGCATCCCCCACCCCCACGCCGCTCCCTCCAAGCTCAGGCGATCGGAGCTCGCACCCCCGCGCACACTAAGGCAAGGCGGGGCCTGTCCCAGGGGCGGGGCCCCGGGGCGCCCCGTGGCCAGGGCGGCCCCGCCCCTCCCTCCCACGCTCCCCGCGCACGGGCGCCGCGGAGCTGTCCAGGATCAGAGCCGGAGCTGGCCGCCCTCCGCGCGCACCGCGCCGCCTCCACGCCCGGTCCCTGCGCCGCACGCCCAAACCCGCGTCCGGCCCCGCCCCGCCCCGCCGCTGCCGGTCCACCGCTCCCCGCAGGCCGGAGCCGGCCGAGCGGCTTCCCGCCGGGGCTCTGCACGGCGCGGCGGGGCCGGGAGCCGGGGACCCCCGAGGAAAGGGGCGGCCCAGACGGCTGACGGAGGGGCGGCCGCGCGTGGATGCGGCGGGAGCCGGAAGCCTCGAGCCGCCCGCGCCGTCTCTGCGCCGGTGCTCCCTATGGCTTGAAGGTAAGCGCCAGCAGGGTGGGCGACGGGCGGCCCCGGGCCAGGCAAGTCGCAGGGCGAGGAGGAGGGAGCTGGGAGGCTGGTGCGGCCGGGCCAGAAGTTTGGCCGCCGGCGCGATCTGCCTCAGACTGCTCCGCCTGCGGTCGGGCTCTCCGCGGACTTCCCGTCGGGCCGCTTGTTAGGGGTGCGAGGGGGCGCCGGCCGGAACGCAGCGGCTGCCACCCCCCTCCTCCCCACGCTCGCGTTCTCCGCGCCGCCCGGGGCGTCTCTCCGGGCTCGAGCGGGCAGGGCTCGGGCAGCCTCCGAGGGGCGCCGGGAGCGAGCCCGCCCAGCCGAGCTTCGGAGGGCGATCTCAGGGGGGCGCTTTCTGCCCGGCGCCCGAGCCCGGGGCCCCAGGGAGCGCGGCCCCAGGTTCCAACCGCCAGAGAAGGAGAAGGGCTGTTTTCCGCAACTCTGCGGTGGTGCGACCCCAGACATTTCCGTTTCTGAGGACAGGAGCCCAGGATGAGGGAGAAGCGAGTTCTGGCTCCACCCCGCTGCTGGCCAGTGTGCCGCTGTCCGTGGTCCTGAACCAGCGTTCCGCCTCGCCACCGCTCAGTCCCCTGGAAGACGGCGCTGGGGTTGCAGACCTGTCTAGACTTGAGAATGGGTGTGATGGTGGGATCGGTGGTGGAGAGTGACTGTCCGACTCTGGAGTGGACCAAGAGCCTTGTTAGGGCGGGATGCGGAGGCAAGAGGCAGCGCTAAGTGCCAGACAGGGGCCTGCCCCCTCCCTGTCTGAGGCGGGCGCCTGGGTGCTGTTGCTCTGGAGGAGCAGAGGTAAGGAGCTGTGTGTACGTGTACACAACAGGCTTCGCCATGGACACCAGTCCCAGCACGGCAGCCCGCAGGGGCAGGTCCTTCACAGGGAAGCTGTCTGAGCGAGTCACTATTGCCCCACCTGGCACCCCTCTACTTTTTGTACTGGGGGCTCCTGAGGTAGGTGAAGTGCAAGACACTCTGCGGATATCTTTCCATTTTCCTCTGCAGACCCAATCACTTCTGAATTTTGACCAGGCTGCAAACCCTTCAGCCTAATCCTTGTTCCTCCCCAGGAACTAGATTTTCAGTGATTCTCTCTCCTTTGGATGCAAATACTAGGCTTAACCCTGATTCATCCTGCAGAATTAGGACCACTTGAAAAAGAAATCATTCTTCTCATCTTTCCCCCTGTTGCTGCTGTTTGATGAAGGCGGGCAGAGAGAGAAGCCATGGTAAATGTGACCAATTGCAAGAGAATCAGAGGGTGGTTTGCTGGGTCCCAAGCCGCCTGCCTTTTACATCTCTGCTTAGTGTTCAAAATTCCTGGTATATGTGTGAGGTGGGGGAAGTAATGCTCTCTCTGAAATCAAACATCTGACAAAAGAGGTTTGAGAGGGTTAGACCTAAAGCCAAGTGAGGGCGATGGTAGTCCCAGCCTTGTTCTCTTGAAGAACATTCTGAGTTCCTTCTACCGTACCTGCACAGCCTGGGGATGAGAGGTGCCTGGGAAATGGGGGACTCTGCTTTATTGTAGAAGTCTAGGGCATTTTCCAAGGTAATTTTTCATTTTAATGAACTTCTTGCATCTGAATCACCTGAGAATCTGGTTAAATTGCATATTTTTGGTTGTTCCTGGAAGAACTGCTGAATGAGAATCTCAGGCTGAGGCCCAGGAATGCACTGCATATTTTAGCTATATTTCTGGGTGATTCATATGTACACTGGGTTAAGAAATTTCCTCTCATATAACTTTAACTCCTTTAACTGGAAGGAACATGATTGGAGTCTTTCATCAATCCCTTCTTGCCTCTTGCAGTTATACATGTTACATTTTTCAGGCGTGGGACTGTTGTTGATGGAGGTATCATCCCCCTGATTAAATCTCTTTGCTGCAATAAAAGGTTCAGCCCAATCTCCTCTGCTCCAGGATCTTTCTGGACTTTTCTTCTTCCTAAAATAGATTTTTGACTTCTCTAAGAATTTCCAGTATGGCTTCAGATTGATCTGTATATATACTAACTGTCCCCCTCTGGGGCCAACCCATGTGTTCCTCCTACCCTCCCCTTCTGAGGGAATTAATGTCTTTCATTATGTATGCGCTGTGATCTGCTAATCCAACGGCTCCTGAAATACCGAGGAGTGATTAGTTCAGCTTAGTAGTACGTCATGTTCCCCAAGGCTGGTGGCCACTCTTGCCCTGCCGGCAGTGACACATTGACTGTATTGATCCCGTTCTGGTGCTCTGTAAGCTGGGGAGCTGGTAGGGGTGAGCCCAGTAATGCTGCTTGTGCACTAGTGAGACTTCTACCTTCACATGCAAGGCTAAATTACTTTTGTCTAGAACAAGCTATGATGCAGGCAAACCTGAACTTGAGAGAAGCTCTTCTGTTCCCCCTATACCAGGGGAAACAAAGGGAGTCCTGGGGCTCACAGAAAATATGGCCTCATATGTACCTGGGACTGAGCTGGTGAATTTAGACAGGACTGAGGTTACACTGTTCTCTGGATAAACATGTGTAAGGGGAAAAGCATGTGGACTCGGCCTGGAAACAACTGTCTCCATCTTCCCTACAAATGAAAGTCTCATTTCGGTGTAGAAGAAGCATCGCCAAGCAGATGGCATGGACTGGGGAGGTAGAGAATGAGAATGATGAGCCTTCTTTGAAGCAACCCCTTTCCTTCCAGTGATTCATATTTTCTGACCTGCCACCCTCCGTTTTTTGTTTGTTTGTTTGTTTTTTCCTCTCTGCCTTGGGGCATAATACCCATAATTCTCCCACAGTGAAAGTGTTTCAGCACCTAGGAAGGGAAAGAAGGATCAAAGTTGAGGTTTTACCGTGCCAGGACCCCAAGCACCAGGTTGTGTAGCACAGGTAATAGTAACCTCAGATTCAAGGTCTTGAAAATCACTTAGGATGGCTGCCTCGTCAGCCTCATTCTGCTGGGACATCTTAGTTACCTTAGATTATTTGGGCTCCTCAGAGGTCATCCTTGAATGCCTCAGACTCCAAACAGGAAAGATTTTCCTTTCATCCAGAAATGTAGTGGTCTCTCTCCCATTATTTAAGTTCTGCAAAAAGGAGTGGTGTAAGCTTTCTAGTTCCAAAGCACCAGGGTTAGGCTCAGCAACCAAAGCTTCTCCACCTAATCAGAAGCTCTGCTTAGCAAAAGAGCACCCATCCTGCATCCAGACAGAGCTTGGAAACCACAGACAGCAGAAAGGCACAGTTTGGTTCAGCTTCTCAGCAGACACCCTCCCCTGGAGGTGGCCTCTCATTTAGTTGCACCTCAACAGGACATTTTCCTCCTCACCTCCAATAGGACATCTTATGGCCTTGGGAGGACTCAATGATTTGGCTTTGGGAATATGTAGCAGCCGTCCAGCTCTCCAGGGTACTAAATGGAGCCACTAAAGGTGTGCTAGTTGCTTATTCACCAGTTCTGGGTGACAGACTGTTATCGCCAGTCTTTTAATTACTCTAATAGTGCGGAACCCAATGTTAATACATCCTGCCTCTCACCTGACACCATCACCGATGTAATTGAAGATTTCTTTTTTACTTTTTTAAATAATAGAATCACATTATCTAAATGCACGGGCTTGGAAAGCAGCTTGATTATAGTGTCAGTGTGTGGGTGGAAGCGTAGAACTGCAAGATTCAGCCACTTGGTTTATTCCTGTTTGGGTCCGGAGAAAGGAGAGCTTGTCCTTCTGGTCTGCACGTATTCCCTCTTCTTTCCCCTTTCGCCTCAATTTGATAAGTGGGTTAAATCAACACCCTTGTCAGCTGGGATGTCCCCTGGGAGGGCGAGCTCCTCTCTCCCTGGGAGACTTGGGAACGGCTCCCTGTGGAGGAGCAGAGGTCCTTGCTGGCTCCAGTGTACAGGGAAGAGCCATAGTTGACGTACTGGGTACTCCCCCATCCCCTGGAGAGGCTGTGCTGCTGCGTGTCCCCAAGTCTGAGACCTGGAGTCCACTGGGCATCTGGGAGAGTGTGGGGGCAGGGTATGGGGGTGGGAGCTGAGAAGCGAACTCTTCGGGGCCCTCGGGAGAGGCTGATGTTAGGTATGAACGTATAAGGCATTGGCTTAGTGCAGTTTGGGCAATTTCGTCATAATCTGATGGCACCTGTAGGGATCTTTGCTTTTTCCAAGAGAAGACAGGGAATTCTTTGTTTTCTGCAGTGGTGGGGATCAGATGGAGGGAGGACCCTGGCTTTCCCTGGAGCCCTCTGAGTGATGGCAGCCTGCTCCCAGACACAAGATGGTGAGTGAAGTCAGGCAGTGTCAGCCCTGTCAATAGGCCCCCACCAGCCTGGCAGCCCTGCCCTCCAGGCACGGCCACTCGGTGTGCAGCCCAGTGTTCAGAACAGCAGCCCAGGCCCCAAGGACAATCCCCTGAAGATGTCTGGGGGCCAAAGTGAGTCCTGGGGCCTGTCCGTTCACTGGGCTCCTTTAGAACGTGCTTGCCCTTCTCCTCCCCACCCCACCTTGTTGTTGCTGTTTGGATTCCAAGTGGCCCAGCAGGGAAAGGTGTTAGGAATGAAGTTATTTTCGTTACACGCTGTATAATTGCCTCCTCCTTTTCCTGTTGCCCCAGGCAGCAACATCACTGGAGATTCTCCAGGAATCCTTGGTCTGGGGCGGTGGCTTACTCACAGTCTTCCTCAGAAGGGCTGCTTTTGACAAGGGGCCTGCTCACTAGAGCCTCCGTCACTGGTCTCAGCATCTCAGCAGCCAGCATTTCTCATGCACTTGCTCGTGCGGGGTGCTCTGCTGAGCGCTTGACACGTGTTTTTTATTTCAACTCTTGATGCTGCTGCAGCTCCGTGAAGCAGGCACGTCAGTATCCCCGTTTTACACAGGAAGAGGCACGGGCTTAGAGAGGTAGTGGCTTACACAAGGCCACAGGGCTAGTATGCGGGATGAGATTCAAAGCCAGACTGATGCTAAGGCAGTAGCTCTCTCTGGCCTATGTAAGTGGCACGCAGAATAAGAAAGGGAGGAGAATAAAAATAAGAAGGTGCTTTCTTTGATACACTGAGTGTCAATGAGCTTCGCATACGATACCAAAAAAGGAGGAGGAGCCAGCAGAGGGGAAAGGATGGATGAAATAACTTCTTGTGATTCTTAAAGTTGAGGACCATGGTAGAATTGTTGTTCTGGCCCTGGCCGGTTTGGCTCAGCGGTTAGAGTGTCAGCCTACAGAGCAGAGAGTCCCGGGTTCGGTTCCCGCTAAGGGCACGTACCTCGGTTGCAGTTTGTTCCCGGACCCAGTTGGGATGGTTTGGGTGGCAACCAGTCAATGTGTCTCTCTCACATCGATTTGTCTCTCTCTCCCTTCTTCCCTCTCTCCCTCCCACTCTATCTGAAGATAAATGCACAAATGTCCTCGGGTGAGGATTAAAAAAAAAAAGAAGTGTTGTTCCGTACCTGGATCTTGACCATCTTTGGATGAAATGCGCTGGAAGTGAACCTCAGCAGGCAATGTACACAGAGGGGACGGAGGCAGAATGGAAGGGCGGCAGGGTCACTAAGCTAGAAGACTTCTAACCTCACCATGCGTTTTATAAATGACATTTACCAACATTTTGTCCCTTATTTAAACTGTATAAAGAAAACCTAGAATGATGGTTAAGCCTGTGGGCTCTGGGGTTGGATGGCCAGAATATGAATCCTAGCTTTAATATTTACTAGCTGTGTTACCTTAAGCAAGTCGATTAACCTCTATCATCTTGGGCTTCTCATCTATAAGTGAGGATGGTGATACTGACCTCATTGTGTTACAGTGTTTAAGTCAATAGATACAATAGATTTGAAAGAGTCCCTAGCTAAGTACCTCGTAAATGGTAACTGTAATGAGTGTTACTATTAAGAAACTCCAGAGGGAACTTTTTAGCTGCTTTTCTGTTGCTCTAGTCAGCACCTGACTTTATAGCTCTGAAATTAAGCACGTTTCTAAGACTTTTACAAAATTCAAGCCTGCATGTCTTTCTTGCACTCTCCACTCATCTGCACCAGCTCTGTGGTGCTCAGCCCTCAGAAGTTCTTACTCGTCCTGGGTGACGGGTCCGGGTGGCTTGTCGTCTCTGGCTTAGGCTCAGCTGCTCTCCCATCCTCCCACATGCAAGCCAGGAGGTCAGTGGTCTTCATGGGGATGGCTTTGCACAGCCGGGTTTTTCTTCCTGGCTTTCCAGGTCCTTCCTCTGCTTCCCAAGGGTTGGAGCCTTCGTGATAGTCATTGTCACGTGCTGTGGTGCACTTGGGCACCGGCCATGTCCATTAACATGAAAAATGAGAACATCTGGGTGCACAAGGGTAAGGAGACTTCTTTCTTCTCCCCCTGTTGAGAGGGCCAAAGAACCTCATACTGGGAAGACCCCAAAGCTGGCAGAAATACATCTTTGGGGTCATTGATGACAGGAGTAAATGCCACTTATTTTTTTGGATGAAGTAGGGTCCTGCCTGAGAAAAGGATGTAACACAATAGTTTCTAGCACACTTCTACCCTGAAAGCTGTTCATTGACTTTGGCTTTAAAAATTTTTTTTTTCTTATTGATTTTAGAGAGAGAGTAGGTGAGATGGAGAGAGATAGAAACATCGATGAGAAAGAACATTGATTGGCTGCCTCCTGCATGCCTCCCCCTGGGGATCAGGTCCACAATCTGGGCATGTGTCCTGACCAGGAATCAAATTGGGGGCCTCTTGGTGCAGGGTCGACACCCAACCACTACGCCACAGCAGCCGGACGACTTTGGCTTTTTTCTTTTTCCGCGAATCTTTCCTTTGAGAGGACCCTTTCTTAATTGATGCAGCTACCACTGACCACTTGAAAAGGCTTGCAATCCAGGGAAGCTGGGAGCTTTCGGAGGGCATGGCAGGGCTCCATGTCCTGGTCATCCTCCTCGAAGCATGCGGTCATTCCTTTCTTGGATTCTGAGCTCCCTCAGCCCTTACACTCATTTATGGCACAACCAAGAAAAGAAGTGTACCAACAAGCAGAAATTAGCACCCGGAGTCCCAAGAAGTAGATGCCAGGCCCCCCAAAGAAACGAAGGTATTTTCATAGACATCTTTCCTTGGGTAACTGCATGGCTGCAGCCTGGGTCACTCTAGATGATAGTGGCACAAAGTCTGCCCTTCGGCCAGTCTTCTCTGGTGAGTTGGAGGGAGGTGGTGGGAGGTGATGACTGCTGTCCACAGAGCCATGCTGCCCTCCACACATTCTGAATCCTCCCTTAGTGCCATTCTGTGGCAGTCACACTCCAAGATGGCCCTTGATGCTCCCTGCCTGTTAGTGTCAACGTTTCTGTGTAACCTCCTACACTGAGCAGGGCAAATCTGTGTACACCAGCAGAATGCCTAAATGGCAGGCTGTGACTTGAAGATAGGTCGTAGAAGATATCATGACTTCAACCCTATTCTTCCTTGGATCACTCATTCTGGGGAAAGCCAGCTGCCATGTCATGAGGAAGTCAAGCAGTGGTGTAGAGAGGCCTGCCTGGCAACTAACTGAGGCCTCCTGCCATCAGCCACATGATGGACCGTCTTGGAGCACATCCTCCCTCCCTGGACACCCCTTCAGATGCTTGTGGCCCCTGCTAAGGTCTTAATTGCAACCTGCATTTTTGTTGTTGTTGTTGTTAATCCTTACCCGAGGTTATTTTCCCATTAATTTTTAGATAGAATAGAAGGGAGGGAGGGTGAGAGAGAGAGAGAGAGAGAGAGAGAGAGAGAGAAAGAGAGAGAGAAACATTGATGTGAGAGAGACACATTGATTGGTTGCCTCTCACATAACCATGACCAGGGCCGAGGATCAAACCTGCAACCCAGGTACATGCCCTTGATTGGGAATCGAACCCGTGACCCTTTGATCTATGGGCCGACACTCTAACTGCTGAGCCAAATCGGCCAGAACTTAACTACAACCTTTTGAGAGACCCTGAGCTAGAACCACCCACCTGAACTGCTTGAATTCTTCACCCATAGACACTGTGAGATAATAAATGTTTGTTGTGTTAAGTTGCTAGGCTTTGCAATAATACATAACTAATACACATTCTGAAATTATTCATGAATTCATTCAAACTCGTCTTCTACAATGACACAGAATCGGTTCCCTACCCATGTACAAAGATGGATTCCTCGTGCTGGACCAAAACTGCCTCTGTGGCTTCAAGGGGAGCCCTCTGTCTTGTTATTCTGAGACTGGAAAGTGTTCATGCGTCACACACTGTGGCCATGAACCTCTCAGTCATTATCTTTCCAGACCGGGCTACTGATTTCTATGTTCTTCCTCCTGTACTCTCTTCTCTGAATGTCTGGTATGATAGCCGTTCAATTGCACCTTGCTTTTAATTATTTCATTGAATAAATATTATCGAGCACCTACTATGTATATACTAGGCATCCATCTTGGTTGAAAATACATCAGTGAGCAAAACAAAGATCCCTGCTCTTTTGGAACTTGCATTGTAGTGGGAGGAGAAAACTGGTAAAAATAAATATAAAAGTAAATTATGAGTACATTAGTAGGCAATTAGTACTTGGGAAAAGAAAAACCAATCCATCAGAGTGAGATGATGTGGGTGCTGAGGGGTGAAGAGAGAAGTTTGCATATTAAACAAGGTGGGCAGGCTGGACCTCACTGAGGACGTGACATGCGAGGACAGACTTCGAGGATGTGAGAGAGTGAGCTGCCCAGATGCCAGGGAAGAGCATTCGGGCAGGAGCACCATCCAGTCTGCATGCATTGTGAAGCATTTTAATAATTGTCTTATTCCCTATGGAATAATTATAATACTACTCTGCATTTGCAACTCCCTTTTAATTTAAAAAATCCATGAGGCAATAGTTATCTCTTTGGTTGATAAATCACTTCCACGTACCCTATCCCTATTGGTCCTTGCAACCCCTGTTATAACCCCGATTCTGCAGATGTGGCCAGTGAGGCTCACAGAGCTGGGAAGTACTGCAGTTACTGCCTTAGGACAGCTCTATGCCCCTTTCTCATATGACCATCTTTTGTATCCTCACCCAGGGACATTTTGTTCATTTTTAAAAAATTGATTTGAGAGAGAGAGAGAAAAATATCAATGTTAGAGAGAAACTTCAATCAGTTGCCTCCCATAGGTACCCCAATTGGGGATTGAACTGAAAACCTAGATGTGTGCCCTGACTGGGAATAAAACCCACAACCTTTTGGTGCATGGGATGATGCTCCAACCAACTGAGCCACCCGGCCAGGGTTCTTCTAGGACCATCTCAATGTGTAATGCTGATCTTTTCAATTGCACATGTCTGTCTGTCTTCCTCGCTAGACAGATCTCCCTCATAGTCTGTTTCCTACGTCTTCAGAGTCCATTGTAACCTAAAATGGTGCTAAGCACTTGGTAGTTACGTTAACCCTTGAGTAAGTGGGTGAGTGAGTGAAAGGTGGGTGTGGAAGGTGAGTGATGGCTTACTTCTCCATGGCTGCGCTTACTTGAACAAGAGTGTCTGGGAGTGGCTGGGGCGTCCTCTACAGGTCCAGCGGGTCAGCAAGATGCTCAGACCTTCTCTTTCATCTTCAGCGAGCGCTCTCTGCTGACCTACATTACAGTTTGGCTGGAAGTTCTTCACAGTTGTCATAGGACTTAGAGCCTACTTCCCTGAGACACTCCCACAGAGAAGAGGGTGTTGGGAGAGCTGTCAAGGAAACGTATGCACATGTGTTGGTGCAGGTCAGCCTGGGGACCTGCAGACAAACACGATGCACCGGTCTTTGGAGCCCGAGTGGTTTGTTTTGAATCTGAGATTTAAAGTTTGGGGAACTGGGCTGATTCTTAGTTTAAAAGGTACAGATAAGCATTACTTACCTAAGAGTCTTCAAAAGCAATAACAATTTGAATCTATATTTCCCCAAATCACTTCTAAAAAATGTGATCCCCACCCCTCCCCAGTATCATAAAATGATTCAGAAGGTGACCTTGGAAGCCAGACTGTTGTAGACTCAGGTGTGTGCTCCGCCAGGAAACAGCTGTGTGACCTCAGTCAAGCTACCAGAACCCCTTTGAAGTTCAGGGCTTTTTCCTGCATAAAACGGAGGTGACCTTGGCTCTTGCTTGCGAGGGTTGTGCGTAGTGTTTAGCCCAGCCCCTGACGCATGGCACGCCCTACGTGAACACTCACGATCATTCTTCCTACAATTGGGAGGCAGAGAAGTGTCTAAGGTCCCTCCCGCATTTTAGCTTCTCTCCTCTGGAGGGAAGACAGACGTCCTTGCCGGTGAGGAATTAGACGCGGAGGGATTGACTCAGAGTGTCCACGGAAGAGCCCGTGTCCTGAGCGGCAGAGCCGGGCTGGAGCGTGTCTCTGCCGGGCCCTCCACCGCACCTGCTGTTACCCCTCAGCGTGCCGCGGGGCATTCAGGGAGGTCAGAGGAGCTAAGTGCTCAAGAGGGGCGTTTGAAGGGGGCTAGTACCAGGGGAGGCCAGAGGCCTTGGCAGGGGCCGGGCTGTACACACTGGGGCCTTGCGAGGGGACCAGACGATAATAAGAGGCCATTTTGAAGGGTCGGGCTTTAAGTTGGAGAATAATTCAATGGACTTCATTTTTATCTCTTAAAAACATCACAGAGGCAGCCTTGCTGAGAAATGGTGGTAGAAATGCAGGAGTAGAAGAGGAGCAGTTAGAGCTTCAGCCGGGCGGGCGGGGAGGCCGGGGCTGCACCGGGGCCGTGGCGATGGAAAGGCACGTGCGACTTGCTCAGCTATTTAAATCTAACAGACCTGGCGTTTGATAGGCTGTGGGGGCTGAAGGCACGGGAGAAGCCAAGAAGACTGAAGGACAGTAAAACAAGGAAATTAGGGGTATTGGTAGAGTGCCTGAACATTGGGGGTATTGAGAGCACGGGACATTGTTGAGGATCAGAATTAGCGGGCTGATGCGGCAGCGAGTCAGAGACACGGTGCTTGGGGTAAGCAGGCGGCTGAGCTGGGATGCGGAGGCAGTTGTGGTCACAGTGGGGTAACTGAGTTTCTGATTTCAGAGGGGAGCAGTCCCGCGTGATGAAGTGGGGGGTACTTGGAAGGGACAGGATCAGGAATTGAGAGGCCAAGATGTTAGAAGCTGATTCCATCCAAGTCAATGGCAGGACTAGGTGCCAAGGTCTTCAGTGAAGGAAGGAAATGACCAGGAATCTGTGGATGACCATGACAGGGACGGATGGGGGACATAGATGGGTGGCATGCACCTCGAGAGGCCAGTCTTTACGAGAGGGCAGAGACGGTCGTGCTGAGACGGGGTGTACGGATGTCTCCTGGGGGGCTGCTTTGAGTGGAGGCCGGGAAGCACGGGGCCCACTTCTGTGACACGGCACACACCCCTTCGAGATCCCGCCACGGCTGTTCTCTCCTGCTCCCTCTCTAGCTCATGAACGCACTGGGTTACGTTCCCTTCTTTAGCTGCAGAGAATGGGAGCAAAAGGGGAGAAGAAAGAAGCCAGGAGGGTGGCAAGTGGGTGTAAAGATGTCACTGGGAGATGCCGGGGGGGTTACAAGGAAAGGGGAAGAAAAGGGTCTGTGGACATTTTTTCCTTTGCATTCATTCTACCACTGCCAACTTTTGATGCTGTGTTCTTGCCCTGGCCGGAGAGCTCGTTGGTTAGAACATCATCCTGATATGCCAAGGTTGCAGGTTTGATCCCTGGTCAGCGCACATATAAGAAGCAACCAATACATGCATAAATAAGTGGAATAACAAAACAATGTTTCTCTCATCAAAAAATAAAAATGAAATAAAAGAACATGTTGTTTTCTCTGCCTTAATTCTCCAGCCCTTGACATTAAAAGCTAACTTCTAACCAGCCTCTAAAACTGAACACAGTCGTCACCTCTTCCAAGGAGCCTTCCCTGATTTTCCCACTACACTGTCTCACCAGCCTGGCTAATGACCCCTCCTCTCTATTTCCAAACTTTGAAATGTAGGATTTATTATACTATATTATGATTGCCTGTTTGCCCACTAGGTGGTAAATCCCTTGAAGGTGGGTGTGGAGTTCTTACCTCTTCAGGCTTAGGTATCAGCCCTCTGCACTGTAGGTGGTGGGACTGTGATCAGAGGATCCCCCACAGACACACACAATAATAAGACAGGAGGGCACAGTGTCTTCTGCTGATCCTTTAGAACCCCCCATTATTAAGGCAGGCTCAAAAGTCCCTCTAGCAAGTGGTCTAGGCTGGCGAGAGCCCAGCATGTCAAGGTTGCAAGGCACCTTAGGGACCTGGACTAGCTCCTTATGCGCAGATGAGAAAACTGCCCAGAGCGGTAAGCAATGTATCTAGAGTCTTGTGGCTGCTTAGAAGGACCAGACCCAGACCTGGGCCTGCCTATGACCCAGCCCACTTCCCACTTCACCACACCTGTGCCCTGCACTGTGCCCGATAGCCAGAGATGGTGTTTGCCACACTGCTTGGCCTCAGACAGCTTTACCAAACCTTCTCGAAATTCACCAGCTCCAAAAATCATCTTCTCGTTCTTTCTTTCAATGTCTGGGTCAGATTGCTGATTTGGGGACCTTTGTCAGTCAGCTCTATTCTGTTGCCTGGGAAACGCAGATAAGTGCACGAAGTGAAGTGCCGATTAGGACCAAGTTGGTTCTTTTACGTTTTGAGGGGCTCACAGCTTCGAGTAGCCATCAGCACTCCCATTTCTCACGAAGCCGAGTGTAGGCAAGCTAGTGCTCAGTGCAGTGGACGACAGGCAGAGCCTTTGGGTGCTGGATTACTATCGTGAATGATGGTAATGAGGTGCACGGATAACTCGTTAGTCAGGTCTGAGCAGGGCAGCAAGGCGGGGACAGGAGAAGGGGTCGTTCCCTGCCCTATACGGAGCACATGGTTGGCAGGAGGTAGGCTGTCAGTAAACAGTTGCTGCATGAATGAAGAACGAATGAACGAGGGAAGGAAGGAAGGAAGGAAGGAAGGAAGGAAGGAAGGAAGGAAGGAAGGAAGGAAGGAAGGAAGGAAGGAAGGAAGGAGTGCTGTTCCCTTGCAGAGCAGGCTGACGCTTGCTCCAGAGCTGATACATCACATCTTAGTAGGGCTGGGCTCCACTACCCTGAAGGAACTGAAGGCGGGCAGCCACCCTGCAGAAAGCAGACGTCCATTGCCTTCCTTCTAAGCCTTTGGCTTGTCTTCTAAATGGGATTCTCTGCACCCCGGGGCATCGGGAAAGTGTCCAGAGGGAGAGGGGGAGGGGACAGTCCTCTCCGAGAGTGCACAGCTGTGATCCTTAAACGGCACAGGAACGTGTAAGCCGAGGACCGGGTTGGTTTCCTAGGGCAGCTCTAACAAAGCATCACGAACTGGGGGCTTCGCACGACAGAAACATGCTCTTCAGTGCAGGAGGCTGGGCGCCTGGGCGAAGGTGTGGCAGGGCTGTGCTCCCCCCAGAGCTCGGGCTCCTCCTGGCCTCGCCCAGCGCCTGACTCTTTGGCTTGTGGCAGCACACCCGTCGCTGCCTCCATCCTCACAGGGACTCTCCCCATGTCTCTGTCTCCTCTCCTCTTCTTGTAAGGACACCAGGTACTGGGCTCAGGGCCCACCCTAATCCAACATCATCCCATCTCGAGCCTTAACTATTTAATAACTATTCTTAATTATATCTGCAAACACCCTATTTCCAAATAACATTTGGAGGTTCTGGGTGTTCATGAATTTGGCGAGGGGGACACTGTTCAGCTGCCGCAGGGAGCTTCCTGCCTTGCCGGTTCCTGGTCCCTGTAGACACCTCTGGCCTCTGCCAGGGCAGGACCATTTTCCTGCCTGTCACCTGTTCTTGAACAGCTGCCTGCTTATCTAATTGAAGCCTCATCTCCTGAGTTAGAAGGCAAATAAGGACAAGAAAGCAAGCAATTAGTGTGACTGGGAGCGCGGGATCAAAGGGGATTCACTGACCTGCTGGCACCACGCTTAGGAAGAGGGGAGTTTGGAGAAAGAGACAGGATGGAAGGGGGTCCCTTGAGTGTTCCAGAAAGGGGAGGCCTGTGGGAACCTGGGTCCTGCAGCGCTTGGAAGGTGGAGGCTGGGAGCTGATACGAAGTGCCTCACCTAGTGGTTAGGAACGGAGGGGTTGGAGTTTTTCACTGGGCACTCACTCCCGGGCACTTACTACTTTTATTATATGCCTCCTCTGTGTCAGCAACTCAGCCTGGTGCTCCCATTTCACAGATGAGAACACTGAGGCTCCAGTAGGCCAAGAGAATTATCCAAGGTCCCCGAGGGCAGAGCCAGGACCAGCACCCAGATCTCCTGACTCTCGGTGTACCTCACACTCAGCCGTGTTCTCTCCCACCCTCGCGGAGATATCTCCCCGCATCTGGACTGGGCGTGGCTTTGCACGGAGCTGCTCCCTGCTGTGGAGGGGTGGAGGCAGAAGGAGGGGTTCACAACTCCTGCCCCCAGCTCAGCCTTGCGGGGGTGGAGGAAGGGAGCTGGGTGTCTCCCTGAGAAAGGGGGAGAGCCAGGACCTCAGGCAGAAGCTAGTGGGGAGCGGCTCTGACACAAACCCCACGGAGCCCCATCCTAAGTTTGCCCCCCAGTCGGCCAGTCCTCGAGGACCTAGGAGATGCTGATGGTGCTGGGAACTTTCTGGGCCCTTGGCATGGATCACATGCGTGCACCCGAGGAGCCCACAGCCTTGCAATTCACCTCCTGCGGTCCCTCCTGAGCAGTCACCCGGGAACTGCAGCACCGTGGAGCCTCTCCCGGCGGGGCGGGCGGCCGTCGGAGTCCGCTCTCCCGGGCTTTCCAGGGCGGACGCTGCTCCGCCATGACCTGGGCCCGAGTGCGTGCTCAGGAACTGTGTGTTCAGTGACTTGAGGGAGCCCCCGAGAAAGTGTGCCTCCTCACTGTGCCTGGCAAGGGGCTCAGCAAAGGGTTTCCAAGAAGCTGCTCTCTCAGCCCAGCTGTGGGACTTGAGGCCTTTGAGGCTCAATCGGGGGCTTGGCTTGGGGCCTGTACCAGTTCCCTGAGCACCCAGAATGCCAGGCCTCCTGGCCTCTCGGCATCTCTCTCCGCCCCTGGGCAGTCACCTGCCCTCCACAGCATCAGCCGGCTCTGTCTCCATGGCAATGCCATGGCCCGGGAGTCTGTGGTACTGGTGGAGGGAGAGGAGGGAAAGGGCAAAGGCAGCAGCACGTGTGACCAGCAGTGACGCTGCAGCCGGCCAGGGAGGTGCTGCCACGGAGGCTGGCAATGAGGGGGGCTGCGGCTGAGGGCCCCTGGACACCCCTTTGTCAGAAAAGGAGCCAGGAGCTCGTGAGCAGCTGGCGGAGTCTCTGTCCTTTCGGAGGCTGGCAGCTCAGTCATCTCCTTGGGTGGTACCTGGACAGTCCAGCTTGGGGCAGAACTCAGATGCTCCGTGGCCCAGGGAAACCCCCCCCAGCTGGGCGTTCCCACAGTCTTCCCCTCCGAGTCCTGCCCTGCCCCTGTTTCGCCAGACAGTGGATGTCTCCTTCCATCCGAGTGCCTGCCTGCGACAGTCACATGCTCCACGGGGCTGAGCAAGGCCTGGAGCAGGCAGGGGCACCAGCCAGCGCCTGCTGGGTGAGCACAGCAACGGTGCTGGCTGCCTCCGCCCTGCCAGCGCCTGGCCGGCTGGACTGTAGTGATGGTCAGAGGAGCCACTGGTCTGAAGACAGTCAGTCTGCTCGTGCCTCTAAGCATAACCTCTGAGTTCCAGGGCTCAGACACAGAGACCAGGAAAACCCAATGGACACAAAAAGTAAAACAAAACGTAGAACCAGAACCCGGTATATTTCTGCCAGACCGCGGCACTGCTCCTGGGAGCCCGCTGCCCGGGTTCTGGGAGATCTGGCTGCTGCTTCGCTGGGCTCTCTTCCTCTGCAGGCTGGACCCAAGGGGGCCTTTATGGGGTCTAGAGAGTCAGGAGACCTGGGTTCCAGCCTCAGTGCCCACTCTGTTAAAGAGAAAAAAGTCTTCCATTTGTTGAAACAAGCACTAGAGAAGATGCATTTAGGCCTATTGCGACAGGTGTGAAGACTGGCAGGAGGGGAGAGAGGTCACCTCAGCTCCGAATGTACAGGGACAGCTGGGATTTATGGCCAATGAGCAGAATGAGGGGGTCGGTGGATGGAAAATTGCTAAGAGGAGTCATCAAGGGTCAGGAGAGTCTTGCTAAATGGACTCAAAGGATCCTTGCTGAAGGCAGGCCAGTGGGGTCAGGTACCAAGGCCAGGCAGGTCCAAGGCAAGGCCCAAAGATGAGGCCTCGGTGTAGGGAGTGCCCGGGGGAGCCTGGCTAAAGTTGTTCAACCCTAATCGGGTGGTCTAGGCCTATTTAACCTCTCTTGTCCTCTGATTCCTGTTTCTGAGACGAGGGGATGGGATCGGATGAGGTCCCTCCAGGGGGACAGACTGTTTCCACCAACATCTGCTGTCGGCATCCCTCCCTTCGCCCAGACCTGCATTCGAAAGTCACAGATGTTGCTGTGAAACATCTCCTATGCAGGTGTTAGTTTTATGATCCGATGCTTTCTTGCCTGCGGGAATGTTCAATATACCCACATGAATACTATCTACTATTTAAAAATACTGGCTATGCTAGGTTACAGATGGTGCGTATCGTCTTGGCTCCGTGTCAGCCGTGAGACAGGGCCTCTCCCGTCCCTGGTGTTCAGTGCATCGCAGACCTTGCACATGTGTATAGTGAACGTGTGAACGAAAGAATGTGTACATGCCAAGCATTCAGAACTTGGATGAGTTGGAGACTTCCTTTAAATACTCAAACACTGGCCACAGAGCTGTGCACCAGAGTGGGCATTCAATGGCTGCTGATTCACATGTTTGCGTGCGCGGGCGCACACTAATACAGTCGCCCTCGTTTATCGCGGTTAATCCGCTCCAGACTCGAGCGGTTGCACCTGGCGTTGACGGATTCCGGGGTGCTCGAATACATAGGCCCACAGTCCATACGCACAGTAATTTTAATTTTAATTGTAATGCAGGGGTGTATAATTGACTCAGACAGCCATGTGCTGTATCATTTCACTGTCTTGATCAACTTTTTAATGAATATATTTGAAAAACCACGATAGAGCGAAGCCGTGGAAGTCGGGGCGCGAAGTGGCAGGGACGACCGTCCATAACCAGTGCTTGCTGGGGGCGGTGGACACACAGCAGCATTTGTGATGGGCCAGCACCTTTGTTCCGGATCATGACTGACACGTGTTCTCTCGACGGCATCGGCGTGGCCATCTCGGCTGATGCACAGAGGAAGCAGTGACCCTGTGCGGGTGATCCCCGTGGATCTTCATCAGCACCCGTGAAGGGGGTGTTTCCACATTAGCAAATACCACGTGAGAAGCAGTAAACACAGCGCTTTTGTCACTTGCTCCTGGTGGTATTTGTGGCCCCCACCTGGCATTCTGTGTCACTGATATGGGCCAGAGATACAGGGCAGGAAGCAGAGTCTGGGCACAGACTAGGAAATTGATGAGAGAAGCATTTATTAAAAGATAAAGCCTAGGAAACCATTTTTCTAATTTAAAAAATAATTATGTGTGTGTTACAGGGACATGTGTGTTTATTTACAAAAACTGCAAAATCCTCAGCTTAGACACGTTTCACCTGCTGAGCGATGGCCTTAGGCGGTAGTTTTTCTTTCTTTTATTTTCCTCACTCGAGGACACTTTTTTTTTTTTCTTTTATCTTCAGATAGAGCAGGAGGGAGAGAGAGAAAGAAACATTGTTGCAAGAGAGACACATTGAGTGAGTGGTCCCCACCCACACGACTCCATCCCTGCCGGCGCAAACTGCAACCAAGGTACATGCCCCAGGCAGGAACTGAACCCGGGACTCTGGTCCGAGGACCGACGCTCTAACCACTGAGCCAAACCGGTCAGGGCAGCAGTAGTGTTTCTAATTGCAGATCTTGGCTGTGCCCCCAGCTGGAGGGAAGCCCCACAGGTTGCTAAGAAACCTTTGCATTTTGCTCTGCCCTTTTAATCCCTTCTATTTGGTCTTGCCTCCCCACCATCAGTGCACAGGTCTTCTGTGTCCCTCCCAACCCCGGCTGGTCCTAGCCTGTTCTGCCCTGTGTCCAGTGAGCAGTCCTGGGAACCAGAGGCTGCGGCCAGGTGGCACTTCCAGGGCTGGGGCAGTCATTGGCTCAGGCTCTCTGAGCAGGACCAAGGTGACAAAGCCTATCAGCTGCTTGGAACCTCCACCTGCAGAGGGACCAGGACCAGCATCAAGCCAGCAGGCCGGAGAGCTGCCACTTGGACAGCACGTAATTTCCAAATTAGGTGTTTCAGGGGCCTGGGTTTTGCAGTGCAGACAGAGCACAGAGGCGGCTCTGGCAGAAGCGGCAGGAAAGCAGGCACATGGAAATCTCACATGGACGCTGGTGATTTCATTCATGGGCAGCTGGGCCCTGGGCTTTCCTCTCCCCCTTTCATTTAGATGCAAATGCAGATTTTGTTCCAGGGCAGCACCAACTGTGGTCCTGGTTCTGGGGGGGTGGTGATGATGGGGCATTCCAGCTGCTGGCTTCTGAGGGGAGTCAGTTACAGCAGAGCCCGGGGGAGGCGCAGGAGGCGCAGGAGCCAATAGAGCTGGAGCTGCTAAGAGCCAGTTCTGTTGTGCTCTTTCAACTCCGAACACAGAAGTGCTGCCAGCCTTGGAGATGACACCACAAGTTCCCTGCCTGGAAGCAGACAGAAGCGTCCCGTCCAAGGAGTGCTGTCCAGGAGAAAAGGGTCATTGTTCCTACTGCCGAGAATTCCCTTTCTTCTGGTTTACCTGTGCTTTCTGTGATAGAATGGCTAAGTGAATATTCATTCAATACAGCAGTTCACTTTACTAAACACATGTCCTTTAACCGCCCAGCCCACTGAGGGAAGGGATACCATCTCTATTTTATGGCTGTGGTCACTGAGCCTCACGGAGGAGCACTTGTCCAAGGGAGGGGACAGTGGGGCAAGTGGGCACAGCTCCCTCTGCCCTCCCAGCAGCTCCAGGCACTCACCTGCCCCTCCCACTCGGTTGTGAGCTTTGAGAAGGAACATGGTCACCTCGGTGCCCCCGGTGCCCCCGTGAGGCATGAGGTGGAGCCAAGGGCTTTGCACACAGCAGGGGCAGACGCATGACTGTTCGATGAATGCATCCATTTTTAGAATTCCTACGAAACTGCTTGGCCCTGTCTGAACTAGTCATGGAGACTCGGGCAAGTTACGAATATTTTGTGTCTGTTTTCTTCATAGGAGAATCTGGATGACAGTCACCTCTGGGGCTGGTGGAACCCTCAGGTTAGTCTCCGGCCCAGTGGCTTCGTGGAGATGGCTGCCTCACTGAGGGCCCGTGAGCTCTGCGGTTCAGTCATTCTTTGGGGGGGCAGAGAGGGAGAAGAAGGTGAATTCCATTTGGAACCACCATTAATTTATTTTTTTTCTTTTCTTTTCTTATTTATCATCTTAACCCTATTGGAGCCTACAGTTCAGTAATGTCAAGTGTATTCACACTGTTGTATGCTGGATCTCCAGAACTTTCTCAGCTTGCACACCGTACCCATCAAGCACCACCTCCCCATTTCCTGCACCCCCAGCCCCTAGCAACCACCATTTCGTTTTCTGTTGCTCTGAGTTTGACTACTTTAGATGCCTCAGTGAGTTCATCAGACCGTATCTGTCTTTTTGTGACTGGCTGATTTCACTCAGTATAATGTTCGTAGCATGTGTGAGAGTTTCCTTTCTTTCTAAGATTGGATAACATTCTATTGTGTGTATACACTGTGTTTCATCCCTTGATGGAAACGTGGGTTGCTTTTGCCTCTTGGCTACAATGATGCTGCTCTGAACACGAGTGTGTATCCCTTCAGGATCTGCTTTCGGGTCTCTGGACGTACAACCAGAAGCAGGATTGCTGATCAGGGTTAGTCTATTTTTAATTCTTTGAGGCACCTATGCATTTCCTCTAGCAGTGTTCAGGGTTCCAATTTCTTTAAATCCTTACCAACTCTTGTTATTTTCTCCTTTTAAAAAGTGGCCATCCTATAAATGTATACCCCTACCTCATGCCTGACACAAAAATTAACTCAAAGTGGATCATGGACCTAAATATAAGAGCTAAAACGGTCAAATTCTTACAGGAAGACCTAGGGTTCGTCTTCATGTGTCAGGCAGTGGTTCCCTAGCTATGACACCAAACTCACAAGCAACAAAAGAGGAAATAGGTAAATTAGACTTCATCACATTTAAAATACCTGTGCTTTTCCAAG
This sequence comes from Molossus molossus, assembly GCF_014108415.1. Taxonomy (NCBI): domain Eukaryota; kingdom Metazoa; phylum Chordata; class Mammalia; order Chiroptera; family Molossidae; genus Molossus; species Molossus molossus. The sequence continues at coordinate 6,653,096 of NW_023425348.1, read as the reverse complement.
GACTCCATCACAAAAGGGAGGAGATTGATAAGGGACTAGTATCCAGAATACATAAAGAACTCATACAACTCAATAATAAGAAGAGAAATAACCCAATTATAAAATGGGCAAAAGATTTGAACAGATAATCCTCCAAAATTTTTTTATAAATAAATAGATAAATAATTGATGAATAACTAGTGGCCACCCCAATGCTGTAAGCTGATATCTCTCTGTGGTTTTGAGTTTCGTTTTCTCTCATGACTAGCAGTGTTGAACATCTCTTCGTAGGTTCATTCATTCTTCATAGAAATGAACAAGGACTCTCAGTGAGGATAATGAAGAAGGTGGTTATCATGGGGTTCCCACAGATCTTGGACTGGGCCTGGGGAGCCCGATGTTTAAAGAGACTAAGTAGAAGGTGAAACTTTCCTCTTTCCTCTTCAGCTGAACAAGATACGAGGCTGCACTCGGACCCACAGGGCCCTGACAGGGAAGGGCCATAAATCACAGAGGGAAAAGCCAGGGCCTTGGAGTGACCGAGACAAATTCTAACCCTAAATCTGCCTTCTCTGGTCATGTGACTTGGAGAAAATTACTTAGTCTGTCTGAACTGGAAAATAAAATATTGTGAGCAATCCTCATGGTTGTGCTCTGGTAAATGTTCTAACAACCAGCTCTCAGGAAAAGAGCAACGTTCTGATTTGTCGCATTTGCCGATTTCACCGTGTAAATACTCAAACAGGGACGGGGTGGTGGCGACGTCCTTGAAGGCAGCGTAGGGGGGCAGGTCCGCACAGCCGCTCCAGCACCTTTCCCGGTACCCGCTTCTCCATCGGCGTTAGCTTCCTTCCTCTCCTCCCCGCAAGGTGACCTCGCTAATCGGAAAGCTTGCCCAATTCTCCATGTTTATGCAACAGACAGATACTGAGCGTCTGTTAGGTCCAAGACCCTGCCCTAGGAGAGGGTACAGGGCATAAGGAACAGGGAGGGGATTTTTTAAGCCTGTGACCTGGCCTGGCCTTCAAAGACTCCAGCCTGGTTAGACCTTCCCATGTGCTGTCCTCTGTCGCATGTCACGTTTTAATCACCTTGTACTTGTCTGTTTCCCTGAGCGGGGGTCTTGAAGACAATGACTATGTCTTATGTTGATGTCCACATTGCCTAGCACTTGGAAAGCATTCAATAAATATTTGTTCAAAGGTTTCATAAGCTTGAGGCCGGCCTGAGGAGGCACAGCTAACACATCTGATACATTGGGGATAACACGAGATGATGGTCAGTCAGGCTCACACGGCTTTTCCTTTGTAAGAACCCTACTGCTTCGAAGCATCTTCAGTTAAAATAGTTAACATGCACTGAATGCTAGACATCAATAATCACCCAGCACGTTATCTCATTTAACCTTTGCAACAACTCAATGGAGTAATATTGCAATTATCACCACCCCATTTCATACACGTGTAAAATGAGCAGCGGCAGTGAAGATTTCCCAACATGTATTGTTGCTATTGTATGTATAGGGCCAGGATGCGAACCTCAAACTTGCTTCTTGCTGCCCCAGGAAGTAGAGAAGGGCATTGTTACTCCCATTTCATCGGAGAGGGAGAGAGAGATTAAGTGACTTACTCAGAGGCACACAGCTAACAGGCTGCAGAACGGGGATCGAGACCCAAGCCTTCTAATGGCATAATAAAGGGTAGTGCAAGGCACTGTACACAACAAACCCCTTCAGAGACGGCAGCACCTCGGATGTCACATGGGCAGGGAAGTCTTTTAGAAAATATGGGGCTTGCATTGTCCCCTGGGGAGCTGGGGTTGACTTGGATCGGCAGATGTTATCCCTGTGTTCTCTAACCTGCACATGTGTGCACACACTCACACACACACACACACACTCACACACACACACACCCCAGCGGTCCTGCCTCCTGATCCCCAGAGTGGAAAGCAAGGGGTAACATAGACCAGTCGCCCCGTGGGGACCGCAGAAGTGCTCTGCAGCTCCCTCCTGCATGATGCTTCGTTATTTACATAAAGGCTCCACCGGCCCCCAGGCTGCCGGATGGCACTGACCTTTCTCATGGTCTTCATCTCTGACTCCTAGGGAGGATGTCATGCTTTCAGTTACTTGGAAAGTCCTGTGTCCCACATGTGACCTGGAATCAGCCACCTCTCACTTTGAGGGCAGCAGTGTGACCCCAGAGGCTGAGCCTGAGGCCATGCACGGCGGTCAGATGAGGAAGCGTGTCACTTGTCCTACAGGCAGGCCGGTGTGAGCCCGGAGCACTGGGCTGGCGGGGAGCCAGCTGAGGGAGAAGAAATGATACAGTCCGTTCACTCGGCCTCTGGACCATCCCCCTGCTGGATCTCCCTGTGTTTTCTGAAATCCTCACCAAGGACCAGCTCAGAGAGAAAGAGAGAGAGAGAAACATTGATCGGTTGCCTTCCATACATACCCTGACCAGGGGTCGAACCCGAAACCCAGGTGTGTGCCCTGACTGGGAACCGAACTGGCAATCTTTTGGTGCGTGGGATGATGCTCCCACCAACTGAGCCACTCTGGCCAGACAGTGCTTATTTTTGAGTCATGCAAACTGTTCAAGTAGTAGTTTTCAAAAGGTTAAACACGTATTTCTCAAACAATCACATGCGAAGGATTTACCTAACTCATTAGTTAGAGAACCAGCCAGGTGACAGAGCTGAATGTATCAGTGGGGAAAGGAAGGACGCTGGGGTGGGGTTGCTGAATCAGACACGAAACTTATTCCTCTCTTACAAGGCGACAGAATCACGAAGTTTGGGATTATCTTCTGTACTGCATGGAGGTCACTCAAGCATGTTACCAATTCTCACCCCCCGACCTGTCTTGCAGGTGGGCCCCTTGGACAGTAAACAGAATAAGCAAAGTGCCCTCCCGAGAGTCCGATGGCCTTGGCCTTGTTGCCTTACTGGCAGGTTTTGGACACATTTCCTTCCAGGTCTGGGGGTCCTGAGCTCTGGGGGGCGCTGCCAGTTGCTGCGTATGTCTAGTCTCATTATAGCCACAGGGCGGGCTCAGGGGCCCATTGGGCCCATTGTGGTCAGGAACCAGCTCAGAACCCCGTCGATCGCCTGCTTCTGTGAGTCCTACCAGGACTGTTGACCACAGTGGTGTTCGGGGTCCCCTGGTGTCAGCTCAGAGGCAGCATCCAGTTACCCCTGAAAAATCAGAGTATGTCTTTTTCTCCGGTGCATAATCACCTGGTGAAGGCCATAGATCCCTCTGGGGAGGAGTCTGGGGAATGATTAAATGCACACATTTCCAACAGTGTGGTGAATTCTTCCTGAAGGGACCTGGCCTCCCTTTCATTCAAGAGATTCCAGGTCTATGAATTGGCTCAAGTCTGGGGATTGATTGAGGGGTTATGACTCTCTGTTTTTGTGATTTAAGTTAGATGTCTGTTTGCTTCCCTAGAACCCTTCCGCTTATACAGACCAAGTAAGATCAACCCGCTAGTGCCGTAGGTCCCTGAGTCACACTGTTAGACTGCGGCTTGGACTCGCTCCCGTTAGGGCCTGGAGACAGTGTGGCGTTGGGATGTGAGTTCTGATCCTGCCTGGCTACTAATTAGCCGAGTGGCCTTGGGCAAATGAATAAGCCTCTCGAACCCTCCTCAACTCTTGAAGAGGGAGGAGGAACCTGCCCTGCCTGGTCAGGGCGGCCGTGGCGAATCCGGCATCTGTAACTGTGGCTCCGTTTGGCGTTGGTGTTGGGAGGTGTGAGTGGAGGACAGGCGGGGTCTGGCCCATTGAAGGGCTTTGGCTCCCGCGGCGTGGGAATCAGTTGCCAGCATTTTGGACTGAGGAGATTTCCAACAAAGGTGCAGGTTGTGGGCTCAGGAAACCCTGGGAGCCCGCACACTTTCACGTGGCAGCAGCGTCCTCAACGCGGGCACCTTTTCCCGTTTCCCGGCCCAGCACCACCTCCCCGGTGAGCCGGTGACCCGAGCATGGAGGGTGCGTCCAGGCGCCGGTGCTGGGGACAGAGGCTGTGTGAGCTCCTCACGTGCGCGTAACAAGCACAGGGAGCAGGGCTGGGCCAGTGTGAGCGCAGCTCAGGAGCGAGCAGTCCTCCCCCACGGGGACGCGCCCGGCCCCCAGGTCCTTCCTGCACTTCAGCCCTCTCACTCTGGCCTCGGGGACTTGGCACCTCTCTGGCTCCAGTTCTGGGAAGACCCGTCTGGTTTGTCTAAGCAGCTTCACTTGCGAGATAAGAAGGCTAGTTCTGCTCTTTCCCTAAATATCACTGCAGCTCGGAACCTTGACCGAGCGTCCCAGCAGTGCCCAGCGCAGACACCGTCACGGGGGAACGGCCCCTTGTCCCTGTCAGGCTGCTTGCACAGTGGTCACTCGTCCAGCCGATGTCGGTGAGCACCTACTGGGGGGGGTGCTCAGTGGCAGAAGCGTGATGCTTCGAGACCTGCCCTTGGCCCACTGTGATGGTGACTGTTGGCAGGGACCTGTCGTTGGTTCACAGCTCCTTGCAGTGCGGGCTGGCCGGCCGCGCCCATGCCTCCTTCGGTCCAGACCTGCGGTGGGGCTGCTATCTCCGGAAGCTGGAGCAGATTCAGGGCTGTGACATGCTGCTGGGTCTGTCCCCAAGTGCTGTGAGGCTTCGACAGGTCTGCTCGGTGCGTGCAGCCCTGTCCTTGGCCCGTCCCAGCCCTGCTAAGTCAAGGTGCAGGCTGGTTCCGTGCAAACTCCTCCTGCTTGGAACAGAGAACAGGCCTTGCTGCGGTGACACCTGGTCCTCATTTCCAGACACCTGGGTCCCAAGTGGCGCCGGGACAACATGAGTCCCAGTGGGCTTCTCTCTGGTCGCACATCACCGGAGCCGAGGCCAGCGGACCTGGCTTTCGTGATGGCAGCACGAACACGGGCCTGGGGAGCCGAGGGCCCGGGTCAGAACCGCAGACCTGCCACTTACCAGCTGTGAGGCCCCGGAGTCGCTCAGCGGAGCCGCAGGTGGAAACAGGCACCTTGGTCCGCGAGAGGCAGCACGTGTCTTCACACATCAGCGTGATCAACTCTGGTTCCTCCTTGTTTCCACAACTGTGCATCAACCTGTACGGTAAGGCAGGGCCACTGCACGGCCTGCACGGCTGTGGGGCCTGCCCTGACGGGGTCAAGGACCTCAGGCCCTGCCGTGCGTCTGGGCACCTGCCTCGGGGCCTCCGGCCTCCCCTGCACCTGCCGCTGAGCGGGGTCATGACCTGCCTTAGCCCACCCACTTTTCTGTAGTAAAGGATTAACACTGCTCACCTTTTTAAAGGCTTCAACATTTAAACGATTATTTCCGGTTGTTTTAAGAATCAGAAGAAAGTGTTCCAGTACAACAGTGTCCAGGACGCCGAAGGGGTCAGTAAGCAGTCGCTTCTGTTGCCAGTGGGCTGCGTGGGCTGCGTGGGCTACGTGGGCTGCGTGGGCTCTCTCCGGCGCTGGGAGCAGCTGGTCTGACTCCCCGAGCGAGGGCTGGGAACGTCTTCTCCGCAGAGGTGACTAAGGCAAACCTGGGTGCCTGTGTAAGTAGGGGCGGGGTCCATGGACCTCAGGCTCAGGAAGCAGCTCTCCTCGTGCTCCAGGGAGCACCCCTGGACAGGTGGGGCCCAGGACCTCCACTCATGTCACACATGTGAATCATGGTCCATGTTCCCAGCAGGAGCGATGCAGGCGCCCACGGGCCCCCAGGAGCCGCAGCAGGAGGAGCACAGGTCAGAGAGACAGCCCTCCTGGGGTCGCGAACAACTCACTGGGGCTCACGGACTCTGCCCCTGGGAACGCCCCGGAACCGTGGCTGGGAAGAGCCTCCCAGGCCAGGCCCCTCCCAGCGTCTCTGTACCAGCACTGGCTCAAGACAGTTGTCCTTGGGACTCCTGCTTCTGCCACCTACCGGCTGGCACTGGGGACACGTAACTGAACCTCTCTGGGCCTCAGCCACCTGAAAACAGGGGGCATTGTGGGACTCTGAGGGGAACACCTACATAAGGAATGTCACTGTGTCCGGAATATGGTAGGTGATTAAAAGGACCAGTATTAAAAAGTGATCAATTGGCAGATATTAATTTCCTTCTCTTTGTCCCCTGCCTTCTGCCCCTGGCACCAGAAGACTGAGTCACACCCGACACTCCATCTACTATGGATGAGGGGGAGGAAAACTCTTCTTTTCCCTGGGGGAGCTCCAGCGACCTTGCCTACAAGTGGGAGCTGCGGCCCCGCCCCTTCACCAGACACCGGGTTGGCGGTGCCTCCCGCCTGACCATTCCGTGGCCACAGTGGGAAGCCTGTTTCTGTTTGAGATGATTTTAGACGTACAGAAGTGTACAGAGAGTTCCCATATACCCTTCACCTAGCTTCCCCCAATGTGAACATCTTACCTAACTAGGGTGCGATGATCCAAACTAAGAAAGCAGAGTTTGTTCCATACTGTGAACTAAATGACAGGTTATATTTGGATTTCCCCCGTTTTTCCACTGACACCCTTTTCTGATTCGGAATCTCACCCAGGTTTCCACATCGTGTTCTGTTCTCATGTCTCCTTAGTGTCCTGCCATCTGTGACAGTTCCTTGTCTTACGGCCTTGAGGCTTTTGAAGTCCTGGGCAGGTGTTTGTGGACCGTGGACGCTTGTTTTAAAGGTTTATCCGCGATGACGCGGGCAGCACAGGCCCCGGAGTCTTGCTTGCTGCTTGTATTTCTCTAGAGTCCCAGGTTCAGTGCCCGCTAGTGCCTTGGTCGCAGTTTGTCCCCGGCCCCGGTTGGGGTCGTGTGGGTGGCAGCCACTCGATGTGTCTCTCTCACATCAATGTTTTTCTATCTCTCTCTTCCCTCCTCTCTCCCTCAGACTCTATCTGGGGATAAATGCAAAAATGTCCTTGGGTGAGGATTTAAAAAAAAAAGATACTTCAAACATTTCATGTCACCTTAGAACCTCCATTTACCAAACTTTTTGTGTATGTCTCGGGTCTTGTGTTAGAATCCAAGTCCACCGGCAGGAGTTCCGCCGCGCCTTGTTCGCACGGTACCCCAAAGCTGTGCGCACCGCTCCCTGTGCTGCTGCTTCTGTTTGTAAAGCAGAGCAGAGATTTGACCTTGTGAGACAGTACCAATGTAGGCTCCTCGAGTGTCAGAACTTGTAGTTCTCATTCACGTACAGCGAGTCCGGATCTTTGTTTATTTCTAGTGATTGTTCTTTATCAAAGTGTCCTCAGTGCATCCGACTGAGCTCGTATGAAGCCCACATTTCAGTCTGGTGCTCATATTTTGCTGTTCGTGAAGTAGAGAACTAGAGTAATGACAGTGACAAGAACAACCGTGAGCAGGTTTGGGAGCAGATCTGGCTGACTGGCACACAGCTCTCCGGGTGCCGGAGAAGGGGCCGGCGCAGCTGCTGGAGCGGGCGTGCGGGCACCGCGGGCGTCTGTCAGCACCCTTTCCTGAGACAGCGATCGGGGAGCAGTCATTCAGCCGACATGCCAACGACCCGGAGCGCACGGGAGTGCTTCCGAAGTAAACGGTCTTTCGTCCCAGTTAGCTGCCGTTTGCTGAATTCCCACTCTCTGTCTGGCATGTAACAATGCCGGCAGAGCAAGAGAGGAACGGGAGGTGGGGGGAGACACACCTGCAGGTTTTGATGCCACAAGTCCCAAGAACAAATAGTGTGCTGAGATTGAAGATGAATAGACAAGTAGTTCTCCCTGGAGGGGATGATGGAAGGCTGCTTGGAGGAGGAGGCAGTAGAGACCATAAGTGAGAAAGGAATTTGGAGGAGGCAGAGATCACTGAGCATCATCCTCTCCAAAAAGTCAACATGTTGGCATTATCTGAAGTAAAAGCAGAAGGTACCAGCGGCAGCTGGGCCCACCTGTTTAGTGCCATCACCACATCCCAGTGGGGACGGGTTCTTGGGCCTCTCCTCCATCAAGTGCACCCTGGTATACTGGTTAGAATTACAGATAGAGCGGAGGGGACTGCAGAGCCAGCCTTCCCGCAGGGAGCCCAGCCACTGCGCAGAGTACGAACGTCACGAACAGGGCCCCTGCCCGGGTCACAGCAGCCCTGCCTCTCAGGCTGCTGTGTGCAGTGAACTCCAGGCCTCTGTCTGGCTCCTGCCAGGAACATGCAGTTTATTTCAGCCGCGGTGCACACCCCAGCTGCTGAAGAGATGGCCACTTCCTGAGCCACAAATGTACTTAAATGGTCAGTCACAGAAAGTCTAGAGCAGAGGCTTCTGGAGAGAGATTTGGTTTTTATGTGTCACTTGGTCTGTCAGCCGGGCATAAAGGGCTGCAAGGGATCCCCAGCTTCAGATGCAGCAGGATGGGGCCTCCAGAGGAAGCGCTGGGAGTGGTACCAAACCTCCTCTTTGCCCCCAAGGCATCAGAGTTCCCTCAAGCCTCTGCGGCCTGAGGGTGGCATCTCCTGCCACCACCAGCCTTGAGGGCAAGAGTCAAATAAGAGGATATCAGAGCCTTTCCAGACGCAAAGTTGGTGGTTCTGCAACACACTAGCAACGCCATTACTCCAGACACCGTTATAAAACAGGGGCCGCAGATCTACTCTGGGGCCTGGAAGCGAATGTAAATGGCATGAAACCAGCTGGGTGTGAGGCTGTAGGGATTGGTGGGGACTGTGGAAAACTCAAGGGCACTGTGCCCAAACCGGCTGGGGCTGCATGGGGACAGGAGGAAGGGGGCTCTGCTAATACCTTGGGACCTTGCTCTTTTCAAACGGAGGCACACAGGGTAGAGGAACACTGGGTAGAGCTATAGCTCCTTCTTCTTCCTCCATCCTTAGCGTGCAGGCAGGGCCCCTTCCCCGAGCTGGGCCCACCTCTGCAGGACGGCCTTCTGCCTTCCTTAGTCAGGGTGCGCCCGGGTGAGCAGGGCTGCTGCTTGGCCCAGCTGGTACCTTGCAGAAGGCTGATGATCCGTTTCCAAGATCGTGTGACCCTTTCCACGGCAGGAGCTGGAGACCTGCATTTTCACGTAAAATCTTCCCATTTTAAATACTGGCAACAGTAATTTTTCAACAGTGCTATGTGAACCCCACAAAACTATCTGTAAGATGGCCATGGCCCGCAGGCTACCAGTGTGCAACCTCTGGGGTGAAACGGATTAGCCGACAGCGCTGGGTCTCCATTGTGGGGCTGGTGGAGGCTGTGCCTAAGCAGCAGGCAGCCTTGCAAAGAAGCAGCATTTCCCAGCCTGCCCTTTGCATTTTCCCACGCAGTGACATGCTGAGTCCACGTTCTGGCCTGCCTTGGGCCTGAAGGCATGAGCCTGTTCTAGGAAGACAACCCGCTGTGTGTCAGATACACCTTGGCTTGAACGTGGTGCCTGTGGCCGCGTGAGCCGTGGGGGAAGCCGTGCTGCCTTGGCACCGGCGAGTTACTTGCACGAACTTGGCAGCTCGAACCGATCCCTGAGGAGCCCCCTCCCGCCACAGCCGTCAAAGCCCTCCGTCAGCCTGTGCCTCGGAGCTGTCACAGCCTCATTACCGCTAATTCGTCTCCACTTAGTGCAGCGAGGGCTGATGTATCAAACTGGGTGGGCGCAGAGGAAGTTTGATTAGCGACATTATGTTGTTTGCCATGACGGCTCAGAAAACTTAGCTCATCTGTGTCCCAGGAGTCCCAAGACAAGACCGAAGTGTTTATGTTCTGCCTCAGAAGTTCTCAGGATCGGGAACCCGTGTGGCAGCTCCAGCCAGAGATGCCTCCTTGGTGATGTTTCCTCCCGGCCCCCCCTGGCCCTGTCCCTCCTCTGCGTAGGCGGGAGAGACAGGGGCAGCAGTTACCCAAGAGGGCCCGGAGTACGCAGGGTCCCTCCTGCCCAGCACCCTCCGTGGCTGAGCAGCTCCCCACCGGGAGTTCCCTGCCTTCTTTGCATGTCATGAAGCCCTCCTGGAGTTGGATGGTTTCCCTCTGCTGTTGTCTCTGTGATTGCCTCTGTCAGGCTGCTGAACAACACCCCCCGAGATTCAGCCCATCCCTAGGCTCCTGGGGAAGAATGAGACAGACAACCTCCCACAGGAATCATCTCAAGGAGCAAAATGAAAGGAATCTGCCAGGCCTGTGGCCCTGGGCTACACTCTGGATGTCTGGCCACCGCCACGAGCACATAACCTGGTGGACACGGCTTCCCCAGCATCCACAGGAAGGGGGAGAGTGTGGGCTTGCAAAGCAGCCCTGAGCAGAAAAGGTTAAAAGAGAAGGGTTTTCACAGGAGGTGACCGGGCTGGGTGGGGATGGTGGACCAGCCGGTTCCCGAATGCCAGCCGTTGCCCGGCTCTGTGCGGGCAGGAACGGGGAGATGGGCGTACATCAGAAGTTGGATGAATTTAGGTGAGACTCAGGAGAGAGTCCCAAGGCTCCTCCAGAATTTTTTCTCCTTTCGCTGACTTAATATGTTTGAAAATGCACATGGTGGTAATAATGATAGGGACCACGCTGGTGGCTAATACCTGCCATGTAATGCTCCTTTCCATCAGCCAGACAGACAGCCATGTAGGGTAAAGCAGGGGGACCATCTGGAGACCTTCATTGCCATTCTGGTAGGAGCTGACTCTGTGAGCTGGGGCAAGACCTTCCACTGTTCTGGGTCTTAGTTCTTCATCTAGGAAATAAAGAGAGGAGATGAAATCTCCTCTGAGGTTTCTTCCCACAATGAATGGGATAGTTTTTACTGTTCCAGGTTAGCCATCAAGAGAACATGAACAACCGAGTGCGTCCTCTGAGCCAGAGACCAGGCAAAGGGCTTCCTGTACCTCGCTGGCCGTCACCTCGTCACTCTGACGTTTCAGAGCCGTGCACGCAGCACCGGGCTCTCGGCGACATTGGCGTCACCAGCAGCCTCCCCAGCAGACGCTAAGGATGTACAGCAGGCTCCAGACACCCTCTGCCCATCAACACGTCAGGGGGATGGGCCAGGCCCAGAGCAGGAGCGCGCGGACGGAGCACAGGCAGACAGCGGGGAGGGCGCCCACCGCCCCCGCGGCTATGGTCCCGGGAGAGCGGAGGCTGACCTGTTCACAGCTGGCCAGAGGGCGGCTGGAGTCCCAGCGCTTCTTTCTTTCTTTCTTATTTTATTTTTTACAATCAGGTTAGACAGGCCTAGTCTTTTATTTGTTTAACAGATTATCATATGAACCACTTGTTCAAATACTTACACGTGTAACCTCCACAGCTTCCTAGAGCATCCTGAGTTCTTACCCTTACATTTCTTCGCGCCCCACCGGCGCTCTGTGTACCGTCTCAGCATTTCCGGGGACTCCGAGTGTTGAGATACTCCGCAACACGTCTTCCATGTGATTCTTCCTCCACTCTCTGAGTTAGGTGACTGCTCTCGTTAAGTTATTACTAATTACTAATTGTAAATAGATAGAGAAGTGTCTCGTCTAGGGGAACCGGGCTGCCCTTCTGCACGTCAGCCCCCACGGACACGCAGTGGGTACTGGATGAAATAAATAATCCCGTGCCCCTCACGGAGCCCTCCAGGTGCCCTGTGTGCCGGGCCAGCCTCTGCCTTCCAGAGCAGAGCCTGCGTGGCTGTCGTCTCGTTAGAATTCTCCAGAAGGGCTGCAGGCCGCGTGGGGCTCTTTCTGCTGAAGATTTGGAGGGAAGAGTCGCGGTGGCTTCAAGTCCACGTGGAGACCAGCCAAGGTCGCCTGCCGGGTGCCCCGAACATCTCAGGGCTCGAGCTCAGGGCTGGGCGGTGGGAACTACATGTTGGGCAGAAAATAGGGGCTCTCTTTCGTTCGGGGCCCCTCACACAGCTCAGCGCCCTTCATTGAGCATCTACCAAGTACTAGCCCCTTCATTTGCACTTTCTAAGTTAGTGTTACAGCCACACCAGTGAGGAGGGAGAGCCTGTCTCCATTTGACAGATGAGAAGACTGAGGCCCAGAGTGATCACACTGCCGTGGCCACAGCGCTAGCAAGTGTTGGAGGTGAGACCGAAATTCAAGGCCCGGCCACACTGACTCCTCCCTCAGTTCCCAGGATGGAGGGAAGCTGCTCCTCTTTATTTTCCGGTCATCACTGCTGAGAAAAATCTCACATGTTGGGGACAGGGGTCCGGAGGGGCACAGCTATCAGGCTCCGTGCCCCGTGTGGCTGCCCTCCTGTCCTACTTTCCTCATGTGGGAGAGGAAGTTAGGGCTCTGTCCATGCCCCGGCCTGTCCCATGTCACCCCTCCTCTGAGTGAGGTGCCGGGAGCTCTGCGGACCAGTGCCCAGGCCCACTGTGCCGCCCCTGTTGGGGGTCCGTGCCCCCGGGAAGGGCAGGAAACGCGGGAGCAGCAGGGGGAGGTGCTACATGGTCTGAGGGCCAGCCCACAGGCAGCGCCTGGGCCGAGCCAGGGTGAGGGGAGACCAGTTCCCGCCCACACTCCTCCGCTCTTCACCGGGAGCCTGATGCCTGGACACCTGGGCGTGGCCTGGACCCCACTCCCCTCCTTATAAGGCTGTGAGGGTTCCGCTGTGGGCCCTTGGGGACCCCAGTCTGGTGGGGCAAGGCCCGGGACACACCCTTGAAGGAGCTGTGTTTGTAGTCCAGGCAGAGGCACCTGTCCCGCAGGTGCACCTCTCACCTGGCTTCTGAAGGCTCCCCTCCTCCGCCCAGGTGCTCCCCGACCCAGACACTGCTGTGCAGGGAAGAGTCCGGGTTCTGGGGCACTGGGTGAGCTTGGGCCAGTTCCTCGCCCTCTCTGTGCTGTTCCTTCATCTTTACCATGGAAACACCACCTCCCCGGGCTGCTGCGCAGATGAGACGCAATGATACATGCGCAGCGCTTCGCTCCGAGCCGGGCAGGACAGGAGCTCGTGCTGTTACTTTGCCGTTAGAGTGGGTGTCACCCCACCTCCTGTCCCTACCAGCCGAGCCACTGTCCTCTGTGGACGGGGAGTCATGCCCCATTAGACCAAAGCTGGCACGTCTTTGCCAAAGGGTCCCGGGACCCCAGCTGTAGCGGACAGAACCAAAGGAGCGATGGGGACAGAGGCAGAGTCTGCCAGGCCCGACGGGCAAGAGAGCGGGCAGTGTTTATGACAAGGCAACAGGGCCGGGAAGACAGCCCGAAGTCTGGCCTGCGTCACGGGGGGGGGGGGGGGGGGGGGCTGCAGGGATTAAAGAGGAGATCAGACTTCTCCCTTGTTTAAAAACAATTTGTTATAGAAAATTTGAAACAGCTACAACATTAGAAAGAACAGTACAGTGAACCTCAGTGTATCATTACCCAGGTTCGGCCACAATCCACTTCAGGCCAGTTTTGTTTTCTCTATACCTCCGACATACTCTTTCCAAATAACTCACTTACTTTATCAGTAAAATTTTCAGTGCGTATGTCTGAAAAATAAAGATGCTTTAAAAATTAACTGGAATGTCACTGCCACACCTAAACATTATTAATGATAATTTTTTAATATAAAAAAATCTATTCTTGAGATTGTCAATTGTCTCATAAAAGTCAAAGATTTTTAAAAAGCTGATTTCTTGGCATCAGGATTCAAATGAGGTTCGCATGTTGCATTGGGCTGCTACGGCTTCTAAGTTGCTTTTATTATAAATCTGCCTTCCTCCTCCATTTCTTTTTTTATTTCCATACAATTTATTTTTGGAGGAAACCAGGTCATTTGTTCTGAAGCATTTTCCACACTCCGGGTTTTGCTGGTTGGGTTCCTGTGAAGGTTTACCTGCTGCCTTGGAGGTGCCACCCAGATAGGCGGGAGTCACCAAGTTAAATATGTCCCCTCCTTTCCCTTGCACCCCCCACCCCGTGCCAGCTTGCAGGAGCCAGAGCACGGGGTGCCATGGGGCGAGGGTCCCCCGGTGGGTGGTGGGCGTTGGCTGCTGTTTGGACTGGATCCCCTCTCGGATTCTATGAGCGGGGCTGTGTTTTCATACAGCAGAGCAATTTTCTGCTAAATAGTCAGGATTGTTTTTCCTTCTTCTAGAGCAATAAGGTTCAGGATTTGTCTCCCTCTTGACTTTCAAGAGCATGTTTTCTCAATTCTTCCCTGAAATTAAAGTAAAGGTCAAGGAGGCTGGTCTGAGACCCAGCCTCCCTCCTCTGCCCGCTCCTGCTGGGGAGTTGGCAGCTGAGGGTGACCTGGCCTGGCCCCGGGCGAAGGGAGGCAGCTTCCCCTTTCCTCCTGGGGGGCAGGGGGTGGGGAGGGGCGGGGAGGGGAGGGATGAAAGAGAACAGTGCCAGCCTGTGGGCTCTGTTCTGAATTTAGATCTGAGCAATTTCTAGCCACTTCTCCCCACTGTGTTCCCGTCCTCTGGGAGGGGCCTGGGCCCCACGCCCTCCACCCTGCTTCCCACCAGCCGAGCTCCTGCTCCGTGCACGGATCTGCCCCTTCCCTTGCACGGGCGCAGAAGTGAGGGTTCTTCATCAGAAGGCAGTGCACACAGCGCCGCCACCACCCTGCTTAGCAGTACCCGCGGCCCTCCCCACCCCCTCCCCACTGAGTCACTCCAGCTAACAGTTAATTAATCTGTGACACTTTGACAGTTTGCAAGGAGACATTTTTACGGAGCCATCAAAATCCACAGGCATGGGCTGTCAGGCAGACACCCCTTCTTGCACTCACTGTGTCCCCAGACCCTGCTTCACCCCATGGTAGACCCTGGGGGACCCTGGCTCGGAAATGGGGACAGGAGGGAGGCCTGGGATGAGGCCAGGAAGTTCTGAAGTCCTCGGCTGTCCCAGCTGGTGAGGCAGTCCACACCTGCAGGGCCACCTGGCCACCTGGGGACGAGCAGAAACCGCAGAGGCCCAGGCACTGTCACCTCTGTCCCTCCAGCTTCCTCAACAAATCCCGCAGCCGGAGGAGCTGCGTGGGCCGTGCCACCCCACTCTGCAGCTCCCCGGATGAGCCGTGAACCCCGCTGCACTCGGGCACTGCCTGGTGTGCTGTAGGGGGCTGGCACTGATGAGAACCGGGCTCCGGCCTCCTGGGCCGGCTGCTGCAGCGTCACACCCGCAGTGGGGTGCTGAGCTAGAAGCTGTGGAACCTTGTCCCCTAGGTTTTCTGGGAGCCCAGCAGCCACCCCACCAGCTCTGTGCTGCCCTTCCCACAGAACTCGGGTTATGTCCCCTCCTCCCCAACACCCCACCACCCCACCTCCCCACCTCCCCACATACCAAGACTCCCCTTTCTCTTTCAATGCCTGTAACCCTGCCTGCCCCGGGGATGGCCCATCTGGAGAACTCCTGGATGGACCCCGACAAATAGGAACTCCAACCCCAGCTATCACCATTACTGGGACCCAGCGGTCCAGGTGGAGGTCTCAGAGGAGGCTACTTGTACCCCCTGAGAAGGACCCAGGGAGAGAAACAGCAAGCAGGGCAGGGAGAGCTCCTGGGACTGGCTCCTTCCACTGGGGGGCATGCTAGCTCCCAGGGGTGCCTCTCTTCACTGAGCACCACAGCCAGGAGCCGTGCCGGGGAGGGAGAAGATCATAACGAGACAGAATAAGTACGATTCTCTCTTTTTTATTGGAGTGACACTAGTTAATAAGATTATATAGGTTTCTAGTGTACAGCTCTATAATACATCATCTGTATATTGTACTGTGTATTCACCACCCAAAGTCAAGTCTCCTTCGGTAACCGTTTCCCCCCCGATTCTCTCTTCTACTTCCCCCCACCCCCCTTCCTCTGGTGATCACCACATTGTCTGCATCTATGAAGTGTTCTTTTCTTTTTGCTTAATCCCTTCACCGTTATCACCAAGCGCCCCAAGCCCCTTCCCTCTGACAGCAATCAGTCTGTTCTCTGTAACTATCAGTCTGTTTCTGTTTGGTGTGTTTATTTTGTTCATTTGATTCCTATGGCCTTGTAATATACTTTGATATCAGGTAGTGTGATACCTATACTTTGTCTTACTGTCTCAAGATTGCTGTGGCTATTTGAGGTCTTTTGTGGTCCCATATACATTTTGAAGTATCTGTCCTAGTTCTGTGAAATACATCATTGGTATCTTAGTAGGAATTGCGTTGAATCTATAGATTGTTTGCTGCAGTATGAATATTTCAATGATGTTAATTCTTCCTATCCATGAACATGGTATGTGCTTCTATTTTTTTGTATCTTCTTCAATTTTTTTTCTTCAGTGTCTTATAATTTTCTGAGTACAGTTCTTTTACATCCTTGGTTAAATTTATTCATAGTTTTTTGTTATTGTTTTTGTTTTTATCCTCACCTGAGAACATTTTTGCATTTATCTTCAGATAGAGTGGGAGGGAGAGAGGGAGAAAAAGAGAGAGAGAAACATCGATGTGAGAGAGACACATTGAGTGGTTGCCACCCACATGACCCCAACCAGGGCTGGGGACAAACTGCAACTGAGGTACGTGCCCTTAGCGGGAACTGAACCTGGGACTCTCTGCTCCACAGGCCAATGCTCAAACCGGCCAGGGCTATTCATATATATATATTTTAATGCAATTATAAATGTGATTGTTTTCTTAGTTTTCTCTTCTGATAGTGTATTATGGGTGTATAAAAATGCAACTGATTTCTGGATATTTGTTTTGTATCCTGCTACTTTACTGAATTCATTTATCAGTTCTAGTAGTTGTTGATGGAATCTTTAGGGTTCTCTATATATGACATCATATCATCTGCAAATAATGACATTTTTACTTCTTTCTTTCCAATTTGGATGCCTTTTATTTCTTCTTGTTATCTGATGGCTGTATCTAGGACTTCCAGTGTTATGCTGAATAAGAGTGATGAAAGTGGACATCCCTGTCTTGTTCCTGATCTTAAGGGAAACACTTCTAGTTTTTGCCTGTTGAGCATGATGTTGGGTGTGGGTTTGTCATAAATAACCTTTATTATATTGAGGTATGTCCCCTAAATCCCCACTTAGCTCATAGTTTTTATCAAAAATGGGTGCTAGATTTTATCAAATGCTATTTTTGTGTCTGTTGATATGATCATGTGATTTTTATCTTCATTTAGTTTATGTGGAGTATCATGTTAATTGATTTACAAATCTTGTGCCAACCTTACATCCTTAGAATAAATCTTACTTGATCATGTTATATGATCTTTTCAGTGTATTGATGAATTCAGTTTGCTAATATTTTGTTGAGGATTTTAGCATCTGTGTTCATCAAGGATGTTGTCCTATAACTTTCTTTCTTTTTAGTGTCTTTATCTGATTTTGGAATTAGGATAATGTTGGCCTTGAAAAATGAGCTTGGGAGTCTTTCCTCCTCTTAAACTTTATGGAATAGTTCAAGAAGGATAGGTGTTAGTTCTTGTTTGAATGTTTGATAAAATTCACCTGTACAGTCCTGGACTTTTGTTTGTTGGGAGTTTTTTTGTTTTTGTTTTTTAATTTCAGTATATTCAGATTTTCTGATTCTTCCTGATTTTGTTTGGCAAGTCTATATGTTTTTAGGAATTTACTCATTTACTTTAGATCATCCAATTTGTTGGTATATAGTTATCCTTAATATTTTCTTACAATCCTTTGTATTTCTTTGGTGTTAGTTGTTACTTCTCCACTTTATTTATTTGGGTCCTCTCTATTTTTTTCTTGATGAGTTTTGTTAAAGGTTTGTCAATCTTGTTTATCTTTTCAAAGAACCAGCTCTTGGTTTCATTGATCTTTTGTATTATTTTTTAGATTCTATTTGGTCTATTTCTGCTCTAATTTTTATTATTTTCTTTCTTCTACTCATGGTGGGCTTTGTTTATAGTTTGTTTTCTAGTTTCTTTAAATATAAAGGTACATAGTTTATTTGAGATATTTTTTGTTTCTTGAGGTAGGCCTGTAATGCTATGAATTTTGCTCTTAGGACTGCTTTTGCTGTGTTTCATAGATTTGGGGTTGTTTTGTTCTCATTTTCATTTGTTTCAAGGTATACTTTTATTTCTTCCTTGATCTCATTGTTAACCCATTCATTGTTTAGTAACATGTTATTTAGCCCCCATGTTTTTGTGTGTTTTCCAGTTTTTTTCTTGTGATTTTTTCTAGTTTCTTACTATTATGGTCAGAGAAGATGCTTGTCATGATATCAATCTTTTTAAATTTATTGAGATTTTTTGTGTGTCCTAACATGTGGTCTATCCTAGAAAGTGTTCTATGTGCACTTGAAAAGAATGTATATTCTGCTGCTTTGGGGTGAAATCCTCTGAAGATATCAATTAAATCTATCTGATCTAGTGTTTTTTTAAGGCCACTGTTTCTTGTTGCTTTTTTGTCTGGATGATCTATCCATTGATGACAGTGGGGTGTTAAAATCCCCTACAATGGCTGTATTACTATCGATCTCTCCCTTTATGTCCATCAAGATTTCCTTTATATATTTAGGTGCTCCTAGGTTGAGTGTATAAATATTTATAAGGATTATATCCTCCTTTTGGATTGTTCCTTTTATCATTATTTAGGGTCCTTCTTTGTCTCTTATTATAACCTTTGTTTTAAAATCCATTTTGTCTGACATAAACAATGCTACCCCAGCTATTTTGTCATTTCCATGTGCATGAAATATCTTTTTGCTCCCTTCAGTCTGTGTGTATTTTTTATTCTGAGGTAGGTCCCATATATACATATGGCTTGCTTTCTTATTCACTCAGCTACCTTATGTCTTTAAGCCATTTAAGCCATTTATATTTAAAGTGATTAATGATAGGTACATACTTATCATCTTTTTATTCTTTATAACTTTGTTCCTCTGTTTTTTTTCTTTTTTTCTTGATTTCTCCTTATCCTCCTTCTCTTTCTCCTTCTCCTTCCTCTTTTTATTCCTCAAGAAGAACTTTATCATTTTTTGTAATACTGGTATGGTGGTAACAATCTCCTTTAGCTTTTTCTTGTCTGAGCAGCTCTTTATTTCTCCATCAATTTTAAATAATCGCCTTGCTGGGTAAAGTAGTCTTTGTTGTAGGTCCTTGCTTTTCATCACTTTGAATATTCCATGCCAGTCCTTCCTGGCCTGAAATGTTTCTATTGAGAAATCAGAAATCAGTCTTATGGGAGTGTCTTTGCAGGTAACTAACTGTCTTTCTCCTGCTACTTTTAAGATTCTTTGTTTTTTTTCTTTAACCCTTGTCATTTTAGTTATGATGTCTTGGTAGGGGCCTCTTCAGGTTCCTCTTGTTTGGGACTCTGTGTCTTCTTCCTCCAGCAGGTTAGGGAAATTTTCAGCCATAATTTTTTTCAAATAGGTTCTCGATCCCTTGCTCTTTCTCTTGTTTTTCTAGGAGCCCTATGATGCAGATGTTGTTACACCTTGTGTTGTGTCAATGGCCCCTTAAACTGTACTCATTTTTAAAAATTCTTTTTTTCCTTTTGCTGCTCAGACTGTGTGTTTTTTTTTCTACCTTGTCTTCAGAATTGCTGATTTGATCCCCTGCTTTATCCAACCTAATTTCAATTACTTCCAGTGTATTCCTGATGTCAGATATTGTAATCTTCATTTCTGATTGGTTCTTTTTCATGGTTTCTATGTCCTTTTTCTAGCTGAAATTTTCACTATTTTCCTTGAAATTTTCATTCTTTTTTTTTCCTCACCCGAGGACATTTTTCCATTTTTATTCAGATAAAAGTGGGAGGGAGAGAGAGGAAGAGAGAGACAGAAACATCGACGTGAAAGGGACACATCGAGTGGCTGCCACCCACACGACCAACCAGGGCTGGGGACAAACTGAAACCGAGGTACGTGTCCTTAGCGGGAACCGAACCCGGGTCTCTCTGGACCACAGGCTGACTCTCTAACCGCTGAGCCAAACCGGCGAGGGCTCTTGTGCATTCTTATAACTCATTTTTAAAATATCTGTATCAGGTAAATTGCTTGCCTCCATTTCATTTAGCTCTTTTTCTGGAGATTTCTCCTGTTCTTTCACTTGGGGCCCATTTCTTTGTCTCCCCATTTTGGCTGTCTCTTTGTGTTTATTTCTATGTATTAGGTAGATCTACTATATCTCCTAGTCTTGGTAAAGTGGCATAGGTGTCCTATGGGACCTAGTGGCACAGTCTCCTTGATCACCTGATCTGGATGCTCCTAGACTGTCCCTTTGTGTGTTACCGGAGCCCTCCTGTTATAACTGAATCTTGATTGCTATTGGCCCATTTGTGAATGGGGTCAACCTTCAGGCTGGCTGACTGTGAGGGTCGACCCTGACCGCTGTGTATGAGCTGCTGTGCAGGTACTGACCACGTGGAGTAGAATTCGCCTCAGCAGAGACTGGTGCCTGCCGAGACCTCCCTTTGGATGTGAAGCTAACTGGATGCTGCTCTGAGACTCTTTGGCTGGCTGCTGAGTGTGTTGGCTCACAGGCCTTTTGGGAGGGACTCTGATTCAGGTAAATGTCAGACGCTGCCTGTGACTGCTCCTGAGAAACCTGTTTGCAGCGACCCACAGTTGGTGGCTGCCTCTGCTGTGCCTTGTGTGCACGGGAAGGACCAGGCTGCACCAAGGTTGGCTTCCGCCAGCACTGAGCAGGGGCAGGTCGGCAAAAGCCCCGAGGCACCCTGAGATCCACTGCCATCCCCTCTGCCTGCCAGCTGCCTCTTAGTTTCCGTCACGGAAGAGCCTCTGGTGGCGCTCAAGTTGCATGAGGTCCTCATGGAGTCACCAGGGAGTGGCGCGGTGTTCGCCAGATGGAATACTACTCATTTCCAGTGAGGGCCTGGGGCCACGCTGCACAGGCCCAGGGTATCCCCATGGAGTGGCCCGCAGACCTCTGTGGGGGTGGGGTTTCAGGGGGTCACCAGCATGAGGCCAGCAGAGCTTCCCAGGTCCAAATGTACCAAGACGGCTGGGGGAAGGGATGGCGCTGTGGGGGGGAAATGGCTCCTGTCAGAGCCGCCATCGAGGTATGGTTCTGATGTCAGGGCGGCCCACAGTTAGCGGGAACAGACCTAACCAGATAAGTAAACAAGTAATGGTTCATACACCTGTGATGAGGCAGGTAGAGGATGGCCCGAGCCGGAGCACCGGGAAGGCTTCCCTGGGGCAGGGGCAGACCTCGCGTTGGAGGAGGACCTCAGCCGGGACTGAGTCCTGAGCCCTGGTGGAGGACAGGGCCTGGTCAGGACTTGGGTCGCTGGGACCCCAGGGGAGGGAGTAGGGTGCCTGTATGAGAGGCTGTGGCTTTGGTGGGGACGTTGAATGGGAATCTGAGGAGAGCTTCTCTTGGCTGCCAGGTGGGAGGCCAGGCTAGGACTGCCTGGCTAAGCTCAGCCCCGGGGCATCGCAGAGGCTTTGAGCAGGTGGCTGGGGTGGGAACTTCAGGTCGGCCACTGAGGGCCCTCAGGACTGTGCCCACCCTCCTGGCACCGGCTGGGTGGGGCCAGACACAGCCAGAAAGCAAAAGTGGGAGAGATTCGTCCAAGCTGTTTTGCACTTTCTGAGGAAACCCAGACAACGTCCCCGCAGATGACAAATTCCGCTGCTGATTAGCTGCCCTGCAGAACCCCAGCTTGGACTGGAGGCTCCCCAGGCCTGGAGGGGCGTGTATCAGTGTGTGGCATTTCCTTCCGCTCCCCCTCCCCACCCAGCCCCCCCCCCCCCCCCCCGAGGGCTGCTTTCCTCACTAGCCTAGGTTTGGCTCACATCTGCTCCTCCGCAGCGAGGGGAAGGGTCCCCCACCACTCCCCGGAACTCTTGGAGCCCAGGCATTTCTGGGAGCAGGATCTGGCTTATGCCTGGGAGGGGAAGGTGTCTCCTCTCCTGACAGAAGAAACAATCACTGTTTCTAATTTTCGGAGTGACTACTGGTGTCTAAGGAGACCCCCAGCCTCAGCACTGCGTGTGTGGCTTGGGCTGGTGGGGGTGTTCGGGGAGAGGAGCGGGAGGGTGCATCTGCTGACCCACCCCCGCTCCTCAGCCTCCTGTTCTGCCCCCCAACATTCCTCTCCATTCTTCGTCCTCCACCTCTTCCCCACAGACCCTTCCCTCCCATCCCTCCTCTCCCCAGCCCCAGGGCTTGGAGGTCTTTTATGGAGATGAGATGGGACTGTTGTCTATCCATCCACCACAGGGACCTCCCCAAGGCCTGGGCCCAGAAGACTGTCTCTGCGGCCGCCCAGTTCCTGTGCCCCTGCTGAGGCAGCCCCCCCCCCCCCCCCCCCCCCCCCCCGGCAGTAAGTGGAGCACTCACTATTCCTGACTCTGCTCCCCTTTGCGGTAGGAAAGAATGTGGACGCTTCCTCCCCGCCCTGTCCCCCTCCATGTCCCCCTCCCTCTCATTTCTGGAGCTGCAGGGGGCGCTGTGGACGGGCAACCCCCAAGTCCCAGCCTGGACTTTTGACTGGAGAAGCAGGGTGGCTTGAGCTGTGGGGTCTGAGGAGGGGCACTCACTTCTAATTCCCATGCAGCTGAAGTTGCTCCAACAAGCTGCCTTTGAAATGCAAATGAAACGCTACCTCCCTCCTTGTCCACTGAAATGCTGCAAGTCTCGGAAAAGGGAGAAACCATGCATTTAATACAGCAATGGCTCACCCGCCACTGAGCCTCATAAGAGATTGTTCATTCTCCTTAGACACTTTGATTCCTTCAAAGGCCAAACTTTCGGAGGAGGCAGGACACGGGAACTGGGTGGCTTGAGTTCACGCCCTGCGAGTTCTGCTGGAGGGTGGACCGAGACTGCAGCCAGAGAGGTGGAGTCCACGCCTCTCTCCTTGGACCAGCCGGCTGTCCTCCAGGGTTCCAGGCTGCACCCCACCAGGCTGGGGACAGAGTGACCATAGCCTCCTAGTTTGTCCTGAGAGAAAACGTCAGTGTCAGGTCAGCCCTTGGGAGGAGTTGTGTTGTCCAGCACACTCCTGAGAAGCTGTTTCAGTTTGCAGGTGGGGGCGACCGGGAGAGCAGCACCTCTACGCCTCGGTCCCCCTCTGCCCCAGAGCTAGACATTGTCAAATCAGGGCACACGCAGAAGGCTGGACCAGCTGCAAGGCTCCAAGATCGTACCAGTTGGCGGCTGGAGACAGCTCCGCAGTCCCTCTGCCCCGGCGACCACACCTTGCTCACTGGACAACTGGCTGAAAAGCTGCCGAACAGGCTCCACACAGTGAGGCGGCAGCAGGCTGGAGGTGGCCGGGTGTCAGGGAGAACTAGGTCCCCCCACCCCCCGCTGGAGCGGATGCTTCTAGATCTTTCCGTAGACCTTAGCCCTCCGGAGCTGGGGCAGGGCAATGCGTACTGGAGGCAGGTGAGGGCCAGGTGACTCCTGGCACTTGGATGACCTGAGGTTTGCAGGCCGCGCACAAATGGAGCTTCCCTGTTCCCGGCTCCCTCCTCTTCCCGCATGCAGGGCAGCTGAGGAGCCAAAGCCTGGAGCCAGCTCGGGAGTGGAGCCCGGGGAGGCTGGGGTGGGAGCAGAGGGTACCCTGGGGGAGAGGCAGCCCCTGCTTCAGTGAGCCTGGCCTCTGCAAGTGTCTCTCTCAGCGTGGGCTGCCGTAAGGAAATACCATAGACTGTGCAGCTTGAACAGCAGAAACGTATGTTCTAACAGTTCTGGGGACTGGACATCTGAGATCAGAGTGCCAGTGTGGTCGGCTTCTGGTGGGGATTCTTCCTGGCTTGTAACTGCACCCACATGGCAGGGGACAGGGATCCATCAAGCTTTGTGGTGTCTCTTCTTATAAGGACACTCATCTCATCACGAGGACCCCACCTTCACGACCTCATCTAGACCTAACCACCTCCCCGAGGCCCAGCTCCAAGGCCCATCACATTGGAAGGGGCAGGTTAGACTCCACAGAGTGAATGTTGGGGTGTTCTCAGCAGCAGGGTTACATCACCCATTCCCCTCCCAGGAGACAGGAGCATGTAGCTAAACCAGTAAGTGCTAAGCAACGGCAGTGACCATGTATGCACTTGACGCTCGCTAAATGCTCAGTGACTGGGAACTGTATTTGGAGCTTTTTTTAAAAATATGTTTTTATTGATTTCTTTATAGAGAGAGGAAGAGAGAGAGAGAGAGAGAGAGAGAGAGAGAGAGAAACGTCGATCGGCTGCTTCCTGCATGCCGGGATTGAGCCTGCAACCTGGGCATGTGCCCTGACCGGGAATTGGACCAGGACCGCCCAGTCCATGGGACGGCGCTCAGTCCACTGAGCCACACCGGCCGGGCTGTCTCTGGAGCTTTTACACACAAAGTGGGAGGCTCCTGGGAGGCAGTGCAGGTGGGTGGACTGGGGAGGTCGGTGAGCAAGGTGACTTATTTCATAACACCAAGTCAAGCGCTTGCTCTGGCAACGGAAACAGTTAAAATAACAACATGGAATTCGGACCTTCCTGGCAAATCCAGGGTGCTGGCCACTGTGTGGCCTTGGCATCCCCACCTGCATAAGCAGGACATTGACTTTACCTGGCTTCTTGCATATCCTCTGACTTCTGGACACCCTCTGCAGTGGGTGCTGCAGGGGGCCACCCAGCCCCCCCGCGCAGCCAACCTGCTCCTTCCCCAGCCCCTGGGAGTGTCAACAGCTGGCCGTGCAGGTGGGCCTCCTGGTTGGTGAGTACCCGCTGCTGAACAGACGCCTCTCTCCAGGCCACACCCTTTCCCGGGGACAGCCCACAGCCTGTGAGAGGGGCCACGGGCCTGACCCTGTGGCCCTAATTCAGGCAACTCCACAAGCTCCTTGAGGTGGGACACCTGCGGCCGTGGGTGTGACTGCAAAGCAGCCCACCTTCTCCGCCCAGTCCCGCTCTCACACTTCCCTGCGAGTCTTGAGGGTGCGTAGGTGCGCAGACCCTTCTCCCAGGCGAGGTGGGGCCCTCTGACCTGTTGAGGTTGGTGTGCCCTCCACCCTGCCTTGGACGTGGTGTCGTGTTCACCCGGGATGGCGCACGTCAGTAGATTTCAAACCCTCTCGGGCACCCAGCACCTGGAAATCATGGTGCTTTGTGCAGAATGCCTGAATACTGATAGACTGCATTCCATTGTGTGAAAGAGGAACACTTCTGTTAGCGGGAGCGCCAACTCGATTATACATGCTTTATGTTTCAATCACAGACAAAACACAGGCTGTCAGGCTTATCAATCCTCTGAGCCCCTGCTCCCCCTCCTCAGGGAGCACACTGCCAGCCTCCCAGGCCCCACGCGGGATCCAGTTATCCTCACCCATCCTCTCCCCTGCGTGGCCTACCACCCCACATCCATCGGTGACCGAACCCCATGACCCTGCCTCCCAGGTTAGCGACGGATTCTGAACACGTCTCTGCAATCTCGTCCCCACCCACTACTTTCAACTGCCACCTCGCACCCGAATTATGCCACATGTCACTTCCTCCAAGGTCTCCTGCAGCAGCCCTGACCTCTCCAGAGCCCCAGTCCACTGGGTCAGTCCTCTGCACCCCCCTTTCGGAGCTCCCCAGCGTACAGCCTGATCTGGCCCGTGAATGGCCCTCCAGGGTCACCGTCATGCCCAGCACTTTTAGCCAACCAGAAGCATTTGCTGTTTGGGATGTGATGTGTTTTCTCTGGTGGGAGCATCTCCCCCGCACTTGGTTCCCTGGCTGACTCCTCCTCCACTTCATCTCAGATGACGCTTCTTCAGGACGACTTTCCCCTTGGGCTGGGCGCCTGTTCCTCGGGGCTCTGAGTGCACAGTGCAGACCTCGTTTCTTGCGGGGTTCCTGCGACAGCCTCCCAGCGGGTGCCTTGCCACCTCGTTTGGCCTGACCTTCCGTTCTCTACACAACCCTCGGAATCTCTCTGAGAGGCAAATCCGACCATGTGGTCCCACTGCCATTAGCTCCCGCGTAAACTACGGGTGTGACTCCAAGGCCCTGCACGATCCTCTGTGATCCCACCTACGGCCTTCCCAGTTCAGTTCAGGCCAAGGCCCCCCGTGCTCAGCTGCCCGAGTCTCTCTCTGGCCTCTTCCGGGCACCTGCTCTCCAGCTCTGTCTCGCACATGTGATTCCTATGTCTAGACCCTCCCTGGCTCCTAACTCTTTACCTGGCCAATTCCTACACATCCTTCCGGTGTGTGCGGAGCATCACTTCCTCCATGAAGCCTTCCTTAAATCCCTGAACCAGGTTCCATTTCCCGGTGCCTACCACTCACAGGTTTAATTGCTTGATTAATTGGCCATTGTTTCTTTTAGATTGTGAGCTGGGGAACCAGGGTGTTTTGTTCCGGCCTATGTTTCTAGCTCTATGTAGAACAAAGCCCAATAAATATTTCTAGATGCAAGAATGAACGGATGCGTGTTTCTGCTCCTCACTACTGTGTCTCCATGTGTGGTGCACGGGACCTGCTTAGGACATGTTTGTTGACTGAACGGACCAGTGAATGGTCAGCTCACCTCAAGCTCATTTATTTTATTCAACTTCTTAAAAATTATACTCGCTCATTTGCTTTACCATCTGCGAGCAGCATAGTGGCAGCAGGCCTCCGTGCTAAGAAAATTAATTGTTGGAGGCAAATCTGAATGCGCTGAGGCTGGAGGGCTCTCTGTTAACTTCTCCTGGTGGGTTTTAGCTCTGGAGTCCTGGTGGGGGGCGGCATGCTCGGGGGGGGGGGGGTCCTGCTGCTCACTCCCTGTGTCTGTTTCGTTTCTCTTGGCCAGAGCCTGGCCACCCAGTGGCCCTGCTACCCCCATGGATCCCCTGAACCTGTCCTGGTACCCTGCCGACCCGGGGAGCCAGAACTGGAGCCGGCCCTTCAACGGGTCTGAAGGAAAGTCCGACGAGCAGCACTACAACTACTACGCCACCCTGCTCGTCCTGCTCATCTTCATCATCGTCTTCGGCAACGTGCTGGTGTGCATGGCTGTGTCCCGGGAGAAGGCGCTGCAGACCACCACCAACTACCTGATCGTCAGCCTCGCGGTCGCCGACCTCCTGGTGGCCACGCTCGTGATGCCCTGGGGCGTCTACCTGGAGGTGGGTCGGGCCCAGCCCTCCTCAGCCTTCTGCAGAGGACACTGCTGGGGCTCAGGTCTGGGCTCCTCACTGCTTTTACCCAACGACGCCTGGTGCTTTCTCCGATGGTCTCTTCCTCCACTCTGGGCTGTTTTTCTTCTTATAAAATGGGTAGATGGTCTCCGTAACAGTCCCAGCTGTCAGTTATAGAGCCCTTCCAAGTGCCAGGCCCTGTGTGAAGTCCTGTATATGCAGTACTTCCCAGCACCCTCACAGCAGTCCTGAGAGCCCCGGGCGTTGTCGCCACTTCGCAGCAGCGAGGGGGCCTCTGCAGCGTCGCACAGTTGGAGCTGGCACTGGCTGGCCCGGAGCGGGTTCATTAGTCCTGCTGTAAGTGGGCACACCTGATGAGGACCCCAAGGACGGGAGAGGCTCCTGCTTCAGGCCAGACTCTTCATCCCTCTCTCCCCACTTCAAACGGGGGTGCTGCTGCTCTGTGCTACCTCCTCCCTCCCCCGCCCCAGTTTGTTCTAGCCCCTGTGTGTGGGACCCGCAGTTCGAGGCCCCGGGAACTGTGCTGCGGCCCTTTCCTCAGGAGGGACCAGCGTCCCCACTGCTCAGCCCGGACAGAGCCCAGCTGTGTGCCCCGCGGTGCTGCGTGGGCAGCCGGCGCTGGGACAGGCGTGGTGCCAGGCACGTGCAGGCACAGACTTGGCAACCACTCAGCTGATGCTGGGAGTGGGTCCTATTCTCACTTTACAGAAGAAGAAACTTGAGGGTTGCCCGTTGTCACCCAGATCACACAGCGGGGGAGACGCCACTGATAGGGAAGTCCCCGGTGGACAGCTGGCGGGCAGGTGTGGAGGGTCTGAGGGGTGTGAGTGGGCACCAGCTGGACCCTGCCCCGTTCTCTGCCCAGGGTTCTGGGGTGCAGTCTGGGTGCATAGGAATCTGACCAGGTGTTCAGGAAAGAAACAATGCTAAGGTCACTAAGATCACTAAGCTGTTTCTTTGTTTTTGCTTTTGTTTTTAATCCTCACCTGAGGATACTTTTCCATTGAATTGTTCAGATAGAGTGGGAGGGAAGAAGGGAGAGAGAGAGAAACAGCGATGTGAGAGAGACACACCAATCGGTTGCCCCCCGCATGACCTCGACCAGGGCTGGGGATCGAACCTGCAACCGAGGTACATGGCCTTGACCGGAATTGAACCTGCGACTCTTTGGTCTGAGGGCTGACACTCTACCCGCTGAGCCACACTGGCCAGGGCGAGATCACTGAGCTGCTTCCCTCCTGCGGCCTAGACGGAATGTACCTGTGCCGTGGGGCAAGCGCCTCTTCTCAGAGACGGAGCCCTTGGCAGGCTGGAGCAGAGGAGACCTGTGGAGAAGCTGAGGAGGGGGAGGGAGTAGTGAAAAGTGCACTTCTCCGGCCCCCTCTCCCCATGGGGCTCCCTGTGCTTCCTGGCCCGCGGGGAGCCCCCGTCCCTCACTCCCTGGTCCCCTCAGCATGGCCCAAGCAGACTGGAACATCCCAAGCCACCCGACTGGATGTTAAGTAGGACCGAAAGGGAACAAACAAGAGACACAAAACAAGACGACAGACAGGTGCCCCAGGCCAGGGGTGCAGCTTCTCTGTGACCCCAGTGTGTGTGAGGCCCCCAGATCGCTCATCCACAAGGGTCTGAGGGCCTGTCCCAAGGGCGCTCCTTAGTCCACAGGCCTGTCCCCTCCTGCTCGTGCTCAGGGGAGGGCCCAGGCCTCAGACCCCAGGGAAAACGACCTCTCCGTGTGTCGGTTCCTTATCTGTCTAGTGGAGATAATCACAGTGCCGATCTCATAGAATTGTTTGAGGATCGAATGAATTAATGTATATAATGTGCTGCGTGTGGAACCCGGCACATCCTGAGCACTGTGTGCAGTCGGCTGTGACCGTGGCATTCAAGATGAACGGCCGTACACATCCAGCCCCTCTGCACAGCAGGCAAGGACGCACCCTCTCCCCAGAGTGGGGTGCGCTCCGCCGGGCTGTCAGACCCACTGCCCCTCCCCACACTCTAGGTGGCTGATCTAGGGCCGTGCTGGGCTCCTGGCCGTCTCGGGGTCCCGGGAACAGGTGAGGCCCTGCCTGTGCACCGGTACCGTAAGGGAGGTTCGGGGTCCCAGGAACAGATGAGACCCTGCCTGTGCACTGGTACCGTAAGGGAGGCTCGGGGTCCCGGGAACAGGTGAGACCCCGCCTGTGCACCGGTACCGTAAAGGAGGCTCGGGGTCCCGGGAACAGATGAGACCCCACCTGTGCACCAGTACCGTAAGGGAATCTCGGGGTCCCGGGAACAGGTGAGACCCCGCCTGTGCACCGGTACCGTAAGGGAGGCTCGGGGTCCAGAGCAGGCTGGAGAAGGCGTCTCCCAGTCTCCCACCACAGTACGGACAGTGAGCCCTCTCACAGGACATGTCTCAGCTGTTTGTTGTCCCCAGAGAATGTCCCCAGTGGGGTCTCACTCTGCCCCAACGTCCTGCCCACGAATCCTTGCAGCCACACGCTGTCCCCTGTTGAGAATTTTCCTCTCACCACACTCCCAGCGATGGAAATGCCCCCATAGCTGCCACATCAGCATGTCACGTGGAGCTGGATGAGCGTCCCCGAGCCCACTGGGGTGTGGAAGGCACAGTGGTGCTGGCGCGGG
The DNA here is from genome assembly GCF_014108415.1 of Molossus molossus. Taxonomy (NCBI): domain Eukaryota; kingdom Metazoa; phylum Chordata; class Mammalia; order Chiroptera; family Molossidae; genus Molossus; species Molossus molossus. The sequence continues at coordinate 6,623,550 of NW_023425348.1, read as the reverse complement.
AGGACTGGGCTCAGGAGCGACCCCCACTTCCCTGTGGTGGGGCTCCTGCTGGAATACAGTCTGGCCCTGGCTGCAGCCCCACCCCTCAGCGTGCCCTGGGGCGGAGGGCTGTCGTGGGCGTGTTCCCGATGAGCAGATGAGACAGCCAGACAGCCGAGCAGACTCAGGCCGCAGTTATTTATTCCCTCATTCAACACGTGCTGCCCAGTTCTAAGTCCCACCCTGAGTCTAAAGCACCGGCCTGCCGTGAGCAAGGAGCCTGGGGGGGGGTGGGGGGGGGGCACTGCCGTGCTGCCTGGTGGACGCGGCGTCGGAGCAGTCCCCACAGGGCCGGGGACACCAGGGACGTGTGACTGGGCATGTGGGGACCAGGACGCGGTGCTTTCGGAAGGCTCACCCTGGGCAGGAAGCTGGCCACTTGCTCCCCAGGCAGAGGCACAGGGGGTGTGAGCTCCTGGCAGGGAGAGTGACCCGGGGGTCGCGAGGTGGGCAGCCATGTCATAGCTCCAGGGTTGGCTGTCATGTTCCATGGGCAGGAGCGTGAGTCGGGGACCACGCCTGACACACAGTACGCGCAGCACAGGTGCTCACTGTTGTTAAGCTTTAGCCGGCTCGAGGCCGTCCTGCAGGACCCGGTCTGTGTGAGCAGCAGGGTAGTGCGTGGGTCCACAGGTCAGACAGAAGCCTGGGTCCAGTTCTCTCTCTGCCACCAAGTCACAGGTGATCTCAGGCAAGTCCGTTTTCCTGTTTGACCCCAAGTCTATGCACCCTTGCAATTAGACTCTTTCCTTTCACACTTTGTTGAACACTTTTTACACAATTATCTCCTCTTTGACATGCCTGATGGTCTTCCCAAGACAGCATAGGGACAGCATAGGTCCTGTTGCCCAAGGATGGGCTTTGCATCCCCCCCTGCCGCCGCCCAATCCGGTTCCCTGCTCCGTGACTGACACAAGCGCTCCCCTATGAGCTTTAAGAACAGTACAGGAGACAAAGTAATGCCCACAGTAGGTGTTCTAGAAACAATGTTACCAGCACATTCCCCTGAGGCAGCTGCTCCCTGTGTTCTGGATCAGCTGTTCCTGACACCTGGACAGAGCAGGGGAGGGGTGACCACTCCCTTCCTGCTCCAGAAAGACCTTTGGGGAGGGATCGAGAGCTCCCTAGAGGCAGGGACTTGTCAGTTCTGCTCATCATTGAACCCGGGGTCCAGGACAGAGCCTGGCACATACTGAGTGTCTGTGGGAAAGAAGGAAAGCAGGGGGAATGGGCAAGGTCTAGACTGGATCCCCCGGGACATGAAACCTAGTTTGGGGGACACTTCAAGGGAAGCGGACCAGGTGGGCCCGAACTCTCCCAGTGGTGCCAAGTAGACTTTGTTTATGCCAGGAAAGCGCGCCATCCCCCTGCACCCCCACAGAGCATTCAGCTTCCGCCCATCTGGTCAGTGCTGCCCCGAGGCACAGGGACCCAGTGCTGCGACCTGGGAGGTCCTGGTGTGGGCCCCACAGGAGCCCCAGAGAAGGCGGAGGTCCTGGTGTGGGCCCCACAGGAGCCCCAGAGAAGACGGAGCCATCAGGGCCCCCGCCTTCCGGGAGAGGCTGCTGATCCCTCCACACTGGAGCCACTGCTGGGCCGTCACTGAGCTTAATGCCGACATTTGGTTTTATGCCTGAGAGCCGAAAAGAGGGCAGCGCTGAGAATGAGCAGGGTGAGTCAGGCCCGCTGCCCAGCTGCGCGCAGCCTGGGCACTGCCCTGCTGCCGCGGGAGGGGCTTCCTGCGCCTCTTTTCTCCTGTTGGTGGAGGCCCGAGTGCATCTCCCTGTCCTGACTGCTCAGGGACCGGCTGCTCCAGACGTCAGAGTCGCCAGGGCCAGCCTGCTGTGTGAGCCCGAGAGCCCGTGTGTAAACGGAGGCGTGCGGTGTGAATGCGTGGGGGAGGGCATGGGCGCACACGTGTGTGTGTGTGTATAACAGTGTGAGTGTGTGTAAGGGTGTGTGTATAAGGGTGAGTATGTGTGTATAAGGGTGTGTGTGTATAAGGGGTGTGTGTGTAAGAGGGTGTGTGTGTATAAGGGTGTGTGTGTGTGGGCAAGGGGTGTGTGTGCAAGGGTGCGTGTGTAAGGGTGTGTGTATGAGGGTGTGTGTAAGGGTGTGTGTGTATAAGGGGTGTGCGTGTGTATAAGGGGCATGTGTGTAAGAGTGTGTGTGAGGGGGTATGTGTGTAAGGGTGTGTGTGTAAGAGTGTGTGTGACTGTGTGTAAGGGTGTGTGTAAGGGTGTGTGTATAAGGGGGTGTACGTGTGTATAAGGTGGTGTACGTGTGTATAAGGGTGTGTGTGTGTATAAGGGTGTGTGTGTGTGTAAGGGGGTGTACATGTGTATAAGGGTGTGTGTGTGTATAAGGGTGTGTGTATAAGGGTGTGTGTATAAGGGGGTGTGTGCAAGGGGGTGTATGTGTGTGTGAGGGTGTGTGTGTAAGGGTGTGTGTGTGTAAGGGGGTGTACATGTGTATAAGGGGTGTGTGTGTATAAGGGGGTGTGTGTGTGTAAGGGTGTGTATGTGTAAGGGGGTGTACGTGTGTATAAGGTGGTGTACGTGTGTATAAGGGTGTGTGTGTGTAAGGGTGTGTGTGTGTGTATAAGGGTGTGTGTGTGTATAAGGGTGTGTGTGTGTAAGGGTGTGTGTGTGTATAAAGGGTGTGTGTAAGGGTGTGTGTGTATAAGGGTGTGTGTGTGTAAGGGTGTGTGTGTGTAAGGGTGTGTGTGTGTAAGGGTGTGTGTAAGGGGGTGTGTGTGTAAGGGTGTGTGTGTGTAAGGGTGTGTGTGTGTAAGGGGGTGTATGTGTGTATAAGGGTGTGTGTGTATAAGGGTGTGTGTGTGTAAGGGTGTGTGTAAGGGTGTGTGTGTATAAGGGTGTGTGTGTATAAGGGTGTGTGTGTGTAAGGGTGTGTGTAAGGGTGTGTGTGTGTAAGGGTGTGTGTGTGTATAAGGGGTGTATGTGTGTATAAGGGTGTGTGTGTATAAGGGTGTGTGTGTGTAAGGGTGTGTGTAAGGGTGTGTGTGTGTAAGGGTGTGTGTGTGTGTATAAGGGTGTGTGTGTAAGGGTGTGTGTAAGGGTGTGTGTGTGTAAGGGTGTGTGTGTGTATAAGGGGTGTATGTGTGTATAAGGGTGTGTGTGTATAAGGGTGTGTGTGTGTATAAGGGTGTGTGTGTATAAGGGTGTGTGTGTGTAAGGGTGTGTGTGTAAGGGTGTGTGTGTGTAAGGGTGTGTGTGTAAGGGTGTGTGTGTGTAAGGGTGTGTGTGTGTGTATAAGGGGTGTATGTGTGTATAAGGGTGTGTGTGTATAAGGGTCTGTGTGTGTAAGGGTGTGTGTGTGTAAGGGTGGGTGTGTGAGGACGGTGTGGCTGTGGTGGGCCTGGACGGATACAAAGTGCTCCTGCCAGTAGCTGTGCTCCTCATCCCATCAGGGCTCCTCTGTCCTTGCAGCTCCCGCCCACTCCGGTGTTCCTCAGGCCCCAGCCCAGATTTCCCTTCTATTCTCCAGGTGTAACAAGGAGCCGACATGTCCGTTTCCTAGGGCCGTTGTCTTCACCCCTGTTCTCAGCAGTCACTTGTCGGGCCCTGCCCTGGGCCACACACCATGCTGGGCACTGAAGGGGCTGCCTGGCTCCCGGGAACCCGGGTCAGAGCGGCGCCCGACTCTGAGCTGAGTGGCCTGGGAAGTCGCTGCACTTTTCTGAGGTTTCCTCATTGGTCAAAGGGGGTTGCGAGGTGGTCACACAGATGTTTTACAGATAAAACACTGAAGCCCTCATTATAAGTTGGTCATCTTTCCTCCAGCACAGTTCTTGGCACAGGTAGTCTATGTGTCTAGGAAGAGAGGGCCACGGGCCAGGGCCTCAGACATTGTGGGCACGACTCCCCATTGCTGCCCTTCTCGCCCAGACCCCTGCAGCTGCGCTCTGAGCCCGTGGCCTGATCCCCCCGGGAGAGCCGAGCCTCCGGGCTGAGCTAGCCTGCCCTCTGCTGTCCACCTACCGTGTTGCTTTGTCCCCAGGTGGTGGGCGAGTGGAGATTCAGCAGGGTTCACTGTGACATCTTTGTCACTCTGGACGTCATGATGTGCACAGCCAGCATCCTGAACCTGTGTGCCATCAGCATCGACAGGTGAGCCCAGTCAGGTGGGAGAGGCTGCCAGGCCATCCACCGTTCAGGCTGCCCCACCTGTCCTTCGGGGTCAGGCTCTGTCTGTGATGCCACGTGGCTGGCTTTGTGCCTGTGAGTCCCTGTGTGTGCATGTATGCATGCCTGTACATGTTTGCACACATGCACATGTGTGTAGGTGCATGTGTCTGGCTGGGAAAGTGTCACCTTACGGACAGTGATGCTGCCAAGATGCCCAGACTGGTGTGAAGAGAAAGCGGCTGATTCGGACTGAGGCCCCAGTTCTATCACTTTCAACTGAGGTGACCTTGGGCACATCATGGGAGTTCTCGGAACCTACCTTCAGTGTCCAGACACCAAGGATGAGGCAGCTGCTCACTGGAGCGCTGGTGTCTGGCTCTGCACGTCATGTCCAGCACAGGGCCCATGGCTAAGCTGTGCGCCGAGCCTTGCACTGATTCGAGCACACAAGCCACGTGGGCTCCCAGAGGCCCACCCCACTCCCTTTGCAGGATTCTTGGAAGACAAGATGAGCTCATGATGAGCAGGGCCGGGTAGAGGACTGTCAGGCTTCATACACAATTCCCATGGTTGTTATTTCCTGCCGAATGGGGCTGAACCCTTGCTCTGAGGTCCAGTCCCTCAACAGACGCTTCTGTGTTCAGTGGACCCCACACGGGTGGACTAGGTACAGTTCAAAGGTGCAAAGACCAGTTCAGGGCCCCTCACAAAGCCTGATATCCAAGTGGGGAGACTGGAGTGAAAGCTATGGCCCAGGACTAATGGTGGCCAGTTAACTGGGCAGCAACAACGGTCTTCGCTGAGCTGGGGGCAGGAAGGAGGGTTGACTTAGAGTGAACAGAAGGGCCAGCTGTCCTCCCCCGAGAGGCGTCTGGCCGTGCGTGTGGTGCAGTGGCCCCTCCCTCCCAGGTACACGGCCGTGGCCATGCCCATGCTCTACAACACGCGCTACAGCTCCAAGCGCCGCGTCACCGTCATGATTGCCATCGTCTGGGTCCTGTCCTTCACCATCTCCTGCCCGCTGCTCTTCGGACTCAACAACACAGGTGAGCCTGCCTCTGTCGCCGAGGGCTCAGCTGGCCAACGTGCGGGGTCCTGAGGGAGCTGAGCCGCTGGCACAGGCACGGCGGAGACCGCGGGGGCTGATCACCGGCCTGGACTGAGGCCAGGGGGTCTCCTGGGCCACGCCCTACTTGTGTGGCACCTGGCAGGGCCAGAGATGAACAGTCAGTGACAACGGAGTTGGGCGAGGGGCGGGGATAATGATTTAGGGGGATGTCTGGCCATTTTCCACCTTGTTTATTAGCTCGAAGCAGGCCAGAGGGCCTCACAACCTGCACACGTGTGCCTGGTGTGTGCACACATGGGGAGGCTGCCGGGCTCCCTCGCCCCCGCGATAGTGTGTGAATGAGGCCGCAGCGGCAGGGCCAGCCGGGCTCAGGCCAGGCCTCCGCCACCGGAGGGAAGAGGCAGAGACCAGCCCGGGCACCTGGCCTGCCCTTGCAGGGCGTTGGAGCAGGGCCACAGGAGAGGCACTGGGCCACCTGCTGGTGCGGCCTCGGGCTTCCTCACGCAGGGAGGCAGGGCAGTGCCTCCGGAGACCATCACAGGACTGAAGTGCAAGGAAGCCATGAGTGTGCGCTACCAAGCCTAACTCTTGTGGGAATCGCAAGAAGTGGGGAGAGGCCTAACTGTGCTCGGATCGACCTGGGAAGGGCCTGAGCTAGGACAGTCATCTGCTAGACCGGGGAGAGCCTGGAAACCCAGGGGACACAGGTGCGTCCACAAACAGTTACCTTGTCCTGGAAACCCAGGGGACACAGGTGCGTCCACAAACAGTCACCTTGTCCTGGAAACCCAGGGGACACAGGTGCGTCCACAAACAGTCACCTTGTCCTGGAAACCCAGGGGACACAGGTGCGTCCACAAACAGTCACCTTGTCCTGGAAACCCAGGGGACACAGGTGCGTCCACAGTCACCTTGTCCCTAAGATGAAAAGGTGGCAGGCCTCCCCCACCCCACCCTCGCAGTTTACAGGAAAGGCTAGAATAATGGCTTCCTCTTTTAAAATGAGTATCTTTGGGCATTTTTTTCTGAACACCCTGGCTCAGCTTGTGTGGTGATAGACTGCAGAACGAATGACGATGTAACAAAGGAAACATTAATGAAAAAACTGGGAAGCAGTCGCTCACAGCTTGACTTTTTGCTCACAGCTGTGGTTCTCTCCCTCTTTTTGTCAACCCTTACCCAAGGATATGTTTCCACTGATTTTTAGACAGTGGAAGAGAGGGAGGGAGAGAGAAAAAACAGATGTGAGAGAGACACATTGCCTGGCTGCCTCGCACCAGGGCCAGGGGTTGGACCTGCAACCCAGGCACATGCCCTTGACCGGGAATCGAACCCATGACCCTTTGGTCCAAGGGCGACGCCCTCACCACTGAGCCACATGGGTCAGGCCGTGTGTGTGGTGCAGTGTGTTTAAATGCTGTGGCCCACGCTGCACATTTATTTGCCTGTAACGCCTCCGGGCCAGCGTAGACTTAGTGTGGTCCCTGCAGCCGGGCCCGCGCCTCCGTGGAGAAGAGGAGCCTTTCTGCACCTCTGGCCCGGTGCTGACCTGCCCCCGGCCCTCCCTCCTCCAGAGCAGAGCGAGTGCATCATCGCCAACCCCGCCTTCGTGGTCTACTCCTCCGTGGTCTCCTTCTACGTGCCCTTCATCGTCACCCTGCTGGTCTACATCAAGATCTACACGGTCCTCCGCAGGCGCCGGAAGCGGGTCAACACCAAGCGCAGCAGCCGGGCCTTCAGGGCCAACCTGAAGGCCCCACTCAAGGTCCCAAGGCCCCCACCCCTCCAGTGTCCCCAGTTAACTGAGGTGGGTCATCCAGTGCCCAGCGGGGACCAGGGACCCCGCAGCAGGAGGGAGTCCAGGACCGGGGAGCTCTGAGCAGCTGGGCAGGGCAGATTTCAAACGCTTCGGCCTCGGTGGAGGGACGTGAATCTCCAGGAGTGGGAGGTGGGGCGGGTGGTGGAGGTGACCAGGGAGGAGAGGTCTTTGCTTGGAGATCTTTGTCTAAATGCAACAGCCCTTGGCACCCTCCTGGCCTCCTCTCTTCTCTTTTCCTCGCTCCTCCTTTCCACTCTCATCTCCCTGTCTACCCTTCCTTCTCACTGATGCTCCATCCCATCCCCTTCGCGGCCCACACTCTCCATCCTTCCTCTGTGCACACTCTCCGTCCTCCCTCTGTGCACACTCTTCGTCATCCCTCTGTGCACACTCTCCGTCCTCCCTCTGTGCACACTCTCCGGCCTCCCTCTGTGCACACTCTCCGTCCTCCCTCTGTGCACACTCTCCGTCATCCTTCTGTGCACACACTCCGTCCTCCCTCTGTGCACACTCTCCGTCCTCCCTCTGTGCACACTCTCCGTCCTCCCTCTGTGCACACTCTCCGTCCTCCTTCTGTGCACACACTCTCCGTCCTCCCTCTGTGCACACTCTCCGTCCTTCCTCTGTGGACACTCTTCGTCATCCTTCTGTGCACACACTCTCCGTCCTTCCTCTGTGCACACTCTCCGTCCTCCCTCTGTGCACACTCTCCGTCATCCTTCTGTGCACACACTCTCCGTCCTCCCTCTGTGCACACTCTCCGTCCTTCCTCTGTGGACACTCTCCGTCCTCCCTCTGTGCACACTCTTCGTCATCCTTCTGTGCACACACTCTCCGTCCTTCCTCTGTGCACCCTCTCCGTCCTCCCCTCTGTGCACACACTCTCCGTCCTCCCTCTGTGCACACTCTCCGTCCTCTCCTCTGTGCACACTCTCCATCCTCCCTCTGTGCACACTCTCCGTCCTCCCTCTGTGCACACTCTTTGTCCTCCCTCTGTGCACACTCTCCGTCTTCCCTCTGTGCACACTCTCCGCCCACCCCCTGTGCACACTCTCCATCCTCCCTCTGTGCACACTCTCCGCCCACCCCCTGTGCACACTCTCTGTCCTCCCTCTGTGCACACTCTCCGTCCTCCCTCTGTGCACACTCTCTGTCCTCCCCTCTGTGCACACTCTCCGTCCTCCCTCTGTGCACACTCTCCGTCCTCCCTCTGTGCACACTCTCTGTCCTCCCCTCTTTCACTCTCCGTCCTCCCTCTGTGCACACTCTCCGTCCTCCCCTCTGTGTACACATTCTCTGTCCTCCCCTCTGCACACCTCCTCATCTTCCCTTGCTCCTTCCCACTTCTCTCCTCTTCCCTCTTCCAAGCCCTCTCCCCTCTTTCTTGTGAAGTCCCCCCTCTGCTCAGCCCTCCCTGAGGAAGACAGTGTGTGGGCATGGAAGGAACAAGAGCTTTGGGGTTAGACACATCAGGTTCAGACCCTGGCACTGCCACTTTTGCTGAATGACCTTGGGCAACTTGCTTAACTTCTCTGAGCCTCAGCTTTCTCATCTGTTAAATGGGAATAACACTGACCTGATAGGGTTGTCTTGAGGATTCCATGTGAGAATGATGTGAGTGTGCCCAGTGGGGTGCCAGACCCTCTGCAGGTACCCCACAAAGTCAGGGCTCATTTGTCCCTCGTCCTGTCCCCTCGTCTCATCACACTACAGGCCTCTCCCTTACCTCGATGGCTTCTGCAGACCCCCACGCCCCTTCCCTGCCCTGAGCCCCTCTGCCAATCTGCCTGCCCGGCACTGGGTGCCCCACCCGCCTCCCTGTCATGACCAGTGTGCTGGCTCACTCCACAGGGCAGCTGTGCTCACCCCGAGGACATGAGACTCTGCACCGTTATCATGAAGTCTAACGGCAGTTTCCCTGTGAACAGGCGGAGAGCGGTAAGTGTCAGGCAGGGACTCACAGCAGGTCTTCCCACTCTAAGGAAACCCACCTGCCACGATTCTCAGAAACCTCACCAACCGGTCAGAGGGAGAAACACTTCCTGGGACCCCTCCCTTGTGCCCAGCCGAGACCACACACCTCGCACAGGGTGAGCAGGCACACTTCTGCAAGGCACAGAGAGGTGCCCAGCACAGAAAACGGGTGGGAGAAAGGGCTTTTAACAAGGTAAAACTAAGACTGGCCATCACCACTCACTGAACACCGACCGTGTTCCTGTGATCGCATCCAATCCTCACAGCAACCCTGGGAGGTAAACCTCATTGCTTGTGTCCACCTCCAACTCCCGGAAGAGGGAGCAGGCTCAGAGAGGACAGGCAACCCGCCCACGGCCGGAGTCAGGCCGAGAGAGCACACGCAGACCTCTGTGTCTGACACCCACGCCTCGGCCGTGCACCCGCAGGAGCTGCCCGGGTTCTGGGCTGGGGGCTGGGCGGGCGCCCGGCCACCAGGGAGCGGAGCACCGCAGGCTGGTGGGAAGCGCAGCCTCCAGCAGAGCCCGAGGTGCAGAACCACAGCCCACGCCAGGCTTTGCCAGTGGGGGCAGCACCAGGGTCCAAGCAGCAGGTTCTCCATGGGGGGGGCAGGGAACACAGGAAGTCCCAGCAGGTGTCCTCGGGAGGCAGGGCCCCGCCATTCACCTGCCCGGCAAGAGCAGGACTCCAAGGAGCCATTCAAGAGAGGAGCCAGAACAGGGAGTCCGGACTGGGGCCGAGGTAGCACCCCAGTTATGCCTCCCGGGCACGTGAGGAGGCTACATTTCAGCAGCTCAGGCCGAGGCCCTCCAGGTCAGCCAAGCTGTGGTGTGGGGGCTCAGGAGAGGCGGCGCCCCCTGGTGGTGCGGTGCGGGGCACCCGTCAGCTGCAGAAGGAACAGGAGCGCCCTCTGTGCAGTGTGAGCACAGCTCCGGGGCAGCACTGACTCGTCAGGAACCTACCCCAGGCCCCAGCTCGGCACCTGGCACTTGCTGGTACTCAGGGAGGGTTGTGCAGTTAATAAAAGACAAGTGTATGGGTAGTACCCCCCCAGATGGTTGTGGGGTTACTGAGGATGTGTAAGGATTGCTCCGGATGACCCTGCAGGCAGGAACTGCCGTGGGTCCTGGGTCCTGCACCCAGACAGCCCCGGCCTCCGAGCGATCACCCCCGTGCCTCTGATGAACGGCCGGTGGCGTTCGCAGGGGTCTGGAGAGGAAGGACCGGGGCGGCCTGGTCAGGCCAGGGGGCAGAGAGGCCAGGTGAGGCGGGGCGGCTACCGCCTGAGCACGTGCCTGGCTTACCCAGCGCTCTCTGCCTCGTGCAGGAGGCTGCCCGCCGAGCCCAGGAGCTGGAGATGGAGATGCTCTCCAGCACCAGCCCACCCGAGAGGACCCGGTACAGCCCCATCCCGCCCAGCCACCACCAGCTGACCCTTCCCGACCCGTCCCACCACAGCACTCCCGACAGCCCCGCCAAACCCGAGAAGAATGGGCATGCCAAAGACCACCCCAAGATCGCCAAGATCTTCGAGATCCAGTCCATGCCCAATGGCAAGACCCGGACCTCGCTGAAGACGCTGAGCCGCAGGAAGCTGTCGCAGCAGAAGGAGAGGAAGGCCACCCAGATGCTGGCCATTGTGCTCGGTGAGTCGGCCCAGCCTGGGTGGGGGCAGGGCCCTCGCTGCGGGGCAAGGGGCTGGCTCTTCCCCGGGCCCAGGCCAGGCCGATGCGCCCATGACGTGGACTCTGCAGCTGTCTCAGTTCACAGGTGGGCCGCTGAGGCTCAGGGTGGTCCCATAACTTGACCAAGAAGGACCCACAATTTACACTTCGGTAGTCTGACACGAAAGTGTGTGACCCCCGCACCTCATGACCCCGGGCTTGTCTCTCCTCTCGAGTGCCATCAGTAGGTCACTTCTCAAGGTTGTGTGGTCATCAAATGATAGACAGTGGTGAAGGCAGCTTACAAACTGTTCAAGTGCACGCAGGTGTTATTGTGACGGCCCTGGTTAATGTTGCTGTTGCTGGGGGATGGGGAAAAGCAGTTCCCCCGAGCTTGACCGAGACCCGAGGGACCGGAGCTGCAAACGGTTTTGCAGGGCTGAGCGGGCCTGAGCCGGGCCGGCCCTGTCAGGGAGGCAAAGCTTTCACAGGTGACAGCAAACAACCCAGGCTGGACTGCAGTGGGCGGCTGGGCTGGGGGGACTGACGCGACCCTGTCTTCCATGTAGCGCCCAGGGTGTGGCACCCTCCACATCCACCTGCCAACTCTGTGGGGGGCGCTGGGCAGGGGAGGCTGTCCCCGTCTCTCAGATGAGGGTACAGTCACGGCAGGTTAGGGAGGGTTGGTCATGCCATCCGGAGCAACAGAGCAGGCTGCCAGCCAGACCCTCCGCCCCGTCCAGGGCCTCTGCTCAGCAGCACTGCCTGCCCAGGCCCCTCCATACAGGCCCCTCTGTCCAGGCCCCTGCGTCCAGGCCCCTCCGTCCCAGGCCCCTCTGTCCAGGCCCCTCCATCCCAGGCCCCTCCGTCCAGGCCCCTCCGTCCCAGGCCCCTCTGTCCAGGCCCCTCTGTCCAGGCCCCTCCGTCCAGGCCCCTCCGTCCAGGCCCCTGTGTCCCAGGCCCCTGTGTCCAAGCCCATGTGTCCAGCCCTCTGTCCCAGCCCCTCTGTCAGGCCCCTGTGTCCAGGCGGCAGGCCCCTGTGTCCCAGGCCCCTGTGTCCCAGGCCCCTGTGTCCCAGGCCCCTCTGTCCAGGCCCCTCTGTCCCAGCCCCGGTGTCCAGGCCCCTGTTCCCCAGTCCCCTGTGTCCCAGGGACCCATCTGTCAAGGCCGCCTTCTGTCCCAGGCCCATCTGTCCAGGCCCCTGTGTGCCAAGGCCCCTGTGTCCAGGCCCCTCTGTCCCAGCCCCTCTGTCCAGGCCCCTCTGTCCCAGGCCCCTCCGTCCAGGCCCCTCCGTCCAGGCCCCTCCATCCCAGGCCCCTCCGTCCAGGCCCCTCCGTCCAGGCCCCTCCGTCCAGGCCCCTCCGTCCCAGGCCCCTCTGTCCAGCCCCTCCGTCCCAGCCCCTCCGTCCGGCCCCGTCCGTGGGCCCCTGGTCCCGGCCCCTCCGTCCAGGCCCCTTGTCCAGGCCCCTTGTGTCCAGGCCCCTCCGTCCAGGCCCCTCCTTCCAGGCCCTCCGTCCCAGGCCCCTCCGTCCGGGGTGCCACTCCGTCGTCCAGGGCCCTCCGTCCAGGCCCCGTTGTCCGGCCCCTCCGTCAGGCCCCTGTGTCCAGGCCCCTCTGTCCAGGACCCTCCGTTCAGGCCCCTCGTCCAGGCCCCTCCGTCCATGCCCCTCCGTCCAGGGCCCCTCGTCAGGGCCCGTCTGTCCAGGCCCCTTGTCCAGGCCCCTTGTCCAGGCCCCCTCCGTCCCAGGCCCCTCCGTCCAGGCCCTCGTCCAGCCCCTCCGTCCAGCCCCTCCGTCCCCGGCCCCTCCGTCCCAGGCCCCTCCGTCCCAGGCCCCTCTGTCCAGGCCCCTCCGTCCCAGGCCCCTCCGTCCCCAGGCCCCTCCGTCCCAGGCCCCTCTGTCCAGGCCCCTGTGTCCAGGCCCCTCCGTCCCAGGCCCCTCCGTCCAGGCCCCTCCGTCCCAGGCCCCTCCGTCCAGGCCCCTCCGTCCCAGGCCCCTCCGTCCAGGCCCCTGTGTTCCATGCCCTTCCGTCCAGGCGCCTGTGTCCTAGGGCCCTCCGTCCCAGGCCCCTCCGTCCCAGGCCCCTCCGTCCAGGCCCCTGTGTCCAGGCCCCTCCGTCCCAGGCCCCTCCGTCCCAGGCCCCTCCGTCCCAGGCCCCTGCGTCCAGGCCCCTGTGTCCAGGCCCCTCCGTCCAGGCCCCTCGTCCAGGCCCCTTTCGTCAAGGGCCCTGGTGTTCCAGGCCCCTCCGTCCCGGTCCCTCCGTTCCCGGTCCCCTGTGTCCAGGCCCCTCCGTCCCGGCCCCTCTGTCCAGGCCCCTTCGTCTCAGGCCCCTCCGTCCAGAGTCCCCTCCATCCCAGCCCCTCCGTTCCTGGCCCTCCGTCCAGGCCCCTCCTTCCAGCCCTTCCGTCCCAGGCCCCTCCGTCCAGGCCCCTCCGTCCCAGGCCCCTCCGTCCCAGGCCCTCTTCGTCACGGGCCCTGTGTCCAGGCCCCTCCGCAGGGCCCCTCCGTCCCGGCCCCTCCGTCCCAGGCCCCTCCGTCGGCCCGAGTCCTCCTCCGTCGCCAGGCCCCTCCGTCCGTTCCCCTCCGTTCCAGGCCCCTGTGTCCAGGCCCCTCCGTCCCAGCCCCTCCGTCCAGCCCCTCCGTCCCAGGCCCCTCCGTCCCGGCCCCTCCGTCCCAGGCCCCTCCGTCCCAGGCCCTCCGCCCAGGCCCCTGTGTCCAGGGCCCCTCCGTCCCAGGCCCCTCGTCCCAGGCCCTCTGTCCAGGCCCCTGGTTCACAGGCCCCTGTGTCCAGGCACCTGTGTCCAGGCCCTACGTCCAGGCCCCTCCGTCAGGCCCCGTGTACCAGGCCCCTCCGTCCCAGGCCCATGTGGCCAGGCCCTCTGTCCCAGGCCCCTCCTTCCAGCCACCGTCGTCCAGGCCCCTTGTCCCAGACCCTGTGTCCAGGCCCCTGTGTCCAGCCCCTGTGTTCCAGCCCCTCTGTCCCAGGCCCCTCTGTCCCAGGCCCCTCCGTCCCAGGCCCCTCCGTCCCAGGCCTCCTGTGTCCCAGGCCCCTGTGTCCCAGGCCCCTCTGTCCCAGGCCCCTCTGTCCCAGGCCCCTGTGTCCCAGGCCCCTGTGTCCCAGGCCCCTGTGTCCCAGGCCCCTCTGTCCAGGCCCCTCTGTCCCAGGCCCCTCTGTCCCAGGCCCCTCTGTCCCAGGCCCCTCTGTCCCAGGCCCCTCTGTCCCGGGCCCTCTGTCCAGGCCCTCTGTCCCAGGCCCCTCTGTCCAGGCCCCTGTGTCCCAGGCCCCTCTGTCCCAGGCCCCTCTGTCCAGGCCCCTCTGTCCCAGGCCCCTCTGTCCCAGGCCCCTCTGTCCCAGGCCCCTCCGTCCCAGGGCTCCCCGCGTGGGTGGAGCATGCTGAGCACCCGAGGCCCCGAGGCCAGGCGTCCCACCTCAGCAGGCAGTCCTGACCTGCAGGCCGGGTGGAGTGGACATCAGTCTGGGAGACAGTCCTGGGCTGCGGCCGGCAGCCACCGTGCAGGTCTCCCCGCCCGGGCCAGCCTGACCGTGCCTCTCCCCCAGGCGTGTTCATCATCTGCTGGCTGCCCTTCTTCATCACACACATCCTGAACATTCACTGTGACTGTGCCATCCCGCCCGTCCTGTACAGCGCCTTCACGTGGCTGGGCTACGTCAACAGCGCCGTGAACCCCATCATCTACACGACCTTCAACATCGAGTTCCGCAAGGCCTTCCTGAAGATCCTCCGCTGCTGACCCGCTGCCTTGCCGCCCAGGCCGGGGTGGGGGCGCCCCTTTGCCCGGCGGGCCCTGCAGTGTTAGCTTGGCACCGTGCCCCGCGCTGCAACACCCTGGCTCTGCCGGGTGGTGTACAGAGCCAGGCTGGGTGCCAGCCCTTGGGCTGGACCCTGTGGCTCGGGGCCGCTCACAGAGCTCCCCTCCCACTTCCAGACCCCTTCTCCTTGGCACCAAAGACACAGCCGCCTCCGGGACCTTTCTCTGAGCTCTGGTGTTGCTGGGCCGGAGTCAGCGCTGGGAGGCTGCGCCCTCTGCTGGGCTCAGGCTGGGCCCCCAGGTCTGGGCTGGACTGGGCCGGGGAGAGGCAGGGACAGTTCTGAGCCCACAGGTCCACACCAGGAAATCCAGAGCTCCTGCCAAGGCCCCGTAACTGCAGCCTGGGGAGATCCATGTACATACCAGACCACAGAATGAAGGCCAGGCAAGCCCAAGCCAAAAATCTTCTCTCCTCTCCTGCGCCAGAGGACCCTCTACTTCCCACAGCAGGGGGTCCTGCCCGCTCCACAGCCCTGAGGGGAGGCCCCGGGGGTCTGTGGGGGAGGGGCCCACCCGAAGCGCCACCGATGGACTCACAGGACTTCCTGCAGCGAATGTCAGGCCAGCCTGGGGCAAGCGGTGAAGGTGCCTGTGACTGTGTCCGGGCCTGGGTGGGGTGTCTGAGTGCTTCGGGGGGCTGCCTCCTGCCATACTGCACCACTCCCTTTCCTTTTATCTTCCTTTGCCCCTTTCCCGTCTCCCTTCCCTTCCCCTGCTCGGCCTTAGGGAGCCCGAGGCTACCACTTGGCCTAGCCTGGCCCTGCTCCGCTTGGAGCCCCCAGGTCCCAGACTCTGTACCATCTCCACACGTGCGCCAAACTAATAAAACTGCGAGAGTCACGTGGGCAGCCCCTCGTGGGGAAGGGCAGCGCCACCCACACCCACCCGAGGCGTAGCGCAGCCGTGTCCGCGCTGGGACAGCCGGGAGGACGCTGCAGACCCGCCAGGACCGGAGGCCGCGGCCATGGCGCGGGCGGGGCGTTGGGGGAGGGGAAAGGAACCTGGAGGACAAGAGGTGCGTCTCTCCCCGCCTCCCCCCTGCGGCCCTGGAACTGCTGTGCGTGCTCCGGCCCTGCTGTGGGTCGCCCACCCTCCCCTCCAACCCAGACGGAAGGGGAGCGTTTCCAGGGGCGTCCCCAGCACACCCCGCTCCCTTATCACCAGAGTAACGGGCTGCCCCAGGGAAGCAGGCGGTCCGTCCCAGCCCCTCCGCTGCAGGTCCCAGCACCTCTGAGGCCCCCTGAGCCCTCGCCCCGCACAGCTGCGCGGGCTGTGCTCCTGGGCCTGCCCCTGCCCGGCTGCTGGCTCTCGCCGGACCCCTTTGGACAGGTGGGGGAGGCCCTGAGGGATGTGGCCTGGTCCCCCTCCTCTCAGCCTCCGGGCCAGTCACAGCTCCAGGCCTCCCGGCGCGGCTTGGCACTGACCCCACAACAGAACTGTGGTTTTAAGTGAAACAGATCAGCCCGCGGAGGAGGACTGTTCGCAGCACCTCGAGCGACAGCAGTGCTGCCAACCCAGGCGGCAGGCCAGGCTGGAGCCGGCAGCATAATCTGCAGGCTAAAGACGGTGTCTTTAGCCCCAAAGTTAGGAGCACTTAACGTGCCCTGAACGCTACATTATGGGCTTGATCTTCTGGACCTGAATGTAGCCCTGAGCTCTGGAGAGGCTCCTGAGCCAGGAGCACTTGGGTTCCAGAAGGTGGCCAGACAGGTCCTCATCCAGCTGGGGGTCAATAACCCAGTGCCCACCTTCTGGGGGGCACCAGACCCCCAAGGGGGCTAGAAACCCCAAGGACCTCTGAGCCGCTGATACCCACACCATGGACCATAGCCAACCATGCACGCATACACACACACACACATACACACATGCACACACACTTGCACACACACGTACACACATGCACACACACTTGTGCACACACATGCACACACTGCACACTAGTCTATAAAAGGTCTGGCTTGTCTCACCATTAGAAATCTTATGAGATTACACATGTTTATCAGATGTGGTTATTGGAAGACATGGCAGAGGGAGGGAGAGAGAAAAACAAAGGAAGGAAGGAAGGAAAGGAGGGAGGGGCAGGGAGGGAGAGAAGAAGGAAGGAACGGAACAGGGAAGGAGCAAGGGAAGGCAGGCAGCTTCAGAGCAGGGGGCAGGGGAGAGGGGAATAGGGCAGGCATGGGCGGGGGCGGGATGGGAGGATGCCTGCACTGTCAGGGAGTTTCAAGTCTCTGCCAGACAGCAGATTGACAGCGAGAGTGGGCAGGGGGAGGGCCGGGCTCCCCCCTCTCCCCCCTCAGCACTTCAGGGGCAAAGGAGGGGTATGGGGCCCAGGAATGCCAATGTGGAAGGGGGCGGCCGGGTCCTGGCTCTTCCTCAGGAGACCCTGACCATGGCCCCTTTGCCTTGACAGCGAGGGTAGAGAGGGAGAAGGAGGGTGGGCAGGCGGCAGCCCTCTGACCGCCTGTTCTCTGAGCCTGTCTTTGCATGGAGTGCCTTTTCATCAAGGGGTCGTTCACCTGTTTTTAGCAGGTGGAGTCTCCCCCAGTCCTCAAGAGCACAGCAAGGAAGCACCCCTAAGGAGTGTCTTGCTGGTCAGGCCCCGTTGGGCACTTCGCATTGTCCCTAGAAGTCTGCGTGCATCCGCCAGTCTTCAACGCCTTGGGCCCTTACTGCTCCGCCGGGGGTCTTGCCGGAGTGCAGGCGGCCGGGGCCTGGGGAGAAGTCCTGGGAATCGAGAGGCCAGCAGTGCAGAAAAACCAGATCCCTTCATCCGTCCATCCACCCAGATGTTTGCATTCACCGAGGCCTCTGTGCTCCAGGCCCTGAGCGAGGTGCTAAGAACAAAGTGGTGAAGACAGTGGACACGATCCCCTTCGCCCCGAAGCCCCATTGCAGTGGACAGCGGGCGTGAGTCACGCGGTAACTCAAAGCTGCACACCCCACGGCAGAGCACAGGCTGGGTGTGGAAACCCCGCCACGGGTGTGGGCTGCCCAGGGCCAGGGCACCGATCACAGATGATGACGATGACATGGATGCAGCAGCCCGGTGGGCCCTGGCTGGGAACAAGTAGGTAGGACATTGGTGAGGGCAGGGACCCTGCCCGGAGGACTTCCTGAATGGCGGACCAGGGAATGACCCTGCTCCCCCGTTTGTCTCGGGACGGGCAGCCAGTGGCCAACAACCAGGGACGTGGGGGACTGGCCTGCCTTGGGGCATTTGCAGTGTGCCCGCCAGTCTAGGATCCCTTCCCTCACCATCTGTCCCAGAGTCGCACATGGCCCAGCCCTGTGGCCCGCCGCCCCTCTGCCCTTCCAGCCCCAGGACCTAGGCGGTGTCCGTGCCATTAGCTCCCATCTAGGCAGGGTCATGGTGGGCCTCACCCATGTGACCTCCTGTATGACCCTGGGGGCCGGGCCGATCCCCCTGTGCCCGAGGAGAAGCCTCTCAGGGAGGTGGGTGACCTGGCGGCAGGGCCGGCCTTTGAACGAAGGTTTGCTGACTGTCTTACATTGTCCAGTCCACACATTTCCTGACCAGCCCTGAGCTAAGTTGGAGGAGGCTGCTGTGGTCAGAAGGCTTTTAAAAAGGGAAATAGAGAAAGAAAAACCATTCCGACTAGACTCTTAGGGTGCCACCTTGGGGTGACTGTGAACAGCCTGGCTGCCAGCAAATGAGCATGTGTGTGTGGGTTAGTGGGGGTGGGGCACGGCAGGGGGCTCAGCTTCTAGCGAGGCCTCAGCAGCAGGAGGCCAGAGTCTGGGCATCCTGTGCCTGAAGGTCTTCTGCCAACCAGGTGCCCGGCTCTGGTTTGAGGGTTCAGGGAGCAAGAAGCTGGTGAGGAGAGAACCGAGCATCCTTGGAAGGGGAGACCCACCCTGGCTTTTTAGGGTTCTGGAGGGTCAGGGAAAAGGGGGTGTGTGGTCAAAACACCTTCCCACAGCCTCTCCCATCCGGGCTTGGCTACTTGGCTGGGCGGGAGCTGCTGGGCAGAGCGCTCCCTGGGGCTCGGGAGGCTTCCTCCCTGCGGGGCGAGGCTTCCTCCCTCAGCAGAGCTGCAGCTCCTCTCAGTGGGCGCGAGGACCTGGGACTTGCTTGGGGCTTTCTCCCAGCCTCACCCGGCTTCTGTCCCGAGACCTGAAGGCGTGAGGCTGGAGCGAGGGAGGCAGCCTCCCTGGGGCAGGTGCCGCCTGTGAAGTGAAGGACGCGGTCAGGTCAGGGGAGGGCGGCTGCGCCACGGGGCACAGGGAGGGGCTGGCTTTGCAGGGAACAGCTCAGGCACGCACACCTTCCGGTTTTCCTGCCCAGGCCCAGGTCCAAACACGCCGCCCCCACCCCCCCGCTGTGCGCCGTCCACCCTCCCACAGGGCTGGCAAAGGCAGGTCTACAGTTGTGAGTGTGCGAATCAGCTCATTCCTGTGTTACTCTGTGTCCACTGCGGTATTATTTCTCGTACAAACCGCTGTAAGCCTACCCTTGCCCACCTCGTGTTCACCCTCCTACCCTCTGTGCAGGCCGAGCCCTCACACCGCCTGTGCCCAGCTGAAGGCAGAGTGGGCTCCAGCCTCAGCCCTGGACCGCCGCTGCCCGGTGCATGGGGACGTGGGCCCCTCGCCCTTCTAACACCAGCTCCACTGTCTGGCTCTCGGAAGAGGCTCAGGGTAATGCCATCTGTGGCTGGTCGTCAAAGCTGGGTGTCAGAGCTCACGGCCCCCAATGGGGCTCCCCAGCCCTGCAGCTGACCTGACACTACGTTAGGTGTCTCCCAAGAGGTGTCAGGGTCACATTCTCCCAGGCACAGCAGGAGACTGCCCCCTCCTCCCTGAGGGGCCAGCAAAGGAAAGGGGCAGTGTCTTCTCTGGCGCCCTGCCAAGGGCTCCGAGGGCTGAGGGCCGGCATGTGGCCGCCCCTTCCAAGGGAAGCCGTCCTGTGACTTGGGAGGAGCTGCAAGAAAGGAATATGCTGAGCGCTTACTAACCGCCTTCCCTTCTGACCCACAAGGCTCCTGACTCGGCCTCTGCCGCCAGCCAGGGACACGAGCACCGTGGCTGAGAATTGTGCGCGAGGCTAGGCAGTGTCCGTGACCTCAGACCACACACCTGTGGGGGTGCACAGGGTTGGCATCCAGGGGGACAGTCTCCAGAGCCCATATCGTCCCACTTCCCAGTCCCCGAGCTCCCCTGCTGGCCTCAGCCCAGCCCAGCAGCCACCCTCTGCCCTGGCTTCACAGCAATACCCTGCAGCCGGATCCGACTCGGTGGGCCTGGCGCGCACCCCAGAGGGCGGGGTGCAGGAGACAAGTGCGTGGCCGGCGCCCTGAGCAGGAAGGAGCGCGGGGCGCCTCGCCCAGGGCTGTTGATTCAGGGCCATCGCAGGCGGGGAGGGCTCTTCTCCGTGGGCAGGGACTTGCACCTTGGATCTTGGAGAGCATAGACTGCACTGTGGCTGTTGAATCTGACTTGCTGGAATTAAAGCTGTGTTTCTTCTGTTGCCCCAGCACGTGGACCTGGTGGCTGTCCTCTCGAACAGTCGCAGAGAGAGGTTTCCACCTTCCCAGGAAGTGCGGGTGGCCTGGCTGGTCGAGAATAACTCCTAGGCTAGGGTTCGGGTGCTTCACCAGCAGGAGGAGGGAGGGCAGGCTGTGGAGGGCAAGGGGGTGCTCAGCGTGGGTCTCTGAGCTCAGGGGTCCACAGGACCTCCAGTGGACACGCGCAGGAGGACACGGCCCCAGTTTCCCCTGAACAGGGTTCATAGTTCAACTAGACACCCTCTCCTTGGGAATTGCAAGGGCCTCGCTAGCACCCAATTCTGAACGTCCCTAGGAAACCACCAGAGGGCAGCTGTTGCGATGGGGCGCACGCACATGCCCTGTGTCTGTGTGGGTCTGTGCCTGGAAAGGGGTGAGGTGACGGGGACAAGAAGGAGGCGAAGGGCCGTGGTGCCCAGAGCCGGCCGGAAACCCCTACCCCACTTATCTCTTGGAGGAGGAAGTGGAGGAAGCAGGGGTCTTAGGGTCCCAACCTGCACCCTGGGACCCTCGGAGCTGCACTGATTCCTAGAGCTAGTCTTGTCCGAACGTCCACGGATCCCTGTCATTCACAGGACATCAGGTGCAAAAGGATCATCTAACCTTTCTACCCCTTTACTCAAGGTCTTTCCTCCAACTCTTTCCAATAGGATGAGACAGACACCACTGTTCTCTGCCGTTCACTCCTGGCCATTCCCATGGACGGAGCTGGGCTCGCCTGGCAGCCCACCTCCCTTCTCCGGTTCATTCCCAACCCGAGACCTGGACCTGGAGCCAGACCCAGACCTCAGGGTGCAAGAAGCAAACAGCCCTGTGCCCCTCCCCTGCCCTCCTCCACTCCAGCATGTTCCGGGCAGGACAGAACTCCCAGGACGCGTTCAACTACGTCTTGCCTAAGGCTTGGTCTCAGGGAGAACGAGGAGAATGGGCCAGGCGGCCAGCAAGGAGTAGGAGGGTGGGACAGCCTGCTTCTGCTGAGTGCCCTTGAGCCCCCGTCCTCAGGACTCCCCACTGGTCCAACCAGGGAGGGAAAAGGCCACCACCCTGGGCTGGAGCCAGTGACTCTTCCTGGACACACTAAGGAATGTCCCAGAGAGAAACCCCAGGGCGCCCCCTGGTGGATATTTTCAGCCCTGGCTGCTCTCCAGCTAACACTTGGATGCTATCCTGGAGATTTTGCTTTAAATTGGACAAGGGTAGCACCAGGTAGTGAATACGCCCCTTCATTCACCACCCCTACTCACTCAGGACATTCTAATGTGCAAGCTTGACTTATAATCGCTGTCCTAGGGCACCCCCCAGCTCAGTGCTGCCCCCAAGGTCTCTGTGGTGGCCACAGGCGGCTGCCTGGCGGGGTGAAGTGTCCAGGGCCCATGAGGCTGGTGCCACAATCCAGAGACCACAGGATGGGAGACACGATGCAGCCGGGTCTGCTCAAACTGATGCATGAACTTGGCACGAGTGACGCACGACGGGTCCCGTGCCCGTGGGCAGCAGGGCTCCTCTGCTTTGCCTCCTTCATGCCCACTGACCTCAGGCTGCTGACTAGTGGCCCAGCCCCGGAGCTGGCTGGGGTGGAGCTGGCCATTAGTTGAGGCAGAAGGTTCCTTTTCTCTGACAATCACAACACATCCTGGAGTTGGAGGGGCGGCTCCGGCAGGGCGGAAAGGCAGAGAGGAAAAGAGGGGACCCTGGGTTACCTGTCCGGCCCCTCCCACAGCCCCACTCCACCCCTTCCCAAGGTTGTCAACCCTGGCGGAGCCACAGAGGAAGCAGATGCCACCTGGCCGGCAGAGCTGGGCACGCAAGGTTCGTGTGAGCAGCCCAGCCCTGCCCTGACCTGCCCCGTGACCAGTAGGACAGGACAGACCAGCCGCTGAGTGGCCAGGCTGTGGTCACAGCAGCTCTGAGCAGCTGCTGGACAGGAAAGGCCCTGCCCTGGTTGCTCCACCCAGAACCCCGACAACTTCTTCCTCCCCGTCCACACCCCTCCTGCCTGCACCTGCCCTGCCGCCTCCCGGTGTGAACATATACACGCGTCTTACCTAACACACACATATACACGCACACATGCGCACACACTAACACTACTGGCCCCTATAAACAACCTAGCTTCACAGGCCAGTCCATCTCTAAAGGGGAGACTCAAACCCACAGCTTTATTGACTTCAGGGTTTGAAACTTAGCCATGTAACTGGACACAGCAGAGGGTGGGTCAGGGAGACCAGGGACTGAGCGACACGGGGTCACTCGTGGGCAGTTAGAGAACCACCTTCCTTCCCCTCCGAGAGACCAATGTGGGAGACCCAGGGCCGCCAGGAAGGTGTGGTCAGGCAGCAAGGGGGTGGGCTGGGCTTTGAATGATGAGCAGAATGTCCTCTGAACTTTCAGCGCCTGCCCTGGCTCTCCCGGCTCCATCCAGGAAAGGGGTCAAGTCACACAGATCTGAGCCAAGAGGAAGCACTTCTGTCTCCTCTGCCTGTTTGTCCTCGGAGAGGGCTCCTGGGGTGCAAAGGGCCCCGTGAGCCCAGGGGAAACTGGCGAAAGTGGCAGGAGTCTTGGGGATGAGAAGGAAATTCACTTTGGGGGCCAAAGTCCAGGTACAGGAGGAGGAGACCAGGGTGTGCAGGACACCCACTGGGAGGAGGTGTTGGAAGGACCTCTCCAAGCCAGAGCGAGCACCTCTGTCTGTCCCTCCATCACCCAGAGGACCAGGTTCCTGTTTCCTCAAGGTCAAAGGGGCAGGTGGCAAGTACAAAAAAGGGGCCCTGCCAAAGCCCAGCTGCATTTCCACCAACCCTCGCCCTTACGGTAAGGAGACCACAGGCCGTCTACACTTCCGTCTGCTCTCCAGGCTCAGCACCGCCCACGATGGCCAGTGAGGTCTCCTTGCCCTCTAGGAAGGCGACGATGCTCTGCTTTTGGCTCCGGAGGGCCAGCTTCAGGGGTGTGCAGCCCTCCCCATCCTCGACGTCCAGCCGGGCACCGGCTCGGACCAGCACCTTGAGGATGGCCATGTTGCCCTTCATGGCGGCCAGGTGGGCAGGCGTCCAGCCCACCTTGTTGCGGGCATGGACATCTGCGTGGTGCTCCAGGAGGTGGATGACACTCAGGAAGGTGCCCCTCTGGACCGCCAGGTGGAGGGGTGTCCAGCCGGACTGCTCTGCAGCATTGGGGTCCGCCCTGCACTGGAGCAGTGCTGCCACTACCTCCTCCTCCGCGTGGCGGGCAGCCAGGTGCAGGGGGGTCCAGCTCATGCCACCGGGAGCCCCCAAGTCAGCATGGCTCTCAGCCAGCAGACGGATGATCTCCAGGTGGCCCTTGTAGGCTGCTAGATGCAGGGGTGTCCAGCCCTGCTGGGTCACCAGCTCGAGGCTGGCCCCATACCTGAGCAGCATCTTGCAGATCAGGTACCTGCCCCTGGCGGCCGCGGTGTGCAGCGGGCTGTAGCCGTTCTGGTCCAGGAGGTCAGGGGCCGCCCCGCTCTTCAGCAGGTGCTGGACGGCCCTCACCTGGCCTCGCTCCACGGCCAGGTGCAGCGGTGTCCTCAGGCTTCTCTGCTGAGCATCTAGCTCGGCCCCCTGGCCCGTCAGCAGCTTGACCAGGCTGACGTGGCCGAAGTAGGCGGCCACGTGGAGAGGGGTCTTGCCCTCGGCTTCACGCAGGTTGGGGTTAGCTTGACGGGAGACCAGAAGCCGAGCCACATTCTCAAAGTTGTTCTGAGCAGCCAGGTGGAAGGGGGCCCACCCCTCGTGCTCCTGGGCATCCACGCAGGCCCCGTGGTCCAGGAGCAGGCGCGCAGTCCGGTCGTCCCCATTCTGGGCCGCGAAGTGCAGCGGGGTCCAGCCGTCCTCGTCCGCCAGGTTGGCATCGGCTCCGTGCTCCAGGAGCAGGGCGCACAGGTCCGGCTGCTGGTCCTGGGCGGCGATGAGCAGGGGTGTGTAGCCGCAGGCCGTCTGGCAGTCCACGTCGACCTCGTGGGCCAGCAGCAGCCGCACCTGCTCCACGCTGCCCTGCGCCACCAGGAAGTGGAGGGGGGTGACCTTGTTCTCATAGACGCGCAGCTCCTCATCGCTGGGGACCAGGCTCTCGCTGTCCGAGAGCTGCAGGACCCGCTTCAAGTAGTCTCCTGCGTCTGCCGGGAGAGAGTGGGGTGGAAAGGGGCCTCGGACCTGCCAGAGGTCCTCCGGCCATCCGCCTGCCTCCTGCACCAGCCCAGAGCAGAGACCACAGAGGTGTCTTCCCCAATACCCCAGGTCTGTGCAGGGTCCTCTGCCCTAGAAAACCGACTCGGGCAGTTCCCGCGAGAACGAGGCAGAGGCCTGAGTGCAAATCCCGACCCCACCCCTCAGCCTCACCTGCCCTGAGCCAGCTCTCAACTGGGAGGCTCCGGGTCCTGATCCTTAAAGGGACACAAACCAGCCCACCTCATACCCCAGCGAGGACACATTGGGTAGGAAAGAACTTCCAGAGGAGTGCTCGGCACACCTGAATGCAGGTGGAAAATCAGTGTGGAGCCCTGTGATCTGAACCCCTGAGGCCATTAGGACCCCTTCCTCCTGCTCTGCCCACGGGTGTATTAGAATTAAAAGCAACAATTTATTTTTAAAAATTACTGCCAGGCCAACCACCCTAGAGATTCTGGTTTCATTAGTCTAGGGTGGCTCAGGCATTGGGATATTTTTTCATTCTTTAATTCCCGGCGAGGTGGGAGGGGCCAGGGAGGCTGGGGTAGGGGTGTGGTTTGATTCCACTTTCTCCTCCTCCATGAACCCTCTGGTTCCCGCTGTGGCACCTGGACTCACCGCTGTCTGTCAGCTCCTGGCTGACCTCCTGTCTGACCTGGGGAGGGAGAACCAGAGACAGGGCTGATCAGCGGGCGGTTCTGCGTCTTGCAGTCCTGCCTCTCTCCGGTGCTCCGCATCACAGTTAGAATCCACACCCCACCTGTCCTAGGAGACCCCTCCTCCGCCATTCCTACCACCAGCTGTGTCTAGAGGAAAACCCAGGTGGCCCAGGCCTTGACTTCCCTTTGGGCACGTGGAAAGCAGGTGGTTGCGTGGGTTCAGCCAGGAGCCCACACTAACCGTGGCTGGTTCACACGTTCAGGAATGGCCAGAACAGTGACGGTACTGATGCCACAGTGGGAAACCTGGGGAGCTGAGGTCTCCCTCTGCAGGACCGGCTGTTCCATCCCACACATTTGCGTGAAGGCACGTCTTTCTTGGGGACTGAGCTACGACCACCACTAGCCCTTAGAGAACCTTCGTGTGACGTAGGAAAAGGTGTCCCCCAGCCAGGCGGCCCTGTGCGTGCCTCCTCAGCACCTGCCCGGCCAGGCCCAGCCCCACACGCACCTGGGGCCGGCGGAGGGAGGGCTTGCAGGACACCTTCCTGGCCAGGGCCTCACTCTCGGGCTCCATCACAGGGCTCTGGAGCAGGCACAGCAGCATGTCCGTCTCGACTGCAATGTCTGCTCCAGGGAGGAGGGAGGAGAAGAAGCCACAGGCTGATCAGCAGTCCTTCCCGTTTCGGCTGCCCTACACCTCCTGTGCTCCCGCCCAAACCTAGTCCCGGGCTCAAGCACGTGCCCCTGTGCACAGGGGCGAAAAAGGTGGGTCCCGGGCTGGGCGCAGCGGGGCGCGTTCGGCAGGTCGCTGACCCTCTGAGGGTCTGTCCTCTCTAGGAAGTGAGGGGAGGGACGGGGTGGCGTCTGAGGCGCTCACGGCTCACGTGGGTGCGTGTTTTCATGGGCTCTGGTGGTCGGGGAGCGTTTACACGTGAGGACACCGTAGTCACGGCAGAAGCAGGGCCAGGCCCAGCTCCTTCGGCAACAGGGGCTTCTACTCGCCTCCCACGGGCACACGGAGCTCCCACAGGCCAGCGGCCACAGCCCGCAACTGCCCTGCCCCTGCTGCCCCCTCCCAGCACTGCGCCCAGACGCTGCCCAGGGCCAGCACGCTGCTCTCTGCAGAGCCCTCAGGGTGGCCCAGGTTCCACCTTCTCTCTGGGCCCACCCGCCCCTCCCACTCCCGGTCTGGGCAGGTCAGGCAGGCGGGCACCTGGAAAGCAGGGCCTCTTCGCAGGGTCCTGGTCCCAACAGCGCCTCATCAGCTCTGCCAGCTGCTGGGCCTCCCCCGGCCACTCGTCGGAGACAGACCGCAGGCAAGGCCTCATGCCCACAGCCACTCGGATGATGATGCTCATCATGTGGAGGCCTTTGAGGGGAGACCAGGCTGTGCGCATGCCGGGAGGCAGTGGGGGGAGGGGCGGGGGCTGGGCAGGTGGCGCACCCACAGGCTCCATGAACGCATGGGGAGCAGACAGCCAGACTGCAAGCCTGCCTTAGGTTTTAAGTGTCTAGTCCGCTCCCGCCCCACCCAAGCCAAGACCAGACATGACCCCATCCCGTAGACCTTTGCTGTCCAAACGTAACAGGCTGACCAACAGGCCTGGTTATCAGCTTGACTTTCAAGTCCCGGGTTATCCCTGACGTTCTGGGCCTGGGAGGTGCAGGGGAGCACCCTGAAAGCAGAGGGACCGGGGCCAGGAAGCCTGGCCTGGCTGACGGTCGCCCCTTTTTACTGCTAGGTGAGCTCTGGAAACCCTACTTTCCAGAAGAAGCAAGGAGGGTGCGGATGGGAGCCCCCGGTGAGGTTGCTCCCCCAACACAGACCTGTCCCCACGGACCCTCAGCCCTCCCACAGCTTTTCCCAGGACCCCATCCGAGGTACCACCGGCTGCTACCTGAGTAGGGTTTCTTCTGTGTGAGGACCTCCCAGACGACAATCCCAAAGCTGCAGATGGAGGAGGAGAAGGCTCCCTGAGTGGCCTGGGAGACCCGCGTCACCCGTCGGGCCACACAATCCCAGGCAAACCCTCTGCAGCCAGAGTTCCTCTCCAGACACCCCCTCCCACCTGGGCATGGAGGGGCCAGACCTCACCCCTGCCCTGCCCTGCCCTTTGGGCCACAGGCTCCAGGCAGGGCTGTGACAACAAGCTACGTCCTGGGTCTGGAGATGGAGCCCCGCCCCCTTCTCACCTGTACACGTCATATTTGGGCCCTGGGGCCTTGTTACTCTCCAGGAACATCTCAGGGGGCATGTAGCTGAGGGTGCCCCGCAGAGCCGACCTCTCGATGTACTGCATCCGGGTTGACTGTTCCATCCACTTGGACAAGCCGAAGTCCGAAATCTGGGAGGAGGCCAGACGTGGGCACAGGGGCCCACAGAGTCTCGCCTCCGGAAACTGCCTTGGCCTCTCGGTCCTTACGGGTGTCGTGGCCGAGAGCACGGCCCTCCCCGGTTCCACCACGCCACGCACCAGACTTTCGACTGGAAATTGATTCTGCGCACCCCCGTGACCTGGGTGATCTTGGCTACTCCTCTCTGCAGGGCCTCAGCTGCCTCATCTATGAAACTGGAACAATGTGAGCACCTAGCTCAGAGCCGTGGGGAGCATTCACGAGAAAGCACTCAGAGCTACGCCTGGCCCACAGCAAGTGCTTGGCAGGTGCCGTCTTCAAGCAGACGGGCTCGGATGCGGCTGCTGTCCATGGTGAGCTGCTGTTCACCTCACCTCCGCAGACCCTGAGGCATTTGCCTCCACCCCTGATTCATTCCTGTGCCAAGGGGCCCTTCACGGACTGCCACCTCAGCTGGACACTGAGGACGAGGCAGAGGCAGGGAAGACGAGAACCCTCACACCCATCATTGTCCTAAGTGGCTATCCAGCTAAGGGGTATAGGCACTAATGGAGTCGCTGCTCGTGGGATTATATGCTTACAGCTGGGTTAGCAATATGGACAGAGAGAGGCACAACGAGCGTATTCTACAGAGGCCTGCGGGGTGGATCAGGACCTGCCTGAGGAGGTGATGTTGAAGCTGGGAACTGAAAGATGAGTGGTCCTTTGCTAGATAAAGAGGGGCGTGGAGGAGCACTGTCCCTGGCAGCCGCAACAGAACATGCAAAGGTCCTGGGGCAGAAGAAAAGTGTGGCATGTTTTAGGAACTGAAAAAAATGCCCATCATGACCTTTATAGGGTCAGTTCCTTTACACACGTTCCCACCTGAAGCCAAGCATGGGAAGGATGGAGATTCTTCTACCCACATTGGAAATGGAAGACGAGGCCCAGGGAGGGTATTGCAGGCGTCCTGATACCCCGGCCACGTACCAATTCCCTGCCGCCCACCTGTTTTAGGTGTGATTGCTCCTGCAGTGTTCAGGAAGCTGCTTAAAACTCGTGGCAGCCGTCAGAGAGGCAGACGGTCCCGCCACCTGGAGGAGACTCCGAAGTCAAGGGCAGAGGCTGAGCAGGGCCCTTACCTTGACGTGCATGTTGCTGTCCAGGAGGATATTGCCTGGCTTGAGGTCCAGGTGGAGCAGGGGTGGTTCAATGCTGTGGAGGAAGTTCATGGCCAGGCTGGTCTCATGGATGATGCGGAATTTGAGCTGCCAGCAGAGGCTGTGGGTGGGCAGCATCCTCTCCAGGGAGCCGTTGGCCATGAACTCCATCACGATGCCCACGGGCTGCTCGCACACCCCGTAGATGGACACGATGTGCTGGAACCTGATCTTCTCCATTGTGGTGGCTTCTTCGATGAGGCAGTTGACAGCCGAGCTGTGGAGGGGAGGGAGGCACAGATGGAAGGAGGGACCGTTGGCTCCTAGAGCAGCCAGCAGAACACGCGGGCCAGGCTTGACGCCAGGCTGCGCAGGCCCAGGGAAGCCCAGGGAGCTCGAGCGGTCGGAGAGGAGGGAAGAGAGACAGGGAAGGATGTCCGCAGGGTGCACGGAGTAGGATCTAGAGGCCGGCGGAGTAAAGGAGTCTGCGAGCTCAGGAGCCAGTGCATCCAACAGAAGTGGCCACAGAGAGCCCGCTGTTTATCCCGGCCGCCTGTCTAGCTCCCCCGTCGCCGGCAAGCCCCTGGGGGACCGACATGATGCCTCCTGCTTCCGTTTCAAAATATGACTTATTGCCATTTTGACTATAAAAGTAATACGTATACCTCGTAGAAAATCTATGGAGAGTTATAAAGGGGGGGAAATTGTCAGTATTCTAACCTTCCAAATGTGGTCTCTGTTGATATTTTAGTATATTATTTTACAATACATTTCCAAGGTCTCTGTCTCCCTTCCTCCTTTTCACTCCTTCCTCTTCTTTCTCTCTTCCCATCTCCTAATGTGGGCTGGTCCCTGCAGCCTGAGCACGTCCCAAGCTTGCTTTTCTCCTGGAGCAAGAGCTGTACCGCTGCACGGTTCTCCGTCACGGATAAACGAGACGTAGCCACGCAGGCACAACCCACCGGCGCTGCCACGCACAGCACAAACGTCTCTGTTGAATCTAACAGGGTCGAGGCTTACGGGAAGGCTTGGAAACAAGCATCTGCAAACCCTCCAGCTCATTTCATGGAAGGTGTCCACAGAGCATGAAGATGCAAACTGTTACAGATTGTTTGGGGATAGTGGGATGAGGATTAGGGAGCAATGACATTTTTCCAAGCACAGCATTTGCAACGCTGTGTTGGCACTGCAGGTGGAAGCTGCCGGAAATGTGCTCACAGGGCCCCTTGGGAAGCCAGCCAGACACTCCTGGGCTCCAGGAGAAGCCACCTGCTCTTTCTGGAATCTGGACGGGCGGCTAGTCCCAGTTCTCCAGTTCTTGTCTCTGCTTCCTATGTTCCAGAGTGCTCCCCTCCACCTCTGCGACCCTTTTCCTGTCTCCACGTCCTTCTGGGTTCACAGAAACTGTGGCATCTGTCGTGAAGTGGAAACAAAGCAAGGGATCCGAGGGCACTTTGCCCTGATGTGAACCCCAGCCTATCACTTGCTCTCCGCACGACCTGAGCAGGTCCAGGCTGCACCTCAGCTTCCAGACTGTGCACGGGGACCACGGGCACTGCACGGCGCCCGCAGCACCCAGACTGCTGCTGCCATGCCTGTGGTCTCCCTCTTTCCTCATCTCCCACCGCCGCCTTTCATCTGGTGTCTGGTTTCAGCACATCACTGAACAGCTGTTGCTATGGTTACCAACGACCCCGAGTTG
Organism: Molossus molossus; assembly: GCF_014108415.1. Classification (NCBI taxonomy): domain Eukaryota; kingdom Metazoa; phylum Chordata; class Mammalia; order Chiroptera; family Molossidae; genus Molossus; species Molossus molossus. The sequence goes on along the minus strand of NW_023425348.1, from coordinate 6,593,431 downwards.
TTCTAGCCTATGAGCAATTTTTAGTTCTTGGTTTACAGTCAGATCTCGCACTCTTTTTTATTTTATTATTATTATTTTTCATCCTCACCCAAGGATATTTTCAATTTATGTTCAGATAGAGTGGGAGGGAGGGGGAGAGAGAGAGAAACATCGGTGTGAAAGAGACACATCGATTGGTTGCCTCCCACATGACCCCACAGCAGGGCCGGGGACCGAACTGCAACCGAGGTACTTGCCCTTGGCTGGAATCGAACCTACGACTCTTCAGTCCGAGGACCGATGTTCTAACCGCTGAGCCAAACCAGCCCGGGCAAATTGCTCACTCTTGTGTTCCCTGAATCTTCGCTTACTTCAGCTGTGCGCCAGCATTCTGCAGAACCTCTCGCTCGCTCTGTCACCTCTCGGCTTCCTTCCGTCTCCTGTTCTGTTACTTGACAGGCGCAGCCGGGCCTCTGCTCCTTCCCACTCTGCACGCTGTCTCCAGCCAACCTCAGCGTCTCCAGCTGAGTGCTGGACACTAACTGTCCAGAGCTGAACTCTCATTCTCCCCTAAAACCTGCTCCTTTCTCAGCCGCCCTCATCTCGGAGAACGGGCCTCCCCTCCTAGCCCTCAGAGGTCTCGGCGTCACCCCTGAACCCTTTCTTTCTTTCCCACGACAGCCCCTCAGCACACCCTGTCAGCTCTACCTTTAAACCAGAGCAAGAATCTGACCATTTCTCCCCGTCTCTGCCCGTCGGCAACTTGGCCCCAGCCTCCTAAGTGGCCTCTCTGCTTCTCCCCCCCCCCCCATCTATTCTCAGCCCAGCAGCCAGAGCGATGCTTTTACTTTATTTTATTTTATTTATTTTATCCTCACCTGAGGACATTTTTTTTCCATTTTTTTGTTCAGATAGAGTGGGAGGGAGAGAGAGAGAGAAACATCGATGTGAAAGAGACACATCGAGTGGCTGCCACCCGCACGACCCAACCAGGGCCGGGGACAAACTGCAACCGAGGTACGTGCCCTTAGCGGGAACCGAACCCGGGTCTCTCTGGACCGCAGGCCGACACTCTAACCACTGAGCCAAACCGGCCAGGGCCAGAGTGATACTTTTAAGATGTCAGCCGGAGCATGTCACTACTCTGCTCAGGCCCTTCCAGGGGTCTCTTCTCAGCCACGGTCAAAGTCCAATTCTTACCATGGTCCACAAGTCCTGCGTGATCTGCCCCCAGACCCAGCTCCCTGATCTCAACCCCTGCTCATCACTCCCTTCCTGATTCTGTTCTTGCCAAATTGGCCTCTTGCTACTCTTCCACCATGTCAAGCATGTTCCCACCTCAGGACCTTTGCACTTGCTGCTTCCTCTGCCTAGAATATCTCTCCCTGACAGTCACATGGCTTGCTCCTTCCTTGCTTCAACTCTCTACTCAAATGGTAGCTAATTAGTAAGGATTTCAAGTGTACTTGATATAGCAACCCTACCCCAACTCACAATCCTTATTCCCCATACACAGATGGTCAACAAATTAATATTCCTAGATCAAATATATTCTTAGAAGATCAGATTACCCAACTCTCCTTAGGTATTTTAATCAAGAAAGTATCAGGTGGTTATAAGTACTATAGATAAAATTATTCATTTATTTAATTGTTTGTTTATTTATTTACTTATTTATTGTCTTCCTCCATTAGATTATAAACTCCATGAAGGGAGACATTTTGGTTTTTTCACTTGGTACTTAAAATGAATGGATGTAATTCATGTCCTAGCTTCAGTTACATGTAACAAATGACTCACACCTTTTAATATCGTTAGCTCAGACCTTTGCTCTGAAGTCTACTTGACAATTCTTCCTGACATGTACAAAACTGAATTCATGATCTTCCTCTCCAAATCTGGGCCTCTTTTCATGTTTCCCTTGTTAATTGTCAATATAATTCAACAAATATTTATTGCACACCCCAGTGCCAGGTACTGGGGAGAGGATGGTGAACAGAAAAGACAGGCTGTGCTCACAGGCTAGACATTCTAGTGGCCCCTTGTTCCTTTGGGCCAGCCAGACGTTAGGTTAACCTTGACACTCCCTTCCTCGTGGTGGTCCCCATAACCAGCCCAGGACCAAGTTGAGTAGGTTTTTACTTCCTAAATATTATATAATCTACCCCTTTCACCAACACACGTCTAGATTCTGATAGTCTCCTGCCTGAATGGTGACAACAGTCTCCTAACTGGACCAGCATCCACTCTTCCCTTCCAACCCATCCTCCATACTGCAATCCTGACCAGTTCCTGCCTGTCACCACCAACCCCGACCTGACTGCACATCCTTCAGAGCTTTCTACTGCTTCCTCTCTCTCAGCTCCAGCCCCAACAGCCATCTCTCCATCCTTCACTTAGTATTCCCCTCCTGCCACAGGCCCTTTGCACATTCGCTTGCTTCTTCCTGGAAAGCTTTCTCCTCTTCACCTACTTAATTCATACTCATCCCTCATATATCAGTGCAAGTGTAACTTCCTCAGGGAAGCCTCCTCTGATCTCAGTCAAGCACCATTACTAAGCTCTCAGAGAACCATACATCTCTCCTTTCTTGTAACACTTCTCACAGTAGCACACTTGCATTTACATGTGGGTTGGCTGATTAATGTCTTTCTCCCCCCAGGCTGTGAGCTCCAGGAGAACAGGGCCAAATCTGTTGCATTCTTCACTATACTGCAGGGTCTAGCACAGTGCCTGACATACAGTAGGGAGGGCAATAAGCATCCGTCAAGTGGATGAATAAAGGAGGAGATGAAGGGAGGGTCCAGTGGAATCACACAGGTAAAGCTCCTAGTACCGTACTCCGCACACAGCAGGCATTAAATACCATTAAATCCCGCAGCCCATTCGCCCCAGGGCGTTCCCGGGATTTAGAAAGAAAAGTGGCAGAAGGTATTGTCAGTGTGAAACCATGTAGTCTGTCAATGTTGTCTGTTTCCTTTTATTCTTTCCTTCAAAGGCTGTAAGTGATTTGGACAAATCCTGGAATACTCTCTCTACTCCAAAGCAACAGGAGGTGCTAAGGGGAGCAGGTGGGTGGGTCTGGGCTGTCTCGGAAGCAGGTGGAGGTCTGGGAATCAGAGAAGGGACTGACCTGAGCATGTGGGACCTGAGGCTGTCCTGGGAGCTTGCACAGTGAGCGCAGAGAACACAACAAAGAGCATCCGAATAAGATGCCAACAGCAGCTGCTTTCTCCCAGCCCTTTAGTTGAAGGCCCAGGAGCCTTGGGAGAAAGACATGGTTTTCATGCTCAAACTTCGGGTCCCAGATGCCCTTTTGTGGCTTCACGGGGGCAGTGCAGAGCCAGGACCGGCAAATCCAGTGGGAATGAGACTGGAGTCCATCTCAGCGAGAAGGCAGAGATGGGTGGAGACAGGAAGAGGTGCCCACGATGGGATGGGGGGAGTCTGGGACAAAGACAAGGACGGAGATGGCAGCCTCCAGTCTTGACCTCGTGTGAGAGCCAGCAAGTGGCCTGGACAGGCGCTGCATCCCCCAAGCCTCTCGGCCTGCACTGCCTGGGCAGGGGCCATGAGCAGGGGGCTGTGCTCCCCCAAGGTCACTGAGTGTCTCTGAGCCATCGCCACAGCCTCTCCACTGGCACAGCCCTGCCTGTCCTGAGATTTCGAGGGTGGGGAGGAGGGTGGCAGAGGGCCACCAAGAGCAGTCCTGGCCACCCTGACACCAGAAGGAAGAAGGTGCCAGGAAGAAGGAGGCAGGACCAGTTTGGAGGGTAGTTCCTGCTCACTGTGACCTCCACAAACAGGTGTGGTGGCCGGCTGCAGCAGCGACAGAGCAAAGACACGCAGAGCCTGGGCCGCTTGGGCCACTGGGTAGAGTCCAGGACGATCCTCAGCCCTGCCGGCCCCGCCCTGGGAGCTCCCTGCACTGCGTCCCCCTGTGAAAGGGGCCGGGGGGGGGGGGGGAGCGCACGGGGGCGCACCGGTACCTGGTGGCCTCGGGCAGGAGGCCGGGAGAGCACTTGATGGCGTACTCGGTCCGCCAGCGCTTGTGTCGCACCTGGAACACCTGGCTGAAGCCGCCGCTGGCCACGGGGCGCCAGTCATCCTCGAAGTCGTCCCTGGTGAAGACGACCAGGCTGCCCAGACGCTGCTCGGCGCCCAGGGCCATGGGCTCGCGCTGCCCGAGCCCTCCAGGCCCGCTCCCCGGTGGCGCGGACTCCAGCGCTCTGGTCCCGGGACAGGAGGGACCCAGGCTGGCGAAGGGGAGGAGAGCCGCCCCCTCCTTCGCACGAGGAGGAGCCCAGCCTGCCCTGCAAGGGCGGGGAAATCCCAAACCTGAGCCCGGAAGCCCCAGGCAGCCATGCGACCGGGCCTGGGAAGAGGGTGTGTCCCTTCGAAGCACCCCCAAGAGACCCCTTGCAGCCCGCGTCCTTCCTGTCTCAGCTGCACTCACCCCTTGACCTAGGGGTGGCGCTGGGAGGGAGAGGTGTCCCGGAGTTGGAAGCAGGGTCTGGCAGAGCAGTCTGCTGCTGAGACAGCTCTAAGGGGAGGTCGATCCGGGTATGCAGGCAGCTCCTGTACTGAGGTTTATGAAGGTCAGGCCTGTGCTGGGGTCTCCGCTGCTGAGTGCGCCCCCCTCCCCCCAGCAAGTATGGCTAAGAAAATTGGTTTTTTTTCTGGTCTGAATCTGCTGGCCCACAGGCTTAATGCTTCCTTTGTTGTTGTGGGTTTTATTTGTTTGTTTGTCAACCGATCTTGGTGTGCTTAAAGGTCACCAAGAAGGGGTTACCCAGAACCGTGGGGTGAAAAGTGGGGTGTCTGTCTACAGGGAGCTCCCCCACTTGGCCCTGCTTTCAGCCCCAACCTCCAGAGGGATGGGTGCCTGGTGCAGATGGGGAGGTGCACCCCTTGGCCCTGTTAGCAGGGTGGCCTGTGCCAGGGACCAGACAGTGGCTCAGGGAACAGCTGGAGCATGGCTCCTGCCCGACTCCCAGGTGCAGTGGGCATGATAGAGGTTACATGCCACCTCCAGAGCGACTTCTGGTGAGCAGAGTAAGGACTGGAGATGGGCCCTGAGACTGTTGTAAGGGACCAATGATGGCCACTACTGAGCATGGGCTTCACTTGGAGTCAGTAGCTACTCTGCCTAAGGCACAGAATTTACAGATGTGATCTCCCCCTTGACAGAGTGGGAGCTGGGCCTGAAAACAGTGGGTAGAGAATGGTGCCATAGCTAACATGTGGTGGCTGAGATTCAAACCCAGGTCTCTTTGGTTCCCATTGAAATAATTAGGCATAGGAAGCAAGGGGTAGCCTTTTAAGAATATGGGGGGGGGTGCAGAGACTAGAGTCATGCTCCCTAAAAGAAGGTGGAGGTGATGGAACCTGATCTGAGCCAGAGACATATCCCAAATACCCCAGAGACAATAGAGGGAGGCCCCAGCGTGGCCGCAGCAAGCAGGGCTGCACAAACCACTGCTCTGCTGGCCCAGACTAGTCTCTCCCTCTGCCCCTCCCCTCAGAAGCTTGGAAGATGAGAGAGGACATTACCGTCAGGGACATCAGCAGATCTGCTGGGCGGGTGAGCAAGGAGATTGGGAAGATGAACTCTGAGGGTAGAGGTAGAGGGACAGACAGGACCCAGGTGTGTTACTGTTGGCCCTCCTGTTAAATCAGTTCAGGCAACCCTGAGGCTTCTGAAGAATCTGGCAAAGCAGACATATGCACATCCCTATAGCAACCGGAGTCACTACCCTGGGCTCCTTCTCTCCCCTCTATCTCTCCTAATGGGCCAGGACGAAAGCCTGTGTTCTTTGGACAAGCTCTGGGAGAAGTTGCAGGGAGAGGGGACCTTCCTAAGTGTAAGGTCACAGAGGCAAAGAACTCCTAGATCTCTCATTAATAGGTGAGTGATGCTTGGGGATTTGGGAAAGAGCAAGATCAACCCAGAGTCTCAGATTTCTTTCCGGTGGTCTGAGTGCAGAAGTGCAGGCCCTGCCTGGCTGGAGTCCACAGCTAGTGAGGTGGAGGAGAGAGCTGGAGAGGACAACAGCTCCCCCTCAGCTGCCTCCTGCCTATGAACGGGAATGGGTGTGGATGAACGCGAACAAGTAAGGTGGGCGTGGTCTGACCAAGCCCACCAGAAGGGGCAAGAAACATTTCCAGCCGTAGGAATTTTGCCTCAGGATGCTCCGAGTCTTCTTTCCTATTGACCTCTATCAATGCATTTTATTTTGGCAGCTCAGGGATGGAAATTTTCTGGATTTGGACTTAATAAATGTGTGTGTGTGTGTGATTGTTTAGGGGGAGCCTAAAATTTTCAACCTGCTACACCCAAATCAGTGTACTGGTAAAGCTGTTGTTAACACTCTGAAGATGACGAAACCCAGTGGGAGCCTGTCCCCAAAGCCGAATGACAAACTCTTTGCATGTTGGAAACTTTCCCAATTTGCTCCCCTTCCCCACTCTGCAGACATGTCACAGGACACCTGGACAAGTCCAGGGGGGTCTAATTCTGGTAGCCCGTGTACCACGGGGAGGGCAGGTTGGGCGCAGGAGGAAATGTGTGCAGAAAACTGGAACACCCACTCAGGAAGCAGCTCTCAGGAGAGAAAGGATGCAGGAGGCGGGAGGAGCCGCCTTAAATGCAAAGCATGTGAGTCATTTGGCCCTGCATTCAAACCCTGCCTTTTCCCTGCCTCTTATTCACTGTGGGCTTGGCACATCGCTAAAGCTCTCCGAGTTTCTCTATGGGTAAAACGGGGTGGTAATGTATACCCATTTCAAAAGGTTGCTGCAAGGATGACCTTTAAAATTCACCAAAATGAACACTCATAAACAAAAAAAAATGAACCAATCTAAACCTCACACATTATCCAAAAATTAACTCAAGATAAGTCATGGACTTAAATGTAAAATGTGAAACTGCAACACTTTTAGGGAAAAAAAATGGAAGAAAATCTTCTGGCTCCAGTGTTAGGAAAACGTTCTTAGGCTTAACACCAAAAATGCAGACCAGCAAAGAAAAAAGTCATAAATACGACTGACTCGTTCATGCTGTAGCAGATCCTTGAACAGGATGAGCGTCAAGCTACAGACAGACAGAAAGTATTTGCAAACCACATATTCGACAATGCTAATTTTCTGGGATATATAAAGAACTCGCCATCAATGGTAAATCAATGGTAAAAATAAAAAGCTATCCAATTAGAAAGAAAGGAAAAACATGAACAGACATTTCACTGAAGAGGAGATACAACCGGCATGTAAATGCATGAAAAGATGTTAATGGCATTAGCTGTTGAGGAAATGTGAATGGAAACCACAATAAGGTGTCACTACACACCTACCAGAATGGCTGGGGAAAATAGTGACAACGCCAGATGCTGGTGAGGGTGCAGAGAAACTGGGGTTCTCGTGTGTTGGAGGTAAAATAGTACAGCCACCCCAGAAAACAGTCTGGCAGCTTCTTATAACACTAAACATATCACTACTATGCAACCTCTTGGGCATCTACCCTGGAGAAATGAAAACCCATGTTCACACAAAAACCTTACCTTCAATGCTCCTAGCGACTTTCTTTGTAATAACCACAATCTGGAAATAGCTTGGATGTCTTTCAACAGGTGAACGGTCAACAAACCAGTATACTACAGAACCCTACTCAGCAACAGAGAGAATGGACTCTGGATACAGGTAACAACTCGGATGAATCTCCAGGAAATTAGATTGAGTGAAAAAAGCTAGTCTCAAAAGGCTACCTACCATGTGACTCATTTATACTACATCCTGGAAATGACAAGTTTATGAAGATAAAGAGCACATCAGTGCTTGCGGGGCGGAGGAGTGGGCTGTGGCTAAGAAGGGGTCCTCGTGGTGGAACTGTTCTGCATCTTGGCAGTGGTGGTGGTCACATGAATTTACACGCGATAAAATTGTGTAGAGCTAAACACACGCACAAATGAGTGCATGTAAAACTGGAGAACTATGAATCGAGTCCACAGACTGCATCACTGTCGATTTCCTGGCTGTGATACTATCATATGCTTATATAAGACGTTACCCCTGGGGGAGACTGGGGGAGGGGTATGGGGAATCTCTGTATTATTTCTTACAATTACATGTTATTATTACCTGAAAACAAAAAGGTTTTTTTAAATGAATGTGAAGCCCCCTTTCTCCTCCTCTAATTTCCTTCTCATCTTTCTTTCCTCTTCTTCCTCCTCCTCTTCTTCCTTTTCCTTCTCTTCCTCCTCCTCCTAATTCTACTTCTTATTCTTCCCTCTTCTCCTTGTTCTTGTTATTTCCAGGCAATACTGCATTCTTAGAAGCAAAACCTTTCCGTACAGGAGAAGGAATAATCTACCTGCACATGGAGAGCTGTCAGGAGACTGTCTGGCCCCGTGGGCGCGAGAAACCCCAGGGAAGGAGAGAAAAGGCGTGTAAGTGACTGGGGGGGCGGCTGGCGGGGGCACTGAACCAGGTCCCTCCTGACTCAGTACTCTGGCCCAGGTGATTTGGTCAGATGAGCTGGCACCTACTGATAAAACCTGAATTACGTTTAATTAACCAAATTGGAAATAGTCATTCAGAGAAAGCCAGAAAAAAGATCAGCCTGTCCTGCTCAGAATCATTTCAGGCTCTGTCTGTCCAGGTGCCGCACAGAGGCTCAGGCGCCGTGTCCTGGCAGGTGAGACGTGCAGGTATGTAGGTGTGGGCTGGGTGCGACTCTGCTGCAGCCGGGGATGTCCCCGAGGAGCCGGCTGGTGCACCCAGATGCTGAGAGCCTGGCACAGTCATTTGTGTCTACCCACACAGACGGGCTGGGTCCCTAACACTGCAGAGAAATTGCCCCTTTCAGGGTCACAGCGGAGTGAAAACGGAGTACGTCAAGGATGAGCAGGAGCACTTCTGAACGTGACAGGTTATGTTCTTCCCCTCTGGGTGGCACCGGGCTTCCCTCCGAGGGCTTTTGATCAAAACCACCGTAAGTGTCAAGAAGCCAGAGTTTCAGGAAAGACAGTTCTTGTCAAAATTATGGCCGTGGGTCCTTCGTAGACATGGATGTTTGTGATCCTGAGCTGTGCCCACAGCAACACAGGAACCAAATGTCCCAAGAACCCTCCCACCTCAAGCCGCTTAGAGGAAAGGCTTGGCCATGGGCGGGGCTTAGAGAGCCTCAGTCTGACACGGGCCTCATCAGGCTTAGAGCTCATCAATGAATCCAGGAGGCCATGGTCAATATCTTCTCTGGAAGTGACAAGGGAACTGCAAATTTAAAGATGACTCTTTGAATTTAAAAACAAATTAGCTAGAGAGACGTGAAGAAATACCCCATGACTTCCTGTAGAGGGGGCCCTGGGGGAAAACACCCCCATATATCAACCCCGAGGATGGTCAGAGCTGTGTCTGGGGGACCAGCCAGCCTCTCCCCTGGTCCAGGCCCCTCCAGGGTGGGTGTGCCGAGGAGCTGGGACAAGGGAAGGAACTAAAGACTAAAAAGGATGCCCTGGCCAGTTTGGCTCAGCGGTTAGAGCATCGGCCTGTGGTCCGGAGAGACCCGGGTTCGGTTCCCGCTAAGGGCACGTACCTCGGTTGCAAGTTTGTCCCCAGCCCTGGTTGGTCGTGCGGTTGGCAGCCACTCGATGTGTCTCTTCACGTCGATGTTTCTCTCTCTCTCTCCCTTTCTCTCTCTCCCTCCCACTCTATCTGTACAAAAAATGGAAAAATATCCTCGGGTGAGGATAAAAAAAAAAAAAAAGACTGAAAAGGATGTCTAAGACTTGCCTGATTTCACGCTTCTTGTATTTTGTTTCTTTTTTCTCTTTTCCTTACTGTTTAGTCAAGTTCTTTCTTTCTTCCTTCATATTCTTCACAGGTGGGAGATTGGTCCGACTACTCTGGGCACATTACAAGAAACCAAGAAGAGCTGTTGTCTGTGGTTTGATTTTTCACTGCCCGTTGGTTGTGAAGAACACACTTTCTTCTCTTAATCAAGGCTCATTCCCCACCCTGACCCATTACGTTCCCGGGAATGGGGCCCAAACAGTAGCACAGAACACAACTCTTAAAAGTCAAACCCCCTCAAATAGACTAATGGGATGTGGGCTCCTGGACAGGAACATAGTCTGTGGTGCTCATTGCTGCGTCCTCAGCACTTGGCTTGTGGGAGGAAGCTCATGCCATATTTGAGAATGAATGAGTGAATGAATGAATGAATGAATGGGAAGGTGGAACTCAGGGGTAGAGGCTGACTTTTGGCAGTCCCTCCCACCTACACACTCAATGAGTCTTTCCACCTCCGCCCACGCCCCAGGGCCAGGCTGCTCAGACCTCCAGGCAGTTAAGCTTCCTGGAAAAGTCAAGCTTGTGGCCCTTCCCTTGGGGACGTCCCTCAGAGATGCCTCTCACCTCCGACCTCCTCCAGTCAGATTCCTTTTGACCATTTATAACGCTTTGTGCATTTTTCATAAATATGGTTTTCCAAGCATCGGGCTTCCTGATGAACAAGAAGAAATTGATGGCGAGGCTTTGGCGACCACAGCAGTAATAAAACCTGTCATTTGCTGAACCTTAGCTTTGTGCCCACTCCATTTGCAGTGATCAACCTGCATTATCTCAATTAACCCAATCTTCTGAGGCTGGTACTGTTATTATTCCCATTTTTACAGACTTAGAGGAGCTAAGGAACTAAGCTGGTAATTAACCGCTCTGGGATTTGACCTTTGTTTACCTCTTGCCAAGGCACAAACTCTTAACACTGTAATATGGCCAGAATAAAACATGGACCCTCAGACTGCAGAGTTCATCCAGGTGGGGTGTGGGGTGTGAGCCTCGACTCTCGGAGAGCAGGAGGATCCCCTGGGTTATAGACCAGAGGTATTCGATGACATTGTCCATCCTCCGTCAACCCCTCAGGTGGGTGGGCTGGTGCTGAGGCGGAGTGCTGGCTAATATTACTCTCATCGGGACACTGCCGGAGGCTGAAATGTTTTTGGAAGCTGTGCCTGTGGAAGTCTGTGTTATTAGCTCAATTAAATTAGATTTCTGGAGAAACTTCAGGATTAGTCACAGTGGACATGTCTCTTTGTCTTTGCTCTTTTGGCGGCAAGGAAATCAATGTGCCCCTGTACTGTGGAAAGCCCCTTGGCCAGGTAGGAGGGACACTACATCTGTGCTGGTAACTGTGCCTCTGGGTGGGAACTTGACACATAGGATGTCAAGCAGATGGAGTTTCGGGCCAGGGAAAGAGGCCCCTTCAGAGCTCTGCGTAGCCCACTGTCTCCTGAAGGACTTGTCGGGGTGCCCTTGCAGAGGCAGGGGTGACGGCTGGTCCTGGGACTGAATCGGGAGCAGTCCAGAGTGCAGGGAGGTGGGTTTCTGAGCATGAGAACTGAAGCGTCCCCGCCCCAGGTGTTCAGTGATGGTGGGCCTGGAGGGCCAGGCTTTTCCTGGCAACCGAGACGGGTTTGGAGGGTCTATGTGTCATGTAGTGGGAAGAAAGGAGCCGGGAGAATAGGGCAGGAGCATTTACCATGCCCTGAAAATGGCATTGAATGACGAGGAAACGGCCCAGAGGGGGCTGTGAATCTTTGTTGCCTTGAAACTTGAGAGAGAGAGAGAGAGAGAGAGAACAGACATGTAGGAGCCTTGTGAGGGAGAACCTGGTCTGGTTGCAGAGAATGGAGCTGTCTTCAAGTCAGTCCAGACTAAAGGCATGAAGAAGAGAATCAACCCCTTTCCTGCACCAGCCTTTGGTGTTGTCTGACTTTTAATGGCTTCTCCTCATCTCCTTTCCCTACCCTCAACCCATGCGGCTCTTCCTTCCGACTTGGGGAAGGGGCAGCTCAGACACCAACCCTTCCAGGCTGGCTGGCCTCTCTGACCTGTGTCCCCTGCTGAGCTTGAGGCCCTGTCTCTGTGCTGCAAACACTGCACCAGGACTAACGATGGGTGACTCTGTGTCGGCCCCTCTGTCCTGACCAGTCGTGTTTGAAAGAAGAAATTGCCCAGCTCCCACCTCAGTGCCTGGTGCACAGTGGGCACTCCATCAATGGAGTGAGAGTAAGCAGACTTCAGCCCAGGCTGGAGCTGGTAAAGCCCCCTTTCTCTGCTAAATTTTAATCATTCAAGCAACAAATGTTTACGGAGAACTCTTGTGTGTTCTTGGTGCTTGGTCATGTCAGTGATCTGAATCCACAAAAATCACGGAGTTCACATTTTGGTGGGAAGGGGTGGAGAGCAAACAATAAACAACATGTCCTGGTGTCCACGTCGCCTAGTATAATTATATGTTAGAACGTATCATGTAGTGGGAAGAAAGGAGCCGGGGAGAATAGGGCAGGAGCATTTACCATTCAAACTGGTGTTTCCAGGGCAAGTAGAACTTGGGTAAGACGAAGGGGATGGGGGGCAGGTGGGGAGTATGGACACAGGGCTTTGAGTACTAGTGACATCTCTCATAACCGGAAGCCCAGTGACAGCCCAAGTCACAGCTGGATCTGGGGGCTCAGTGATGTCAGGGAGCACCTTAATTCCATCTGTTGGTTCTGCTATTCTCTGTTTCGACTCCCCTCTCAGGAAAGCCCTTCTCAAAGACCCTAAAATCACCAGCACAGCTCCCAATTCACGTCCTATCCTCTGAGCAACATCAGTGGAAAAGAAGTTCCTCTCCTTTGCTCTGGCTCCAGGCTGGGCTGAGCTCTGATTGGCACTCTTCAGGTCACATGCCCACCTCGGAACCAATCACCATGGTGAAAGGGAGGTGCAGTGCTGTGATTGGCATGTCCTGGATTCCATGCTCCTCTCTAGAACCAGGGGTAGAATCAGCAGCACCTGGATCATGTGGTCTTATCATGGAGGATGTGTGGTTCCCTAAAGAAAATTGAGGTGTCATTACCAGAACAGGGGGAATGGGTGCTGGCAAGCAAACCAGTTGTCCAGTCTACAAGGAAATAGAAGTCAAAGCCAGACCGGAAGAGGCGAGCCGGGCAGCCTGGGGTGCAGTCTGGCTGGGGCAGAGCTGGGCTCCGGCTGCAGTCCCTGCTGGTTGAAGGTGCCCTTCGGAGGGACCACTGGAGCCGCCTCCTGTAGCCTCCTGATGATGAACCAAGGACATTGCCCGGGCAGCCCTGCAGACAGTGATGTCGTTTGCTCAGTGACTGGCTACAGCAGCAAACGGCCCAGCTATTTGGAAAGTCCTTATTGCAAAAACACCTTTCCCGCTTCAGCTCCTGATCTGAATTTGTTACGACTTCACCAATTCTGAGAAAAAACAAAAACAAAAACAACACCACGTATTTCTTTATTGCTCTGTGAATGACCCAGAGCCTCAGATGTGTGGTCCACCCAGGGCAAGGCATTTTATGGAGGAAGGTGTCCGCAGCAAACACGAAGGGAAAGAGGAGGCCAGGTCTAACTTGGGGTGCCAGAGAGTGTGCACTGGTGCTCTGAGGGTTACTGCTTCCTCTGCTTGGATCGATGGGGGACCGAACTTCCACGGATATGCTTCCAAACTGCCCAAAAGGTCTCAGCTGAGTTCCGTGGAAATAAAGACCACATAAGAGAGGCTCGGTTTCATCAGACGCGCCCCTCCATTTAGAAACTGCCATAGTACCCACAGAAGTCTGGACATAAATACTTCCCTTCGCTCATGGGCACCAGGAGCCCTGCACCCCTGTAATCCAGGGCCTGGGTTCGGGGCTCCTCTGGCCTTGATGTGTGTTCCCTGAGTCCCTGATGTGGGTGCACAGACCAGGGGCTGAGGCCACAGAGCTCCAGGTGGAAGTTCTGCTGTTGGGTGTCAGATCTGTTTCTCACCCTGATTGCGTCCTGTCACTGCTATAGCAGAACTGGGGGGAAGCATTATCCATTTCACCCCAAGTCCGTTTATATTGTCTAACACCGGGCTTGGCGCACACTAGGTTCTTGATTAATATTAATTGAATGAACAGGCACTTTTAAGGATCAAGCTGTCATTTATTTATTTAATTAATTTATTGTTTTAATCTTCACCCGAGGACATTTTTTGATATTTTGTTCAGATAGAGTGGGAGGGAGAGAGAGAGAGAGAAACATCAACGTGAAAGGGACACATCGAATGGGTGCCACCCACACGACTCAACCAGGGCCGGGGACAAACTGCAACCAAGGTGCATGCCCGTAGCGGGAACCGAACCCAGGTCTCTCCGGACTGCAGGCCAATGCTCTAACCGCTGAGCCAAACCGGCCAGGGCTCAAGTTGACATTTAAATGACCCTGGCTGAGGAGCTGCTAGGTGTAACAACAGTCTCGGGGTTCCCCCCCTCCGAGGGAGGACAGCAGGGTCCGGTTCCCAGAGGAAGCATTCTGGCCTCCGCCTGCCCACCTCCACCCCTGGCCACCTCGAACGCCCGTGCTGGTCGGACGGGGAGGTGACCCTTGCCACGGGGAGACTTAGCTGTCTTAGCTGTCTCCTCGCAGACTGCTGCTGGGTTAGCAAGGCTTTCAGATAAAACCTCGAAGGGGGAGTTTCATTTTCCCTTCACATGCAGGGAGCAGGTGAGAAGGACGGGCTACTTCTCTGTGCTGCCGTTTGGGCCAGAATATTAATGACAGGGAGACAGGGCTGGGCAGTGGGCATGGGGCTCCGGGAAGGGCCGGATGCCAGTCCTGGCTCAGCCACGATTTCCTTGGGAACTTGGACAGGACGGCGACTCTAATGGGAAATCATAGTACAGAGTGCTGTGCGCATGCAATGGCCATGGCATGACAGCCCTTTGAAGGAGTTACGAGCACTTTTCTGTGCGAGGCTATTATTACCTCCACGCGGAAGGGAGACGGGGAGGCTGAGTTTGCCGGATGCACCGGGGGTCGTCTGGGTGAGGCCTTTGAACCAGACCCTGAGGCCCACATTTGCTCAGAAGCATGAAGGGGACCATCCTGTTCCGTGCCCTGTGGGTATTACGAGGGATAATAGTGGTAGCAGCCACACAGTTCTCTGAGGAGCAGGGACCCAGTGGCTTGGGTGACAGACGAGATAATGTCATGACTGAGAGGGAAGCCACTGTCATTACTGATGACTCACCCACAGGCTCTTGAGGACACAGCCAACCACAGACTTAAGGATGTGCCCTCTCAGATGACGTATCCGTAGAGTAAGGTTATTAAACACCTTCTGTATACAGAAAATTCTCTTTCTTTTTAAAAAATTTTAATTGATTTGTTTTAGAGAGCGAGAGAGGAATGGCGGGGGCGGGGAGAGAGAGAGAGAAACATTGATTTGTTGTTCCACTTCCTCATGCATTCATTGGCCGCCTCGTGTGTGTGCCCTGACTGGGGAGCAAACGTGCACCCTTGGCACATTGGGATGACTCTACCAACGAGCTGCCCAGCCATGGTCTAATTCTCTTTTTTGTCCATAAGAGTTCTCACAGAAGAAAATCTTCCAGGTTCTCCAACTAGAACTGAATTCTAGTTGTAGAGAGAAAGTACAGACACAGAAATGAAGTGTCGGAGTGAGGTCACCGCGGCGGTGTCAGCGAGGGACGGCGGTGTGGGTGTGGGCTGCCGGGGCCCACGTCTGGAGGGACTCGGGGCAGGTCTTCCCGCGGCGGCTGCACCGCGCCAGCCTCCACGTCCTCGTCCGCAAAGGGAGAACAATGTGCCCCTTCAGCAGGCAGGATCGGAAACCTGGTACACATGTGCCAAAAGGCACCGGCCACATGTACTGTGTCGGGCTTGAGGATGTGTGGGATTTAAAGAGAGGGGAGGAGGGGTGAGCAGAGGGAAGGCCGGCTTGGGGAGCTTGGGGAGCTGGCCTAAGGCAAGGGGGCTCGGCGGGGGCCACCACTCACGTTTCGGCCTGAGGCTTCCAGGAGGTGCTGGAGCTGGGGGTGACCCACAGGGACAGGGACCCGGGGTCAGTGCTGAAGACTGGCTGGCTCAGGCAGGGCCAGAATGTGACCCTCAAACCCCGCTGACTTTAAGGTGAGGCTTGGTGAGATCACACTGGACGGTCATGAGCAAGGCATGTGTGGTTTTATTAGTATTTGAGGGGGAACCACTGATATGCTCATTTTAAACTATACCTACCACGTGTGAATCACAGCTCACCCCCACTCCGTGCAAGGAGGGTACCTAATTCTCAGGCTCAGGGTAATGGGGGGCTTTATCTGCAGAGTTTCAGACAACGCCAAGAGTGCTCCGCGCTCACCGCCCCTGCCGATCCACGCCACCTCACCCCACACACCTGCAGAGGAGCTGGCCCCTCACCCGCGGCACTGTGAGAAAGTGCCCGAGGAGGGGCACGCGTGTGGAAGTGGTGTTTAAGAGGGTCATTCTGGCTTCGGTGCGCAGGATGGCTTAGGGTTAGGGGGAGACGGGAGAGCTGCCCGGAGGCTGTTACAATAATGTACCCCATCCTGTGCCTGCCTTTTCCTTATCCCCCACCCCCAGCACTGAGAGTGTAGTGCCCAGTTCAGCAAAGTCTAACCCAATCCCACTGAACACGGGTCTCCATCTCCACCTGGGCTCCCAGCTGTCTCCCTCCCCAGCCCAGCCCTCCACCTCTGCCAGCCGGTCTCCGGCCCACATAACACTGAACTCGGAAGCCCACTGCTCCATCTCCCACCTTCTGGCAGAGTCATACCCTCCCAACCCTGATAAAAACTCTTATATTAAATCTCTGGGAAGAGCACAGGTGGATGGCCAGTGAGGGCCCGGCAGCAGGCGACTCCACCACAGTGACAACCGTGTCCTGAGGGCTACGGTGGCTGAGTGCTTTGCAGAAGTCATCCCATTTCATCCTTACGACAAACTCCGAGGTAGGTATTACACGGCCCCACCCCCACCTTTTCTAGACAAGGCAATTAAGGGGCTCAGAGCCGGCAGAGGTGGAGCTGGACTGAGCCCAGGCGTCAGGACAGGGACCTGCAGTCCGGCCTCTGCTCACTCTCCCTGGCAGCTGCCCGGAGTCCCAGCTTCTCTGCCCTCTTGGTTCGCAGGGTTCTGCCCATGGGCAGCTCACCTGGCGTTTCGGAGTCTTGATCTTATTTGTAGATTGGACAGGGGGGAAGGAGTGGGTGGTGCGTGGGCTGCATATTTTTGAGCATTGCATTGTATTTAGCAAATAAAATCAATGGATTCCAATAAAACAGGCTGACTTGGACGGTCCCTAACTTATTTCCATCTTGGACATTCTAGAAGCCGTTGTCCTTGCCACCTGCTCCAGAATTTCTCAAGGTCTTGCTTGTTTTGGTCCAGCCTAACTCCCCACTGCATGTGAGCTCACCCGTTCTGCATGGAAATCCACCTCCTGGCTGCAGTGGGAGGAAGTCGGTGTGTGCTGTGCATGTGCTGTGTGCTGTGTACTCTGCGTGTGCTGTGTGCGTGTGCTGTGTATGCTGTGTGTGCTATGTGTGTGTGCTATGTGCATGTGCTGTTGTGTGTGCTGCATGCATGTGCTGTGTGTGTTGTGTGCTGTGCGTGCTGTGTGTAGTGTGCGTGTGCTGTGTGCATGTGCTATGTGTGTGCTGTGTGCGTGTGCTGTGTTGTGTGCGCTGCATGCATGTGCTGTGTGCAGTGTGCGTGTGCATGTGCTATGTGTGTGCTGTGTGCGTGTGCTGCGTGCATTTTGCTGTGTGTACACTGTGCGTGCTGTGTGTGTGTATGTGTGTGTGTGTGCTGTGTGGGCTCGGCTTGAGGGGAAGCGAGGGAGCTATGTGAGCAGATGGAGCTGCTGAAGATTAAAAGTGCAAAGTTGAGCTGGAGACAGACACGTGACCGGGGAGTGATGCCCAGCCAGGCTGATGGGCACTTTGGGCAGATGGCCGCACTCACAGGAAGCGCCTCCTTTCACCCACCCAATGGGAGCCCATCGCTGCCTCACTGCTGTGCGGGTGCCCAAGGCCCTTCCCACTCCCCACGGGGCAGACGCTGAGAGCGTCCAGAGGAATCTGATCCCGGCCCCAGGGCAAAATCAGATCCAGGGCCAGAATGCCTCCAGGAAGAACTTCATTTTGCTGTTTTCAAATTGAGATCAAATTTGAGGGCTCTAAAAAGTCATCCAGCGGCTTCAGGTCCCAGAAGCCCAGTGCTTCCTGGGCACACAGCAGCAGCAGGCCCGGGAGCTGTCCGGGGTGCTGAGGTGCTGTTACCCAGGCCTCCTTTCCAGGGCCCTCGGGGAGGGGACTTGTGCCCCTGGGGTGTGATGAGAAGAGCTGCAGACAGCTAGTGTACGTGTGCTTGGAGGTGCAGTCCTTAGAACAACAGGTTTCCCTGATTTTAACTTGAGGACAACGAGCAGAGGTCAGGAATCCTGTCTGTGGAGGGGACTTTGGGGGTATCAGCATCACCAGTGTTCGGGCTCCCAGTCCACTGCACACTCGGTCTTGCTGATTTACATGCCGCAGGCTCCAGTCACACAGTTCCTGGCCCGGAGAACCGCCACCCCGCTGGTGAGCCCTGGGTGTGCTCAGAACCCAGCCTGCCTGGCACCTCGGGGGAGGATGAGAAGGCAGGTTGCTGGCTGGCAGCTGGGTCTTTAGGATCCTTGTTTGCCACCAGGCACAGGCGAGGGGGAGGCAAACGGAGCAGCCGATGACTGCCTGCCTGCCTTTTAGTGAAACACGGAAGGGGATGAGAGATGCCGAGGGTGGGAGGGGCGGAGTGAGTTCATGGTCATTTCTCGCCTAAAAATAATAGTCACGATTAAGTAAATTCCTTCTACCTTTTCAGGGACCTGTGCCAGGAGATTTGTATGTTATATCCAAGCCACAGACTCCACAGGCAGGGGCCCTGCTCCCGCTTCATAAGGAAGGAAGCAGGAAAGAGTAACTTCCTCTCGCCAATGCAGTGGTGGACGACGGCCACACGCAGCAGCTGCACACAGGCTGGGGCGAGCTCTGGCTTCCCTGCTGGGGCCACGGGAAGCCGGGTAAGGAGCATGGAGTGTCTTCACACGTCTTTATAGCTTAGTCTCCTTGCCCATCCAGTGGAGATGACGCCTACCTCACGGGGTCTTTGTGAGGCAGGACCCCTGGGCACGCATCACAGTGCCCAGCTCGGCGGAGCCCAGGCCCGGCGTGGGCGGGACTTGGTCTCTGCAGGCTGCAGGCCCAGAGGAGCTGGAGCCCCTGGCACTGGGGAAGGGAGTGAACTGCACAGGAAAGTAATTTACTGTGGCCTCTGGACAGCCTGTATTCTCAGGGCATTCAGAAAATGGGACCTTTTTGTGGAAAACAGTAGTGGAGCATTAAATGTCATTTGGTCTCAAGGCACTGCCAGGTAGAACTATTCTCCACACAGATTTCCAAGCCAAGTCCCGGTGCTGACAGGCCGTCGGGGACGTGCTGACAGTGTCTTGCCCTTCCTGTTATTTTCTCCAAACACTGAACCTCAGTCCCACCCTGCTGTCCTCTAGAAATGGCATCATGACATTGTCTGGGACAGCGGGTTACATTGTTACCTAATACCTCTGCGGTGGCTTCAGGGTGGTCACCGGCTTCTGCCTGGGTCCCACCCCTCTCAGGACGGGCAGTCCCTGCTCCTTTGCCTATGGACCAGCAGACTGCCTTCCGGAATAAGCCACGGCCCCGAGGGTGGGCAGGCCGGTGCGGTGGCTCCTGGCACGGAGGCAGCTCTGTCTGCAGTGTGCTTGGCTTCTCCAGGCTGCCCGGGAGCCCGGGAGCCGCGGGAGGTGGAGTGCACTGGCGGTAACAGGATTTGGGGGGCTGGCTCCGCACTGGAGTTGGGAAGGCCAGGCCAGTGCGTAAAGCCCCTCTCTCCGCTCGTGAGGGGAGCGGCCGGACCCCGCTCTGCAGGGGGAGCTGCTCTGGGCAGGCTCCGGAGCACAGATAATAACATAATTTGACACTCCCACTCTTCGGGGAAGAGAGTACACTGATAATAGCCATTTCCAAGAGCCAGGGGAGGAGGAGGGGCCGGAACACATGCCCCGGGAGACAGCAGCTGGTTATGTGCACGCAGCCTGCCCGTTCTCAAAGCTCCACTGAATTCCTCCGAAAACAGCACATTCTGCAGTCGCTAATGTTCCCCCCTGTGTGCTGTTCAGCACCAAGCCTTCTCCCTCTGCAACTCAGCACTCTCTTCAAGTGTGTCTGTCTGTGCCGGACCCGGCGGGCAGGTGCTGGCCTCGGCTGTGGCCTGTCACCCAGGGACAGGGTGGTGGCACCACTGCAAAGAACTCCAGGGAGCTTACTCCAGCCCCATGGGGTGCCCTGAGCCCACAGGGAGGGTCTCGGGCTACTGACTTCATTCCAGCCCCCCAAAATGCCAGTTATCTGTCCTGGTTTCAGGGGCAGAGTTCTTAATATAAGCTAGAAACCACCTCACTGCAAAAAGCATTTCTTTGGGTGTAATGAACAAAATCTCCGAGGAGGAGCAATTCCTTCCCACATGGTCCAGAAACTGTCCAGCTCTGGTTCCTTAAAGAATATGTGTTCGACCCCTGCCTTAGCCCCTCAGATTTAACCCAACTGACATCAAAATTAAGTCCCTCAGCCTCAAGATGGAGCCTGATATTATGCTACATATAGTGTGTAGCACTTTATAATTCCCAAAGTACCTTTACCTCTAAAATGTCATTTGACCTTCACAGCAATGTAGGAGAGAGGTTGGACCAGTATTATTCTAGCTACCGAAGCAGCTGCCGAAGCTCAGAGAGGTCAAGTGACTTGCCCAAAGTCACACAGCTGCCAGGGAGCAGGGTGGGACTGCAGCCTCGGGGACTCTGGCCTGGGACACCTGGCGCTCACCGAGCCGCACCCGTCCCACCTCGTCCCCGAAATGGCCAGTGCGAGCGCCCTGGGACGCGGAAGTTGTGTCGCTCACTGGACTTCTCACTGAGGGACCTGACGTCTGAGGAGGCCCGGGGTAATCGCGGGAGGGAAAGCAAGGTGGGGGAGGGAAACCAGTTTAGTGCTGAGCAGGTCCCCAGCACGGAGGATGGGGTGGCGCATCACCAGCTAGAGGAAGGCACCAGGTGGCACTTCCAGGAACGATTCCCTGGGTGGCAGAGGACTCCCCGCCACGGCGGGGCCCACAGCCAGGGGAGAAGGGAGCTCAGCTGGCAGACGCAGCCCCATCCAGAGCCGCTGCCTACAGGGGCGCCCGGGCTGCTTACAGGGGCGCCCGGGCTGCTTACAGGGGCGCCCGGACGAGGGCTTGTCATCCACTGCAGCCCAGCCTCTGCACACAGAAAGGGACCCAGGGAGCGTGTGGCAGACCCCAGCAGGTGCGGCACTTCCCAGGTCAGGGGCAGCCGTCTGATGCCACTCCCTTGTCACCAGAGAAAACCGGCAGGAGAGGACTCTGAAAGCCGGCGTTCGGCCTGGAGCGGCTCTCGGAGGCCTTTATTCACAGGGACCCCGAGCACACGGCTGTGCCAGGCCACGTCTCACGGGTCCTGGGAGCGCCTCGCCGCAGAGCTGAGAATCTCGAATCCCTGGAGCTCCCGCAGCTGAGCAGCAAACCTGTGGGAATCAGAACACAGCTCCAGGACGTGCGCAGGCGGCGGTGCCCACAGCGTCCTCGCGGTAGACCTGGCTGGGAAGGTGGGCAGGGCCGAGGCCCTGGGGCCCACGGGCACTGCACACACTCTTGCGGAGAGTGGCCGAGTGACAGGCTGACCCTGGCACCTTGCTAAGGGGACCTCCCAGCAGGCAGCCACCCCGAGCTCATGCCAGCGAAGTGCCCGGCTTCTGCGGCACAAAGATTCCTCCATTCTTTCCATCCGGACAATCAGAACTTGAAGGACTTCAGATGTTCTCCAGACCCACCCGCTCACTCCACGGAGGAGGAATCAGAGGCTGCAAAGGTAGGAACCGGGCAGGCCAGAGACCCTCCCTGCCGAGGAAGGCACCCCATCCGTGCTGGGGCCCCAGCACGCAGCGCGGCGGGCACGCGGGAGCCCAAGCGACTGGGGGTAGGTGCCTGGGAGCAGTGTGACCTAGCGGGGAGGTGGCACCGGCAGAGCAGAGCCGGCTGGCCTGCCCCAGCAGGAGGATGTCACCGCAGGGACCTCCCCCACTGCCCAGGCCCCGGGCAAATGCAAATGAAGTGGGAGGTCTGACTCCTGCTGGAGAAGGGAGGGGAGAGAAGGAGCAGGAGAGAGGGTGTGGGAGGGAGAGGAGAGGACAGGAGGACAGAGAGTGGCAGTGGGTTGGAGAGGAGGCAACGGCAGGAAGTGCAGAGACAAATCTGCCAGGTAAGTCTTCCCTCTCTGGGTGGAGACTGGGGCTCCCTAGTTCCCTCAGGGAAGGCTCCTCGAGAGGCGGCTGCTGGGGCCCTAGCCCTGTCTGCAGGAAGGCACGGGGCTCCCGGGCCCCCGCGGGATCCTGTGGGCAGAGTCCCCGCACGGCGGGCCCTGCTCGTCCGGTCACCCGGGCCCGCACACCTGGGCTCGGCTGTGCACAGCTTCCCCAGCGCGATCCCTGCGTTCAGCTGCACAGCGCTCTTCTGCGCGTCTCTGGCCGCCAGCCTTAACAGGACCTGCACGATGTCCGTCCTCAGCAGGGCGGCCGCCGCCTGCGGCACCTCCATGCAGCTCCCCAGGCAGAGGGCGGCGTTGCCCGCCAGACTCTCGTCCTCCGAGCTGAGCAGCGCCCTCAGAA
The DNA here is from genome assembly GCF_014108415.1 of Molossus molossus. Classification (NCBI taxonomy): domain Eukaryota; kingdom Metazoa; phylum Chordata; class Mammalia; order Chiroptera; family Molossidae; genus Molossus; species Molossus molossus. The sequence continues at coordinate 6,570,839 of NW_023425348.1, read as the reverse complement.
CGCTGAACTCTGCAGGGAGAACACACGTGGTCCCTGCAAATCCCAAGCAGGAGGCTGGCAAAGGGACAGGAGAGGCACAAGGACGTGTCAGTGGACGCTGAGCGGCCAGGAGCTCTGAGAAGGGCCTGTCACTCCTCGTTCAGCCGTGCTGAGCGCCGTGGGCACCCTGCTGTCTCTGACGTACCTCAGAGGCCTAGGGCCTGCCTGGCGCCACGTAGCTGCTGTGGACGGATGCCACGCAGCAGGGCAAGGTCTGTCTTCTCCAAGTGCCTGGTCTCAAGCTCTACTCTACGCCTGGCAGCCCGAGCGGGGGGCCACAGCCTGCACCCTGCACCACAGGGCCCGAAACCGGCCCAGAAGAAGGGCCCTGCTTTGGTGGGGGGCCCAGTGGGTCCCTCGCCTGCATCCCGGAGGTGCTCACAGAGCGGCAGCAGGCTGCCTGGGCTGGGAACCCCGCTACCGATGACTGCGCCCACTTCAGTTACTACCCTGAGGCTAGGCTCCGACTCTGAGGGTCTCCCCTCCCCCGGCCACAGAAGAGGATCCATGCTAGGCCGTCTAAGCAGAATGCTTTCGAGACAATCTCAACCGAAGCCGGGAGAGAGGGCAGCTCCAGCCTCACAGTCCCCTCGGAGCTGCTCTGTGGTGGAGCCTGCAGCCGGGCCGCTACCTGCGCGCAGCCAGCTACCGACACGCTCTCGGCGCCAGGGAGAATGACATCTGCCTAAACACCGCGCGGTAGGGAGGTGATGGCTGCACGCTGTCCCCTCGCTTGCTCGTGGCGGGGTCCTGCAGCATCAGGGATGGCTGCCCCCCGGGGCCCTGCGGTGTCAGGGATGGCTGTCCCCAGGGCCCTGCGGCGGCAGGGATGGCTGCCCCCGGGGCCCTGCGGCGTCAGGGATGCCTGCCCCCTGGGGCCCTGGGGCGTCAGGGATGGCTGCCCCCGGGGCCCTGGGGCATCAGGGATGGCTGCCCCCGGGGCCCTGGGGCATCAGGGATGGCTGCCCCCGGGGCCCTGCGGCGTCAGGGATGGCTGCCCCCGGGGCCCTGCGGCGTCAGGGATGGCTGCCCCCGGGGCCCTGCGGCGTCAGGGATGGCTGTCCCCTGGGCCCTGCGGCGTCAGGGATGGCTGCCCCCGGGGCCCTGCGGCGTCAGGGATGGCTGCCCCCGGGGCCCTGCGGCGTCAGGGATGGCTGCCCCCGGGGCCCTGGGGCGTCAGGGATGGCTGCCCCCTGCGGCGTCAGGGATGGCTGCCCCTGGGAGCCCCGAGGGAGAGCATCGCTCACTCTTATCCAGCCGCACCACTTCCTCTCGGGCTTCGTGGTTGCTGTTGGTGCAGACGGCCAGTGTCTTCACGGCGTAACGCGAGGCGGTCTGGCCTCCTGTCTAGATTCACGAAGGAAATTAGGAAAATACGATCAGTCCTGTGACAGTTCGTGGCCAGAAGCCACAGGGACAGCTCGACGGTGCCGGTGGCTCCCCAAGCCCGAGAGCTGCACTGAGCGGGGGCCGGTCCCTGCCGCGGGCCCTCAGCCCTCACAGCCCACACAGCCGGGAAGGGAGGCTGTCACTACACCCGTGACGACCGGAAGGCTTCCCGACAGCGTGGCCGAGAACAGATGCTGCTGCCGACTGACAGGTCTGCCCAAGGGGGCACGGTCCCGTTCATGTCACCATCGGGAAGGAGGGCTGACTCGCCAAGGCCGTCAGGCTGACGGGTCTGTGCGAGAGCCCCACGGACCTAGGCCGTCCTGAGGTGACAGCTGCCGCAGATGCCGGGCTTGAGGACGCACGTGTGCAGGCATGCGTGCAGCACGCGTGTACATGCACTCGGCCGCCTGCGGCAGGACTGCAGGAGTTGTCCGGAGTGAATGGCGGTCCCCGTCCAGGCGCAGCCTAGCTCAGACTCACTGTCGCGCCCTCAGGACTGCCCTTGACCCAGCAGCAGCCGCCGCACCGCAGAGCCCACTCCTGGGCCCCGCAGAGCCGGGGCTTCAGGAGCAGGTCGCCCAGGGGTCAGCACGCTGACAGGGTGAGGGGCCTCCCCGGGCACAGACACCACGTGGGACCCAGCAAGGGCAGCGGTGAAGGTCCCTCATGCCCAGGTGAGCAGTCACCTGCTGTCCCTGCTCGGTCAGACTCACTGCTCTCACGCACAGGACAGCTGGACGTCCGCTGTCCCGTGGTAAAGCTCCTTCTAAGTCTCACGCAGGAGTCGCCTCCTGCTCCCCAGACAACTGCACGAAGCATCGCGAGCAGGAGAACACGCGCGCGGTCAGGGCCCGAGGAAGCTCGCCGCCAGTTGCAGACCGTCCTCCCCAAGGACAGAGGCCACGCGTGTCCGAGACCGGCTTCGACGGTGAGCCTTGCATGGCTGTGTCCAGTAAGCCATCCAGTCACCCAGTCAGGAAGACGGGGAGGGAGACCGCTTTGCGGTCCCGCCCGTCTGTGCATCATGGGCTGATCTGGGCTGTGCCCGACTGGAGGTGGAACCCCCAACCTTGGTGTATTGGGGCGACGCTCTTACCAACCCAGCCACCCAGCCGGGGATCAGTTCACTTATTCATCCAACAACCCTTTGGTGTTCAGAGCACAGTCTGGGTGGGCAGGCAGAAGACCCCCCACTCGAGTTTAAAATCTAGGGGGGTGACATAGGGCCACCTCAGTTCTCCCCAAATAAAACAAGACGTTGCCGCAACTCCAGAGGCTGGAACCCGCGCCCCTGTACCTTCAGGAATTTCATCATTTTCTTCACCACCCCGGTTCTCATTGCCTCCTCCACGGCCTTCTGAGAGGAAGGCAGGGTGCGGCTCAGCACCCCGGCGGCTCTCTGAGGGAGGAGAGACAGGGGGACTCAGGGTGCTTTCGGATACGCGGAAGACCTCTAAGTTAACAGGGGTGAGGCAAAACAACCCTCAATATCGGAAGTACAATATGCACCCTGACATAAAGATTACGTGATGGTCCAGTGAGACGGCGAGCACTGCTGTTCGGCGCGGCCGCGGCCGCGGGGCAGACGATCCACAGCGAAGCATTGCCCGGGCACACCGAGGCCGTCCTGCCCCTCGCACAGGGCCGCGCAGTCCACCGCTGGGCAGTGCTGCACCCAGGCCTCACTAACGCAGACGTCCTGGGTCGGCCGACGGTCTTCCAGCCTTTCCCTTACCTGTCCCCAGGCTGTCCTCTCGCTCTGTGTCCTGGGAGACTCCGGTTCTGGTTCTAAGACAGCGGCTGGTGCTAGAGTTTGGCTATGATGCTGCTTGGAATTTTTCTGAGGATAGAAACAATAGTTATTACTTTCTTCCTATTTCCTGTATCACCTCTGTTTTTAGAGTCAACTTTTCTGTTTATCTTGGTTCTTCTATTTATGTGTGTGGCTTTCCTGAGCTGTCTGGTGACTCCCAGCTGCCCGGTCACAATTCTGAAAGTGGCAACAACATGTCTCAGTGAGTGAGGCCGCCGGCGGGCAGACAGAGCTCTCCTCCCAAACGCTGGACGGGCAGGTAGAGGAGGCCTCCCAAACGCCAGACGGGCAGGCAGAGGTCTCCTCCCAAACGCCGGACGGGCAGGCAGAGGTCTCCTCCCAAACGCCGGACGGGCAGGCAGAGGTCTCCTCCCAACCGCCGGACGGGCAGGCAGAGGTCTCCTCCCAAACGCCGGACGGGCAGGCAGAGGTCTCCTCCCAAACGCCGGACGGGCAGGCAGAGGTCTCCTCCCAAACGCCGGACGGGCAGGCAGAGGTCTCCTCCCAAACGCCGGACGGGCAGGCAGAGGTCTCCTCCCAAACGCCGGACGGGCAGGCAGAGGTCTCCTCCCAAACGCCGGCCCGGGCAGGCAGAGGTCTCCTCCCAAACGCCGGACGGGCAGGCAGAGGTCTCCTCCCAAACGCCGGACGGGCAGGCAGAGGTCTCCTCCCAAACGCCGGACGGGCAGGCAGAGGTCTCCTCCCAAACGCTGGACGGGCAGGCAGAGGTCTCCTCCCAAACGCTGGACGGGCAGACAGAGGTCTCCTCCCAAACGCTGGACGGGCAGGTAGAGGAGGCCTCCCAAACGCTGGACGGGCAGGCAGAGGTGGTTTCCCAAACGCTGGACGGGCAGGCAGAGGTCTCCTCCCAAACGCCGGACGGGCAGACAGAGGTCTCCTCCCAAACGCTGGACGGGCAGGCAGAGGAGGCCTCCCAAACGCTGGACGGCAAGTGTGTTCCCTGGGCTCCCGGTGCCTTCGAGGAGAAGTGTTCGATTTGACGCCCGAGGGGCAGGTGCTTGGCTGCTGATGCCCGGCTCTCACTTCTGCCCGCCGCTGGACTGGTGCTTGGAAGTTTCCATCTTGGGGAACCACGAGACGAACCCGCTACCTTCCAGCTGCGCTCCCCACAGCTGTCTACACCAAGGTTTCCCCGGCTCCGCCCCCTCCTTGCAGGTTTCCATCTTCCAGAAACTACTGACCCGTTGGTGTCCTCTTGCCTGTCTGCTTTGTCCACGTGGTTTCTGCTTTCGTCTCGTTTCAACGAGGTCTCCGAGGGAGAAGGCTTAGACTAGTGTGTTACCTATCACAGTCTCGTGTCCCTGTCTGCCCCACAGGTCGCCGGAGCTGATGGCACAGCTCTCTCCAGGCCCAGGACAGCAGACAGCACCCACGGGCGGGCTGGTCCCCGCTGAGGCTGTGCCTGCTCAGCACGCCGGCCGGCGCCCAGCCGGGGCAGAGTCCTGGCCAGAGCCCGGGCAGTTAGCACAGAACCCGCTGGCCTAGCTCCCGGGTGGACCACCCAGGAAACCCACCCCAAGAACAATGGTGCTCACCACTTTGGGGGTCATGGGTCTTTTCTGAGGATCTGATGGGGACTGTGCTGCCCCCCACCCGTGAAATGCACATCCACTCGGGTGGTCCACACAGCTGAGTTCTCCCAGGGACCTGGCTACAAACCCTCCCCACAGTGTCTACCCGGACTTCAGGGAAGGGGGGCCCGCAGCTCCACCCAGGACATGTCGGATCTACTCAGAACCTTTACTACAACCCGGAACCCTCCCCGTCCATGGTTTTTGGAGGGCTGGTTTCCCAGACCTGCCCTGGATGTGACCCCGTTGTTTTTCTAAGCTTTCGGCCTGACCCAGTAGGTGGAAAAGGGGTGATTCCGAATGTGAGTATATAGCACATCCTAGGACGATGGCAAATACCCTCTTGAACCGTATTAATATTCTCCTGATGCACGGTGCTAGCCAGGGGCCTGCTCAGTTCTCTTATCAAATACCAGAAGCGGAAGTTTACAAAGCTCGTCCAGCACATGCCTCCAAGGGGACAGTGCAGAGACGGCCTCTGGGATCACTGGCTTGGAAACATGGGTTGGTCTTGCTGATTATGCACAAAGAGATTCTGTATGAAATCACCTGACTGTTCCATTTGCACAAGGATATCTGGAAGTAGGACCAATCAGACAAGTTCCAGAGCAGACAGGACGGGGCCCCTAGACTCTGGGGGTCTCTATAGATGGGCACTGGGTGGGGGGCAGCAAACCCCATGAAACTGAAGGAAATGTGATGTCTGCGAGATCACAGGCACCACGCTGAGGCGCCGGCAGAACCTCAAGGTGTGATGAGTCCGAAAGGGTGAGACGCGCGGGTATCAGAGCCCCCGGAGGAGAACAAAGCACCGTTTCTGATCCCCTGGGAATCTTACTGTCAGGACTCCTCCGTCCCGGCTGCTCAGCAGAGACATGCACCTCCTGCTCACCTCCACGGCCCAGACCTGCAGCGACGGGGACCGGAGAAGGAGGTCGTCTGCAGTCTGACTCTGGGGCTCCCTCCGAGCACCTGAGCACCCCTCCTGTCCACCACCCTACTCCCCGCTCACGGCGCCTTCTACTGCTCTCCCCTAACTCCACGGCAATACCTGGAGGGCAGGGACCACGTCTGATTGACCTTACAAAGGCAGGACCTAGCACGATGCTCGGCACATCCTGGACACTCGGTTTTCTGAATGAGCACCTGACCGAGTGATCACCTCTCCCTCAGTGAAGCAGAGACAGTGTCCACCCAGCTCTCCCGACCCACTGCCTGCCTGGACCCACGGGCTTCTAGCTGCTGGTGGCAATGAGGACGGTCCTGTGCGACAGGATGCATTCGGGTGCCCAGGGCTCCAGGCGGAGGAAAGGACACTGACCTCGGCGAGGGGCGGGGGCTGCAGGCACAGGTTCATCAGGAGCCCCAGAAGTGCATACACGACGTCTCTGGACGGGTCCCCGTCCTCCTCACACCTGGCCTTCGGAAACAAAGCAAGGTCATCCGTGGCTGCTCAGCCTTGAGCTCTGTAAGTCCTCTCCCTGGGCATGGCCTGGGCATGGCCCAACTCCGAGCTGCCCTGCAGCAGGTGATGGGGGGAGCGGAGGCCGGTCTGAAAGCTCACGGGAGTCCCGCGAGCCTCCGCCCTGCGACGCTGCTCAGCCTGGCTCTGCTAAACCGAGAGCGGGCTGCCCACGTGGCGGTCGGCAGCTCTGCCAGAACACCTTCAGACCCGGCCGGGACGCAGGCGGCCTGCGCGCAGGGCTTGCCGAGACCAGCACCCAGAAACCTACGGTCGCAGAAGGGTACGTGCTGGCTCCGGCACCCTCCCACATAACGTCTGGACATCTAGATGATGAAGGAGGAGCCAACGTTCCTAAAGCAGATAAAAGGCCAGCTTGAAGTAGAAAAGCTAGAATACCATGAGGTCCAGGCAGGCACCCCCAAACTCCTCAGAGGCAGACATCTGTCTTCGGGTGGCAGCGTCAGCACTGAGGTTTCCCATGACGGCGACACACTGGCTGAGAGCTGAGGTGTTGGTCACCTTGGGGTCTCTCCTCTAAAAGTGAAGAGAGAAGGAAAATGTGCAGAGATCAGGCAATAATGCACAGTCACCAGGGCACCCCGCGCACCCAAACGCCTGGGCGCAGAGAGCACCGTGTCACATCAGGGCACCCCGCGCACCCAAACGCCTGGGCGCAGAGAGCACCGTGTCACACCAGGGCACCCCGCGTGCCCAAACGCCTGGGCGCAGAGAGCACCGTGTCACACCAGGGCACCCCGCGCGCCCAAACGCCTGGGCGCAGAGAGCACCGTGTCACACCAGGGCACCCCGTGCACCCAAACGCCTGGGCGCAGAGAGCACCGTGTCACACCAGGGCACCCCACACACTAAACGCCTGGGTGCAGAGAGCACCGTGTCACACCAGGGCACCCCACGCACCCAAACGCCTGGGTGCAGAGAGCACCGTGTCACACCAGGGCACCAATGGGGCCGTGCTGGCAATAGGGGTAACCCCAAAGCACGATGGCCTGGAACAGAGGCCTCGGGCTCAACCCCAGGGATACCACCAACCGGCCTGGAGGACACAGCCCTCCATTCGCAGAGCTCCATTTCCACATCTGGAATAGGGGCTGGGGGTTGCCAAGGTCCCGGGACCGGGTCTAGTCACAGCATGTGCTCCTAGGAGAACTCTCCACCCCCTTCCTCTTCTCTGCCTCCTTGGCTCAAATCACCTTCTGACCAGGACGACTTTCACTCAGGGGACAGGGCTGCTCACGGGCTCGTGATGAGACACAGGGTCGCGAGGGATGATGACAGGGACAACCGCTCTCCACCCCCTGCAGCTGCTCCTCCCCGGTAGCGCGCCCAGTGCATGCGCCCCTCCACCTGCCCCATGCGGCCGTTTCAGTGACAGACCCTGTGGATTCAGCTGTGAGTAAATGACAGGAACAGAGACACAGCGGGAGCTCTGGAGTGCGACCTGTCTGGCCGGCTCTGCTCCCTCCCGAGTGCCCGTCATGGACAAGGAGGGCTGGCTCACCAGAACGCCCGTGAATGCCGGCAGAACACCTGCGAGGTGGGCTGGGAACCAGACTTGAAATCTGTTGAGATAACCAGCGTGATTCATTTCTACACTGTACCAACTGTGAGAGAAGCGCAGAGCCCCGGCAACGCGTGCACGGCCACGCACTCTGGGCCTCCGCGATTTGCCGTGCACCTGGGGGATTCATTCAGAAACGACAATGTCCCCAGGTGTACACGTGGCTTTCATTTCTCTGGGTCTGGGGAACTGCCTTTGGTGGTGAACCCCGGTTCTCAGACAGCAGCACCTCTGCAGACACTGCCGGGGTGCCCAGGCTTCTGCACAGCTGACCTGCCACCACCCTGCCCCTCGCTGTCTCCGCCGCGTGCGGCGCACAGGTGAGCGTGCTCCCGTCACCGCCACGAGGCCCAGGCGCACGCACGTCTACGCGCTGCAGCAACCTCTGCATTGCAGCCTGCGCCCAGGGCCTTCTGGGGGCACCCAGCTCTCTGTTATGAAATGTCTAAGCAAGATGTTTTACAGGTGGCGGGGAAATGAAACCAACAAACAAATAAGATGCACTGGAAAAACAACATTTAAGAATCATGAAAAATGTAAGGCCTTTACTGTCTTCCCCAGTCGCTAAGCAAGAAAAGCAGGGAGGAGGTGGTTCCCCAAGACGCACTGGCGCCCCAAGAGGAGGCTGCAGCCGCATCTGGCTGCTCTCGCTGCCTGCACTCAGCACCCAGCGGCCAGGCAGCTCCCATCAGGTGCCGACTGAGGAGAAGCAGCTTCTCCAGCGCACAGTAGGCTGCTCACTGCGAGGCAGTTCTGAGCATGTTACTGCCTCCAAGCCCACCGCTCCTGGGAAGACAGCGGCCCTCCTACTCTGGGGACCTTGTGATGCTCACGGGCCCGGCCTCCCTGTACGCTGCTCATCCGAAAATATCAGATGGTCAACAAGGTTTCAAGAAGAAATGTCAGTTTCTGTAAATAAAATTACCTTTCTTCCAGAGCCAAGTCGGTGAGCAGTCCCATGGCGGAGGTGGCCGTCTTGTCTGGGAAGTCAAGAAATGACACCAGGGCTTCCAACAATCTGCAAAAGTTCCAGAACCTCAGAGGGGCCTGTCCTCCGACTGAGGGCACTGCCAACAAGGAGCCTTCAGGAGGCCAGGAAGGTGAGCACCGGGTGAGGTGGGCCGACAGTGGCCCTGCGCGCCCTCCTTGAAGCCCAGCTGCTGGCCCACCCGTGAGACAGACACTCTCCTGCAAGAATGGCTCTACTGCCCAATGTGAAGTCCCAGGGGGCTGAACACTTTTAACCAAAGTTCACTGATCAGATGACAAGTGGGAAGGAATCGCCGGTGTTTCTGCCAGGTGGTTCTGGCTCGGCCAAGTCCAGTCACAGAAATGACATGTCAATGGCATGCTCACTAATCTGCTAATGACCACAGGAGGAGGGCCCCCTTATGCGGTGGGGGGCAGAATACAGATTCCACAGGATTCTGATGGGTTACTGAATATATCCGATGAAATGTAATATGGTTAAACTCAAACCCCTCCACTTAGAGCTAGAAGTTGTGTATAAGTAGGAATTGGGAGACCTGGTTTACACCTGGTTCCTATGAAAACGATGGAAGGGTTATCAGGTATCTGCAAACCCACTGTGAGCAAATAGTCTGGTGGAGTTGCCAAAAGCAGCCTACGCGACCTCAGGCTGCCCAACGGACTGACCGGCCCAGGACGGAGTGGGAGCCGCTCGTCCACCCAGCAAAGCTGCACTCGGCACCTGTGGTGTGCTCAGAGCGGGCCGCAGTCCATAGCGACATGCACACGCCTAATGTGTTAGGTGACACATTAGGGACAGACTCAGGAACAGTGGCCCAGAGTCGGCCTGGTGGGAGGCCCAGGAGGATGGAGACCAAGAGGCTTCCAAGGGCAGACACTTCAGCTGCCATCTGAGCGCGGGGCTAGCTTTGTGTCGTTTGTTCATTCACCAGCCCCAGGGAGCACCGACTGCTGGGAGATGTGCGGGTTCTGGGCTGCACTGACCAACAGAGACAGGGTCCCAGCTCCAGGAGCTGGCAGGCCAGCGCCAGGCAGGGCACCGGCACTCACCGCAGGGCACGCCTGGGGCCGGGCAGCTCCTTCCCACTGGTGCTTAGGGAGCGAAGGGAGGATGGGGGATGGCGAGGCCGAGAGCGGGACAGCGGGGGTCGTGGCGGGCCTGGGGCCTGAGCCTGGTCCACCCCGCAGGCCTGCGTGTCCCCGTGGCCGGGAGAGGGCTGACTTGGCACTGGAGGGGGGAGCAGCCTCCCAGGCCCATCTCTGTCTCCAGCGGAAGGAGGCTGCGTTTAAACAAGGGCCCAAGTGGCTCCTAGGCACTAGGTCCCTCCGCAGCGGGAGAACTAGTCTTACAGGCCGTAGTCACATTAGCATTCTCAGTAGGAAGATAACAGGACAGACGTGCACGTCAGACAGACCTCTCTGGTGGTGCGGCGGAGGCTGGGCTGCACAGGTGTGGGAGGCAGGGAACCCATGAGGGAGAAACGATCAAGACTACAGGTTAAGGACTGAACCCAGGTGGAGGCAGGATAAGATGTACAGTGGAGAAGGGAGAAGCTCCCGGCGACCTAGAGGAGACACCTGGAGACGCTGGGAAGAAGCCAGAAGGAAACACAAGCAGATGCCCAGGAAATGGGACCAAGATGTCATCTTACAGATGTGGGGGACCATCCAGGGAGCTCAGGGAGAGGAGAGGGGAGGGGAGGGGAGGGGAGGGGAGGAGAGCAGAGGGGAGGAGGGGAGAGGGGGGCAGAGGAGGTGGGGAGGGGAGGGGAGGGAGGATGGGAGCAGAGAGGAGGGTGGAGAATAGCTTATGGTAACTGTAACTACATTTATTCAAAAGACCAAAACCAAATACAAACACAAGCTGAAGGTACTGAGGGGGCTGCGGAGCCACCTGAAATGTAAGTGTGCTCCTGAGGGTCTAACTACGAGGGGGCCAGCCTCCGCCTGTGTGGCTGAGCCTTGGGGTCGCCCCCTGTGAGCCAGAGAGCCCCTCGGACACTTGCTGCGGTCTGTCCTGCCCCCGGCGCGAAACAGAGGGGCAGCACTGACCTTGCCTACATCCCGGGCTGAGAAGGGATGAGATGAGGTAATCAGAAGCCAAATTCTGTTTTTAGATTTTGTAAGAAGCACTTAAAAAGCAAGCTATAATTATTGCTACTGTTTCTATGAGGTTGAATGAACTATATGAAGTTACCAATAGGCACATTTTTTGATATAAAAAAGTGGCAATTTCACTAGTTCTAACTAATAATCTTCAGGCTGAAGAGCACTGGGAGGTCGTTTTTTCAATAAAGTCTACTTTGGGGAGAGATGCATTCTGTTCCCATGGCGTTAGGGCTGGGGAGGCCCCATGGAACAGCATTTGAGATGTTTATCTCCCACCACGCTCCAGCAAGGTTCAAGGACGCACAGTATCGGACAGTGTCCCTCCGACAGGAACGAAGACACTACGGACGGGGCAGTCGGCCAGGACCAAGGCCAAGAGGGCCGCAGCGTCTGAGCTGGGAACACGCTCAGCAGGGACCCTGTCCCGGGACCAGGCTCACACGGGAGCCTGCCCTGCAGTCCTGGGGGGAGCGTTCCCCCGAGGCTCTTTCTGCTAGGGGCCCCCTGCAGTCCTGGGGGGAGCGTTCCCCCGAGGCTCTTTCTGCGAGGGGTCCCCTGCAGTCCTGGGGGGAGCGTTCCTCCCAGGCTCTTTCTGCGAGGGGTCCCCTGCAGTCCTGGGGGGAGCGTTCCTCCCAGGCTCTTTCTGCGAGGGGTCCCCTGCAGTCCTGGGGGGAGCGTTTCCCCGAGGCTCTTTCTGCTAGGGGCCCTAGGAAAGTTTGCTGGCCCCTCTCATGGCAGAGATGTGGGAAGGCAGACGTAGTGGTGGCGGAGACACTGCGGGGCCGCCGCCCGCGAGCTTACCGGGTCAGGTCCAGGTGGCTGACGACGAGGCTCCGGCCGTCCCCGGTCTGGACGAGCTGCAGGAGCAGGGCCAGGCTCTGCTGCCGGAGGCTCAGGGCCCCGGAGGCCAAGAGGGAGGGCAGCAGCCTGCCCGCATCGGGGTGCAGCACCAGCACGCGCCGGTTCTCCTCTGCAAACACAGGGGCGCTGGCCTAGCACACCGGGAGCAATTAGACTAGTGTGTGCCTGCCTCTCGGCAGGACCCAGCCCTCCAGCCCCGAGGCGGGCCATGAGTGGGGACTCTGAACCAGGTGGGTCTGAATGCCGGGGAACGGCCTCAGCCCGTCTGTGAGCTCCTGTGCATTATGCTCCCTCGTCAGTGAGATGGCACACGGCCCGGGCACAGAGCCATGAGGGTGCAGTGACCACACGGCGGAGCGGACGGCAGGGCCTGGCGCACACACACTAGCTATCACTGTTCTTGTCACAGGCTCCTTGGTGTGGCCTCCGGAGATGGGAGGAAAGGGAGAGAAATCGGTGAACTGTGGAATCTTAGACTGTTACCTTCCAGGTAATGAATGGCCAGAGCAACCATCCGAGTTCTTTCTGGTAAACCAGACTATCACATGAGAACAGCCATGAAGAAAGCGTGCCCCCTCCCAGACGACACGCTGTGTCCGGGAGAGTGGCACTGGGTTTGCGTGCTCTCCCTGCCCATTTCCCAGCGGGTCCGAGTGGTCGGAGGGCAGGCGGCGGTGCGGCCGGAGTGTGAGGCTAGGCTACGAAACAGCCATTTGTTCAGCTCACACATTTGTTCTTATACCGGAGAAGGAGCTCATTGTAAACAACTGAAATAACAGGAGGGGAATACAGCCGAACATGGAAGTCCTTCTCCTGTCCCCCTCCTGCTACGTCCATTCCTGAAAGGAGCTATTATCCCCCTTGTATGTATAATGGTAAAACTAGGACCCATCCTCCCCTGCGCCTGGCCGCTCTCCGCCACTCAGCGACATACCTAGGACACAGTCCATGTCCTACCTTTTAAGCAGTCCCTGTCCTTTTTAAAAACTGCTTTGTACTTATAGAGTTGGATAAACCAAGATTTCACTGATCTGAGCGAGAGCATTTATATCACCACTGACGATACGTTTTCAGATGTTAAAGAACAAGGTGACGCCAAGGTTCACAGAACCAGAGGATGCTGGCAGAGGCGTCGGGACTGCAGAGGGACAGGGTCCCGCACACCGTTGCCACGCCCTGCCTCCCTGGCCCTCCTTCAGGGGGTGTGCAGACCACCCCCGGGCCGGTGGGGCTCCCAGAGCAGCCGGCGCCTTGGGGACAACCCTGTCCGAGCACAAGGCCCTTCAGGAAGAGGCCCGATTCTCCAGTTCCCTAGGACCTAGGACGGTTCCTGCACTCGAACACACGAAGGAAAAGGCTTATCAGCCCACAGTCAGCATTTCCTAGGTTCAGGCCCCATCACTGGCTCTCACAGGCGCCCCGTGGAAAGGGGCTGCCATTATTCTAATGTTCAGTGTGCTCAAGGTCAGATCTTTTCCTTTTAAAATAGTGAGGGAAATGGTGTGATTTTTATTTACACTGCGGTCACAAGAGCAGTCAGGATCTATAAACATGCAGCAACCCGGGAGGTGCTCACGGGGAGAGCTGAGTGGGCAAAGCCCAGCACCCGCGCGGCACCTCACCGTCCCACGCACACGGGGCTGGCGGCGAGCGCGGGGCTCACGGTGCTAACTGGGTCCCGTGTCCCACCACACGCTCAGGCAGAGAGGACAGGACTGGCTCTGCCACCCCACTGCCACCCGCGGGCAGAAGTCCCGGCCTGCAGAGAGCAGGGCGAGTGCCCGGTGACGAGACCACGCGTGCCGCTGACGGTGGCCTCGGCCGCGGTGAAGGCGGCTGCGGGTCTGGGGACAGCACCGGGCGCAGGCCTCATTCCCCAGCCGCGTGCTGTGTCTGAGGGAAGGTCTGGACCCGCTCGGGGTGGCGCCCCACCGTGACTGCGGGGGACGGAGGCGGGGCTCACCGTTCTCGCTGCACACCGCTTGCCAGAGCCTGAGGACCGCCACGCACAGGGTCTCCTCCGCGCCGTCGAGGGCAGCTGTGGAGAAGCACCTGCAGGGGCCAAGGGCGGACAGCACGAGGGCCGGGACTCAGCGCACAGCTCTACGGGGCGGGGGGCTGGGGAAGGGATCTTCGAATCCGGAGCTGCAGGTCAGCAGGACCAAAGCACTGCTGAGCCTGGACGGAGCGCTCCGGACGAGGACGCCGCTGGCAGCCCGAGCTGCCCGCCGGGCCGGTGGCAGCTGGGCCGCGGTGACGGTCACAGCAGGGCCCATGCACAGGGCCAGCACACCACCTGGGCTCGTGGGCCCCCTCACGCGTGCACATGTGCTGGTGACCCCAACCCCCAGCGGCACCCTCAGCCTCAGGAATTATACCAGAGCAACTGAAACACAAAGTAATAATAACGACGATAACTTTAGGAGACAGCCTCCCGTGGCTGGGATCTCTCCTCGGATTAAATCATAAATGGGGTCAGCCAGGGCCCGGCTGAACTCATTTCCACTAGGATCACTTCTCCGACACCGGAGGGCTTGGACAACCCCGGGAACTGCTGTGGACCCTTCTCTGCCGCTGTCAACTGTGGTGTAACCCAAACCAGCCGAGGCTGCCCAGCACCGCCGGACGGTGGGCCCTCCGAGGCTCTGCTGGCACCAGGGTCTGACTGCAGGACAAAAGCTTGGCGTCCCTTGCGTTGATGCCGGCTGGCTCTACAAACACGCCTACCTTTGTATGACCTCGTTCCCGCCGATGACGTTGAATCCGTTGAGTGTTCTGAACAGAGTTCGCTCTGTGCCTGAAACAATCGAGGCGGACGTCAGACTCCGGACCTGCCTGCGATGTAACAGCCGAAGGACAGAGAGGACCCACATAAAAGGTCAAAGTCACCAACAGACTCCTCTGCACCCTGAAACCCAGAGCTGTCATCCGTCACGCGGGGCCCAGTGACAGGGATGTCCTGGTCAGAGAAAGTGCTGAGACTGGCGGCCCGTGAGTGATCTGACAGCTCATTTCATCACCTTGGAGTCCCTGGATAGGTGGGGCCTCCAGGACAAACGGGTGCACCTACCTGTTCTTAAGGGTTTGCTCCGAATTGTTTGCAGGCTACGAGAAGTCTGTAATTTCCAAGAAACAACTGAAGGGGACAAGTGAGCACCCTCCATGTATACTAAGGGAGGTCAGAGACTCCGCTGTGTGTACAGAACACCCTATCACCGAGTCACACAGTGGTTTAAGCCCTGGAACCAGTATTTACAGGGCTTGTGGCTCTCATCAGCAGGTGGAGCTGACGTTTCTCTGGAACTGTTGCATCTCCTAAGCAGCCAGTAAGTGCAGAAGGTGAACTTACAGTTTATCCCTCAAAAATTCCATCTTCCATTTCCCTATGGTTGGAGGAGGCTGGGGGGCAGTTACCGGGTGTTTGGGGTGTATATGGGGTATGTGTTGGGTATGCAAAGGACGTGTAGTTAGATCCAGGAAGTGTGGAGCATGTGTGTGGGTGAATATGTGCACTACATGTTATGTGATGTAAGTATATATGGTGTGACATGTGTACATAGTGTGTGTGTGCATGTACTGTATATGACATAAGTAGGCATGATGCAAGTTCCTGCCGTGTGTGATGTCGGTATACCTGGAATGAGTGCCTGCTCTGTGTGATGTAGGTACACATGGAATAGTGCCCTCCGTGTGTGATGTAGGTATACATGGAATAGTGCCTGCCGGGTGTGATGTAGGTATACATGGAATAGTGCCTGCCGGGTGTGATGTAGGTGCACCTGGAATAGTGCCTGCCGGGTGTGATGTAGGTGCACCTGGAATGAGTGCCTGCCGTGTGTGATGCAGGTACACATGGAATAGTGCCTGCCGGGTGTGATGTAGGTGCACCTGGAATGAGTGCCTGCCGTGTGTGATGTAGGTACACATGGAATAGTGCCTGCCGGGTGTGATGTAGGTGCACCTGGAATGAGTGCCTGCCGGGTGTGATGTAGGTACACATGGAATAGTGCCTGCCGTGTGTGATGTAGGTATACATGGAATAGTGCCTGCCAGGTGTGATGTAGGTACACATGGAATAGTGCCTGCCGTGTGTGATGTAGGTACACATGGAATAGTGCCTGCCGGGAGTGATGTAGGTGCACCTGGAATGAGTGCCTGCCGTGTGTGATGTAGGTACACATGGAATAGTGCCTGCCGGGTGTGATGTAGGTACACATGGAATAGTGCCTGCCGTGTGTGATGTAGGTATACATGGAATAGTGCCTGCCGGGTGTGATGTAGGTGCACCTGGAATAGTGCCTGCGGGGTGTGATGTAGGTACACATGGAATAGTGCCTGCCGGGTGTGATGTAGGTACACATGGAATAGTGCCTGCGGGGTGTGATGTAGGTACACATGGAATAGTGCCTGCGGGGTGTGATGTAGGTACACATGGAATAGTGCCTGCCGGGTGTGATGTAGGTACACATGGAATAGTGCCTGCCGTGTGTGATGTAGGTATACATGGAATAGTGCCTGCCGGGTGTGATGTAGGTGCACCTGGAATAGTGCCTGCGGGGTGTGATGTAGGTACACATGGAATAGTGCCTGCCGGGTGTGATGTAGGTACACATGGAATAGTGCCTGCCGTGTGTGATGTAGGTACACATGGAATAGTGCCTGCCGGGTGTGATGTAGGTGCACCTGGAATAGTGCCTGCGGGGTGTGATGTAGGTATACATGGAATAGTGCCTGCCGGGTGTGATGTAGGTACACATGGAATAGTGCCTGCGGGGTGTGATGTAGGTATACATGGAATAGTGCCTGCCATGTGTGATGTAGGTGCACCTGGAATAGTGCCTGCCGGGAGTGATGTAGGTGCACCTGGAATGAGTGCCTGCCCTGTGTGATGTAGGTATACATGGAATGAATGCCTGCCGTATGTGATGTAAGTACACATGGAATGAGTGCATGCTGTGTTTTGTATCATATAGTGTGTGTGTATGTGTGTGGTATTCATTACATGTATGTTGAGTGCATGTGCTGAGGAGACGATGGAGCCGGGGTGGGGGATATTTCTTATGCACCCTCTTTACCACCTACAGATAGTAGGTCTTCCGTCAGTATTTGTGGAAGGAAGGGAGTCTCTGTCATGAGGGCAGACCTCTAAGCTCTGTCCCTTTACCCTGACACCATTCACGAGCTCACACACGTCTCGCTTACAGTCCTTCATCATTTCGGTCAGGATCTCAATGCCCCCTGCGTAGAACAAGGGGTTCTGCTGAGGCTTGGAGAGCGTCTCCAGGAGGCTCCTGGTCGTCACGGCAGTGCTCCTTCCCAAATCCAGCCGCTCCTGGGCCTCCTTCTCCTGATGGTCTGCTTTCTCCCGAAGATCTACTTGATTCAGGTAATCTAGCAAAACAGAAAAACCAAACCAAACCAAACCCTAACACCAACGTCGACATTCAAGGAGTGGCCTCTTTGAGGACGGGGCCTTGAGAGGCACAAGGCATTAAAGTAATTCACACTCATCTTCAATAAAGGACAATTTTAGGACTAGTGCACACATGCACCCAGCACCCTAACGTATCTCGGGGATGCGAGAGCACTCCCCTGCCTGGAAGGCTCTAAGGGAGCTGGTGAGGAGGTAGGCAGGCCGAGCTGAGCTGGAGACAGAGGAAGGAGGCCCTGGGCAGCCGGCAGCTGGAGGGCTGGCTGCAGGCCAGGTGCGGCTGCCCTGCGGCTGGGCCAGAGGTGCGGGACGCAGCGGGAGCCCGAGCACAAAGGGAAGGACATGAGCAGGTGCATCCTCACCTTTCATCTGTGTCTGCAGCTGGGGGTTTATTTCTATGATCTTCTCAAAACACTCTCTAGACTGGAAAAAAACAAAACAAACAACAAGACCTTGACAAGTGGGTAGGGGGTAAAGGTGACGATAGGACAGACACTGGGACCCAGGGCTGGCTTCCTCCCTGTCCGGTCCCAGCCCCCCTCCCGCACAGGAGGGAGGCGCAGGAGCTCGGCACGCCCCTGACCTTTTGTTTAGGCTTCTCTGGGTCTGTGAGGCAACAAGTATTATTTCAAAATTTTGTTTTTAAAAATAGTGTTTTCATATGGCCTGCGATAGAAAATATACAGTCCTAAGTCCTGGTGGCTGGGATAGGAATGATCACAGGGTAAATATGAAGCTCAGACGTGATATTTGCACTGAGGAGACGGGCGCTGGAGATGCTGTTGACAGACCCGGGAACGGGCACAGGCTGCGCAGGGCCGCGCGTGAGAGCCGGCGGCACAGCTTCAGCGAGGGGCTCTCATAGGAAACTGTTAGGAAGTTTCTGGAAAAAGAGGTTCCCGTTCGCAGCGCAGGATGCCGCTGGCAGTGCTGTGCTCAGGGACGTCCGGAGCCCCCAGACCCGGCAGCCGCGCACCAGGAGGGAAGCTCGGGGACCACTCTGTTCTGAGCTCTGAAGGGTCAGGGCTCGTCCGGAAGACCCGGGTTAGGAAACAGACAGAGGAAAACCCACACTGGTCAAGAACAGTGTCCCAGGGTAAAGCACGTAAGCAAGCAGGGTAACTGCTATGGACTGAATGTCTGTGTCCCCTCAAAGTTCGTATGTTGAAGCCTAAACCCCAAGGTGATGTATAAGGAGAAGCTCTGGGAGGCGCTGCGGTCATGGGGCAGAGCTCTCGAGACGAGATGAGCCCTCACAGAAGACCCCGCAGAGTTCTCTGGCCCCCTGCTCTTTAGGAACCAGGAACAGGCCCCAACCGGGCACCAAATCCGTGGGCTCCCGGACTCCAGAACTGTGAGAAGTGAGTGTTTGTGGCTTCAGCCAGCTGGTCCATGGCATAGCAGCCCCAAAGACTAAGACAGTGACCCTGTATCCCACTTCTTTGTAACCCTAGATCTAATCTATCAGCAATTCCTGTCGGCATATATCCAGACCCTATCACTTGGCATCACCTCCATTGTCACCAGGCCAGGCTGGTCCAAGCCACTGTTACCTCACTGGGCTAATTTGTTACAACAGCCTTACAACTGGTGCTCTGTCTTTTTTTTTTTTTTTTATCCTCACCCGAAGACATTTTTCCACTTTTTGTACAGATAAAGTGGGAGGGGGAGAGAGAGAGAGAAACATCGACATGAAGGGACACATCGAGTGGCTGCCACCCGCACGACCAACCAGGGCCAGGGACAAACTGCAACCGAAGTACGTGCCCTTAGCGGGAACCGAACCCGGGTCTCTCCAGACCGCAGGCCGACGCTCTAACTGCTGAGCCAAACAGGCCAGGGCTGGTGCTCTGTCCTTTTATCACCATGCTAAAATATAGTCTCAGGGCAGCAGAGTGAGTCATTAAAGCATGAGTCGGATCGTTTCATCCTGTACTCTAATCCTCCGAATGGCTCCCAGCTCACGCACTGTAAAATCCTAGGCACCCCCAAAGCCTGCGAGGCCCGAGGGGATCAGTCCCCACATCCCCCATTACCTGCCTCGCTGCATCTTCTCTCTCCTTGCTCGCTCCATTCCAGCTCTCTCTTCACCTGGGCCACACGGGCCCTACCCACGCTGTGATTTCACTGCCTGCCCTCCTTCCAGAGCCCGCCTGCCTTCTCTGCACCTCCCCGCTTCCGGACTCGGTCTCTTCAGAGCTCTGTCACCACCCGACATACCGCACGTCGACTGACTTGGCTTCTCTCTCCCGGCGACCCCACCCCAGGAATATGAGCTCAGTTAAGCAAGGGACTTTGTTTTGGTCATTGCTGTGCCCTTGCTGCCTAGGACGGTGCCTGGGACATGGAAAGTACGCAGAACACATTTTCTGAGTGAAATAACTAAATGAACACATGAGTGTATAGCATTTAGAAGAGGGGGAAATTAACATTTTCTTGTGTGTGTGTGTTTTTTTTACTTCTCTATTATTGACCTTATTACAATAAGTAAGACTGTACTACTTTTAGAATTAAAGTCCAACAAAGAAAGTAATTTTTTCAAATGAACACTAGGAGACCATTTCTTTTAAAAGTCTAACATCTGGTAAATGAAAAGGCTTCCATTCACGGGTTGAAAGACTTAATATGGTTTAGCCGGCAGTACTCCCCAAATCCACCTGCAGACCGCTGCTCTCTCCGTCAGAATTCCATCGGGCTTCTTCGTGGAAATAGACAAGATGACCCGGAAATGTGTTGGTGATCAAGAAACCCAGAATAGCTAAAATAATCTCGAAAAGGCAGAGCAAAGTTAGACTGCTCCTGTTTCAAAATTTATTACAAAACTATAGGAATCAAGATAATGTGGTACAGGCATAAGAAGAGAAACATAGATCAGTGGAACAAAACTGAGGGTCCAGAAATAAACCCGTGCATTTATGACTGATTGATTTTTGACAAGGTGCCAAAATCATTCAGTGGGAAACATAACAGTCCTTCTAGAAGCGGTGCTGGGACCGGACATCCCCACAGACAACACTCCTTCGAGAAGCGGTCCAGGGACCGGACATCCCCACAGACAACACTCCTTCTAGAAGCAGTCCAGGGACCGGACATCCCCATAGACAACACTCCTTCCAGAAGCGGTGCTTGGACGAAGGGACATCTCCATATAAAAGCGTGAAGCTGGATCCCTTCTTCACACGATGTACAAAAATTAACTCTAAGTGGATCAGAGATCTAAATTTGAGAGCTGAAGTCATAAAATTTTTAGAAGAAAACACAGAGGAAATCTCAGATTAGACAATGACATTGAATGCACAAGCAAACAAAGGAAATGTAGGTCCTTCAGGGTTCGTCAGATTTTAAAACCGTGTATGACCAAGGACACCGTCAGGAAGTGAAGGTACAGCACAAAGGGGGGCAGACATATTTGCAAATCACTTATTCGATAAGGGACTTGTACCCATAATACAAACATGGCCAGGATGTGAAGAGACATTTCTCCAAAGACGACATGCAAATGGCCAGTGAGTCATGAAAAGATGCGCAGCATCATGAGCAATCAGGGGGATACAAATCCAGACCACAATGAGGTGCACTTCACACGTGCCAGGATGGCTACCGTCAGAACGACAGACGTAACAAGTACTGGCCTTTCTCCAGGTGTGGGGAGCTGGAACCACGCACTGCTGGAGGCAATGTTCCGCCACTTTGGGAGAAACTGGGCAGTTCCTCCAGAGGTTAATCACAGTATCATGCGACTCAGCAGCTCCGCCCCAGGCACTGTTCACAGTCAAGAGGCTCATAAACAAATGCACACAAAGACTTGTACGTGGATGTTCACAACAGCCCAAAGTGTCAGCAACCCAAACGCTCCTCAGCCGATGGACAGATACAGTGTGGTGTCTCCATACAACGGAATACTGTTCAGCAGTGAACGGAATGACACCCTGATACCACCCCTGGGACGAACCTTGCAAACACTCTGGTGCGTGCAAGAGGGCAGGCACAAAGACCACGTACTGTGTGACTATTTAGATGAAAAGGCTCGAATAGAGACAGGGTAGGTTAGTGGTTGTCCAGGGTTGAGTTGGGGGTGGATGGAAAGGGAGTACCTGCTAATGGGTATAGATAGGGCTTTTGGGGGATCTGACAAAAATATTCTAAAATTGACTGTAGTGATGTCTTCACAATCTGTGAATATACCAAACACCAGTGACTTGTATCTTCTCCACAGGCAGACTGTTTGGTGTGTGAATGACACCTCAGTGAGGCTGCTGCTAACAGTACCTAATACTCGGTGTGGTGATGAGGTGATGGGTGCATTTTGTTTCCATCTGTTTGCTTCCCTTTCTCTCCAGGGATGCTTCCCCGGGGCTGAACACTGGCAGAGATATTGCGGAGGGGTTCCCTCAGCAGGGGGGCTGTCCTGGATGACCCCCAACATCCTTCCCAACTCGAAGGCTCAAGCTTGCCCTGGAAACACTAAGGTGGGCGATCTCTAACCGGCCGGGGGACATGGCTCTCCCGAGACGGCGAGGCCGTGCTGGGACCACACGTGCGCTCACGCCCCTTTAAGCACTTACCACGCCGTAGTTCTTCAGGGCCAGGTGGGCTTTTCCCATGTGCAGATAGGCTTTCGTGCATTTCTCGTCACACTGCGTGGAAGAGAGGCTGATCAGATGTGTCAGAGAGCTGAGTGGTCAGCACCCCGCTCGCCATCCAGCCAGCGGAGGTCAAGCCGAGCTTCATCTCAGGAAGCTCCCAGAGTAGACAACTACAGCGTCTGCGTGCATCTGGGGCCCAACTGACTGCGCCTGCAAGGAGCCTGGACACACAAGAACGCGCTCCATCCACCTAGTTCGAGATACTGTCAGCCTTCGTTTCAGGGCTGAGCCGAGCCCTGGGCACAGGCCCTGCCCCTGCTGCTCCTGATCATGCCACTCAGGAGGGAATGGCTGGCAGACACACACTGTAATTCAAAACATCCGATTAAGTGATGAATCCCTTTTATGTGCAAGGCATGGCCGGGTCAGATGCCCTTCAGGGTTTAGATTTAAAGAGGTTAAGCATGAAGTCGAGGTGTCTAACATGTCCTGGGTGAACCCGTGTGGCTCTCAGCAGAAGTGGGATGTCGGGGTGTTGGCCAGGCCACCTGAGTTTTCCGATGCGCACTTTCCTCACATGGAAAGTGAAGATGATTATAGTGTCTCTGTCTCTCTCTGTCACTCTCTCTCTCCCCCTCCCTCTCTCTCTCTCTGTCTCTCTCCCTCTCTCCCTTCCTCTCTCTCTCTGTCTCTCTCTCCCTCTCTCCCTCCCTCTCTCTCTGTCTCTCTCTTTCCCTCTCTCCCTCCCTCTCTCTCTGTCTCTCTCTTTCCCTCTCTCTCTCTGTCTCTCTCTGAAACTCTCTCTCTCTCCCTCCCTCTCTCTCCCTCTCCCTCCCTCCCTCTCCCTCTCATTGTGAGCAGGAAATGCCTGTCAAACACCAGCAAGGCGGGAATCAGGAATCAGGGGCTGTGGTTACAATAGCAACCCATTTCAGGACGAAAGAGAAAATTAAAGAGAAGTGAAGTAACAATAGGAGAGGTAACAGTCAGTGTTCTTGGAGAGCTCTATACAGGTGCGTGAATTCTCATGACTGCCATTTCCGGACTGTTGCTAAGTGAATGGCAGTAATAATACTACTAATAGTGCACTTGTGTTCAGTCCTTTCCTTACGGTTCATAAATTATTTCATACAAACCTTATAGCAACTCTATGAAGTACAGTTATTGTCCCCATCTTGCAGATGAGGAAGCTGAGGGTTGGAGAGGTTCAAGGTCACACAGATGGTAAGTGGAAGAGCTGGGATTTAAAATCTGGCCATTATATTCCAGGCCCCAGAGGCCTGACTCTGACACCACATCTCTTGAGAAGAGTGGGCAGCAGCTCGCGAGGAGGAAATGCGCGCTGGAGAAGTGCCGTCTGACGAAGGGCACGCACAGGAGGACGGGCCAGAGCTGGACGTGCAGCTGAGGACAGAGGACGGGAGCACGGGCTGAGCGAGGTGCAGAGGTCAGAGTACCCGGCTGCAGTGGAGGGCCCGCACCGGAGCAGGCGCTGGGCGGAGGCAGATCAGGCTGGAGACAGCTGGACAGTGTCTCCCCAGGGAGGCCCTGAACGCCGGCCCGAGGAGGATGAGTGACCTGCGGCCGTGGGTAGGAGCTGGTCGGGTGTCAGTGTGCAGAACTGCTCGAGGAGAAGGCAGGGGGTAAGGGAGGGGACCAAACAATCACTCAGAATGAGGGGCTGACACCTGACACCCCAGTGACAGGAAAATGCAGATACCAGAGCTCTGTCAAAGAAAGACCTGAGCAGCATCAACTGACCATAAATGACAAGGGGGATGAAGGAGGTCAAGTCCAGTTTCGGGTTCAAATGCCGGGACAGCATCAGGTGCCACTGGCAGAGAAGAGGCAGGGAGGGCAGGCTGAAGCGCAGCCTGGGGCAGGGCAGGGGCACCGGGGCTGTGCGGTCTGAGAGCCCCTGGCGGAGAGGAGACGGGCCACGGGAGGAAACGGCAGGGAGCTCGGGGGAGACCCGCAGAGAAGAGGCAGGGAGGGCAGGCTGAAGCGCAGCCTGGGGCAGGGCAGGGGCACCGGGGCTGTGCGGTCTGAGAGCCCCTGGCGGAGAGGAGACGGGCCACGGGAGGAAACGGCAGGGAGCTCGGGGGAGACCCGCAGAGAAGAGGCAGGGAGGGCAGGCTGAAGCGCAGCCTGGGGCGGGGCGGGGGCGCGCGGGGCTGTGCGGTCTGAGAGCCCCTGGCGGAGAGGAGACGGGCCAGGGGAGGAAACGGCAGGGAGCTCGGGGGAGACCTGCAGAGAAGAGGCAGGGAGGGCAGGCTGAAGCGCAGCCTGGGGCGGGGCAGGGGCACGCGGGGCTGTGCGGTCTGAGAGCCCCTGGCGGAGAGGAGACGGGCCAGGGAGGAAACGGCAGGGAGCTCGGGGAGACCCGCAGAGAAGAGGCAGGGAGGGCAGGCTGAAGCGCAGCCTGGGGCAGGGCAGGGGCACGCGGGGCTGTGCGGTCTGAGAGCCCCTGGCGGAGAGGAGACGGGCCAGGGAGGAAACGGCAGGGAGCTCGGGGGAGACCCGCAGAGAAGAGGCAGGGAGGGCAGGCTGAAGCGCAGCCTGGGGCAGGGCGGGGGCACGCGGGGCTGTGAGGTGTGAGAGCCCCTGGCGGAGAGGAGACGGGCCAGGGGAGGAAACGGCAGGGAGCTCGGGGGAGACCCGCAGAGAAGAGGCAGGGAGGGCAGGCTGAAGCGCAGCCTGGGGCGGGGCAGGGGCACGCGGGGCTGTGCGGTCTGAGAGCCCCTGGCGGAGAGGAGACGGGCCAGGGGAGGAAACGGCAGGGAGCTCGGAGGAGACCCGCAGAGAAGAGGCAGGGAGGGCAGGCTGAAGCGCAGCCTGGGGCAGGGCAGGGGCACGCGGGGCTGTGCGGTCTGAGAGCCCCTGACGGAGAGGAGACGGGCCACAGGAGGAAACGGCAGGGAGCTCGGGGGAGACCCGCAGAGAAGAGGCAGGGAGGGCAGGCTGAAGCGCAGCCTGGGGCAGGGCGGGGGTACGCGGGGCTGTGCGGTCTGAGAGCCCCTGGCGGAGAGGAGACGGGCCAGGGGAGGAAACGGCAGGGAGCTCGGAGGAGACCCGCAGAGAAGAGGCAGGGAGCCGAGGACTGAGCCCCGGGGAAGTCCCGGACGGCGGGGTCGGCGGGACGGAGGCAGTGGGAAGGCACGGTCCAGGGAGGAAGACACGGCAGCCCTGAGCCCACGGGAGCCACGTGTCCACAGAGCTGTCACCGGCAGCGCACCAGGCCACACGCAGGGAAGAGCCAGCCGAGCCCCAGAGCCTGGCGCCCGCCCGCGGTGGGCCAGCGAGAAGGGGTGTCGCTGTGACTCCCTTCCTAGTCACTGAGGCAGAGGGCTGCTAATGGATTTTCTCTCTCTTCTTCCATCACGCGTGTGGACCTTCACCAGGGTCACCTCAGGAGAACCCGCCCCAGAGTCCTGCCTCGGAGGGGGTTCCTTCCAG
The DNA here is from genome assembly GCF_014108415.1 of Molossus molossus. Taxonomy (NCBI): domain Eukaryota; kingdom Metazoa; phylum Chordata; class Mammalia; order Chiroptera; family Molossidae; genus Molossus; species Molossus molossus. The sequence goes on along the minus strand of NW_023425348.1, from coordinate 6,545,526 downwards.
GAAGTGCTCTGCTGAGACAGCACGTCTGACCGCCGCTGAAACCAGCTGTCGCCTCGTCTCCCTGACGGGAGCAGCAGTCCTGACGATCATCGCTGGGCTCGTCTCCGTAGTTCGGACATGTCAGAACGATTAAAGTGGCATGAAAGTATGAGCACTATCAGTGATGGGGTGCCACGGACACTCACGGCGGAGGCAGGACTTTCAGCGAGTGGGACTCAACTCAGCCTGGCGCAGGCCTGACCACCGCTGGCTTAGAACCTGACATCTGCTCCGGCTCCAGGTGTTTGCCCTTCCCCACGAGCGCCCCCCAGCGTCGGCTCCGCGGGCTGCTTTCCTGAGCTTCACTGTCAACCTCACTGGGCTTCAGTGAACGTTGGGGACAGGCCAGTGTGTCATCCTGAGGCAGCACGACGGTGCGACCACGCTCTGGTCGTTTCAAATCAGAAAAGATGCTTCTGGAAGCCCCCAGCAGCGACTCTGTTTCTTCCACAGAAGGGAGGAGACCCCCAGCCAGGGACTTGGGGTTCAAGGTCTCCATGAAGGGGTTGCTCCAGTAGATGGTTCAGAGCACCAGTTACTGTCACACCGACACTGGCCCCGCGTAGGGTGGCTGCATTGACCTCCGAGCTAGGTTTCCGTGTCAGGAAAGTAAGGCCAACAGTGGCACTGAACCGAGTAGACTGATGAGGCCAGCCAGAGCCAAGGGTGGTTTCCGCTGTCACCCTGGGGACAGCAGAGGAAACGTCCTCTCTTCTCTTACAGGACATGGCAGACCGACAGCGCGGCCCAGCGCAGGGACCCAGCCGTCAGAGGCCCCGAGGTCTCCCACTCCGGGCAGCTCCTGTGACTGACAGACGAGCACGGACAGGGCGAGATCTGCCACCAGACGTCCCGAGGCGGCAGCTTCGGAGGCCCCAGTGTTTCACAACCATATCAGCAGAGGTGAACTGTAGCTCATTGCTGTCTCCCCGGCTCACCCTCTCAACACCACGGGAGGAGGTGGGCGCGCCAGCATGCTGCTGTCCCGGCCCACGTGCTCGCACCCCTCCCTCCCGCTCCGGGCACTCAGCGCCCCCCACACTCAGCCCCCACACCACCCGCACTCAGTCCCCTAACCCCTCCCCCTGCACTCAGTCCCCACACTCAGCCCCCACACCACCCGCACTCAGTCCCCTAACCCCTCCCCCTGCACTCAGTCCCCTAACCCCTCCCCCGGCACTCAGTCCCCCCACCCCCTCCCCTCCCCGGCGCACTCCCCCCTCCCCTCCCCCCTTCCCCCCCTGCACTCAGACCCCACACCACCTGCACTCAGTCCCCTAACCCCTCCCCCGGCACTCAGTCCCCCCCACCCCCGGCACTCAATCCCCCCTCCCCCACACCCCCTCCCCCCACCCCCACCGCGCGCACTCAGCGGCGCGAGGGGGCTGCTCCGCAGAACTGAGTCCCAAGATAAATCTGGCACGTTCTCCTGACACTTCGATTGTACTTGATTATGTTATTTAAAAAAATATGAATATATTAAGACATAAACTTTATGGAGTGCAATGCAAAATTCACAAGGATTTTAAGGATAAAACACGGCTAAAAAGAAAGTTCCCACTCTCACTTCTAGACCCCCGGGGCTCACGCTCGTTCTGTGGGGGCACTTTGGGGAGCGTGAGCAGCACCCGTTCTGGTGGTCCAGTTACAGCCCCACCTGACAGAGTAATGTGGGAAACAGGGGTTAAGGTCTGTCTACCTCGTCATCTGAAATAATACCCCTAAGAAGTGACCATGAACTTCGCTCTAAAAGCTCTTCTGGTATTTCCACCAGTGGTCCTATTCCCCCACCGTCGATGCGCACTGGGGGGATTTCCGAGGAAATACCAAGCACACATTGTGCTGTCTGCCCAGGCCTGGGTAGTCTCCGGGCTGAACAGCAGGAATTCCTTCCTCTGAGGAACCCTCTACAATCGGGGGTTGCTATGGAACATTTTCAAACCCTTAGAGCTGCAGGGGATGAGCGACACTGCAGAGAGAGCTCCCACTGGCTCCAGAAAGAGGCGGCGGCACCACCACAGGAGCCAGGGGTCTGACAGCAGCAGCCCAGGATGCCAGGCCCGGCAACCCTTGAAAACCCGGTAGGAAGGGCAGTTCTCCGGAGCACGTCCAAAGAGGTGGGTCGTTTAGGTATATTATCATAACGCTCAGAAAATCCTAGCCCTTTTCTCCAAGAGGAAACCGAGGCTCTGACTGCAGCGCCCGGACCCCTTCCCACCACTCCGTTCCCCTCTGTTCGCCCGGGGCTGAAGCATCTGGCCAAGACGCCCAGCGCCAGCATCCTTACCTTCAGAGCCCAGTCACAGTCCACCAGTGCCTTCTGGTAGTCGCCGAGTTTCATGTAAGCCTGAAACACACAGATAGCTGCTGCTCATGTGCAGCCCGCAGCACGCATCCCTCTGCTGGCACCGAGCAGTCCCACGCCAGACGAACCGGCCCCTCCCCGTGCCAGCCAGGGCCCAGCACAAACAGGCGCCATTCGCATGCGGACGGCGATGAGACAGTTCAAAAAGGGACTGTGTGCAAGATGAGTGCAGGACTTAGGGAAACAACAGGAGCATCACAGAACCAGGGCTGGCAACAGTGGGCACCGTCAGTGCTGCCGGAGCTGCAGGGCAGGAGGGGCAGTGAGCACGACAGGAGAGGGCAGCTGGGTGAAACGCACTGCCCAACGGCCGCAACCTTTCGTAGAGCCGAAGCTGGGGGAATAAAGACCCAGTGTCACCGTCCTCCTCCTTCTGATCTCTTTGGCTGAACCCAGATGGGAGCTACAAAGCAGGAGGTCAAGGGGCCAGCCCACAGAGGTCAGTTCTCAGGGCACAGAGCAGGGCAGGAAAGGGTCTGGAGGGCAAAAGACGCAGCACACTGAACACATCGAAGAGGAGGAGCTCGCTCCTAGAGTCCACCCCAACCAGGAGTCGACAGCAAGTCCAGTTTCTGCAGCTCTAAGCAAAATGACATATAATGAAACCAATTTTATCAGAAGCTAATTAATATAAATGACTTAAGTTCCTGGGGCATCTCACCAACATAATAACAAAATGACTCTGAACAAAACTATGTTATTCGGGGACTTGCTGTACCTTCTCTCTCCATATCTACTAATTCTGGGCATTTCATAAAAGTGAAATCATGTAATATTTTACCTACTGTGTCTGGCTTCTTTTATTTAACGTAATGTTTTCAAGGTTCATCCATATTGTAATATGGATCATTGTTTTCTATTGTTGAATAAGTACCATTGTGTGGATGTACCACATTTTTTTAATCCATTCATTAGTTGATGGACATTTAAATTGTTTCTACTTTTTGACTATTGTGGGTAATGTGGTTGGGAACATTTGTGTGCACGTTTTTTGTGAACGTGTGTTTATGGTCCTCTTGGGTAGATACCCGGGGAGGTCTCCTGGGTCACAGTAACTATGCTGCATCTTTGGAGGAACTACCAGGCTGTCTGGCAAAGTGGCTGTATCATCTTACATTCCCACCAGCTGTTATGAGGGTTCCGATGTTTTTACACTCTCACCAACACTTGTTATTATCCTTTTTATTCTCTATCATTTGGTTTCCTTCTAGAATATTCACATCTAGGGCTGGGGCAGGGGAGAAACAGAATGAGGGTGGGTAAGCTGCTTATAGGGTTTCTTTCCGGGATAATGAAATGTCCTAAAGTTGATCATGGTGATGACTGCACAACTCTGAATATTCCAAACACCACTGAATTGTACACTTTAAGGTGACGTGTATGCCAACTGTATTTCAATAAGGCTGTTACAAAAAATATATACAGAAAAAGTTCATCTTTCCTCATGAGCACAGCAAGAAGAAAGAGATACAGGCAATGGGCTTACATGTAAGAGTTGGACCATCACCATGAGTCTTTGGTCCTCTTTCGAGATCCCCTAGAACTGGAGAAAGTCTGGAAAGTCAAGGGTTGACTCAGAGTATTGCGACCCAGACAGCCGAATTCCGTTCACCCCTAGTTTCAAAGACCCAGTGGCATGTAAACAAACAGAAGCCTCTCTAAGGCCAGCACCACGGCTTCCGGGCCTCTGCACTGATGGCGGGCACAGGGGTGGCAGTGGATTCTCCTCGAGGTGCACTGAGTGGACTTTAAGCACTCTCCCTTTGGAAAGTTCCCTGAAAAGCAGCAATGAGGATCCGGTTATGAGAAAGGAGAACCAGGCAGCAGGAGGATCAAGTTTGCAGTCCCGTCAGTCACCCGCAGCAGAGCCGATGCTGCACGCAGGTTTGACCAGGGCACCAGGACGTTCCCAGCCATAAAGCTGGTGACCTATTCACATGGTCAAGCCAATTACGGGGTCAGTGGTATAACTCCTGTGTTCTAAACAAGTGCCCCAGAAATACTGGTGACTCCTGCGGAACCTCCAACCAGAGTGAGGAGGGAGCCGGCAGCAGCCAGCTAAGGAATTCCTGCGGAGCCACTCTTCCCACCCCCACCCTAGGAAGGAGGCTGCTCTGCTGGGCTTCCACTAACCGGGACTGTGCGCTCACTGAAGCTGACGACTGCGCTGTCTGTTCTGCAAAGCACCATCCTGTCCTCCAGCGTTTGGGCTGCACTTGAAAGTCGGAGGATGTGAGGAAGGAACCAGCACCCTCCAGACAGCTGTAGCCATGAGTTCATGACACACAGACTCCAAAAAGGTCTGTATCTATATGGGCTTCAACAATTTTTCTCTGCAGCCTTTAACTTTCTTTTCTTTTTTAGAGCTTGGATTCGCCATCCTATAACTTCCCCGTTCTCTTTTGCTTTTCCACACTTTAAGAACTACTTTTTCCAAATGATTTATCTAAATCACACCAGCAATCTATTGATCATAACATTAGCCCCAGGAGAAAAACAAGGCGATGAAAGGGAGGGTCCCTCTCCAAGCAGAAACCCCAGTTCACAGGGTCCTTAGTACATGTTTCCTAACACTGCCTGCAGACAGGCGGCATCTTGAAAACAGTCAGTGATCCAAATGATTCTAACACCAGGCAGCACATTTTGCAGTTACTTGTCTCCAAATTAAGCTTCTCTTTGGGAATTGTTTCGCCAAAGCTCTCATTGCATTTTCTTATTTTATCTACAGTCATTCTTAATATGATTCTCTAGAACTAATCAAAGTGCTGTTGAAACCTGAGTACAGTAAAAATGTAACTAATTTAGATGAATCAGGGTACAGACCATCTGAATTAGATACGTCTGAATTACATAATATTTTAAAAGCAATTCAATGTTATTGCTTTCAAATAACTTCAAAGTAACAAGACTGAACAAGCATCAGTGGGTAAATGTTTCAAAGACCAAATTTAGTGATAAAGAGGAACTATAATTATTATATTAATTTTTGCATTTAAAATGTTTCTTTCTGCACAACTGATGGGTCAACAGAAACTTAATTCTCTTAAATGGGCTTCTGTGCTCCAGTGGTATGAAACATGACGAGGATTTACTGAACGTCGGTAAATAAAGCACCAGGAGGAAGTACACGGCAGCTCTTGCCCTCAAACAGTGTGTGATCTCGTTAGGGTGATACAGTGTTCGCCGCTATATCAACCTTCAGCCACTTTATTTACCAATCGCTTCTTTATAACAAATTTTCTCCACAATTGAACTAAGTAAATGACATCTCAACTCTAGTCTAACTTAAAAAAACTGCTGAACTAATGAGTTATATTGTGCTCGGGATGATTTATCTTTAAATCACAGTCACTTCCCAAACTTTTTGGCCTCCTGAGCTTGGATTCAACACCTACAACTTCCTGGCCGTTTTTTGCTTGTCCACGTTTTAAGAAATATGAAGGTGCTGTTCCTTGTTTGCACACGCGGCCTTAGCACCCACAGCAGGGCGTCCCCGTCTTGAGCAGAGAAGCTGGACCTGGCGAGGGCTCTTCCTCTGCTGAGTGACAGGGAGTCCAGTTCCTCTCACACGTCCTGCTGACAGATGCTGACCATCGAAGGATGATGGCCATGAACCTGTCAGTGTCTCAGGCCTGAGCCACAGAGAGTTCGACCACACGCAAACTCAAGCACTTTTCAAAGATAAGGTCATGGGTGACATTTCTGTTTCAACTGAGAACCATCAACCTTTTCCCTTCATTAAGTAGTAGATAAAACACATCTGGATGAGTTTTTACCTGGAATTCCAGAAAACTGAGCTCATCTGTGATATAAAATCGAGGTATCAGGGATTTCAGAAAACCGGCTCTGGGCCCATCTGCTGTGCAGGCAAAGCAGCCCTGGAATCTCAGAGACAGACTGACGCAACGAGGAAGAACTGACAGGAGGGTAGCCCTCAAGAGCCAGCCACCACTGGAAAGGAGGCTGGACAAATCCAGGGTGGCTGAATCCCAGGGTCTCCTGGGTCATTTCTCCTTATGCACAGGAGAGTGTCTGGTGCCACCAGCGATGTGTTGGAGCCGACTCACACTGAGGAGAGAGCTGATCACATAGCTCTTCCCAAGCCCTCCTTCAATGATCTGCAGTTGGCAGCTTGCAACTGGGCCACGGGGAGAGTATTTACACCACGGAAATTGGCAAAAACGCCTCACGAGTCAGCTTCCCGCACACCCCAGCCTGAGCCAGGTGCGGTCACACCACGGGCCCCATCTAGTCCCATCTTCCTTGGAGTTCCCAGGGTTAGTGGCTCTGTTGCCTGAGGAAGCCCGTGCACGTCGGGCACTGACCTGGGCCCGGTTGGTATACAGCACCTTCATGTCCTTCAGCTTCTCCAAGCCCTCGCTGTAGCACAGGACGGCCGTCTCGTAGGCGCCCCTGGCAAACGCTTCATTCCCCTTTTCTTTCAGGGCTGTGAGGACAGGTCACAGGTGAGCTCTCCCACACGCGGAAGCCCTTCCAGGCTCATCCCCTCACTTTCCAACCCCAACGTGAAGGGAGGTCATCGCAGGCACCGACCCCGAGGGGACCCACCACTTGTTTCTCTCTCAGATATTTCAGGACTGGCTTCTTCAAGGACTCTTTTCTCCACATCCCACCAAGTCTCCTAAGAAACTTCTCAGAAAAAGTAGATGCTTCTGCCTCGAGGCTGAGAATCACTCCCAGCTTGCCACAAAGACCAAGTCTGCACACTCAATGTTTCATAAAGAGGTCAAACAACTAATTTTCTAGCAAATATGGTCTTATTCAGTCTGCAGCTCACAAGCCACTCGCTGGCATACAATCAAAGCTGACAGCACTCTCTGCCTGTGTCCCTGACACACACACGACCTGTCTCCTTTGCATCTCCCCTCTCCCTTCTCACAGCTGTTTTCCTGGTGCCTTCTCTCCTGCATTTCTTCCTTTCTGCTCAGGCTGTGTGGCACACACTCCACGTCCCATACTGCTCAGCAGTGCCAATCCACCCGCTGGCTCCACCTCTAGGCTTCAGAAACAGGTCGGACTGTGGGGGCTGACCGACGGCTACGTCTTGCTCCCTCTTTGTAGCATCAGGGACAGAGGACAGACCACCCATCAACGACTTCTGCCTGGCCAGGCCCCCCTGCTGACGCCCACCATGAGTCCACCCACTGGGAACCTTCGTGTCCTCAAATGTCAGCAGGCAGACCCATGTGCTCCTCCAGCACAAAGCAGCCCAGCTACTGAAAAGTGAAGATGGACAATTACCATCCGCTAAGACTCTGTTTTCCCGCCTTCTCTTGGCTCGTTCCTTTGCATCCTTCTCCACAGATGCCAAGAAGGCTTCTGGCAGTGGGGTCATTTCAAATATTAAAAAGAAAAGTTCAATACTATGATCAGTTCTTTATCTCACATTCAGAAGAAAGCTACTTTAAAGCTTCAGAGCCACACTTCCCATGCATACACATGTAGGCATGTGCACACACATGCACACACGCCCCCCGCATGCACATACAGGCCCCCCACACACACATGCACACACACACACCCCCACACACGCACATACATATGCACACACACAACTAAAATGACATCTTCATTTGACATGACAATCTGTGTGATGTATTATTATAAATGATGGCTATGTCTATGCTTCAAATTTGAATTATGCCTTTAAAAAGAGCTTTTCTCCAAAGACTGACTTTTTTGTTCCATTTGGCATAATGAGCTTCTGAGCTGAGCAACAGAAACTCTGGATCCCTTGAGCAGCTAAGTGTCAACTGGAAGACACGGAATAGCTGAATTCAGTTTACACAGAAGACTGGCCCAGAGAAAAGAGAGACAGCCTCCGAGGGCTGTTCCCTCCACCAGCAAGAACTGGGTGCCCAGCAGGTTCTGTTCACGGTTGTTTGTAAGCCCAGAGGCTGTCATTTAAGGTCTGGAAGCTCCAGTCAATAAACACTGATCCTAAATAAATCATACACAGTGGGAAGAGAGATGCTGACTTACCTGTGTTTACTTCATCTGCGTTCTGCAGGGCACAGGTTACCATAAAAACAAAGAAACACATTTCAAAAACAACTCTGATCTATACGTATACAAACCAAGAGGCTATCAATTACATGTGGCGAGTAGGGTCATTTCTTTTCACCACCCATACCAAAGGGCCCCAAATTCAGGGGGCCGCTTTGCATCGGGAGATCTGATTATGAGCATGAATGTCAGGGGGCTAGGTCTGAAACAAGGGTGGCCAGATCAAGGGACCCCAGCTGTGGCTGTATGAATTGGAAATATAAGTTAGTAGAATACACCCTAACAGTACAGCTTAAATATGATCACAAGCTCAGGGGGTGGAGAGGCCAAATTTCCATTAAAACAAACTCAAAGGGTTGTTTAAAGATGACCCAGAAGGAACAAGAAAAAAAAAATCAGAGTTTATATTTCCTTGTGGAAAATAAATCTAGTGAATCAGGAAAAAAAAACGATTTCAGCCTCACCAGACGGTTTGAGACCAAACAATACGCCCGCTCGCCGGCGCCCTCGCTGCGCCCGTGTACCCCGTGTACGTACGTCCGCGCAGGAACCGCAGCCCTCCGCGGGAGCGTGTGCAGGGTTGATCACCGTCCTGTCCGAGGCGGCCCTGCATCTGTCCTCGTCCCAGTCTTCCTCTGTGAGCAGCAGCCTCCTTTCTGTCCTGAGCACAGCATTGTCCCGTACAGCTGGGTCCTCGGAATTCATCTCCTGGATTAAACTGGCTAGAGGACATTGGAGGTGACTCACTCAGACAAGGTCTTCCCTAGAAGAGACTGCTCCTTAGAAAGCAGTGTGGCGCTCGCATGGGAAAGAACTTGTATTTTCAGCTTTCCTGAGATAATGGACACAACATTGTATGAGTTTAAGGTGGACAAGGTGCTGATTTGATACATATTGTGAAATAATCCCTGCAATAAGCTCCTCCTACAATTACTCTTTGTGCTGAGAACACCTGAGCTCTCCTCAGTCACTGCAGCTCTATCACACGGTCTTGGTGACTAAGTGGCAGTCACTAACTATGCTGCACGTGAAGTCCCTGAACTATTCCTCTGGAAGTTACACGCTTTAACCTCTCCAACACCTCCCCATTTCTTAAAGATGGTTCTGAAGAGAAAACTAAAATTAGAGCAATTAGAACCAATGGAAAAAAATAAGAACAGGATTTGTTTTGCCTGGAAAAAGTTGCAGGAGAATGTAACCATGGCCTTCAAGGAACAGAATCTTAAGCCACTTATTTAATCCAACAACAGTTTATGGAGAGCTTATTATCAGTTAGACAGTATGCAGAATGCTATAGGTAACAATGATGAATAAAAAGACCCTTATTTTTAAAGAGCTTACAATCTTGTGTGGCAGACAAACAGGCAGATAAAGGCAACTCGGAGATCACGAAACAACAGTCCTCAATCCGCCCTTCTCTGCTTCACTGTACTGCCCACCCAGCTTCGGTTCCTGGGACACACTTGGCCACCACCCCGCCTACCAAACAAAACTCCAACTCTAAATGGTCCAACTCTCACTTGTCTAGGCCTTTATTCGGGATGCTGCGTACTGACACAGAAAGACAGACGGACGCCTGGGGGAGGTGGTCCTAACTCAACGGGACCGCCAGTGATGCCAGCAATCCTACTGTGTTATCCTAGTGCGACTCGGACCCCATCCCCGTGCCTGTGCTTCCCCCACGCCACCAAGCAATGCTCTGCCACCAGCTGGATACCCTTCAGGTCAACTCAGTTCTGACACCATCTACAGTGGAGCCTCGGTTCTTGAACTTAAATCGCTCTGGGAGGCTGTTCGACAAGCAATTTGTTCAAAAACAGAATCATTGTCTCCCATTAGAAATAAAGTAGATTGAATTCATTCATTCCAGACCCCTAAATGATTCCCTTTCAACCTTTCCTGTATACAGGACATGTCTAATGTACTGTTTAATCTATAAACAAACACTGCTTTTCGCAAATGTGTCTGACCGCCACCTATGGCCTTACCCACCACCCCAGGGCTCCCTCCCGCGGTGCCCGGCAGGTCAGCAGGCAGCATCTCACTTTTTCACAGCAGTGCCTCCAAACTGCCCTACCACTCCCTGCTCTGCATTTACCCAGATCGACAGTTTTCCTACCTCCTCAGTTGCCCGTGATCTTGTTCCTTTCACACCCTTTGCAACGTTAGCGCTCCTGATGGCCCTTCATGTTTTAAAATTGTGCTGAGCCTCCATTTTGCCAGCGACAAAAGCAAAAAAATAAAAAAAAATAAAAAAATAAACAACAACCAAAAACCTACAAAAATATTCATAGCACCATTTCCTGAGATGTTAACAAGAGGAGGCTTCGCTACTAACGGACTCAGCACCACATTCCCTCCTTTGCTGTGGCCTGAGACCGGGAGACGCTTCTTGTCATGCTGAGGTGTCAGCATGAAAGGATTGGCAGGTCCAGAGCGGAAGTTCTGCTCCACACCGAGACAGTTTTCCATGAACAACTTGGTTGAGAGCCGGAGTGTTCGGGTGGGAGACGCTGGAGAACCGCGGTTTGCTGTACCTGGAGACGGCAGCAGGTACTGCCCGCAGGACCGCCATGCCCTCCATCCGCCCACACTTCAGACGCCAAAAGCCCAGGTTGTCACCTTTGCTTTGACCAAGCAGCTATAGATCGGAGGTTCCCACATCTCCTCCTCTGGTTTGATTAAACTGCTAGAGTGGCTCACAGGATTGAGAGAAGAATCTCACTTCCCAGGAATAGCAGACGGAAGAGATGCAGAGTAAGGCACGTGGAAAGGGGGTGCGAAGGGGTGCAGAGCTCCAAGCTCTCTGAGTGCCCCACCCTTCCCAAATCTTGGGTGTTCACCAACCTGAAAGCTCTCCGAACCGCACCCTTTGTGTGTTTATGGACATATCACTCCACGGGCATAACTGATTAAGTCACTGGCCATCAGGAATCAAGTCAGCCTCCAGCCCCTCTCCCGTCTCCGACGGTGGGACTGGAAGTCCAACCCTCCAGTCACAAGGTTTGTTCCCCTGGCGAGCAGCCCCACCCCGAGGATCCCAAAGTCACTTATTAACATAACTTCAGGTATGGATGAAAGGAGTTTGTTATGAATATCAAAATACTTTTATCACCTGGGAAATTCCAAAAGTTCTGGGACCTCTGTGCCAGGGACAGGGATGAAGAACAAATTTGTATTTCTTATTATAAATCACAATATCACACTTAAGCAAGTGATCCTGTTACTGCAGTTAGCTCATTATTGATGGGAAAGGAAGCAAACGGGAAATTAGACATTATTGAGCATATTCAACCGGGAAGCAGAGGCTTATTTGCTTCAGCAGGAATCTACAGCTACACACACACACACACACACACACACACACACACACTCAGGGAGCCACCAGTCCATTCCCCACAGATCACTGGGGCAAGGGATAGAACAAAGGGGGAGGTAAACACTTGCGCAATTAAGTCAAAATGGCACAAGGGGAGGTACTTAACCATAGAGGACTGTCAGTCTAACCTGGGAAAGGGATCATTCGTCAGGGGGCTGATCCACTGAAAGCTCAGGAAAGTTTGAGAAGCTGATTGGTTATTTTGAAAAGCTTCTGGTTCCTCCCAAGCCTAAGAATAGATCATTCCAGGTGAAGAAAGAATCTCAATTAATCTGTCTGTCTCTGTGACCCACACTTATCCTGCACATTCAATGTTCTCTGTCCATGGCCATGTGGCCTCAGCAGCCTCGTGGCTGATGGCCACACAGACTCCAAACGCAGGTTGGAAGCAGGAGCCTGGCTCAGCAGCACAGCAATGGGTGCAGCGGGGAGCACAGTCTAAGCTGGCCAGACGCTGCCTAGGACTAAGCTCTAGTACGTCACGGGAGCTCTGGATGTTGATTCTATATCTGGCCCTGATTTTCCGTGGTGGGACAGAGGGAGATGGGACATTGCAAGCTCAGGGGCAGCAGTCACAATGAAATCATCTTGCTGCACCCACATCACAATCTCCCACTTGTGGATCCTTGAAATGCTTTTCTCATGATCCCATGGGAGAGCCTGTTTCCCACTGACAACAATCCTATTGTTCACCCAAGGACTCAAAAACTATCTGCAGAGGGTTGAGGGGGAGGTAGGAGAGGGTAATGGTGATGGAAGGAGATTTGATTCCCAGTGGTGAACACACAATACAATATACAGATGATGTATTACAGAATTCTACACCGAAACCTATGTAATTTTATTAACTGTCACCTCAATAAATTCAATAAAACAAAACAAAACACAATGGTCTCCAATCTAAACCTGACCATTTCAAACAGATGACCTTGCTAATTTTTTTTTAAATACGTTTTTATTGATTTTTAGAGAGAGAAGGGAAAGAGAGAGCTAGAAACATTGATGTGAGAGAGAAACATCGATCCACTGCCTCCTGAACACCTCCTACTGGGGATTGAGCCCGCACCCGGGCACATGTCCTGACCAGAAATCAACCCGGGACCTCTCAGTCCACGGAATGATGCTCAATCCACTGAGCCACTCTGGCCAGGAAGACGGCCTTGCTTATTAACACAGGGAGGAAAGAGGCCGGCAGAAAGGAGCTCCAACTTCCTGCCAACAGAACTGCAAAGTGCCTACATCTACATCCATCCTCCTTCCCAGTCCAAGGAAAAAGAATCCCTGCTGCTTGTGCCGGTCATCTCATCTGTGCTCACCACACCATCACCTGTTTAGCCCGGTCAGGAACCGTGCGTCACCCATGAATCGCACCCTTTCCACAATATTTCCGCCTCTCCCATTCTACTGGCTTCTTCCCTTTGGTATTTATACCCTCCGACCTCGCCCAAGGCCCTCTCTCCCCCTTTAACAACTAAGCCACTGAAAGGCGTTTTCCTATTTTTAGTTCTTCATTTTTCACTGCCTCTTCAAGGTAACTTTTCAGTTTTAGTTGTCAAATATTTCAAATAAACAAAAAGTAATATAACAGACATTTTTGTTTCCACACCATCTTTAAATTAATAAGTATCCTCCAGTGTGTTGTAATGTTTAGTATTTTGTATCATTTAGCTTTTGTTACATAATACACCACCCTAAAACCAAGTGCTTAAAACAAGTACCATTTACTTGGCTTTATTTAGTGCACAACCCTCTAAGTCAGTGTTTGGGTTGGGCTTAGCAGCCGGTTCTTCTGGTTTCAGCTGGGCTCATAGTGTTCATGGCCAGCTGTCAGTCACTTGAGTGGCTCTTTTCGGAACATTGGCTGGCTGTTGGCTGGCACAATGGGAGCAACCAGGGACAGCGTGTCTCATCTCTGGCAGGGTTTTGAAAAGTGGCATGACAACAAGCCCTAATGGACATGTACTTTTCAAGCTCCTGCTGTTTCATGTTTATAAACATCCCTTTGGCCAAAGCAAGTCACATGGCCAACCCAGATTCAGGAGGTGGAAAAACAGACTCTACTCTTCATGGAAAGAAAGGAGTCTGTGACCATTCTTGCAATCTACTTGAGTATTTGTGTATGTGTTACCAGTTCAAAAGTTCATGTGCCTGATTTAAAAGGCCAGTATTCAAAATGTCAGAATTGGGGGTAAGGAAAGGTTTATTGATCAAAAAGATGCTCAGTTAAGAGAATAAAGGGGCCTTACAGGTTTCTCAAATCCATCTTCTCCAAGTCCAAAGTTCTGGCTTCTTTTAAATCAACAAGGGAGAAAATGGGAGGGGCAAGAGTGATTGATGATCCTGGACATCTGGGTACCCACAGGGATCTGAGGAAGATCACAAAATCTCTACATCTCTTTCTTCCCCTGATGATCTGAGTCCAGTCTCAAGGCTCCTGCAAATCTCTGATACACAGACATTATTTTGTAAATATTTCTCCACCTCTTCAGGAACAGTAGCTTATGGCAAGGGGCTGTTCTTCCAAAAACTCAAGCAGAATTCCCCTAATCATTAGCATATCTACAGTAGGAGATATTTGCCTGAAGGCCAGGGGAATAATGCAGGCTAGAATTAAGACAGCATCAGAGACTGCGTATTTCACTCTTACATGTGTGTATTCAATCATCTTCAATAAATGGTTTCATAAAATGTGCATTCTTTTGTCCTGGCCAGTGTGGCTCAATTGACTGAGTATCGTCCATGCACCAAAAGGTTGCCAGTTAGATTCCTGGTCAGAACACGTGCCCAGGTTTCAGGTTCGATCCACAGTAGGGGACATGCAGGAGTCAGATGATTGACAGTTCACTCTCATCAATGTTTTTCTCTCTCTCTCCCACTCCCTGCCTCTCTCTAAAATCAATAAAAACATATTTTTAAAAATGTGCATTCTTTTGCAACCTACATATGGTTTCAGTTGATTCATTTAAATCACTGTATATACCATAGTTAACCCATTCACTTATTGATAGACATCCAGGAGATTTGTAATTTAAATTTTCTGCTACAGAAAATAAATGCTAAATTGAATATCTGTGCACGTATTTCCTTGTGCACATATATGACATATTCTTCGGGATATGGCTGTATCAATTTTTACTCCTATAAGCAGTCCACAAGAGTTCCGATTGTTCCACATCCTTTCTCATTCTTGCTATCGTCAAACTTTTAAATTGCTACCACTCTCATGGAGGACGCTATCTCAATGTTCTCATTTGATTTTCCTGACTATGATTGGGATTGAGTATCTTTTTATTAGTTTGCAGGCCACTTGGACTTCCTTTACTGTGATATTCCTGCTCCCATTCTCGGCCAATTTTCTACTGGGTCGTTTGTCTTTTTCTTATTATGATTTCTTTATATATTCTTAACTGATTATATGTATTTGCAAACAGCTTGCCCTTGGGTATGCTTTGTCTTTTCATCTTTTTTTTTTAAAGGGAATTGTTGAAGAGAATTTCTTATGTATTTTAAGGTTACAAATATACTATCTTGCTTTGTCTTCTAAAAGTTTTAAAACTTTGTTTTTCTCATTAGGAATTTAATCCACCTGGAACTGACTTTCATGTGAGGCGCCAGTACCGTTCCTCAAAGAGGCGCTGCCGTGTGGTGCCGTCCCTGTTACGTGTACTGATCCACATGTAAGGGTCTGCTCTGGGCTCTTCGTTCTGACACCGCTGTGATTAACCAGCTACTAACAACAGGAAAGGAGCAAGGGCCAGGCCAGACATATAGGCCTGTTCCCTGCAAAGCACTGGGGCAAGGGGACTGGACTAAGGAAAACGGAACTTTGGAAACCAGGGGATTTAATTCTATGCAAATAAAAATCACTCATTCTCCTGTGTGAGTCTCAGAAAATGATTTTTCTTGGGACATCGTAAGAAATCCACCCCTACCAGCACCCAGTGGGGAAGAGGACCCCCACTTCGTCTGATATCATTTCCACTCTACTGGATTACCGGGTTTTTCCAGCGCCAAACTTCCATGCATAGTACTGTCGCCTTAGAATAAATCTTGACAATCTAGTAACAAGCGCTATCCCACCTTCTTATTTTTCTGCAAAATTGTCTTATTTTTTATTTTTTTATTATTCTTAGCTCTTTGCTCTTCTGTGTGAATTCTAGAATCAGCTTGATAAATTCTAAACAAAATACTTTTAGGATTTTGATCTATATTGTACTGAACGTAGAGAATAATTTGAAGAGAACCCTGATTTTGATGTCTAGCTTCCAGAACTGTGAGAAAATATATGTTGCATGGCAGCGCAAACAGACTGACACACCTCCCTAAACTGAGTTAGTCTCTTGCACTTCGCAAGTTTCCCTTTGGACCACACGTCACACTTGAAATTACTTGTTTAGTGTCTGTTTTCCCCACTGGACTGTAGATACTAGAAAGGGAGGTAATTCGTGTTTATTGTTACTGTACTCTCCAGTGCTTAGCAATACTCAGTACATAGCAAGAACCCAAGAAATGTATGTATAGCTCCATACACATGTGGATTATAAACAAAATAAAATGAGAAATTCAATTCCTCAGCAGCGTCAGCCCCGTCAAATGCCCACCAGCCTCACGTGATGACCGGCCACACAGAAGCCCCACCATCACAGACAGGCTCGCTGGGCAGCACCTGAAGGAGCTCTGAGTGTGAATGGGAGCTGGCCAGGTACAGAGAGGGGAGGCGGAGGGAATGACAAAGACATCATGCAGAGTCTGAACCATTAGGATATGTTTAGAGAACTAAAAGCATTTTGTGGCTGCACAAGTGTGAGTTAGGGGGAGGCAAGGAGAGGTCACGGGAGGACTTCAGTCCTGAGGAGAGCTTGAAGTGTATTCTGACTGTGGAGAGAATCCAACAGAGAAGTGTCTGGGTCAGATTTGCATTTTAGATACAGTACTCTGTGGGGGGTGTAAGCCTGGAGGCAGGAGAAACAATCAGAGGGTTGTTGAAGTATGCTGAGTAAGAGAACCAAACAAAGGCATGGTTGGGGAGGATGGAGCGGAGAAGGAAGCCAAACTGATGGCTGATTGACAGCAGGGCTGAGAGATGGAGGTGTCCAGTGTGACTTGTAAATTTCTGGATGGAGGAGCCACCTACTGAGACCAGAATGAAGGTGAAGGTAGAAGCGGGCTTTATTTGAGCAAAGGACAGAGGGGGAAGAGATCACTTAATTTTGGAAGCATTAAGTTGGCAGTGTTTGTGGGGACACAGTGGATATGGCAGTCGGCTCAGAAACAGGGCTGGGTGGCAACTGAGCTGTGAGGGACATCAGCGAACAGGTGGTTGTTAAAACCACGTGCCTGAACTAGATCACCTGCAGAGAAAGAGCAGCAGCCGAGGCCAGAATTCCACAGCACAACTTTTAGGGATGGGCAGAGGACAAGCCCATGACGAACACAAAGAACACGTTATGACTGTATCATTTATCAAGTTACCCAAATTACTTTGAAAACTATTTTATTCTTTGCACCTGCCAGGAGTGGTGATTTCAATATGTTGCTAGTGGATTTCTACGTTTTGTTTGTTTGCTTATTTCTGTCCTCAAACAAGCTCCCTGAAGTTTGAATAGAAACCGACTGCTTTGGAATCTCGAACGCGGTCTGTGGGATCGGAGCATGTCCCTTGAGATCCCACTGTCTGAGCTGGGGAAGGGATCTTGCTGTGCAGAGAACGACAGGGAATGCTAACCACGAGCCGCCAATGTGATTTCATTGATCGTCAGGGAAAGCCATTTGATTTAGACTCTGCAGCTCAAAAGCAGAAATGATTCTACTCCAAAACAAGAGGGATCCCAGACTGATCAACGGGGCACCTGAGTGGAACAGCTAGGCTTACTGGCCATGGGGAAATAGAAGCTGCTTTTGACTTGATTCTGCATGGAAGGGGACAAAACACAGCAAAGGCAAATTATGGCTGTCAGTCTGAATTCCAACAGAATGTTCACAGCTTCTCTAATACCAATTAACAGCCAGAAAATACTACCCCCAGGCTCTAATATTACTTGTTTCTCAATATCCTTTCCATTTAATTTCAATTACATTTTTTCTTGAGTCCTAAATCTGTCCGGCAACCCAGGAAATGACTTACTCATTCATTTCTTTTCAGTCACCCACTTCCCTAAAGTAGAATTTAATCTATTTATGATTCACTGGTACTTACTGATTTCATCCACATTTTTAAGAAATTTCTGCAAGTCTTTCTCTTGATCGTCAGCCATTGTGAACCAGAATCCCTGAGGGAGGCAGTGTAAATGATGAAAATTAATAATAATGAAACACTAAACGGAATCTGTCAGGTTTATTAGCCTTCCAAGACTAACTGCCAAGTGGTTGTTTTTAAGGCAGATGTGTGTTTATAAATGTCAAGAATGATAGCAGCAGGGTGATCTATTTCACTCGACTGGTCTTTAAGGGACACTCACTACTTGTGGTGATACCTCCAGAAAGCCAGGCCACCCTCCACTGGGGAAACCACTTGCAAAATGTCCCTCCAAAGCTAACATCAACCGCTGTGACTCCGGAACCTGGTGGCAGGGAGACCAGGAGAGCCGTCGGCAGGCCTCGGAGATGGAGGACGATGCAAATGCTTGACTTTGAATATGACCGACTAGCTCAGCCAGAAGCTTGGACCTGGCTGTGTAACAAACAGGTGACCAGAGATGGGACAATTTGCATTTAAATGTCCAAAACGGTTTAAAATGTGATGTGGCTTGTTTCTGAGGAGTGGGGAGAAACTACAAATTAGCTGAAGGGATTAGGGCTGGATGCCACCATGCCCCAGCCTCTCTCCTCTTCTCTGGGTACTTTAGATCATTACCTCCCAGTTGTCTCTCAGTAAGAAGGTGCACAGCGTACGCTGTGCTTCCCAAAGGCTCATCCGCAGGCCATAAAAATCATCCCAAACTTTGTTAAATACACAGATTCTTCAGCCTTAGTGCCAGAGCTCCTTGGTCAGTGAACCTGAGATGGTACCCAGAAATCTCTCTCTCTCTTTTTGTTAATCCTCACCTGAGGATATTTTTTTCCACTGATTTTAAGAGTGTAAGGGAGAAACATTGATGAGAGAGACACACCCATTGGTTGCCTCCTGCAGGCTTCCCAACCAGGGCCAGGGATGGGGGATCAACCTAGGTACATGCCCTTGACATGGAATCAAACTGGCGACCCTTCAGGCGGATGCTCTAACCACTGAACTTCAGTGGCCAGGGCCAGAAATGTCTTATTTTCAACACTGTCCAGGTGATTCTGACTTACAGCTAGGTTTAGTAGTTGTACAATGCACCCGTCACTGGGAATTTGAAAGTTGTGAGTTACTGATCTCTGAGATTTCACCAATTATAAGCTGTGTGACCTCAGCTAAGTCACAACCTCTCTGAGCCTCAGAGTCCTCATGCATTCTATGCAAATGGTCACACCGCGGGCGAGGGCTATCCTGGGGTTAATGTAAAGCTCCAGGCACGCTGTGAGTGGTAAATGCGAGGCACCCTTATCTATAAAACAGACGGGGATGAGTGGCTTAAATAAAAGATCACTGGGGTTCTTTCCAGCTCTAACAGTTTAGACCCCACGAAACGGGGCCTAGAGAAGTGAGTTAACGTGCCCGAGGTTGGGGGGGGGGGCAGAAAGAAGGCTCAGAACCTCCGCGGGCGGACGCCTGCCCCTCCGCTCCAGGGCAGGGTCCCGGGGCACGCACTGCCTGGGCCCGAAGCCACTGCAGCCCAGGCCTGGAAAGGGTGGTGCGCCTGGCGCTCTTTCGCTCGGCAGGAGCGGCGGCCCGCGGGGACACACCCTTTGGGACGCGCCCGCCCCAGACGCCCCACGCCGCCCAGCGCAGGGGGGCGGGGCCTACGGCACTGTTGCCCGGCAACCGCTCGGTAGCGTCCAGTGGCCCCAGCGCCTGCCATGGAAATCCCAGCCCCCAGCCGATACCGTCCCATCTGCTGGGGCCCAAACCAGCGTCCTCTGCTCGGCTCCCACTGTCAGGTCAAGACCGGGGCCCAGGGCAGACCCGGGCCACCCCGCGGCACTGACCTGCGCGCTCCGGGCTGGACAGGAAATGGCGGCTGTGCGCGGGCGGGGGTGACTGACCTCGGCTGGGGCGTGGCGTGACCAGGGGCGAGCGGCTGGGGTGGGCGTGGCCAGGGGCGAGCGGCCGGGGTGGGCGTGGCCAGGGGCGAGAGGCCGGGGTGGGCGTGGCCAGGGGCGAGCGGCTGGGGTGGGCGAGCGGCTGGGGTGGGCGTGGCCAGGGGAGAGCGGCTGGGGTGGGCGAGCGGCTGGGGTGGGCGTGGCCAGGGGCGAGCGGCTGGGGTGGGCGAGCGGCTTGGGTGGGCGAGGCCAGGGGCGAGCGGCTGGGGTGGGCGTGGCCAGGGGAGAGCGGCTGGGGTGGGCGAGCGGCTGGGGTGGGCGAGGCCAGGGGCGAGCGGCTGGGGTGGGCGTGGCCAGGGGAGAGCGGCTGGGGTGGGCGAGCGGCTGGGGTGGGCGAGGCCAGGGGCGAGCGGCTGGGGTGGGCGTGGCCAGAGGCGAGCGGCCGGGGTGGGCGTGGCCAGGGCGCGCGGCCGGGGTGGGCGTGGCCAGGGGCGAGCGGCTGGGGTGGGCGAGCGGCTGGGGTGGGCGTGGCCAGGGGAGAGCGGCTGGGGTGGGCGAGCGGCTGGGGTGGGCGAGGCCAGGGGCGAGCGGCTGGGGTGGGCGTGGCCAGAGGCGAGCGGCCGGGGTGGGCGTGGCCAGGGCGAGCGGCCGGGGTGGGCGTGGCCAGGGGCGAGCGGCTGGGGTGGGCGAGCGGCTGGGGTGGGCGTGGCCAGGGGAGAGCGGCTGGGGTGGGCGAGCGGCTGGGGTGGGCGTGGCCAGGGGCGAGCGGCTGGGGTGGGCGAGCGGCTTGGGTGGGCGAGGCCAGGGGCGAGCGGCTGGGGTGGGCGTGGCCAGGGGAGAGCGGCTGGGGTGGGCGAGCGGCTGGGGTGGGCGAGGCCAGGGGCGAGCGGCTGGGGTGGGCGTGGCCAGGGGAGAGCGGCTGGGGTGGGCGTGGCCAGAGGCGAGCGGCCGGGGTGGGCGTGGCCAGGGCGAGCGGCCGGGGTGGGCGTGGCCAGGGGCGAGCGGCCGGGGTGGGCGTGGCCAGGGGCGAGCGGCCGGGGTGGGCGTGGCCAGGGGGAGAGCGGCTGGGGTGGGCGTGGCTCCGCGCTCGCTCACTGCCCTAGAGCGTTAGTTGCTGCGCCCGCCGCTGAGTTTATAGCCCAGCGGGGTGTGTCCCTAGTGGGCCCCGGAAGTGGGAGGTGAAAAAGCGGCTCCTCGTGAAACACCCTGGTCCCTAAATCGGCGCCAGATTTTCAACTCTTTTCTTATAAGGAGGGTGTGTGTGTGGTCGGGGAGCGGTGGGGGGATGTCTATCCCTGGCAGGACCCCAAAGCTGGGAAATCTCCAGTGTACTTGATGGACAGGCTTGGGTGTGAATCCTGTTTTGCTTATTAGTAAATGTGAGACCTTCAAAGAGTCATGTAACCTCTCTGATCTTCAGTTTTCTCATCATTACGTAGAGAATCATAGGATTTAGAGGGCAGAATGAGATGTAGAACACATTCACATTTTGAATACATGCACACATTATTACAGTCTGCTTTTTTAAACAAAAGTTCAGTATTGCCCTGACTCGTGTGGCTCAGTTGGTAGGAGCATCTTCTCTGCACTAAAGGTTTCCTGTTCCATGCGGGGTCCCAGGGGCACAAGGGAGGCAACCAATGGATGTTTCTCTCTCTCTCTCCCTACCCTCCCTTCTCTCTCTAAAATACCAAACATATCCAATGGGGAGGATTAAACAAAAATTCAGTATATGTGCTGGATTAAAAAGGGAGGGAGGCAGGTTTGGGGGAAAGTCTCAGTTTGAACTTAAACTGATGTTAAGAAACACTTAGGACTTCTCTGCAAATTTGTGAGTTCTTTACAGAAACTTTTTGGTTGAGACTGAGGAGTCCCTGGGGATAAAACATACCAGGAGGGAAAAGGGTTTGAGCATGGGACCCCTCTAGATCCAATTAGCTGGACCGGAGGGCTCACTTAGCTAGACCCAACACTGATTCTGAGTTTAGTCTGTTGACTGTCGTGTGGCCAATGCCCTGTAGGAACATGTCTGAGCCCACAGAGAACAGGGGGCTATTTGACTGGAATCTCCCCAAGCATTGGTACACGTGCAGTTCTGCTTGGGTACACCACAGTGGAGGATAGCACAAAGGGGACAGGCATTCTTCTCTCCGGAGCAGACCAAGTAGAGCTCTAGCAGAGTGAGTCCTTTAGCACGTGGGCTGTGGCAGGAGATGGTGGGACCTGGGACCCAGCAGCACAATCACGGTGGCTGTCCTGGGGACTGAGATGCCTCTGAGGAGTGGCAGAGTGGAGGTGCCTGGCAGAGCGGGTTGTTACTGCCAGCACACGCTGGGAATTCTCAGAAAGGCATGGGATGCTTTATAGTGATATCGGAGCCTGTGGGAATGGATGGAGACAGGACAGTGACAGCTGGGTTATTACTATTAGTATTATTCCACTTTCCTCTTGTGAGGCCTTCAGCACACATGGGCACAGTCTCCAACCTCATGGTCTTTCTTGTCACTTTGGGGCTGACAGTCTTAATTCCAAATCACTTACTTCCTATTCCTCTGTTTACCAAACTCCTGTAGCTGGACTCCAGAGACATGGGCAAGGCACAGGGTATCAAGGAGGGAAGCTATAGGAAGAGTGTGGAGCAAGGAAGAGGTAAGAGCCCAGTCAAGAGTTCAGAGAGGTGGCGGGCAGGAGGGAGGCAAAAGAGGGGCAGGTGTGTCTGCTCCTAGGTCAAGCTGGAATAACAATACTTAGCAGCGCAGACACCTGTGGCATCTTCAGAAGTCACTGCCATCTTAATGGCGGCCACATGGGTCTGTATCCAGCCTAGACGTGCCTCCAAGCCCCAGCCCTGTGTATCTGACAGATTAGACTCTGAATCTCCTGGGAGTAGGGGTCTTGTTTTGCGTTTGTCTTAGTATTCCCAGCACTTGGCATTTAGTTGGAGCTAAACAAAGATTCACTGAATAAGTGAGTGGACCTCCCGACTGGCATGGAGGAGGGCTCAGATCTAAGTTAGTCTCCGTGGGAAGGGAATAGATGTTTGTGGTTTCTCTCCCTCAGGCGTTCCGGAGAGGCTCACCCTGGAGGACTAACATTGTTCCAATCACAAAACATGTTTTACAGCGAACCACAAACTTGACAGATTGATCACTGTAAAATGTCTGAAGTCCTGGTAAACCCTGCTGGGCTATCTGCAAAGATTCTGATTTTCCTCTTTTCAGGTACAAGATAGGATCTCGCTTCCCTGTGGCCAGGTGACTTGCTTTGTTCAGTGCCACGTGGGAAGAAGTGAAGTGGGAAGAGCCTTTCAGAGCCTGTGTGTGACTCACCACACAACCAGCCCTTCCCCTTGCCCCAGCAACCAGAGGTGCAGGCTGTGTCCTGCTGAGGCCCCAAGTGAGGGAGCTTGGCCCAGAGATGCCTGTCTACCTTTGATGGGCAGATATGCACCCTTATGAGCAATAGACCTTTTCTGTTATAAACCACAACAATTTTGGACCCGTTTGTTATGCAGCATGACATAGCCCATCATTTATAAGGGGAGGAAGCCGAAGGAATTCAGCACTGTTTCTTCCCTCCCTAAAGATAATTCAAAAATTGCATTTGATTTTTATCTCCTAAACATATATTCTTTTATTAAAAGAAAAAAAGCAGCTAAAATTTGTGCTGCTTGGACCCACCCTTTGCTCTTTCTGTTCCCATTTTATTATAGATGAATAATTTCAGGAAATAGCTACAGATTGAGTCTGTGTGTTCATACGGGGCGAGAGGCTCCCTTGGGATCTCTGTGTATAGTTAATAACGCCATGATTATTAACGATGGCAACAGTAACTAGAATGACAGTAACACACTCTCTGAGCTGCTATGTACCAGGCATCAAACACAATCCTTTACAAACATCATCAAACTGAAATCTCTCAACAGCCCAACAAGGTCTTATTTCCATTTCAGACAAAAGAAAAGAAGAAATGCAACCAGGGAGGTTATGTGACTTTCCTGAGGCTGAGCCCAGAGGCGAACCCTGGTCTGATGGCCCCCTAGCTCATACTACCCCATCTCATTACACTGCCCGCCCCCAAGTGTCACCCTTCCCTGAGAGCTCTGCTTTCAACTCCTACTATCAGTGACCGTCCTGGGGGCCTCTGGCTGGACTTTGTCGTGTGGATGTATAAACCTCCATATAGGAGCCTCCATCTGCTTCACAGTCTGGTCCAAACCTCCAAAGGGGATGGATGCGTCTTTCCTATAGCCAGGCAGCCATGTCCCCCCCCCTTTAAGAAAGAAAGGGTGACTCCAATAATGTCCTCCTTTGGGGCCCTTCTGTGGGTCACAGAACTTCACTATTGGAACAGGAAAGGGAAACAGGTGGAAACTGTGCCCTCCCGACTCTGCCTGGCGTGGAGTCATACTGCCACCATGTGGGCGAGCCGGCTACACCTGGGCAACTGGTGGCGGAGAAGCCGCCTTGACATTTACTTAATGTTTGTCGAGCACCTACTGTTGTCACATACTTGGCTAGGCTCTTGCTGCTGCTGCTGTTCCTTCTCAGATAGTGAATTAAATGATGTCAAGGATTTAGGCTCTAGTGAAGGTTTAACATTTATTCATCATTTATTTGGGGCACTTTCATCTGGGGTATTCGCACCTCTGAGAAATTACAATGATTCAGTTTTGTGCACTGGGTTATTTTTTCCCCCAAGGCTTTGGGGACAAGAGGATACACAGAGAAGTGGAAGAGTCCAGAGTTACTTACTGTCCTGCTATGGGCTCCATCTCAACTGTTATGAACGAGTGGGTATATGCCTTTCTTGCCAATGCCTTTGCTTCTTTTTGTGTGAACAGTTTAATAGTAAATTAAAAGTATATCATAGAAACTTAGAAAATAAAAAAAAAAAATCAATTACAATTTCTTTATCCTGACACCATCACTATTAACATTTTGATGTATTCTCTTCCTGTCCTCTGCGTGTTTTTTCAATGATGTGACGGTGCTGGGGAAAAGGTGGTATATCCACATGTGGACTGTGGGAAAAGGTTCGGGATGGAGGCAGGGAGGTGAGGGTACCAGCGCATTCCCAGCATCCTGCAGCGGCAGAATATGTGCAGGCACCCGTATATGCACGCACGGCTGCTTCTCATAGGTCAGCTTGAACTGTGAGACGTGAAGAGCACTGGACTTCGAGTCAGATGGATCTGTGTTCAAATTGCAGTTTTGTCATTTACCACCAGAGTCAGGGTTCTGCAGAAAAATAGAACCAATAAGAGATTGACATATAACACATCATATAGATGTAGATAGGATTATATATATGGAGCGAGAGAGAGATTGAGATTGAGACTGAGATTGTGTTAAGGAATTGGCTGATACAATCGTAGGAGTCTGCAAGTCCAGAACCCATGGGGGCAGATGAACAGGCTGGAAATTCAGGTCGAAGTTGAGGCTGCAATCTTGAGGCAGAATTTATTCTACTGGAAACCTTAGTTTGCGCTTGAAGGCCTTTCACTGGATTGGATGAGGATGCTCTCCTTTACTTAAAGTCAACTGATTGTAGATATTGACCACACCTGCAAAACACCTGCAGCGCATCACCTAGGCTAGTGCTGGTTAGATAACTGGGAGAAATGAAAGATGTTGTAAGAGCAGCAGAGTGGATAAATGCCGCACTCACATCCTCCAGATCCACATCAAAATTGCGACTAAGTTATAGATCAGCCACCCTGGAGAACCACCCAAAGACTAGCTGAGCAGTAGTCCTATAACTAAGGACATAAAGGAGAAGCCATGTCAAAGCTGAGAGACTCCAAACGAGCTGGCCCCACACCTATGTGTGGTGGTTAAGAATCAGGAGGGAGCTCAGCTGTGAAGGTGCCCCCTGAGAAGTGAGGGGTCCCAGCCCCATGTGGACTCCCCAACCTTAACGGCCAATGCCAAGAAGAGGAGTCCTCACAACATCTGGCTGTGAAGCACCGGTGGGCATTCTGTTCCAGAGGGAGAAGGGCTGTTAGCATCCCAGGTGTTCATCGTAAAGGACCCACACATGAATTTACTTGCCAGTGGACTTACTCTGAGCTCCAATACTGGGGCAGCTGCACAAAAAGCTCCAGGGACATATGGGGAGGAAATGAATTATCGGATGTCTGGAGGGGCAGCCCTGGCTGAGACAGAAGTGATGGCAGGTGCCATTGTGCCTTTGTTGAGTCCCCCCCCGCCCCAAGCCGGCAGGTGCAGACAGATACCAAATCTGAGTGTCCATCACCCTGG
The DNA here is from genome assembly GCF_014108415.1 of Molossus molossus. Classification (NCBI taxonomy): domain Eukaryota; kingdom Metazoa; phylum Chordata; class Mammalia; order Chiroptera; family Molossidae; genus Molossus; species Molossus molossus. The sequence goes on along the minus strand of NW_023425348.1, from coordinate 6,519,332 downwards.
CTGACACTGCTCACCTCACCCTGGCGATTTCCTGAGAACCTGCCCCACACAACTTGATCACAGACCTGAGCCTCTTTCAGCATCTGTTCCACACAAATAGCTAACCCCAGTCCATCCTGTGGACTTCCCTAAAATCTCTGAAATGTTCACAAACCCCAAACAAAAGTGGCCTCTACCTCTTGCAAAGTGGCCCCCGCCCTGGCCCCAGTGGCAGCCGGCCTCAGTTTTCAGCACAACCTCTCCTAGGCAGCTCCAAGCCCGGCACAGGGAGCTACCAACTGCAGATCACCCCGTAGCTCCTACCAGGTGTCCCTGGACTGAACATAAGCAGCAGATGACTTGGGCCTGTACCAGAGTCCCTCCCAAGAGGCCCCCAAATCAATACACCTGGTGACTGGCTTTAGACCACACAAAAGCACCATCAACATAACTACACAAATAAAAAACACCCAATGGGGAGACTCAGCAGGCACCAGAGCCCCACTAGAACAAACTCCACTTCATGGAGTCTGCCCCTGCACGACAGCTTGTTTGCTGTAGTCACAGCCAGTCCTAGAGCCAGTCAGCCTGAGGGTCAATCCCACCTACTGATGTGCCAATAGCAATAAAGGCTCAACTACAACAGAAGGACATACCCAACCCACACAAGTGACACTCCTGGAGACTGTGCCACTGGGCCCCACAAGACACTTGCTACATAAGACCACTCTACCAACTCTGGGAGATGTAGCAGATCTACCTAATACATAGAAACAAATACAGGAGGCTGCAAAATGAAAAGACAAAGAAATGTGACTCAAATGAAAGAACAGAACAAAACTCTGAAAAACACACACACACACACACACACACACACACACACACACACAAACCTAAACAAAATGGAAGAAAACAATCTACCAAATACAGAGTTCAAAATATTGGTTATAAAGATGCTCAGTGAACGCAGGGGAAGAATAGATTAATTCAGTGAGCACTTACACAAAGAGATAGAAACCTTAAACCAGAACCAGTCAAAAATGAAGAATACAATAGCTGAAAGGAAGAATACATTACATGGAATCAACAGCGTATTAGATGAAACAAATGATCAAGCTGCTTGAAGACAAGCAGAAAATACCCATCAGAACAGCAAAAATAAAATAAAATATATATATTTTTTAATTAGAATAGTTTAAGGGACCTATGGGACAACATCAAACATAACAACATTCACATCATAGGGACATCAGAAGGAGAAGAGAGAGAGCAAGGAATTGAAAACATATTTGTAAAAATGACAGGAAAATTCCTTAAGCTGGTGAAGGCAATAAACATACAAATGCAGAGATTCCCAAACAAGATGAACCCCAAAAGGCCTATACCAAGACACATCAATTAAAATGCCAAGATTAAATATAAGAGAGACTCTTAAAAGTAGCAAGAGAAAAGTAGTTAGTTACCTACAGGGGAGCTCCCATAAGACAGTCAGCTGATTTCTCAACAGAAATCTTGTGGGCCAGAGGGATTGGCATGAAGTATTTAAAGTGATTAAAAGCAAGGACCTACAACCAAAATTACTCTACCCAGCAAGGCTAACATTTAGAATTGAAGGACAGATAAACAGTTTCCCAGAGAAGAAAAAGCTAAAGGAGTTCCTCATCACCAAACCAGTATTAAAAGAAGTATTCAAGGTTCTTCTTTAAGAAGAAGAAGAAGAAAATAGATTAAATAACAGTACTAGCTAAGTTGACACATAAGACTAACAATCATCACACCATCTACATAACCTTAGACAAGTCACTTACCTTCTCTGAGTCTCAGTTTTCCCATCTCAAAAATATGATGTAAAATTGCTCTCCAAGGAAATTTGTATTAGTGTTCTTGTTCTTTTATTTATTTATTTATTTAAATTTAATTAAGTTATTTATTTTTGGTGGTATGTGCCCCTAGCGGGAACCGAACCTGGGACTCTCTGATCTGCAGGCTGATGCTCAACCGCTGAACCAGGACCTACAACCAAGGGCTGTATTAGTGTTCTTTTAATGATAAAATCAGAAATCCATTTTTTTTTTTAATCCTCACCCAAGGACATTTTTCCATTTTTTGTTCAGATAGAGTGGGAGGGAGAGAGAGAGAGGAACATCGACATGAAAGGGACACATCTAGTGGCTGCCTCCCACACGACCCAACCAGGGCCTGGGACAAACTGTAACCAAGCTATGTGCCCTTAGCGGGAACCGAACCCGGGTCTCTCTGGATCACAGGCCGATGCTCTAACCACTGAGCCAAACCGGCCAGAGCAGAAATCCATTTTTTAAAACTTATCTTTATTGTTGAAAGTATTACATATGCATGTGCATATATATGTTCACGGACAGGGCCTGAGATCAGCACCACCTCTTGCCTCCAGAACTGGGAACTGGGGCTTCTTGTAGAAATCGCTGCTCCAGATATGAGGTGAAGAAACTACAAGGTAAGCCTGGACATCTTGTGCCAGAATGCAATGAAGTACTCAAAAAATGATGGGTCCAGTAAAAAAGATAAAACTCGAATAGGCTTCTACTGAGTGGCCAGACAGGGAACAATTTGAACATCGAACAAATGACGGTTAACAATCCACTGGGAAAAAACCACAAAAACCGAAAACCAAATGTCTATGTGAATATAAATAAAGAAATTAACCGATTGAAATTTGATGAGGAGAGGTCCAAGATGGTGGTGGAATTAGGTGGAAGCTAGACTCATTTCCTCCTGGTACCCAACTAAAATTACAACTGAATTATAGAATGATTATATTGAATAACCAATGAAGATAAGCTGAAGATAAATCTTATAACCAAGAATTCACAGAAGAAATCACATAGTGAATGTGGAGATGCCAACAAACAGTGGCCGAGGTTCTGAAGGGATATCTCAGCTGCGTGCAGTCCCCCACACCAGAGCACCAGAACAGGGAAGAGGTAGTCACATAACATATGGCTGCAAAACTCAGCAAGGTTCTGTCCACCAGGAGAAATGAGAGTCTGCTAGAAACACAAGCACTCTCCTAAAGGGCCAACTCACAAAATTTCATTTGAAGTCACTCACCTTGGGCTCCACTGGAGTGCAGAGCAGACTAGAGTCATGTGAGAAGAATCAGGGTTCCATGGCTCTGGAGAGCAGAAAGACAGCCACCAAAATCCCTGTGCTGAGTCATTCTCCCACACCACAGATGCTATCTTTATTGGGTGGAGCACTCCTCTCTGTGCAACATCAGCCTGGGGGGAAGCAATTTTCCCACCCTCTGGACTCCGTGTCACCCCGCCCTTGGAGTTTAAGGCCTGCTGAGGAGTACAGCCAGCGGCTCTGTCAGTGACTGAGCCTAACAGGCAGCTGGCTGGTGGAGGCTGGTGAAGGCAGATCTTGGGACATTTTCTGACCTGCCCAGGGACCTGGTGTTTGTAAAAGCCAGTTTTGGTACACCACCTGGTCCTTCCCACACACACCGAGGCTCAGCATAGGCAGCCACAAACTGTGGGTTGCTTATAGCTCTAAAAAGATTGCCAAGGGCCAGTTATAGGCAGTTTCTTATATGCCTGCATTAAAGTTCTTCCCAAGAGGCCCAGAACAAACAAACCCAGTGGTGAGCTTCAGACAACATCAGAGCAGGATCCAATAAACTTCACAAGCAGGATATCCAAAGGGAGACTTAGTGAGCACCAAACCCTGTGGAGGTGAATTCCACTTCATGTGGTTAGCAGCTCAGCACAGCAGCTCAGACACCATGGTCAAGGTTGAGCCTCACAGTCAGCCAACCAGAGAGTTGATCCCATGTATGAACAGGCCAATAGTATTCAAGACTCATTTACAACAGAAGGGCCCACATTACTCACACAAGGAATATTCCTGAGCAGCCAGCTCAGGTAATCAAGGAGAATGCACCACTGAACCCCACAAGACACCTGCTACATTAGGCCACCTCATGAAGACTGGGAGTCATAGCAGATCTATCTAATTCATACAAACAAACACAAAGAGGCAGCCCAAATGAGAAGACAAAAAAAAAAAAAAGAAAGAAAAAATCTCCAGAAAAATATTTAAATGAAATGGAAGCAAGCCAATGATCAGATATAGATTTCAAAGCAGTGGTTAAGTGGTTTAAGGATGCACAATAGCATGAAAAAGGATATAGAAATTATAAAAAAGAACCTGTCAGAAATAAAGACTACAATATGAAATGAAGAATACACTGGAAGGAATAAACAGTAGGTTGGATGAAGCAGAGGATCAAATCAGCAATTTGGAAGACAAGGTAGGAAAATATCACTCAATCAGAGCAGCAAAAAGATAAAAACAGTTTTAAAAAGTGAGGATAGTCTAAGGGACCTTTGAGACAACATAAAGTGCCACAACATTTACATCATTTTGGGTACTAGAACGGGAAGAGAGAGCAAGAAAATGAGAACCTATTTGACAAAATACATAATTAGCAAAACCTCCCCTAACATAGTGAAGGAAGACACCCCAGTTCAGGAAGCACAGAGAGTCCCAAACAAGATGAAGACAAAAAGGCCCACACCAAGCCACATCATAATTAAAATGGCAAATGTTTCATCCATTTGTATTTAGAGTAATTGTTGATAGGTATGTATTTATTGCCATTTTTTATTCATATTTTTAATTCTTCTTCTTAAAGAAGACCCTTGAACATTTCTGTAATACTGATTTGGTGGTGATGAACTCCTTTAGATTTTTCTTGTCTGGGAAGTTCTTTATTTGTCTTTCAATTTTAAATGAGCTTTGCTGGGTAGAGTGATCTTGCATGTAGTTCCTTGCTTTTCATCACTTTGAATATTTCATACCAACCCCTTCCGGCCTGCCAAGTTTCTGTTGAGAAATCAGTTGATAGTCTTATGGGAGCTCCCCTGTAGGTAACTAACTGCTTTTCCCTTACTACTTTTAAAATTCTCTCTTTGTCTTTAAACTTTGGCATTTTAATTTTGATGTGTCTTTGAGTTCATCTTGTTTGGGACTTTCTGCAGTTCTTGGACTTGTATGTCTATTTCTTTCACCAGGTTAGGGAAGTTTTCTGTCATTCCTTTTTCAAATAAGTTATCAATTACTTGCTCTCTCTCTCTCTCTTCTCCTTCTGGCACCCCAAGTTGTGAATGTTGGTATACTTGAAGTTGTCCCATAGGCCCTTTAAACTATTCTCATTTTTAAAATATTTTTTCTTTGTGCTGTTGTGATTGGGTGTTTTCTGCTTCTTTATCTTCCAAATTGTTTGATCCTTTGCTTCATCTACTCTACTGTTGGTTCCCTGTAATATACTCTTCATTTCAGTTAGTGTATTCTTTATTTCAGATGGTTGTTTTTTATGTTTTCTATCTCAATGTTTGTACTTCCTATATTTTTGTTGAAGTTCTCATTAAGTTCATCTACTCTTCCCCAAAGTTCATTGAGCATCCTGTGAGCCATTGTTTTGAACTCTACACCTGGTAGATTGCTTGTCTCCATTTTGTTTAGTTTTTCCCCCCTAGAGTTTTATCCTGTCCTTTCATTTAGAATATGTTTATTTGTCTCCTTATTTGGCTGCCTCTAATAATTAGGTAGAGTTACTATTTCTTCTGGTCTTGGCAGAGTGGCCCTATGTAGTAAGTGTTCTGTAGGGCCCAGTGGTACAGCCTCACCAACCCCATGGAGTAGGACTTCCATGCTCACTGAGTCTGCTCCTTGAGTGTTTACTCCTGGAGGTGCTTTAGCATCATCTTAAGATGGTCACCTTGTGTGCTGGCTCTGGGGCCTCCCAGGAGATGCAAGTCAAGATCAGGTGCTGCCTGTGCCCTGCCCAGAGCCACCTGTCATGAGATACAGAGTGATCTACAGATGGCTGCTACTTGTGCTGGGATTGGAGGTACCCAAGAGAGGCCAACTAGGAACCAAGGCCAGCTGCCAGACCTGGGGCCACCTAGCAAGATGCATGGGGCATGCCAAGCCCAGATACTGTTTGTTTGAGAGATTTTAGGAAAGTTCAAAGAATGGACCAAGACAGGTCATTTGTATGGAAATGTCACTAAAAGGGCTTGGATGGGCCCAACATTTGGGTAGAGTGGCCTCTTGGGGAATCAGCAGTGCAGGGAGAGCAGTGTTAACTAGGTTGAGGGTCAGTTACTGTCTGGGAGAAAGCTGCCTCTTCCAGTCCTAACCCTGGTGCCAAACAATTCATTTCCTCTCTGTGTGTCCCTGGTACCTTCTGAGCTGCTGCCCAGTGCTGGAGCCCAGAAGGAGTGAGTCCAAGTAAGACCGTGTGCGGGCCCTTTAAGAGGAACAAATGTCTTACCCACATGGAATTCCCACTGATTTTTACAGCCAGAAGTTTGGGGACTTCTCTTCTTGTCCCTGGAACTCTGAGCTGGGGGACCTGGTGTGGGGCTGGGACCCCTCCTCTTCAGAAGGGAACTCCACAGCTGGGATGTCCCTCTTGATTTTTGTCAGTGGGTATGGGCCCAACTAGTTTTGCATCCCCACCCCTACTACCAGGCTTGATGGGGCTTCTTTTTTATATCCTTAGTTACAGGACATCTGTACAACCAGATTTCAGGTGGTTCTCAGTGATGGTTGCTCTATGGCTTAGTTGTGCTTTTGATGTGTTTCGGGGAGGATTGTGTACTGCATTTACCGACTCTTCCATCTTGACTGGAAGCCCAGTTTTTGAATCTAATAAAATAATGTGTGTTTTTTTAAACTCTACCACAAAGTCCAAAATAGGACTCCTATATTTAAGCCTAAATATGCTTCTTCCCATCTCAGAAAATGACCCCAAGTATCTACCTTCTTGCTTAAAACAAAAACCCAGGAGCCATTCTGACTCACCTCTTTCTTATAAACCCTCCAAACAACCTCTGTAAGTTCTACCAAGACCACTTCCAAAACGAATCCTGAGCCTGGTCACTTTCCATTGTTGCTGCTATCTCCCTAACATAGGCCACCATTTCTGTGAGGCTTTGAAGGAGATGCTGGAGGTGAGGTTCATGAGAGGCTGCACCACCTCTGTGCATTCTACAGCCAAGGGCCTGGCAGCAGGCCTGAGACTGTGGTGGATCAGAAGGACGCTGATGGTCAGCTGACTTGAGCGGAGGAGAGCAAAGACGTGTTGGAACTCACTGAGTCCCTCTACAATCATCCATCTCGGCATGTGACTGCCAAAAGCCCTTAAGAGAGTAATGGACCACTTCTACCTTCCAATCTCATACAAGTTCTTTTGGCCAACTCTAACTGGAAGAGGATTCTGGGAAACACAGTTTCCAGAGTGACCAAGTTGATGGAGTGCATTGCCATGCACCTGGCCTGACCAGACAATTCTAAGTAGCCACCTGACTACTCTCACATCACCCAGCTGAATTCTCCCTGTGGCACTTACTGCTGGTGACTGGTGTTGCATTTGCTTACTGTAGCATTTCCCACTAGCAACTTAGCTCAGAAAGCAGGAATCTTGTCTGCCTCGGTTTCCACTTTATATCCAGTGTCTAGAATAGGGAGTGAGTGGCACATGGTGTCGAATAAATGTTCCCCCCACGTTGACTTGAACAAGTCCCTATTTTTTAAAATTTGTTACTTGCAACAATCGATTTTCACATGCTGATTTCTTTTATTAAATAGAAATTAATATCATTCTTTTGGTTTCAAGTAAAAAAAATTCCCAAATAGACTTAAGTAAAGGGCAACATGTTGGTTCATGAAACTGAAGTCCGTGACTTTGTTGGGCTGGGTCCAGGCTCCAACGCCCCTTGTTCTGCGGCTGTGCACTGGTTTCAAGCTCGTGCCCCCTTTCCCCAGCGAGCACCTGCTCTCGTGGGTTCAGTGAGAACGGAGCTTCCTGCCTGCAGTTTCAGTAAAGTCCTGGGAGTTGAGGGGAAACCTCCTCCTCCCTGCCTCTCCCCTCCCCCAAACTGAGGTGCTGTTGAGAGGAGAAAGGCAAACTGATGCCACCTGGGCAAACTCAGGTGTCCACTGTGATTCTGGTGGGAGGAGCAAGAGATGATATTTTCAAGTTTCTGGCATGCAGTTAATTAATGACAGTTACCACAGCAATAATGTTGTCATGAAATTATTATTATTGCATGAAAGTATTTTGTACACTGTGCGGCACCAAACTAATGTTAGCTACCAGTATCTCCTTGGGGTTTCAGCAGACGCAGACAACACGACCCAGGGAAGGAGGAGCCCTCATTTCCCAGGCTCTGGGGGAGGTGGCCAGGGCTGTGCAGGCCCCAGATTGGAGGCAAGACTGGGTCCTCCTGTGGTTCTCATAATGGCCACTGGGTGGCGACCTTAGCCTGCTTACCTGAGCTTCCCCAGGAGTCTCAGCTTCCCACCCTTCTCATGTCCTTGCCTGAGGTTGGCCTTGTGCTGGGGATGGGACCCCATGTGGACAGATGTGCTTGAAGAACTTCAGTGAGGTGTCAGTGAGGCTTTGGGGAGTCTGGGGCATCTTGACCAGGAGTTTGCTGGACTGGCAAGAGGGTGGGTGTGTATTTGGGGAACAGCGTGGGCAAGGAGCCCCAGCGGATGTTTGTCATGCTCTGGCTGCCCAGCATTTGTTGAACGTTGGAGGAAGTTCCAGCGCCCAGTCTGAACCCCAAAGTGGAAGCCCGAGAACTCCATTCCCCAGGCCCTCTGCAGCAGCCCCAGGCGCAGACCATTCCCCAGACTCTCTGCAGCAGCCCCAGGCGCAGACCATTCCCCAGACTCTCTGCAGCAGCCCCAGGCGCAGACCACTCCCCAGGCCCTCTGCAGCAGTCCCAGGCGCAGACCACTCCCCAGGCCCTCTGCAGCAGCCCCAGGCGCAGACCACTCCCCAGACTCTCTGCAGCAGCCCCAGGCGCAGACCACTCCCCAGGCCCTCTGCAGCAGCCCCAGGCGCAGACCACTCCCCAGACTCTCTGCAGCAGCCCCAGGCGCAGACCACTCCCCAGGCCCTCTGCAGCAGCCCCAGGCGCAGACCACTCCCCAGGCCCTCTGCAGCATCCCCAGGCCCAGACCACTCCCCAGGCCCTCTGCAGGGGCCCCAGGCGCAGACCACTCCCCAGGCCCTCTGCAGCGGCCCCAGGCCCTCTGCAGCGGCCCCAGGCACAGACCACTCCCCAGGCTCTCTGCAGCAGCCCCAGGCGCAGACCACTCCCCAGACCCTCTGCAGCAGCCCCAGGCGCAGACCACTCCCCAGGCCCTGGGCAGCAGCCCCAGGCGCAGACCACTCCCCAGACTCTCTGCAGCAGCCCCAGGCGCAGACCACTCCCCAGACCCTCTGCAGCAGCCCCAGGCGCAGACCACTCCCCAGGCCCTCTGCAGCAGCCCCAGGCGCAGACCACTCCCCAGGCCCTCTGCAGCAGCCCCAGGCGCAGACCACTCCCCAGACCCTCTGCAGCAGCCCCAGGCGCAGACCACTCCCCAGGCCCTCTGCAGCAGCCCCAGGCGCAGACCACTCCCCAGACTCTCTGCAGCAGCCCCAGGCGCAGACCACTCCCCAGACTCTCTGCAGCAGCCCCAGGCGCAGACCACTCCCCAGGCCCTCTGCAGCAGCCCCAGGCGCAGACCACTCCCCAGACTCTCTGCAGCAGCCCCAGGCGCAGACCACTCCCCAGACCCTCTGCAGCAGCCCCAGGCGCAGACCACTCCCCAGGCCCTCTGCAGCAGCCCCAGGCGCAGACCACTCCCCAGACTCTCTGCAGCAGCCCCAGGCGCAGACCACTCCCCAGACCCTCTGCAGCAGCCCCAGGCGCAGACCATTCCCCAGGCTCTCTGCAGCAGCCACCAGGCGCAGACCATTCCCCAGGCTCTCTGCAGCAGCCCCAGGCGCAGACCACTCCCCAGACCCTCTGCAGCAGCCCCAGGCGCAGACCATTCCCCAGGCTCTCTGCAGCAGCCCCAGGCGCAGACCACTCCCCAGACTCTCTGCAGCAGCCACCAGGCGCAGACCACTCCCCAGGCCCTCTGCAGCAGCCCCAGGAGCAGATAGATGGCACCCACGCCCTCCGACCAGGAGAGACACTGCCCACAACCCCCTTTTCGGGCAAAGAGAGGCAGGGCACTGGCTTTCTTCTGGGGCGGAGTGGGTGAGTGTGTAGCCGCAGTTGGAAGGCCGCGAGCCTGGCCCAGCCGTGGCGCTGCTGGGCAAAGTGGGCAGGGGTGGCTGTCTCTTCAGGCCCGTCCTGCAGGACTGTTACGGGCATTACCTTTGGGCACTTGGTCGGAAGCTTTGCTCTCCAGGCCTCTCCTGACTGTGTGAACTACCCAAAATCCAGTTAGAAAAATCCTGTTTGGTTTGATTGAGCAGAATCCGCTTTTGTTGCTTGCCAAGAACCTGACTAATGTAAGTACCAACGCTGACGTACCCCATGCTGTGTACTAGGCCCCCTTTAAGTTTCAGACCATTCTACGAATAGAAATTCTCGTTTTACAGATGAGGCATACTCAGAGGGGTTAAGCGCTATGTCCGTGGTCACAGAGCTTGGACATCCATAGTGCAGCTCTCTCTGGAGCCCATGGTCTTCCCAATACGCTGGGCTCTGTGCCATCAGGACAGGGACATTACCTGTACTTGTCATTGTAGCCCCATCAGCCAGCATAGTGACTGACACATGGTAGGTGCTCAATAAATATTTGACCTTAATAAATACTGAACAAGCGAGTAAATGAAAAAGCCACAGTCTCCTGTTCTGGGAGTGTAGTTGGGCCCAGAGCACCTCCAGGCTGGGGCGAATCCTGCTGAGACAGCAGGTGAGGTTGTTGTTGGCACATCTTGCCTCTGACCTTGGAGCCCCTCCCCCAGCACCCAGGTGGCGCTTGCTGCCTGGGAGGTGAACTCGAGCCATGGCTGCGATCAGGTTGGCGATGTGCTGCGGCCCTGCGCAGGGGTGGGGGCAAGGCTAGCACGGCAGCCAGAACCGGCAGAATCAATGTGCGTGGGCGCGGCCGGCTCCTGTCCCCGCACAGGCGGGTGGCCGCCCAGCCCCACGGAAACACTGGGCTGTCCGCTCTGGGGCTGCGGTGAGACAGTGTTCCTGCGTGTGTGTGGTGCCAGGTTCCTTGTACTGTTGGTCTAAGGAGCCCTCAGGAGTATCACGTATTAAGCCCACTTTCTCCTCTAACGATAACCCTGGTGACATGTGGGGGCGGCCATTCGGAGTGTCCTGGATTCTGCCCCTCTGCACCGGCTCTGCTCCCAGGGTTCCTCCCCACACCCGTCCTCAGACATGGCTTTGAGTTCCTGCACCGGCCACTGCCTGTGCCCTGGACGTGCCTTCCTCCTGGGCGACATCACAGCGTGGTCTGCCCAGGCGGAGGAGGGAACGCCTTGTGGCTGGGTTCAGATCCTGGCTCTGCTTCTGACGGGCTGTGAGTGTGAGGCCCCCCTGTGCCTCAGCTTCCCCATCTGTAAACCGGGTTTAACGGTATCTACCTCGCTGAAGGATCAGGAGGACTAACAGTAAGTATTTCAGTGTCTGAAGAGGGTTTGACACAGTGCAATAAGAATGTAAGTAAAAATTTAAAAAACAACGATCAGTGTGAGTATCAGAATTTTTTAATGTCTGCATTACATCAACTCTCATACTGAGTTTATAGTCAATTTAAAACCCATCCTCTTTTTCTTTCTTTTTTTCTTAGAAAAAATGTGCTCTGTTGCTGAGACCCGTGGTCATCAGCACACGCTCCGGCGGTTGGATTTTCAAAGGGCGTACAGGGGTTGACATCTGTCCTGATGGTACGTCATCGCGGGCTCCCGACCTCAGCCGGCTGGACTTATTTGGGATGCTAACTCTGCTCTCCAGCGTGTGCGGTGAGCTGTGCCGAGCCCGGAGGAGGGTCTTGCTGACATCCAGACGCCAAGCCGCGTCTACAGAGCTTCCTGCCCCTCCCCGCAGTATTGAAGGGCCTCCTGAGGGAGCATTTCCCAGCCCTTAGCTGGCTGGGCTGGGCTGGGCAGGACGCGCCCCGGCCACCCGCTGCCTGCGTTCTGCGCGCAGTCCAGGGACCACCTACAGCGGAATCTGCGGCCCCAGTGTCTGTGGGCCGGGATCCAGGAATGCGCAGTTTAAACAAGGAGACCCAGAGCCTGGCGCAGAGGATGATGGAGGAGCTTGGCCAAGTGCTGCCGCTGACTCCCCAGCCTGGGCCTCGCGGAGCCGTGGCGGCTGCCCTGAGAGACCTGCCTCGTCCCAAAGGCCCCGCCGTCTCTCCTCCCGGACAGGGAGTGCAGCCTTGTGTGCTGGACCACTGGGCTCCACACTGGCTCCCTTGGAAAGATTCATCCCGCTGGCTGGAGAGCTCATCACCCCTTGCCCCTTGTGGTCACTGCCACGTTCCCAGGGGGCTCCTGGTGCCATCAGGACAGGAAGCACTCCACACAGGCCCCTGTGGGTCACCCTGCTCTGAGCCGGGGTTGACAGCCAAGTGCCTGGGCTCACAGTGCTGTCACCTGACAGGGCAAACATGCACCTAGACCTGAGGACCGGCTGACCCTTCCCAGACCGTACCCCTGTTCTTCTGCCTCCCGTTTGCTCGTGCAGCCTCCAGACGGCGGTGTCCCCCTGAGAGAACCTCATGGAAGGAGGCCCGGCTTTGCTTGGTCTCCTTGTCCAGCAGAAACCACGGCTTTGAGTAACAGGCCTGTGTGACTCCTGTAGGGATGTTTCTGCCATTCGGGGTCCCCGAACCCAAGACTCCTCAGGCTGCTTCATCAGAGGAGAGCTGATCACTGTCTGGACATTGTCATCAGCTAGAGGAGGAGGGGACATGTGACCCATGGTCAGGGCAGGCAGAGCCCACCTTCTCCAGCCCCATGGCAGCCCTGGGACTGGACCTCACCCTCGTTCCCAGGTGCAGACTTGCTCAGGACTCTGGGCAGTGGGGCGCGCTGGGTGACTCAACGTCACAGGCACCTTCCTTGCTCAGGTGTACACTCCATTTGCACTTACACACACGCACCTGCAGCGATGACCATGGCAGTAACCATGGCTGGAGTGCATTTATAGTATCACCTGATCCATGTGCTCTTCACGTGGTCATGCACACAGCTAGCACACACCAAGTCCCTACCTGTGGCAGGCACTGCAGGTGTGGCCGGGGTAGAGGAACGAGTAAGGCCGACACAGAACCTCCCCTGGAGGAGTTAGAGTTCAATGAGAAGGAGACACATTAGATTAGAGAGCAAACGAAGAGTGGGGGCTTAGGGTATAACCAGAAGGAAGGTTGACTATGTCACAGACTGTGATCCATGGACAGCAGCTGCAGCAGCGCCAGAGCGGACCCTGGAGACACCCTTCTGGGTTAGCTGCCATGACCCGAGTGGTAAGATCTCGGGGCCATCTGAAACAGCCCGCGTGAGGGGCTGGGGTGCAAGCAGCTACTTACAACAGTGACGAATCATTTCAACTTTTAACAACCTGACACAGCAGGGCCCGGGCGCCAGCTGTATCCCGGTCCTGGAGAGAACACAGACGGGCATGTGCAACCTGGATAAGGCATCGGGAGAGGTGAGCTTGAGGCTGAGGCCTGAGGGAGAAGTAAGAGTGAAGGACTGGCATGGGCACGGGTGCTGCAAGGTGCCCCAGAGAAAGCAAGACAGACCTGGGCGCGCGGGCACCCGGAGGTGAGCCAGAGCATGGCGCTGCTAGGGAAGGGCGACGTGTTCACGCCTCCCGGCGCAGAGCCTGAGGGGTGACAGGTGCACAGAGAGGTGCTCAGAGGTCTCCTTAGCCCAGCGAGAGGGGCGAGGGGTGGGACCCCAGTGCCATGGAGACTGCCTTTCTACCACCTGTGAAGTGGCAGATTGAAGAAAAACTTACATTCAATGTTAGGGACAAATTTTCATTTCATATATGCCCCAGAGTCTTACCCACCTCCCAGGCTCGCGAGGAGAGAAGGGCGTTGAGCGCTTGGTGCCGATGCTCCTGCATGCGCAGGTCCCTGCTGGCACGCCGCTCGGGGGCCTGTCGGCGATGACTCCGTGTGCACAGAGGTCGCTCCTTCGTGACTCGCCGCCCCGGGCCTCACTGCGTGCTTCTCACAGCCCGTATCACCGTGGACTTACCGTCTCTACTTCCGTACGAGCTCCATGAAAGCGGGTGTTTCCCGCACCTAGCAAGGCCCTGGCGCGATGAATGTTTGTCGAACGGATAGCAAACCGACTAAGAAAGGCCCAACGGAAGTAGGAGAGAAAGGTCCGTGCCCAGGGAAGGGAGACGCTGCCTCTGTCGCGCGGGAGAGGAGAGGGGATGGTACAGGCGCAGGAGGCTTGCGGACGGGACAGTCAGCCGAGGGTGCTCTTAGAGGAAGGAAGCAGGCCACTCAGTAGCCAGAGGACAGGATGGCCGGGGTGGGGCTGGTTCGCGGAAGTGAAGATGTCAGTAGGACTGTAGGCACTGTCCGTGGCAGGGCCCAGCTGAGATCACTCATCTCTTGGTACTAAGGTGCCTGGTGACGCGGTTTTTCTACAACAGCACCCAGGTGTGAGCAAAGAGATGGCAGACGGATGCTTTTCCGGGGCTGGAGTTTACAAGGCAGATGCAAAGGAGAACAGCAGGCAAGGAAGCGTTCGGTGTTGGAGAGCGAGCGGTTGGCCAGCTGGGCCGGAGTCGAGGCGGGGTGTGTGGGAGGACACGGCCAGCGGAGAAACCTGGGAGTCGACCAGCGGAGGCCTCCGGAAGGACAGAAACGGACACATCCTGAGCAGCTTGAGGAAGAGATCTGGATGGAGCGTGCTGGAGAGCAGGGAACCCCACAACCGGGCTCAGGCTGATGACCAGGCCGGCAGGTTGGTCAAGGCACGAGGGAGCTTAAGGGGGACGGGAGGTGGAGGTCACGGGAAGGATGTCAAGCCGAGGGACCTGTGTTTAGAAAGGGCTTTCTACAGAAAGCACTGAAGTCAGCCAGGGTGATGGGGAACCTGGGAGCGAGAAGGACCGAGCACCAAAGCGAAGGTCTTCGAAAATGAAAGGCACAACCAGTGGTTGAGTGACAGCCTGGGCGCAGTGGTCTCCCGTGGTCGGTGCAGGCCTGCCCCCATGTCCTACCTGCCACAGACGGTCAGTCCGCTTTTCCCTGACCTAGAGCTGCCTGCAAATTTTTTTTTTCTTTATTGATTTTAGAGAGAGAAGAAGGGAGAGGAAGAAAGAGATAGAAACATCGATGAGCGAGAACATTGATTGGCCGCCTCCAGCATGCCCCCCCCCCCCCAGCACGGGCACCAGCTCGCTCCAAGCCCACCGTCTCGCCGACACCATTGCCGCCTGGCTGGTCTCCTGACTTCCCTCTTGCCCTCCTGTGGCCTGGACTCCCACCAGCAGCCAGGGTGATTTTTTTAAACTTCTCCAGTCAGCAAAAGGGAAGCTTTATTGAGGCTTCAGGGCCACAGGGTTCAGGCGGGAGGCTGGCCTGTGGGCTGAGGAGGTGGCAGGGCCTTATGT
Organism: Molossus molossus; assembly: GCF_014108415.1. NCBI lineage: Eukaryota > Metazoa > Chordata > Mammalia > Chiroptera > Molossidae > Molossus > Molossus molossus. Next base: position 6,503,907 of record NW_023425348.1, on the reverse strand, counting down.
AACCTTCTTCCCGGGGCGCAGGCTGCTGGGGTGGCCGCACGCCTTCCGGCAGGACACTTGGCGCAGTTGGACTTCTGGGCGAGCTGGCGCGGGCTCCGCGAGGCCACCCGCAGGTCAGGGAGCGCGCCCACAGCGGCCGCGTCGAGAATGCTGCAGACCACTGAAGTCGGTACACGCCACGAATCAGGGTTTGATTTCTTCTTGGTGTGTGTTTGTCTAGGCTTAAGAAAGTGATAGGGAAGCTATTTATGATGCAGATTAGATTAAAAAATGTGCCATGATCTCCTGGCTGGTGTGGCTCGGTGGTTAGAGCACCGGCCTTCGGACCAAAGAATCACAGGTTCGACTCCAGCCAAGGGCACATACCTCGGTTGCAGGTTCGATCCTCAGTCCTGGTGGGGGTTGTGTGGGAGGCAACCAAGCGAGGTGTCTCTCATACCGATGTCTCTTTCTCACTCCCTCCCATCCACTCTATCTAAAAATCAATAGGAAAATATTTTTGGGCCAGGATTAAGGAAATAAATCAATCGAGTAAAACATCAAGCGTGCCATGGCTGCAGCGTCACACCGTGGCCAGCGCAGAAGACCGAGGTGCCTTCCAGCAGCCGAGCAGGGGTGCAGACCCGCAGAGCTGCTCCCAGCACCGATGAGGGGAGTCCTGGCCCACATCTTCGTGGCTTCACGTTCACGTTACTAGTTACCATGAATGAAAATATCAGCCAGCATTCACGTTGGAGCTGCATTCATTTATCAGTTGCCACCAGGGGTTGATTATGGATACAAGGCTTCAGCAAAGATGAACCCAAGCATTCTGTGAGTGTCAATTGGATATATGGAATTTCAGTGTGGAGTACTATATATTTTATTATTTATAAATTACGTTCTTTATATCAATGAAGTTTGTAATAAACGCACACACACACACCATACATACATACCTCCCCCCACCCCCTTGGAAAGCTGGCTGTTAAACATTTACCAGACCACCACTGGGTTACCCACGTGCACCCTCCATGTCCATCATGGGTCACCTGTTCACATCCCTCACTGTGGGCCCAGGTGATGGCACTGCTACCACCTGCAGCACTGATCCCTGTGTCGGGGGGCCGCAGGGAGACACGCTGGCTGTCAAAGACCCTCCTGGAGGTGGCGCGAACTGTGCACTCATGCTCCGCCGACCACAGCAAGTCACGTGATCAGAGAAGTGATCCCGTCATGTGCCCGGAAGGAGGATGTGGAGTCCTGGGACATTGGTTAACAGGCCTAGTGACCATCACAACATGGCATTATGTGCTTACTGTCTGCCCCACCCCCGCCCTTGAACGAATGTTCCTTGAGAGAGCTGTGTCGTTTGCTGCTACATCCTGAGCACTTTGAGATGCTCAGTACTTATTGAGTGACTCTGAGAGACCAGCTTGGAGGAGGAAGGCTCTGGAACAAGCCTCTCAGATTAATGAGGAGGATGATCACTGCACGATTTCTCCAAATATTGATAAGCGATGTTTGCATCGCCTCCCCTGCACCGCGCAGCTGGAAATCCGTGGCACAGGAATTACATCGATGCAAACGGATCTGCATCACTGGAAAAGGCCCTGGGGCCAGCGAAGGAACCAGACCGGGAAGGATGCAGACACCACCGCAGGGGAACCCCCACTACACAGGCCACAGCGAGGTGGGGCGCATGCGACCCAGAGAGGTGTCTCTTAGACACGTGCAGTGCTGGGCCTTGGAGCTCAGGTGCAGACTGGTATTCCAGTTTGGTTGGATGCTGTCACACACCTGGGATGCCAACAGCCTTAACTCTCATCATTCAGTACCTACGCTGTGCCAAGAATGAACTAACTGGCTTCCAGACACATTGCTTCATTGGCTAACCAGCATCTCCACTCTCTGTTTGACAGTTCCTGTTTGTCAAAAGAGGAAACTGAGTCTCAAAGAGACCGAGGACCTCTTTCAAGGTCAAGGAAGTAGCAGAACCAGGATTTTCATGAAATCTTTTTGAGTCTGATATCTGGTCTGCTGAACAAGGACGCCTCTGTACCTGAGAGAGGCAAGGTGGCTTCAGGACCCTGCGTTTAACTGACCTTGTTCGCAGGTCAAAAAAATACTGCCGGCCCCCACATCCGATCCACACAACAGACTCTCAATGAATCCAAATAAATCCCCGTTTGACGGTGACAGCTGTTTTTTTTCTTTCCGTTTTTATTGAACACAAGTATTCCGACAGAATGCAAAGTCAAAATTCTCAGTTAGTACTCAGTATTTACACCAGGGAGAATGGAAACAAAGGTGGTCTCGATGTTTCACTTGGTAAAAAGTTTGTAACAAGAGAGAAGGCCCCCGAAGTTGGGAATGCTGGGGAGGGATGTCAATGGAGGTCTGAAAACCACCATCCAGACAGACAGCCTCGAGTGAAAACCTGGGACTTGGAAGGCTCCATACAAAAGTGTGAAAATAGAGGTCCACTTCCAAAGCTGCACTATGTACACGGCGGCCCATCGGGCGCGGAGCCCGGGCGTGGCACATGAGTGCCCACCAGCGGAACTCGGCCATGCCGGCGTTCCTGTGAATACACATGTACGCACGTACACATAGAGACACACAGACATTGGAAACAGGCAGCATCGATGCCCCCTTCAAAAAATTTAAAAAGGAAAACTATAAGCTTTTATCTCTTAAAATAAAAGATAGAACATCTTGAAAATAAAGTGACTCCCTCTTTGATCTTAGAGAAAGCATCGCTCTGTTATTTTATTTGTTTAAGGAAAGGAAAGCTCACGCATGCAGAAGACAAATCTATGTATACCGGGAGAGAAGCTAACCAAAGTGGGCAGTGTTGGGTTCCAACTCATGGGTTCTGGGCGGAGGGAGGCAGTCAGCCGTCCTGGGCCAGGTTATCTGTGGGTTGACTGTACCTCTTTCTCTTCCTAATCATTAGAACAAACATCAACCACAAATGCTCGGGATGAAATGCAGTCTCCAGGAGATTCAGAGTGGGCTTGGCCCAGGTGGTCAAAGCCATGAGCATCACAAGGTACAGTACTGGTCCCACAGACAACCTGGTGACAGGAAGAGCCCACCACCAGTCCCTGCTGAACCCTCCCGTCGGACACCCAGGGGCTCCCACTCTGCCGTGTGCTCAAAGAGCTGTCTTCCAGGTACTTGCTCCTGTAGGCCTGTACCTTTGACCCATAGATGTGCGCAGGCCCTAGAATCAAGGGGCCAGTGCACTGCGGCCTGGGACCCCATTTCCATCCCCAGGAGATGAGAAAATGCAAAATAACCCCACACTGAGCAAATGACAAGACCATAATTTTTCACAGTTTGAAATGACAATCTAGCATATCGCCACAGATCAGACCGCAGAAGTGTCAGAACCTGGGGGTGTGGCCCGCAGAACGACTCGGGTGGTCTCGCCACCCTCACCTCTCACTGGTTGTACCTCCGAAAAGGAGCACGTGCTGAGTCCTGATTTCTGTTTACTTAGCGTCATCTTCATCTTCATCAGCATAATCATTTTTATTCATTTTCTTGGTTTAAAGGCTTCAATTCCTTTTACGAGTAATTTTCGTTTCCTGAATATCTTTTCTGAACTATCTGCTATACCTTCCACAACCAAACTATGTTGAAGTTTTATTTCAATACTATGACAAAAACACGTTTCACACTAAAATAGTCACGCATCCACAGTGCACAAGCTTGCAGTTCTAAAGTAGAATGAGGGGAAAAAAAGCAAAATGTCTATACAAAGGGCTGGCTTTTCCCTTCTCCCCCCTCCCATCCCCTTAAAGTTTCTGTATTTTCCCCACTTTGTTTCCAGTCCAGGAAAGTTGTGTTATGACTCCAGACAGGAGGGTTGTTGTTGTTTTTTTCCTTTGTTTCTACAAATGCTGCCTAAGTGAACAGAAGGCTGATGTTACTTTACTTCAACAGATTTCCAAAAAAAGACACTAATTCCCCGAAGCACACACGCTCTTCCGCTCAAATCTCGATTCTGGGCCCAAAAGGAAATTGTATGTATATATTTTATTTGGCTTTCTACAAAAAGGGGATGTTTGGGGTAAAAATGTGTGTTCACCAAGACCAGCCCAACTATACAATCTCTGCTTCATTCAATAAAGCCTAAGGCGTCCTCCGGGAGAAGGACGGGAAGCCGGGAGCAGGTCCTTTTTCACGGATACAGGCAGGTGGCGGCTAATCAGAAAGTGGTCTAACCCCCAGGGAAACACGAAAAAGAACCGAGAACCAAAAATCAAAACCAGTCTGCATGAGATGGGTTTTCACCCGAGGTGGATGCAGGCGAAAACTTCCCATCAGAAGGGGGAGCCACTGTAAACAGCCGCACCGTGCGAAGCGGTCCGTGCTAAAGCCGGCCCGTGATGATCCCACCCACCCCAGGCGGTTTTTGTAACTTAAAAAAGAAAAAAAAGAGACAGCTATTTTACATGGACTTTTAAACACAATCGAAGTTAAACATTTGTCAACTTGTAAACACTGGAAAGCAAAGTTGGCAGAAAGGAAAAAAAAAAGAAAAAAAAAGGAAAGGAAAAAAGTCTGAATACTGCAAATTGAGATCTACCCCCAGAAGCTGCAGTTTGGCATTCTTCCTACAAACAGGAGTCTACTGGGAATTGGATTCAGCTAGGAAGGGTGACACACTTTGCATACTGAACAAATACAAAGTGAACAGAAAGTATAACTTATTTATGAGGTTGTACAGAGTTCAAACTTGACTGAAAGTATAAAAATAAACTCGGACCTTTGTTCATTCGGTTAGTCTTAGTGCCTGGAAGTACTTCTCTGAAACTGGTGTGTGCCCATTGGGCGACACCAAGTAGGTCTTCCTCCACCTAGATGTTTTTTTCTGAGCTTCCTAGATTCTTAATTTGGGGTCCTTTTGTTTGATTTTTAAGTGGTTTCAGGGAACGGAGTGTCCTTGTTTGGCTGTGGGTTTAACCTTTTTGTCTCGTTTTCTTACAAGTGAGTGCGCAACAAGGAACCCTTTCTATAAACCTAAAAAAGGAGATCCCACGTTTATCCGTTTAGTTTTTTTTAAAGGCAAAAGACACTAGAGGAATGGGATGTGTGTGCGTGTGCGTGTGTGCGCGTGTGTGATCTGGAAATGCTCTGGTGAAGCTGTGTGTCACTTTCGATTTTGATCTTTGCTCGTCTCTCGCCACCCATCATGCTTTGCTCTCGTTCTCCTTTGTCTGTGTGGCGTCACTGGCGCCCGTCTTGACTTCGGCTGGCGCTGGCTTCGTGTCTGTGGCCGGGCACTCGGACTTGGCGTCCACGGGGCGCTTCCTGCGGGGAATCAGAAAACAGCACTGAGCCGAGGTCTGGAGCGCCCCTCCAGCCGGCCCCTGGGGGCTCCAGACACCCCTGGGCCACGCCGCGCCCCGGAACCGGTCGGGGCGTGGTGACTTTTAAAAGCACCCAAGTGATTCTAACGTGTAGCCGGAGCTGAGCCACTAAAGGGAGGAACAAGACCTTTCCCACCGCAACCCAACCTGGGGGGCCAGGGCAAAGCAGAGGCCACCTTTCTTTACCCCACGGCCGTTCTTTACCCCACAGCCGGCCACAGCAGCAGCAGCAGCTCAGCGAGGGACAAACCAGGTGTGCGGGGCTGGGCTTCCCAGGACTGTTTCCGGGGCCCCTCTGCAAACCAACTGCTCTTGCCTGTCCCTCCCCCACCCCCACCGAGCTGGCTGTTCCCCGGCCTGCGGTTCCTGGGCAGAAAAGCCCTGCTCCCCAGGCAGCTTCCCCTGGGAGTCAGGTGGGGGGTTCCAGGGGGCTGCCCGCTGCCGGAGGAGTGGGGTCGGGTGGGCAGGGCTGTCGGAGTCCTTCCCCTTCTTGATTGGGGCCCAGGGCTCCTGGCGAGGGTCCCTCTGCAGCTCCTTGCGGCAGCACCACAGCTTACCTGCAGCGGCCTCAGGAGCCTCTGTAAGAACCTGGGTCTGCTTCTGCCTCAGTCGGTTCCGGGAGCCAGAGTCTGGTCCCAGGACACACTGGGGCAGGCTCAGACCCAAGCCCCCGACGGTGCCCCTGCGTTCTGGCATCCCATTATAAAAGCTTGTAAGGGTAAGGACCTTCCCTTGAACTTGAAAACCCAGCCATCCTTCTTCGGTCCTCGGGAGCTCTGGGCTCCACTCAAGGGCAGGAGGGGCGAGAGTGGGTGGCGGGGTGCGGGCATCCGGGGGGAGTGTGCATCCTCGCCCCCAGGCCTGCTGCCTCTCTGTGTCCCGAGTGACTGGATAACACCCGCCTGCCTGGGCCCAGGCTGGCCAGTAAGGGCACCTTGGTCCCCTCAGCTCGTCCCACTATGCTCATCAGAGGCCTGACTGCAAGGGCTCCCCAGGGAAGACAGACGCCACTGCTAGGGCGATAAGGATGAAACATAATTAACATGGCCTAATTAGTGAGCAGGAGGCGCTTGCTGGGACCCGCTGTGTCCCTGCTCCCTCTGCCTAATCTCCGCCCTTTGGTTGACAGTTGCCTCAGAGAAGCCCTGGGTTAGGCCGAGGACACATCGAACAAGGAAGACACAGCACAGCACAAACGCACACCACCACAGGACACAACCCGCTGACAGCAGACAGAGAGGCCGTACTCGGTCTTGGCTGGTGCAGGCGACACTGAGCTTTCTGCAGTGGGAGGAGCAAGCTCAGGGGCTTGTCCACTGGCCCCAGCGGCGGGAGCAGGAGAGCCCAGGGCTGCAAAAACATCCTTTGCAAGGTCAATATCTGGGGTCTTGAAGTTCCCTTCGTCCATTTTAAAGTCCTCGCCCTGGGCAGGGTTTGTGGCGGTGACGGGGGCAGCCTCGCTCTCCGGGTCAGTGAGGGCCGTGGCCGCCTCGCTCGGGCTCTTCGCGGTGCCAGGCTGGGTGGGCTCTGGGTCCGGGCCTTTGGTGCTGGGAGCCTCCTGCTTGGCCTGGGGGGCTTCTGTGGCAGGGGCAGTCGCTGCTGCTAGGGGACCGGCTGCCCCGGCCGAGACGGGGGCTGGAGCAGGGGCTGGCTTGCTCCCCGGAGAGGCCTTGGAGGCCTCCCCCACACTGGCGGGGGCGCTTGGGCTGAGCACGGCCCCCTGGTTAGCCAGGACACTAGAAGACAAACTGCTGGCAGCAGGGGCTGAGGTTGGGGTGTCGCTCAGGTCCACAAGGGGGGCCACCTTGGGGGCTGAAGCTGGGGGTGGGGAGGAGGTGGTGACACCCGGCCCCTTGGAAGGGGTGGCCTGGCTGGTGGGCACAGAGTTTGAATCAGGAGTGGCCATGGCTGGGGGGGCAATACTGGAGGTCAGGGTGGTGGTTTCACTGGTGGGGCTGTTCTGAGCAGTGGCAAAGGTTTCGGTGACAGTGTCAGAGTTAGCGGTGACGGTGGTGACAGAAGGCAGCATGTCCTCAACAGTGGCTGTGGTGTCAGCAGGCAGCCTGTGGGGAGGACAGGAAGTAGAAGAGAACAGACGATGAAGATGAGACGAGACAGAGAAGCGGGGGAGGGCTGAGGCCAAGGGGGCCGTGGGCACGGCATGCAGTCAGCACAGGCATGGGTGCAGGCCCGCAGAGACGAGACGAGAGAGGAAGCAGACGCCCAGGCGGGCAGAAGAGAGACAGGAGACGACAGAGAATGCAGCGGTCAGTCTAAAAGGACCTGCCGGCCCCTCCTCCCTGCTCACGCCCTCCACCTCTCCGCACAGGACCCGTCTGGCCCTTTCTGCTCCTGCCTACATCTCGGCTCCAGGACAGGCAGGTGTCCAGCTGCCTGCTGGGCTCCACGGGCCACAGTGGGGAAAGTCAGGAATAAAGGCAGACGGACAATGAATGTTCCAAGTGGCCCCTAAGAGCCGTGGGTTCTCCAGCCACAGATTTTATGCTTCCGTTAAACTCATTCCTCCCAAACCCAGAGTCCTCAGGATAGCCAGGCAGTCATTACAACCCCAGCCAGATGGTATGTCCGGCTGAGGGTCCCCAAGTCTTAGAACAGGAGGGCCAGAGAGTTTTACCAGGTCCCCAAATTCCCTCACCCTGTTAGGAATAATGCAGAAAACCCTAGAGTTCTGGGCAATCCTAAACAGAATTTGCTAAGCTCCTCAAAGCTCAGTCTTCATGAAGTTTTGTCCCCTTCCGCCATCTCCAGGCTGAGTGTGTGACCTGGGAACAGGGTCTAGGGATCTCCCTTATGCAAGACACCCTGGAAAGGCCCAGCCACCCCGACAGAACCAAGCATGGCTTCTCTCTGGGAGACCGTGGGATGGGGCATTTCTCAGCCCAGGCATTCCTGGCCCAGGGTGCGGGCCTGGCCTGCAGTGCTGGGCAGGAGCTGCGGGCGGGAGCCAGCGGTGCGGGCAGGTGGGGAGGTGGGCGGGGCCGTGCTGGGCGACACCAGCTCCTTCCCACCACGTACTCGGGCTCTGTCAGCGGCGTGGTCTCATTGGGCTCGGTGTGCTTCCCTCCGTCGTGATTTGGGGTCCGCTCCTCCTCAGTCCGCACCTCCACGATGGGCTCCTTGGACTCATCTTTCCTGCAAAGAGAGTTCGGCTGTTTTCATCCCGGGGACCTGGGGGAGGGGAGGGCTCCCAGGCAAGTCAGCTATAGCTCAGGCTCCTAGACCTGGCCCAAGGGGCAGGACCCAGGTGCCGCAGCCTGTGTCCTCACTCTGGCTAGCTGTGTGACCTGGAGCTTCTGATTTGCCGCCTTGTCTCCATTTTCTCTTTAGCAAATGGGGCAACAACAGTATCCTTCTCACCTAGCTGTTGGGAACATTAGCTGAGTGATGAACGTACAGTGCTTAGCACAGTGCCCGGCACAGATAAGTGCTGAAATACTTTCTATTCACATGCATGTAGTTATGTACATGTATATGCATCTGTGTGGACATGCATACACAGCATGCACAGTGCCTGGCACATGGTGCTAAACAGCGTACCTCCTCGCTCTGCCCCTGCTCACCTTGATCCAGCTCAGGCCGGGAGTCCACCCCGGCTCCTGCTGACTGGCGCAGGCTCTGTCCCCCAGAGATTCTGGAGGGGACAGCACTGGGTCGTCGGCTCCAGGGGGACAGGAAATGTTATCTGTTTGTTCACTGTTGGGCCCTAGTTCCTGGGAATAGTGCTTTGCCCATAAATATCTGTTGAGTGATTTATGAATGAATGAATGAATGAATGACAGGAAGGCAAGTGTGTCTCTCAAATGCTGGCCCTTCCTTTCTAGCCCTGCCCCCAGGCTCGCTCTGAAAAGTGCCTCATCTTCACATAGGCAGGGATTTTCAAACTTCCATGACATCCTCATATACACGCTATGGGGCTGAGCTCAAGAGTCTGCGTGTCAAACAGGGCTCCCCCTGAGCTAATGCTTGTTTCCCCTCGGGGTTCCCTGCGGGCTGGGCGGGGCCGGGGGAGACCCCGGCCGAGCAGTGGCACTCACGAGAAGGCGGCTTTGCCCTCCTCCATGTCCTGGCCCTTGGCTCCGGGCCCGGCCTTCCCGCACAGGCTGACCGCGATGCACATGAGCAGGCCACACTTGTTCAGGAAGTAACAGGTGATGTCGACCACCACCAGGAGCAGCACGAAGATGACAATGAGGATGCCCACGATGGCCCCGGTGCTCAGGCCTGCGGTGGGGCTGCCGTTGGCTTCGGGGGGGAGAGAGATGGCTGGCGGTTAGCACCCTGACACACAGACCCCTGGACCCCGCAAGCCGCAGCCCGTGAAGGGGGAGGGCCCATGGGGACAGAGCCCTAGTATCTGTGCAGTGACACCCTCCCTGGTGTCGTGTGTGTTAAGACAACAGGGTCTCTAGCTGTTCAAGAGGAAGGTGTGGCAACCTCGGCTCAGACCAGGGGACACAGGTCAGGACGGGTGGGGGCTGGGAGACAGGTGTGCACTGCGCTCTGCCTCCCGCAGACCCCACCTCAGCCGTGCCCTGGGCGCTGGGAGCAGGCAGGTAGGCAGTGCTCACTGGTTTCAGGCTTGTCTGTGGCTCCTGGGAGCAGTCAGGGACAGGGTCCCGGATGTGGGGGCAGAGGGTTCCCCAGGCTCCCTTTGGGCCCGGGACGATGTCAGGCACAATAGGAGGCACATCCCGTTTCCTCCCCCTCTTTAGGAACGGCCAGAGGACCCGGCGTCGGGACACAGCGGCTCCATGGTCTGTGCTTCTACACTGCGCCCAGGAAGACAAATGATGTCGTTTACTGTGGAGGCATGGGGGCCTCCCAGGCCTGATGGGCCAGCTGAGCGGTCTGGGAGTACTCACCGTCTGGGAGCTCAGGCATGTCTGGGTCAGCCCTCAGGAACACCAGCAGGCCACCCAGTGGCACCCACTGACAGACAGGCTCACTCACACGCAGGACCGGCCCACCGCAGACACACACACATTCTCACCTGGAGCAGCTCCCGGCATCCCCAGCCAGGCTGGGCCCACCGTGAGGACTCAGCCTCTGTGTCCTACTCCCTTGCTGTCCACCTGAAATCCACCTGGCTGCTGACAGTGTCCCAGGAGGACCCCGGGCTCAGCTCCCTGTGCACCCCCAGTGACTGATGTTATTTGCTTGAAGCGGACCCACTGACCGCGAGGGACCCCCGCGTCCGGGAGACAAGGGCTCCCTGCAGGAAGGACCCTGCAGAACTCCGCCTCCGAGCCCAGGTGCAAACAGTGACCCCAGACTGAAGCAGGACACCTCTGCTCTGCTCTCTTGGAAGAAGTTCCCAGACCGGCAGCTCCCCCCGTCCACCTGACCTTGCTGACGCATCGGGTGTCCTCAGGACCCCTGCGATCACCCTGTGGGCCGGAGGCAGGACCCGTGGCCACACTTGGGTCTCACGATGCCTTTGCCCTGCCAGCCTAGACCGTTCCAGACACTGGGACGTGGACCCAAGGCAAAGGGCGTCATAGGTGGGCCGCAGGTTCTTTACATGGTGTGGTGTGTGGTCCTGGGGCGGGCCTCTGTCTGACTGGGGTCTCTGTGGGCCCTGCAACCAACGCCAATCCCACCCCAAGGCTCCTTACTTCACATTGCAACCAGCCCCTCCTGACAGAGGCCGCTCACTCCACCCAGGGCACAGCTGGTGCTTGGCGGGAGGTCACCCCCAAGCTCTCAAATGCGTTCGGCCCCTTGGGGACCTTGATCTTACTTCCTGGCCTCTCTGCCTCAGGGCTGTCTGGCAGGTCCCTCCGACCCTGCGCTGCGGACCCCAGCCTCCCCCAGGACGGCCCTGCGCTGCGGACCCCGCCTCCCCCAGGACGGCCCTGCGCTGAGGACCCCAGCCTCCCCCAGGACGGCCCTGCGCTGAGGACCCAGCCTCCCCCAGGACGGCCCTGCGCTGAGGACCCCGCCTCCCCCAGGACGGCCCTGCGCTGAGGACCCCGCCTCCCCCAGGACGGCCCTGCGCTGAGGACCCCAGCCTCCCCCAGGACGGCCCTGCGCTGAGGACCCCAGCCTCCCCCAGGACGGCCCTGCGCTGAGGACCCAGCCTCCCCCAGGACGGCCCTGCGCTGAGGACCCCGCCTCCCCCAGGACGGCCCTGCGCTGAGGACCCCAGCCTCCCCCAGGACGGCCCTGCGCTGAGGACCCAGCCTCCCCCAGGACGGCCCAGCGCTGAGGACCCCAGCCTCCCCCAGGACGGCCCCTGCGCTGAGGACCCCAGCCTCCCCCAGGACGGCCCAGCGCTGAGGACCCCAGCCTCCCCCAGGACGGCCCCAGGCGCTGAGGACCCAGCCTCCCCAGACGGCCCTGCGCTGAGGACCCCAGCCTCCCCCAGACGGCCCAGCGCTGAGGACCCCCAGCCTCCCCCAGGACGGCCCAGCGCTGAGGACCCAGCCTCCCCCAGGACGGCCCAGCGCTGAGGACCCCAGCCTCCTCCAGGACGGCCCTGCGCTGAGGACCCCAGCCTCCCCCAGGACGGCCCAGCGCTGAGGACCCCCGCCTCCCCCAGGACGGCCCAGCGCTGAGGACCCCAGCCTCCCCCAGGACGGCCCAGCGCTGAGGACCCCAGCCTCCCCCAGGACGGCCCTGCGCTGAGGACCCCAGCCTCCCCCAGGACGGCCCTGCGCTGAGGACCCCAGCCTCCCCCAGGACGGCCCTGCGCTGAGGACCCCAGCCTCCCCCAGGACGGCCCTGCGCTGAGGACCCCAGCCTCCCCCAGGACGGCCCTGCGCTGAGGACCCCAGCCTCCCCCAGGACGGCCCTGCGCTGAGGACCCCAGCCTCCCCCAGGAGGGCCCTGGCGCTGAGGACCCCGCCTCCCCCAGGACGGCCCTGCGCTGAGGACCCCAGCCTCCCCCAGGACGGCCCTGCGCTGAGGACCCCGCCTCCCCCAGGACGGCCCTGCGCTGAGGACCCCAGCCTCCCCCAGGACGGCCCTGCGCTGAGGACCCCAGCCTCCCCCAGGACGGCCCTGCGCTGCGGACCCCAGCCTCCCCCAGGACGGCCCTGCGCTGCGGACCCAGCCTCCCTCAGGACGGCCCTGCGCTGCGGACCCCAGCCTCCCCCAGGACGGCCCTGCGCTGAGGACCCCAGCCTCCCCCAGGACGGCCCTGCGCTGAGGACCCCAGCCTCCCCCAGGACGGCCCTGCGCTGAGGACCCCAGCCTCCCCCAGGACGGCCCTGCGCTGAGGACCCAGCCTCCCCCAGGACGGCCCTGCGCTGAGGACCCCAGCCTCCCCCAGGACGGCCCTGCGCTGCGGACCCAGCCTCCCCCAGGACGGCCCTGCGCTGAGGACCCCAGCCTCCCCCAGGACGGCCCTGCGCTGCAAACAGCTCTGGGCCCTGCGGACCCAGCTCGGGCTGCCTGGTCTCTGGGCTCTGGCAGCTGGAAACCGGCCACTGGCCCTGCGGTCAGCTAGAACGAGTCTGTTCCCCAGCAGCCCAGCAAAGCAGAGCAAAGCTGTGCACTCAGCAGACCCAGTGGGGGGCCGCCTGCTTCCCAAGGCCAGCGCCAGGAGCGCTGTTCGGGGTTCAGGGGGAGGGCCTGGAGGGTGAGAGACAGAGACGACTGTGCCGTTGAAACAGAAAGTAGGGCAGTGGCCTCCCTTTGGCCTGATGTGAAATTCAAGTTCTTTCTTCTGGCTGGAAGGCCCTAGGCCTGCGGCGGGCCCTCCCCTCCCCCACCCACTGTAAGTCCCAGCACCACCCCGCCCCCATCTCTGCGCTCCAACTGGCTGAGCCTTTGTTTTACCTGGAACACGCCCAGCTGATCCCTAACTTGGAACCCCCCATCCCTGTCAGCTCTTGGGCAGCTCCTACAAACATCAGCTCAAATGCCAACCCCATCTTCTGTCTTCTCAGGCACTTGTGCCCCAAATCTACCACATTCTCTCTTTCATTCTCTTCACACTATTTGCCCTTTTCTGTTCATTTACATGCGCCCTCTAGGATGTCCTAGCAGATGCCCTGTCTATGTCTCCCTAGCATCTAGAACAACCCAACTTGTAGGAGACGTTCAAAGAACCAGCAAACAGCCCTGGCCTGTTGGGTTGGAGCGTCGACCTGCGGACCAGAGAGACCCGGGTTCAGTCCCCACTAAGGGCACGTACCTCCGTTGCAGTTTGTCCCTGGCCCTGGTTGGGGTCATGTGGGTGGCAGCCACTCGATGTGTCCCTCTCACATCGATGTTTCTCTCTCTCTCTTCCCCCTCTCTCCCTCCTGCTCTATCTGAAGATAAATGCAAAAATGTCCTCGGGGGTGAGGACTAAAAAAAAAAAAAAAGCTAGCAAACAGAGGTGACAGATGTGGTGTGACCTGCCTGGGTCGTGCGCTCCCTGCTGCTGGAGACATTCTGGACAAGCTTCCTGCACCGGGCAGGCCTAGGACAGAGGACGTCCTCAGTCCTCTTCACCCAAAGGGGCCTGGTACTGCACACGACGCCACGGGGCCCCGCACCTGGTACAGACGCCCCCGTGGCCGTCCCCTCCAGAGTACAGACCGAGAAGGACTTTGCCTAGAGGACTAAACCGCTCAGTAGGTCCCATCTTTATTCATTGATTCTTGTGATTTTATTTTTGTGTGGAGAATAAATACCTCAGCATAATATTTTTCCACCTACAGCAGAATTCCTGGGTGCTTTGTTTAAAATTTGGATCCTGGGGTGTCCCGGTCCCATTAAGTCAGAATCTCTGAGGGTGAGGCTCACGGATCAGGATTTGATCAAGCATCCAGGAGATCCTTATGCATCCTAGAACTGGGGGACCACTGTCTCCAGCTCTTCGGTCCCTGCGGAACGACGAGGAGCCTGTACCCCGTCACCCGGGGATGAGCAGCAGAGCCCCACCCGATGGCCCTGACCTAACTGAGGTTCTGAATGGACGGAGAGAAAGCAAGACTGTCCCTACTCAGAGCCAGGGCTTCCAGCGGGACCGGCTGCTCCTTTGCTGTGCAGCCTGTATCAAAAGGAGCACCCACAGGGGCGCACTGCGAAAGGGTGTGCGAGTCACACCACGTTCATGATCCTCCGCACGTTACGGAACTGTTCACTGCAGGAAAGCTGAGGGACAAAGCTCATCTCCTGCACGGCACGTAACATTTTACAAAAGGAAAAGGAAAAGACCTTCTGCGGTCTGTCTTTGCAGGCTCCCCCCCCTGGCCCCCTTGACTGACTTGCCCGCACACCTGCCCCAAGGGCACCTCTGAGGTGCGGTTCCTCCATAGCCCCTGAACAGTGCGGGCACTAAGCCAGGCTGTCCATCTTCTGTGATTTCTGGCGTGGCAGAGGTGGGCACTGAATTGGAAACTGTCTTGCCCAAGACAGAGACCTTTGCATATGCCTACTTTCTTAAGTGCCTCGGAATGAGAATATGGGTCTCACGTTTACAGGTGCCCAGCCACCGAGTCGCTGTGCCGCGGGGTCTCGGTGCAGCAGTGCCCGCTCCAGCCATGACTCTCAGAACCGCTGAGCTGGTGTCCTGGTTCACTCCCAGACCCTGACACGTCTGCTTGCTCCCGCCAGGACTGCTAACCAGACGGCTGGATGGGGGTGGGGAGGAGCCCACCTGAGTGCCGTCACAGCAGAGCAGGGCTTGCCCGGGAACACTGTCAGGTCCTCACTGTCACGGCCACTGCAGCAGCCTCTGAGTGGAGTCTTAAAGAGAGCTGCGAAATCCCAGGCCTTGCTGCAAACGGTCTACCTGGTGGTCTAGAGTGTGCCCCTGACCCCAAAGAGACCACCTCCTGGGTCTGCAAAGTACAGCTCTTCGGACAGCTGAGAAACACGCACAGCTCCTCATTAGGAAAAGAAACATTCCCTCTGCCAGAGCTCACTGAGCAGGCTGCGAGTTTGGGGTACGGTTGACACGCCTGTTGGGGAGTTTGAGGTACCCAGGTGCATGTGAGGTGGAGGAAACCACTTGACACTCGGGAGGACACCGGACTATCAAACAAAATCAAAACACGCCGAGAGGTCACGAGAACGGTTATTTCCTTTAATAATGCGAAGGTGTAAACTTCATAAAGGCCTCGCTGATTATCTACACAGCAATGTCAGCATCCTCATTAGTAGAAAAACGTGATCCGAACCAGCCACACGCAGATTCCCGAAGTGAGCAGACACCCTGCGGTGGAGGGGAGGCTGGGCGGCAGGGGCGCAGGAGGGCGCGGGGGGCTGGGCAGCGCTCACTCCTGCAGGCCTCTCCGGGCCACTGTCCTAGGGGTTCCCGGGGGGCTGGGGCTGCAGCCGTGGCGGAGAACTGTGTCCCCGGGGAGTGGTGTCCTCAGGCATCCTACAAACCCTGGGCCTGTCTGAACGTGGCCAGTGCGAGGAGCCCACAGCTGCTTCAGCTCAGGCCGGCCTGCCCTGGGAAGGGCCGAGGGCACAGGGTGGTCAGGCCTCCCCTCCCTTTGGCTAGATCGCAGGAGTCCCTGAAGAAGCACTGACACTGCGTCACGGGCGGGTGGGACTGGGACTTGGGTGGGGCCGGCTACCTCCTAAGGTGGGTGCCCCTGGATGACTTCTGCCCTAGATGACATCAAGAGTATACTGGGGGCCAGGAGGACAGTGATGGGTCACCTGTGTGATGACTGATCTCTCTCCCTTACCCTCCCTACAGCTCTTGCTAACCGACCCGGGATTCCCACCTCCGGCCTGGAGGCGCCACCTGCCTGTCCTCAATGCTCGGCTCGGCCACGAGAGCCATGCCGCTCCTGCTGCCCGGGGGGGGGGGGGGGGCTGCCAGGAACCCCCGCCTGGGCTGTCTGCACCCGAGCCTCGAAACTGAGTGCTCCACCCTGAACACCATGGGATCACGTGGAACCCTCAGGGAAGGCTAGTCTTTCAACATTAAAAAACAACAATGGAACTAAAACGTAAAGAGACCCAAAAAGAACAAACATCAGACTTCTGTGGAGATGCTCAGAGATGAGTATGTAGAATGAGAGGTGACCACACGGAGGGAGTTCTATTCGGGAGAAGCTCCATCCCCAGCACAGACTGATGTTACTCAGCAGGACTCACCCCGAGTCTCTGTGGGACTTTCCCCAACACCCCACTTCCTCTCCGGGCTCTGGGGAGGAATCCCCCCACTGCAGGGAGGAGCAGCTGGCTTCACCAGTTTTAAAAATGTCACTAAAGCCACTGACCAGTCAGGGGCTTGGTGCACTGGGGAGTATGGCAGGCTGACGGTGTCCCACGAATCAGCGCCCTCCCTTCCGCCTGAGCGTGTGTGGGGAGCGTGTCCAGTTCATGCCTGGCTCACAGTGGACGCTTCCACCCCGGGGGACTGACTGACGCCGTATCGGGGAGCACACCCCCCGCCACGAGGCTCTGTGCTGAGCGGGGCTGTGCGGCAGGCCTCAGCCCGCCTGGGAGATGGCAGGTGCCGGGCACTGAAGGGTGGCTGCTCCCAGAGCTAGCACGGACGCTGGTTATAACACGGGGACCTCAGCGCCTCCCAGCGTGTGCGATCAGCCCCTAAGTGCTCAACAAATCCAGCTTCTTCTGCTGCACAGGCAGCAGGGTGACTCAATTTGCCATCATGTCATTGAATCTCAGGTGAATCACAGTGGTCCGGCTCCCTTACCACGGGCACTGAAATGCAAGCAAAGCCAACTATGGGGGCGGAGGGGGCGCATGGGGTTAGAATGGGGGCCACGTGGTGATTTTAACAAGCTGATGCAAGCTTGAGGGCTACTCAGAAATCTGCTACATCGAGTTCAGGGGAGAACAAATGCAATGAGCAGCAGAGGGGCAGACATGTCTCTGTGAACCTAGCATGATGCTGTTTAAAGAGAAGAGCTCCCAAATATTTTATACCACCACTGAGCGGGGGGCCTTAGGAAGTGGCGCAAAAATATACGAGGTGACAAAACGTCTGGAGGTCCGGCTTTCTCCACGGCCAAACCTTCCTCTTGCAGGTGGAGTGCGGGCGCCGTGGCCGTTCTTCCGAGGGGCACTGATCATTCTCATGGGAACGGGGCTTTTAAGCAAATGTAATTTTTTTTGCGTTCTCAAGTGCCTAACAGAGCAAAAGGAGAGTCACTGCAGAGAAAAGCAATGAGACAAAGGTGTAGGACGCAGAGGAGCCTCCCAGCGTCGCTGTGCGTGCCAAGCAATGGGTCCCCAGACAGAATGCGGTTGTTTGAAAACAAAGGTGGCAGTGGGGGTGTCCCGGTGACGTCCGAGGTGATATGGGTGACGACAGACACAGGGAGGGGGAGGGGAGGAGAAAAGAGAAGGTAGAGACAGAAACAGAGAAAAAAATAGATAAAAAGAAAAAAATTAGGTCAAATACAGAAAACGCAAGAATCAAAGGTTAATTCAACTTTAGTCAGTTAACCGGACGAAGGTCAGAGAAGAGGTCAGTGCAGGTTATCACCGTCCGGCCAGTCGAAGCTCAGCGAGGCCAGAAGCAGCACAGCGGGGTGAGTTCAGGGTTAGGGGTCAGCGAGCAGATGAAATTAAAGTGAGAGAACAGAAGCCTCCATAGTAAACACAGAGCTGGGTTAGGAGAGGGTTACCTCCCACTAAGGTGAGTCTCTTGGGTGCAGCCCCTGAGCCTCCCGCTGGCCTTCCCCGGCTGTGTGCCCAGGGGGATGCATTTCTTCGCTGCGGTACGTGCCACAAGCTGGGCAGAAGGACGGGGCCGCCTTTCCAACCACACAGTGCTTCTCTCTACTGCACGATCCCCCTACCCACAGGGCTGGCAAAGAGAACCTGGCTCTGCGCCCCTCACCTCCTACACCCTGCTGACCACAAATTCCACCATGAACGTAGGTCTAGGAAAACTCAGGGGTTTATTCTCAGGCACAACTGCAACGTCTGGGTAAGTCCACGCCAGCGCAGGGCCACCTCCTCGGAGACCCGTGTGGGCAGGCCCCAGAGTGTGGTCAGCAGCCCCCCGTGCTCACTGCGTGGATGGGGCTCCTGGACAATTAACAAGACAGACTCGGGCATCCCTAGTGGGCAGGACCCCGGAGGACAAGGTCTTCCCGGAACGTCTGATCCTGACACACCCTGCCCCCACCTCTCCAACCCTGGAAGCTACTGCTGCAGGCCGAACCCAGGCCACCTGTCCCTGTGGTCTCACTCCTGGACAAAGGCCATCAGGAAGCTGTCTCGCTGCAGAGGAGTTACTCCAGCCTCCCCCTCTCTGAGCTCCTCAGTGTCCCACAAAGGCCAAGCAGATCTGGACAGTCACACCAGATCGTCAACTTCAAGAAAAAAACTGACCAAAGAATGTGAAGAAAGAAGGCGCCGAGGATGGCAGGCCGCCTCCACTCGGGCACCTATTAGGCAATAGTGAGGACATTTTTGCAGCTGTACCCAGGTGCTGTGCCTTTGACACTGGCTGTTCGCCCAATGCCTGTGAGACATCCTTCACCCAGCTGGTGCTAAGGGGTCTCCTTGGCAACACGAGAGGGTGGGACCCATTGGCGCCTCTGATCTACGGTGCAGGACCCGCCTGCCAGCTCCTGGGGCCCCACACGTCCGTCAGGCTCACACATCCGTGCACAACGACACCCTGATGTCACTGCGTCGCTGTTTGCATAGCCCCTCGCATACGTACAGCCTGCGGCAGGCAGCCCACTTCCTCTGGCCTCTTCCACTGGAGGAGATACTGTGACCGCCTGGCCGAGAGCCAGGGCAGCACTACACACAGGACAGGTGTGGCAGGGGCCAGACCGCGACCCCGGGGCATCGGGACGTCTTGCTGCCATACTGGAGCATGGCAGAGGGCATGGCCCTGCAGCTGTGCGCCCACCTCTCCTGCCTGCGGATGGCATCTGTCTGCTCTGAGGGATTTGGTCCATGAGGGGACTGGCCGTCAGCGGCCAGGGAGCTGGGCCAAAAGCAGAACTCTCACTTTATTCCCACACTCGAATCGGTCCTGCATCCCGAGAGACGGACCTGCATCTCCTAGAATGGCTCCCCCATGATCTCCAGCAGACTGGACTGTCCTTCATGGGTGGGCTTTTCCAGCGTCTACTTTCTCCACTTGTGCTGTTTCAAGTGGCTCAGTTTAATCAGTTGCGAAGCCCTTGGCAGATAGGGTTTCCTACTAACTAGGCACCATGTCTTCCTTCTCTTGGGGTCCCCAAAGAGAAGAGCTCTGGACCATGGTTGTGCAGGTAAGCAAGCATCGGATAGAAAGCACTTAAGAACACTTATGTGGTCCTTGTATGAAATGATAATGGCAGATAAGGTCTCGCAAGGGAACCTTACTCAGTCAGCCTCCACAGCTCAGCAGGAGCTGGAGTTTCCCATCTGAGGGGTCCCCAGGACTGGCTTAGCATCAGCCCTTCCAGGCCAAATGACACCGTGCCTTTGCCCAGGATGCGTGGCCAAGCCTTCCTGCGAGTCCAGGACATCTCAACCCCCTGCACAGAGAGGCACAACGCAGACCTCGGCTTTGCATGGGCACCGATCATGAGGATGGCTGTAAGCAAGCGGCTGTCAGGGCTGTTCAGGTGCATTAGGAGGTGCAGCGCTTGTGCATTAATCCAAAGCGGGGGACTCACAGACAGCAGAGGTGCGCATACCTGGGATGGCTGTGGGCTGGGCCGAGGTCCTGAACACAAAACGAGCCGCCTTGGACTTCCCCTGCTGGTTCTCAGCCACCACGTAGACCTCGTACTCCGCGTTCCAGTCCAGAGACTTGAGCATGATGTGGTCGCTGCCCGACGGGAGCCTGATCTCTGGTTTCCACTCGGAGGAGAGCTTCTGGGGGAGACCGGCAGGAAGGACACAAGACACCAGGGAGCTTTAGACGGAAACACTGGTAAGACCAGCTAGCAGGAAGAACTTAAGGGAGTCAATGACTATTGGTGCAAAATAATAAAAATAAAAACCAATGATAGGACAAGAAGTGTATTCTTTACCAGCCTGAAAACCACTAAGGATTACACAGGTCATGTTTGCAAATACAGTGGCAGATGCTAGGGTGACGTGGGGCCAACCCATCAAGGTCCCATCACCTTCAGGTGTGCAGAACTCCAGCACCAGCCCTGTGCACCCCACAACGTCCCATCTCCTTCAGGTGTGCAGAACTCCAACACCAGCCCTGTGCACCCCACAACGTCCCATCTCCTTCAGGCATGCAAAATCCAGCACCAGCCCTGTGCACCCCACAACGTCCCATCACCTTCAGGCGTGCAGAACTCCAGCACCAGCCCTGTGCACCCCACAACGTCCCATCTCCTTCAGGCGTGCAAAACTCCAGCACCAGCCCTGTGCACCCCACAACGTCCCATCACCTTCAGGCGTGCAGAACTCCAGCACCAGCCCTGTGCACCCCACAACGTCCCATCACCTTCAGGCGTGCAGAACTCCAGCACCAGCCCTGTGCACCCCACAACGTCCCATCGCCTTCAGGTGTGCAGAACTCCAGCACCAGCCCTGTGCACCCCACAACATCCCATCACCTTCAGGCATGCAAAATCCAGCACCAGCCCTGTGCACCCCACAACATCCCATCACCTTCAGGCGTGCAGAACTCCAGCACCAGCCCTGTGCACCCCACAACATCCCATCGCCTTCAGGCATGCAAAATCCAGCACCAGCCCTGTGCACCCCACAACATCCCATCACCTTCAGGCGTGCAGAACTCCAGCACCAGCCCTGTGCACCCCAAAACATCCCATCGCCTTCAGGCATGCAAAATCCAGCACCAGCCCTGTGCACCCCACAACATCCCATCACCTTCAGGCGTGCAGAACTCCAGCACCAGCCCTGTGCACCCCAAAACATCCCATCACCTTCAGGCATGCAGAACTCCAGCACCAGCCCTGTGCACCCCACAACGTCCCATCTCCTTCAGGCATGCAGAACTCCAGCACCAGCCCTGTGCACCCCACAACGTCCCATCACCTTCAGGCATGCAGAACTCCAGCACCAGCCCTGTGCACCCCACAATGTCCCATCGCCTTCAGGCGTGCAGAACTCCAGCACCAGCCCTGTGCACCCCACAACGTCCCATCGCCTTCAGGTGTGCAGAACTCCAGCACCAGCCCTGTGCACCCCACAACGTCCCATCGCCTTCAGGTGTGCAGAACTCCAGCACCAGCCCTGTGCACCCCACAACATCCCATCGCCTTCAGGCGTGCAGAACTCCAGCACCAGCCCTGTGCACCCCACAACGTCCCATCTCCTTCAGGCGTGCAGAACTCCAGCACCAGCCCTGTGCACCCCACAATGTCCCATCGCCTTCAGGCGTGCAGAACTCCAGCACCAGCCCTGTGCACCCCACAATGTCCCATCGCCTTCAGGCGTGCAGAACTCCAGCACCAGCCCTGTGCACCCCACAATGTCCCATCGCCTTCAGGCGTGCAGAACTCCAGCACCAGCCCTGTGCACCCCACAACGTCCCATCGCCTTCAGGCGTGCAGAACTCCAGCACCAGCCCTGCGCACCCCACACTACGCTCTGGAATGCTGGGCACATGTACACAAGCACGTCCTAGAAAACTAAGAAAGCGAAACTATTGCTTGTCCGAGTTCAGAATGTTGCTCCCACTCAGGTGTGTGACCCACCTCCCTGACACAGAAACACTGCATAGACCTCAGTTTTATTAAAAATAAAAACTACCACCTGGCTGGTGTGGCTCAGTGGATTGAACATCCTCCCATGGACTGAGAGGTCCCGGTTCGATTCCCAGTCAGGACACATGCCCAGGTTGTGGGCTCAACCCCCAGTAGGGGGCATGCAGGAGGCGGCCAATTGATGTTTCTCTCTCATTCATGTTTCCATCTTTCTCTCCCTTCCTCTCCCTCTAAAAAATTAATAAAAACATTTTGGAAAAAATTATAAAATAATAAAAAGAAAAACTACCATTTATTGAGCACCTTTTATGTCTAGGCACTGGCCCAAAGGCCTTCACTGTGTCCCAAGGGCGAGCCTGCAAGGGTTTGTCAGCCCTTAGTAACCCTCCTGGCAGGCAGCCTTGGTCGGGGTCAGCACGTCTGGGTCCAAGGCCGTGACCTGTCCTTTTCCTAGCAGGGACTCAGCACACCTCTGCTGCTGAACTGGATGCTGCTGTCCCAGGCAGTGCAACTCGACCTCTACAGCTGCCGCTGGAGGTGTGTCAGGTCTGGCTGCGGGGCACCCAGAGCGCCCACGCGGAAGGCACAGTCGCTTCGCGGAGCCCAGCACAGGGCAGTTTGCAGCGAGAGCTACAGGTGCCCCCTTTCCTCACCAAATACTCTGTCCAGCTCCACTCATTCACCAGAGTTGGTTCAGAGTGCGAGTTTATCTCGCCGTCGGGAGGTGACCGTGTCCCTAGCGCCACAAGGAGGCGGCAGAATTCCTGGGAAGTCCTCAGTGGTTTCAGTGGTCGCGCAGCCTGCCTCTCACAGTCCTGGACAGGCCTGGGCTGGGCACGCGACAAGGTCTGACAAATGCTGACTACATGACAAACTGCTCCCCAAAGGCCGGGCACACTCTGGTGTCACCTAGAAGGCGGTGTGGCCCGTGGCTGGGGCTGGAGGAAGAGCTATCGCTCAGCAAAGCCAGCTTTCCAGGCAAAATGATCTCAGCCAAGACCTGCCCTTGGGAAGGGGCACAGCCACGGCCCTGGGCGCGCCGCAGGGCACTGGCTTCCTGAGCGACAGCAGGGAGTTAGCACAGAGCACCCTGGGCTCCCTCTTCATGGACAGCAAAGGGATTCAGCTGTCTTTCCCCGTATTTCTCCGAGAAGCTTCTTCCCTTGGCAAACGTCATTGCAGAAGAGACAACCAGAACAGAAAGCAACCGTTACGTCGTATAATAAACACACGTCGCTACATCATACCAGCATTCAGCAAACATTAGTTTTTGAAGTAGAAGAGAGGGGAGGGTCAAGGTTGTTGAAATCCAACAATCTCGGTGTTTCGCCCAGTTGTCTTTCCAACTCAGACCTGCCTGGCGCAGCCACCGGGACTCTCAGGGACACTGGCACCTGAGGTGGCCTCTGTTGGGAGGCATTTCCCGCCCTGGCCCGCATTTTGGCAGTAATTACTGTATTTACCACGTTTGGAAGTTTCCAAGCGTCAGTCACATTTCAGGTTCTTTGCATATATTATAACTAATCTTTGTAACAAGCTGCTAAGCTATTTTGTTCCCATTTTACAAGAGGAGGATGGGGTGATGTGTTTGGGTCACGTGCTGGTAAGCTGGAACTGGAGCCCACAGGGTCGGGGCCACACCAGCGTAACAACAGCCAGAGGCGTCCCCCTCCCCTGTCCGCTCCGGGGGGATGCGGGGGCGTCTGCCCCGTCCTGGCTTCTACTCCGGAGCGAGGAGCCCCTCCTGCAGCGCGGCCGTGGGCTCGGCACTGCACCGGCTGTCTGTCAGCCTAAGAGGTAAGGACTCATTTCTCGCCCGCAGGGCTGGTCAGAAGGCAGGCGGGGAGGAAGAAGCCCACTTCTGGGGAAAGCCTTTCTCGGGGGCTATTTGAACAAGACCACTGCTCCGGTTCATTATTTCCTACTGGTGAGAAACCCCAGCGAGAGCCTGTTCTCAGAGCGCAGACGCGGTCTGTCTCTCAGCGACAGGGTGTGGGTGGCAATGGCAGGTGTCAGTCTGAACCCAGGAAAGGGAGAGTCTCACTTGGGGGCTGGGATGAGAGCTGTGGGACGGGAATCCGGGACGGGAGCTGAGCCGCCTGGAGGAAAGGCTCAGGGCCAGGCGCCCCGCGAGCAGGATTCGGAGGCGCGGGCGGGTGAGGGCTGGGAGAAGCCGCCGGTCTCGCAGGCCACACAGGCTGGGCGCCAACCCTGGCACGTAGGACTGACACGCCCTCATCTCCTCGGCATGGGGCAGTCACCCTAAAACCTACTCCGCAGGTTTCCCGTGGACAGAAAACGTGTGCAGTCCCAGCACCTCGCCACGAGGTAGCAGCGATCCAATAGCAAACAGTGCTGGGAAGGGCACAACACTGAACAAAAGTCCAAGAAGCAGAAACATCAATCCTGGTACAAGTGTTACCACAGTCATGCTGGAGGTTTTAAATGGTCCTGTTGTGGACATGAACTAATGGCTGTAGGTCAGTCTTGAGATTTAAAACCCTGACCAGGGCCCAAGACACAGAGGGACTCTGTCCAGCCCCACCAGGCCCGGGCTTTGCGTGTTGTGGCCCCAGCAGGGGGGTGTCGGGGGTGACCCCTGGGGAAGGACTCACCGTGCGGTACTTGACCAGGTAGTGTCTGATGGGGGAGCCGCCGTCATCCTGCTTGATCAGATTCACTTTGATGGAGTTGCCGTCCTCTCCCATCTGGCCTTCGAGCTTAGGCGCGCTGGGTTCCCCTGAAACGGAGGGCATCAGCATGACATCCCCCCCCCCGAAAATCCAGTCCATCAGAAAGGCATGGAGTAAGGGCTGGGGCTGGACGCGTTTGCTTTCTCAGAAATCCAAGTGGTTAGAAAGCAGTGAGTATACAACTCTGGACTCCGATTAGATGCCTCAGACTTGGCCCAAACTTAGCACCTTTTGGGAATGTTCCGGGAGACGCCCTCGGTGTAGGTGCAGCCTCTTACCATTCTGAAAACAGGCCTTTTCCCCGTCTCGCACTGGTCTCGCATTTTCTTTTAGCTGCTCTGCTCTTATAACCAAAGATTTAACTTTTATAACCTGGTATTTTGAGAACTAGCCTGAAATATGGGAAGGTGGAAGCATTTACGGAGAAAGCGTACATGCACACAGTAAAACTCCTTGGACAGCTAAGGACCCAGCCCTTCCCCAATTTTATTACTTAGATTCATGAAAAATCATTTAAGTTTCCGGCTGTGATTAAATAAAGCCAGGTGGCCATCAGCAAGTCTCCTGTCAGTGTCCTGCATATATGGCTCAACTGTTTGAGAGATACTCCTCGACCTTGTAGCCAAGTGACCATCACAACAGTCCTCGTCCCTGTGAGGAGAGCGAGAACCGTGAGCTCAGCAGTCTCGGCAGGAAGGGGTCCCTGTCTGTCTTCACCTGCGGCTCGCGCTCAGCGGGCAGAACCCCGAACCCACGGCTGGGCGGGGGGATGTGACCGGCGCTGATTTACTTTACGAGACGCTACTCCATTAGTATATGCTGAAGCAACGGGGTGAGAGAGTGTCTGCCGTGAAAGGTAAAATGAAGACTGAGCACACACGGGAATTCTGCGTGACACATGGGAGTGGATGTCACGGCCTCGCGAGAACGTGTGGGAGCCGAGAAAACAGTGACCTGCGTGGGCTGTCCTGGCTTGTCCTCTGGACCGTGAATGTGTGACGAGAGCCAGGAAAGGCTTGTCATCAGGGTCTGGACCTAATCTTCCCGAAGTATACCTTTGGCCACTTGTGAGAAGGCTGCTGGCAAGGCCAGTCCAGCCCCCTGTCCTCGGTCAGCTACTCTGGGCCCCTGGAAACGGCCGTGTCCGCTGCTCCTTTAAGACAGAGGGAGCAGGGAGAAGCGGAGAGCCCTGGCCAGCCAGCCGGCAGTGCACACGCCCCAGCAGTGCACACGCCCCGGCAGTGCACACGCCGGGGGCTGGCCAGAAACGCACTTATTCACCAGGCCCCCCGGTGAGTGCACACTCCAGCGCGAGCTGTTGTGGCCACGGGCCCCAGAAACGCTGCCCCGCGAGGGTGCCGAACCTCAGGGCCTGGCCATCAAGTGTTTAGGAAGAGCTGGGCTTGTTATTTGCTTGTTTTCTCCAACCAGTAATGAAGGAAAAAGGGAAACCGGAATATAAAGACAAAGGGGCCTCGGGCGGAGGCTTGCCCTGTTTTTGTCTCACTGTGTAGCCACAGGTCCCAATCACACTTAGAAACTTCGTTGCGGGGACATCAAGGCACGCAGGCTCCTCACGCGCCCCTGGCCTGTCCTAAGCTTAGGCCGCAGTCCAGTGGGTGTGGCATCACCACAGTTCTCCAGCACTGAGACTCCAGGGTAGACCGGTCTGTGTCCCGCACCCGTGCTGATGTAGAACTTAAACACCCTGTTCTCTGACCGAACTGGGTGACCCACTCACCCCGGTTAGCCTGGGACAGTCTTCCACTCCAGAGAGACCGTCAGACCCAGGCAACCCGGGGTGGTGCCCTGGGACTGAATGGAGGTGGACACAGGTCACTGCAACTCTCTGTACCCAGAACTGCAACACGGACCCTGTGCCAAGTGGCCTGTTTGCCCTGAGAAGGAGGCAGGGCGGTGGCCGCTGGGGCCCGTCCAGCACACCCACCAGGCAAGGACCCAGCCCTTCCCCAAGGTCCCCTTGGAAGGGAAACAAAGGTGAAATTATTGTTATTTCCTCTCGGTTTTGAGCAGTGTGGGCTCCGAAGGCTGAACTGACCCAGCCACACAGCACTCTGCTTCGGGCACCTGCGCAGCAGAGGAGCCTTCTCGGGCGCCTGCGGAGGAAGGTCCCTCTAACGGGACGCTCAGGATGCCACGTGCAGCGCAGGGCTCCGCCGCCTTGGACGGGTCACTGCCTCGGTCTCCACGTTTGCAAAGTGCAAGCGCAGGAGCACACGGTCTCCCTGTGACACCCTGGAGACACCACCCTGACCGGCTCCAAGATCACTGGCTAGTTCATGACTGTACGAGAGCACAAAACATAAGCTGCTCATCCACTTTTAGGAAATGCACTCCAAATTCAACGATTCTGTATTACTAAGGCAAAGGGCTGTCCTTGAAACTTTTTAAAAAAGTTATCTCAAAGAAGACTTATCTGTGAAAAGAGACGTGAAGTCTCTTATGAATAAAAATCTCACCAAGGAATCCCTGCAGGATGAAGGTGCTCTCCTATCTTTGAATCTGTTTCAGAAAAAATATCATTGGAACCAGAGAGAAACCACTGAACTATACCAAGTTAGACTACGGTGTAAGGTCTACCAAAGTGAGAACACTATCACGTGCGATCATCTTATCTGAGTGACAGCCATATTACTCTGGTATGTGTGGACTGCTTTTTCCTAGAATGTAGAGCATTTTACTTCATATAATATTCGGGTGTGTCATTTAGAGTGCGTTAAATGAGCTGAGTACCAGTGGGCTATTAGGTACTGGAGTTTCAGAGGTGAATAACACAGAGTTTTGTTGGCCAAAGGAAAAAGCTGAGTTATAATCAATTAAAAGAAAGAGCTGGGGCCTGTGTGCAGAAACATAACCATCCCTGTGAGAGATTTCTAAGACAAGTGCATATTCAACTAACATCACAGGGACTCTGACCAACTTGGTGGCTGTGTAACTTATCATTAACACATCAAGATGTGGAAGGAGCAATATTTGTTTAACCAGTTGTTCTATGCATCTTCCAGTGTTTACTGGCAGCCATTTTTTCGAAGATTAGATAAGAAGCAAAGGAAATAATTCCTGAGCTCTCTGCAAAAACAAGTCCCCAGTGCCTGCTGAGGGCGGGCGGGGCTGGGGCTGAAGGAGGGGCCCTGGTGTTCAGGCTCGCTGCTTTAGAGAACACATTAGCGGAGAAAATTATTCAGAGGGTCCCAACGTGCACTCTGTTCCGAGATGGCTGCTCTGATTGAAATCATTATGGGTAATTTTGCAAAACCGGTGTTGTAATTATTTGTAAATGGTTTGCAGTTTGGCAGCCAGGTTGCTCCAAGAAAACCCCTGGTGTTAATTACACCCTCTGAATTTAGCTTCAGCCATGAGTCATATTTTCCCCCCAAGTATTTTCTGTAAGGACTCAAACAGCAGTACCTTCAAAATAAATCTTGCCAGTAACAAATATAAAACATGGAGCAGTTCTGGTATTTTCTAGCAGAATGTGAACCACGTATGCAAGGAGAAAAGAATGGACCCTAGAGGCCACCTAGAGCCAGAAATATACATGTAGGCCCTACGGATTCCCCTTAGAAACCCTAATTGAAATGTGTATTTCTGACCGTGCAGACTGTGGGCTCTTCTTTGTAATTATTGTGCTATTGTGCCCTAATCGGAGTCGGCTTCACGTCCTTCCCGGCAGCGTTCGGACAGCGTTTGTGAATTTCAGAAGCACCGTATACTGCTTCCTACTCACGAAAGCCCAGCACCAGGAGTTGCATCTTCTGAATGAAAGGCTAAGGTGCATGAGGCACCCGAGAAGGATGGGCCAAGCTGGGACCTTCGCTCGCCCACTCTGCTGTCTCTCGCTCAGGAACCCCGTTCTGGACGCCTGGGAACAAACTCGTGACGGCGGAGCGGGGCCGCATCACAGTCTTTCTCTTTCGAGTCCGACAGGATTGACTGGCACGGAAGTGACCGTTCCTTCTGGTCAGCCTAACTGCGGCTCCCTTTGGTCGAATATTTCTTATAAGCAATTTGAAATGTGTGTAAGCCTTTCCATTGTTTTAAAAAGTCCAAAATGTATGATTTAGCTGTTTAGAGATGAAGCCTATTTGATTTTTTCAACTCAGGAATATTCACCAGTTACATCAAGAGGTTAGAAGTTTGGTCCTTCGGGGATCAGCAATTATATAAAGGACTCAGGACCGTTATTTGACCACTAACTCTCCTTCCCGAGACCAGCGCTTCACCCCAGATGCCAAACAAGAGAATCTAATGCCATCTGCGCTGCACACATTCTCGGACCCCCAACTCTCCCCGATGGCCCCTTTGACAACCCACCTAGCTATTCTTGGGGTGCTGAGGTGCTTTCTGACAGTCCCAAAGAGCAGACGACAGTGCACAGATGGGAATCAACTGTCTTGAGCACAGCTCCCCCAAATCAAGTCCTGGGAGTCACGGACCCTTGGCTGATAGCTCTCCTGACTGCTTTTCTTTCCATCGTGAAGGATCTGCCTGAGCCAGTGTGACCTGGTTCTTTGCCACCCCGCTCCCTGGCTCCAGAGAATGTTGGGGTGCAGAAGGACTGGGTGTGGCCACTGTCCAGCTTGTGCTTAGCTCTCTGCAGCCAAGCTCGGGGAGGCGGCTGGTTTTCTTGGGGAATCAGGAATGAGTGTGTTCTGGGGGGGTGGGGGTGGCAGCACAAACTACAAATTAACCACAAACGAACCCTGACAGACCGAACCACAAAACACCAGTTCCCTTCTCGTGGGTGTCATGAAAACACCAACAGATTAATTGATCAATTATCTTTGTTTCATCATCCTAAAATAAAATGTAGCCACGGAGGTGTGGCTGTGGTTATGGGGATGGTCCAGGCTGAGGAAGTTATGACGGAAAGAACTGCTGTCACCAACAGTTAACTGGGCTCCTCTTCCGAGACCACAGGGCGGGGTGGGGTGCACTCGCTCAGCACATCTCCTGGACATCAGAGTGCTCCCGGGAGAGGCTCACACGAGTGAACCCCGGGGACCCCACCACTGCCTGCCTTAGTCCCCCCGAGCTCTCTCTACCTGGGGGACCACCAGTGCAGGGATCTTAGGAACAAAGGCAGTTAGAGCAGGAGCCCTGGTGGGAAGTCTATGCTGACCTGCGAGACGGTGGCCATTCAGACACACAGCTGTAAAATAAAGGAGGGAGGGGAAGGGGTGGTTAGTGATGTTTCGATCTAAGAAGGAAGAGGGGTGTTAACGAGTTTAGTTCATCAGAATCAGCATGTCCTAGTGCGAGTTGGGGTCAGTAGCTAAATAAAAAAAAGATCGTTATGAACGGGTGGGGAGGGGTCCATGCTCCAACATGCAACACACGGACAGGGGCCGGGGTCACACACATGCTGGTGGGGGAGGGGTCCCATTTACAGATCTCTCAGCAGCTGACGGAGTTACAGGTGGAGGATCAGAAAGAGCCTTTAGCACACCGGGGGCGTGGGAGCCTGCCACGGCAAGCCCACTCCCGGCTCTCCGACGGGCTGTTTCCCCATCACGAACCCCACGTGCAGAGCTGTGCGGGGTCAGGAGCCGCGTGACTCTGGGCCTGGTGCTCAATGCCTGTCTTCACCTCCCTTCTAACGTAGTGCTGCTGTGCTCAGGAAACACGGGGATGGGAACCTAGGGTGCACCCCAGGCAGTTTGGGGGGGCATGGTGAACAGGGAACATTGGACTTCGACGGTTGGGTGTATAACCACCACCAGGAGAAAGACACCCTGTCACACACCTTCCTCGTTTAGGCCCAACTGAGCCTTGTCTCTCTCTGCAGTGTCTTTGCTCTGATCTCTCCATTCCCTTCGGTTTATTATTAAAGGCCATTTCCCGCTCGCTGCTCATCTGAACAGCAAGTCCGCCGCCTGTCCCCTGGCAACCGGAGGAGCGGGTCTGTCAGACGGGTGGTCTGACGAGGGGTGACCAGGCTTCGGAATGCTACAGGTTCTCAGCGAAGGTCGGAGCACTGGCCACATTTTCTTACCGACAGCTGAGACCGCCGCTAAGGTGTGTTTCTGGGGCAAATGCAGGAAACATCTTCAAACATTTCTTCCTTGCTTAAAACGCCAGAAAGAGGTCTCTCCTCAGAGCTATGAATTCGTTTCTGCCTTGTGAACACTGCGCTTTGTTTCATTTGAATTATAGCACTGCAGAGAAATGGCCAAACTTGTGCTTAAGCAAGAAATGACTGGGTTTCAACCCGGCATCTGCTCGCGCTTAAGATTTCAGGGGAACGTCCAGGCTTTGTCCCAGCACAGCAGCCTCTGAGCAGCCACCACAAGTCTGACGAGCCTGGTCCCCCCTTAGGGATGTGACAAAACCACAATATTTGGGGTGGGACTTGGAGTTAAGAAAATCTTCAGCTCCCCCCATTCTCTGCCCTAACTCACAGATTAGGATACTTTTTAAATCAGGTCAAAGGTATGATCAGATGTTTCTCTGCTTTGAAGACATTGCTACTTAATTTCATACAATGTCAGTATCAAACATCTTTTTGTAAATAAGGACAGCGCTGATCCAAGACCTCTTTGCAGGAGTCCGGATGTAAATGGGACCCAGTGGAGACACAGTGACCATGCCTAGAGAGCCAAAGTCTTCGGGGGGGGGGGTCAGTGTTGGGGGAGCAAGCAGGAACACACAGGCTCACACATGTGGGGAGCACGCAACGAAGGACAGACCGGGAGCAAAGAACATGCAAGACAAGCTGTTGATGGGTTTGTTCCTGTGGATGTCGCCCAATCAGCTTTCAGAGCAGCGAGGTCCACCAGGGACCCCTCGCATGCATGGGCACACGGGGCAGTTATTGGGGTTAGTTTTGCTTCTGTGATCAGTGCAGCCCGTGTGTGTCTCAGGTTGTGATTTGAAGTACAACTTTTCAGTGGGGAGAGAACAGAGTGCATCTGAGTCCCGGGGCAGGTTCGGAATGGTGCTTGCTTTTCCCGGGCAAGCTGTGAGCAGACGCCCTTCCTCTGTACTAGATATTTTCACAAGGTCGTGACAGTTGAAATAGTAACTAATTATTCTGTCAATGCTATGTACTTAATTAGGCTACAGTTGTATCTCCTTTGCTGCAATGGCCAATCATGTGCTTCCTGGTTACAGGGAGACCTGCTGTCGTGGTAACTGCCAAGTGACTTTTGTTTTGATTTTCCCCCCTGCCCGGAGAGGGTCACTCTTGAGAAGCGACACCTCAGCAATCACAGCCAAACTGCTCTAATGGAAGATTCTTATGTCTCTCATTTCAGAAAGTCCTCAATTTGCAGGAATTTAATGAAGCACTCTCATTGGTTTGGAGCAAATACAACCTTTGCAATTGTAGGGTTTCGCTGTTGTGAACAGAAACATTTTCACATTTTCATGGAAATACAACTCATTTTAGAGCAACTGTAGATTTTAGAATTACTGGATAGTTAAACAACAATGCTATGAAGCTAATTTACAAAACGGCTTTCTGGAAATAATTTTTATGAGCTGTCTGGTAAAAATTCAAGTTTGCAAACTGTGCTGTGGCCAAGTGGTTTTACCATAGATAGCAGTTTGCATGTGTAAATTTCTTCAAGCAAAGTATTAAACCGAAGGCTGTCCAGGTATCAAACTGTCAGCAATGATGCAAAGAAGGACCAGTTCTGCCTATGGACTGAAAACAGAGGAACGCTCCCAAAAGGCTGCGCTTAGGAAATCTGAGACAGGGACGTGAGCGGGCCCTTGGTGCCAGGCTGTGGTCCCAGATCTATTTCACTTATCAGAACAAAGAGTTTTACCTTCTGTTCACCAGCGTGGACGACATCATCAGCACCATGCAAGCCACATGACAAAGTCACATGATACGCACGCACATGATTGGTTGAAAGGAAAGTGGAGAAGGTCACATGGAAAATACAAAAAAATTAAAAACTGATGTAAACAATGGGCAGGGAGAAAAATCAACAACAAAATCACAGACTAAATAAAAGGAGAAATCAAATTAAATTAGCAGCATATATATAGGAAACATTGGGAGGACAGTCAAACCGCCCAGAAATAGGAGAATAAATAAATCATAAAGAGCATTTGGTTAACACCAATAAGCATTAGATTCAGCTGCAACACTGCATATTAATAACACATCGAGAAGCATGTAAACTGGTTTTAAAACAAGGAAGTGTTTCTGCCAGGACCCAGATGTCAGAGTCAATCCAGGAGACTGCTGAAGGAAAAGAAAAAGCAAGTTATTAGCACAGATTCCAGAAATGTCTCTGCATCCTTGGGAAACAAGGGCAGTGCAACATAACACGGGTCGTGAAGGGAAGTCTCATGAGGACGAGCTCTGTAAGAACAGGATATGACGTCACATCAAGAAGAGTTAGTTTGTGTTTCCTTCGGTGCAGTGAGGAGCGGGGCCTGGGCTGAGTGTCACTCGGTGAAGGCAGGACAGAGTAGGTGGCCCTGGGAACCTTTCCTCTCTTCCCTGCACGTCTACCCACATTGTCCCCATGAGACTGCAAGCTGAGTCACAGAAAGAGAGCCTGGTGCAGAAAGAGGACAGGTTTCCTTCTGCCGCTTGAGGCAATGGCTCTGTCAACAGATAACAACAGAAACCACACCCCTGACCCGAGGAGCTGAGAGCGTGACGTCAAACAGACGCTTGGCAGCTGTGGGTACAGTCATCCCCTCAGAACTGTGGCTGCACCAATCAGGCACACTGTGATGTTCCCAAGGAACAAAACTAGCTTTCTTGTTTGCATTTACCCACGTTCTTTGCTGTCCGATTTTGCATTGACATCCCAATTTGTGACTTAAATGTGACACGAAAGACCTTCTCCATCGAAAGGCATTCTGGGTTCCCACCTCCACTTTCACGGTCCAGGGGAAGTGTTGGTATGTCAACTGACGCTGAGAGAGAAGGGCCAGGAAGGGAGGTGGAGATACCCCTCTGCCCCAAGCACACCTCTGTTTAAAAGTGATTCGAGAGAAATGCTTGAACCAAGGTACATATTCCCTTGCCCCGTGAGCTGACATCGTGGCTTTCTGTCCTACACTGACCAGGTTATGGTACACTCACCACCGGTGCCCTGCCCTGCAGGAACTGTATACAGCTGGGAGGCTTATCCTTTGATTTTATTTAGGGTACCTTCATTTTTTCACAATTGTAATAGATCAAAACACACACACACACTAGCAAAAACAGGAGACACTATTCTCAACCCTACTGACTGACGGAAGATGGATCTTGCGCTGCGAGCTGCCGTTCACCTGTGCTCCACTTCGCCTCCCGGGGAGGAACACTGTCATGCTGAATGCAGGCTGCAGCCCAGCTGTGACTGTCTCTCCTTTACCTCACTATCCACTGGGACCTAAATTTGGGTCAGTAGTCAAGTGGTTCAAAATAAAAACTCAAACTGTCTTCTCCCTGGATGTCACTACTAAGCATTTTATCTGTGGGCAGAAATGCCTGATGTTTAAAAATTAAACAGACGTCAGGGGAGAAACGCCTAATTCTTCCGCAAGGAAAAATCTGGATCCAAGCTTGTATTTTACTTCCCAAGAAGATCAGCCTACAGCGAGACACCTCAAACAGGACATGATGCGTGCAAATGTGCATGCAGCCTTCTGTGCCCGGCACACACTGCACCTGGGCGCGAGGGCCGGGTATCGTTATCAGAAAAGAAAGGATGCTGTTAGTTGCATTCCTCTTCCAAATGCAGAAACCCATCGTCTGAGTTAAACCCCTGTGAGCACGGTTCGCTGTCAACTGCTCTGCTCTGCTGACAAAATGAAACCTCAAAAGCATCCAGAATTAAAATTCATTGCAGCACACACATGAAGAGAACAAAAAAACAGCCCCTTCGCCATATTCTGCAGCAGAAAAAAGAACCACTGCATGCAACACACAGATCTGGACCACCTTCCTTCTCTGTTCAGTCTGGTATCAGAAGCCCTGGCCCGGGAGGGGGAGCTCCTGCATACCTGCGCTCTGCCTCCTCTCTCCAACCCCTGCTCACTGGGAGGCGTGCCATTGTCTCGGTGCGTTCAGAAATATTATAAAATCTAAGTGTCTCACACAGCTGAGGACACACACTGTAAACACACACACACACACACACACAGCGCCAGCTGATCTGTCAGGGGATTGCAGGCCGAACCCACAGCTCACGTCATTGACGCATTATAAAGACGAGCTTGGAACATGCCTTGGCTGTGATGAGGTGTAATGTTTTCCACAATGGAAAAGATGATCCGGTCTGGCCCTGGCTACCATCGGCAGATGAAGTCCAGAACTTTCATCTGGATTGTCAGTACACAAACTTGAGTGAGCCAGGTTGTGCTTTTCCGGGCCATGATTTTCTCGCACCGAGGAGGGCAGCGAGGAGACAGACGCGCCCCTCCTTCCCACGTGTGCGCCGTGTACACTGATCCTCCGCTGCGCCAGGGAGCAGGCTGTCACACGCAGCGTGCCTTCCTTCTCTGCTTCACCCTCTGCTTTTCTCCAAGCAGCCATTTTCTCCTGCTCTTTCCCTGTGTCTTAGCTACTGCTGTGTGTGTGTGTGTGTGTGTGTGCGCACGTGTGTGCTTGTGTGCATGCGTGCATCAGGGGAGGGACAACACAGGCTGGGAAGAGACGTGGTTCTCTCATCTCATCAGTGTGTCTCTAATCCTTTTCTAATTACAACTTGAGCGTACATTTGGGGAAGCCTCCTCAGGCACAGGGCATCCTTTCAGTAATCACCCCACTACTTTGGGGGAGGCCAGGTCCGCTGTCTTGGCCAAGCCGACAGCATGCTAAGGAAACCACACCGCATGCAGTCACAACTGTTGCTTTAGTACACGGGAAAACCACGGGCCGCACTGTGACCCCAAAGTCGGATCTGGACAAGCAGCAGCCTGGCCAAGGGCAGCTCCGCCCCATACTCACGAGACGGCTCTGTGGTTTTAAGGGCAGGACGAAGCTGGGTGGCTATGGAGATAGGAAGGACAGAGAGGGCTCAGAAAGGTGAAGGAGAAAATGGAGATTAATTCTTAAGTGTGTGTGTACATAACAAATATATAACGCATATATGTACACACACAAACATATGTGGCATTATTATTAAGAAAAGACAGAGATGGTGGAGGAGATATTCCCTCACTTCTTTCTTCCCTGACTTATCAATATCAATATCAATATCAATATCAATATTTTAAAGAGAGATTTTATTATCGGAGATTTTGCTGACAAATGACTCTCCTGCATTCAAAAATAAAGTAACCCTCATTTGCCCTTACCATGAATTCCAGCGATTCCGCACTGGGCCCTGTGCTTTGTGTTTTCACACTTGCTCTCTAATTCCCATACCTACCAGGCAGGCAGACTCTGTCTTTCACTTGAGAGATGAGAAGTCTGAGGTTTGGGGAGGCTGCGTGACGCACTCAAGATAATGGAGCTGTGCGCAAGGTCACGGAGCTGGGATTTGAACCGGGGCCGCTTCAGTTCCTAAGCCTCGACTCCGGCCGCAGCTACACAGCTTGGAGTGCACCGCATGGGGCGCTGGGCCTGCTTCCGAGTCAAACAGACGCAACAGGCGGCTTCTGAGCTCGGGGCCTGCATCACCTCCTGCGGCTGTGCCCGGAGTGCAGGGACTTCTGATGTAGGGAGATCACGGCCAGACCAGGCACGGCCCTGCCCGCGCGCTGTCTGCTGCTTTGGGCACGAGCTGGCGTGAGCCCTGGGACTCGCTCGACTGCTGGCTCGCTTTGCTCTTTCCCCTGAGAAAAGGTCGGGCCTGGGGCCTCTGCTCCGGGGGTGCAGGGGAACAAAAGGACAGGGCGAGGCTCGGTCAGGGGGACGAAGGCTGGGACTGCCCAGGTGACATCACCGTCGGGCTTAGCAGCACTGCTCCTGGTGGCAAACAGCCTGGTGAGCACTGTGATGTTCGGTCTCGGGAGAGGGAGGTCAGAAGGGCACCTACGCACCCTACTTCACAGAGCAGAGAAACAGGGCTCGCTCGTGAAGGGTTAGGTGCTTTGTCTAGGCATCTGCTGCCAGGCACATCTGCAAAGACACTGTGTACTTTCCCACAAATACGAAAAACACATGCATTTATGGAAAAAGCAAAAGCTATAGGCCTCGCTTTTTAATTCCAGTGTCTGAATCCAACTGTGCCAATTAAAATGAGAGTGAAAACACAACGCTCCGAAGCATTTCTTATGACCCTGAGGGACAGAACGTTTTCTGGGCGAATTCCTTTGGCCTCTCCAAGTATCAGCCTTGGTCTGGATCACTGAGACTCCGGCGCAGGGCTGGGCTGCAACAGCCCTGGGAGCCTGCCTGCAAAGCGTCTGTCCAGAACCCGCTTTCCACGTGCCTCTCCTTCGGGGAGTGTTGCTTCTCATGAAGCTGAGAGGCCCTGTGGCTATGTCTCCGCTCTTTGCTTCTCTACAACCCTGCACTGCTTTCTACCAACAGAGCCGAGTTATCAGCTGGTGAAGGAGGTGACGCTGGGCAGACCACTGTGGCTGATAAAGCAACCCGCGGGGAGATGCATAAGGACAATGATACTCACTATCTGGATGAGACAATGGAACAGGGGTGGAGGAGCTAGCAGGAGCCGCTGGGGAGAGAAAAATGAAGGTGAAAAAGAGATGAAAGATCATCGAGGTACAGACACTGCATGGGAAAAGGGGAGCGCCGACCCTAGACGTCAGTACAAGACACGGAAGTGAGTTAAAATGGGTAAGAAGAGCTCCCCGGGCTGAGGACATGTGGCCCCCGACAGCGAGAAGGGCTCTCTGACTTCAAGCCATAGACCTGTGTGCCTGCCGAGCCCGTGGCTCAGCTAAGGATTGGGCCAGGAACAGCTGCCGAGGCCTCCGGCTATCTCCAGAGGGTCAGGGGGACAGGAGGAGGGGAACCCGGGCCTCAGCTGGGGTGAGCGAGCAGAGGAGACTGGCTTTCTGTTAGATCTCTCTATACATGTTTGCGCATAGGCAGATATTTGCACCAATGGTACATAATTGCACCAAAACCTGTACGTGTCACTCCCTAATTTCAATATCCAAATAAAGCAAAAACGATGGTCCTGCTTATTAATATTTAGTGGGTGAGGTTCATGATTGTTCGGCATCCAGATGAGGGAAAAACATCTCTGCTGCCTTCCAAAACGAAACAAAACAACACAAAACACCCCGACAGAATGACTCTCTGGCCGCTGCTTTGTATATGGAGAGCAGTACACATGGTATTGTGTTATTCTTGCGAAACAAGTAACTCGACCAACTTCCTGCAGGGGAAACGGGCAGAGGTGGTGCATCCAAGATATTTTGGACAGCTCTTTAGTTTTCCATGGGCAAAGCTCTCCGTCCATCATCACAAAACAAAGTCCCTTTGAGAGCGAGATGAAAATTTGGAAAAAAATGTCACCACCTCTTCAACATTGCCTCGACACTTATGGTTTGCTCCTCCCTTTACCGTCCAGATGAGGGCACCTCATTAGACCATGCAAGTACAGTGTCACGGGAACCATAGCAAGATGTGATGGCCTGGCTAAGGTAAGTGTATCTCTTTCCCTTGCATTGTTCTGGTCTCCCGTTTGCACAACGGTCCATGTTATTTTGGCCAAGTGGTAGAGCTGTGTGTGCTTTACCCACAATGTAATACAATGTTTTAACTCACACTTGCAGTAGGTCATCTAGGGGGCAACATGTGAAAACCAAAATCTCAAGATGCCTCTTAAAAAGGAGAGACTCATTCATGTATAATCTTTATGCCCTGAAAGAAATCGTTTACTTTGCTTCAAAGTACAGAAGCAACTACGAGGTGATATTTAGGCCATGGAATTCTGAAGGTGTGTGACCCAGTCCTAAGGAATAGATTTATAACAAATGGTGACATCGTCTCTTTAGGGCCTCGGACGCTCCCGTAGGGAAGCAGCCCCTCCCAAGGCATCAGAGGTCGCTAGCTCTCCACAAAGTGTCCTAACAGCACGAAGACATTTGTCCTAAACGTACATGTGACAGAGGCGTTTCCCAGGTTGCATTCTGTTTGTGTGTTTAAAGCCACAGCTTCCTCATTTCTTTACACACACTTACATGAGCTGCACACAAGAACCTCTACCAGGTGAGCCATGCGTTCTCATCTGGCAGCTCGGAAGCAGGAGTCCTTGAGGTGCGTGTGGCTTTGGCTGGCTTCACCCGCGCATGCCCGCTTTGACACACTCACGCCTCTGGATGTGGAGAAATCCACTATGGAACCGAGAAAGCAACCCCGTTATCGAGACATTGCAACGCACTTTGAGTGCTGAGCTAAGGGGCGATGCACCAGCTCTCACTAACACCTCCAACCCCGGGCCTGGCAGCGATGGCTTCCAGTGTGCCAGCTCCTGTTGCCTGTACCTCTCCCCTGGGGTGAGGCTGCACTCCAGTGTCATGGGTGCTCTGTGCTTCTGCACCCCAACACTGCGGGACGGGAATGCAGTCACTGGCCGAGATGAGCCCGTGTCAGAGACGCACTCCGCTGTTCTGGGGCTCGACATCAGCACGTAGTTAAACGGCTGTAGCTGCCACTCAGTTGATTGGAGTGTAGTCCTGTGTACCAAAAAGGTCGTGGGTTCAATTCCTGGTCAGGGCGCATACCTAGGTAGCAGGTTTAATCCCTGGTCTGGACGCATATGGGAAGCAACCAATAGATGTTTCTCTCTTACACTGATGTTTCTCTCTCTCTTTCTCCCTCCCGCCCTCTCTAAAATCAATAGAAACATATCCTTGGATGAGAGTTAAAAAATAATAATAAACTGCTGATGGCTGATTTTGTTCACCTAAGTTCAGACAACCTTTGTGCCTTCCAAGGAACGGGAAGGAGACTCAGAGGAGGTCCTTCCTAACCCTTGTCCTCACTTCCTGGTGGCAGTGAGTGGGTATCGTCATGGTAGCGGTCCATGCAGGGTCTTTCTTCCAACCATAGCCCTTTCCAGGGAGTCTGGGGCCTACATGATACCCCTTGGGTTGGGCCCCCACTCCAGCCACTCTGGGAAGCTGTGAGGGTGCAAGGAAGACCATAATGACCAACTTTAGGGAGTGCGTGTTCCCGCGTCCCGCACAGGCGTCCCCCGCATCCTGCGCGAGTCTTGGAAAAGGCACACTGTCCGCAGGGCTGTGCCGCGGTCCTTGTCTAAACCAAGTTTGCTTTCCAAGTCTTTAAACCATAATTGTATTAAGTGAGTGAGAAAATGGACTTTTCATGCCACTAGTAATCCTGCTACTGTTATTACTCTACCTGGGATGGAGCTGACCCTCTGCCTTCCACAAGGCTTCACGGGACCTTGGTTACCTACTTCCACACTGTCTGACAACAAACAACAAGGTCTAGAGGTCTCCTTTCTAAAAAAAGTTAAACACTGACTTTCAAAACAGCTTCTGCCATCGGAATTCTTGCCTGTACAAGGGCTGAGCCCGCAATAATGAAAGCCACCAACAGTCAAGGGCGCGACGCTGGCCCGGTTCTCACAGCCGGGTTCCTGGTCGGAACCCCAAGGAGGCCTCTTTGCAGAGAGCTAGGCCCGCTGGAGCGCGGACACATCCCGAGCAGCAGGGCCGGGAGGCTCCGGCCTGCGGCCAGCGCAGGACCCAGGCAGAGGCGCCCTCGCGCCCAGAGCCCTCTCTGCGTGCCCGGAGAGGCGGCTGCAGGCCCGACCACGCCACCCTCCGTCTCCTCCAGAACTGGTTCGTTCGTGAACCCGCCTGCTGAGATCGTTAATTCAACGCTTGCTCAACATCTCAGAACGCCTACACCGAGCTACTTAGTTTCTGCTATGGCTGCAATATTTCTGAATATATTTTTAAAAGATAAGCTTCCCTGAGTGTCTTTCAGGAACTAGGGGCTTTTTATGGAAAGAGTGTTCAGCTTTCTGAATACCTTTTCTTCTAAGTCTCTCTGGGTAACCTTCCCCCTCCATGCCGAGCTCAGCCGAGGGAGCAGGGCCAAGCCGCGCGGGAGTGAGGCCAGGGGTCTGTGCAGGCGGGGGGCTCGGAACACAGTTCTGTTCTCAGAATGGCAGCCAGCTCCCTACGTTTGCTAGTTACTGCTTACACAGTTAGGGTGTCCTTCCCAGGAGAATCACCTTCTCTACATGCTTGGCAGTAGAGTTACTCAGTAGCCAGTTAGCTTCCCCAAACATGGAGATGACAGGTGGCAAGAACCTCACGGTAAAGAACAAAGCTGGCTGAAAATGGGGGTTTCGCTCCCTGCAGCTGCCGGCAGGACGTCCCTGTGGCTGGAACCAAACCTCATGCTATTCTACAACTGCCCGTCACCCACCAGCCTCCCTCCAGCCACCACCCGACGGACAGAAATGGACGGCACAGGAGCGTGATTTTTCTCTCTCCTGGAAGCAGATGTGGAAATCCTTTCA
Source organism: Molossus molossus (assembly GCF_014108415.1). Lineage (NCBI taxonomy): Eukaryota > Metazoa > Chordata > Mammalia > Chiroptera > Molossidae > Molossus > Molossus molossus. The sequence goes on along the minus strand of NW_023425348.1, from coordinate 6,462,865 downwards.
AATTCTTTTTCCTGTGAAGGATTCTGAACAGAGTCCTGCTGACGAGGGGTCACTTTCTGGCCAAAGGCGAGACGGGCTGCGGTGTGTTCCAGAGACCACCGGCAGACGCCACCATGCGCGGCTCGGTGAACACTGTTGCCACAGGGTCAATGTCACAGACAGAGATGAACAAACAAACACAATTTCAGAAGACAAAACACTGTGTGCTCTAAACCAGGACGAGGGTTAGCCTCTGGGCATGACCTACGGGCATTCCAAGGGCAGAGCTGGACTATGGTCAGTGTGGTAGGACCGGCCAGCAGCATCTACTTCAGCCTCGGGGGACAGAGACTGGAACTAAATGAAGAACTAGGGCAGTAGAGGTTAGCTACAGAAACAGGTGATGAAACAGGAGGCACTTGAGCAGAAAAAGAAAAAACAAGAGACAGACCCAAGGAGAAAAAAAGATGTAAAAGAAATGACTGGGATCCGCAGAACACATGGCCCTAGAAACTCCAACGACCTAATTACTCCGAATGCAGAGAGTATCGGTCCCTGTGGAAGGAAGACCACACTGGCTTTCTACTTCTGGGAAGAGGTACGGCATCCTTTGCAGGTCCCTGGCTTACAGAGAAGGAAGCAGAGGATCCCTGTCTGCTTTTCAGTCCCCGGCATCAGGGGGCCCAGGCTCTGTGACCCTCCGGGAGTCTGTCCTAGCATCTCCTCTGGCTGAGTGGCTCTGGTCCTCCCAGGGCCGGAGCTCAGCTCTGTGGAGGGCTGTTCTAGGAGCTCGTGTCTGTGGAAAGGGTGACAGGCAGAGCCAAAGGGTGGCGGGGTGGCGGAGGGAAACACGCATCCCGGAACGGGGTCAGGAAGAAGCAACTCTCGAGGAGGCGTGGGGGAGGGAGACCTGAGGTGTGCTCCTGGTACGGGAGGGGGAGGAGCAGAAGAGCCAAGGCCTCAGCATCCTCTTCCCTTTCGCATTGCTGGGACTTTGCTTCCTCTCCTCCACCCCACAGTGGTTCTGCGTTTCTGTACGTTAATATCTCTGCTGCACCGAAAGTCCCACAACTCATTACGGACACTGTCACTGCCTTACCCTCTTCCTTCAAGCCACAAGGTGTGCAGGGCCTTTGTGACCTGCATCAAACAGCAAATCCCGCCCCCCACCCCCAACACGGCTGAGTTCCTCCCCACTCCCTTCAATAACGTCAGTGTTTTTCTCCTGGACTGTTAGTGTGGCGACCTGGACCAGCTACCACCACAGTGTAACCGAGCCCTCCAGACAGAGGAAAAAGGGACTGGGTGTCATCATCACTGAGGGCCAGAGAACTGGGAGGTGGGACCACTCTGAGCAGAGGGATCTGAAAGACAAAAAGCTGTTGTCTGAACAATGGGGGGCCAGCTCGGGGTCCCTCGTGGCCCCCAGGAGAAGTGGGGTGCGCTGGGGAGAGGAAGGGCAGCTGGCTGTACTTACGGACTGGCTGGGTCTTGAACTCGGAGGCTGGGCTGATCTCGCCCAGACCCTTGCCGTTGAGGGCTGCCAGCCGCACCGCGTACGTCGTCTCGGGCTTCAGGCCCATGATCGTGACAATGCCCTCCATGCTGGCTGTTGTGAGGACATAGAAAGGATCATAAAACATGCAAAACCCTGTTGGTGAAATGGTGCAGCCACTGTAGAAACAGTACGGTGGGTCATCAAAAAATTAAACAGAGTGATCGTGTGATCCAGCAATACCACTTCTCGGTGTACACACAGAAGAATGAAAAGCAGAGACCTGGGACAGATAGTTGCACACCTGTGTTCACAGCAGCATTGAACACAGTAGCCAAAAGGTGGACACAGCGCAGTGTCCATGTTCAGCTTTGAAAAGGAAGGAAACTCTGACACGTGCTACAACAGGAATGACCTTGAGGACGTCATGCTATGTGAAATGAGCCAGGCACAGAAGATAAACGCTGTGTTGTTCTAGACGGAGTGCCTAGGCTGGTCAGCCACACGGCCAGAAGGCAGAATGGCGGCTGCAGGAGCTGGGGGGGGGGGGGGTGGCATTAGTGTTCAACAGCTACAGAGTTTGGGATGATAAAAAAGTTCTGGAGCTGGACCGTGGAGATGGTTGCAAAACAGTGTGACTGTGCTGAATGCCATCGAAGTGTATGCTTAAAAGTGGGTCGAATGGTACATCTTATATAGATTTTACTACAATAAAAAATAACTAGAAGTGATGGTAAATAAAAAGCAAACCTGTTGGTCGGATTGTAACATGGGATCAACCCGCCACAAAGTTGGAATGAGGTCTCAGCGGGGAGTTAGGAAGGTATTGTTCCTCTCCAGTTTTAGTCCAGGTGACACAGAAGTCCCGCCCCTCGCCCCACCCTAGCCGAGCAGGACCGAAGCGTTCTGTAGGAACGAAGTCCCAGCACAGCCTCTGAATGGCTATGACCATGTCCTAGCCCCCTCCCAAGTCCACCTGTGTCACCACATGCAGGGCGGGGATTAAAATGTTCTACAGAGCGGGGTGGGCTGGGCCCCTCTGGCTGGGCTCACACCGGGCAGGGCTTCTGCTTGGCATGGGGATGAGACAGCCTCCATCCTGGCAGGTCACGGAAGGAGGTTCCGAAGTGCCCGGGGGCAGAAGGCCAGCCGGTCTGCATGAGATGTGTCCGTGCCCTGATTCTGCGGGGACGGTGACTGCGGCAGACAGGAACATGAACAGGCCGGCAGGGGACGGCCTCTGGCCACCCCGGGAGCTGAGAGGGGTGTGCCCCTCCACCCCGATGGGCAGCAGGGGCCAGGACTGGGCGAAGGCACGGAGTGGCGCGTCACTAAGGAAACGGCTCTCCCAGCTCACCTTCCTTGGCATCGTACCACTTGAAGTGCCACATCTCCTCGCCTGCAGCTCTCCACTCCGCCTTGTACTTGAGGATGGGCACCCCGCCCGTGGCCTCTGGCTCATCGAACTGCACCTGTGCTGTGCTAGAGTACGGCTCCACCTGGTCGATGGAGGGTGAAGACGGGGTGTCTGTGGGGAGACCGTACGGAGACCCAGGTGAGCCTCCGGCAGGACAGACTCGGCACCATGAAGCATGTGTCTCATTTCTGCTCAGTCTGAAGCCTTGTGGCCCGTCTCTGCCCCCCCGGCCACCTCCCCGTACGATTCTCTCCCGCAGGCCCCTGACCGGATGCTCGAGTCTCCGCTCCTGGCCTCGGGCTTCACTGACCCTGGGCCTCTCTGCTCTCTCCTGGCCTCACCAAGGACACAAAAGGGCTGGCAAGACTTATCTGCTGTTTCTCTGGCTTTTTATTTTTATTTTTTTGGTTAATCATCACCCAAGGGAGGGAGGGAGGGGGGTGGAGAGAAAGAGAGAAAGAGAGAGGAAGAGAAACATCGATGTGAAAGAGTCACATCTGTTGCTTCCTGCACTTGCCCCAACTGGGGCTGGGGATCGAACCTGCAACCCAGGCACGTGCCCTTGACCAGGACTTGAACCCACTACTGGTGCACCAAGCACTGAGCCACACCAGCCAGCGCAGGCCGGCAGGATTAAGGCTGGTGCAGCCACAGGGGGCGCTCACCTGCTTGGACCAGGATGAATTCCAGGGACTCCTGTCCAATGCGGTTCACCGCAGAGCAGTTGTAGTTTCCAAAATCATTTTCAGAGTCCGGCGTTACCTTCACAAAGAAGGAGCTCTTGGGTTACATGCCCCACAGGATGGCCCAGCCTCAGATCCTTATTTGTTGGATTAAATTATTAAAAAATAGAACCAGTAAAGGAGGACTCATTAGCTCCAGCCCAGCTTTAAGCCAGAGCGAAGAACAGAGAAGGGGCCCTTGGAAGAGGATCACTCTGCCCTCCAGGCCTGGTGCTGCCCAGGGAGACAAAGGGCTGGGCCAGAGCTGTTTCTTCTCCAGCCAGTGGCTCTCGGCTCAGGGCATGCCGGAGCAGCAAGAGGGGTTTTAGCTGCACACAGGAGCTGAGCCACAGCCAGACCACCTTCCCACCTGCCCGGCCCCCGGCCCCCGGCCCCACTCACCTCCAGGTAGCTGGCGGAGGGCGTGTTATAGATCTTGATGTTGCTGTAGTTGGAGCTTGGCAGCAGCTGACCGTCTCGGAACCACGAGATTGTGGCACTGGGGTAGGCAAACACCTCGCAGGTGATGTTCACCTGGTTCCCTTCCCACGTGTACACAGCCACGGGGCCCTGCAGCTTGGGGGCATCTGCAATGGGTGGCAATGCCTGTCAGAAAGACGGCCAGCATGGCGCAGCCCTACACGTGCTGTGACCTGGCCCTGGGGGTGGGTGCACCTGATGCAGAGCAACTGCCAGGGCACAGGAGAGGTCGGGCCGTGGGCGCCCTGTGAGCTGCACGGGAAGACGGAGGTGTGCAGGCTTGTGAGAAGTCTGGGGTGGGGAGAGGAAGGGACCTGGGGACACAGGGAAGGTGATCGGGCACAGCGGGTGCAGCTCGGGACCTAGCTCTTGTCCCCTTCCTTCCAGACCCTGCACAGCCCTCCCTCCTGCAGCTGTTCCTCACATTGCACTTCGAGGTACATGGACCGCGAGTCCTGGCCGATGGTGTTGCTGGCGGTGCAGATGTATTCTCCGGCGTCTGTGTACTGGATGCTCTTCAGGGTCAGGGACGACACGCGGGCGTGGCTGCGCACCACCATGTGCCCGTCCAGAGTCTGCCGGAGGGAACAGAGCGCGTCAGGCCCAGGGCAGGACGGGGCTGGGAGACCCGGCCAGCGCTGCGTGACCAGTCTCACACCCTCTCCTGTCTCTGCCCTGTCTGAGGCTCACTAGTGGGGGAGGCTGCAGAGAGCACCAGGGGAACTTGGGTGTATCCAAAATGGAAACGGACTCAGCCTGTGCCAGCAGCCTGGCTGTGCGCCCACACTGGTGTGGCTCGCGGTCCCTCGTGGCGACGTGTCTAACATGGAAGCAGAGCCCCAAGCAGCAGACACCCCATCAGAAGCAGCCTTGCCCCATGGGAGTCTGGGACACCTGTCCTCCCTTCCCTTCCTTCCGGCAGCCCACCCGTCCGCCAGCTCCGCGGTGCATGCGCGTGTCAGGGGGAACCCGGATGTGCCGACATGCACGACCTTATAGAAGAAACCTGTATCTGTGCAGATGCCTCACTTTCCTGCATGCTTAAAAGTAACATGATTTCATTTTTTTTTTTTTTTTTTAAAAAGCCCAACAATTCAGAAGTCAGGAGCTGCTGAGCTGGAAGCAAGGGTCACAGGCCCTCTCCAGGGACAGTGGGGCCGGACAGTCCCGGGGAGATCCGGGGTCTTTGACACCACAGTCCCCACCATTTTCTAGCATTGATACTATAATGAGCGTTCTCAGTCTCTGGAATTCGAGTGATTGGTCAAAAGGGAAATGAGCATATGCTCCCCCGGCAGTGGGTGCTGGACTGTTTCCAAGGGGCTTCCCCACTTGACACTCTAGGTGAACGGTTGCTGGTCTAGGAGAGTCTGGGCATGTGGCCCAAGCTCAGATCCTCAAGAAGGCTGTTAATCCAAAGTAGTCTTACTCTTCACAGGCTGGGCCACACTCTCGTCTCCCGCATACAATGGGCTTGGGCCTTTAAAGAACGAAACACCTGACTTCAGATTCTTCTGATATGCTGGTTTGAAAGCCCAGACCCAGAACGGCAACATCATACAGCGGCCAGTGCAGGAAGCCCCCAAGCAAGGCTGCACGGGCCCTGGGGGCAGCCTCAGGACCGGGCAAAGACGCAAAGACGTGCCTACACCACCCCTGGTGCTCTGGTCTGCTCCAGCCTGAGGACCCGGCACTCACACCGTCTCCGGAAATGGTTGTGCTGACAAATGTACTTCTTTCTCCCTTCCACCCGTCTTCTTTCTAATTTCTCTATCTAGAATTTTTTCTCATTGAATGATCAGTCAAGAGATCAGTAGGCGGCCTCCTGTAAGTAATTCTTATTTTACAGCAGCTCACGGACAAGATTGATGATGGGATTGTTTTCAGATGCCCGTTCTCCCTCGGAGGGGACACAGGTGTGCTCCTGTGCGACTGGCGGAGCCCCTCTGAGGTGTTCGCCGTGGCACCTGGACAGAGTCAGGGAGTGCCACCTACACGCCATGCGGACCAAACGTCACGCTGAGCATTCAGACTCGGGAGGAGAAAGCAGATGGACTCTGAATGACAAAGAAAAGATCATTATGGCAAGAAGATGCTGCTTTGCAGGAGTGTGAAGGGCCATTATAATTCATCTCCTCCTCCAAACATTTTGTCTCTTTTCTTCCAGGTAAAAGTGCTAAGGCTCTTCAGAGCTCACAGAATAAAATGGGCCATAACGCAAGCCGCCTCCTGAGCTCACCTGGACTCAGGTGTTCATCTCTGAGCGAGACAAACAGCAGGGAACGGAACTCCTGGGCCCCAGGGTGGCACTCATTTGAAAGTCAATTATGTCCAGAGTGAGATACTGAAGATAAGGGCACTTCTAGGAAACGAAGTGAGGAGTCTGCCTTCCTGGGAGTAAACCCATTACTTCCACTTATGATAATAATTCTCTTAACAGCTTAGCGCTCCCTGGTAAATCTCAGCCCCTCCTGTAGCCAGGTCTAACAGAATGAGGAGGAGGTGATCGAGGCCAAGCAGGATGAGCTCCCCAGCTGCTCGGGAGTGGTCGCCAGTCCCCGTGGGCCCGTGACCTGGGAGCAGTAAAGCACCCAGCCCATGACAGCGCCCCCTGCGCCCCGGAAGGACGCATGTCAGCAAGGACGGGCACTGCACTGCGGTCCTGCTGACACGGGGCAGCCGATGCAGACAGTTGGTGACCAACGAGAGCTGACGATGACCCCCGTTCCTGTGCAGACTCATGTCAGCGCCTGGGGACAGGCGGTCACTTTAAATATTAGATGGCATTAAGTATTTATAGCCACGACCTGAACACATGAGTTGTGTGTTCTGAATAATTATCATTTCCGACAGACTATGAGGATAGGTTTACCTAATTATAATACAACTGATAGGATTGCTTACATTTATAGAGTTATAATATCAAAGTTCCATCTGGAGCACAGATGAAAGCTATTTTTTTAAAAAGGTATTTATGGGTTAGGTCCTTGATCCTCATCTAAATTATACTGGTTTTCATTTCACAATCTGTCACTTAATCACAAATCAGGTAAAAAAAAAAAAAGAGATACACGTGGCCATGAGAAGGATCTTGGGGGTACAATAATTAAAATCTAAAGATTAATATTTAGCTTCCATTTTCAAACTAAGTCCCACATTATCCAAATGAAGCAAGGAGTCAGAGAAATGTCAAAGGCTAAAGCCTATGGACTTCTAAAAAACACAAAACCATTTGTGCCAAATCATCGTAACCTCATCAATTCAATGCTCTGCGAAAGGAGCACAGACACGTGGAAACGACTGGGGAAAACCAACGAGACGTGTCGTTTGCACTGCTTCGAGACGGGATGGGATGTGATCATTTACCAAGACCGGTCATCATCGAAGAAGCGAGCAACAAGATGAGTTGAGTTGGACAGGGCTGAGTGGGTTTCCAGATCACTAACCCTGTGACTTCATGACCCAAAGTCACATCAACCAGGTGCGAGTCAAGAGAATTCACCTGTTCAGAATGACTGGTCTGGGAAGTGGGGGGATTCTTTCTCTAAGTATAATTACCTGGATGTGGTTTACCAGCACCATCGAGAGAGTAAGACCCCGTTTTAGAAAACAAGGAGGATTCGTTCATCCACTCCAACACAGCTTGCTTGCTCACCCTCAATGACACTATATAAGCAACATCTACCACTACTGACCTATCTTCATCTAACTCAACTACTAATTAGTTCAGCGTGCCTGGTTATGAACTAGGCTGGTGAGTTAAACCGCAATGCTTTCAGAACTAAAGACTGGCTAGTGGTCAGGTAAGCTATACCTCTTGCTTCTCTGGTCGAGTCCACGAAGCCTGGAGAGAACAAGATACAAAACACAACAAGAAAGCAGTAAAATTTCACAACATGTTGCTTTAGAGAACGGATGTATCACACTGCATTTCGTGCACATGCAGCTTCCGTCACAACTTTTCCAAGGCCCACTTTCAATGGTGTGTTTATTACCCCATTTAATGTAGGACTTAGCTCGTGTCCAGCTCCCCCCCCCTTATGCACATTGAGATGTATAATTCAAAGGTAAAGTCTCCCCTAATCTTTGGTAGACATACGTATGGATACCAGCAGACATATTATAAGCTGCTTCTATTCCCCAAGGTCTTGAATATTCCTAGCAGCATTTGGTGACACTCTTAGTTCTAACTGCATAATCTAGAGATACTTATAGAGTAAGTTTCCTCCTTTGGATTTTATCAGACAGCTTGTTACAAATACACGAATGCCATTTTGTGCTCATGCATTTTATAACTCTTTGCATGCATACTATCAAAAATCAAATTTTTAGTTTTTAAAAAAGGAACAACTAAAGAGATCATAGAGCAAATTAAGAATAAGCAGTATGAAGTCCTTGTGACTAAGGGTCAGAAAGTTTTGAGGATGCCCAACTCGGACTGCGGTGGTACGGCGGTGGGTTCCGGAAGGCAGGGGCATGCCCCCATGGCATGCAGGCTCAAGCAGCTCCATCTTCATCAAGCATGGCATTCCAAAAAGTGGGCCAACTCAGACCTAGAGGTTGGGTCTTTTCCTCCCCGTATTTAGATTTTTACAAACTGTATCTGGCACTTGGGAATCTACTCTCCTTAGTTTTTCTGTTTTCAGACTGGGAGTCAAAACCATCACACCTACATGGTTCTTTCTACTGGATGGCACGGCTGCCTGACTGTCCCTGAGGTTCAGGGGAAAAGGACAGAAACGATGCCAGAGACACAGCAGTGCGACCCAGGAAATGCAAACGAGTCAGCAAACATTTAGTGAGAGCCCACTAAATGCACGGAGCTCTTCTGAGACGTGAGGATGGGGATGCGGATCATGTCACATGATGTTGGAATGAAGAACGAGAACAGAGGCACACGCAGAGACCACAGTATGCACAGTGGGCCGACATGTAAATGTGGTCGCCAACTCCACGTCACTTCGAAGCTTGTCTGTCACATGCCAGGGCTGCTTGAACCAGGGACACTTTTTAGGGGCTAGATCATGTGGAGTTGTTTGTTTTTCAGGTCGGATTCTTCCCGAGTCTCTCCCCAATCCTTATGGCTCTGTGTGGTTTGGAAAAAGCAGCTGCTAGTCACAGAGGTTTCCAGCTGCATGACTTCCCACTGTGCCCGGCGGAATGACAGGACACGCCTTGCCCGGGACTGGTGAAGGTGTGTGGCCTACTTTAAGACACCCTATATGCTAATACACAATAAAATAAATGAGAAGATGATTAGTACTATTCCAAAAATTGTCAGCTCCAGGTGTTTTCTCATATTCACATGTTATTATCTTACAAGTCTGCAGGAGTATGTATAGAAACTAAAGTGGAACATCTCTTCACTTGTTCTGAAGTATTCCCTATTAGAAATCTGGCACAGTCTGGATAAGCCAGCCTCTGATTGCTCCAAGCAGGCACCTTTTCCAATTTTCAAAGTGAGCACCTGGTTTGTATTGAATGAGGAATTCTTCCCGGTGATAAAAAAACAACTCCAGTTTGCAGAGAATGGAAAATTTCAAAAAGTGTCTCTTATTTGTGGGCTAGTTCAAGGTTTGTGAAATGCTTTTCACTTTTTTTCTGTTTCTCTCTCCTGATCTCAACTCTTTCCCCCTTTTCCTTCTCCTTACACTTTAGGCCTCATATGCCTTTCTTTCCGTCATTTCAAAGGCGTGTTCAAATATGTGCACAGTAAACTTGTTCTGCCAGAGACGGATGACGCAAATGATCACCCGGAAGCCTCCATGTGCAAATGCTACCTGGGATTTCGCACCACGCACTCAAGTGTGTGGCACTGGTTACAATGAGCCTGGGTAGGAAGAGGAACGAAAAGATGTGGACACACAAGCCTTCTCTGTAGCGGCATCATCACAACGACCTCCATACACACCGATCAAACTGACCCACGGTCATGTTCAAACATGTTTTGATGTTGTCAACATAATAGTGACCGCTAAGAAATGAACTAACGTGCAAATGATCTACCCTAATGGTCTCAATGACCCAAACCTGGCCCAGCTATTATCCGTGGTGGAGCGAGACCAACTCAACCAGCTGAAGGTTAGCAGGTTAATAATAATTGATCTCTAACAAGTGACTGGATTAAACCCAGAGACTCGATCGCAGCTAGGGTGTGACATGCAGGCTCACTATTCTGGTTTTATTTGTTTATCTTTTTTTAAATGAAGAAAAACCTAAGTATTTCACTAGTAAGTCACTAACTATGTGCCTGTGGTTGAAAGCCATTTCCCTCTCAGGGAAGCAAAAGACCAAACTGCTTTAATTAGCCTACATTGTTCAGGAAGACACTGAGCCTTCTACGGAAGCATTCCAACCATGAGAGCACCATGGCACTCGGGGACCCAGAAGGAGGCCCTGGGGCCTTCTAAGGGCTCTGTACTTGACCCTGTCCCCGGCAACATTTTCCCCAGTGACCTGAACAGAGAGGTCTCAGATGAGTGTGCATATACGGCTGGAGCCATTGCCGATCCAAATGCTAGGTGATGCGCTGCAGGGGCCTGGAGTTGCCTGCTGGGCCCTGCGCTTAGGCTGGGGCCACCACCGGCCGCCGGACCTCATACTTCCAGCACATAAATACAATGGGGGCATGTGGGATGAAAGTCCCTGGACCCACAGACCTCCAAAGGGCAGTTCTGATTAAAGCCATTCTTGACTGGCTGGACAGATGGGCTCAAATGGTTGCTCTCCAGCCAGACGGTGTCTGTACGCGTGGGACCTGGGCAATCAGAAAGGTCAGAGATGACTCCTAGGGTCAGGGTGTTAAATCGATTGCGATGCACGACAGTCCCAGCAGTTCTCCACAGTGTCATAGTGACCTCGCTAAGAAACACTGCGTTGCGACAAAGAAATACAGTTTTTGGCAGAAATAAAGATAAAATTCTGCGTGACTGGTTAAGCAGTCAGTTGCACTGGCCCCGCGTGGGCCGCCACCACAGGGCTGACGCGGCCTGCACGGCATCAGTTCCCAGACCGAGGGCGTGGTGGCCTCGGCGGCCCTGGGTGCCAGGGAGCTGGTGCGTCTACTGCAGGACAGCTGGCAGAGGACAGACCGACTCAAGAAAAATCGAAGAGCCACCTTAAGGGCTCTCATACGAAGGCTGAGCAGCAGACCCCCTGGTCATCAGCGCTGGCCGAGTGCCCGGCAGAGGACTGACACTGTCACCTTGCGGGCAGGGGCTGACTGACTTCCTGGCAGATGCCTTAGAAAGGGGTGCCAGGTAAGGCCAAACCACCTCAAAGCGTGGCTTCCTTCCCACCCTCGCCGGTTCAGGCGTTTTACGTGGCCTGTTCCCAGCCGCCTTCCGCATCTGGACGGTCCGGCACCACGGTCTGTTCTCACCTGTTTAGCATCTCATCCTGATTTTAAAAGAGGGTGTTTTCTTCCACTTTGACAACTGAGTGGCTCTAAGACACGCGATGCCTAATTACATATTGTGCAAGTTCAGACGGACTGGCTACCAAAGAGAAATGTATTGTCCAGAGTCCAACCGCTGGGAAGAGGCCAGCTCTGTGCACTTCGTCATGAGCTACCCGAGCTGTGAGGTGGGCAACACGCCTCGGATGTCGGTGCAGGGAACTAGGAATTCTACGTTAATTCTTCCCTCGCAGGGCGACCTCAGGCAGGCGTGTAATCGGGCGCCACGCCGCGCCGCAGGCTGACTACTGGAAGACTGTTCTAAGCCTGACTCGCGCCCGTCCCATGAGGTCGCTTCAGGTCACCCTGAAGGTGGGCTGCAGCAAAGGAACCGCAATGCCGCCTACGTGGCGGCTTGACCAGTTGCTCAGGTCGAGGCGTGATGACACTCCCTGACAGGTGAGTTACACAGAGCCTCCTTGGCTTGAGGCGGTCTCTGCTCAACACCTTCAATGTCAACATTGAGTGCGTGTGAGTGTGTTAGTGCCTGGCTCTTCGTTCTCATTCGGTGAAAACGAATTCACAGATACAAGCCAGCAGTGCCAACTATTAAAGGGGCTGAGATAGGCACCAATCTTAATAACCCTTCTGGGCTGGCTTGGCTGCTGAGCTATTCCTAGAAAAAATATAGACTTTAAAAGCATTGTTCACCTGGGACAGATATTATTTCTGTCCTTCACTGAGGTCAAAGATACACACTGGATCATTCTGGACCAACCTACGCCCCAGTCTGAGGTGGAAAGGTCTGCCAAGCGGCGGCCCTGTGGTTTACGGCCTGGCACGTGCGTTCAGTCCACGCCGCACACACGAGTTTAACCCCGATGTTCATAAAGCACCAAGTACACACCACACTTCTCACTCCAGCACAATATCCAACAGCAAATGTGAGCTTCAAAAATACTTAGCAGTTCCCCAGTGGAGGTTTTAAGTTGAATTCAACTCGGAGGTAAAAACTTGCAAAAAAATAAGTGGTCTGGGACCGGTAACGTCTGCTCCTTTGACTCAGCCTTGCTTCCCGTCAGCAGGACAGACAGCGCCTCCAACGCTGAGCCCGAGTCTGGCTCCAGCACCTCACGCTGTCCCTTCCGGCTCGCCTTGCGCTCACCCTCCCCAGGGATTTCCTTTCGGTAGGCAGAAGAGTGAAGCTCTGTCACTTCTGACATTCTGGTCAATAGCAACCCATTATAAACGTCCTTTTAATCTAAGGCCATTGCTGCTGAACAGGTGGCAAAGTGCTGGCCAAGAGAAAGGGAGCCCGGCACTGCGGGCTCTCTGGGCTGAGGCTGGAGAAGCGCCCTGGATGGTTTGAGTCACGTTGGACACACGCTGCCCCCGCCCCCGCTTCTGGCCCGCTCGGCAGCGAAGGGCCGTGGGCTCAGTGAGTGCGCAGTGTCCTAGCAAGGACAGCTCGCCGGTGGCCTGCAAGTCCACGTGTGCTCGAGTGGTCTTCCCAGTTGTCTGGATCGGCCAGGGAGGCGGCCCCTCTGTTCTCACACCCTCCGCGAATGGACTGGAGAGCCCCGTGCAATCATCGTCGCGTGGAAACTGCTAATTATTTTTGCCTTTAGATCAACATGATATACAAATGTGATCGAGAATACAGGCAGACACCAAGGCAACCAAGCTTCTGTGTGTACAGTGCATGTACAGCATGAGTATACAGAAAACAAAGAAGAGAGCTGATCGGCTCGTTCTGATCCTACAGTTTCTGGGAGACATGTCCTCGGGCGCTCCTGAGATGAGGGTGAAATCACCTGGAGCCCCAGGACCTCGGTTTTGCCTTGTTCCTCACTGCCCCATCACCCTGCGCCTGAAAATCACTGTCCTCTTCCTCCCCAGAATGTTTACCTTGACCCTACCCACTAGCATCACACTCCTGCCCATCTAGCAAAGAGCTACCCCTCCCGTTGCCAGGGGATGCGGAGCAGGCTGCATCCAGGCAGGAGGAGGAGGCCACGGAGCCTGGCTGCGGCTCCAGTGACCACATCCCACCTCCGGCTCACCAAAGAGAGCTGGGCATGGGGCAGACTCCCGCTGCTGCGAGTCTGCACTCCATGGCCCTGAAACTCTTGGGTGACATTGTACCTTTTCTTCGCTGCTGATGTTTCGGGTGGAAGTTCTCCAGGTGACAGAGGGAATGGGGTCTCCCGAGGCTTCGCAGGTTAGGGTGACCTGCTCCTCCAGCTCCATGGCGGTCTGGTTCTCTACGTAAGTGATTTTGGGTTTTGCTGAAAAGATAAAACATTCCTGTCATGTTGCTCTCACCTGGGGAGCGTCCCAGGGTCAGGTGGCAGCATGCACGCGGACAGCAGAGCTCATCTGCTTCCCAAGTGTAAGGCTGTGCTCTGGGGTCGACGCCCCGGGGAGCTGAGCGCGGAGCGGGCTCCTGCAACACCCGCGTGACCGACATAAACAACCCCCTGCACAATCAGAGCACTAGGTAGGGGTGCAGAGGCGGGGAGCAGAGGAACAGCGCTCCTCTGGTTGGCTTCGCGAGGACACAGATTTTAGACTGGGCCGCGAGATTTTCAGTAGGTGAAACTTTAGGGTGGAGACAGAGTCATTCCAATGGTAGGAAACTGCTTGAATAAAAGCAAAGAAGCAAGAACGCGTGATGAGAGGGCTGGGAGGAGAGCGGCGTGTTCGGCTTCCACGCGGAGGAGACGGTGCCGAACGCGGGCAGCGTCTCGCGCGGTCGAAGCTCACGCTTGAACTCTGTCCCGTGGCCGGCGGAGGCCAACGGCGTGTTTGATCAGAGGGATGAAGTGACCATCTGTAGTACAAGAAGGTTAATCTGGAAGAAATCCAAGATGATTTAGAAGGAGAACACCTCGGGGTGGGAACACCAGTTTGGAGGCCCTGGCAGGCCCCGCTGGGACGGCACGCAGTCCTGCTCGGAGCCGCCCGGGGGGGGACAGCTTCGAGGGTGCCGCCAGGGAAGGCTTTCTGGGAAGTGGCAGGTGCGCAGGGCACGTAGGAACGGCAGGAAACGCGGGAAGGAACGAGAGGGAGCCCCGTGACTCCGAGATCTGTAACGCCCAGGAAAGTCGTGTCAGCGTTAACTCAAGTGAGGACGTGCGGGGGGAACTCGGGTTGCGGAGTGGGCTGGGGATGGGAAGGAGATGAGATGAGTTCATTTTCCAAATGTTTGGGGTAATGCAAGAAAGCACAAAGCATTCAAAGCTGAGTTAAATGTTAAAACATTAGAGAAAATTGAATTTTCCCAATTTAAAACAATTATACTCTGAAATTGCTAAACCTTCCATAGAAGAGATAACTCTGCACAAATGTCACTTATTTCAATAATAGAGGACAAGGCCTGGCTACAAACACAAACAAAACATAAATAAATTAGAACTATGGATACTTTTTGGAAGAACTGCATTTGCTTTATATTCAGATTCACACAGTAACCCCGTTTGGCTAATAAAACCACTGCCTATCGACGTCCTCCAAATGGAGGCTCTTGATGCTGCCTTAATAGACAGAAAATAACGAGAGAGCTGTGCATTTTCTGCAGAAAATATCTGCTTCTACATGAACTACCACATAGTTAGCATATCTCCCAAAGTCATCTGTACTAAGTGCCCGCTTAGCAAACTGTATACTGGTGGAGCGCCCGGGGGCACATCTCAGCGCACGGGGGCACATCTCAGCGCATGGGGCACATCTCAGCGCACGGGGACACCTCTCAGCGCATGGGGACACCTCAGCGCACGGGGACGCCTCTCAGCGCATGGGGACACCTCAGCGCACGGGGATATCTCAGCGCACGGGGGTACCTCTCAGAGTGCACGGGGACACCTCTCAGCGCATGGGGACACCTCTCAGCGCATAGGGACACCTCAGCGCACAGGGACACCTCAGCGCACGGGGATATCTCAGCGCACAGGGGTACCTCTCAGAGCGCACGGGGACACCTCTCAGCGCACGGGGACACCTCTCAGTGCATGGGGCACACCTCAGCGCATGGGGACACCTCTCAGCGCATGGGCACACCTCAGCGCACAGGGGCACCTCAGCGCATGGGGACCTCTCAGCGCGCACGGGGACACCTCTCAGCGCGCACGGGGACACCTCTCAGCGCGCACGGGGACAGCTCTCAGCAGACGGGGACACCTCTCAGCGCACGGGGCGCATCTCAGCGCACGGGGACATCTCAGCGCACGGGGACATCTCAGCGCACGGGGACATCTCAGAGCAGAGTGACCCGACAATCACAAACAGGAATTGGTGGAGGCTTTGTGTCCATCTTGAGGAACAGGACTCCGAGAAAGGCCACCCGCACACTGGACGCAGGAAGTGTTCAGTGCTGCTCACAGGGACACTTTAGAGGTGAAGTAGAGCTGAATTTCTGCACTGCTAAAATCACGGATTGAGATGATAAAAAAAAAATCGGCTTGATAACTGAATTCACTAAAACGAAAGTTTTGGGGGGAGATTGCAGACAGCTATAGGGATTTCTGGCCTCTTGAAATGCAGTCAGATGCTGGGATTTGGACAGTGCTCACTGACCTCCTCCTGACCCACAGCACTTGGTCCTGGTGGCCAAAGGCTAACAGAAGACAAAGGACAAGCCAATGTCTGTTAACGATGTTTGGTCTCGGCAGCTCCATTTTGCTGGTGGTTACAAAGGGTCACGGTGCAAGCCTCTAGAAAAAGGAAAACTATCTTCTTTTAAACAAAAATATGTTTTTATTTATTTATTTATTTATTAGAGAGAGAGGAAGGAAGAGAGAGAGAGAAACATTGATGTGAGAGAGGAACATCGATAGGCTGCCTCCTGCACGCCCCCTACTGGGGATCGAGCCCACAACCTGGGCATGTGCCCTGACCGGGAATCGAACCGGGGCCTCAATGCACTGAGCCACCCTGGCCGGGCAGGAAAACTGTGTTCTTATGAACAACGCTGTTAACAATGACTAACTCTGCGTGGTCTGCGGAGGGAGGGAAGGCCAGCTTGTCACTGATGACTTGACCTCTCTGTACTCCAGATGCAAGGCCACCATCAGAATTAAGCGAAGGCTCCGAACGCTTCCTGGAAATAGAGAGCAGCGCAGGGGATGGTCCAAGCACACCTGAGAGTGAAAAGCCGTGCTGACCAGTGACACCGGGACAGCGGGACAGATGCAGGGCCACTTCCCTCTGCGCACCAGCGTCCCGCGGAACCGCCTAGGTTCACCTACGAGGGCACTTGCACCATCTGGTTCACCTCTGGTGTGGGCCCTTGACTTTGGATCCCTGTTGTTCTCCACCTGCCGCGTGAGACCTAATGCTGTGGACTGTTCCAGTGCCTTCTCCCCACGGCCCGTCCTGCCAGCCACTTCCAGCACGTCCACAGGTCCGCACCCTCCCCGGGGGCCCGCCTTGCCGACTCATACCCCAGTGCAGGCTTCTGCACGCCTAGGCCAAGGAGGGCTCTGGGGTCCTACTTCCACGAACGGAGAGGTCGGACCTGACCGGGTGTACCTTCCTTCAGCCTCGTCTGTCCTTTGCTGTAACTCACAGGGCTGCTTTGGTCGTTAGGGGGCAGCTGAGCAAAGCTGCTGCCCACTGGTGAGCTGGCCTCAGCCCGCAGCAGCTCGAGACCTTAAGAGCATTCTTATGGGCACAGTAAGAATCTTGGAGACAAAAGTGCTGCTCCAGAAGGGCCGCAGGGAGAGGAGCCACGGAGTTCGCAGGCACATTTGAAGGAAGGAGGAGCAACTACTCGGTCAGAAGAGTGTCTTTCTGATAACTAGGGCTCTGGGCACTGGGACATTTCTCAGGAAAAGTGGGGCCAGGAAGGTGGTGACGGCAGCCCCGAACCTAGACTTGCCCCTAACATATGGATTTCCATCCCTTCCTGAAGCCGCAGAGTTCTGAGTGCTCCTTCATCACCTAAGCTACCGCGTCCTCGCTCTCCTCCCCACTGTCCTCGCTCTCTTCCCCACCGTCCTCGCTCTCCTCCCCACTCCCCACCGTCCTCGCTCTCCTCCCCACCGCGGCTGAGTCTGCTGCCACTGGGGCTGCCCCAGGTCTCCCTGAGAGCCGGTCCCAGATGGCAAACCGGGGGAGGGAGGCGGGGAGAGAGGCGAAGCCCTTACTAGCCGGCCCTCCCCACCTGGTTCCCTGGCTGGAGAACCCATCTCCCCAACCAGCGAGGGAGGCTGGAGGAGGAAGGGGGGGAAGGTCAAGAAGGTGAAATGGGTGGGGAAGGAGCATGTCCATGGCCGCCAGGTCCCTTCAAGGGCGTCATGTGAGCTCTCCTCCTGATGTTACAGAGGACGATGCTTATCCCGGATGGGGCGGGTTAGGCAGAGCCCCTAGGAGACTGTGGATCCTCACCTGTCTGCAGGAGTCTGGCGCCCTCTCCTCTGTCTGCTCTGCTGAGCTCCCTCGTGCACATTCTCCCAGCAGTTATGCGAAAGAAACTAAGGTAGTAGAGAGCAAGTGAGCATGCATGCGTGTGAGAGAGAGAGAGAGAGAGAGAGGGAGGGAGTGGGGGACAGAGAGAGAGAGGGTGGGAGTGGGGGAGAGAGACAGAGAGGGGGGAGGGGGAAGAGATCGCAGGAGGACATGTGTGTGGAGAGGGGGGAGGTGGGAGAGAGATCGCAGGAGGACATGTGTGTGGAGAGGGGGGAGGGGGAGAGAGATCGCAGGAGGACATGTGTGTGGAGAGGGGGAGGTGAAGAGAGATCGCAGGAGGACGTGTGTGGAGAGGGGGAGGGTGGGAGAGAGTTTGCAGGAGGACATGTGTGTGGAGAGGGGGGAGGGGGGAGAGAGTTCGCAGGAGGACATGTGTGTGGAGAGGGGGAGGGTGGGAGAGAGATCGCAGGAGGACATGTGTGTGGAGCGGGGGAGGGTGGGAGAGAGATCGCAGGAGGACATGTGTGTGGAGAGGGGGGAGGGTGGGAGAGAGATCGTAGGAGGACATGTGTGTGGAGAGGAGGAGGGTGGGAGAGAGATCGCAGGAGGACATGTGTGTGGAGAGGGGGGAGGGTGGGAGAGATCGCAGGAGGACATGTGTGTGGAGAGGGGGGAGGGTGGAGAGAGATCGCAGGAGGACATGTGTGTGGAGAGGGGGAGGGTGGGAGAGAGATCGCAGGAGGACATGTGTGAGGAGGGGGGAGGGGGGAGAGAGATCGCAGGAGGACATGTGTGTGGAGAGGGGGGAGGGTGGGAGAGAGATCGCAGGAGGACATGTGTGTGGAGAGGGGGGAGGGTGGGAGAGAGATTGCAGGAGGGCATGTGTGTGGAGAGGGGGGAGGGTGGAGAGAGATCGCAGGAGGACATGTGTGTGGAGAGGGGGAGGGTGGGAGAGAGATCGTAGGAGGACATGTGTGTGGAGAGGAGGAGGGTGGGAGAGAGATCGCAGGAGGACATGTGTGTGGAGAGGGGGGAGGGTGGGAGAGATCGCAGGAGGACATGTGTGTGGAGAGGGGGGAGGGTGGGAGAGATCGCAGGAGGACATGTGTGTGGAGAGGGGGGAGGGTGGAGAGAGATCGCAGGAGGACATGTGTGTGGAGAGGGGGAGGGTGGGAGAGAGATCGCAGGAGGACATGTGTCAGGAGGGGGGAGGGGGGAGAGAGATCGCAGGAGGACATGTGTGTGGAGAGGGGGGAGGGTGGGAGAGAGATCGCAGGAGGACATGTGTGTGGAGAGGGGGGAGGGTGGGAGAGAGATTGCAGGAGGGCATGTGTGTGGAGAGGGGGGAGGGTGGAGAGAGATCACAGGAGGACATGTGTGTGGAGAGGGGGAGGGTGGGAGAGAGATCGCAGGAGGACATGTGTGAGGAGGGGGGAGGGGGGAGAGAGATCGCAGGAGGACATGTGTGAGGAGGGGGGAGGGTGGGAGAGAGATCACAGGAGGACATGTGTGTGGAGAGGGGGAGGGTGGGAGAGAGATCGCAGGAGGACATGTGTGTGGAGGGGGGGGAGGGTGGGAGAGAGATCACAGGAGGACATGTGTGTGGAGAGGGGGAGGGTGGGAGAGAGATCGCAGGAGGACATGTGTGAGGAGGGGGGAGGGGGAGAGAGATCGCAGGAGGACATGTGTGTGGAGAGGGGGGAGGGTGGGAGAGAGATCACAGGAGGACATGTGTGTGGAGAGGGGGAGGGTGGGAGAGAGATCGCAGGAGGACATGTGTGAGGAGGGGGGAGGGTGGGAGAGAGATCGCAGGAGGACATGTGTGTGGAGAGGGGGAGGGTGGGAGAGAGATCGCAGGAGGACATGTGTGAGGAGGGGGGAGGGTGGGAGAGAGATCACAGGAGGACATGTGTGTGGAGAGGGGGAGGGTGGGAGAGAGATCGCAGGAGGACATGTGTGAGGAGGGGGGAGAGAGATCGCAGGAGGACATGTGTGTGGAGAGGGTGGAGGGTGGGAGAGAGATCACAGGAGGACATGTGTGTGGAGAGGGGGAGGGTGGGAGAGAGATCACAGGAGGACATGTGTGTGGAGAGGGGGGAGGGTGGGAGAGAGATCGCAGGAGGACATGTGTGAGGAGGGGGAGGGGGAGAGAGATCGCAGGAGGACATGTGTGAGGAGGGGGGAGGGGGAGAGAGATCGCAGGAGGACATGTGTGTGGAGAGGGGGGAGGGTGGGAGAGAGATCGCAGGAGGACATGTGTGAGGAGGGGGGAGGGGGGAGAGAGATCGCAGGAGGACATGTGTGTGGAGAGGGGGAGGGTGGGAGAGAGATCGCAGGAGGACATGTGTGAGGAGGGGGGAGGGGGAGAGAGATCGCAGGAGGACATGTGTGTGGAGAGGGGGGAGGGTGGGAGAGAGATCGCAGGAGGACATGTGTGTGGAGAGGGGGGAGGGTGGGAGAGAGATCGCAGGAGGGCATGTGTGTGGAGAGGGGGGAGGGTGGGAGAGAGATCGCAGGGGGGCATGTGTGTTGAAAGAGGGGTGTTGGGAAACAAACTCTGCCCTGCAGTGGTTCCATCTCTTTCTCTTGCTCATCACCTACCTCCCTGGCCCTTGCCCACCCCTTCGCTCCAGGGTGTCCCCACAGGGCTCCCGCCTGACTCCCACCCTCCTTCCTGTGCCGCTGTCACTCGGAGAGGCCGGAAGAGAACCCGCTCCCCATGGTGGCAAGCGGAGCGCACATGGGTGTCACCGTTGCCAGGCATGCCACGTGTCGTTCAGATCTGCTGTGGGCCACCTGGGTTCCACGGGGTCGCAAGCCCCACGAGAGCCCAGAACGGACCTAAAGGCTCAGCCTGAATCCTGGCTAGGGCCCCATCTCCCTCTGCTCCGGTCCTCGTTTGTGAAGTGGGGGTGACAATTAACTCTCCCTCCCAGGGCTGGTCGAGGACTGAAAACGCGAATTTATGAACAGTATTTCACTTCGTGCTTGGCACATTGTACGTGCTCACTTCTGTTCAGTATTAGTATTATTATTTTATGGAACCAATATTTGAAAGAATTTCCTAAAAACAAGTCTTTATTATACATTTCTAGGCTCACCCCCCTGCCACATATAGTGTTCTTAATTGACACAAAACTAATTGCGATTCCCTTACCTTCTACAATACTAACATCTCTTCCATGCCCGGTCATGTTCCAGGCACTGTGAGTAAAACAGACACTGGGCCCCGTCCACAGAAGGTCACCCTAGCACGCGCACTCCTGCCACTGAGCCCACGCGTGGCCTGTGATGCTCACATCCTGCCTCCTCTGGAAACTCCTATTTGTTCACGAGAGCAGCCTTTG
Organism: Molossus molossus; assembly: GCF_014108415.1. Lineage (NCBI taxonomy): Eukaryota > Metazoa > Chordata > Mammalia > Chiroptera > Molossidae > Molossus > Molossus molossus. The sequence continues at coordinate 6,441,621 of NW_023425348.1, read as the reverse complement.
CAGGGGCTCCTCTAACTTCAGTCGTGAAGGAGCAGAGAGCCTTCCACAAAACACTGCATCCTGTTACTAGGAAGTCGTCATAAAGGATCAAATTTCAGTTTGCCCATCTCCAAGAGCCTGTGACCAACCCACTGAAGACATCAGTGCATGTAATTCACCCTTGTAACCTTGGCAGTGGCTGGGCCCATTCCAGGCGCTCGTGTTGTTGACTGACACCACCTATTATAATGTACGTGCTTATATGTTCTTCTGTGTCTTGTGCCTCTCGGGGTCACAGGGCCATCGCTTACTTATCTCTGTGGCCCCTCTGTCTGGCAACAATGGTGTTCAATAAGTATTTGTCAAATGAAGGAATAAATTAACAAATGCCTTTGTCTTTCTCCATAATATGAAAAACGCTCAGTCAGTGTGACTGGGGAAAACCAGTCAGAATTAGAGAAAAGATTGTCAAGAATATTTTCCAAGAAGTTAAGCTTGCACTTCAAGTACATACTCAGTTACACACTGAATTAATCGGAACCAAATTGATATGCTGTTTATAAATCCAATTGTTATTAATGAGTAAATAAGATTCATGTGTGATTAGCAAGCCCAATGGCACACGAACGCTTGATTTCCAGAGGTCTGTGTTTACAAACAGATCAGTTCTCCCGATCAGGCTAGACGATGCACGGCCCAAGCTGCCCTCCGGCACCTGTTCTAGCAGCGCTATCTGCAGTGGACCAGCCTCGCTGTGGTTTTCAAAAGATGAGCGGAGAGAGTTGGGAGCCGCTAGGCCGAATTTCCCTGAGCAAATGCTTCTTCCAAGGTCAGATCACAATGCATTTTGGTTCTAAATGAATCGAAGTTAACTGAGTTTATAAAGGTGCAGGGAGTAGAGATGGGGAGCTTTTCATGACTCGCGTGACACAGTTTCACACAGGCCAGGGAAAGACACAGAGCAAGACAGAGGCACGGGCCACGATTCACCAAGGGCCTATGATGTCTGGCAGTGCGGAGGGCCCGAGCTAAGGCCCTGCCATCTGGGGTCTACACGTACTCAGTGGAGGTGGGAGACGAAAGATCCCCCAAACAAATATGTAAATGAGGTCAGTTCAGGTACTGATAAGCGCAATGAAGAAATACAGTAGGACTGATGAAGAGATTGGTGGGGGTCGGGGAGTTGGTGGAGATGAGGGTTCTTTCTGCACGAGGCAGGGCGGTGCAGGGAGGGTTCACTGAGAGGCCGGCTGAGAACGGAAGCCGGAAGAGAAGGAGGCAGCGGGTGCAGAGCTGGGGGAATGATATTCCCGGCAGGAGAACCCTAAGTGCGATGCCCCTGGGGCAGGGAACAAGCTTGGCGTGTCTGAGGGACAGGAAGGAGGCCCGCGGGTTTCAAGAGGAACAAAGCAGAGGAAAGGTGATGTCAGCAGGAGGTGAGCTAGCTCAGGTTCGGTCCTGCGGGCCATGCTGGGAAGTGGAGATTTTATTCTGGGTGCAAGAGGACATTGTGGGAGGGCTTTACACCGAGGAGTGGTGCTTATGGTCATTCTGGCCACTGTGAGCGGGAGGGGCGGAAGGGGACCGGCTAGCAGGCTGTGTCAATGACCAGGGGAGCGAGGGTGGCCACCACTGGGCGTAGGTGGTAGAGTTGGCAAGAAGGGCTGTATTTGGGGTAGACGGTGAGGCAGAGTGGACTGGCTCTTGCTGATGGACTGAGTGGAGGGTAAGAGAAACGCAGTGACCTTGACCCCTGTCCTTACCGAAGACTTTGAGGTGGATGGACGCGTCCTGCTCTCCAGCCTTGTTCTCAGCGATGCAGACATACTCGGCCTCGTCATTCTTGTCCACCTTCCTGATGGTCAGCTCCGAGCTGTCGTCACTGAAGAAGTACTTGTCGTCTTCTTCATTCTCCACCTGTTCCCCGTCCCTACGGGCGCAGACATGCCAAGTGCCATGATTGTGACCACAGAGGTAAATGTTTGTTTTTAATTAGTTTCCATAAAATGCAGTCTAAGCCCATGGGAAAGGCTCCGTCTTCACCAACAGTTAAGATGCCAAATTGAATTTCCACGTGTACCATTGATTCCTCCACCCGCACCTCTGATCCTGTCCCAGGGCTGCCAATGGCACCCACAGACACCACAGAGGGCCCCAAGGCCATGCCCTCTGCCCACCAGCTAGACGAAGGGATTCGATGCACAAGACAGGAGAACTGTAGAGTCCCCTCTGCACCTGGAGAGACAGCAATCCCAAGCCGGCCATTCCCGTCCCACCGCAGTGCCAACACCGAGCGGCCCTGTGCTGTCCCCTTCTCTGCTCGTCCCTGATAGAAGGCCGGAGCCAGGCTCTTACTTTGTCCAGCTCATGGTGGGCTCCGGGAAGCCTTCGGCATCGCACACCAGGGTGACGGACTGGCCGAGGTTGGCGGTGGCGTTCACTATGCTCTGCCGGGCCTGGACGGTGGGGGGCACTGCCGGAAAGAAACGCGGTCAGGGCGGTTGGGAGAACCAGGAATACTAGGCCGGCGGTCACAGCCTGGGCAGGAGTCGTGGGCGCTGCAGTTAGCGTAAGGGGTCTAAATTCAGGCACGTACTCAAAACTTATTGAAACTGAATAAATAATGCCCCCCAAACATGCACTCCTGTTTTACAACAATATACAGGGGCGGTCAAAAACAGGTTTGCAGGTGTGAGTACGTGAAACACAAAATGTATTCTTGTATTTGTTTGTTTGTTTGTTTATTTATTATTGTGTTTATTATTAACTTACTTTTGCTCACCCGGTATAAGAAAATGGGTTTTCAGTAATAATAGCGTCAGAAGCTATATTAATGCATTTTATTTATTTGAAAACGGTATTCAGCTATAGCAGCTACGTATCAATATACATTTTCCCGATCAGTGCATACTCAACTTACGACCATGGCTGGTGGAACTTGTGTTCAAAGGGAACTTTCATTCTGGAAAAACCTGAAGCTCCTGATCCCAGTGGTGAAGTGGTTAACACTGATTTGAAATGTACCAGCTCACCAGAGAGGAACCTTTCTCTGGGAACGTCATAAACAACCCTGTGCACAAACTGTTTCACCAAAGGAATGAGAGGGGGAGAGTTTGGCAAAATATATATCAAGAGCTAAAGCAATCTGACCATGATTTACTTATTTTCTTAGTACTGACATTATAATTTCCTGTAAACATCTTGTAAATGTCAGATCGATACCACGGGTGTGTTTATTTGACATTGCAAATTAAGATTAATAAGCCCATGGACCATGATTCTGACTATTCTAAGACCTGAATTGATTATAATATTTTCTTTGAACACTGAGCCAGGGGACTAGCTTCGCAATTATGGTAACTTCAAGGACAGCGAAGGGTGAATGTGAATTTATTAGTAAGCATGGGGAAACTTTCTTGTGCTTCAAGACAATGAAGGACATTAAAACTGTACTAAAGTCCCAATAGTTGAGGACACCCAAAAGGCAAGTATATTTACCAAAAAAAACAAACAATAGAAAAGCTAAGCCAGAGGCGATAGGAGGTAGGGGGGATTCGGCTGAGACTGATGATGGAGTCTATATTTCATGGACCAAAGAGGAGGTTAAAGAGAATGACTTTGGGGACCAAGTCTGCAGCGATGGCGAGGTAGGAAGAAGGGATCTCCTCACCATTCACAATGACCTGAATGTCCTTGAAGTTGATCTCCCCCCGTGCCAGGATCCTCCCCTCACAGCGGTAAGTGCCCTCATCTGTTTTCTTGATGTTCCGAATCTGCAGGTAGTTGTTGGACAGGACTATGAATCGGACTAGAAGAGACAAGAGGCAGGTTCATCCAAGGGTCAGTTAGAGAACTTTTATCTGTAGGAAGGTCGCTGAGCCTTTCATTTTTCCTAGCTCAGTCTTAGAGGGCGGGGGCTTTAAGCTGAAGTAAGAAAAGGTGTCCTGGCTCTGACACAGAGCCAAGAGCAATAGTCTGTTGTAAATGCGTCTTTTTCTTTGGAGAGAAGGTCAAGCGCCTGGACTTTCAAGCCGCAGGCATATACCCGTTCGGGACCGGGGCCCGCATGGTTCTGGGAACTGGCTGAGTCTGGGTTGAAATGTCTCAGAGGCTTGCAGAGGGCGAGCCCTCGGTGCCTTGGTGGCCCAGGGAAAAGGCAGCTTCCAGGGAATTCGGGTCTCACCATCTTTTTTCAGGATGACATCTCGACCTTTGTGTTTCCAGATGATGGTTGGGGGCAGGGAGCTGACCACATCACACACGACCACGGCGTCTTCCCCCTCCCTGAACTCCTGGGGGGTTGGTGCGTTCTTGAACATGAGCTTCTCTGGAAAACAAGCAAGAGAAGAGTGAGGAAAAGCAGCTGGTTCTCCCACAAAGGTTTCCTTCCCTGAAGCCATACTGCCTGGCCACATGTACTGTGGTATGAGAGTCCCACCCAGTCAAAGATGCCAGGTGGAGCGGCTGGCACAGTAGGGCAATATGTCATCAAAGTCTGGTGATCAACGTCTATTCAGAGTGCTAAATTTATCACACTTTGTACATGAAACGCCTGTGGAGGAGAGCGTGTCCTTGCCAAGGGTCCCTTGCGCTGTGGGATGGTGCATTGAGACACGGTGCGTAGGTAGAATGAACTGGGAGGACACCTATTCACAATGAATAGTAGGAGTCACCGATCCTTTCTTGTCTACCGTCTGTCTAGTACTCTAACCCAACTTTCCTACAGCCGAGAGAATTTCAAAGCACGGAACAGGAGAAAAGCAATAATGGCATAAATACTGTGGCAATCCATACCGTTCCATTAGTTGTCACCCAGCGTCACACTGGCCAGTGGGACAGATGCACAATAGCAACGTAATGACGTACCACTGTCAGCTCCCTGTCCTGAGTGGCGCAGAGTGTTTAAGTAATGCCCCACGAGCCACTTCCGGCCGAGCCTTTGGATCCCATTACCGGCGGGGGACAAAGAAGAGAGCACCCTGAATTGCCCAACAGTCAGTCAACAGTTGGGGAAGGAATAGAGGCACCCGCACTAGCTCTCTGGGAACTCTGCAGTTTGAACTTAGAGAATGAGGCCAGTGGGAGTTGCTTTGACCTGCACAGACCCGGGCTGTGAGTTCTGAGTTGGCCAAGGATCATTTAGGAGCATCTTGGAGCTCTTAGCTCAATGTAAACAGACTTGGGGTGAAGAAAGGAGGAAAGAAGCCCCATCCAGCCCTCAGCTTGTCCCCTCCTGCCATCCCTCTGTCCGCTGCCCAGGTGTCTTCCTGGCAAGAAGAGGACAGATGCAGAGGGTGGAGGAGGAGGCTCTTACGGAAGATCTTCACGTTGACCGTAGCCTCCGACTCGCTGCCGTCCTCGCTGGTGACCACACACTTGTAAATGCCAGCGTCATCGATGTCAGCGTTGTAGATGGTGAGGGTGGAGGAGGAGTCGTCATTCCATACCACTGAGATCCGCTGCTGGTTCGGGGTGAGCTTTTCTCCGTTGGGGGAATACCAAGAGATGTCTTTGTCTTTGGCATCCCCTGCCACTGAGGAGGAAGAGATTATTTTCAAACCAGAGACGTTGAGAAGACAAAGTGCCCTCCAGGGTGACAGTGGTACTCATCACAGCTACTGTACGAGAGACAATCAGGCTTGATGGTCAAGGAGGGGTGGCCACTTCCATTACAGTGTCACTCTGGCCCCTGGTTGATTGTTACTACACAACACCACTTACGGTATTTGGAAGGAACTCAACAAACCCTCATGCCAGTGTTTCTCACAGTGCTCCTATCCTTAGTGAGGGAAGAGAAGGGGCATTTGTTGAGGACCTACTGTGTGCCGGGCACTCAGCTAGGAACTTACAACCTCACCGGATGAGGATGGGGCAAAGGGAGTTAGCACATCTAGATTCTGAGCTCAAGGGCCTAGCTGGTTTGAGCCAACTGCTCTGCTTATATTCAAAGGCTTAGACTGTGGTCTAAGAGACTCCGGCTGGTCTAGGAGTGCGGACCCAGCTATGTCTATTCTAGCATCTGCCTACACAAACTGGCATGACTGGCATGCCAGCACCCCTGCCACAGCAGACCATTCATCTCCTCAAATGCTGTGAAGAAGACCGCCAGAATCAGCCAAGCAGCCTGTCCCCGGGCACCTCGCAGGGGCAGGTGTTGCTGCTTAGCCGTCCCAGACCCTGAGCTGGGACAAGGGTCCTAGCACCGGTGACGTGGCTTCGCCCTGCCTCCCCGCGTGCACCGTGCTGGCCCACACACCCCAGCCCCGCACAGATATGGAGTCTTCCTCTCAGGACCCATCATGCTTCCAATAAATATCGTTATTTGCAAGATGTGCTGTGGGCCCCGCGGCTGCGTCTCCAGATCATTTAAATCGCCGTGATGAAGGCCAAGCTGCATGAACACATGCGGCAGCCACAGGCTCCTCCTGCGGTGCAGATCCCGGCAGCACTTCACGGCCCCTCCCTGCTCAGAGCTGCTCAGGAAATGTCACTGTTCACACCTAGCTCAGCTCTTCCTGGTTCTCCCCTGTTCCAAGTCCCAGCCCTGTCACCGACAGAATTCAGAGCCAGCTGCAGCCTCGCCCTCCACGGGACATTTCCTGGTAATTACCTGAGTGGTGGAAATGGGGCATAATTTCTAAAGAGAAAACAAGGATGCTCTGTGGGGCAAAGGGACAGAATACGGGTATTCACAGTGGACCTGGAGACCCGGACACGTGTCCTCACAGCACTCAATTTTCTTTCAGGCAAGTACTTGAGCTTAGACTCCTTGTTCTGGGGGATTCTGGGAAGCGAGCCTTACGTCACCCACTGAAGCATCATTTCTGTTCTCTGTTGTCACTCACAGGACTTTGGATGTGTACAGAGCAGGGGGTCGGGGATGACTCACTATCCTGGGAGCTGTGCTGACTTCCCCAGAGCTCCGCCACCCCCAAGTGGAAGTCCAGATGGCACATGTCACTGTGTGGGGCAGCCCTTCGAGGGGGAGGGGAGAGGGCCTGCGGGCTTCCCTGTCTCTCAGGTCACGCTGTGACCCCAGCAAAGCCACGCCAGGAATCCCCGGTGCGCTGCGCTCAGCCCGGCCCGCTCGGCCCGCTGGGGAGGCTGCCTGCCGGGAGGGGTCCTGAGATGCCGCGGGGCCTGGGGCACTTGCCTTGGCACAGGAAGAATTTGGACTCTCCAACGCTGATTTCCCCCTGGCTGGGAACAATGTCCACCTGCAGAGAAACTGAAAAAGACAAAGTCCAGTTTAAACACACATTCAAATTCCTGAGAATGAAACCGAGAGCTTTCATTCAAAATTGGGGTCTCCCCACTCACTTTAAGAAAGAGGGGAGGGAGATGGTTGTTTGGGTTTAAGAACTGGTCACCACCATAGAATCCACGGGCCCTCACCTCAAATCCAGGGGTGGGCATGGTCAGACCACTCCCTGTGGCACCGTGTCCTCTGTCACACGGTGCAAGGTGCCCCGGGAGGTCTGGGGTGACTCTGCATTAAGTGTTTCGGGCCCCTTGAGAAGGCTATGGTTCTATTCCAATCAGCAGCACCTCTGAGCTTCACAGAAATAGCAGCCCGACCAGCTACTCCCGAAAATCAATCTGCAGTGTCCCCAGGGCTGTGACAAGAGGGAGCCTGCTACTCCAGAACTGCGCGGGCCTCTGGCCACGGCTGCGCCACCGTGCTCACTGACCACGGAGAAGGTTCCACGCAGCCTCCCAGCGGACTGGGAGCCAGGGGTGCCACGTGCTCCCCTCTCCTCGCGACAGCAGCAGCGCTACGGCCCTTTCCATACAGGAGTGAGCACCAGACGTGGGCGCCCGAGTCAGACACCCTCTGAGAGGCTGCGGTCCCTCGGCTGCTGGAGTGCACTGGACCTCAGGCTCCCGTCCTCATTCGCTTCCTTGTATCTGCTCAGAACAGATAACCCGTCCTCACGGAAACACAGTTTTAGGGCAGACAAGAAATGCTTTCATTCATTTGGATTTGACTTTCTTCTGCCTCTTTTCCTCTTAGGTGAAGTGAATCTGAAAGCTAAAGGCTAACAGATGCTTGTTCGATGCATGTGGCTTCGGGAAGCCGGCAGGAAGGAGGGGCCCGGGCGAACAGGCCGCGGAGACCGGGGAGCCCAGCCTTCGAACAGCCATTTTCTCTCGGGCAGCGGAGCGAAGGCTGGTTGCCATGGTGACCGGCTGCGGGCAGCGGCGGCAGGTCTCAGGCTGCGCTCATCTGATGAAGGGACCACGGCTGTGCTCAGCAGAACAGAGGGATCAAAGGGCCTGCGTGGGGGCTGTGGAGGGGGGCGTGGGGGCACCTCAGCTTTGGGGGCACAGCCTTCCCAACCATCTTGCCGGCAGACAAAGCAGACTGGCGAAACCCAGCAGAGGTGGCAGAGAGAACAGGTGACTTGGGGGAGACGGGCCTCGAAGGGAAGGAGCGGGGAAGGGGGAGGAATCAGGCGCAGGGTCCAGGCAGGGAGGATGCTGAACCTCCCTGGTGAGAATAAGAGGCGGAACTCACAGACTCCCCAATGCTGGTTTGAAAGAAATAGTCTAGGAATCGAGAGGCTGCCTGTCTGGCTCACTTGGCTAGCTGCCTGCTACTCATTTTGGGCTCAGGACTGAATTCTCCCGAGAGCAATGGAAAGTCTTCCCTACCTCCCTGCGTCTCACCCGTAGCACAGAGCTGCAGCGGATAGTCGGACGAGGGCCACTGCAGCCCCGACACACGCGACTGGCTGGGGCTGCTTCTGCCATCACTCTTCTCCCCACAAAGTCAGGTGCCACTCGATCCTACACTGAGGGGCCGGAAGGAGTCGCAGCCCACCTCCTCATTTCCCGGATGAGAAAATCAAGCTAAAGTGACTTCCTTAAGGTCACTTCTTGTCAGGGCCTGGCCACCCAGCTTCCAGCTAAGTGTTCTTTCCACTGTGCATCACAGCCTCTGCACAGTCGGGGATGAACTGTTTCCATTTGGGTTAATCATCTGGGCACTCAGAGGAGCAATCTGGCCCTGAAACTCACCATGTCCCAACAGACCAGCACGAACCCAGACCTGTAGGGCCCATGGTACCCTGGGGAGCATGGGCCATACCGAGAGGGCTGCCCCACCGTGCAGCCACCTTAGGTCAAGCGGGTCCTCTCTAGCCCCTTCTGTGGCTCACATTCCACAGTACAGGGGCCTGGGAAGCCCAGAAGCTGTGCCCAGGACACCTGTCACCTGATGGTCCTTTCTGGAGTTCACCGGGGAATTCTTTAGAGAATCAGAGGCTTCTGCCTGCCTGCAAAGTCCACTGGCCATATGCTGAGCCCCAGCAGCCAGCTCCAACATATGGGACCTGTTACTCTCTGCTGCTTGGAGAAGGATATTCTTATTCCGAGTGAAAAAACAGCCTTCACTTTCTCAGCTCTTTCCAAACAGAACATGACTCTCCAGGGGCGGGAGAACATCAAGGCTGAGAGTTTTCGTACCCAAAGGTGGCCAGTATCTATCTCCAGGCACGGAGAGAAATGAGTAACGAGAATTTCAAAGGAATTCCCATTTAACCAGACCCCATGCGCACATTTATCACCACTGACATTTTTAAAGGCGAGAGATCCACTTAGACTCCTGACCTTTTGCACACGTGGACAGACAGTGAGAGCCCTCCTGCCAAACTGCAGAGACCCAGCTGGGCCAGGCGAAGCCCAGCCTCTGAAGGCCAACGCCTGGGTGCATTCCATGGCAGCACGTGGCCGGTCATTCCTCCCCAGTGCTACCCTTGAATGACTAGGTTTAATAATGGTATGTGGCATTCCTGCTCCAAACTCCAAACTCCTTCCTTCCACTTCCTTTCTTACTCTTTTAGTTCTTTCCAATAAAAATTCTGAACTTGTGCCTTTCTCCAATTGCATATCCGAATGACATTCCCTAACCGGGCATAACTCATATGCTAAAGACACTTAGGAAAACATTTCTCCTAGTCAAGTATCTCATCTCTTACTTTGCATTAACATCGCATGTTATCTACTTCGTCTTAGATGCATCCAAAGATACATCTTATAAACCTAGGTGTTTAGCCGTGGGTGGGAGCCCGGGACAGGGCCACGAGCCCCTCCATTCGACGTTCTGACTGTCCTTCTAAGGACCCGTCTCCCAAGGCCTCCTGCAGCCACTTCCTTATTTAATCTGATGCTCACAATAGTTCTGAGATATGAAAAGGCTGATGTTTCCAGTCTACAAAGGAGGAAATGAAAGTTCAGAAAAGTGAGTAACTTGCCCAGGGTAACTCAGCGAATGAGCAGAAAAGTCAAGATCGCAAGGCAGTGGATTCTCAAGCACCACCTCTTCCCCTACTTGGCACAACTACCACGAAGCCTCTGCTGGCCGCCCCAGAGGCTCATTATCATCTATTAGTTGCCATGTTTTCTCTTTCCAAACGATGGGCTAGAGAGAGCAGAGTGCACAGAAATCCTACAACCAAGTTGCCACTGTCACTTCTAGCCTGGTACCTGTAACAGGCCTGTTTGCTCACAGATAATCATAGCAGCATAACCTCCCTTTGCCGGGTGGGGGAGGGGCGGCTCAGAGCCGAAATCCGTGGTAACGGTGGAGTCACGATTCAAACCCAGGCTGAACGGAGACCACAGGCCCCGCCATCCCCCCACGCTGTTTTCTCCCTCGTGAACGGACAGAAAAAGCTTCTCTTGAGAATGGAATGATTCCCTTTTCCTTGTCTCATTTAAAAGATAAAATAACCCTGTGGGAGATCTATGTTTTAAAATGTGTTTTCTGTTTAAATGTCTTTAAAAAAATACTATATTCCGAAAGACACGCCAACTCGTTTGTTAGGCAACGGCTTCAGGCACAGAAAGTGTCGAAGCTCCCTGGCAGAAGCCAGCTGCAGTCTTCCGTGCCCCGCAAAGGGAATGGACATTTCAGGTCCCAGGAGCAGCGAAGGCACCTGTCGGAATGGGCGGGAACCTGACAACGCCAACGACAGAGAAAAATCATTCCGATTTCAGAGAGGAGTTCGTAGATTTCTCTCGAGTCAGGGACGTCTCACAGTAGTTTAACTTTACTGATGTCCTCTTTAGACTCGAACGTGTTGCGGAGCTGGGAAGGGGAAGTGAGCCCAGGTGTCTCGGGCTGGCTGGGGACTGTCCTGTGAAATGGTCCGACACTGGCTGCCGAGGACGACAGGCAGCAGTGGGCAGGTTGGCCACCCAGGCGGCCTGCGAGAGGCCCTGGGCACCGGTTTCAGACAGGGGTGAACCACAGAGCACTAATCTGATCAGTGACCACGCATCAGATGGGGGAATATTCTAGAACCTGTTTAGTAATGGCTAAGAATTTCTGAAAAGGCGCCCAAATGTCTCCATACCTTTATTTTGTGACCTATCATTCTAAAAATGAGACTTAAAGTTCGCTTACTTAACCACTTTAACGAACAGTTGTTTTGTGTTTTTCTAAGTACAACTGAATGGGAAAGTTTCATTTGACAAACCTGTGGGAAACGCAGGCATTTGAACCAGGACTGATAACTGGGGCACCCACCCCCCTTGCCTGCAACAGTCTGCTCTCAGCAAAGGACTCTGGGTAAAAAGGGCAACTTCACTGCTCAAGCAGCCAAACTCTACGACAGTAAAACACCAACTGCCGGGGCGGCACGGTGGGGGAACCGGGGCCGGGGCGGTACCGCGGGGAAACCGGGGCCGGGGCGGTACCGCAGGGCACCAGGACCGGACCGGGGCCAGGGCTCGGCGCCAGACTGCTGAGGTCGAGTCTCAGCTCTGCCACTCAGCTGTGTGATCTCTGCCATGTTATTTAATCTCTGGTGCTTCTGTTTTCCTATCTGTGAAATGGGGAAAACAGAACCCTCCCCATAGGGCTGTCAGAAAGATGAAATAAATGAACATATGTAAAGCACGTAGAATAGCATCTGGCACATAATGAACATTTTATACTTGTGTATTCTTATTCTTTTAAAAATAGATTTTTAGAGGGATAGGAAGAGAGGGGGGGGAAGAGAGAGAGGGAAACATTGATGTGAGAGTAAAACATCGATCGGCTACCTCCTACAGGCCCCCACCAGGGATCAAGCCCGAAACCTGGGCATGTGCCCTGACCAGGAATTGAACCAGCAACCTTTTGGTGCACAGGACTGTGCCCAGGCAACTGTGTCACACTGGCCAGGGTTGTGTTATTATTATTATTCTTAATGAGACCATATCAACAACTTTTCCTAAAGAAATCATATGTTTATTTTTGAGAGAAGGAATATATCTCTTTATGGTTTAAAATAAAGCAGTAACCTTCCCTGATCTAATTGGTGGTCAGATGACCTGATTCCACTCTTCATTAACTTAAGATATTTTATCCATCAGTCAGAACTTATTGGCATAAAAGATAAGTGGACTGAATTCAATCAAAGTCAAAAAACAATAATGCAGGCACTGCAGGCAAGTCACTTCACCCTGGCCTCAGTTTTGTCATCTGTAAATGGGGATTATAATGCAACCGAATTCTTGTGGTTAGAGTGTCACGAGAATTAAAAGTCGGGAGTGAGTCTTGGTTAAGAAGTCAGGATCTAGAGTCAGGGAGCCTGGGCCCCTCTTCTGCTCTGACACTGAGTTCTCAGGAGACTTTGCCTGTTTTCCACACCTGTAGATGACACAGCAGCCCTACTGACATAGGGCTGCTGTGATGACTTAGTAAGGTGATGTGTATAAAGTGCCACACACAAGGTCAGACTGTGATGGCGGTTTTGTAAATGACAGTGCATGTATAGTACTTTGAAATCACATACACACACATACACACACCCCAAACAAAATTCTCAATAATGCTTATAAAAGAGAGAGCAGGAACCTCTTGTCCAAAACTATGAAGTGCTGCATGTGTGTCTATTTATATTTATGTATATACATGGACACAAGCCCGTTGAGCGCCTACACAAGTGTGTATTTGTGTGTGTATATGTCGGGAACAGAGTAAAGTAACTTGCCAGATTGTTATCGTGTCAAGATGCAGCTGGACGCAGGTCCATTTGTCTCTTTTTGGGAGAGGAAAACAAATGAACCGCCAGGGATGAAGAAGGAGCCTCACCTAGACTGGACCTGTGAGCCCTGCAGTTCTGGCCTGAGCTATTGTTGACAGCGTCTGGGAAGAAGAAAACGAGGCAGACAGTTCTACTTTCAAACATGAAGCCAGGAGTTGGAGGTCCCTGTAAAGGGACCACGGGACGTGTGTTCTGATGGAGTGTGGCTTCGGGTTCTGTAGAATGGCCGGTGGAAGCATCCTCATTGCTGCAAGCTGGCTCATGGCAGAACAAACCCTCTAGAGGTCAGACTGAGGGCTGCCAGTCCTGTGGTCAGCCCAGTTAGGGCCCCGCCTGTGCAAATGCTGGGAATTCTATCCAATGCCCATCTAAACCTAAACACCCCGAGGTAGTCTAGTGGGGGTTTCCAAGCCAAATGAGATGAGCTGACAGCCAAAGCCTGGGAAACCCTCTGTGCGAAGTCCCATGGGACCCTGACCCTTGGCTCCCCTAACATGCGGGCCCAGGGAGTCAAGAACGTCGTCAAGAAAGCTGCAGTCCTTCCTTACTGAGACCAGTAGCACGTGGCGGATGTGTGAGTGAAGAATTCAAGACTGGAAGAGGAAGGAAGAGGGGTCCTGACCGTGATGGTGGGCTGTGCTTAGGCCATGAGAAGGGCGGACCCAGAGCTCCCTGTGTGAAGACAAACCATACGCACACGCTGCAGACAGTACAGACGTTTCTAGCCCAATTCACTTTAAAGGGATGCTGGGCTCACTTACCACGCAGCCTTTCATTGTCACGAAGCCCCCCCAACTGGGCCATGTGTCCTCACCAAAGTGAAGCAATAAGGAGTCCTGGCGAAAATTCTCTAACCTCCTCCAAGGACGCAACTCCTCCAGAGTGATGGCAGCAGATATAGAGAAGCTGAATGTGCCTTCAGAATCCTTCAGCTTTCTGTGCCATGACGTATTGTAACTGGCATGTAGTGTTATAGTAAGGAAGAAAAGTATTCAGCTGCACTGCCCAACTGAGGCCAAGGTGATTAATCTGATGTCTCCTTACCCCAAATATTCTGTCCTAGAGAATACTGGTAGCCAAGCAACAGAAACCAACTTGCCAGAAGCAGGGGGCCCTACTTCTCAGGTAAATAAATTATGAGCTTCTGGGCATCGGGAATAGGTGAGCCCTGGCTCTGTTCCCCGGTGCCAGCTTCGGATGAGACCTCAGAGCCTTCAGCTCCCCTGGCCTTCGGGGCTCCCTGGTTCAAAATTCATTTCATTAGGACTAATCAGATGGTTTATTATTTTAATTTTTTCTTTATTGATTTTTAGAGAGAGAGAGAGAGAGAGAGAGAGAGAAAACATCGATGAGAAAGAACATTGATTGGCTGCCTACTGCATGCCCCCACTGGGGATTGGGCCTACCACTGGGCATATGACCTAACTGGGAATCAAACCAACAACCTCTTGGTGCATGGGTCGATACTCAGCCACTGAGCCGCACAGGCTGGGTAGATGGCTTAGTTTTATAGGAAGAAGTCCGTAGTTTCAAACGCCAGTTGCTGTCCCCACACATCACCTAGAAGCTGGAAGCTTGGACTGATGGTACAGTATAGTGTCCTGTGCTTCTGGTTATAGGGCAACAAGATCTACGTGTGTGTCAGTCTGCTGAGAAGTGACAGGTCCACCCTGTCGCCAGGTCCTCCTTCCCTCGCCAGCCCCGTCTCCGTAACGGAGCACCTTTAACGGGCAGTCAGAGGAAGACTGAGAGGGAGGGAGCAGGGCCGGGGCCCAGGCCGGTTCCACAGATCAGATGCAGGGGAGGAGCCAGCCTGCCTCCAACAAAAAGGAGCTTGTTAGCTTCCTTATTTTAATGGAAAATCAAAAAGGAAGGAGATGCATTGATGAATATATTATATTTATTTTCCCAAAAAGCAGAACGGTATCCCAATAGAGCCTCAAAAGGGGCAGATTCCAGGCCAGGTATGAAATCCTTTTTGAATGGCATAGGTCTCGTGCAGTCCCCAAGGTGTGAACGAGGCCTGTTCCCCAGCCCCTCCCACCGGGAGCCCATGGTTGAGTGCGTGCTGTGTGCTGGAGGTGGCAAGTGTGGTCTAGTTGCACTGACTTCCCAGTCTTCTGCTACATCGATTCCTGGCCAGGACTGTGGAGCCATTACTAACAAAGAAGGCTGGAGCTGGGAAGGACCTGACGCATGGTCTCCCACCCCTTCCCTGTACAGATGGGCCACGCCAGGAGCAGAAGCCAGTGGTCCCTGCTGCAAAGGCTGGGAGCCTCGGGACGGCCCACATGCACCTCCCGACCCGAGGCCCCTTGCTCGATGTCTCATTTCCTGTGTGTCCTAGTGGCTATCTCCCAGCTGATTCTCTCACCTGGTTTGCCCCGTCTCGCCTCTTTCCCAAAGAGCAGGAGAATCAGATGGAGAGACTCGCTCTATCAACTGCACTGAGGAGAGCTGGACCCCCGGCAGGCGCTCTGCTCGCCCCGACCCCCGCCGACGAAGGGGTCCAGTACTTCCAGCACCAGGGGCACTTTCAACAAGCAGGTCTGGGTCCTGCGTCCGTTAGGACTGCCCTCCCCACCTCCTCTCCGGCAGGTCCTGATGGCAGGCCGATACTCCGCATGAAGCTGAGTTACTGAAATGCAGGGCGATTCTGTTCGGAACTCGCTAAGAGTTTCCAGCTAACAGTCAAATCTATCAGTCTGCCTCGACAGGCCAGGCCTTCTCAGCCAGCTGCTGCGCCCTGTCCCACCGCCTGCAGGACGCCCCGACGGGTTCGCAGGTCCGCCCTTCAGAACTCGCCTTGAAGACATGGCTGGGGGCTGCTTTTCTCCCAGCCATAGAAAGGTCCTGATACAGCCGAATCTCTCCTCCCTCCCTCCAGCTTTTGCCAACATGGCAAGAAGCTGGAATTATATCTTTCAATATTTGTCCAGCTGTTGTTTGCAGATGTTGTATTCTTTACACCCAGAAAATGGGAATGTAGAGAATGCAACAGCATGCAGCTTCATCCCGAGACGGTAGATCCTGCCCGTGTCTTTCAAAAATGTCCTTATGTATTCATAGCTTTAAGCACATCTGGGCTATTGAAGATACAAAGGCTCATAATCTCTCAACCAGTGCAAAGAATTGTTAAATTTGGATTCTGTCAATTGAAAAAGTCACACTCCCAAACATATATATATATATATATATATATATAGACATATATGTGTGTGTGTATAGATATATATAGATAGATACATGTATGTATGTATTATTATGTGCCAGTCACTATACTAAGCACTTTAATTCACACAGTCCTCATAACAATCCTGTTTGACAGATGAAGAGACTAAGAAACTGAAAGGTTAAGTAACCAGGTCACAAAGCTAGAAAATGGTAGAGTCAAGAACTGAACCCAGGCAGATCCGGCCCTATAGTCCTTGATCTTTTTTATTTTTATTTTACCTTTTTACTGATTATTTTTAGAGAGAAAGGAAGTGAGAGAGAGAGATAGAAACATCCACGTGAGAAAGAAACATCGATTGGCTGCCTCCAGCACGCCCCCTACTGGGGATCGAGCCTGCAACCCGGGCTTGTGCCCTGACCAGGAATCGAACCAGAACCTCTCAGGCCATGGGACGACACTCAGTCCACTGAGCCACACCAGCCGGGCTTAGATCTTAAGTATGTATTACTCAAAGTCAGTCTCAATTAAAGTCACCTTTCATGAAAAAGGCTTGACTTTGTGCTAGATGAGCTGGGAGACAAACACACAAGTGGAAAAGGACTCTATATACTGACTCAGACCATGGGCTGGACACGGGTTCCAGGCCTCTCTTCTCATGGGGTAGCCCTGCCTGCGTCTCCACACCGGATCCTCTCTAGCCCCCCCCCAACGGCCCTGGGCTCCCCGCCCACCTGCAGCCCTCTCTACGCCACCAGTGCCCAGCATCCGCCGCCACCACAAGGGATCAGGCCAGAGGCTTCGAGCTGGGTTTTCCTACCTATGGGTTACACCTGCTCCCCCCAGAATGGATTCTGGCTGAGCCATGTCATCCCTTATTAAATGTTACTATTAAAATTATTCTTTAGCGATACCTACGTTGTGACTGGCTCTTCGCTCCTCGGCAGGGTGTGCGTTTGAAAGGGGTCATTCATGTAGCTACCCAGCTGGTGGCCTCTCAAAGCAGCCGTTCTCCTCCAGAGGCCATCTGCACGGCGCCCATGGTACAGAGGCCCTTCTTAGAGGTCACACTCTTGCTACTGCACGCACAGTCCATTCTCTGCTCCCTCGGCCACTGTCACCCCTAATCAGATGGCGCCTGGTCTCTTGGATAATACACAGTTTACCACATTACATAACATTTTGAAGGGGATGGAACAGAAGAAAACCCAGACATTTAAACAATAACCGTTTTACAAATGGCATATCCATTATCCTGGGAAATACCCAGATTGCTTTCTTGAATTAAGGAACACATAAGAGAGCTGTTGCTGGCACCACTAAGCTGAAATGTCGTATCTATCACTATGGCTTCTCAGGAACGTAGAACAGAGCAGCCACGGCCCAGACAGGGAGGACCAGGGGAAGGGGCGGTGGCAGATGGTGGCCGTGTGGTGGTCATGAAACATCTGAAGTATATCCTCGCTCCGAATCTGTGCTATTGCCATCTGTCAATCGTACGATCCACTCATCCGTAGAATTACCCATAACATTACATTCTGATTTCCAGTTCAAAGTCCTCTGGCTACATGTATGGCTCCTTCTGTCTTCGCTCTGTGACTGCAGGGGCCCAGAAGAGCCCTACAAATACCCTCGGCCGCAGGCTGGGTATCGACACTCCACCTTCATTCTTGATGCTTTTACCTTATAGTGTACATGCCTAACAACAGCAAGGCCTCTGCTGTCCTCTGGGTTGCTGTCCGTCTTTCTGGTCATAATGAAGATTGGGTAGCGTTTGTTAGGAGGGCTGGGGAAAATGGTCTGGTCGGTAGGAGTAGAAACATTGGGAGAGAACAAGCAAACACACAATGTTCTCACTCATCTTGATGACTGGGACCTCCGCTGGGTGCTAAGTATGCTCTTCTCTTGACCAGAGTAACGCTACAACCCTGAAGAGCTGCTAATAAAGTCACAAAGGTGAAATAAAAATGAAATACTTATGATAGCCTTTATAGTTTTGTTTGGGTTTTGTTTTTGTAGTAGGGTTTTTATTTCAGCAATCATTGCTAAGTTCTTTTACTATTCACGAAGACCCCTTCCCTCCCCCAACCCAAATCCCACTGTCCTTGACAAGCTCACGTTGCTTCATCCTAGGCGGGACGGCTCAGAAGCCCTGTCTGTGAAGTCAAAGACAGAAACATTAAAGAGAATCCCCATGGCACCGTGGCATAATGGGCTTTGATGTTCAAGGACTGAAATGAGTAGGATCCCAAAGAGCCGATTCAAAGGTCAGGGGCTCAGCCATCAGGAACAGACGCAAACCAAAGTCACCCGACGGTGGTGGAATCTTTTAGGAAGGATTCACACACAGAGGCAATGTCCCTTAAATCCCCCTCTAGGTGACAAACTCTGGTTAGGAGCAACTTAAAAAATTTTTCTTTCTTTATTGATTTTAGAGAGAGAGGAAGGGAGAGAGATAGAAACATCGATGGGAGAGAACATCGACCGGCTGCCTCCTGCACATCCCCACTGGGTATCGGGCACACAACCTGGGCATGTGCCCTGCCTGGGAATCGGACCGGCCACCGGTGCAGGGGTCGACGCTCCACCACTGAGCCACGCTGGCTGGGCTAATTATGAGCAACTTTAAAACCAAGTAACTAAATTTTCTTATTCTTGGATCCTCATCTCAATAAGAAGGAAAAACAACCTGAAAAGAGACACATTCTCTCTTTAGGGGAGGCTCGTGGGAAAGTTCCTGTCAACTTCAGGAGACCAGACCCTTTTCCCAGCAATGTCAGTGTCCAGTGTCCACTGGGATCCTGTCTGGCGGTCCCAGCGCTATGTCTAAGGGCTTTGGTGGGTCTCTGTCTGTCTGTCTCTCTCTCTTCCTCTTCACCCAGTCTCCCTAGACAGTGACTTTCCCTCTGGGAACTAAGTTTTGAGCCTTCAAAATGTTACCAAGTTACAGTGACCAGGCAAAACCGAATTCCTTACAAAGAACCCAGGTCACTGGTCACTGAATTTTCTTTCCTTGAAAACAGAATCAGCCTCAACAGTAGCTAACCTTGGACGTGCAGACTACTTTCTATTCCAAACTGGCTGCCAGCTGCAGACAGAGGGGCCCGAGGTCGAGTGGCCGTCTGCACGTGTTCAAACGAACGGCACTCACACGACGATACGGTTCTGCGCTGCCTCTGACCTTCAGTTCTCCCAGACCAGCTGCGCTGCGTGGCTCCGTGGCTCCGGTGGCACAGCCCGCCCGTGGCGCAGACAGACAGACAGACAGAACAACATCACACCCAACAGCAGCAGCAGCAGCAGCAGCAGCAAACTGCAGCCACAGAAAAGCACTGATCCCTGTGAAAACCTCCGCCCATTCGCACATTATGCTGCTTTGTCACCAGGTGAGCTTCCTCCATTTCCATAAATGAGTCATCGCTGTCTGCATCACTGCGGGGCTTTCAGGGGGCCAGCACCTCACAGAGCGCTGTGACACAGGGACAGGTCTAGGAAGGGCAGGAACTGCCAGAGCGTGTGGCCGGAGGGAAGAGGACGCAATGGGCCGTGGTCCATATCCCCTCAGTCAGCAACTGTCCCCACGTCTCATCCGGCCCCAGGGATGAGCCGCTCCTCTCTGTCCTTTTTCATCATGAGGGCCACACGCAACATTTACATTTCACGAAGGATTTCTCACTGAGTCCATTCAGGCAAGATGACACCTTCTGAACAGGCTATAGGGACATTACCCAACACACACACACTGAGGCCCAGAGGGCCCGGGCTGGGAGTTCCGTGTCCGCTTCCTGGGTGAGCAGAGGGGCTGGTAACAGCCAAGCTCTCCCCAGTCTTCTGGGTGGTTGTAAGCTGAAAATCAAAATGAACAACTACCACATCCAAGACCCCCCCCCCCAACACACACACACTGTGGCCCGTCCTTCTGCCCTCGGGCAAGGCTATTCATGACCAAATTGGGCTCAAATCTCAGGTGGGGCCTTGTCTTGGATCAAGATCCTTCTGTAACATCAGGAGAGAGAACAACCCAGAGACTAAAACCTGAAGTCAAGAGGGCTGGGCTAGTTTCCTCACACAGCAAAGTCTGGCGGAGTCAAAAAGTATGATTCTTGCCTCTTAGAATAAGGCCCTTGTGCGGCTCAGGGATGAGGTCCCCGTGCAGCTCAGGGATGAGGCCCCGTGCCGCTCAGGGATGAGGCCCCCGTACTGCTCAGGGATCCCCGTACCGCTCAGGGATGAGGCCCCTGTACTGCTCAGGGATCCCCGTACCGCTCAGGGATGAGGCCCCGTACCGCTCAGGATGAGGCCCCGTACCGCTCAGGGATGAGGTCCCCGTACCGCTCAGGCATGAGGCCCCCGTACCGCTCAGGGATCCCCGTACCGCTCAGGGATGAGGCCCCGTGCCGCTCAGGGATGAGGCCCCCGTACTGCTCAGGGATGAGGTCCCCGTACCGCTCAGGGATGAGGCCCCCGTACCGCTCAGGGATCCCCGTACCGCTCAGGGATCCCCGTACCGCTCAGGGATGAGGCCCCGTGCCGCTCAGGGATGAGGCCCCCGTACCGCTCAGGGATGAGGCCCCGTACCGCTCAGGGATGAGGCCCCGTACCGCTCAGGGATGAGGTCCCCGTACCGCTCAGGATGAGGCCCCGTACCGCTCAGGGATGAGGCCCCCGTACTGCTCAGGGATGAGGCCCCCGTACTGCTCAGGGATCCCCATACCGCTCAGGGATGAGGCCCCGTACCGCTCAGGGATCCCCATACCGCTCAGGGATGAGGCCCCCGTACCGCTCAGGGATGAGGCCCCATGCCGCTCAGGGATCCCCATACCGCTCAGGGATGAGGCCCCGTACCGCTCAGGGATGAGGCCCCATACCGCTCAGGGATCCCCATACCGCTCAGGGATGAGGCCCCGTACCGCTCAGGGATCCCCATACCGCTCAGGGATGAGGCCCCCGTACCGCTCAGGGATGAGGCCCCGTACCGCTCAGGGATCCCCATACCGCTCAGGGATGAGGCCCCATGCCGCTCAGGGATGAGGCCCCCATACCGCTCAGGGATGAGGCCCCCGTACTGCTCAGGGATGAGACCCCGTACCGCTCAGGGATGACCCCTCCTCTTTGTGTGGAAACTCCTAGGTACCAGTTGCAAAGGCAAACCTGCAAAGTTGGGAATAGGTCAAGAAGGAGCATGAGGAACTGCAGTCTAGGAGGGCAGTGCCATTAGGGTAAAGAAAAAAGATGGAGAAACTGGATGACTTATCGGTGTGGTGTGACCTCTGGCCTCTGAAGAGCTTCGGAGAAAAGCCACACAACATGCTCATTCGGTCCCCCCCCAGCCTTCCGGAAACCAGCCCCGGGGACATCGGCCACACTCCCAGGCCATGCTCCACGGCCTCCTCCCTCCTCCTGAGGCCCCGCGCTCAGGAGGGGGCTCTCCTGGGAGACCAGGACGACTGGGCAGCGGGCTGGCACCGCACAGAGCACAGGATGTTCCCTCAGAGCTTATCAAAAGCGACACTCTGGGTTCTTTCTTTCTTTCACTGAAAATCAACCAGGAGTCCTGGAGGGCGGATCTGGGGCTAGTGCCCGGTCTGAACTGTCCATGTCCAGCCACAGGATCTTCGAGGACCGTGAAAGCCATAACAGGAAGCGACTTGGAGGTGAGGAAGGACGAAGGTCACTCCCTCCCCGTGCCTCCCTAGCAGCGAGCTGGCACCTCCATCACCACTGTGCTAGGAGCTACTGTGGCAACATCCGTGGAAGCGACGGAACACTGGAGGGCTGCGCTCTGCACCCTCGATGCTCAGCACAGCGCTTGCTCGGCACAGTGTGCCCCAACAGACAGGTGCAGAATGACCCTGAGGCTCCATTTCTGACTGTTCTTTCCGGGGTCCACACCAGCTCCATGGTTCCCCAAAAGCAGGGGATGCACAGGTTCAGGCCCTGAAGTAGTATCAGGCTACCTTCGTAAGAGTTACCTGGAGAGATGATTAAAAACAGGGGTCCTGGCTGCACCCTGGAGATTCCGCTTCAGAACCTCTGCCACGGCCTGTGATTCTCGGTGGAAAATGCTTCTCAGGCGATTTGATATGCGGAAGTGACGGATTGCTGGCCTCCCTGGGACTGACGATGAATTGCAAACTAGATCAAACTCATTTAAACTCTTCAAGCTCCTGCTGAAGTTTGGGATTTCTGCGATCACTCTTGTGGTGCTCTGCTTTGCCATTTATCACCTTAAGCAATGTGACACGGCTCTGCAGAAACGATTCTCATGCATTTGCTTCCCAGTCTGTCACACTAGCGTCTCAGAAACTATAACCTTGCCCTCAGAGCTCATAGACATGCAAACGCTGCGTTTTTCTAAAAGCTGGTATTTCCTGCCATCAGGATGGATATAATAATAAGGACAGGAAGTCACCACTCGGCGTCCGTGCCCGTAACACGCAGTTTGACATCCGTGGCCCATCGAGCCCAGGATGCCGATTTGTACGCTACAAATGGAAGGTCTCGGTCCGGTGCCGGTCGGTGAGTCCAGCCATCTTTCTCCCGCTTTGCTGAGCAGGTCGGCCTGGAACGTCCCGTCCAGCCCGCTCAGAGCTCCCCCGATGAACGTGCTGCTCGCTGAGTGGACGTGGAGGAGAAGTGTTCCGGACCCCGCACGGCCTGGCTCACTGAAGGGGAGGGCAGAACGAGGGGTGCAGGAGGCACCAGACACTGTCTCTCTAAAATGCGACTTTGGTGTTCCAAAAGAAAAAGTCTCTAGAAACTCTGAATTAGCTATAAATCATGACACGAGATGGATCACTGCTGTAGTAGTTTCAAAATGGCAGTTAAAAAGGGTGCCCAGAGTTAAATGGCAGTCTGTTGACCTAAAAGCTCCCTGGTCCATGGTAGAAGGAATATCTGCCTCTTACCTTTACTCTGTGACATCGATGAATCTCAAACCTCCACGGGAACGGGAACCAGGCCTCCCAGCTCCCTGCTGAACCCAGGAAAAGAACAATTCCAATGTTTCCGACAACTCCGGGCTGAGTTCACCCTGCTCTGCTGTCAAAGCTGCCGAGTCCCAAGAACTAACACTCCTTGTACATGTAAAAGATGATTATTTATTCTTAATATTGCCATGCTAGCTCATTGACTTCCCCTCCCTACAACATACGCCTCACACTGGAAGAAAAAGCCAGTTGGTGCTTCATTCGCTCCTCTCTGAATGTGGGAATTCATAACCACGGCACAAAGGCAGATCTTTCTGACCATTCACTATAGTCTTACACACGCCCTACACATAGGAAAACAGAAGCAAGTGAATAAATACATTTTCCTATAAACACTTTTGTTGCCTCTATTTTAAACTATCACGTGGAATTTAAATAACTACACAGAAGTGTGTCACTGCAGCTCGGGCTCCTGAGGACACTGACGACGGGACGCGAAAGGACTCCCTGTGTGCCACGCAGGGACCTCGCTGGCTTCTCACGTGGCCCGTGCACCGAGCACAGGAATGCCCCCAATACCAGCTGCTGGCTGGCTAGATGGTTTGTCGCTGAAAGTTTCTTGGTCTTGACATGAGAGATTGATGACACTGTTCAAGAGATGACCCCAGCGGAGGAAGAGGACAAGAGAACCGCACCAAGCAGCCGGACCATGTCACGCAGAGGAGGGCGGGTCTCTTCTGTAATTTCAAAGTGTCTTGTACTTGGTTTTATACCCGGCAGGTTCCAATAAATACTCTCCATTTCCTGACAACCACCTTTCATTTCATTTGAGTTTTCATTAGTTTCATCTCCGGAGGTGAATGTTGTTTCTTAAACTTCTCGGTTAAAAATGTACTTTGAGGTTTTCAGTGGAAATGCCCGGGGCACCCCTGGGGGTTCTGAGGTCCGGCGGACAGTGGCTGTGCCCTCATGGCCGCAGATCGGGACTCCGGCTCTAGTGGCCCCACTGGTGCGGTGGCTGTAGAATTGGGATAAAGATAGAGGCAAAGGGTGGCAAAGGGGAAAAGCAGATGAAAGAAAGAAACAAACAGAAAAACCTGGGGTTTTTGTTCTGGCCTTTCCCCTAAACACCAACAGGGTTTGAGGCATGTCACTGTGTTACCAGGTCTGTCTGTCGTTTAGAAAAGAAGGGGTTGGACTGAGTTTGAGGGTCCATCCGCCCCCACTGCTGTGTGACTGGCCAGGCTGGCAGTGTGCCCGGGGCCCACTCTTCCTGTCGCCACGGCTGCTTGTCCAGTCTTGCCAGGTGGGGTGGGGGGCTCCAGCCCCTGAGCCCATCCTCACTGATCCTGGGAGCTCCCCACCGGGGCAGGACGTCTAAAGCCAATGCGGCCACCTTAGGCCTGGGGTCCTGGGTGCCCAGGAGGCGCTGATCTCTTGCCAGCCCCTCTCCAAGTGGGGCCTTGGTCCCTGGACTCTGCTCCTGGCTGAGTTCCAGGCCATACCAGATGGACCACCACCCAGCACGCCGTGCCGCCGCCCACTGGGCTGGGAGTAGGCCCTGCCCCAGCCCCCCGGTCCTCCTCTGCCTGGCAAAGTGGTGGTGAAGGTCAGGCGGAGGGCACCGGGCACGCCTATACACGGCAGGCTCTCCACGATGGGATCACGATTGCTGTGAAAACCATAACCACAAGGCCAGCTAGATGTTAACTCCACCTGTGAGCGCCCAGAAAAATGCCCCAGCGCTAGCCCAGTGGGTGACTGGCGGGCGCACAGAGGAGCAGAGCCGCCTCCCGCACCCGGTGCCTGGCCACCCAGAGCTCCGCCAGCTGAGCCTGGTGCGTTTCTCTGACGCGCCTCCGGCACCCCGACAGACCGTGTCGGGGAGAGTGTGCTGCAGAAGCGGGAGGACAGGCTACTCTGTCACGACTTCCCTTCCCTGGGCACAGTCACAGCCCGATGCTTCCTCAGGTGTCAACAGTCCTCGTGCACCCGAGGGAGGAGAGGTGAGCGACGAGGACGATCCGCTGCATTTGCCCAACAACATCGTTACAACGGCGGCTGTGAGGAAGCCGAGGTGCTAAAAAGGAACCGCTGTCTCCATTCGTCTCTCCTCGGCTCGTGCGGCAGTGAGCTTCTTAGACGTGTTTTCTGGATGTACCCCTGGGGCCTACTTTAAGAAATGCTTTCGGAAGCTGAGTGGCTTAAGCGGTCTTAGTCAAAGACTTTCAGCTCTGGAGGCTAGTACGTCAGGGGGAGTGGGCCCCCCGCCTCGCCCAGGCGGCTGCTCCTCAGGGTACTGACTCGTGAGACACAGGTGGACCAGCAGGGGCGCCAGGACCCTCTGCCTCTAAGGTCCGGTCCTGTTTCTGATAAGAAGGAGGCCACCTGGATCCCAGCCACCTGGTAAGCCCTTTCATAGGAAAAACCGGCCACATCACTGTAAGAATACTCACGTCCAAGCAGGTGCCTGGGCCTCAGACCCCGGGCCTGCCAAGCCAGGCCATCTAAATCGCACCAGACAGAGCTCAGGACGCCCTGCCGACCTGGGCAGCAGGAGAGGGGGCAGCTTGGAACCACGAGCCTGGCAGTGCCCGAGAGCCTGCCCAGGCCTCTTCCACGCCACACGTGCTCACGCAGATCCCGCACATTCCCCTAAGCAGTTGTCCAGCCTGGGCTGTGGGGACTCACCCTTACAGTGTTACTGAAACGCAGGCGACAAAGGAGCCCCAGCAGGAGCATCGCATTGCTACTCCAGACCAGGGATACGTGCACTCCTGTTTGCAACTGTTCCAGGAAGCGAAGGGAACATGCACTGAGTGAGCCCCCATCCGGATGCGACCTCACCCAGCGAGCGTCTGACCCTGAGCCCATGCTTCACAAGCGGCATCTCCGGGACCGACCGCCGTCCAGCATACTCACCGGGTGACCGCACCTCACGGCCACCCTCCGTGGGCGGCGACTGCTACCCCAGTTTATAGACGCGGCGGCTGGGGCTTAGAAAGGCTAAGTCGCCTAACATTGCAGGGCTGGCCGATGGGGAGCTGGGATTTGAGACTCAAGGTTGTTCTGCTCCAAAGTCCGTTTCCTTTCTCTTAACCATGACGCCGCCAGTGCAGCGGGACTTCAATGAGAGACTGGCTTCTTCCACATTTCTGCCTCGGCACAGGTCCTTGCTGTTCTTAGGTGGGGAGAAGGAAGCAGACACAATGCCACAGGGAGTCTGTCCCCCGCAATGTGTGCCCCACGCCATGCCCACACTTCCCAGAGATCCTGGGGTTTCCTTCAGCTGCTCTGTGGTGCGAGACATTAGGCTCTTTGAAAGTTTACTCCAGAGAAGGCCTGGTAATCCTTTTATACTAAGTAAAATCCTATGCCAAGGAAAACTCTACCCTATAGCTCTCACCTCTAGGTGTTTCTTTTCTTCCTCCAGCTTATGTGTCCCAGAGAAGGGATCTTGGGGATGGCCATATGCCTCAACCACATATGTTTTCTCTTGCCTTTCAACACCAGAGTGCTTCATGTTCTCGTTCTATTAGGTATTTTGTATCTGCAAGGTGAGACCGTCAGCCTCTCCAGGACAGGGCAATGCCGGTCTGCTCTCTCCAGCCTCCAAGCGCTCAGCTGTGCCTGTGCCCAGCTGCTCCATGCTCGTCCGACGCCGTGAGAAGCACAGGGAATGTTCAGCACAGCGCCTGCCCCGGCCGGTGCCCACACATGGAAGGGGGAGCAGAGCAGTAGCGGCAGCTCCATGCTGTCCGGGAAGGTGGGTCCTGTCTGCGCCCTGACCCAGGGCAGCCACAGAGCTCCCGGGCCCCCGGTGCCTTATCTACCAGACCACAGAGAATGAGTGCGAACATTCCTTGACTCTAGAATATAAATGAGCTGGATTCCTCTCTATCTACTTGTCTTGTTTTCCAAGATGCTACTTAAAGATACGCACCCCTATGTTCACAGCAGTGCTATTTACAATCACTAAGATCTAGAAACAGCCCAAGTGTCCACTAGTAGAAGAGTGGACAGAAAAGCTGTGGTACCCATGACCTGCCCAATTAGGAATTTATCATCAGATGCCCCCGTGAGGTTACTTTCCACAGAACCCCACTTTTTTTGCCCTTTACACGTCATAGCTGATTTGAAGTTTCATTACTGACTTAAATTTTCATTTCAGTTTGGAATCTTGTTTTCAAACAAACGAAGCTAGCCCTGGCTAACTTAAATAAAAAGAAATTTGTCAGAAGAAAAAAAAACCCAAAAATGTGGTGGTACATTTACACAATGGAATACTACGCAGCTGTGAAAAAGAAGGATCTCTTGCCCTTTGAGATGACATGGAGGGACCTGGAGAGTATTATGCTAAGTGAAATAAGCCAATCAGAGAAAAAGAAGTACCACATGATCTCACTTATTTGTGGAGTATAATGAACAAAATAAGCTGATGAACAAAATAGATCCAGAGACTTGGAAATACAGAACGGACTGACAAACCTCAGAGGGAAGTGAGGTGGGTTGGAAGACATGAACCAAAGAACTTATATGCATATATGCATAACCCATGTGCACAGACAACAGTACAGTAAAGACCAGTCAGGGGCAAGAGTAGGGTGCAGGGGTCAAAGAAGGAAAACAGGGGAGACATCTATAATACTTTCAACAATAAAGATAAATTAAAAATAAAAGACACACTGTCACAAAAGCCACGTTTCCATATTTTAAAAGACTAGATTTAAAAGCAAAGGGAATCTCACCATTTTATGCTCAGGAAGTTTCAAACACCCTCCTATTTCCAGCAATTTCCAGTATCTTTCTAATATCTTACTGGTGATTGTCTATACTCTATCATATCCCCCCAGAGGGACTGGAGAGAAGAAACGACCCAAGTGTTGATGAAAAGCCACACAAACCTCTCTGACAGCATTCTTATTAAGCAAAGCAGACAGAGCCAAAGATGGCTACATCGTATCCCTGCCTGTCCCCCACCACTGTGCCCGAGTCCCACACGATAGGCCTTCAAAGGCAGCCGGCTTGTCAGCATCGCTCGCTCCACCGTGGGTGAGCTGAGGCAAAGATAATTTCCCAGGCTGTTTGGCTATCAACAGACACCAAATTGCTTAGCTGAGCAGACGTGATTTCTTTCAACTTGTTGCAAAATTCTTAAGCAAACCTTGAAAATGAAAATGTGTTCTCACTTTACTTCACAGCTAAAGGATGCCGAATTTGTTACTTAGACATTAAGTTGGTGGGTATACACATAAACACACACTCTCATAGAAAACAGCAGGCTTTAAAACCAGTTAAAATGGGTAATTATATATAATTAAAAAATATATGATACACTTTCATCACACTTGCCTCCTGCCCAGTGGCAGGCTGGTGAATGACTCTTGGGGGGTGTGGGAACCCAAATTTGTAGCACTTGCCAATTTCTGTGGTGTAAATACTCCCACCATGAAATTTCAAACGACCAACTGATGCTCTGAATTTGAATGTTTCTGAATGCAAGTCTGGAAGAGATGCATGCAATCAGAAAGCAATGGAACAGCTTCAGCACTCTGCGGTCTTGCCTGAAATTCAAGCCCTAAACCTGGGCTACAAGAGGGGTCATCAAGAGCAGCTTCTTCCAGCCCAGCAGCAGCAGATAAGTGAGCTGATGCAAAGCAGCCCAAATGCACTTCAGCTCTTCAGAGGCCGGCCAGCCTGAAACACAGATCTCCCTTAATCTTCCGTGCAGGGACCACCCTCTGGACTCTACCCTCAGGCCCTCCAGTCTTCAGAAACCCAGAAAACATTTCCTGTCCTGAGGTCAGCCAGAGAGCAGCATGGCTCTGACTCAGGAAGAAATTAGCCTTCTTTCTTTTTTACTGAGCACTTTCTCCCGATCCCAGGAGGAGGCTTGCTTAGTTAACCTGATCTGCCCCAAGCCAGGCTGTTTTTCAAGAACTTGCAGAAAGAGAGAGTATTCAAAAGTTTGCTAACTGGACCCCAGGATGAAGAAGCTTAAACAGAGTCCGTGGATAGGAGGTGGAACCCATCTGGATACCCTGTGACATGTCCAGGCAGTTGGCTTATTCCCCTAAGTTTTATCATCCTGATAATGAACATGGTGTTGGAAATCTGCATATAACTTTTGATTCCCCAAAACTTAACAACAGTCCTCGCTTAGTCTGCAGAGGATTGGCTCCTGGACTTCTGTGGATCCCAGAATGTGCAGATACTCCAGTTCTTTGCTCAGAATGGCTAGAACAACACGTACCCTTGGCCCTTCACACCACGGATTCCTGACTGTGTTTCGAAAATACTGCTTTGGTTGAATCCAGATGCGAAACTGGGTATACAGAGGGCCAGCTGTATATTTATTGGGGGAAAAAATCCACATATAAGTGGGCCTGTGCTGCTCAACCCCGTGCTGTTCAAGAACAACATGGAAATCCAAATCGTTTCTAAGGGCAAAAAGCTAGGCTTGGTGTTGAGAGATGAGCCCTGGGTAAGTCTTATATTAATTCACAGGAGGGTCTGCTGTCCCCGGTCATTTCACTCTTCCGAGCCCGTCTGTCCGCGTGGCTCCCGTTTCTCCCCACCCAGACTTCCTCTGCTCTCAGGCCCTCCTCCCTCTCCTCCATTCTCCTCTCTGAGACGAGACGCTAGGAGAACGGGGTGCACACGAGAAGGCAGTTCTGAAATAAGGACTGTGTTTGCGTTTATTTCATCTGCACTGTCTGTCTCATGCTTGTTTCTTGGATTTTAAATCCCACACAGTGTTTAAGGAACTTCTTTTTAGAGCTCAATTATCCATTTATGTAGTTACTTTTCCAACAGAGTTCCTCCCACCCACTCCCATCTAGTGGCTCCTTTCCCTGTTGCTGTAGGCTTCCCATCTGAGCCAGCGCGGGGGTCCGCGGGCGGGGGAAAGCGAAGGAGACGAGCAGGCGGTTAGAGAGAGAAAGAGGGATGCAGGGCGGACCCACCTCGGCTGCCCCAGGCTCCCTCCAAACCTGAGGCCACCCACTGACCCCCCCCCCAGGGCAGACCCACCTCGGCTGCCCCAGGCTCCCTTCAAACCTGAGGCCACCCACTGACCCCCCCCCCCCCCCAGGGCAGACCCACCTCGGCTGCCCCAGGCTCCCTCCAAACCTGAGGCCACCCACTGACCTCCCCCCCAGGGCGGACCTGCACTCCACCTGCTTCTCTCAGGCCGTGTCTGCTGACAAACTATAAGAAAGACGTGAGGGCCCTTCCCCCAGGTGCCTTTTCACTGTGGCTTTTGAGGACGCTGTATCCTGTCTCACTTCCCGGTGGAGTTTCTGCCCTGGGGGGGTTCTGGGGCACATGGGGGCCCGAAGAGCTGCCCTTCAAGCCACCTGATGTGGGTGCAGTTTTCAGCCAGGCCCACCGCGCCCACCGGTGAGATAAACACCAGTGCTGTGACCACTGCGACTGGAGATGAGCTTACGCGACCTGTGGGTCCAGGGCAGCCGGGAACACAGCCCGGAGGTGCTGGAGGAGACGTCTATGATCTTGCCATGACAACCCACCACGCGGTCAGACAAGAACACCTGTGGAGAAGCTGGAGAAGAGGAGGAAGGGTACAGACTCCAACCTTCCAGAGCCACGCCCCTCCTCGTGACCAGCAGGACGTCACTCTCACGTTACTCTCTCATCGAGGACACAACCCTGAACAGAGGCCGACGGACACGCTTTCCTCCACGGACGGGGAAATAAATGGTGTATTTTTTATGGTACAATGAAAACATTTGGAAGGCATTTGTTGGGCCTGCCTTGAGGAATCTGTTAAACTAAATCTGGCCCCATCCCAATGACCACAGAAAACACACATAAATTAAACATACGAAAAATAAACAATGGGGCGATTTACAGATGTTTCAAATCTTAAGATATAACTTACAAGGAAAATTAATCTTTTCAAAAACCCATGGAGTGTTTGTGTTTATCCCTCCCAGATCAGCGGGTGTTCTCAGAGGGGTGGGTTGTGCCTTCAGAATGGACCAGAGCCTTTTCCAAGATGCCAGAGTCGTGACTGTGGTCCGATGGGACTTCACCTAATCTCCTGTAAAATATGACAATTCAGTCGATTGTGGATGAAACAGCTTTGGTGAGCTCTAGACACCTAGCATCCTTTCTGACCTTGGGCCACTTCCTTATACTAACTCTTCAGCAGAATCAAAGCAGGATCCAAGTTAGAGTAACATAAGGAATCTTCACCCTACACCACTGTGTTTAAAAGGCTCCTGAGCCTCCCTCCCAACCCTCTCAGCCTCTCGAGGGCCCGCCCAACCTCGGCTCTCTGCGTCCCCAGGATCAGCGCCATCCGTGGCACAGAGCTGGGGTAACAGAGTGGGCGCAATGTACGCCCCACCCTGTGCCCTTGCCATTCAATCTCTGACAATTAGATCCAGTCCTACTAAGACACATTGTATTTTATTCAGAACAGCATCTGGTGGTTGTCTGACCAACCACCCACGTTCTTATCATCCTTTTCTTCTTACTCATCACTTCCTCTTCCGCCCACTCACCAACTTCTGCATCGCTTCCATCTTACATAAATAACATTTTCATTTCCATTATTCGTGTCTTTCACTTCTTTCCCTCTCTCTTGTGTTTTTATATATGCATATTTATGTACATGTATACATGTGTTGGGTTTTAAATCAGGGACATAAATATGTGTCCAGATACGTAAGGAGTTTGGCCGATATTTTTCACAACAGCAAATAGTATGAACAACAAAAACAAAGATACTGTATTATTCATCCACATGAAGACAAGGAGAGGAGCTCAAGGACGCATCCCTCCCGGTGAATAGCTGCCTCCCCAGCGAGCCCCTCCCCCTCCCCCTGGGGTCTGGGCTAGCTCTCTAGAAGCTTACGCCTGCCTACGTCTAAAACTAAATCACACGTGTGGTATATTGAAATATATCACGTCTCTTATTGAGGAATGGGGCTGATGTGCAAAACTCCTAAATCCAAAGAGTTTCAACAAGGTGAATGGTTGGTGAATAAATCAATCACATACATGTGACCAGCAGGGCAAAGTTTCCCAACGAGGGTTGATGTACACAATTCCGGTGCTTTCCAAATTGTTACAAAATGCACGACTCACATTCTGCTCCTTGGCACCTCCATTCAAACAGTACACACAGCCTCCATCTCTTGGGCCAAAGGTTATGGCGGTGCCGTCATTCACAAATCAGCACAACTGGTAAACTCTATTAAGCTTCCATCAGCTCCTCGTGTTGCATTACAGACCTCAGCCAACCTTTTGACAACAACTGTAAAATGTCTCCAGATGGTTAACATAGCACATCAAAGTTAGTATTCTAAGGCTTCAGTCACCCGAAGAAATACAGATCTCCCTAAAGGCATGACATCACCCAGCAATCTAGTTGCCAAGGCACCTCTGGGCACTTTTATTTTGTAGGGTCTGCAAGGAGAAGCCTTTAGGGCCCCAAATGATGTGCAAATACCACACACACACACACACACACACACGCTCCCCACACACACACACTCCACACACAGTTAGGGCCCCAAATGATGTGCAAATACCACACACACACACACTCCACACACACACACACACACACTCCACACACACACACTCCATACACAGTTAGGGCCCCAAATGATGTGCAAATACCACACACACACACACTCCACACACACACACACACACACACGCTCCCCCCCCACACACACTCCATACACAGTTAGGGCCCCAAATGATGTGCAAATACCACACACACACACACTCTCCATACACAGTTAGGGCCCCAAATGGTGTGCAAATATCACACACACACACACTCCACACACTGGAGTTTTCTCCAGTAGATGCAAAAGCTCCGCTCCCTGAGGATGGAGACACAGTTGTAGGTGGGCTTGGAGTGAACATAATACTGTACTCCCACACTTAAAAAAAATTTTTTTTCCTTTACTGATTTCAGAGAGAGAAGTGAGAGATAGAAACATCGATGAGAGAGAACATCGATTGGCCGCCTCCTGCGTGCCCCCCACTGGGGATCGGGCCCACAACCTGGGCATGTGTCCCGACCAGGAATCAAACCAGCGACCTCTTGGTGCCCGGGTCGACGTTCAACCACTGAGCCACACCGGCCGGACCACACTCCCACCTCTGACGGCATCCACACAGAGGAGGCACTCTTGCTGGGACCCCCTGCACCCTCATCCACCTTTCTTGCTGCGTCCTTCTTTCCTTCCCTTCAGCACCATTTCTTCCCCCAAGTGCTGCTTCTTTGCTGCGGGGAGCAGGTGAGTGAGGCCTGGGCTCCTGCACAGTTCCCACAAGCAAGTGGAGAAATACCAAGCGGAACGAGAAAGTCTTCACAGTCCCCGGTTTGAAGTACCTTTAAAATCCGTGCCAGCCAACGGTGGCTAGAGGGGCGGTGGGGACTGCTCCGTGCCTCGGGCTCCGGGACCAGGCAGGCTCCCTGGGAGCTGGGCCCAGCGTGAGGGTGACTGTCTTTCGTGCACGTGAGTCTCCGTGGCATAGCCCTACCTGTCGACAACATTTGCTAGAACAAATCACGGCCACAGATGTTTTCTTTACTCTTTCTTTTCTTGCATTTTCACTAAAACCCGCAAAATGTATGTTTAGAAGTGAAGAACATTACTGCACTTGTGCCCAGTGCATGAGCCCCACTAAACAGAATCGAGCTTGTTCACAGATACCCGGCCCTTGCTGGGAACGGGAGTCCGTGCGTGTGAAGAGCCATGGGCAGGGCGGGGGGGGGGGGGGGCAGGGGCGAGGCTGCAGCATCTGCGGGGAAGCGAGCCTCCCAGCCAGGGTCCTCGGTTGTGCTGGCTGTGGAACAGGGATAGGATGAAAATCTTCAGAAGGGGATGGACACCTATATTTATGTGTATTTGGGATTTTCAGTCTCTGTCTCCTAGATCAAAGCAGACTATACTCTATTGTCTAGTCAAAGCGATTATTCTGAGCACCCACTGGCACAGGTCACATGCCAGAGGGGATTTGTTTTATCCTCACCCAAAGACACTTCTGTATTATCTTCAGATAGAGCGGGAGGGAGAGAGGGAGGAAGAGAGAGAGAAACATTGATGTGAGAGAAACACATCGAGTGGCTGCCACCCGCACGACCCCAACCGGGGCCGGGGCCAAATTGCAACCGAGGTATGTGCCCTCAGCGGGAACTGAACCCGGGACTCTCTGGTCCCCGGGCTGACGCTCTAACCGCTGAGCCAAACTAGCCAAGGCGAGGATTTTTTTAAAATATCAGTCACATTCAGTGGGCACATAAGCTGATCTGAGAAGAGGAGTTGGCTGTAGGCGGCAAACACCCCAGTTCAGATACTGACCACCAAGCGCAGAATCTCTGCTCATAACCCCAGAACCCAGTGCCCCAAAACGGTGCTACAGGGCTGGCCCAGCCGGCCGATGCCTTCCGCAGGCCTGCACACCCTGTGCCCCCGTTCTAGAGAGAAAGGAGCTGAGGATGGGGTTCAATGCCAGAACACAAGCCGTGGACGAAAGAATGAACCTGGAGAGGGAGACTTTGCCCCCCCCCATAGTTTTCCCAGCATATCACGCTACCCCGAAAATGTATACATTCCAAGTAAGGTGCTAACATCAGTCATACATTTTCAACCCCATCACTAAGTGCTCACAAGCCTGAACAACGCATCTGGACAAACTACGGCTATTAAAACAGTGGCGGCCACATTAAAACAGTGGCGGCCACGCAGCTTCCCATTCCAGCCCGCCATGTGGGCAGCTGGCACGTTCACGGAGCCTCTGCTGACTGTACGATGAGGGCCGAGGTCCCGGGAAGCAAGTCCGGGTTTGTGGAAATTCTTACCACAGTCATAAATATTCAAATCAAGGCTGGATCTTGGCAGAATTTTTCTAATTAAAATTTCATTCGAATTAAATCAGCCACATTTTGACAGACACAGCAGACAAAAAGCTTTGTGGTTTTGTGAGGGACCCCCGCACCCACCAACTAATCGAAACCTGGCTGCGGACATCGCCGCGGGACAGGGAGGACGTCTGTCCGTGCTGCTCAAGGCTGTGCGCCAGCAGTGACAGAGGTCGCAGTTTCGGAAGCCGTTGCTTTCCCATCTTAACATCTTTTAAAAACTGCCGATCGCTTCAAAACCGAAAACTCCGTGGAGCCTACGTGGAGTCTGGAGCTGCCAGGAGCAGTATTTTCCGAAGTGAAACTTGACAACATCAAGGGGAAACGATTCGACATCATTTGCATCTCAGTTCGATCCCAGATTAAGCCTTCAAAACACAGCTGCCAGGCTCAAATGTGCAAATACAGATACAAACTTCCTTTTTACAACGACAGTCAGACGTGTAAAAAGCAAACAAAGTAGACAATGCCCCGCTTAGAACATTTCCACTCAGAAGGAAAAAGAATCCATTCCAAGATCCAAGGCAAAGTACCCACTTCTCATGGTAAAACGGTTCATTCATTTCCACTTCCTTCACGGAACACAATTTAAGCTCCACATAATTTTTGCTATCAACCCCTCTCCCACAGACTGTAACAGCTAAACTCCCAGTCTGTCTGCAACATAATTAAACAAAATGTGCAATCTCCTAAAATCTGGGAATAAACAATATAAGGCAAAATAAAAGACCCAGACAAAAGAACATACTGACATCAGTCCTCAAACTACAACACCCTGACATTCTGCCAAGGAGTACTTACTTACAGAACCCAGGGGGGCACAGAAAAGAATAATCCTAGAACATGAGGAGGAAAAGGCTGTGGGGGAGGGGCACTTCTGGGAGCACAGGAGAGCACATTTATTTGAAAGACAGAGGGGATGAACTTTATGCAGTCCATGAGCTAAAACGGCTTTGATGACTCCTGCTAGAATCTTCCCTAAGTCTGTGAAGACAGCTTGGAAGAAGTTCCCATAACGCAGCCTGGACTGACGGGACGGGACTAAGGAACTAGCAGGCAGGAGAAAGGAGAGTAACTTATTAGTTTGCTAGCGCTGCCAAAACAACCCGAGTGGTTAAACAACAGAAATTCCTGGTCCCACAGCCCCGGAAGCTAGAAGCCTGCGATCCAGGTATCGGCGGGGCCAGGCTCCCTCCGGAGGTGTTAGGGAAGGTCGTGCAGGCCTCCGCTTGTGTTGGCCGTTCCAACCTGTGGCGACAGAAGTCCAGTCCTCACCGCTCTCCCTGGGTGCCTGCCTGTCTCCACATTTCCCCTTGTTATAAGGGCACAGTCATACTGGATTAGGGGTCCCCCGTATTCCAGTATGATCTGGTTTTTAAAAAAACCTGTTTTTATTGATTTCAGAGAGAGGAAGGCAGAAGGAGAGAGAGAGATAGAAATATCAAGGATGTGGGAAACATCGATTGGCTGCCTTCTGCACGCCCCCTACTGGGGATCAAGCCTGCAACCCGGGCATGTGTCCTGACCAGGAACTGAACTGGGCACTGAGCCACACCAGCCAGGCCAGTATGATCTCATTTTAACTGGACTGACTGCATCTACCATGAGCCAATTTCTGGCCCTATTTCTGAAGAAGGTCTAGGGTACTTTAACACATAAACTTTTGGGGTGTATACAATTCAACCCACACATGTAAAGAAAAGATGGATGAGTAATTGGGCTGTAGGTGATCATTAAATCCAATTCACTACCAGCTCCCGGTGGGCTGTGAGTTATCCCTTTTGATGATGCATCTCAGGCAACACGCCCTGTGGGAAACAGTGTGTGTGAGGGGCAGAAAGAGCATGACCTTTGCAGCTAGAGAGACCTGGGTTCGAATTCTGATGCAGCCACGTAAAAGCTGTGTGCTTTGGGGAAACTGTGGAATCTCCCTGAACCTCTGTTCCCTCCTCTGTAAAAGAGATGACAGTATCTACCTGCTAGCTCTGTAGTGGGGATTACGTGAGATGACATAAACGAAGCAACTGTCACACGCTGTGGCACAGGGCATAACCAGCACTCGTCCCGTCACCCTGCTAGTCCTTCTTCTGCTTCTCTTCTGAGCCTGCACTTCCTAGAGAAGCAAGTCCTCTGAAAACCAAGTCACTGCATCTGACTTTTAATTATGCCACCACAGTTTCTAAACACAAACACAGTGCGATGCCAACATCAGCTTGGCTTACCTGGCCCTTACTTACAGTATAAATAATTATTTTATGCAATTAGCTTTTAGCAGTATTGGAAGACAAGCTTAACGATTTTTTTCCCACCCAAGAGAGCTCTGATTTATGTTTCCCAATGTCTAGTCAATGTAGTATGAAAGAAAAATGCCTTCATTTGCCCTTCATTTTTAGTCCCTCCCTATTATGAGCAAATGGGCCAGGAAGACATAAAAATAAAACTCCAAGAAGCATCCCAAAGATGAAAAGGTAAAACAAAGAACAAAAAAAAAAACACAAAAATAAGTACAAAAATCACCCTGTCCTCCACCCCTGTCCTCCCCTCCCCACAAGAGTAATTCCTCAAAATGATTCTCCCCATTATTTTTGGATCCTTGGTACTTTTTCAAATAGAACATAAGGTTGCATATTTCTACGTCCTCTTAACATCTGGCCAGTGCATTTCTTCTGTTTTACCCTTTAAGGTTAAACAATATTAAATACTGATTTCAATGACCACTCGCAGAGGCATCTCCGTTAATATCCTGCATCACGGTTTGGGGGTTTAGCAGTGTCCCAGAGGTGAACGAAGAAGGACATCACCTGTCCTCGCCCCTCCCATGTTCCTGTGCTGTCCTGCGTCTCCGGCACACTTCTGGCACAGAACGCCAGAGGGTGGCCTGGCGGAGAACAGCATTCCTATTTTAAGAGTAGGTAGACTTTTCATAAAGAGAATCCTTTGATGAAATTAATCCAAGAGTGAGCTGCTGTGAGCTTCACTGGGAGCAGGCTGGGGTTCAGAGGCTGTGAGCCTGGCGTGAGGTCTGGTGCCTCTCCCCCCACTGGCCATGGGGGGTGTCGGGACCCCTTTCTGCCTCTAGCCTCTTCTCCCTGAAAGCACGATGCTCATCTCATCTGCCCTCCCTGCCTCCAGGCTGCCAAGAGCCCCCAACACGAGGGCAAAGACCGAGATGCTTCGAAAAGCACCACGAAAATATAAATGTAATTTTCTAGGAAAATAATAACTTTTGATCTACAAAAGAGATGAAGGAATGGAGACATAAAAAAAATGAAGATGCTTGGAAATCAGAGAACGGTTCTAGACCTCTTATCTCATGCCTCTTGGAAAAGCAATCAAACAGCCTAAGGACACAAGGTGGAGAACAGTATTTCCCAGCCTACTCTGAAACAGCAACGTAAAGTGACCAGGACGGACGTCTTCATAGTCCTGGAGGGACTTTGTCAGTTGGCAGTCATGGCACACCTAAGAGCCCACGCAGCATCAAGGAACTTATGACAAGCAGAATGCACGCCATCTGTTCTCTCGGGTGCGGTAAAGCTCAAAGCCATGTTTCTGAAGAGCTGCCGTGGGGACAGGCGAGGGCAGTCTAGCTTTCCAAGCAAACAGCGTTCCTCGGCCTTACTAACGTGAGGCCCATCTGCACGACTGGTCTCACGCTGGGCACAGTTCAACCCTAATTGTTCCACCAACAAAGGCAAGTCGAAACGATCTGCTGGTATCCTAATGTGGACAGTCTGTCCAGGTGGCCATTAAACCACATAAACAATTGTCCCCAGCTTCTGTTTTTGGTGTTTGGCTGATACCTACCAGGTCAATCTTGTCCTGGGTTTCCCAAGTTGGTTGTTATTTCTACAAAGCAATCTGGAGATGGGTAAAAGCCAAAAAAATAAAAATTTTAAAGAGAGGTAATCTTTGTTCCCTCTGTAGTCGGCACTCAAGCACATTTGCATTCTGCCTCCAAGTTCAGGCAATAAAGGCCTTTTTAGTGCCCGTGATAACTGCAGCGCAAAGCGTATGCTCAATCACACAATTCACACTTCCACGTGGAATCGGTTCCCTGGCCTTTGAATTCCCCACTCCCCACCTCACCCAAGCTAAACATGTCCCACTGATGAAAAAAATGTTGTTAGCGCACCTTTATTATCAACCGTGGTTACACAGAATCAACTCAGCCTTTCCACAAAGAAACTGGATCAAATTGCTCTGCAACTTGGGGTAAGACACAGGATTTCTTCCCCCTGTGCACAGATGAACCCAGGAGCGTTTGGGCAGTCCTGAGAAGTTAATCACGACCCTCAAACAGAAGTGGGGGGAAGAACACTAATTACGAGGTAATGAATATCAAGACTGCAACTAACTACAATGACCAACGCTTAAGTGCCACAGGGTGCAGACCAATCCTGGAGAAGACCCTGCATGTTCAGTAGCTCCCCCTCCTCAGGGGGGTCTGTTCTAAGTCCCTGGGTGGGTGCCTGAAACCTCAGATACATAAATACTGTTTTTTTTCCCAGGCATACATACCTATGATAAAGAGTAATTTATAAATTAGACACAGTAAGGGATTAGTAACTAACACTAGAAAAATTACCACACTACACTGTAATAAAAGTTATATGAATGTAGCATTATCAATAAGGGTTCACTGAACGTAATCACCACGACATGGAGACCGTCGATCTGATAACCATACTGGCTATTAAGTGACTAAGGGTGGCTGGCATGTCCACCTGTATACGCTGGACAGAGGGACAATTCACGTTCCGGGCCCGACAGAGTGGACGGCTCAAGGTTTCATCCCGTTACTCAGGATGGTGCATGACTTAAAACTTAGAAATTGTTTCCTTCTGGAATTTTCCACTTAACATTTTTGGACCCCGGCAGACTGCAGGGAGGCTCTGCCTGATAGTGAAGCAGCATCTCTCAGAGCAAGAGCTGTGAGTTTACATCTGTGTTTACAAAAGTGACAGAAGCACACTAGGCAAAAGAACAAGGGACCAAATACAAACAGAACCCAGCCCGGAGACGATGGCTCTCGAGACCATCGAGGCTGGTGCACCCCGCACCTTCTCAGGCCAACGTTTTCCGAAGAGACTCCTTCGAATGGATTTGGATTAACTTCATTAGTCAGCTTAACCCGGGAGAAGCTTTGCTTGTACAATTCGATTTTACACAAGTCGGAATTCAGTTTCATTTCTTTTTAGATGAGGAAAATGCACACTGAGATTCTGGTGTCCTAGCCCAGGCTCTCCCGTATCGCTACAGTTCTCAGAGCAGGCGTTACGTAGCGGGTGCTTGCGATCTGGTTCAAGGCTTCCAAACGTGAAGGAAAAAACAAGCTGTTGGATGGACACACACACACACACCTCACAGCTATCATGCTGTATTATGAAACCACAACACACTGGTCACCCTAGATCAGTTCTAGGAAAGTCTGCCTATGAGCCTGGCAGCGTGTCCGGGATTAAGTCCCACTCATATTTCCAGCCGAGCTGTGTGACCTGCGCAGGAAGGCCCCTCACATGCTGAGCTCGCCGGACCACCCACCTGGCCAGGCTGAGATGGACCAGCCCCTCCCACCCTGGGCTCTCACACCTGGGGCCTGGCCAGCTGCGAAGTTTGGGATTGTGCCTTTTAAATAACTGCTGAATGTTAAGTTAGGCTTTGGTGAAACTGTTTCTTAAAAATTAAAAAATCATTTTGCCACTTTAAAATTGTAGATGGTAGCTGACCTGATAAAGTGGCCCCCACCCTCTCAGGGAGGCCTGTGGGGAAGTGGCCACAGACATCACCCCTTGCACATCTGTGGGCTCGAGGGAGCAGACCTCGGAAGGTGGTTCCCCTTACAGCACCCTCGAACATGGGGCTCTACAGTGCTGCTCATAAACCATTTAGAGACACAATATTTTTTCAAGATTGGAAGTGAGGGAGCTCAGAAAGATACAAAGGGCAGTT
Organism: Molossus molossus; assembly: GCF_014108415.1. Taxonomy (NCBI): domain Eukaryota; kingdom Metazoa; phylum Chordata; class Mammalia; order Chiroptera; family Molossidae; genus Molossus; species Molossus molossus. The sequence goes on along the minus strand of NW_023425348.1, from coordinate 6,400,638 downwards.
GTAAATTTTCCAGAAGTGAGGCACATCTAAGCCAGTGACGAGCAGGAGCTCGGGTCCTGTCTTCTCTGCACTCATAGTCTGCGACACTGGACAGCTCCTCAGATTACAGACGCATCAGACTGTGCGTTAGCATGTCCTATAAGTTCTTCAAATCAGTATTCTTTAAATGTGAGTCAAAATCCATTACATCAAATTCCCAAGAGCCAGAAATCAAATCTGTGTTGACTGAATGAAGGAGGTAAGGAGTGAGTAAATCCTATAAAAAAAGCCACCTTTTAAAATTTGAAATCTGATCTAACCCAGCTGAATTTGTGTATTAGTAAAAAGTACTTAAAATGACTGTATTTGAATTTTTTGTGTGTGTGCCTATCTGGGGATGTGAATTGTAAGGTCAGTACACATTAAGTAGATGGAGTCAACTTTCTTGTCGGGTGATGACTACTGGCTGGAGGTACAGCTTCAGACCTTCTATAACATGTTACATGCCACAAACCTAAGGATTGGAAAGGCTCTCTCATCACCTACAATTGTTATCATCATGTAGCAGAGTACAGGCATATTAACAACCTCTACTGATACTTACATTGTTCTTTTATTTTGCCACAATCTATTATATACATTGTATCACACCTCCCTTCAAACAATCTACTTGAGGAAAAACAGACTTGCTTTGCAGGTGAGGAAACAGAGGTTAAGAAAGGTTAAAATGACCCACCCAAGGTCATACAGCTATTCCACTGGGTTTGCAATTGTATAAGCAGCATTTCGTGGCTCACTGATGCGGAGATATGCAGTACCCACTGGTGGGCTCTTTATTTTATTAAGTGCGTTTGTATGGCTTTCCAGGGTCCTTCATCTGCAAATTCCTTTCACATGTCTTGCCCCTAGCAACCCAGCCGCAAGGACGTTGGAAGGCTGGGACCATGGCAGTGGTCCAGGCCCTGTGTTCCTCCCTCGCCCTGCTGCTGCCTTTTTGCTATTTTTCTGATCATTATCACTTCTCCCAGGGAGAAGGCGGGGAATATGAAAAGGCGTGGAACCGTATCAGTCAATTTTGCTACTTAGGCGCAACAGAAGCAGGGGAGCAGGCAAGAAGCCAGGAGCTAACACGGTCTCCGCAGTAGCACAGAGTCGCAGCGGAGGAGTTCAGACAGCCCGTGCTCCTCTCAACCAGGGCGAACGAGGGGCTGCCTTCTTCTCTCAGGGGTGGGTGGCAGGCCTGTGTGGACGTGGGAAAGCATTCCAAATAGCAAATAGTCGAGCTGGGAGGAGACAGAGGCTACGCAGATCCCAGTTTAGGCCCAATAGATGTCTCAAAGGTTTAAACTTCATCGTCTGGAAAGCTGTTTTTAAAATTAACTACAGGAAATTACCTAGTCTGAGAGGTGGTGATTCTCAGCACTGCCCAGTCTCCACTGCTTGTAAGACAAGTAGAGGGCCTGTGGCCGGCTCACAACGAAGCAAATGAGTGTCCTGGGAGCCCAGAAACCACGTCTGAGATTCGGATCTCAGCTCTAACGGGGACCTTAGAGGTCATCTGTCTCAACTGGCAGGTCTGAGAGTCTGGCCCCTACCCGAATCCACCTAAGTGCACAGAAATGGTTTTGCTTAACTTTCTTCTTTCTTTTGGTCTTTTTAAAAACAAGGTAACAGTATAAATTACTGTTTATCATTCTACTTTATCATCAAATTCTGTTTATTTTCTGTTGATTCAGGCTTTCTTTCTCTCCTCTTGCTTTCTGCCCTCCTCCCCCTACTACAACATGATGCTAAAATGTAAAACTAGCTTCTCTGTTTGCATCGAAAGTAAATAACACAGTCAATTTACCTTACTGGTGGTTATTTTGTGAAAGATCAAATGTATACACATTCTAGGAATGGTAAGAAAAAACACAGTAAGCCACAGTAAATAAATTATAACCATTTGCACTTATTTGCTGACCACGGATAAATGAAAGCATACTTTAAATTATAAGGAAACAAATGTCTGATTTCAGACCCTAATAATCTTCGGTGTGGGCAGTTTTAACAGCTGTCCAGCGGGTCCTTTTGGGCCCGGTTCCCTTTCACTTCTCTTGCTGTGCATGCCTACGTGCTGCTCTTCACAGCCCCGCGTGGCCTTCCCCCAGCCCTGCTGCCTTCAGAGAAATAAACAAACAAACAAAAATAAAACAAACCAATAAAACAAATCAATAAACACCCTGTAAATCCAGACCTTCTCCTGTATCTGACCTTTCTGACTTGACTTTCCTATAGAAGTCATCCATGCCAACTAGATTGTCAAAATCAATGTCACCTCCAAAGGCCTTCAGTTTTCCCCAATAAGTCTTTATTTATTTACTTATTTCTAAGTCGCTCTGTCACATGGAAGGAAAGTCCCTCGTGCAGCTTGGTGGGGCCGTTTCCCTCAGAGCCTTTCTTGTTGCCAGTGGGACGCTTCTCCGCCAGGAACTAGGCTGCAGTATGACACCGGGCACCTGCTCTAACGCAGTGAGGTCTGCACCTGAGCAATAGTTAGTGCTGCATTCAGCCCTGGCGATGCCCACATCCACTCTGCTTGCCTTGATGCGAGGTCCACCATGGCCAGCACCAGGTCCATGGAGGCCCGGGGTGCAGTGGGCGCTCCAAACCTTATTCAGTGGCCATCTGGGAAGATGCGAGTGGAAGGGCCCTACAGGTGACTCTTCCCATCGCCCTGCACTTCCTTCCGGAAATGTCTCTCAAACGCCTTTTCACTTCCTGTCTGTTTTCTCTGCTCGACCACACTCTAGGGCAGCGGTTCTCAACCTTCCTGATGCCGCAGCCCTTTAATACAGCTCCTCGTGTTGTGGTGACCCACGACCATAAAACGCATAACCGTAATTTTGCTACTGTTATGAATCGCCATCGGAAATATGTGTTTTCCGATGGTCTTGGGCGACCCCTGTGAAAGGGTCGTTCGACCCCCAGGCCGAGAACCGCTGCTCTAGGCCGTCAAGGTCTGCTCTCTGCACAGCTCTCTCTCCCCGGCCCTGGGACCGTGCCTGGCATATAAGTGGAACTTACAACTTCAGGACAACTGAACTCTGACACTTCTCCCTGAAATCTAGGGAGGGCCGAGCAAAATGTTTGCTTTATTCTGTATTTTCACTCTGACTCAGCCTGTGGCCCACAAGAAGAATGCTCAACATTGGCCATGTGTCCCAGCAAGCGAGGGGCACTTTCTGCTGGCCTCCCTGGGCCAGGGCTGGACGCGTCCTTCCTTCCTTTCTGGATGCTGCCTCCTGCGGGGGCAAGGCCTTGTCTCTGACAGCTTAGTTTCCATGTGCTCTGACAGTTTCCAAGAGCAGAACTTCAGGCTCAGCTTGGAGCGTCCTGGCTTTGAGGGCCAGTGAAACAGAGAAACCACAGAGGTCAAACGTGTGACATCCTAGCCGTGTGGTGGGAGCACCAGGTCCCAGTAGAAACCAGGGCGTCAGGTCTGCGTGGCTGGCCCGGCTGCCGAGCCCACACCGATGCGAAGCGGCTGCACGAGCAGCTATTTTCAGGCTCTTCCAGGGCTTTGTGGTGTTTATTTCACAGAGAGAAAAAGATGCGCCGCAGACTAAGAAGATTACATCTGTGACTTCAATCCCCGGGGGTGTCTTCTGCTTTCCCCCGAGAGGCAAGAAGCCTTCTCTCAGGAGAAGGTGGGGGGAGTGATTACAGGAGGAAGTGGCACATAAGCTCTCCCAAAGCAGGGCTTCCCCGCCAGACTGCGCAGTAGAACCGCACGACTTGGAAATACTGATGCCCGAGCCCCAGCCCTGGCCCGCGGAGTCCAGGTGTACGGGGATGGGGAGGCATCAGTAATCGGTCAACGTTCCCCAGTGATTCTCACGTGCCGCTGGGCGAGAAGCAGTTTTCCCCAGCGCCAAGGCGATGACAGAACTTCCATCTCAAATCAGATGCGGACAGTGTGCTCGAGTGGTCGCTAGGGCGGCGTGTGAGTCACTGATGAGATTGTGTCTTCGTCGCCTCGGCCTCGTGTGCTGCGTGGAGAAAATGCCCTGTGACTGTGACAACAAAGGAAGTAGGAACAGGCGGAACCCAACACCATTTCTGCTGGAGACAGACATTTGGACAGGCCCCTGTTCACGTCTCTTTCCGGTCATGTTGCGGGGACTGCAGCTCAGCAACTCAGCTTTATTTCCGGAAGCCACCGGGACACATTTTTTCAGTGTTCTTTGTTCAAGGAGAGTGATGTCATGGGCTCACTTTTTGTGTAACTTATAAAAGGGAAATGATTCTTCCATTTTCAGCATCAGAACCAGTGATTAGGCCAGGCCAGGCACCGCGAAAACCACCTCCAGACAGGAGCCAGCCCCGGGTCTCCTGCCTGCACCGGTCACGCACAGCCTGGCTCTCAGGGCCAGCCTGGGCAGGGATTTTTGGTTTTTAACAAATAAATGACAAGACAAGGGATATGCTTCAAATGACCGCAGACCTAGCAGACAAAGGGGTTGCTATGCTGTTGTGATATTTTTAGCTCTGTTTGCAAAGGCTAAATTACAGTAGGAATCCGGACCCTTTCCTGTAGCAACTGCCTCGTCACACACCACCACCCTCTCAGGCTGCGCCTCCTCCCCGAGGAGCTACAACGCAAAATTACACAGCGTAGAAATAAAACCCTGCAACTGCTTGTTTGTTTTACTTAAACCATCCTGACTTCTAGCATAACACCCTTGGATTCTAAAAATATCTTGAACTGCAGTTCACCTGGCACACACGCAGATTTCACATTCTTCGCAGGAAACCGTCCAAGCCAAGGTTTCAGGGAAAAAGATCAGCTCAGGGGCTGGGCAAACAGGACCAGCTGCTGCCCCGCAGAGCGGCCTGCAGAAAGCTAGTTCCCTGCCGGGAGCCAGCGCCGGCCTGCGTCTCCAGCCTCCTCTCCCTCCGTTCTGTCTCAGGCCCCAAAGCCAAAGCCTCCAGTTTCTGCTGAATGATGGGCAAGAGAAGCAGGGAAATCAAATACGTTTCTTTAACTATATCCTCATACTTAACAGGAAACATGCTGGTCTTCTTTACTCGTCTAACATACTGATCACACTCAGTTAAGAGATGGCTTTTATGTATGTTTATGGATGATAAGTGCGCTAAATATATATTTTTAAGAGCTTTAACCTGATTGCAACATTGATCAGTCTCAGAAGTGAGCTGTCCAGGGACGATTACAGAATCAAGATAAGGAAGCCCGGATATTTTTGGTAACTAAGCAACCACACATTTGGAAGAAAGAACACACTTCAGCAGCCTCTTATGATCCCGGACCTCTTACAGAGGCCTGTAGGGTTTATAGATAACAGCAACAAAACAAGGACTTCTGGCTCCAAAGCATGATACCCACCAACTTGAAAATGCTGTGTGAAGATAAAGGGAGAGGAATGAGGCAGAAAATAAAATATTTTGAATTAGTATTTTAAAAATTGACACAAAACCCACATAATATATGATTTTCATTTTATAAGATGAAAGTAATAGTCCATTTGGGGCTATTTTGGTTCCCTGACCTCTTCTCGTTGGTAGCATCTGTTTTCATGTTCTAACATGGACTGTCTGTGTACACTGGGATCAGGAGTGTCCCATGACCGCGTCCCTCCGCTCGCGTCCCTGTGAGATGAAGTGAAGGGAGAGCACGCCCGCAGACTCCCTATGCATTCCAGCAACGGGCTTACCCAGCGACTCACACGGGACACGTCTCAATGGGCAAGAACATACAGTTTTATGCAAACTCTCCATGAAGCCCTTAGAACAACTATCACAAAAGCAGACAAGGCCCAGACAGAATTCGTGGCTGATTTAACCTTGTAAAAATTCCCTGGGTCAGCGGACCCCAGTGCGCTTCATTGTACGGTTGGCGGCGAATTCCTTCCAGAAACCGCACTGTATAAGCAGAACCCTCCATGACCCTCTTTGTTTGGATCTGGTACAGCCATCTGCAACTGCAAAAGCAATCATTTTAAGTGCTCATGATGAACACCTAGGGCAACCACTGGCACAATAACACCAGCAGCTTCCAACAAAAAATGCCAAATGCCAAGTGTGATGAAGGCTTTGCACTGGCTGCTTTCAACAGAAAATAAACCCAGTCCAGGGGAAGAAATACTCTGGAGTTTCTCTTCATTGAAGATCAGTCACGCCAGTGGTGTCTGATTCTTTCATAATTTCTGCAAAACTCTACAGTTCCAAGTTCACTCTCACTGTGCAAGATTTGGGATGTTGTAACGGTGCCAGAAAAATTGGGCAACATCAAAGGGGTCCTCGAACTTCATGTCTTGCACTTGGAATAGTCCATGGAAACTGGGGCGGCTGGTAACCGACAGTCAGCAGAACTAAAGGGGAGGCACAACCTTACTCTCCGAAACACCACTTAGCTCCGTGACCGCATTCATTCTGTCAGCTCCAATGTGGGGACAGATTGCCCAGTGCTGTGTTCCTAAACTTGCTGTTCAAAGGCTGCCCGAGGGAACTCAGCAGGGTCTGCCCCCACGTGCGACCTCAGGGGATGACAGAAATAACATCAGCTTCAAACCAGAGCCTGCTTGCTGGCCAGTCTCTCCAGGCCGTGCGCACTGTGGCTCTGTCTGCACTGTATGAGCAGGTCCAAGAGGAACAGGTTTCAGGCACAGTGGGGAAGAGGGAGCTACGTGCAGTAATGAATATCAGCTGAGTACTGTTAGGGGACACTGAAAAACACTTTAAAAATCAGGTTGCTAATACCTAAATTATCTCTTAAAAATAACTCTAATATATATGTTTACATGTACAGTCTGAAAGGACAGATACATTCTTAACTGTAAATGTCACAATGCAGACTCTTCTTGTTTCTTTGTAGCATCTAGTACATTTCACTCAGGTGTGTGCAGTGTTCATGGGAATGGTACTGGCGGGGGGGAGTTGAAAACAGACACGCGCTACTAAAAACATTTGAATGCTTCCCAGTCATCAAGTATCGCTTTATTTCTAATCGATGCCCACACACATAAGAAGTGAAGTATTAAATTACATAAACATTTAATTTAACAAATATATCCAATTTAAAGATATGAAATGTAGATTGTAACTTCTAATTATAAACTGTAGTATTCCTGACCATCAGATTTGAGAAAATGTACTAAGGCAAATTTTTAGAAAGTTATCTTGAACAATCAACCTGAATAACCAACTGAAGACTGGCTGAGGAGAAGTCTTATAACCAAGAATTTACAGAAGAAGCCACACTGAGGTTGGTTGGAAGGGCAGAGATGTGCACAGGACTGCCCCCTCCCACACGCAACAGCTCGGATTCTGGAGGAAGGTGGAGGTTGGGGCCCTGCCCTAGAGCCACACAGCTCTGTTTCGGATTCTGCCCGGCCCTCAGCAAGGTGGAGCCACCAGGAGTTGGGCGGGTGGGGATGCCAGGAGCCAGAGAGTGGGGCTAGCAGACCTCCTGTGAGGTGGAGGCACCAGTCAGGTTCATGGGGAAGTGGGGGAAGTGACCCCTGCCCCAAAGCCACACAGCTCAGCAAAGGTTCCCCTCAGAAGTGTGGGATCTCAACCCCAAGCCGGGCTCCGCATCCCAGAGCACCCGAGTTGGGAAGAGGTGCCCACATCATATCTGGCTGTGGGAAGCAGCATGTCTGCTAGAGACTCGGGCGCCCTCTTAAAGCGCCAACGTGAAAATTCTCCTTCCTAGCCACTCACACTGGGCTCTGGTGGAGGAAGTGTAGAGCAGACTGGAGTCATATGAGGTCAGTCTGGGGTTAGTGACGCTGGGGAGAGCTGAAGGGCAGCTGCCAGGATCCATGAGCTGGGTCTCTCTCCCACTGGAGACGCCACCTTTCCTGGGTGGGGCCCTCCCTTCCACATGGCATCAGCCTGGGGAAATGCAATAGCTCCACCCTCTGGACGCCCTGCTCCTCACGCTGTGGAACTCACACCCTGCAAAGGAGTCAGCTGCCTGGGTCAAGGCCTGGGGGTCTGGAGGTCTGGGCAGACTCAAGGGATGTCAGCGACTGAGCTGTGTGGCTTTGGGGCAGGGGTCACTTCCTCCACTTCCCTGTGAACCTGACTGGTGCCTCCGCCTCACAGGAGGTCTGCTAGCCCCGCTCTCTGGCTCCTGGCATCCCCACCCGCCCAACTCCTGGTGGCTCCACCTTGCTGAGGGCTGGGCAGAATTCGAAACAGAGCTGTGTGGCTCTAGGGCAGGGCCCCAACCTCCACCTTCCTCCAAGCCTGACCAACACATCCCCCCACCAAGGGAAATCCACTAAGCCTACCCGCCAAACACCCAGCAGCCCATCCTACAGAGGTGGGGCTTTGGGCAGAATGTGGAGCAGGCTGAGACAGAGGACATTTTTCTTTCACACACACACACAACCGGTGCACAGCCTTACCTTCACAGGCCTAATTCCTGGTCTTCTGGGGCCTGGTAAACTCTGCTGGCCTCACCCTGATGATTCCCTGAAACCACACCACTCCATAAAGATGTGCAAGCATCCAGCAGGTGGCAGCTAGACTTGGTATCTGCTGAGTGGCTTCAGACCCAGCACTGGCACCAAGATTGAACCTCTATTTATCTAGTGAACACCACTTGTCCCCACCTGGCGACTCACTGACACCCTACCTCATGCAGCTTGAATACTTCCAGAGGCTCTTTCAGTCACTGAGCCTAACAGGCAGGTGGTGGCAGGAGGAAGCAGATCTTGGGATGCCCTTGGCCATTTGCTGACTGCTCTCAGGCCTGGTATTGATAAAATATCACCTTGGTGTACAGCTTGGTCCTTCATGTGCACACCCAGGCCCAGCAGAGACAGCCACAAACTGTGGATTGCTTTGTAGCTCCTGCCCAAGGACAGTCACAGGCAGCATCTGACATTGGCATGCACCACAGTCCCTCCTAAGAAGCCCCAGAACTGACACACTCAGTGATCAGCTTCAGAGAACATCAGAGCAGGATCCAATAAGCTTCGCAAACAACATACACAAAGAAATATCCCTGAAGGTACCAAACCTTATCAAGGCAAATTCTGCTTCATGTGGTCAGCACATTCACAGCAGCTTGTACAACGTGGCCAGGGTTGATCCTTAGTCAGTCAGCCTGAGGGTCAACACCATGCACAAATGGGCCAATAGCAATCAAGACTCAACTACAATAGAAAGGTCCACATAACAGACAGAAGGGACATTCCTGGAGCACCCAGCTCAGTAAATCAAGGAGATTGTGCCACTGAATCCTACAGGATACCTACTACAAAAGGCCACCCTACCAAGACTTGGTGTCATGGCAGATCTACCTACCACATAGAAACAAACACAAAAAGGCAGCCAAAATGGTGAGATAAAAAATGTGCCAAATGAAAGAACAGAAGATATCTCCAGAAAAAGAGCTAAATGAAATGAAGAAAAGCAATTCATCAGATACAAAGTTCAGAAAAATAGTTATAAGACTGCTCAAGGAACTTAGTGTGAACTACAAGGAACTTAGTGAGAACTACAATAGCAAAAAAAGGACATATACATAATAAAAAAAGAACAGTCAGAGAGAAAATATACAATATCTGAAATAAATAATACACTGGAAGGAATCAATAGTAGTTTGGATGAAGCAGAGAACAGAATTAGTGATTTGGAAGACAAGGTAGAAAACAACATCCAATCAGAGCACCAAAATAAATAAATAAATATATATAAATAAATATATTTTAAGGGACGGTTGGGACAATATGAAGCACAACAATATCTGGCTCATAGGGGCACCAGAAGGAAAACAGAGAGAACAAGGGATTGAGAACGTTTTGAAGAAATAATGACTGAAAACGTCCTTAATGTGGTGAAGGAAAAATACACACAAGTCCAGGAAGTGCAGAAAGTCTCCCAAAAAATGAACCCAGAGAGGCCCACAGCAAGACACAAAATAATTAAAATGGCAAAGGTTAAAGAAAAAGAGAGAATCTTAAAAGCTGCAAGGGGAAGATGGTTACCTGCAAGAGAGCTCCCATAAGATTGATGGCTGATATCACAACAGAAACATTTCAGGCCAGAAGGGATTGGCATGAAATATTCAAAGTGATGAAAAGCAAGAACCTATAACCAAGACTACTTTACACCACAAGGTGATCATTTACAATTGAAGGTGAAATAAAGAGCTTCCAAGACTAAACAACAACAACAACAAACAAGAAAACAAAGCTAAAACAGTTCATTACCTCCAAACCAGTATTATAAGAAATGTTAAAGGTCTTTCTTGAAAAGAGGAAGAAGAAGGAGGAGGAGCAGGAGGGGAAGGAAAAAGAAGAGAGAGGAACTTAGTTACAAGAATCAAAAGGCAATAAATACATACCTATCTACTGTCACTTTAAATGTAAATTATTTTAATTCTCCAATCAAAAGACATAAGGCAGCTGAATGGGTAAAAAATCAAGACCCATATATGTGCTGTTTATAAGAGACCGACCTCAGAATGAAAGATATTGACTAAAAGCAAAGAAATAAAAGAAGATATAATGATACACTAGATCAGATGGATTTAATTGATATTTACAGAACATTTCACCCCAAAGCTGCAGAATATATATTCTTTTTAAGTGCATATGGGACATTCTGAAAGACAGGCCACATGTTAGGACACAAACTAAGTTCCTACAAATTCAAGAAGATTTAAATCATATTAAGCGTCTTCTCAGATTATGATGGCATGAATCTAAAAATCAATAACAATAAAAACACTCAAAAACATTCAAACACATAGCGGCTACATAGCATGTTATTAAATAGTGGATTGGTTACCAATAAGATCAAGGAAGAAATAACAAACTTCTTGGGGAAAAAATGAACACACAACAACACAAAATCTGTGGGACATAGCAAAATAGTCCTGAGAGGGAAGTTGATTGCACAACAGGCATACCTTAAGAAACAAGAAATATATCTAATAAATTATCTAACCCTACAACTTAAAGAATTGGAAAGAGAACAGCAAGAAAAGCCCAGAGTAAGTAGAAGGAAGGAAATAATAAAAATCAAAGGGGAAATGACAGAAAGACAAAACAAAAACCAATACAAAAGATCAATAAAACCAAGAGCTGGTTTTTTGAAAAGGTAAACAAGATTAATAAACCTTTAGTCAGAATCCTGAAGAAACAAAGAGAAACGACAAACATAAATAAAATTAGAAACAAAAGAGGTGAAGTAGAAACGGACACCACAGAAATACAAAAGATTATAAGAAAATACTACGAACAACTATATGCCAAAAAATTGAACTACCTAGTCAAAATGGACAAATTACTAGAATCATACAATCTTCCAAAACTCAACCAGGCAGATTCAGAAAACCTGAACAGACCAATAACAACTAATGAAATTGAAGATGTAATCAATAAACCCCCAGCAAACAAAAGCCCTGGTCTGGCCAGCTTCACAGGGTACTTTTACCAAACATTCAAAAAAGAACTAATACCTATTCTTCTCAAACTATTCCAAAAAATTCAAGAGGATGAAAGAATCCCAAGCTCTTTTTATAAGGTCAGCATAATCCTAATTCCAAAACCAGATACAGACACTACAAAGAAAGAAAATTACGGGCCAATATCCCTGATGAATATATATGCCAAAATCCTCAATAAAATATTAGCAAATTAGATCCACCAATAAATTAAAATGATCATACACTATGATCAAGGAGGATTTATTCTGAGGATGCAAGGATGATTCAATATTTGCAAATCAATAAATGTGATATACCACATAAATAAAATGAAAGATAAAAATCATATGATCATATAAATAGATGCAGAAAAAACATTTGACAAAATCCAGCACCCATTTCTGATAAAAACGCTCAGTAATGTGGGAGTAGAGGGATCATATCTCAACATAATAAAGGCCATATATGACAAACCTACAGCCAATATCATACTCAATGGGCAAAAACTAAAAGCATTTTCCTTAAGAACAGGAACAAGACAGGGATGTCTGCTTTCACCACTCTTATTCAATATAGTACTGGAAGTGTTAGCCACAGTGATTAGACAAGAAGAAAAAATAAAAGGCATAAAGCTGAAATGAAGGAAGTGATACTGTGATTATTTGCAGATGACATGATATTATACATAGAAAACCCTAAAGACTTCACCAAAAAAATACCAGATTTATTAAATGAATTCGGCAAAGTAGCAGGATAAAAAACTAACATCCAGAAATCGATGGCATTCACCACTCTTATTCAGTGTAGTACTGGAAGTCTTAGTCACAGGAATCAGACAAGAAGAAGAAATAAAAGGCATCCAAACTGGAAAGGAAGAAGTAAAAATGTCATTATTTGCAGATGACATGATACCATATGTATAGAACCCTAAAGATTCCACCCAAAACTACTAGAATTGATCAATGAATTCAGTCAAGTAGCAAGATACAAAATGAATATCTGGAAATCAGTTGCAGTTTTATAATGAACTATCAGAAAGGGAAACTAAGAAAACAATCCCATTTACAATTATATAATAATAATAATAATAATAATAATAATACTTAGGAATACATTTAACCAAGAATGTAAAAAAAGTATTTGGAAAATTATAAGAAACTAAAAAAAAAAAAAAAATTGAAGAAAATACAAATAAGTGGAAGCATATACCATGTTCATGGACAGAAAGAATTAACATTATTAACATATTTATACCACCCAAAGCAATCTTTAGATTCAATGCACTTCCTATTAAGATATCAGAGGTATATGTCACAGAACTAGAACAAATATTCCAAAAATTTATATGAAAGCACAAAAGACCTCTATTAGCCACACCAATCCTGAGAAAGAAAAAAAAGGTTAGAGGAAACCCACTTCCTGATATCAAACTATACTACAATGCCATAGTAATCAAAACAGCATGGTACTGGCATAAAAACAGACATATAGATCAATGGAACAGATTACAGAGCCCAGAAATAAACTCACACCTATATGGTCAATTATTATTTGACAAAGCTGGCAAGAGCATACAATGGGGTAAAGACAGTCTCTTCAATAAAGGGTGTTAGGAAAATTAGACAGATATGTGCAACAAAATGAAACTACACCACCATACACAAGAATAAACTCAAAGTGGATAAAGACTTAAATGTAAGTCACGAAACCATAAAAATCTTAGAAGAAAACATAGGCAGTGAAATCTTGGACAGTTCTATAGCAATATTGTTTTCTGATATATATCCTTGGGCAAGGGAAACAAAAGAAAAAATAAACAAATGGGATGACATCAAAGTAAAAGGTATTTGCACAGTAAAGGAAACCATCAACAAAATAAAAAGACAACCCACTGAATGGAAGAACATATAATCCAATTATGTGTCTGATAAAAGGCGGATATCCTAAATTTATAAAGAACTTATAAAACTCAGCACCAAAAATAACAAGCAATCCACTTAAAAAATGGATAAAGGACCAGAATAGGTATTTCTCTAAAGAGGAAATAAAGAGGGCCAACAGACATATGTAATGATGCTCAACGTCACTAATCATCAGAGAAATGCAATTTAAGTGAAATAAGCCAATCAGAGAAAGACAAATATCATATGATCTCACTTATTTGTAGAATATAATGAACCAAATAAGGTGATGAGCAAAATAGAACCAGAGACATAGAAGTAGGATACAGACTGTCAAGCCTCAGAAGAAGGGGGCAAGAGGTGGGGGAGGGTAGAGATAAACTACGAAACTTATATGCATATATGCATAACCAATGGACATAGACAACAATGCGGGGGGGGTGATCTGGAGGAGGGTGTCAATGGGGGGAAAAGGAGAAACATCTGTAACAAAAACAAATTTAAAGAAAAGAAAACCACAGTGAGGTATATCACCTCACACCTGTCAGAATTGCTGTCATCAATAAATTAAACAAGAAGTGTTGGCGAGGATGTGGAGAAAGGAAACTCTTGTGCTCGGTTGGTGGGAATGCAGACTGGTGCAGCCACTTTGGAAAGCTGTATGGAGTTACCACAAATTAAAAAACGAACTGCTTTATCAGGTAGTAATTCCACTTCTGTGAATATATCTGAAGAAACACGAAACACTAATTTGAAAGAATATATGCACCCCTATGTTCATTGCAGCACTATTTATAATAGCCAAGATTCAGAAGCAGCCCAAGTGTCCATCAGTAAATGAGTACATAAAAAAGCTGTGGTACATTTACACAATGAAATACCACTCTGCCATAAAAAAAGAAGAAAATCTTACCTTTCGTGACAGTATGGATGGCCTGGAAAGTATTATGCTAAGTGAAATAAGCCAGACAGAGAAAGAGAAATACCTTATTATTTCCCTCATATGGCAAATCAAATCAAGAAAATAAACTAACAAACAAAACAGAAACAGACTCACAGATATAGAGAACAGACTGACAGTTGTTAGAGGGAAAGGAAATTAGGAAGATTGGTGGAAAAAGTAAAGGAATTGTGCAAAAAAAAAAAAATCCCAGTAAAACAAACAAAACCTCATAGATATAGACAATGTATGGTGATTACCAGAGGAAAAAGGGGGTGGGAGGAGGTAGAAGAGGGTAAAGGGGTCCCAATGGTGATGAAAAGAGACTTGACTTTGGGTGCAGAACACGCAACACAGTATATTGGTTATGTATTATAGAACTGTGCATCTGAAACCTATGTAACTTTATTAACCAATGTCACCCCAATAAATTCAATAAATGTAAAAGAATGTTATCTTGTTTCATTTTACAAATAAGCTCCAACAAGCCATTGATTATACTAGAGACTTAGTTTTATGTAACTCTCACTGGCATCTACTATAATTTAGAAAACTTAAATAAATTACTGTATTCAACAAAGGCCTATGCTTTACTTAAAAAATGCCATCTCCCATTAAAAGAGATGCTGAGTTTTAGTTTTCAATTGATGGCATGTATCTCTAGATATAGCTATTGTTAGAAATGTCATATTGCTATTTGTTACTGAAGAAATCTACTTCAAATACAAACTTGTTTTAGATAAGGCCATTAAGATATTTACTGTTTTCGGTGATGTTGCTTGATCTAATAAGTCAACTTAGCAAAAATATGCCCTAAATGACCATAATTAAGCCAAAGAATAGGAGAGGCTCTCATCAACTTCATTCATCCAATGTTCTCTCAACAACTACACATTGTATCCACTACACACCTATACACTATGTACTAAGTATCGAGAAGAAATAAAAAGTCTGACTGTGGCCCCTGAAAGGACTCTATAACTTGTCAAGTGGAACCATAACTTGAAGAGATCCTTTTAAAAAGCAACCTAGACAATGTAGCATAGGAACAGATTGCCCTATTGCAGCAGAGATAAAGAGAGGGGCAAAGGAGAGCAGATGGAATAGCGCTCCACATCTTACTATTCTGCGTGACCAGATGGGGCGAGCGTAGAAAGCATTCTGCCGTGTCCTGAGTGGGATGGGTACACATTGGATGAGAAAAAACATTTGTGCAACTGAGCCGTGTACTTAACTGGCCTCATTTTTCATGGCTCATCATTTTAAATAACTACTGACACATGAACTAAGGTCATTCAGACTTGGGTATTTAGAAGATATTTTCTCCAAAATGAATGAAGTGAGCCTGTCATTTTAAAGAAAATACTTGGCAGTATTTACGGCCAACAATAAAATTCAAGCTTTCAAGTTAAAATTAGCATTTTGCAAAAGCTGTATCCAGCAACATGAGTTTAACAGCTCTCTAATACTTAAAGACTTTTCTGAGGAAATCCTGGTGACTCCAACATACACAATTTTTAAACATTAATAATGAAATGCATCAATATTTGGAAGGTCTGCATAGCTCAGTGGACCAATATTTTCTAAAGGCCCAATTAGATGTTACCAAAGCGCGCATGAGCAAACGAGACAGTCAGAGGACGTGACAGCCCGATGGCTCTGAGTGAAGGGCAGGTGTCTAAGTTTATGATCAGATTCCATCGCGACGCACTGAGAGCAGCTGCCGTCGGCAGTGCGGGTATAGTGTTAAGAATATTCACAACTGTCCGAAAAGTCTACTGAAATACTCCCTATTTGTCTGCGCGAGACTGAATTTTCTTCAGACTCTTCCACAAGAGCAGTTCATTGCTTAGATTGGATGCAAACGTGGGTAGGAGAGCCCAGCTGTCTTTAAGGCAGATATTAAAGAAATTTGCAAAATGTGCAACAATACTGCTCTTGTCAATTTTTGTTTTGAAAAATTTAGTTTTTTAAAATAAAATATATTATTTATAGCCATTTTTAAGTGAGTTAAACATTTAAATTTATTCAATTTTATTTTTTGTTACCACAAGTATTAATTCATATAGCCTACATAATAAACAAAAGAGCTTTTGGGAGTATAATAATTGTTAGGAGCGAAAAGGATTAAGACCAGAAGATAAAGAGATGATGATCTAGACTGGCAATTTTCAACATTTTTCTTCTCAGGGCACATAAACTAATTACTAAAAGTCTGCAGCATACCAAAAAATATACTCTTTACTTATCTGACAGAAAAAAAAGGTATAATTTTGATTCATTCACATGAATGGCTATTGTTGTGTTGGCTGTTGTCATTTTTTATTTGGCAATCTAAGGGGAAAGAGGTCAGTGCCCCTGAATAAATAGGTACTGCATGTCTTATCCATTCTTGCAGCACATCAGTTGAAAATCGCTGATCTACACAGTGGCTAAGAAAAAAAAAAAAAAAAAAAGGCAGGCTCCCCAACAACACAGTGCCACTAAGTGTCTCACCAGGAAGAGTATCATGCACCGAAAAAGCAGGAGAAAAGAGGATGGAAGACTTCATTGTCAACTGCTCCAAATATAACCAATCTGAATACAAAATTGTCATTTATTTGTTTTTTCTGATGTGAAACTAAAGCTGGGAACATTTTCAGCTTGGGGGTGGGCATCTGCTCAGCAACCAAGTTTTAATAAACAAAATTTCAGAAGCTTTAGGTGCTCCAGTCTTCCAGCCAAGGACTGCTCTGCAGGACCCCACGTGCAAACCCGAGGGCTGCATGCTTCGGGTTTAAAGCAGAGTGCGCAACCGGTGGCCTTGTGTTTGCTTCTCTGAAGAGGGAGTCCTCTTTTATCTTTAGGTCTTCGTTGCTTTTCTCCAGGGTGATCTTGCAATAGATATTCAAAACTAGACCCATGGAAAGTGAAAAAGGGGTACAATTAAAATAATTATGCCAGCCCTGGCTGGTTTGGCTCAGCAGTTAGAGCATTGGCCTGCGGTCCAGAGAGACCCGGGTTCGGTTCCTGCAAAGGGCATGTACCTTGGTTGCAGTTTGTCCCCGGCCCTGGTTGGTCGTGCGGGTGGCAGCCACTCAAAGAGTTCCTTTCATGTCAACGTTTCTCTCTCTCTTTCTTCCTCTCTCTCCCTCCCACTCTATCTTAATAAAAAAAATGGAAAAATGTCCTTAGGTGAGGATAAAAAATAAAAAATAAGAAACAATAAATAATTATGCCAGAAAAACAGGCACGAACCATGGCTATCTGGGACAAACAAGGTCCTGTGGTCACCCTACTTCTTCCTCGTCTAACCGATGCCCTTTCCCATCCTCCAAGCATCTCCTCCACCTACTCTCTCAGATATGTGTGCTTCTCTCTCTTACAAGGACACTGCACTTTGATCCTCACTTAATCCAATGAGCAGCTCTTTGCTTGTATTCTTTTTCTCTTCCCTATTTGCTCCTTCCACTGAGCCACAAACACTTTATTTTTTATCCTCACCTGAGGACATTTTTGCATTTATCTTCAGATAGAGCAGGAGGGAGAGAGGGGGAAGAGAGAGAGAGAAACATCGATGTGAGAGAGACACATCGACTGGCTGCTACCCACACGACCCCAACCAGGGCCGGGGACAAACTGCAACCGAGGTGCGTGCCCTTAGCGGGAACCGAACCCGGGACTCTCTGGTCCACGGGCCAACGCTCTACTGCTGAGCCAAACTGGCCAGGGCGAGCCACGAACACTTTAGTCTTTCCTTTCTAAAAAATCTTCCCTAGACCTCAAGACACTGCTTTCTCTTTTGCTTTCACCGCGGTTGCTTTCTCCTGCCCACGGCATGGCGAGCTTCTGTTTCAGAGAGCTTTTCTCCCCGCCCCTTTAACACAGGTGTTCCCCAGCTTCTTGACTGATCCTCCTCTCTCCCCACTTGCTCTCAGTTGGCCTGATCTTCCTTCCCTACAGTGAGTCATCTGCACAAATGGGAGTAACTCAAGGAGGTGTTGCCAGTACTTACCTCTCTCTCGAAAGCACCATTTCCATTTCCAGCTGTTTTCTGCGTCTCGCCTGAATGGAGAACTGGCACCCTACGCACAGAACTCATTGTCTCCCTCTCCCCCACTTCCACGTTTCCTCTTCTGTTCACGTTTTCCTCTCATTAGCCTCAACATTCCAACCACCTTTAATGCACCTCATCTACCAGGTCCAGGTGCCAGGTCCTGTGGACGTCGTCACAGCTCTGAAACACCTTGCACAGTGTCTCTTCTCCCTTTTCCCACTGCCACGTTCCCATCTCAGGTGCATGTGTCACCTGCTCAAACTTCAGAACCTGCTTTGTTGTGGGCCTTCCTGCCTCCTCTCTTCCCCTCCCCCACGTACACCTTTGCCAGGAGCGACTCGGATGGTGACGGGAGACTTGGATGGTGACGGGAGAGACAGCTCCAGGGAGGCTTAAAAGAAAGCTGTCTTAGCAAGCTTACAGCCGAGAGGGTCCAGACCGGCGGCAAGCTGAGAGGAGAGGAGAATCCAGAGGGCACGCACCAGCCATCCAATGGGGAGAGAAGACAAGGAAGGAGGTGGTCAACAGTAAAGAATGCTAACAAGTCAAGGATTTTGAGAATGAAGCAAAAGACATCTAATTTTGCAATAAAGATCACAGCGTCCTTGGAGAAAGAAGTTGCAGTTTATTAGTGTGGGAGGTGGCCCAGCCTCTGAGTTCCCGACTTCCTAGGACCCTCACCTCCATCCTCTTGCAGCAGCTCCTAGCTAGCTCACGTCTAAGATTGCTTTTCTTTAGAAAATCGAAGTTCAAATACCCAACTCTCTAATGACCATTTTCTTTCCTTCCAGTTCCTCTGTACCCTCGGTTCCCCTGTGCTCTTATCTTACTGGGCCATCGAGGGTCACCCGCTCTGGGTTCCACCTGGCTCCACCTTTTCCCTTATTCAGTCAAACCCTGCAGCCCAATCCCGCCCTATCCTACGAGCATCCTTCACTCTCTCATCTGCCTCATGTTACACCACAGCTGCAGAGCCAACCCCAAGGCTGAAATGATCCAGCCCAGAGGGAACAGGATGGCTGGAGGAAGTTCCCCACCCTACCTGCCTGTAACAGATGACCTCCAGTCTTCAGGGATCCTCAGCATCTCCACAATCATTCTCCGGGTCAACTTCCCTCCTCTTTCATTCCCACAGTGGCCAGTGTAAACCATTATGATGTCCTCATGATCCACCTTCTGCCCCATCCCTCAGCATAAGCTTCACCTCCTCCTCTGCAAGGAAAAGTGAGGCCACCAGGCAGGACGTTCAGCTTCCCTCCTTCAGCGCCGTAATTAAAGAGAGACTCAAAGTGACTCGGAGCATGAATGGTTGTTTCCTTCACATTTGTATTCCCAGGTCCAAGCACACACTTGATAAATATTTATTGAATCAATGACTAAATAAATAACCAAATAATGCCTTGAGGTGTTCTTTGTATCTCAATATAACATATGAGAGAAGTACAGGTCACCAGGATGAACGGCTTTCCCAGTGTCACAGAGCGAGCGATGCTCAGATCTGGTGGCAGACCTGTGTCCGTCCCCCTCTCGGCTGTCATCATCCCCCTCCACAAAGACATGCTCCCAGATTTACATGGCTAGCCCAGGACTTTCTTCTTAGCCCCAGAATCATAAAGACAACTGCCCACTTTATTATTAAAAACACTTTTTTCCTTTATTGATTTTATAGAGAGAGAGAGGAAGGGAGAGGAAGAGAGAGAGAAACGTTGATGAGAGAGAACATGGATCGGCCGCCTCCTGCATGCCCCCCACTGGGGATGGGGCCCACAACCTGGGCATGTGCCCTGACTGGGAAATAAAACTGGTGACCTCCTGGTGCATGGGTCAACGCTCAACCACTGAGCCACACCAGCCGGGAGACAAATGTGCACTTTAAACTTCCACCTGAAAGTCCACCTCTAGTCAAACTCAATTCATTATCTTTCCCAAACTGGCTCTTTTACTCATATCCGTAATGGTGTCACTATCTACCCAGATGTCCAAGCCAGAGTCCTGAGAAACATCTTCTCCATCACATCCACCACACACACCACACACACACACACCTTCCAATCCCAGTAAACATATTCTGTCACTTCTCCCTAAACCTCTCCCATCAACCCTTCCTCTGAATCACCACACCGCTGTACCATAGACTCTGACCCAGACTATCAGCAACTGAATCTCAATCTACTGGGTGTCCTTGCTTCTGGCTCGACTGACCATCTGCAAATCACTCTTCTGTCTTCTGCAGTCACCTTGGTAAAGCACGTGTATGAGGATGTCACTTTCTTCCTAACACTCTGCAGTGGCGGCTACTCGGCGAATGAGGTGAGCCAGTGAAAGCTCCTAATATGGGGCAGAACAATGACGACAGGGTCAGTCTGTGGGTCCCACTCATTCCTTTTCACGCCCCCGCCCTTGGCCTGCTGAGTCGCTGACAGCTCCCTCCTGCCCACCCAGCTGCTCCCGGCCACCACAGCCTCTGCTGGAAGGACACCCTTCGTCACTGAAGGCTTCCTCAGGAAGTCCAAGGCATCAGCAAGACCATTTTCTACAACAGACCCCTCTCAGATCCGTAACAACCTCTTGCCAGCTCCTATGGAACATTGTGGTGTCTATATAGGGTACGTCACATGGTGTGAATTATCTGTTCACTTGCCTGTTTCCTCGCTTTATTGTAAGATCCTCCAGGGAGAAACCAACATTTTTTGTCTTTTTAGGTTTAGTAGCTAGTAGCAATGGGGTTCAATAACATTTTTTTTGGTTGAACGAATAAATGGCAGTTACGAATGCTCCATTTCCTGCAACTGAAAGACAACATCACAGAGAACTTGAGCAAACCCCAAATCAGCTTGGCGACAGACGCCCCTGGTCCACAGAGAGCAGAAGCCTAGGAAGGTAACGCTTGCCTGCCAAGGCCGTGCTCCGGAGAGCAGGTGGGAGGGCGCATTTCTGAGCAGACGTGCGTATTTTTAGCACATGTGACAGTGACATGTTTCACGTGTTAGCCGGGAGAAGAGAAGATGCCACAGGATACGTGGCAGTTGTCATTCCCTCTTGTTGAGAAAGAAGAGGAGACCGTCACGCCCGAAGCATAACGCACAGGCGCAGTGTGGGGACATGCGGCCGGCGCACACTGAGGCTTCTGCACCTTTGCTCTTGGATTTGTTTGCCAGGGCAGAGCCTCCTGTCGCCCTACACGGGGTCTGACCCTGCAGCTCAGACAGAAACTCTGCTGTCTCCAGACGCGTGAGGGATGCCTTCCTGTAGCTCATTAAAAGGATTCTTAAATGTTTGCTGCTTCTGACCATGTCTTACCCTTCTCTTGAACCCGTTCCAAATCTGCACCCAGATGATGCTGTTCCAGTGCGTCCCCTCTCCTGGAAGACAGCCTGTAGCAGGAGTGTTTTGCCCAGAGTTAGAGGTGATCAAACACTCAGTGCATCTCCTTTGTCCCCCTCCTCCCATTCCCTGACCCTGCGGAGTCAGCTGCCGAGCCCGCTCTGGCGGGTGGCCTCCTGGGCCTGGTGCTCTGCTGCAGCCTGGGAATAAGGACGGAGCTCGGTGGCCGACGAGGGTGGCCGGGCGAGGCAGAACTGAAGGCTGAGGAGCCGCCGGTGCGGTCTGGCTGCCAGGCGAATCTCGCCCCTGCACGCGAGCTTGCACGACAACTGATGACGGAACAGAAGACCAGGATGAGAGAGACCGATACAGATTCCCTTCTTCCATCATTTCAACTGTACTCACCGGTGGGCTGAGCATGGGTCTCAGAAAACATGCCCAGCCAGGCGACTCTCGGGCTTTTCCTACCGGATGCTGAGCCGGCTGAGAAGTAAAAATGCACCATCTCGGTGCAGCAGTGGACTGCCTCCTGACCGTATCCAACTGCCTGTCCCTTTCAGGCTCTCCAGCAGAGAGCACATCTCACTTACAAGGAATGATTTCAGGATCACGAAGACGGTCAATTCTATCTGGTTGCATTTTCTCTCTCTTGAGCTCCGCGTGTACTGCCTGACGAGGCTGGAACTCTGCAAACGGACAGGTGCCTTCAGCTGCTTTCTTCTATCTGGACCCCATATTTCTCTCAATTTGGTTCTGGCATTTTCAGGCTAAGTGCATTTCCTTAGGATTTAAATCTTTGATGTAAGTGCCAGCCAGACACATGTCAGCGTCGTTACTCTTAAGTGTGTCATCTCAGAACATCCATGTAGTTGACCATGTCCCGATGAGAAGCACCAGAGCCCCACCTGGCTTGCTCCTCCTTCTTGTAGTCATATCCTGCTCCTATCGTTCGTTAGATCAAGACCGGTTCCCTTACCAGGCATTCTAGGCCCCCCAAACTTTCTCACCCCTCAACAACGTAGGCTGTCTCCACCAGTGCCCATGTGGACACTCCCTCGGCAAACCTCATTCACCCTCAGGTCCGTCTTTGACCAGCCTTTCCTTGCCGCTCAGAGCAGACACCTTTCCCCACATCCCTAGACGGTCTGTCCTGAATCCACTGAAACTCACCCAAATCCCTCCTAGACGGCTTCGGTTCACAGAGACCTCCTTCTTTCCCGGTGTTCCCACAGTGAAAACTGCCTGACAATTTGGGAAGAAACTGAACTTTATTATGTCCTTGATTCACTTCTATATGTTAATCTTACCTCCCCAGCTGAATGACAAATTCCTAACGGCAGGGAAAGAGTCATTTGCTTCTTAAACCCTCCCAATGCCTACCTTGGTGCTGGCAGAGGAAAGATACTTAACAAATATCTGCTGAGTGGAATCCAACATCGCGACTTGGATCCTGATACTCTCAACAGGAAATACTAAGTGAGCACACTGGTGTGATGGCTCATGAACTCCCAAGTTTCCATATAGACAGGGCCACACATGCAAACATTCCTTTGCTGCAACCAAACGGATTGACTTTAAATCCTTCTAAATTAGTACATGCAACTAAGTTCACTTTTTCCAAAAGCACATTCACATTGCTTGCTATTTTAATTCACATTTTCACCGCTCGAGATGTGTTCATTTAAAACAATCCTTTCAAGAGCCTCTTCAATAAATGGTGTTAATAAAATTGGAAAGCCACATGCAAAAAATAAAACTAGACTGCTATTTGACATTCTACACCAAGATTAACTAAAAAAAAAAATAGATTAAATACTTAAATATAACATCTGAGACAATAAAACCCAGAAGAAAACGTAAGTATTAAACTTATGGACCTTGGTCTCAGAGATGCTTTTATGAACCTGAGCCAAAGGCAAGGAAAGTAAAAGTAAAAATCAGTGAATGGAACTAGATCAAACTAAAAGGCTTCTGCACAGCAAAAGAAACTGTCAACAAAACAAAAAAGGTGCCCAACTGCACGGGAGAAGATATTTACAAATAATACCTCTGATAAAGGGCTAATATCCAAAATGTATAAAGAAATAATACAACTCAACAACAGAAAAACAAACAATCCAATTTTTAAAAAATGGGCAGAAGACCTAAGAGATACTCTCCCCAAGAAGACATACAAATGGCCAACAGATATATAAAAAGATGCTCAACTTCACTAGCTATAAGGAAAATGCAAATTAAAACTACAATGAGATACAACCTCACACTTGTTCAAATGACTATTATCAATAAGACAAGAAGCAGGTGGGTACTCGACGTATGGGGAGATTACTCTGTAAATTATATAAATGTCTAAGCACTATGCTGTACACCTGAAACTAATATAATATGAAATGTCAACTGTAATTGAAAACAAAATTTGAAAATTAGGACAAGAAGTAACAAGTATTGGCGCAGATGTGGAGAAAAGAAACCCTCGTACACTGCTGGCGGGAAATATAAATTGGTGCAGCAGCCGTGGAAAACAGTATGGAGATTCCTCACAAAACTCAGAATGGAGCCTCCACCTGAGCTCGCAATCCTTCTTCTGGCTACCTACCTGAAAAATGTGAAAACATTTATTCGTAAAAATACACATACCCACTGTGTTCATTGCAGCATTGCTCACAGTGGCCAAGACACTGAAACAACCCGAGTGTCCTTCGATGGGGGGCTGGATCAGAAGGTGTGGCACATGCACACGCTGGAATACAACTCAGCCATACAGAAGGATGAAATGCTGCCATTCGAGACAACATAGATGGATCTGAAGAGTAACATGCTCAGCAAAATAAGTCAGATGGAAAAAGACAAGAACCATATGATTTCACTCTTATGTGAGATAATAAACAGAAATCAACAAACAAACAAGCAAAACAAACACACTCATAGGCACAGACAACAGTATGGTGGTTACCAGAGGGAAGGGGGTTGGGAGGAGAATGACGAGGGTAAAGGAGCCCAAATACGGCGATGGAAGGAGACTAGACTCTGGGTGGTGAGCATACAGTACAATATACAGAGAATGTGTTACAGAACTGTACACTTGAAACTCATAGTATATTAACCACTGTCACCGGAATAAATTTAATCAAAAATAAAATGGGCCTTTCTAAAATAGGGGTTTATTTTCATGTATTTGGAATTAATTTGCACTGCAATAAAGTTGATCCAGGCTTTGCACTTTTATTTCAAGTGAAGCAGACCTCGTACTGTCTGTCTTCTCAGGAGAAAACCAGCCGACCCACTGCACACTGCAGCCTCATTTTCCCCACGGCCCTCTCAACCCTTCCCATCCTTCTCAGTTCTTACTTTTATGCAACGAACTCCCAAATATGCTTCTCAACTTCACCTGTCTCCAGAGTCGATTCCACATCGACTACCTGAATATATCTTTTCAAATAAAATGCAATAAAAAGTACGCAACTCTGTTTGGATTTCAAAATTCTATTTTCAAGGCTGTTTGAAATTTATAATTCATTTTCCATAGAAACTGAATTATAAATAGTCCTCCAGTTAGTTCTCTGGCTGGGAAACAAAGCTGAGCTAATCCATCTGCAATGAAAAGTAGCAGAAAGCAATATGGTCACAATATGAGTAATTAAATGAAGCACTGAAAAGTTAATGTAAAAAAACAAGTTTATCTCTGTTGTTAATTTTTTAAAATATCACTTTATTGATTTTTTGAGAGAGAGAGATAGAAACGTCAATGTGAGAGAGAATCATCGTGCTGCCTCCTGCACGCCCCCTACTGGGGATCGAGCCTGCAACCCGGGCATGTGCCCTGACCGGGAATCGAACCGGGACCTCTCAGTCCATGGGACGATATTCAATCCACTGAGCCACACTGGCCAGGCCACTTTGAGAGAGGGACTTTTAGAACAGGACAGGGAGATAGAGACTGCACATCTGCAAGGCCCTTTTAGTCAGAGCCACCCGATTCTACAGTCTTGCAGGTCTCAGACCTACCTCCTCAACCCAGTTACCAGGCCTGCTTCTCCCTCATCTGCCTCTTCCATTCTCCCCCAGCCCCTCGGCCCCTGCCTTCGCTTTGTAAAGAAACACAATCTGTATGGCGCAATAAAGTGAGGCGCACTAGAAAGAGGTGTCCCTGCCTCTCACTGTGCTGCTGTTCTGCTTGACGGGAGGCCATCCGCCTGCACTGAGTCAGGAGGGCCCGGACCTGGGCGAGCCTCTGTGAGAATGTGCTCCGTCTTGAAAGAGAGCGCCCACACTGCACGGCCCGTACAGAGTCCAGGAGAGGACCCGGCTCCCACCCGAAGTGGTCCAGGCACCCGAAATGACTTCTGGGATCTCAATCAGGAGAGCACGGGCTCTTTCCTTCTAGAAATCCCTGGGTAGTGCATCTGCTCTTCTGCTCTCATTTAAATTAATTTATTTTTGTTACAGATGTTTCTCCTTTTTCCTTATTGACACCCTCCTCCTGGCTCACCCCCCGCCCCCAGCATGGTTGTCTGTGTCCATTGGTTGTCCATCTGCTCTGGGAGGCCGGAAAGTGATGTCCCCATTTGGTTACTGCGGTTTCTTTTAGGGGGGAGCTAGAATGCTGAAGCTCTCGGCCAAAAGTGGGCGGCTGGGAGGTGAGCCGGTCACTCACTGGCTTCTGTTCCATCTCGGTTCCCACTGACCCCTCTGAGCACAGGGAACAGACCCATCAGTGTGACTGTGCAGAGAAACGGCACAGTGAGAAAGAGCCCTTGCATTGGGGCAAAGCTCCTTTTCTGAGCCTCTGCAGGGTCTTCATTTTGTACACAGGGGACAATGATGCCCTTTGCCACAGCTGCTATAAGGATGGAGGGAGCGTGCTTGAAAGGGCTGCACTGGCGCCTGATAAATACGTATACACAGACGGGTATGCATTAATTAAATCGGAGCTGGGACATGCACAGAGGCTTTGGTCAGAGCCTCTGCCTCCAGCAAATGTTTTCGTTTGGATGAATGCCCACTTCATCAACTTTGGGCTGGAATTCAAGCAGAATCTTGCTTGGTGTTCTACATTCTGACTCACCAAGAAGAAGTATCTGGGGAAAGGAGAATTGTTCGTTTACAATTCAGATCCAAGAAATATTCAGGAGCGAAGATGATAGCAAGTCCAAATGAGACACAGAGTATGCACTGGTTAATTAAAAACAAAACAAAACAACCCCCAAACAAAAGCTAAACAAACCAACAGAAAAATAAGCAGGCCAGTGCTGGCCCAGGCCCTGGATCTGGCCGGCCAGGAGCGGAGCGGCCGCCTGTTGTCATGGCGACGCGGGCAGAGCAAGGGCCCGGTGTGGAGACAGCCGTGTCCTGGGCTCTGTGGTTTCTGACTCAGGCTCTCTTCTCAGATTCTGGCACGAAAAATGAAAGGAGGGTTGGGAGATGTTTACTGCTTCCATTGTCTGTGTAGCACTCACAGAAATATGTATTTCAGGACTAATCATTGTGAGGTATTATATTTTAGAGGATTTATCCCTTTTCAAAGCATTTTCACAGACAAAATTCTACCAGTGGGCGCGGGTATGATGGCATTATTTCCATTTTGTAGATTAGATCAGCAATTTTCAACCTTTTTCATCTCATGGCACATGTAACCTAATTACTAAAATTCTGTAAATATATTAAAAAAATATATTTTTTGCCGATCTGACAAAAGAAAATAGGCAAAATTTTGATTCATTCACACCGACAGCTATTGTTGTGCTGGCTGTTGTCATTTTTTTTATTTGACAATCTAAGGTCAAAGAGGTCAGTGGCCCTGACTAAAGTTGTCAGGTATTGCATGTTTTATTTATTTTTTTAATATTTTTTCTTTATTGATTTGAGAGAGAGAGGGAGCAAGCGCGAGCGAGAAACGGCGATGAGAGAGAACATCGACCCGGCGAGGTATTGCATGTTTTAAAAATCCTTGCGGCACACCAGTTGAAAATCGCTGGATTACATAATAAAACCTGGAGTAGTGGCCACGAGACAGATCACTTAAACCCTCCGAACCATGGGTGTTTCATGGCATAATGTGGACAACATAACTCACCCTGATGACATGAAACTGTAAACGGCGTAGCTTCAAATGTTACAGAAATGTCATCCTGCCAACCCCCGGGCAGTGTCATTCCCGTACATCCCATCTGTGGCCCTAAGACAGGTGAGCACTTAGCAGCGTCGGGCACTTAGGTGGCACCCTGCAGGAGGAGTCCCAGCGGCTTTGTTACATAGAGGGGATGTCCTCATTGCTAAGCTCCTTGAGCTATTTGGAAACTAGGGGAGATGTCTGGAAACAAAGACAGCAACTGCAGTCTGCATTTCTGATCTCACATTAGCAGTCATGCCGCCGACCGCGCCGAGGGGTGACCTCATTAGAGAAGAGGAACCGTCAGTGGAGGGCTCAAAGCCCGCGGAACCGGCTGGCAGTCGGGCCTGTGCTTGGGGAGCGTTCGGCAGCTGCCACGGACAATGGGCTTCTGTACCCCCTTCCTCCGAAGCTTTTTTTTGTGCAGGCCTTTCTCTTCCCATGAGCTAGTGGTTTTGTTTTGCTTTATTCTCAAGCAAGATGGCTGCTGATTGCAATGAGCTCAGAATAGCAGAAAGTAATTAAAAATTCATTTACAAATCTATCGCACAGTTTAACATCTACATTAAGAACACTGCTGGGTAAATAAGCTGCATCGTCGTCAGTAAGGCAAGACAGAAGAATCCAGGCAGCCTGCTGCACTCGGTTCAGAAACAGTAGATAAAATTAATATTTCAGCTGGCCTTGGTCCAAGTTTGGTAGGCCTTTTCCTGAAAATGCAAGTGGGTTATGACAGAAACTGGGCATTTTTCAAGAGAATTTGGTAGCAATCTGATGGCCCAACCCGGAACGTGTTGATTGAGATAATTCTTTAGGAGAAAGGACCCCATGTTTTCAAAGAGCAGTTCTCTTTAAAAGTCAGTGACAAGTGGTTTTGGAGAGTTGATATTTTAGTAAACATGTTTTTTACCTAATGATGCCGACTGGTCACATTGTATTAACAACCATTCCCTGTTGATTACCTGGAGATTAAACCAGGCTTTGAGCTGCCAAGGTAGTAGCAGAGGTGCAGATGGACTCTTTTCTGTCCTCTGTGCCACCCAGCCTCACCTTCACTGTGCCTCCTCCAATCCCCGGCCTGCTGGTGCCCAGCAAAACTGCCACCACTCCGTGGCTGCCCTGCCCCCAGATCTCAAGGTCACTGACAACTAGAGGCACACTCCATGGAAAATGGACAGATGTTCTCTGGAAGAAAACCCACACTCAAAGACATTTTTCTGAGTTTTTTTTTTTTTTAAGTGATAGCAGCAAAAGTGATACTGAGAGAACACTACTGATTAGAAATTAATTTTCATTAAGCGATGTGTATTTTCACCAATGAGCTGTGTTTTCGGGTCCAGATGTCACTTTATATCAATTTTTAAGGGAGTTTAGGTGGCAATCTGATGATGAATAAAATAAAACAGGTTCATTTAGCAATCAAGTTACATTATCATTACCACATTACCCATTTTGCTCTAAAATTATTTTTATTTCCAGAACCAACAACCCATCTCCTCATTGCATTGGAAAGCAATGCACATATTTTATGTTTAAGTAAGCTGTCGTACTCCTACATAGAAATAAATACCAAATCAATGGACTTTCTCCTTCGTCCCCCGCGCTGACAGCAAATGCCAAGTATTACAAAGCTCCCCAATGATGTCAATAATTTTATTAAAAATTGAGATTTAATATCTGGTCTCATATTCTTGATAGAGGCACTGAAGTAGGTAAGGCTATAAAACTAATAGCTGTTTGTCACAGCAAATGTTTTCATTCACCTGGGGCACGGCAGACCAAGGCCTTGATGGCATCGTAAGGCCAGATGACGAGCAATTTTTATTAAAACCAAACACTGACATTTTCCAACCAAAGGGTAGTGTCACCAGAGTTACTGTCCTTGCCGATGCCTGTGTCCTGACAAATCCTGAAGGCGGTGGGGCAGAAACTGCCTCCAAACACTGTGCACCCCCGCGTTTCCGCCCGGTGGGCCTAACTGATCCCCAGGCTTACGTGGATTCTTAGGGAGCAAAATGGGCGGGGCAAGGGCTGGGACTCCGTGTTCCTTGTCAGACAAGGGTAATGCCCTTCTCACCGCTATTAAAATACATGAAGCAAAATTAGACACTTCTTTATGTAAATCTGGAAAATATTAGAAGTTAACCTTTTCCAATTGTAAAGCAACAAAGAAGAAAGTGAGCAGACAAGTCTTTAACAAGAAGGGGAGGAGCCAACAAGATGGATAGATGATGTTCGCATATCTCACTATTGTCCCTGTTGGAGTTGTCACCGTTAAAATAGTTCAGGGTATTTTCCAGTTTCTAAGTGAAAAATTGAGTTGAAATTCAGACTCTTCTTTTTCTCACAACTGTTATGGAAACAAATGCTGAATTCCTTTAACTTCATAAAATTATGTGACTGTGTTGTAACACTAGTGTTGGGCATACTTCCTGAATTTTATCAGCCGTTTTTCCCTTTGTAGCTTTTATATTTAGCGAAATTTGCTTTGATCCAGCCCAGATTCAAATATAAAGAAATAATAACATTTATGACAAAGGTCTGTTTTGTGGATTCTTTGTTTGTGTTGTTTACAGTTGACGATAAGACAGCTACTATTGGTATTCCTGCGGCCAGCAAAATTAAAGTTAGTGAATGGGTGTCAACCTTTTCTAGACAAAATATTCATGTAGCTTCAATTAGAATATTCATATTTTTGATAATAAACTAAAAGCAGGTATCTACCTTTCTTAGGTTATGAGTTAGCTAGTAGACTGCTACAAAATCAACCCAATGTTGTGAGACATTTAAGGCGATGACATTTGGAAATGAGTCTGTTTCTCAATCACGCACATTGGCTGGAGGACCCTCTCCTGGGAAGGAAGTTGCCAGGGAGTCAGCGATACTACCATCGCGTCTATGATCATGGACATCTGTCAACACCTATAACGCAGCCAGCACGTCACATATATGATTTCTTTAGTTTTAGTTTTTATTTTTTTTAAATTGATTTTTAGAAAGAGAAGAAGGGAGAGGGAGAGGGAGAGGAAAACATTGATGTCAGAGCAAAACGTCCAGCGGCTGCCCCTGCACTCCCCCTACTGGGAATCGAATCCGCCACAAGACACGTGCCCTGACCTGGAACAGAACCGGCAACATTTTGGTGCACTGGGTGACGCCTAACCAACTGAGCCACACTGGCTAGGGTACATTCATGATTTATTTTCATCCTCGCTACTTTGATATAGGTACAATTCCTATTTTATGGAGGAGAATACATAGCTTAAAATGTCTACTTGTTAAATGTTTACTTGTTATGTCCTATACAGGACATAATCTGCCGACTTGGAAAATACAGATACTGAACAGATCTTTATAATTAAAATTCGACACAACATTGCCTGGGTGATGTGTGGGGTTAGCCTTTTTTCTCTTAGGTTGCTGAGTTGCTGTGAATTCAGGGCTTTCAAGCAGTAACTGTAATATATTAGTGGTTCTGCCATTTTTTAAAAATATGTATATCTTTTTCTAATTACAATAAAATTTATCTTATTCTACATGGACCCAGACTGGACTATTCTGATTAATAAAATATTCTAAAAACGTGTTAGGGGAAGACTACAAATCTTTAAGAAGTAGAACAAAATCATATATACTTAATATAAAGTAAGCACATCCTTTGATGATTCAGGAAACACTAAGAGACCAATGCTGTAGGGTCGTCATGACAAAGATGATGATTATAATTTCACAAGGGAGGCAGGACAGCACTACTCACCAGAGATTTCTAGGTGTAATAATCTTAGATTTGAGGAACTGGAAGGTACTTCAGAGACCTTCCATCCAAGCCTTTTATTTACAGATGGGAATTGGAGACTTAAACAACTGGCAGGCAAAGTGACTGACTCCAGGTCACGCAGGTGTCTAGCGGTGACCAGAACAAGGTGATCAGCTTTGCTATGCTAAGTCATAGTGACCCCACCCATCTCCTCATAATTGCAAACAAAATAAAACCACAAAAAAGATGCACGGTCCCTTGCCTTCTACATTTGATTTCCAAGCAACCTACCTGATCTTTTTTTATGTTTTCTGTGATAGTTATTTCCTGCACCTCCGTTTTCTTCCTGTGACTTCCATCACACAACTCGTGCTCACAATGTCACACCGCACAAGGACACACAGCAAGGGACAGGCGCTTTCTCTGAACAGCGTCTGATGTTCTCTCTGCTTTAATACAGTTGTTACCAGGATTGAAATGTGGAGCTTCTACCAAGCTTCCAGTCTTGCCATGTAACTTGCCAGGTTTCATGGCGGCGGGGAGGGGGTCAATCAATTAATTACCTAGCTGTAAAGATATTTTTTAAAAATATATACATATTTTTAAATATGTGGCAGAACCACTAATATATTACAGTTACTGCTTGAAAGCCCTGAATTCACAGCAACTCAGCAACCTAAGAGAAAAAAGGCTAACCCCACACATCACCCAGGCAATGTTGTGTCGAATTTTAATTATAAAGATCTGTTCAGTATCTGTATTTTCCAGGTCGGCAGATTATGTCACTTGAATCATACCGAATTCCGATCTGTTTTAATGCATTATCCATGCTGAGACCACCTCTGATGCACTATTTGCTTATGGGATGGTCTCGCACGTATGGCATGGAGCTGGGTCTCAGGCCATTTACAGATGTGGTCCAGGCGAACACTGCAGAGATTTCTAGATTTTACAACGGTAACATATCCGGCACGATTTACTGCCCAGTGGAAAACCGCCGGAACAATCCAGATCAATAGTCCATTTAATCTGAAAAGCCATCGTTCATGTAAAAAGGAACTTAAATATTTTTTTGAAAATCATCCAGATCTTTTATTCCCGTATCGTTCACAACAAAAAGTCTGAGCCCTAAACTATCTGGGATATAAACACCAGATGTGATGTATGAAACTTAACTGAATCCTAGTTTGGGGGGGAAATGTAGTGCATTTCGGTGGGGTGATTGCTCTGGGGAGTATCTGATATCAGAGAATTAATGTTAGTTTTCTGATGTATGAAAATGGCGCAGCGATTATGTCACAGAACGACCTTGTTGTAGGGGTAACATCCTATTGTTAGGGGATACAATGATAAAGTATTTGGGAGTTAAATATCATGATGTCTGCAAAGCTATGAATCATTCAGAAAAAAAGATAGAGATGAGGCAAATATGGCAAAATGTTAATTTAAATTTAAGTGGTACATGGACATTCACTATATTACTTAGCAATTTTTTAAAAAATTTACAATAAAAATTAGAAATCACTAAGATATCACTTCAGAAAAATAACTCAGTCGCTTAGTGTATACAAGCCGCAGCACCTCCAAAGGCAGAGAGCACTGCCCGGGCAGGGGGCGGGGCAGCGACGGACACGGAGGAAACAGCTGTCCCTCAGGATGACTCTCCCCCGGCCAAGATCAACACAGTGCAAAGGGGACGCAGCGAAGGCAGGTGAGGGCACAGGAGGGGGGCTCTGGCTACTGCACACAAGCTCGTTTCCAGGCCCTGGCAACTTCACCCGGGGTGTCCAAGGGGCGTGGCGAGCAGGTGTGCACGTACCGGCCCCCAGCACTGAGGCACTGGGGCAAAGGAGAGACACACTGCAGGTGTGCGATGCCCGTCTCCAGAGGAGGGACAGGGCTGCATGCTCAGGGAGCGCGGTTCACCCACGCCGCGCGCCCTTCTGCTGTTCTCTGGAGAGACTTTTCCTAGTGACTTGCAAAGGTCAAAACCTGCTCATTTCATGCTTCGAGCTGCTCCTGAATCGCCTCCTCTGTGCCTCAGTTTCCTAATTTGTAAGCTAGGAATAAAATGCCATCTCATAGGTATCCCATGAGAATCAAATGAAGTAACATCTGTAAAGAGCCTACCAATGAGCCTGTCACTGAGCAGGGAGCCAACAAGTGGTACCACATGGGTATCTAGAATCAAAGCACTTGACCATGTGTCTTATGATTATCTTCTAGCCAACAGGGAAAAATTAGGGGCAGGTTGTCAATACAATTAGGGTTATTCATATTTAGTTAAAAAACTGTACTCAAGAGAGTTGATGAACACTGTCAACCTAAGGAGAGGTTTTAAGTATTCAAAGGATTCTTTATCTTTTTTTTCAGTCTATTTTTATATAAGACCAGGACACATACCTACAAAGGAGCTACCAGAAATACGGATGACAAAAATGTTACAAATATAACTGATATACCAGAGAGAAGATCACTTAAAGTAGGGTGAGTATACTCCAAGAAGTATGGGAGATGGTTCATTAAAATTTTGGAAGACAGTATTAGAGCTTTTTCTGTCTATTTATGAACTACAAAGAAAGTTAAGCTTCACTAATATTTTAAATGACTGATGGCCACACTGTCACCTGGTCTACACCCGAGACGATGACTCGTCATGTACAGGACACAAGAAGTCATGTGTCTACCACCACAGACAGTGGGAGGTGCCTGTTTGTTCTTTTCCGTGTATTGCCACACGCAGACCGTTAGCTGAGCTCTGTTAAGTGGAGTTATGGATTGCACTGTCTGACTTCAACGAAATCAATCTTACCAGAATGGATGGATGGCTTAAGAAAAAAATAAAAGAAAAGTGGATTGAAGAGAATACAACAAAGAAAGCACAAGGGAACGACCAGAAAATGGCAGCGTGGACAGTTCTACAGTTCCCAGTGTGCACCGCACTGGCCATGTGGGATGAAAACAATGATCTAATGAAATCAGATCAGAGATCAAAAAAACATTTGAAATCGTCTAAAGGATCTGAAATATGGAATTGATAGTGCCTAAGTCCTCCAACCACCCCACTGACCCTCTGAACATCACACCAGAGGCGCTCGGGCGACCTGAGACATGGCAGGTGGGCCCGTAACATTTTCAGTGGGCACGGGGGCTCCTGACCCTGCTCTGACGCACTCACCAGGGCCCTCCCTTCCCAAACCTGTTTGATCACTGGGGAAACGGGCATCCTCAATGCTACCATTCCACTCAGCCCCTCGGCTGCAGCCTCAGAAACCTCACTTCTGCTCATGCCTTTCTTGTGGTTCTAGGGTGCCCCTTCCCTCATTAGGGAGGGGCATCTTGTTAGCTTAGCAACTACCATAGCCTCCAGGCACCTCCCTCCTCCTCCCCTCTTCACGCCAGTACAGCACAGAGGCACACACCCTGGGGAGGACCTGCAGACTGACTTCACTCAGATGTCCCCCAAGTTGGCTTTAAAATGTACTAGTATTTATAGACACGTTCACTGGATGGATTAAAGCCTTTCCTACCAGAACAGGAAAAGCTGCTGAGGTGGCCAAGTACTTACTAAGAGAAATCTCACCTAGGGTTGGGTGACCAAGAAGCTTCAGAGTGACAATGGACCCCCTCCTGCTGCGAAAATCACACAACAGCTGACTCGGGCTCTGGACTCATTGTCACGTCCGCTCGTCATGGAGACCCCAGTGCCCGGGGAAGGGAGAAAGCACCAAGCAAACCCTAGCAAGGACTCTAGCCAAGCTCTGCCAAGAAGCCCGAGTCATGCTACCCACGGGTCTCAGGAGAACGAGAGCTGCACCTAAAGGAAAGTTGCAAGTGCGCCCCCGTGAGCTCACCCACGACGGCCCTCTCGGATCTGACCTGCTGGCAGACGGGAAACGCTCCAGGTGTTGTCTTACACAGCGACCAGGATGATGACACCTCAGGGATTCCAGCCCATCCCTACCTTAGAGGAACCAGCCAATGACCTCTCTGTTCTGGTCTCAGATCCAATTCCCTGTCCCCCTTCGATCAGGCAGGGAGAGACTTCCGTGCCCCACGCAGGCAGGGACTATAGCCCTTATCACAGGAAGCGATTACTGAAAATGGACCGTCCTTATGCATCAACCCTAAAAGATTTCAGGGATGGAAGTCTCCGGGGGGGGGGGGGGGGATGTGGCAGCATAGTAAGAAGCTAGAAAAATTCCTTGACAAGTGAAATAAGGGAAACTGAGACAAAATAATTAAACAAGACCAAACAATTTTAGCAGTTATAGCCAGCTAATGAATCACACGGTTTTATCTTCCCTAACCTAGGACACTTAGGAGTAAATGGTTTGTGCGTTCCAGACCACCCTGGGGCAGATTGTCCTTGGTTCCAGTCCCTCTTTGATGGCATTCTTTGAAAATTAAACTAACCAGAAAATAACCCTGACCCCTCTGTAAGCACATTTGATGAGTCAGCATTTTAAAGGACACACACGGGAAACTAATGTATATTCTGTCAAGACCCTCCCCTGAGAACTCCCCTAGGACTCCTGCTTGCAGAATAGTGACAAAAACTTCCAGACAAAGGACCCATGGCGCGCTCTCGCTGGAGCACATCCACCCCTTGTGTCTCTGCTCCCTTTCTCCTAAACGCTAACGGTCCTCATGTGACTTGCAACCAGGGAAGCAGCGGGCAGCGGCAGCTTATCCTGGGCTCACCCCTGAGCCTGTCTCCAAGGCCCCTTTTATCTGACTCTCCGGTGAGCTAACAGCCGCCCCCCCCCCCCCCCCGGCTCACTTCTTTTCCTGTGACTTCTATTTCTCAGTAACCTTTGAACTTTGCCTTAAGTATATATTATGGCTTGAGATATTAGCTAATGACACATGCATATAACTTATGAGATAATAAATACATGTACATTGAGAGCAAGCACTCAATAGTCACAGGATGCAAAGTAAATAATAGGGACTATAGTCAATAACACTGTAATAACTACGCTGCCATGTGGGAACCTGAAATTTTGGGGGGGCCACTTTGTAAAATATATGATTGTCTAACTCCTACACTGTACACCTGAAACTAATACAAAATAATACTGAATATAAACTGTAATTAAAAAATAAAATTTTAAGAGAAAATAAAAAAAGAAAGAAAGCGAGCACTCAAAAAATTATTTACAGATGAAGTAATAACTTTTTAGAGAAAATAATCAGGATTCATTTGTTTCAAAATAAGTCAGAACATGGGCCAATTTTAGACATTAAATGAAATATAAATGAGATGAATGCAAAAAATAAGAAAGTCCTACATTTCGGGTCAAAAGTCCAATGCACAAGTACAGGATGTGGGGGACGTGGCTCCAAAGCAGCTCCCATGAAGGAGGCCGAAGGTCTGCAGCTGCCCCTCAGCTGTATGTCAGCGCCGTGGCCGACAAAGACAGAACCACGTCGCAGGCTGCCCCTCCCCCCGGGAGGAACACAGAGTCTAGGAACAGACACGACAGCCTCACTATATTCTGTTGGCCCTCAAAAGGAAGGCTGTGCACTTGTCCCAGAACCATACACGCCTCCACAGCAGGCTTCCGGCACTGGTAGGGGGTCGACCAGAACGCCTCTCAGGTAAGCCCGACTCTGCCTTCGGTGTCCGTGAAGCCACAGAGGCAGGATCTGAAGAACGTGGGGGACAGACTTCACATAGCTCAGGAAGTCCACTGAGAGTAACTCCACGACAGTAGAAACTGCTTCTCTGCCTCTGTCCTGTTCAGTGCTGCATTCCAACACCCAAGACAGTGCCTGGCATCCCACTTGTGTTCAGTGAATGTTTGTTACCAGGGTTGGGAATGTCTCATTACTTCGGATATTCATGAAGAGGCTGCATGGGTTTTTATTTCCAAGGAATTTTCAACTGTAAAATTTTCAACCATTTTATATTTGCATACAACCTTTCCTTGACAAATTAAAATATCGTTAGCATGGATCTCTGAGCCTCTTTACACGTTTTTAATTGAACATACGCCATGTCTGTGGATGATTCTCTATTCAGATCAACTTGGATTTTTTCCAAATAATTTAGAATTTTCTTTTTAATCTTTTCCCCCCCTTTTCTGACAACTTCTTCTTTACTGAAAATGTACGGATATTATTATTGAAGTCAATGCTGCCAGGAATTTGTAAACAATAATACGTTGTCTTATCTCTGTCTACCCAACGACTGCAAGTAGATAAGAAAATGAATGTGGTTTAACTAGCCTCAAAATATTTCAGCTAAGGTTTAGGAAAGAAAACCTAATTAAGGGCCATGAAAATAGGTGTGCATGATGGGATGGAAACCTGGCCCCATCTCAGACTGACAGCAGAGGGTCAACGTCTGATGGTTCCTGCAACTTGACAGTAAAGAGTAATTCCTTAGACCACTTCGCCCTGTTGAAATTAGATTCTTTAAAAAAACCTTCGAAAGAAGCAGATGGTGGAGGAAATCACCACCCAGATTATGAGTATACAAAACACACATGAGCTAAATAGTGCAGTAATTATACTCCGAAGCAGCGCTGAACGTATCTTACAGCTGGAGCTAAACTTCAAAGACTTTTGCTCATCTCTTTTAAAATAAATATCAAGGAAAGATCTAATTTCATGTCTTCTAGCAATAATCAGTCAATATTTTCTATAGAAAATTTTTTTAAGTGACACTAGTAACTGTGATTTTATTTTGAAGGCAGGATTTGTCCAAGCAATCCCCTAAGGAAAACGGCGGTCAGGCCGCTCTTGCAAGAGAGCCTTGGAAAACATGAACCCTCACTGTCGTCCAAGGAGGAGGGGCCACTGGAACCACGAATGCCCCACGTCAGGAGATGCTGTCAGAGGCAGGCGCCTGGAGTCTGCCCGCTGTCACAGGGACCCTCACCGGCCCTGACAGTAGCTGGGTGGGAAGAGTCAGGAAGATGACCTCGGACGGTTATGCGCCACTCGAGAACTCGGAGCAGTTAGGAAAAGCTGAAAATGTGGGTCTGCTGGCTGATTCCATTCCACGGAGGTTTCCACAATGTGGGAAAATACATTGTTCCTTCAGGACTTAATCTAACGGGCAACCCAGCAGGTCATTTTTATCTCTGTGTCTCATCACCAAGATTAAAACACCAAAAACAGCACATTCAGCCCTGGCTGAGTGGCTCAGTTGGTTAGAGCGTCATCCTGGCCAGGGCACATGAAAGAACCAGCAATGAATGAATAAGTAACTGGAACAACACATGGATGTTTCTCTCTCTCTCCCTCTCAAAATCAGTAAATAAAATTAAAAAATTTTTTTTCAAAGCACATTCAAATGTAAGAGTTTTACTATCAAGTAAGAAGGTATTATAGCTCTGGCCAGTTTGGCTCAGCAGTTAGAGCGTCGGCCTGCGGTCCAGAGAGACCCGGGTTCGGTTCCCGCTAAGGGCGCGTACCTCGGTTACAGTTTGTCCCCGGCCCTGGTTGGTCGTGCGGGTGGCAGCCACTCTATGTGTTCCTTTCACGTTGATGTTTCTCTCTCTCTCT
This sequence comes from Molossus molossus, assembly GCF_014108415.1. Taxonomy (NCBI): domain Eukaryota; kingdom Metazoa; phylum Chordata; class Mammalia; order Chiroptera; family Molossidae; genus Molossus; species Molossus molossus. Next base: position 6,361,625 of record NW_023425348.1, on the reverse strand, counting down.
CTCCCCCTCCCACTCTATCTGAACAAAAAAAATGGAAAAATATCCTCAGGTGAGGATAAAAAAAAATGTATTATAAAAGAGCCCAGAGAAAGCGTCATCCAAATTCAAGGAGGAGAGGAAGGCAGGCGTCTCTAACACACAAAGCACCCAGCCAGCGCTGTCTCGGTGTCTGCTGACGGCGACGCGGCTGCCGTTCCTGCTGTGGGACACACAGGCCTGGGATACAGAAGCCGTGAGCCCTGCTCACAGATGCTGGGCTGAGAGAACCGAAGGGACAGGAAGTGCGCGGAGCAGCTGCTGGGCCAGACCAATCCCACCTCCCACCTGCTGTTGATTTGCATGCGTCTCTCAAACCCGCTCCCTGTCCATATAAAAATCTGCCAGCCTGGGGAGAAATTAATCAATTTGGGGAAAGAGAGGGAGCGCCCGTGGCCGATTTTATATTCTTTCTGTGGACACACGTGGGTAGCACGGAGGCAGCTGAGCCGAACAGCCCTGGCTTTTCGGCCGTGATCACCCTTACACCTGGGACGCACACGCTGTCTCTGCCGTTTCCTTAGACGAGAATTTTTTCCCGACGATGAAGCTGGCTCTGGAAACTAATTAGGTGTGTCTGTGTTTTTGTTTGGCTTCTGAGGACACCATGACCCTAATTTGCATTTCTGTCTTGTCTTTTCCTTGGAGGCTTTGCCTTTTCCTTTTGTCTGGATGGGGTGGGGGGTGATTTTCAAACGTGGCTGGACGGACACGCTGCTCCTCAGAGTGTGTGTCTGCCCGTAGACGTATGTAGAATTCAAGCGCCCTGTTCGTGGCAAAACAACCTTCATTCTGAGCAACATTCAGCTCAAGGAAGTGCTCTTTAAAAAGTCTAATTCCCTACTGTGATTTCCTGTAAAGTTCTAATTAGTTGTGCACAGTAATGAATTCTGTCAATTGCAGTGTTTCATTTAAAGCTTTTAAGGTACAGAAGCCTCTAATAATGAGTTTTGCCTCCATCAGTCTTTGAAGAGAGTGATCTTGAAATGCAAGTTTCATATTTTTGGAGATGTCATATATCTTGGAAACAGTGACAATGGTGAGTCTCAGATTTGTTGCCTAATGCCATCAAAATGTCAGATTAATGAGTAATTAATGGCGTTTGTACATAATGTGATTTCCTTCTTTCTGCAAAGGCCAAAAACATCATAAAGAATTTAAGCCCAGGAACATCTTTCAACAAATATATTTTCAGAGTTTCCATTTTATGTCACTTGCTACCAGGTCTATAACTGTCTTCTCTAACGGTCAGCAAACAGCTGGGTTTCCAGATAACACAGTGAACATAAAGTAGTAATGTTATTTAAGCTATTTCTACATTTCACTAATGTTCTTTGATGTCCTGGTCTTAAAGGGGAAAGAAACCATCACCACGGCACCCCCACCCCATCTTAAAGGAAGGGTTTGTTTGATGCCTTGCTTCAAGACAGCCAAGCTACTTTTTACCCATATGTTCAATCTTTCCTTTCCTTCTTGGACTGCATTGAAACTGGAAACTGTCCGAGTACACGCTCCACTTTCTCACCCTCCCGGGGTCAAGCCAGGAGGGTCTTCTGCCTGGTCAGCACCAGCCCAGTCTCCCCCTGGTGTCCTCTCCCAGGTCTCTGCACACTGGAGTCCATGCCCCCAACCATTCAACTCCCTGGGGTCTGTTACCCCTCTGCTGTCTGTGTTGGCCTCCCTGATTCCTTCCAAGACTCTACGCTTGTAAACCACCCTCTCTGGTAGCCCAGCCTCCTGCATGGCCCTGACATTTCCCTAAACCCAAGTCAGCTCCAGCTCCCCCCCCCCCCCCCCCCCCCGCCTACACCAACACCTGGGTCAGAGGACTGACAGTCGGAAGATACGTCCTCGCAAACGTGAGGAATGACAGATTCACACTCGGCCAGCTGGAGAGGCATCGAGGCTGCTCATCAACCACTTCACGCAGGTCCGTGGTTGCAGGTCCGTGGCCCCAGGTCCCGTGGTTGCAGGTCTGTGGTCCCAGGTCCCGTGGTCCTGGGTCCCGTGGTCCCCCTAACTCAGGCCCCACAGAAACTAGTCCAGCCTGTTTCCCCTGCTGCTTAAAGTCCCCACTTCTCCTCCTTCAACTGCTGGGCTCACAGAGAAGGACCCCACCCGCGTGTGCCCCCATTCCACACACCCCCTCCTCTCTAAGGAAGCCTCTCAGCTCCTTCCCGTGACTTCTGGGTCGGGCCACAGCCTAGCCCACTCGAACATCACCTCTTCCTGCACTTACCCCTCCCTATCCCCTGGGCAGCTCTTCTCACACCTCATGACCTTTACCGCAAGCGAAGCCCTGCATCTGACCCCGCTACCACTCCTCCCGCTCTTCAGCCTCACCCTCCCTGGCCCGCCACACGCCTAGGCTCCGCGCTGCCCACGGGGCCCTGCGGGCCATTCACGCCCTCCAGCTCCGCGCTCTGGCCTCCGTCCAGTCTCACTCTCCTACCGAAAACGCCGCTGCAATTTACCGAGCACGTGCCCCGACACAGCCACGGGCTCCTCTTCCCTCCCCTCTCGATCGGTGGTTCTCAGCACTACCTGAACATAAGGATTGTTTCTGAAGAGTTAAAAAATATGCTGTCCGGACTGGGCTCCCCCTGCAGAGACCCAGACTGACTGCGCTAGGGTGGGGCTCAGCCACGGGTGTGGTTTGGGAAGCATGTGGCATCTCCACTTCGTGTGCCCTGACTCCTCCTTCCCGTCATCTCTCCAGCTTCCTGTTCTGAGCTGTGTCCTGTGCATTTTTTCCAAGGAGTACTACCCCACCCACACACCTGTCCCTTCCCCCTCTCACAGGTCATTTATAATTCCTGATACGAACTGTGCCCAGATCTTGTCTCTAGCTGAAACCTGAGACTCAGTTCCCCAGCGAGACAGCTGTGCCTTTCCACCTGCGCATTTCTGCAGCGATTTGATGTCTAACATGATGCAGTGTCTGACACCATCCCGTCTCATCAGCCCCGTCCCTATCACTATGTATTACTTTTTAAATTTCAATTTAAACTGCACAAAAATAAAAATCCTAAGTTAAGTATCCTCTGTCGAAACCTCATTTACTTTCAAGTTAATGTGAAAGTAAATGAAACTATATGGAAGATTGATTGTAGTCTATTGATTTTATTTTATTTATTTTTTTGCCCCCCCCCCCAAAAAAAGAGGTAGGTACTGTACAGTTCATAGAACATGCAGAAAAGGATGCTTTCAAATCTTCTCACTACTGATTGTCCAGGCACAGTTGGCCCTGGGATCCTATCAGACACACGGATTTGAGAGTGTTAGATATCCTCACCTCCCTAGCCCGGCTGATTGGCTCCAAGGCCCTTTGCATAGCTCTGTGTGTCCCTGATTCCCATAGAGCGCAGAGGAATCTACACGAAACATTTGGTAGAAAAATATTCCCAAACTGCTCTCAAAGGCTCAACGCGCCAGTGCCGCTCACCATCCTGGACCCGAGGGGCAGGACCCGCCTGCCCAGGGCACCTACCACCAGCGAGTGCAACCTGCCAGAGGTCTCGGTCTCCTCTGGGGCCCCACATGGGTCAACACACTGCACTTCTCATACCCACTCCCTGCACCCCGGATTGTTTTCTGTCTCAAGGACTGAGTCTACGATACACTTGCAAGACTACTAATACTGCTGTCTCATTATACCCATTCATTTGTCCTCTCAAATCATCAAATGACTCCCACAAGTTACGAAAATCACATGAAATAATGTCACTCGAAGCATATTCTTGGAGTTTTCTTACACACATAACATCTGTTTTTTAAAAAATCAGAAAATGTTAATTTTTTCTCAACTTGCCCACGTAAAGGGGAGTCACGCCCTCCCGATCCACGCCGCTCCAGCAGGGCATCTGGGATTGTGGGTCAGCCACACGGATGGACAAGACCTTGCAACTCCCCCTCCCAACTCGCCTCCTTCGCACCCCCTCCACTGTTCTCACACACTCATGAGAACTTTGTGGAAAACAGTCCCCATGGCCACCAGAAATTCAGGCCCATCATAGGTGAGGTCTCATGCCCACAGCCCTCCCGAGAACAATGAGCTAAAGCCCCCCCGCCTGACCCAGCGGGCCCCAGGAGGGAGCTGGGACGCCGAGACGGAACCTTCGGCCCCTCAGTCCACGCCGCTCTCCTCCCTCCGCGCGGAGACGGCAACGGGACAAGCTGCTCCCATGTCGCCGGGCAGCCGGTCTCCGCACAGCTAGTCCTCAGCTCCCCTCTACCCGCAACGTGCTTGCAGCCGGACGTCACAAAGGACAACCGAGCCGCTGTGAGGCCAGCGGGGACCGTGAGGCAGTACCGGGCAGGGGACGACTATCCACCCAACTCTAACCCTCAGGATGGATGTTCAGCCCAAGGAGCACTCATGCGGGAGGGCTTGGCTATGTTGACATTTAGCGATACAAGAGACCATGAGCTCACTCTGGGAGTGGATGTCCATACTAGTGGAGTCCATACATCCAAAGGTATGGTGGGACATTGGACACCCGAGTTCACAGCAGTGCCATCCACAACAGCAGAGGTGAAAAATCCCACGTGTCCATGGACGGACGGTAACAGAGTGCGTACATACAAGGACTGCTCTTCAGCTTTAACAAGGGAGGGGGTCCTCTCAGATGCTACCACATGGATGATCCAGAGGGCATTGTGCTAAGTGAAATCGGCAAGTCACAAAGACACAGATACTACGATGTCACTTATGTGAGGTGTCCATAGTAGTCAAAGTCTTAGGATCAGAAATAGGATGGTAGTTAAGGGGGGGGGGGTGCCGTTTCATGGATACAGCGTCTCAGTTTGCAGGATGAAAAATTCTGAGGGTCTGTGCACAACACATGGAAGTATCCGCACCACTGAACTGCCCACCTGAAGGTGGTCAGGATGGAAAATGTTAGGTGATGTGTGTTTTTACCACAACAGAGAAACGCAAGAAAAGAATTACATGGCGGGTGTGTGGCAGCTCCCAGGCTCCATGTTTCCCTGTGTGGCAGAGCACCCCGATGGGCTGGCGCCCCCTGCCGGGCCGCGAGCTTCGTAAACTTCCAAACTGGACTTGTTTTGGTTGGGTGAGTCCTTCAGAGTGTGGAGATAGAGCGATTTTAAGACTCCCCTCACCTCCTTCTCACATGACATTTCAGTCTTTACAAAGCCCTACTGGGGAGTGTCTGGGAATTGCTCCCATGTTGGAAGCCACTGACAAAAACTCACAGAGACCCCCTCACCCCCCAACTCACCCCTGTGCCCTGTTCAACACCGGGCCCAGGAGATAGGAAATTGGTCAGCAAACACCAATAGTAGAATTGAGAGCCGCATAATCGCTTTTTCTCTTAGAGTCAGAAAATAAACTGTCAGTGATCAAAGTGCAACTTGTTCCTTGTCATAGACCTTGGGCTGCTTCGGCAAATTAACATCATGTGCATTTTCTTACCTTTTCATTTTGATGTGCAATGGACGAAGGCGTTTCATTGCGATGGGACACAGCCGAGGCGCACCAGCGGGTCAGGAGGCAGGGCAACAAAGAAAAAGAAACAACCGCTAGTTCACACACATCCTTGGAAGAAGGACAAAGTGCACTGCTAGGTAATGCATGAACGCAGCACTAACACCACAGACATATTCGAAATGCGCTTCAAAACAGCAACTTCGCCTTCACCAGCAGAAATCCATCGCTTCGCCCGGCCGGTTGGCTCAGTGGCTGAGCACTGACCCATGGACCGAGAGGTCACGAGTTTGATTCCTGGTCAGGACATGGCCCTAGGTTGTGGGCTTGATCCCCAGTGAGGAGCGTGCAGGAGGCAGCCAACTGATGTGTCTTTCTCATTCCTGTTTCTATCTCTCTCTCTCTAAAAATCAATGAAAACTTATTTTAAAAAGAGAAAGAAATTCATCGTTTCAGCATCTGCTGAGGACTTCCTCCCTGGGCGTCCCATCTCCTCGCTGCGGATCCTGTGACTAAACACGAGGACATGATTCCTCCTTCAACAGTGCATGCGTCAGGCCACCTGTGCACAGACTTTGCTCCTTGCCACACCTTTTCCTGAACCCAAGGAAAGGGTTCCGCTCCCTGAACCTGTACCCCACATACTGGCGCCGTTTCAGTATCCCCCATCATTTCCGAGAGGTGAGCTGTAACAGGGCCTCGGGTGTGGGAAGTGGCACTGTTCTCCAGTCCCAGGAGGCGTAGGGCCACCTTCATGTGGGGTCAGGCCAACTGTCTCCCTCATCCCTGTACCGTCCGTGTGACAACAAACACTGCGCAGGGAGCAGGGACAGTGGTCGTCACTCCCCACCACTTCCTACACACACACACACGCATGCATGCACGTACACGCACACGTGCACACACACACACATGCACACACTTCCCAGTGTGCCTGGCCCCAGCCTCATGTGCACCCTTCTCGAGGCTGCGGCTCAGCTCCGAGCAGAGGGCTGTGTCCACTGCTACACTGGGGAGAAACCACACCTAGAAACTACAGAAGAGAAAAGGGCAGCTCCCTCCTCGCGGCGGTGAAATGCAGGAACACACCCTGCCTAGAGCTGAGCAGGCCGAACAGATGTGATGTGGGGGGAATCTGCCTTTTCTTCATCCTCTTCTTGTTAAAAAAACAAACAAAAACGCTACTTCTCACAGCCTGGCTCGAAATGTAGGTCAGAGTCTCCTGGGAACACTGCCTCTCCTGACGTGTCTCACAGGATGACACCTCTGCCTACTGTCGGATGGACGAGGGGACCCTGCACAGAACATGCTCACGCCCAGCGGACGTCTTGCCCCTGCGAAGGGCAAGGGGCAGTGACGGGCCTCGCTGAGTACCAGCCCGATGGCTGCTCCGGGAGCGAAGCCCTGACCACACAGGGGCTGCGGGACTCATCGGAGGACGGAGGGCGTGTGCTCCCTCCTTCACGAGAAAACATGATTCGTGCCTTTCTCATCCACACAGTGTCTAGCACAGAAGGACACGCGGTTCTCTGTGAGGGCAAAGGGAGCTAGCCTGCTTCTGGCTAGAGCTGGAGCTCCTGGTGGTTGAAGAGAGGACCACTGGCCTCCGACCCCTCCCTTCTCTTGGGCATTCAGCTGGGCTGCGGTTCCCAGGCTCCGGGAAGGAAGCCATGGCCCTGGGCTGGCCCTGGCCGATGGACTGTGGGTGGAAGCGGTGTATGCCACCTCACGACCGGCCCACGAACCTGCCCCCCTGCCCTCCATTCTCCCGCCGTCTGCCGGCCGCACCTGAGGTCCAGCGTGAGGATGCGGAGCTTCGGCACCGGAGCCCTGCAGGCCTGTGGAGCCCGCCCCGCCGTGCGTGAGACATACACCTGCACTGTGCTCAGCACTGGCCTGGCTGGTCACTGGGCTCCAGTCACCCGAACCAATGCACCCGTTCGTCCCTCGCGAGGGCCTGGACACCAGACCTCAGCTTCTAGTAGGTGCTTCCCACAGGGCCTTTTGTTTTCCCGAAACCATTCTGAACACGTGTTCCCCCCACAGTCCACGGAGTCTGGGTGAACGGGGCTTGAAGCACAGCCTGGGAGCCCGCGAAAGCACCACGGACTGTGGCGGGGCAGGTGGCGCTGTGTCCTGGGAGCAGACGCGACCCGAGCAGGCTCCTGACAGGCTCCCCACGAGCAGCCGGCCTCCCAGGGAAACGGGCTCAGGCGAATTTAGAAGGCACGTGGAGAAGTTTCCCACCAGCACCTGAAGCGTCCTGGAACAGACCACACGTTGGGAGCTCCTCAGAGCTGGCTGCGAAGTGAGGCGACTGCTCCCGGCTGGTTTAGGTCGAGCCTGTACCGACCACCCTTCCCTTGACTGCTCCTCTAAAGGAAGCAAAGTTTCCCAGAGGAAAGAGAGGGGAGGGGAGGGGAGGGAGGGGAGGGGAGGGGAGGGGAGGGGAGGGGAGGGGAGGGGAGGAGGGAGGAGAGAAAAGCTCTCTAAGCATCTCCTCGTAATCCACGCTGCGCTTCGAGGAGACAGTCACTAGGCATGTCAGCAAAGGGGGCAGTGATACCACCATCCCACAGTAAGACACCTACGCACACAGCACACCTCCCCGCCACACCGCCCCACGCTGGACCGGCCACGCCGCGGCCACGTGGCCGTGCTGACGGGGTTTGTGTGCGGAGCGGCCGTGCTGCGTGTGGCGCTGGAACAGGTGCTGGGGGGAGGCAGGACGGTTTGTCACTCCTGTCTGCAAGGTGCTACAGACTACTGGCAGAGCAGGACGTGGTATGGGAGGTCCAGTAACGTAACAAGACAATGGTATGGATGATGCCACAGAGCTATCTACAGCCTAAGCACCGGGCAGAATTCAGCCTATTATTTGTATCCAATTTGTTTTTCAAACCCATTTGATATGTCAACACTACCATTTCCTGGAACTCCCAATCCCAGTAGCCCTGTTTGATTTATTTCCCCATATTATATATCACTTTGTAACATACTCTCTAATTGAGTCAAATGTGTCTACAAGCTTCAGGAAGGCAGGGAATTCTCTGATTTGTCCGCTATTGTACCCAAGCGCCTGGCACAGCCTAGGCGCATAGTGACGCATACTCTATATTTGTCGAATGAATTAAAATGGCTCCAAGTTTCTAAATACAGAAAGGAGCCATAAACAATCACACAAAACATCCCAGCTTCTTTAGACTCCCTGACGACAATAACCAGAGCGCACAGCGTGCTCACCAGTGCAAAGGCAGCGCAAGGCTATAGGGATCTCAGTGTCGCACACAAGATGCTGACTTAGAGGTGAGTGGGCCTGTGTTTCACATGGTTATTTTACTGTTTGAATTACGACGGTATAACCACAAAGGCGGCCCTTGGTTGCCCTCATGTCCAGAGGACCATTAGAACTATCAATACGGTTCCGAGTACGGCAATGACGTCACAAAGGTAAGAATGCGTGCCTGCAGGAATGCATGTCCTAGACAACGGGACCTGGAGCCACAGAGCACTGTGCTGTCACCTGCCGCTTGCTTAGCTGGCAAGGCGCCGGAAGGACTCGGTGGCAGAATGATTGCGGCGGCTCACCCTTGCCACTCACCACCTCTTTACAGGGCGCCCACCGTGTAGCTTAGGCTCACCAGGGATCTTGAAACTCAAATCTCCGCCTCTCTCCTGGCAATCTGGAGAGATCTGTGCTCCTGCGGCCTGCCTGGGGAGGGTGGTCCCAGGGGGCGCCTCCAAATCGCGCTGCATGCCACCGCCTGATGAGATGAGCAGGACGTGGCCTGTCCCCCGTGCTCACCTCACAGCGGAGGCTGACAGCCGATGACGGATGCGCACACTCTCAGTCACTGTCACTGACATAAAAACACACAGATCCGTGTCCACAGTGTCCAGGAAACACACCCAGAAGGAATCTCACTGTCATGAAGGCAAAGCCCACGGGTCTGCAGGGGGCCAGTCCCACGCGCCCGGAGAATCACGCGGAAACCAACCTGCCAAACAACCATTTGATTTTCAAAAGCAAAACTTGGCCCTAAGATACCAAGCTAAGCACAGATCTTTATTAACAGTATCTTCGCTTGTCAGACAACAGGGTCTCCCTCGGGAAGTGAGGGGCCCCAGATCCAGCAGAACTGAACCGGGAAAGTCGCCGCGGGCTGGGGTCGCGCCCTAGATCCGCAGAGAACACGGGGCCTGCCAGGCTGAGCGGACGGGGCCGGAGCGAGCATCTGCCTGTTCGCAGGACCACTCCTCCCGGGTTTGCTGTGGCACAGCCTGCGCGTGTGCGTGCGGGGTACCGTGTGCGTGCGGGGTACCGTGCGGGGTACCGTGAGCGTGCGCGTGGGCGAGTACGCGGGGCGCCGATGACCTCGCCAACGCTCCAGCCTGACCGCAGCGCCGCGTGCCAAACCCGTGCGCACACAGACGTGACCGCGCTCCACGGGTCCCTCCGCCACCCCCCTCTTTGGAGGCCGCGCTGACCCTGCCTGAGGGAGGCGCTGATCAAGTGGGGGGCGCAGAGCTGGCTTCCAGCGCTGAGGCCGGGCAGCAGGGCGCACATCGCCGGTGAGGAGGGGGAGGCGAGCTCTGGCAGAGGGCAGGGTACCGCTGTGGGCGCGGCAGCGCGGAGCTCCTGGTCGCGTTCTCCCGTGGGGCGCGGCTCCTTGTGCTGGGACTTGTCCTTTTACACAGCCGCCCCTGTCACAGGCTGCGGACGCTCGCCAGGGTGGGGCCGTTTACCACTGACTCTTGGTCCAGAGCTCCCCCGAAGAATCCGTGTACAGAACCCTTTCTTAGCCTTGTGTCACTGCTGACGACCCCGGGTGCTTGGGTTCTCATTGCCCAGAAGACCAAACCAAGGGGTAGAGATCCGAAGTTGCCTGTCCACTCGCGGAGCTCCTGAGGGACAGGGCTGGGCGGAAAGCCAGGTGAGCCTGCCCCTGAACCGTCCTGTCACCGCCCTGCTGCTGCCCAGCCTGCGCTCTGAGCCGGTGTGGGCAGCGCCTGAGTGTCCGGCTGGTGGAAGGAGCGTGTGGCTGCCCCGAGTCCGCGTGACTGGTGCACGGACCAGGTAACGAGCAGACATCAGCTGAGGAAGACACAGGTCATCCCAGTGCCAGAGACCACACTTCAGTGCCAGGCATCTGGGTGGCATATGACAGGGAGCACATGGCTGAAATGACCGCTCGGCCACCCCCAGCGCGATAAGCACCCCTCACCCCACTGAGGTCACTCTGCCTGGCCCTCTGAGGCACAGGTACCCAGCACAAAGGCCAAGTTACCTGCATCCAAGGGCAAAGATGTAAGTTAAACATTCAGTAGACAAATGACCTTCTGAAATTCAACCTGTCTTTACACTGGGAACTGCCCGAATCCTTCTCTCCTCTTATGAAGGGACAGCACTGGTTACGTTAGGTTTTTGTTATCGGGCACTGATCACTTAGCCTTTTATTGCTGTAATTACTTTTCTTTTGTGTGAAGATTGGATTGCAATATTTCAATACCTGCAACTCTTAATATCAATAGTTTTTATTTCGATCTTCCCATCACTACTTAACCATCACCAATTTTGCTAAAAGTAATGGATGTTTTAAAACACTATCCCTAGAAGACAGATCTCAACTAAAAAGAAATTATATTTATGTGCTTCCATTATTATCATTGGCCCCTTCTTTCTACACAAGCAACCAGACCAGTAGCCACACAAGCTCCATTTTAATGGCTGCTGGAGGAAAAGGGATGACCCGGGTCCTGCGCATGCACCGGGCAGTTCCCTGTGGCAAGCACAGGTGGACACAGCAGTTTTGCGACAGCCCTGGCTAGCCATTGTTTATTGCAAATTCCATTTATTATTCTAAGACACTAGAATTATATTTAGGTAACAACAGAATTACCTGGAGAGCTTTTGTAAAATGAGTCCTAAGCCCCACTCCCGGAGATTATGGGGCAGAGCCCTGGAAGGCACATTGAACCAGGACTCGGGTGAGTCTATTCGGGAATCAGGCTTGAGAAGCGCAGTTCTAGCTGATACACGGGAGGAAATGGAGGAGAGACAACGTCTAGTTCATGCAGTCTGCAACAAGCCCCACCGGCCCTGAGTTTAACACTGGCAGGAATATTTAGCAGGCATCCAGTTTGCTTGGGGACGTCACCGTGGGAGACAGGCCCAGAAAGCACGCAGGAAGGCTTTCTCCTCCAGAGGGGGTTAAACCTGGCTGTGTCCTTCGCTCAGATACGTCTGGTTGGTCCAGAGGAGGCCGCCCCCTGCGAGGACATGGTGGGTGTCCTGAGACACTTAGCACTCTGAAAGGGCTGCCTAGGAGTCACCCGCATGTGGAAAAGGGTTTCCGCTGGGATTCTGCCTATTCATTACCTGTGTTGTGGGCAAATTTGCATTTGTGGTTGTAGTGGGGGCTGGGTAGTTGTGCAGATTCTTACTGAAAGGGAACAGTGGTGCCTTTTATGAGAGAAATTTTCATCTAAAATGCATTTCAAAACTGCATAAGAATGCCAGGAAGACAAGAGAAGCTAGATAATTTGTCAAGTGCATTGGTTGAGAATACAATTATGAGAAAAATGAACTGCAACGCTACTATAGATCTTTTTGTGTTACTCAAAGACTACGCGATGAAAGAGTCGAGTGATAACCATAAGGAGAATACGGCTATAACACATCTGAATTAGCGTCAGGACCGTGTGAGGCGAAGCTCACCCCGGGGTAGAAGCAGCCTGGGGAGCTCTGTGCCTCTGAGTCGGCCGTGTCGGGGTTCGGGTCCTGGCCTCACCACTTGAGTGAGCTGTCCGACCTTGAGTGAACCTTGAACTCTTATGAGAGTGGGCTAAGGATCAGAGCTCATTTGGAAAGCACACAGCCAGGGCCTCTCCCAGTAGGCACTGAAGACGCAGTGACGATTTACTGTTATTATTACTTGTTTGGCAGAGTTTAGGGAAGGAAAGACTCAACGGTCTAGGATCAGACTCTGCAGTGGAGGAAAGGCTGGCTCCGCAGACTTCACAGGTGATCTCCACGTACTCTTTGATTCCGAGAGATTCCCGGAGCTTGGTGCTAGCGGCCTGCAATCTGCCCAGGTGTGTCCAAGGGGTCGCCTGAGTCTGTGACTCAAACAGCAGTTTCAAGACCAAAGTGCAGGCTGCAGCTGCCAGGGCGCCCCATAAGCAATTCTGTCTGCTCAAGCCCAACAGGGCCAAAGGGCCACTGTCATCACCCCTAAGCAGGTGCCTCTGCTGCAATTTTGAATTAAACAAGAAGGAAACAGAAAGGTTAACCCAATTTAATCCTCTAGTAATAAAGGTAATGAGATTTATCTTGATTTGTTTACAAATGTTCCACTTTTTCAAAAAGATTTTTTAATTAATTTTTTTTGAGAGAGAGGAATGGGGGGGGGAGAGAGAGAGAGAGAGAAACATCTCTGTGAGAGCAACACATCTCCTACACGCCCCCTACTGGAGATTCAGCCTGCAACTCAGACATGTGCCCTGATGGGGAACCCAACCAGCAACCTTTTAGTGCACGGGACGATGCCCAACCAACTAAGCCACACTGGCCAGGAGATGTTCCACTTTTTCATAAATGGAATATGCTGTCATCGTTCAGCATGAAATGGTGATAGGGATTAAAATTTATAAGATGCTATAATAATCATTACAGACGAAAGGTAGTCTATGTGATCATAGGTAACAGTAAAAACCAAGCCCACCTGGGCTTCATCAGGTCCCACATTCAAACACTGAACTAACTACACGTCTACCCCAGTCATCCACTCAGCAAGACTTCACCAAAAAGTTACTACCCAACTCGGTGCTTCAAATGTCTGACGCCTGCATTCTGCTTCTCTCTAATAGTTAAGATGTTATGCCCGGCCGGTGTGGCTCAGTGGTTGAGCACCGACCCTGCACCAAGAGACCGCTGGCTTGATTCCCAGTCAGAGCACATGCCCACGTTGTGGGCCAAATCCCCAGTGAGGGGCATGCAGGAGGCGGCCAATTGATGTTCTCGCTCATCGATGTTTCTATCTATCTCCCTCTCCTTTCCTCTCTCTCTAAAAACAATAAAGAAACACGCCCTGGCCAGTTTGGCTCAGCGGTTAGAGCGTCGGCCTGCGGTCCTGAGAGACCCGGGTTCGGTTCCCGCTAAGGGCACGTACCTCGGTTGCAGTTTGTCCCCGGCCCTGGTCGGTTGTGCAGGTGGCAGCCACTCGATGTGTTCCTTTCACATCGATGTTTCTCTCTCTCTCTCTGTTCCTCTCTCTCCCTCCCACTCTACCTGAACAAAAAATAGAAAAATGTCCTCGGGTGAGGATAAAAAAAAACCAAAAAACAAAGAAACAAAAAAAAGAAAAGGGTTTAAAAGACCTTACATAAAATAAAAAAGATGTTATACATTGTCCGATTAGAAGGGTGACGTAATCAGAGCATGAATGGAAGGGACAAGCAGTCCACATGCCCTCTGGAACCGTGCTCAGCGATGCGCGAGGTACCAGGGTGTGCCGGCTCACGTGGCCTTGGGCGCGGATGGCGGGGCCCCGGGCTCTCACATGTGCCTTCAGATGTGCATTGCTGCTCAAAGCACCGAGGTGGGATGAGCAGAAGTTTCAGTTTGTGTCTTTTGCCAGATCCCAAGTGATCCAGCTGCAGACGTGTCTGGTACTGACTTCGCCCCCGCAGCCAAAGCCAGGTGGACACAGGCAGGAACTACAGAGGTTTTTCAGACTTTCAAAGCCGTATATACCTCATCACTCTGGTGTCTTCAGAAGATGCTGTCCAAGGAAAATTCTTCAAAAATAAATGATCATCAGGAGCTAGACTCGGGAATGAAATGAACTGTTGTTTCTCATACATAATGAGCTTCAAGAGAACAAAAACAATAAAAATGAATTAAGAATTTAAAAATGTCTTGCGACTCCGTTTGTAACTGAAGAACACGCACACTGTGCTGTGGAGACAGAGGCTGCGCTCCTGCTGGCCGGGGACTCGGAGGTGGAGGCTCTGTCCTGCTGGGCGGCACAGCCAGCACGATTTGTGCCACTGACCCGACTGATGACCGCGGGGGCAAAACCAACGTCAGAGCGGGGTTCCAGCGCCCTCCACTCCGAAGACCACATGGCTGGGAACAGAGCCCTCCTGCAGGGCCTGGGGAGATGCAGGCCCGCCCACCATCCTCACTCCCCAGGCCGGGAGACTCGGGGAAAGGGAGCAGGGCTCAGTGGTCTGGGTCTTCCGTCAGGGTGGGTGCTAGAGATTCACAGCGGAGGAAGCACAGGGACGCGGGTGTCATCAAGCATAACGAGACTGGCAGGCACGAGCGTTTGCTTCGCCGGGAAGCGACATGTCCATCTACCCTCCAGGGGGTCACAGCCCACCAAGGATCAACACCCCTCTTCCCCCTCGGGGTACACATTGGGGGGGGCAGGTAAGCACAAAGGAGATAGAAGTCAAAATGGTGCAGTAGTAGGTACTTGACCACAGAGGCCTGTCAGGCTAACCTGGACCCACCAGAAGCTCGTGACAGCTCGGGAAGTTGACTGGTTATTTTAAAGCTCCTGGTTTGTCCCAAGCGCAGGGTGATATAATCCCCAGGGACAAAGAAGAGCCCTCGCTCACTGGGTAACCCACGCGCGTCCTGTTTGCTCGCACATTCTCTCTGCACTCCGCACGCGGGCTGGGGCGGGAGCCTGGACACGGCACAGCAGCAGACCCCGGCAGGACACGCTAAGCCGCCGGGTGCTGGACTCGCCTCACTTCAGCGAGGCCCAGGGCCTCCGGACACTGGCCCTATTTCTGGCCCTGGTTTTCCATGGCGGGACAGACAGAGATGGGACACTGGGAACTCAGGAGGGGCACTCTTTTGATTTTGCATCCAGCACCCAAATAAATGCTTCCTCTCCTGAAAATGCTTCCTCTCATGACGCCGCAGGGACCCCACTTCCACCAGCAGCATTTTGGGGGCCCAGCGAGAGCACACGGCTTTCTCATCCGTCCTCCTGGAATCATTGCCCTCCCCCCTTCCTCTGAGAAACGGGAGCATTACTTAGGGGGCTCATGTGAAACCGCACCTGACATTTTGGCCCAGCTCGATGAAGCTGCGGTACACATCCAGCCTCAGCAGGGGAGGGGAGGGGAGAGAAATGGCTGGGCAGAGGGGTGGCGGCCGCCTGGGCAGGCAAGGACGTGTCAGGCTTTCGTGCGTTAGGCGGGCCCACGTTCCCTTGCCAGGACCCTGTCCACGAGGGAGGCCTGTCAATAAAGAGACCTCGGGGAGAAAGAGCTGTGGGTTATATGTTATCAGGTGGCTGGATGGAGTAGAGTTGACACCGGATGTCCCACAGGGAACCACGTAATAAAAGTCCTCTCAAGGGGTTCTGGAGAACGTTCCCATGGGCACGACAAGAAGGCCAGTGTTGGATGCCTGTCACCTGGCAAGCACCCACCGTCAGGCAGGGGACCCCGAGCCACACCTACAGGGAGAGGACGCCAGCCAGGACCAGTGATGTGGGAGGCTCCTGTTTCCCTTCGCACCCTGAAATAAGACGAGGCGGAGGGGAGGGTGTCCCAGAGCGACAGCACACGCCTCTGCCTCTTTCCAGGTGTGGAAGGGGAGGGAAATGGCCAGAGCAGGCCCTCTCCTCCCCCACTCCCAGTGCCTGAGCCCAAAGAGCGCGTGTGATGGAAGGAAGGGGAAGAGATGAGATTTACAAAGGACACGAGCCTGGTGCTTCAAATTAGACCATCCTCGGTTTCCTTTTAATTATTGAAAACAACTGGGATCTCATCAAAGGTGTTCAATTTCACAAATCTTCTCTGAAGTTCTACTGTGTGCCAGGCACTGTTTTGGGCACCTGAGTGACAGAAACACCCATGAGCAAAACAGACAGGATCCCGCCTTCCTGCTCCTGGTGGGGTGGGGAACTAACACAGCACAGCCAACACGGTGGGCAGAGCCAATGCAACCATGAGCCTCCACCGGTCCAGGCCAGGCAACAGACCACTGTCAACAGCTTTCAAACAGTAAATGGTCATTGCTTTGGAAAGTTTTGCTTTCAGGTAAAACACTGCATTCTGTAAAAGTGCCCCGAGATTGAAGCATCACCTAAGAGGAGGAAAGATGGGAAGGGCCAAAGGGAGAGATGAATAAAACAATGTACAGGAACTACTCTCAGGGATCATGGGTGAGATGTCACAGGCTGAGATGGGGACTGTGATGCTGATGGGTACTGGTCCCGTTTATTCTGCGAAGGCTCTCATGTGGGAGGGACGCGAGCTGAAGGCCAGCTGGTGACACCCAGCTCGAAAGGCCCAGCAGCAAACCTTCAGTTCACAGAGATCCTGTAGGGCCCTTGGGGTCAGCAAAAATAGACTGCAAAGATCAGCCACTTAAAATCCGCTTTAATGATGCCAAGTCCAGCACCATCTTGTTTTCCAATAGTTCCTTTTAGATTTAGACATATGTATGCAGTAAATAGATCCACATTTATAAGCAACTCAAAATCCTTGAAAAGGCACCCCAAACTTCCTCTTTCCCTTCCCCTTCCTTTCTTCTTCTCCTGCCTGGTTTCCGCTGCGACTCTGCCTTCCCCGGGAAGGGTTCTGTCCCCTGAAGTCCCCTGGATGACACGAGGATATGTCTGAGATCGGGGCGCTTCAGACTCATGAGCCTGAAAATGGGAAGTCTGGGGTCCTAGGGACAACGGCCGAGGGGGCCCTAGGGACGGCGGCTGAGGGGGTCCTAGGGACGGCGGCTGAGGGGGTCCTAGGGACGGCCGAGGGGGCCCTAGGGGCGACGGCCGAGGGGGCCCGAGGGGCGACGGCTGAGGGGGTCCTAGGGACAGCTGAGGGGTCCTAGGGATGACGACCGGCTTACACAGCAGGTCCTATTCCCGTTCTTCCTCCTGAGGCCGCTCACTGCCATTTTCTCCAAGGCCCCTCTCCAGGCGGCAGTCTGTCTTCCTTGTCAAATTGATTACTTCCTCCATTGACTGCATCCAAGGTGCAGCTGTGTGGGGGCCCAAGTCTGTCTCCCCAGGATAATAAAATCGGCCTAAGAAGCGAGTCAGGACAAAGCAGGAGGACAGCACCGTGGCAGGGCCTGGGGCCTGCAGCTGTAACTGTTCAGTGGCAGGTCACTACCCTGGAGGACGCTCAGCCCGTCCACCAGGGCCGCAGTCCCGGCTGTTTACCAGCAGACGGTGCAGATGGTGGTAGTTCTGCTTCAACGGCTGAGCGCTAAAAAGGTAAGGCCACGTGATCAGGACCCTCAATTTGCAACCTTCCAACTTTCCAAAATGAATTTACCACTAACACTGCCCGCAGGTGCCAACGGCCCGCACAGCTCCTCCGGCGCCCGGAACCAGCACCGAGCGGTCCCCGCGGGGACACGACAGGGCTGGCACCGCTCAAAGCACCGGTGCGGTTTCCGTAACAGGCCTTCTCGGGTACATTTTCCAACTGGCACCGTCAAGGCTGCAGAATTCTTCTCAGACAACTGGGAGAACACTCCGGGCTGAAGTCCTTCGGGAACGCGGGGCCGCGCAAAGCCAGCAAGCCCTCCTCCGCAGTGGGGTTCAAGCAGCGAATCTGTCCGTTTCCGGGGTTCCAACTAACGGCCGTCACCATGAACTGAGAACAGTAACAATAAGCCCACCTGGCAACTGTGACGGCAGACGGCGCCCTTCCTGGGCTGTAGGCAGTGTTGGCATTAATAAAATTGTTTATCTCTAATACGCTGCAATCTATTTTAGAGGAAAATTTCAGTGTGTGGCACAGAGAGCAGACACGCTGAACCCATTGACATTTAGCTAACCGAATTTTTAATAGAATCGAGCTGGCCTAAGAAGGAAGAAAAATAGGAAATAAATGCCAACCGGACGACTCCCGAGAGAATAATTCATTCTGGTGTTATGTGACATTAAGTATTGCTTCCTCCATCAAGGTTAGAACCTACATTACTCTTAACAAAGCAAATTTCGCACATGTAGAAACACCATCACGATGGCCCCTGGATCAACTGCCAGCCATTCTAACAAACACAAGGCAGTTTACTGTGAATGGTGCCATTTTCCATCTCACCATGGTGTGGATGACTGTGGGAAGACCTCCCGATCACAAGCGTCAGCGGCTTGGAAAACACGGTCTGGACCTCTGTCCTCTTGGCCAAGGCTGGCTGCTGGCTTGTTTTCAGCTGGCCCACGGCTGTCGTTAGCTATTGCTCTGCAGGGCTGAAAGGGAGAGCTCCTTCCTGGGGGCAGGTCCAGAGCCGAGGCTCGGAGAATCAGCTGATTGGTACTCACAGGGCAGGGAGAACTCTCTCCAACCCCATAGTGACCGGAGTCTTCAGAGAAGCTCCTTTGCCCTCCTGCCTGGCTAGGGGCCCCCATCTCCATTTCCATCCTTTGTCCCCACGACCCTTTTCCAATGTACCTTCCGGCTCTTCCTCTCCTTCCCTTAAAACTGGCCAGAAAGAGATGTCTTCGTATTGCCCAATGTTTCAATGTTCTTCCCTTAATTTTAAGGTGATTTGAATATTTTCTATTTTCTTCGTGAAATATATTTTTTAAACTAAATTAAATTGATTTGTGTTCCTCTGTGCTCTGTAATCATTAGATTTTGATATTTTAAACTTCTGCTTATCCTGGACTTGTTTTACATATAAAGGTCTGTTTTTCTTTCTCTTTTGTTTTTAATGGTTCATTTTTATTCTATATGCTTCAAATGGATACTCTAGTCAAGTCTCCAGGTTGCTTTTTTTGTAGATTCCTTTTGTTTCCATAGATTCACAAGTTCAGTGCTTCAGTCCTGAATTCAAATTACCATTTTCCAAAACCTTCGCACTGTGCACCTGGGCAGATCAGGAGCGATGCCAGGCACTTGGGAGTCATCGTTCAACAAGACAGTCAGCTTCTGTTCCAGAGGGGAGCCGGACAGGAGAGAAGGAACAAACATAAAATAAGCAGAGGTGCTGACGTGCTGCAGAGAGCGTGCTGCGAGAGAACGGGCAGGAGGCCCGTCCGCGTGGGTGGTCAGAGCCTCCGGGAGATGGTCTGCACAGGAGCCAGCTGTGCGAAGCTCTGGAGAGAAGTTCCGGGAGAAAGCATCAAGCACAGAGGCCCCGCGGCAGGAAGGAGCTGGATTTCCTGGGCACTCGGAAAGAATGCCTGTGTGACTGGGGCTGCAAAAGGGAAGACAATGACCAGGACCAGTGGCAGCGTTGCGGGGACCAGAGCTTCCGTGGTGCATCAGAAGGACCTGAATTTTATTCTCAAGGGCACTAAGAGGTCATTGAAAGGTTCTAAGCGGGGTAAGGGCATGGTCTGGTTTTCGATGTATTTCTCTACGTATCACTCTAGGGAACTTCGACTCCTAACTCCAAGTCCAGAGCACTTTCCATCACAATCGCAGCTCCAACTCACTACTTACATCCTCAAGACACACCAGCATGCTGCACCACCCCCAAACGAACCGCGTGCGGGCAGGCAGGGCCGTGGGCCTTCTCTGCCAGGGAGACTTCCGAGGCCGCATCGTCTTCATGATCGGCAGTGACAGGCTCACCTGACTTCTGAAAATTAGGAGGACGGTTTCCTGCCCTGACTTGTGTGTTTGCTTTTCTACCTGGTCTCCTTAGAAATAGCAAATAATCATTCAAAGTAATAAAATGTGTACAAAAGTGTCCTGAAATATTTCACTGAAATGATAAAGCCGCTATTTTAAAACACAAATTAAGGAACACGTTATGAGAAGAACTCGAGCCTAAGACGAGGGTATTTACTGGGCGTCAGGTGATACGCAGGGCGGGAATGAAAGGGACGGCAATCTTTGGGAATGAACAGACTCTCGTCCGGCCCCGTCCATCACTGCTCTCAGAACGGACTCTTCCCAGGTGTCTAACTCGCTCCATCTCCGCCAGACAAGGATGTCTCCCCCTCCTGCCGCTTCTCCCCCATGAACACCTGCAACCGCGACAGCTCTCACAGAGTAGTCCGCAGCCTTCCTGCTCCGTTTCCCTGGCACTTTTCTCTGAATGCACTTTGAGAAATATACTGGTCGTGACCCACTGACTTGATTTCAACTCAGTCTTTCCACCCACTTCAAAATTTACTTCCTCCATTAAGCTTACAGGATATAGAACCTTCTACCTGATACTTCAACAAACATAAAAGTTCATCTGTGCATTAAAAATATTGACTGTGACTTGTAATATGGATTTGCTTTTCACCAAACTCCTTTATGTTACTAAACTTACTGAATTCCTTTCGTGCTGCTAAATTCTCCAGGTCAGGAGACAGAGTTTTCACGTGACCTTGCAACCCCCTCTCCCTCGCCCAGACCGGTTCAATAATATCATGTTCTCTGTCACTGTTTCTTTATGCTGTTGCTCTGCCTCTGCCTGCCTGCCTGCCTCTTCCCTTTCAGGCCCTCGCCGCATCCTCGACTCGCAGCCCAGCCTCCCCTGAGAGAAGCCGAGGCCGGGAGCAGCCCCAGCTCCCACCCAACAGCAATGAGGGCTGTGGAAAGGCACTGTCAGGACACAGGGGGCTCTGGCCCCCCTAAAACGTCTCCCTGTGCCCAAGAAAACCCATCCCCGCAAAGGCAGTGCGCTTTTCTGAGACATTTAATAGGTATAATTGTTAATTACATGAAAATCATTTGGGCTCATTTAGGTTTTTCATCTACTCATCGGGGCTAAAATAACAGCTGAACAAAAGCAAGACTCCGCCCCTCCAGCACAGACACAGCTGAGGAACAAATGCTTCAGCAACGAGATTAATGTCCTGGAGTATAAAGAGAGTAAAAGGATTTAACAACTTATTTTTAGATTCTAAGTACAGTACCTAGATACTGTGATAAAAAGAAACCTCAAAGAAAGACTCAATTGGAAAAATATGACAAAGTCTTATTTGCAGTGGGTTAGTTAAAGAATGACACTAAGTATCATTGTAACCTCAATGATACCAAAATTGAAAGTAGCAGATGATAATGTACTAAAAAAAAAAAAAACCTTCCGGCCATCGACAATCGTCACTATTAATCACTTAGTCTAAGTGGTCCAGCATGAGCCTGCAAATGTAGAGAAAATGATCTCCTGATATACCTATTTACAATATTCTGTGTATTTAAAAATTAGTCATCCTGTCTCACCCCCAAACTCTAGTGTCAAGCTGTTCACAGCGGCAGGTCAGTTTATCCCCTTTCTGTCCCGACTGGACAAGCTAAGAAGTCGCAGGCAGTTCGAACTGACGTGTGAAATTTGCCAGGATTTCGGTTGTTTTTGCCAATTTAAATTTTTATACACAATTTGGTTTTCCCTCAATACAGCTGGACAAAATTTCTGAGAAAATTAATATGTTTCATTATCCCTGAAAGTCTATAATCCACAGAAAGAAATGTCTGGATGGTCACCAAAACTTTTGTAGTCTTTTTGGTAGGTTTCAAAGTAAAACTGCCAATAGGACCTTTGACGTGACAAGTAGATGGTCTGGGTTGCGGGGACTGAGGAAGGAGGGTGGGCAGAAAACGGAAGCAGGTGTCCTGTGTCCCTCGAGCAGAAATGACAGGAGGAAGAGGGCCTTGTGGAACTTACCTGAGGGCGGGGCATCACATATGTAAATCAGTTTCCCAGAACCCTAAAGACCCTTGTAGCGGAAAGGACACCAACTGGGACATGACTTAGATGTGAGCACACGTTGGGTTTTGTCTCTAGTATATTCATCGACTCCCTCAGCTTTTGCTAGTCTCCAAATGGCTCGTGCAGATGAGATGAAAATTTAAAAAATAACCCTGTGTTTAAAGAGCGTGAGGAATAAGATATTAATTCTGCCCTAATTTTGTAGCATTTTCTTAACATATGAAATATTGAAGGCTAATTTGCAAAGAGAAATGTAATTTATATATTCTCCGCTCATTCTCAAAAGGATATGAGGCATAAAATATAAAATTCATTTTATAGAGAGTGACCACTTGAACTCACTAAACACAAAAAGAGGTATTTTTTTAATGTGTTTTTACTTATTTTAGAGAGAGAGGAATGGAGAGGGAGAGAGAGAAACATTGATTGGTTGCCTCCCGTAAGCACCCTGACTGGGGACCGAAAACACAACCTGGGCGTGGGCTGTGACCAGGAATCAAATCAGCGACCTTTCGGTGCAAGGGACGGCACTCAACCAACTGAGTCACACTGGCCAGGGTGAGAGGCATATTTTTTTATAAACAGTTTTCTATGAAATCTCATGTTCAAAAGGTTCTGGTCATCACACTAGATTTTGATCTGCTTTTTGGCTCCTTTCCCCCAAACACAGTGGTACCTTCTCAAAGGCCAGGAGGCACGTGGGACCCGAGTGAAGAATGTCACCGCGCGTTGCCAAATGTATGGCAGCAGAAGGATGCGAAGCGCCACACTCCTTGTCGCCTTGGCTGGGCTCAGCCTCCCTGGCACCTTCATGACTCATATCCTCACTGATTACTCTCTGAAATGAGCAGACTGCTGTCTGACAGGCTGAACGCAGAAGAAAATCTGCTTTTCTCTCCCTAAGTCAGTGAGTTTGAACAACTCCAAGCCTAACAGTTGTTTGATGCAGGTGGAAGTGTGGCTTTGGGATCACTTGAAAGTAGGTGCCAGCGGACCGGGCCGCTCTGGTTTCAAGCCCACGGCACCTGCTGCGCCCTCAGGTGCTCCTCAGTGGCTCTGCGGGCCCTCGGAGGTTCCCTGGAGAAGGGGCCTGTGCTGTAGTCTGTCCCCACCCTCCATAATAAAGGCACAGAGCACTAACGTGTCATAGCAGTGGCACTCAGTGGACAAAGATTATTTAGCACCACGAGAAGTAGCACACCAGGAGCAAATGATTGCTAAGTACCCTATGAGTTCCTGTCAAAAACTCGCCACCCAGCAGGGAAAGGAGATGATCACAAGAAGATATTTACTCTGCCCATGAATTTTTACACAAGTTATCTATTTCCAGTCTGTCACTTTAAATCGAGAGTTCTGTATTGTTCCAGACCCAGCGCTGCCTGGGAATTCGAGAAGTCAATTTAAACTTATGAGGGGAAGATTTTTTCTCTTAGCAGCATAATTCTGCTTTTAAAAATATATAGATTTAGTAGCAGAAATCTATATACTGAACAGGACACCAAAGATGGTTATGATGTTATATTTTAATATTTTGCCACAATTGGGGGGGGGTGAGAGGAGAGAGAGAGAAAGCGAGAGAGAGAGAGAACCACAGTGGTTCTTCTATTGGGTAACGTTTGCTCAGGCTGTTCTCTTACTTGGTTTCCTCTGCCCAGCTCTTCATCCATTGTGCGTCTGAGCAGAATCTCTAAGTCTAAGCTTGGCCAGGTTTTTATTATCATTATTTGTTTTTGTTGTTGTTATTTAAAAAAAAAAAGTTTAAACTTTTCCCCTAGCCTTATTGAGGTATGAAAATTGTATATATTTAGGTTGTACAACATGCTTTTTTCAAAAGTGTATAACATGATGATTTAATGTATGTACATGTGGTGAAATGATTACCATAATCAAGTTAATTAATACATGCATCAGCTCACAGTTACATGAAACTGAAAAGCTTCTTTATAGAAAGGAAACCTTCAATAAAGTGAAAAGCAAACTATGGAACAGAAGAAAAGATCTGTAAACCACAAATCTGGTAAGGAGTCAGTATCTGAAATATACAGAACTCCTACAACTCAAAAGCACCAAAACAAATAACCCAATTAAAAGACGGGCACAGGATCTGAGTGGACATTTTTCCAAAGCAGATACACAAATGGCCAGCAGGTACCTGAAAAGACGTTAACATCGCTAATCACTAGGAAAATGCGATTCAGAACCACAATGAGGTATCACCTCACACCTGTCAGGATGCTCTTATCACAAAGACGAGACACAGTGTGGGTGAGGATCAGAGAAAGGGGGACCCTGGGGTACTGCTGGAGGGAATGCAGGTTGGTGCAGCCACTGTGGAAAACAGTACGAGGGTGGCTCAAAAAATTAGAAACCGAATTGCCATACTGTTATTTATATTAAACAAAAACTGTTTCTCAAGTGAAACGTGCACACAAAGCACATCCCAGGAGTGTGTGTGACTTCTCGCTGCTGCCCGCTGCTCTTCTGGTCTCATTTATACACAATTTGAAATTAATTTTGTTGGCTGGCTAATGGCAGAATCCGTTAGCCCTGACTTTCTGGTCACGTGTCCATGACAGAATCTGCCCTTCTGGCATCTTGGCCGTGGGGTGAGGCGGGTATTTTCTCTCTTGATTCTCTGAAACTGTAAAAATAGAAACGATAAAACTAACACCGATGGTAGCCTCTTTTCACATGAAGTTGGGGACAAGACGGCACGCCGCTGGTAATCATTTGGCGGCACAGTCTGAACCTTTACCAAGAATGTGGGGGCAGAATATATTGGCTTTTGGCTTTCCATTGATGTTATAATAATAAAAACAGCTTTATTACCTAGTACCCATTTCCCAGCTGTTTCACACATTTTACACTAGCATCTAGACTGCAGTAACTTATCTGTATTCCCTCTGAACTTCATTTGGGTGCTGAGAGCAACAACGAAACTCCGGAGGCCGAAGGTGAAACTGGCACCTCTGCCCCCAGCACGTCTTCCAGGTGACACTGGCTGTGGGTCTGGTGCGCAGGGGCTCCTCTCCAGCTATCCATGCGCAGGGGCTCCTCTCCAGCTATCCATGCGCAGGGGCTCCTCTCCAGCTATCCATGCGCAGGGGCTCCTCTCCAGCTATCCATGCGCAGGGGCTCCTCTCCAGCTATCCATGCGCAGGGGCTCCTCTCCAGCTATCCATGCGCAGGGGCTCCTCTCCAGCTATCCATGCGCAGGGGCTCCTCTCCAGCTATCCATGCGCAGGGCCTCCTCTCCAGCTATCCATGCGCAGGGCCACCTCTCCAGCTATCCATGCGCAGGGGCTCCTCTCCAGCTATCCATGCGCAGGAGCTCCTCTCCAGATATCCATGCGCAGGGGCTCCTCTCCAGATATCCATGCGCAGGGGCTCCTCTCCAGATATCCATGTATTTTTATGTCGTTTGAAAAATAATCTCAGCTTGAGGTCTGAATGTTTGTGTCCCCTTGGAATGCACATGCTGACATCTTACCCCATGTGATGCTGTCAGGAGGCGGGGTTTGGTGGGTGACCCGAGCATGAATGTGTCTGGTCAGGATTGGTGCAGTGCCCTGTGAAAGAGACCCGGAGAGCTCCCTCGCCCCTCCCCAGCTGTGACATCACAGGAAGACCGCTGGCAAAGAGGAAGTGGCCCTCACTAGATGTGAGCGTGCTGGCGGACCTCCCAGCCTCCAGAACGGGAGAACCGTGCGTGCCCCATCAGAAACGCTCATGCTCCATCAGAACCGGGCGCGCCCCATCAGAACCGGGCGCGCCCCATCAGAACCGCGCAGGCCCCATCAGAACCGTGTGTGACCCATCAGAACCGCGCACGCCCCATCAGAACCGTGCGTGACCCATCAGAACCGCGCACGCGCCATCAGAACCGTGTACGCCCCATCACGGGCCGTCTCAGTGCCTAACAGACGGAGGTGTCACCTTTCGGACTTCTGAATTCCCCGATACAGAAAGGGCAGTGCAGTCCCCACAAAGCTGAGTAAGATGTTCTTTTCTTTCTTCTTTCTTAATGAGGAGAGGGGAGGATATCTTGATTTGTGTTTGCTGATTCTTGTACAGTAGACAGGCATTTTAACGCGCCATGAAAATACGAGTTCCCCGAGGCAGGGGCTCTGCCTAGCTCCTTGCTGGCTCCCAGCTTCGGGAAGTCAAGAACACCTGTTGCCCACGGACTGAATGGTAGGAATTCGGAAGGGAAAGTTCGGCAGCTGGAGTGCTGAGACCGTGGGGTCATGGAAGGGAGGGGCTGTCGGGCTCTGTGGATCAGGTCTTCCACCAGAGGGAGCAGGGACACTACCACAGGGCAGAGGACACCTGGTGCCAGACCCGGATGTTCCTGAAGGGGAAATGCAGAAAGTCCCCAAGCACAGCAAAAAAAAAAAAAAAAATTTAAATCAAAACCAAAGTGAAGAAGAATAAATCTTCAGGTCCATGCAAATAAATTTAATGACGAGATAAAGCTAAAACAGACCTTTTTCCTGCTGCTGAAATGTGTGGAGCTCGTTAGCTAGGGGACAACCCACCGGCCACCTCTGTCTCCTGGTCCCTAATGTGGAGTTGGCCTTGTCACCATGAACCTCGCCTTAAAAGAAGGGAGGAGGGTAAGCACCGCCAAGCCCCTCGGGGTCCCCTCTGCAGCGCTCTGCCCGTGTCCCATTTGTGTCTCTGACCCAGGGAAACATCGGTTCTATGGGTCATTCCGGGCCTGGCACAAGTGGCTGTGATGACTTCATTCCCAACTCGGCTATGATTCCACCTAAGAACAAATACTTCTCCACAAAACCACCTCGAATCACACGAATGGCAACCAAGGGTTAATAGTCAAGGTCTCCCCTCTCCTCTCCAGACAACCTGAAACCTAAAAAGGGTAACAGCTTGAAGCTGGGCATCAGGACACACGGCTGGCTCCAGGGCAGACCTTCAGGCCTCTGCAGAAGGGAAGGCTTTGCAGTGGACAGCAAGGCACAGGGGGACTCGAAAGGACATCTGTGGGTGACCCGTTTACCTCCTGGATCCACCCATAGATCATGGAGATCATAAGATCGATTTCAAAGCCCTGTACCGTCTAAAAAGAAAGATAATCCAAGAGAAGATATAAGATGCATCATGATTACAAAAAACAAAACAAAACAAAAAAGACTCATCAAAGCAGACTTGTCTCATTTAGCTAATGAAGCTTTGAGAAGCAGCCACAGCAGAAGCCACCTCCATTTCCTGAACAGTTCCAGCCTATCGGCCTCCGATGGAAGCTGCCCGTCCTCAGAGATCCAATTTAGGGTGTTCTTGGGAGCCTGCTGATGAAGTATGACTTCCAAGCAGTCACAAAACAGAGCACCCCCAGGAGTGAACATAATGCTATTTTAGGTTTGTTTTAGGATAATGATCAGAGCAAACAGAAAATTATATGTAATTCAAGAAAGAAACAAATCCAACACATTCAGATGAACAGTGACATGTTTCCACAGGGCAAGATGCTGATGTATTTCCTTACATTGCCCAGAGCATCTGGTCCAACCTATCCCAAGTGGTCAATAGGGACTTACTGACTTGAAAAAAAAGAAGAAACCACAGACCAGACCCTTCCTACAAGGCTGCTGCTACACTTGTAGACGGCACTTTTCGGTACAGAAAGATACGTAACGCAGCAACTACTCAGAGCCATTGAGAGTCTAAATGTTTTCCAAGAGGTGAGGGCCGTGCATAGGAAGGTGACTTCTTGTTCTCATCCAGCTCCTCAAAGCAGAAAGGCGTTCATGAAACTAACATGCACTTTAAAATCCCACAGGAGCAAGGAAGAGGCAGAGAGTATGTTAACTGTGGGGTTGGAGGGCGGGCAGAGAAGGCTGGTCACACTCAGCAGGACCCACAGAGAAGCTCTCCTGATGCTGGTAGAGAGATCCTTCTCTACATAATGGTAAACAATGAGCCTTGTCAAATTTTTCATTATTGGAAACGTTGTGTCACCAAGCTTCAAGTATGCAGCGTGAATGGAAAACTAGAAGGCACAGGGGCCTCGCGACAAGGTAAATCAAGTGTTCTGTCTGGCAGGAAAATGTCATTAGCCTGCGAGGTGATCTAGCTGATGTCATTTTTGAAGCAGAGGTAATATGTCTATTTGAATTAATGAGGAAAACAATCAATTTTATTTTTGGCCATCTACTTATTGCAGTCAGAAGGAAAATACTTACTTTAAAAGAAGTAACATTCATTATACTCCCCCCAAAAAGCAAGTTCAAATAGAGTTAAGTATTCCCAGTGAGACACAGAGGTTCATTCTTAACGATTCAGGTTATGAATGACTAACATCAACCCCACACCCAGAGACAGCACTAAGTAAAAGTAGCTGGTCCTGCCTTTGCTCTACCTCCAATTCAAGGTCAAGGAAAATGTACCTTCAGCTACCTAACAACGAGCAGTCTAACAGTATGTCCTCAAAGAGGTAACCTACGCAATTTACCAGTTTCACTGTTTTTCAGTTCGAGCAACTGTTCTGGGAGAATGGATATCTTTGGCATAGTATCCATTCATAAGAAGGCTTAAAAATAAGACCTATAAGACAACTCAGACAAAAGCTAAATAACTAATACGTTTGTTCAAATAATCTTGTTCATTTTTAATGACAGAGATAAATTACTATTCATTATATAGGATGTTTTGATGTATTTTTGAAATGTTGAAAAATAGGTTATAAGACCTATAGAGTATAGTCTATATTTTTTTCTTTATTGATTTTAGAGAGGGAGAGAGAGATAGAAACATTGATGAGAGAGAACATGGATTGGCCGCCTCCTGCATGTCCCCCACTGGGGATCAGGCCCACTACCTGGACATGTGCCCTGACCGGGAATCGAACAGGTGACCTCTTAGTACATGAGTTGACACTTAACCACTGAGCCACACCAGCCGGACCAGTATAACCTATTTCTAAAACATAGATTTTTATAATATGTGTGCATAGGAAAATGAGTGGAAGGATATACAATAAGGTATTAATAATGGATTATTTTTCCAGTCCTGTTTACTGAGGAGTAATTCACATATAGTAAAATGCACTGTTTTTGGATGGAGCGCTATGAATTTGGACAAATGCACCCAATCACACTGTCCCACCCCACTCAGGATATGGAACGTGTCCATCACTGAAGAAAGCCCCTATGTCCATTCCTCTGCCCACCTCAGCCCCTGGCCATCAGTGACCCATTTTCTTTCCTTATCATATTGTCTATTATAGAACATCATACAAATGGATATTCTTTTGATTAACACTATTTTCTTTCTCTAGAAAAACGTATTATAAGTGACGATTTCCTTATTCTTGTTATCTTGCTTTCCTATATTTTCAAATTTTTCATTAAAAGCATAATTACTTTTGCAATTTAGAAAAATGAAACTAAAAACTATTTAACTGTGGTCAGCCTTATGGTAAACAGATAAAGCCATGAGCACACACGTGAAAATAAATGTTGTGTAGGGTATTAAAATTGTGACTTACTCACCAGAGTTAACTTCGCCAGAGAATCAGCTAGGCCTGGGCGAAACCCCAGCTGAGCCACTCACTAGGTGTGTGGCTCTGGGTAGGTCATCATCTTTTAGCTTCCATGTCCCCATTTATAAAACAGGGTTTCAAATACTGTCTCCTAAAGTTGTCCTAAGGGTTAGAGGAGATCATGCACGTAGACCACTGGCACTTGCTAAAACGTCAGCACTAAAATTACGTTTATAAGTTGACTATTCTGATCGCTGCTGCTATCATTACGGAGACCTGGGCGCTCCGACGGGAAGGACATGTTAGGCACAGGAGGAGAGCCAAGGGGGAGGAATGGCAGGTAGGGGCAGAAGGAAGGGGGTCGGGCCACAGGCTCATGTTTCAAATCCCCAAGCTCAATTCTACACATTTCACTTTAGAAAACTCAAACCTTTTGGTTCTTCACAAACACAGCTCTCGTTTTTGCTGTGATTTCTGAGAAAAGTCAGTTCTTGGAATTCCAAAAGCAACGCTCATTATCCAGGCTCCTTGGAGAGTGTGGTATTAGCAGTGAGGACCGGCCACCCTTACAGCTTCAGTCCAGATTCTCCGCTGTTTAGAACCAGTGATCCATCAGCGAGAATGTTCATTTGTATTTGTCTAATTCTCCCCCCACCCCATACGAACGGCCCAAACCCTCTAACCTTTCTTTCACTCCATTCCATGACTTGAATTTAGGGGAGGAGGTACCCAGCTATACAGCTAAACGAGAACTGATGTTTCAGATCCGTGCAGATGTTCATCTCTCCCAGGTGTTCGGTTGTCAGAGACCCTGGGGAGACAGTACTTCACTGAAAACACCAGGATCCACCTTTATCTTCCCAAGACTAAGACATGCCAGGAAGAGAGTCAGTCCTTCTCTACTGGGAAGCTCCCCATTTTTTGTTTTTGTTTTTTTGGTACATGCCCCTAGCGGGAACCGAACCCGGGACTCTCTGGTCCGCAGGCCGACGCTCCAACCGCTGAGCCAAACTGGCCAGGGCGGTTTTGATTGAGAAAGAACACCTCATTTAATTCTCTTCGAGATGAGTTCATAATTCATGAACCATTCTAGGCTTTTCATAAATGACAATTGAATTGAAAACACATCCACTGTCTTTGGCCAAATATATACATATAATAGATACATATACTAAAAGCAGAACTATTGGCTTCATGCATTTTGGCTGAACAATAATTATGATCACACTGTAGTTAAGTTCATATACATACATCCATATGCGTATGTCTCTATGTGTATGCATGTGTGTACATATAAGTATATGGATGTGTGTGCGTAAAATATTCATAGAACATACATTATTGAGAAACCCCTCAGGCCAAGAACCATCCCCCAAGACACAAGCCATTCTGTCCGATGCCTGACTAACAACAGGATGGCTCCCTGGACGAGAAAACCTTATCATCTCCACCTCTTACCTGTCATTTAAGACGCAGCTCAAGTGCCACTTCTCCATCAAAATCTCCCAGTTCCCCTACATCAGAAACGACCTTCTCCTTTCGACCTTGGATTCATTATTTATACACGTGTCTTCTTGCCATGACAAACAAAAGGCTCCTTGAGAGTAGGGCCCCCCTCCTCTAATGCCTAGCTTGGTACTTTGTACAGGATAGGGGCTCAGTATACATTTTCAGAATGAAATGAAGGAATATTGTATCCCATTTAATACGATCATCAGTTTCTGCTCTCATGGCTGAACAATCCAGAAAACACGACTGGGGAATATGGCCTTGGTAACGTTGTAATTTCCAGTTCCTGACAATACTAGCTCCTCTTGTAACCTTACTACCATTTCAGTGGACACACGGGATAGTCCGTGGATCTCTGGGCCCAACTCCAGTACAGGAAAAAGAATCTGAGTGTTGACAGTTTAAGAAGTAATGTGTCTTCCACCCAAGTACTAACCGGGCCAAC
Source organism: Molossus molossus (assembly GCF_014108415.1). NCBI lineage: Eukaryota > Metazoa > Chordata > Mammalia > Chiroptera > Molossidae > Molossus > Molossus molossus. The sequence goes on along the minus strand of NW_023425348.1, from coordinate 6,330,043 downwards.
CCTGCTTAGCTTCTCAGATCAGACGTGATCGGGCACGTTCAGGGTAGCACGGCCGTATTGTCTTTATTTTTATTTATTTATTTATTTATTTTATCCTCACCTGAGGACACTTTTCCATTTTTTGTTCAGATAGAGTTGGAGGGAGAGAAACATCGATGTGAAAGGGACACATCGAGTGGCTGCCTCCTGCACAACCCAACCAGGGCTGGGGACAAACTGCAACCGCAGTACATGCCCTTAGCGGGAACCGAACCCGGGTCTCTCTGGACCGCAGGCTGACACTCTAACCGCTGAGCCAAACCAGCCAGGGCCGTATTGTCTTTAATAGTACAAAGTGCTTGAATCGAAAGAGATAGGATGGCATTAAGAAATGATTCGTCTTCCATATGCTTTCAGGTTATCAAAGAACTTTTTGTCCAGATACTAGTACACTGATCACAGGTAGCTTCTAGTTTTAATCAATTAAATGCCTGCATGAGAGATGAGTCAAGAAAGAGAGTAGGTATGTCCCCTCTTTTCCCAAATCAAGTGCCATGCTGGAGGGATACCTTCCCCCCAAACTCTGATTAAGAATTACCCAGAAAGTCAGGGAGCTTTGAACAATATTCATCCCAATTTGGCACCTCTCTTCTTTTTCAAAGCATCAAAAAATGTAAAGTTAGGGGAATACACAAGTGGCATCTTCAGCACCTGTTTCAGGACGAGTAACATCACTGACTAGCTGAAGCATGGCGTTGCCTCCCTTTGCTCACCCAGTCCTCAGAGCAGGGCCAGTTCCCATTTAACCATTCTACAGATCACAATACTGAGGCTAATATCAAAAATTATGCACTTTCTATACATAGAGCAGAAAATATTCCTTAAATCAGAGCTTACTTCCTCTTAGTCTTCAAAGTCCAATATTATAATTTGGGGACTTATGGGCAGTGTCGGTCCATTCATTTTCAATGGACTCAAATGAACGCAACCTCTTTTCTAACTGCTAAAGAGTTTGTGAGAACATATCCCCAAATGATAGCAGGATTTCCAGAAAATTCTGAATTTTACCTAGGATTTAGTAATCTAAGAAAGGACAATATGGGTTTAATAACACAAAAGGTGCAGCTCTCTCTGGCCTACTGGGTCACACTCCCAGGACTGCCCCAGAGGACGCGGCTCCATCGAGGCAAGCCATTGGCTCAGCATGAGGGCTACATCTAAGAGTGGTGTTTTTCTTCTTAAAGTTAAATCTCAAAAGCCTTTTTAAAGTGGTTACTCAAAGAGCTTGGAGCTTCGCCCACATTATTCCATTGAATTCTTGCCACCTGATCAAATTTGTATTTTAAACCTCGTGAGGACCATTGGCTACAAGCACACAGCTAGTAAAAGGTGGAGCCGGAACCGGAACCCAGATGTTTCTAACTTTAAAACCCAGGGTTTTCAGCGGCACCGCATGACCACACTCCCCGACCCCAAGCACTTCTGCTTCTGTGCAACTGGGCTCGAGTCAGGTCCACCCAGTCTGTCCTCAGGAAACAGTCGCCTTCATCATTAAATAATTCACCAAGTTGGACCAGAAGTCGCAAATGCTTTAACTAAGAAACCAGGGTGTGAAACAAAGCGACAGAGTTCTGATCCCAGTGCCACGACTCAGAGACTTGGGGAGAAGCCACGAGCAACTGTTGACTTGATGCTTCCTCCACACCACACAACTCCGCTTCTCCCGCTGCCATTTTTACATTTCTCTTTGCACTTTTTTAGAAACAGACGGGCTAGTGACTGGAGTGTCATCCGTTCCGATCTATGCAGCTGGAACGTCCCAGAACTGCAGAAGTAGCAGTCCTCGGAATAATTCTCCTGCCACAAACAACTGCGCGGCAGCTAAGCCCCTCGGTGGCCTGGAGGGCATTCTCCCCATTCCAACAGCCCGCTTCGGTTTATTTTAAACCACAATGTCCTTTTGTATTTCGGCTAAGAAATGCTTCAAACATGTGGACCACCTGATCTTTGTTTTGTCTTTCTGAAGGCAAATATACCAGATGATAATGTTTGGGTTAAAGGACATTTTATCTTCAGCTGTCGTTTTAAAACACAAGCAAATACAACCAAGCTGGGAGGCAACTAGCCTTCTTTTCTCCTATTCAATCGGCCCGGGAGCCTTCACGGTGAGGAGGCCACACGGAACTGCCTGTTTTTTGACACCAACTCTTTGGACTCTCATAAAGCCAAAGCTGTACAAACCCCAAAGTTTGTTGACCATGTTGTGACCATGCGTTCAGAAGTTTTCCGACCTAAGGTGTGTGTTGTCATGGGGGAAAGAAACCTAGATCTCTGACCAAAGATTTTCTTTTTCATTTGGGTACTTGCAACCATAGAGTGCTCATCTGATCAAAATGGGGCCTGATAATGTTTAGAAATAACTGAAATCACAATATGCAGAATAATACACTCAACTGGTCATCCAAGGGACAAGACTCCATATTTCCCCCGGATAATCTTTTCCCCCAGTGGCAAAGACTGAGCCAAACAGCCATAAATAAATAAACTATCAGATTTGTATTAAAGTTACACAAACCGTATAACTCTGAAGAAACCAGTTCATTTTCAGTGATTACAAAGCAATATTACCACATATTTTCTATTTTTCAAGTACACCATTTTTATAACAACTTAATTGAGATATAATCCACATACCAAACAATTCAGCCTTTTGAAGTTCAGTGGTTTTTGGTGTATTCATAGAAATGTGCAGCCATCGTCAGTAACTAATTTTAGAACGTCATCACCCCACAAGTGTACCCATTAGCAGTCAAGCCCTAGTCTCTCTCCCTAGCCCCTAGCGATCACTAGTCAACTTCCTGCCTTTACATAAATTTGCCTACTATGGATATTTCATAGAAATGGAATCATACAATTTGTATTCCTGTCTCTTCTCTCACTTACTATAATAGTGTTTTCAAGGTTTATCCATTTTATAGCGTTTAGCATGTACTTTCTTTTAATGGCCAAATAACATTTTTCTGTAGGAATGTAGATCTCTTTTCCTATTCTTAGCTGCTGGATATTTGGTTTGTTTCCACCTTTTGGCTACTGTGAATGATGCTGCCATGAACACTGTGCACAAGGTTTTGCATGGACAGATGTCAAGCATCTCATTTTTAATGGAAATCGCAATCTTTGGCAAAGAAAGAAATATGAATTATTTTACATCAGTGAGTGGAAAGGTTTTAACAGTAAGAACTGTGAGGGCTCAGGATAAGTAGGCAGAACGTGAGTGAGCCAGACATGGGGATGCAATGCAAAGCCCACCCTGCCTGGAGCCCCCTGTGCCAACAAACAGCAGGGCCTCAGGGGCGGCCCCGCCAGCTGTTGAGATCACAGGCCCTCCAACCTCAACCCAGAGCAGAGGGCCCACCCCACCCAGCCCTCAAAACCACCCTCATTCCTGGACTGTGAAGTGGAGAGGGATGCTTGAGCCAAAACCTGATGACATCCTTCTGCAACAGATGCTGATGACTAAAATGACCTCAACAATGTATATCCTCACTAATGACTGAAGCAGGTCAGTGGGCGACTCAGACTGTGATTATCTGGGCTTTCCACTGTGACACGCCATCTCATCCGGATGGAGAGAGCTCATTCAAGGAACAGGTAAATTGATAAAATGACTCAACTGTTTTATGAGAATATTATTCCCAGAAAAGGACCTACACAGTTAAAATGTACTTTGTTTCTATGTTGATTAAAAATGAAAAGCATTTTCCAAGTGTCTGAAGTACTAGCCAAAGAGGTTATACATTAACTTCTTCACCCTCGAGTAAAATTATATTATAGGACTCAAGTGCATGAAACTTAATTTATTCCAACACTGGAAGTTCAGAAGATCAGTAATTACAAGGCTATGTAGGACAAAGAAATCTTCTGCATCCTCCAGTTTAGCAGAGGTGGTTTGCTAACTGGAGCCTGCAGACAATGAGATTAGCCCCAGTTCAGCTATGTTCTCATTAGAAAGGGCTTCAAACCAGCTGAAAGCAGCCACAGCCCAGTAATAGGGCAGTCGACCCGTGTCTTTTCGCAATTGGATCTGCATTTTTTCAAGGAATACAAAAATCACAAATAGCAGGTCTCCGATGCAATGTGCTCATTCATACATATATCATCGTGGTTATTTCCATTAGCAAAATGATAGCATCTAAATTTCCTGTAATTAAAAAAATAATAATAGCCACAGAAGCAGCATTGGATTTTATGGGTCTAAACCATTAACCCTTTAAGTAAGGCAGTAAATCACTGTAGCTCTTCTCCTGCAAACAAAAGCGGTTCACCCGCCCTCCTCCCATCCCCCGCTGGGAAACCAAACAAAACAAGCAAAAACCCAGTGGGGCCTCCACACTGTCACAGAACCCCCCCCCCCCCCAAAGACGCTGGGCACAGTGCTGAGTCTGAGGGTAGACAGCCGAGAGGAAAAGAGATCAGAAGGGGAAACAGACACACACAGGACCAAAGGGCCTGACGCAGGGGTGGTGAACTCTGGTCCCCTGAACTCTGGTCCCCGAGCCTCATCTGCCATCGCCTTCATCTGCAAGGCGTTCAAGCTATAAGAAAAATTAAATTGCTCTAAAAAAACAAGTAAATTATTAGAAGAAGCTTGAAAACTATCATGGCATATAAAAATTACATAGAAATCTAATGTCAGTGTCCATAAATAAAGTTTTATTAGCACACACCCCTGCTCACTCGTGCACACACCATGGACAGCTGTTTCCAGGCTGCGGCGGCAGAGTTGGGCAGTGGTGGCGGAGCCCAGGTGGCTGCAGAGTCCCAGCGCCCTGCTATCAGGCCCTTTAGGGAGAACAGTGCAGACCCCTTGTTTAGTGCAGCGGAAACGTCATTTCATTCCAAATCTCTAAGATGCATCTCAAGAAAGAGCAGGTTCTAAAGCACCCATTGTCGCTGCGCGGGTGGGAGGGTGGGGAGGAAGTGCATTTGCGGAGGGAGGGGGCTTCTGTTCCACAGGAGCACACAATACCAGGCACGTCAAGTTCACTGGTTGGGAGTTTTGGCCAACAAACGACTTGCCTCTTTTTATAAATGTGTTTCAAGCAACACAGCTTATCAGTGAACACAAGAACACATTAGTTGCCCACAAATTAGCATTTAGTACAATTATCTACAAAAGGGACAAAGAATCCATTTACATTTCAAATCTTCTTCACTCCATTTAGCCTGAAAGTTTTTTCAAGTAAAAACCACATACAGGAACACTAGATAACTACTTCTTATCAATTTGGGTGCCATTTTAATCCACCCTTTAATAATGTCGCCTTGTGTGAAGGCGGAGGAGAAAGCAACCAGGGAAATGGAATAACTAATGAACAGAAATTGGACGCCTGCGAGCTCACTGACAATAGCCAAAGTGTTATAATGTCAAAGTTTCATTAATTGGATGTGTTAATCAACCACTCCCTAGGTACTCACATTTCTTTAACTCCATCCTGGGCTTTAAAAAAAAAAAAAGCAAGGCACTGTGTCATTTGCCTAATTCAAAAGTAACATGTAAAAAAAGTGTCTGTAACCACATCTCGTAATCGACACATCACCCAGTTTATTGTGTGTCTAAGAATCAAGGAGCTCTACTTCTGTTCTTTTGAGGGAATGAAGAAAATAACCAAAATACAAGATTTTAAATACTCTCCAATTGCGTAATGGGAATTAGAAGACCTGAGAGCTGCTGATGTTTTAGAGCTTGCTCCTGGGACCTCAGCTCTTCCCCTTCCCCAAGAAACTGCTGGTCTGCGGTTTGTTTCTAGAGGCTCATTGGCATTCAAAACAGAATGACGTTCTTCTGATTTCTAATCGAAGTGTGTTCACGTTCAAACTCTTTTTACATTTTTTAATCATTCAAAATGAGTAAGTCAATACCAAGTTGCAGAGAGGCACAGATGGCCAGGGACGCGATGGGAAGCCCAGATGGCACATCAACACGCCCACGAGCCGGCATCCCATCAGTGGCTTCCAATCAGACAGTGGCTACAGCTGCTATCTTCTCGCGGTCTCCACGCCCGCGGAGGGTCTCACAAAACTAGTATCCGGGCCCGAAAGATGCTGACTAAAGACACCCAGGTCTCACCTCATTGTGTGCATCAAATTTGATTTCAAGTTTCACGTGGACTGAACGCCTCCTCCTCCGTAGCTGTTGTAGGCCCACCATGCTTCTAACAGGCATGCGTACTGTGTGGAGACAGCTGCGCCCCGTGTGCCCTCGGCGACTGGACTGTGACCCCCGATTCTGCTTTAATACACTCCCTACCACATTTACAATCTATACTGCATGAAAAAATCTTCTTGAAAATACAGAGGAATAGTATTCCTAAGAAATTTTTTCACGTGACTGAAAAAATGTAATTATTATTCCAACATTACACAGAGTAGAGTTTATTACAACCTTCTGAACAAATAATAAATTTGCAGAACTCAAAAGTAACCACATTTTCCTTCATTTTTATGAGGTACTAATCTATATTTGGGGGAAAATAAAAACAAAATACACCAGTGTTCTTAATCAATTGGTAGAAAAAACTAACAGAACACCAAGTTTGAAAACCAGCTTAATCGTGTTATAAAATGATTTAGGAACCATATCCTAGAAAACAGCAAATCCAAACCGATTACCCTCTGGGCCTCAGTTCGCCGTGGGGAGAATAACCTGAAGAGTCGTCTGTGAGCCTAAATGAGTTAATACACTCAAGTGCCGGCAAGGTGTGAGCTCTCGATGGTGTTATTACTTAATTATTAATCATTCCTAAAGTTTCAGTCACACTTTCTTCCCAAGAAGTTTGCTGGTTTTGATTAGTACAGAGTGGGAAAGGAAAGGGTTCATTCAATGCGCATAAAGGCAGGCAAACAAGACGGGAAACAGGCCATCAGGGAGGAGGGCTGGGCGGGACCAGGAGAAAGGGCGACACCACACTTTATAATTAAGGAACAACGCAACCAGAATTCAGAGCAGATCACAGAGAAGCCAAGTTAAACGTGGAAAAAAGTAGAGTAGGAAAGGAACGAAGGAAAATAACGATGCCATTAAACACAAGGTCACACCTGTGGCAGTGCTAAGAGCTAACTTGGGATCCCAGCTCTCATGCAAGAGCCTGCTGGCCCTTCATGTTCCACGTGAGAGCCCTAATAAGTATAAAAGTTCCTGGCATTGCCATAGAGACCCAGGAACCCTGGGGTGCTCACCAAAGGATACTCCAGAAGTAGGTAAGGACGCCGAGGTGGGCGATGGCAATTACATGGAGCCATTTCCTGGTCAAAAGCAAACCGGTAACTTATTTCCTAAGTCTCCCAAGAAAGTGGGGCACACCTCTCCAGCTACAGCCTAACCTGAATTCTACTAATTGGACACAATCAGGTCCCTTTTGGGGACAAGGAGGACAAGACAGAATAGGAGGAAGCGATCATTTTGGACACATTCCCTTTTATCACTTGGAAGCCGTATGAAAGACCAACCGCAACCTCCCAGGAGGAGTCTGGAGGCTGAGATGACAGTACGCACGGAGGCACATTTTAGGGTGGTAGGCTCTGGCTGATGAGAAGGTGGGATTTTCCCATGGACAGCATGCCAAATCCTCATTGTTGGTTCTAAAAATGCAGTGGTCCCTCCTTATCCATGTTTTTGTTTCCATGATTTTAGTTACCAATGGTCAACCATGGTCTGAAAATACGAAATGGAAAATTCCAGAAATAAACAATTCATAAATTCTAAATTGTTTGTTGTTTTGAGTAGCATGATGAACTCTCACACCATCCCACTCCAGCCTGCCTGGACGACAGTCATCCCTTTTTAAAAAAAAGAAATGTTTTTAATGATTTTTTAGAGAGAAGGTAAGGGAGAAATAGAAACATCGATGTGAGAAACATTAATCAGCTGCCTCCTGCACGCCCCCTACTGGGGATGGAACCTGCATCCCAGGCAGGTGCCCACCGGGAATCGAACCGGGACCACGCTCAGCCCACGGACCACGCTCAGTCCACTGAGCCACACCGGCCGGCAACAGTCATCCCCTCGCTCAGCACCTCCACGCTGTCTGCCTGCACGTTGGTCACTCAGCAGCCGCCTCAGTTATCAGACCAACTCAGGTATCACAGTGCCTCTGTGCAAGTCACTGTCATTCCACTTAATAATGTCCCCAAAGCACAAGAGTAGTGATGCTGGCAGTTCGGATATCCCAAAGAGAAGCCACAGAGTGCTTTTGTTTTATTATCGTTCTTGTTGTTAATCTTTTACTGTGCCCAATTTATAAATTAAACTTTATCCTAGGTATGTAGAGGGGGAAACAAGAGTGTATATGGGTGGCAAAAGTAGGTTTACAGTTGTGAGTACGCAGTTCATTCTTGTATTCTCATTATTTATTAATTATTGTATTATCTTCCATATGAACAACTGTAAACCAACTTCTGCCAGCCCTGGATATAGGGTGTAGTGCTCTCTGAGGGTCCTGGAACATGCGCCCTGTGAACGGGGGGACGACTGGAGACCTCGAGGCGAGGTCCAACCAGCCAGGGGGTCAGTGCTTTCGGTCTTTGCTGATGTGGGTTTGGGTGGCCATTTGCTTCTGCTGTTGCTCATGGTTTGCAACTCCTCTTGGCCTTTCTGGTCTGTTGTTTGTTCATTCACATCACTGTTAGTCAGTTGAAGAGGTCAGCATAAACAGAATCAACTTATTCTAGTTACTGGTCCAAGAAGGCACATGGTGAAAGAGACAATAAATAGTTACCTACAGCCATGCAGTGATGAACTCAAGAGAAACAGATTAAATTGGGGTGCCCTACCCATCTGACAGAGGAGAGAGAATTCACTATTTTACTCAACACCCACTCATATTCTCCCTACGTTCCTCGTATGCTTTCCCAGGCTCCTCCAAGCTCCTGTGTATCCTCTCTGATGGACACCTCCGAGGCAGCATGTCACCGTAGTTAAGGTCACGGACTCCACGGTCAGTTTCTAGGCCTGCCTCTAAGCTCCACTCAATAAATGCGATTTGGGGAAAATGAATGTCTCTGGGCCTGTTTTCTTACGGGAAGACAAGGGAGGGAAATGACAGTGCCTTCCTTCCCGTGCTGTTTTGAGGGTTAAATGAGCTGATGTCTGTAAGGAGCTTGGAGACGTGCCCACAGAACCTGCCATTGTCATGGAGGACGTGCTGGGGAAGGAAAGAAACTTCCCAATGGGCTTTCTAAACAATGGTCTTGTTCAATGTTCTTCATTATCTCCAGAAACCTGATGCTCGTCTAATCTTTATCTCCGTCTTCATCACGCTCCCCTGTTCGGGGTCCCCAAGCCCAACTGCTTGCTCAATATTTTTGAAATTACCACGAGCCAGCACTCTGATCTCAACAAACTCACTCAGATTGGAACGCTCTATGCTCCCTCATCTCAGGCCCTTGCTCTTCTCCAGCTCTTCAAGAGACGGCCATCATTCTGGTCTCAGGTCCTCCTGCAAGCCCTCTGACACCCTGTTTAGACAGGCCTCCGCCTCCTCGCACTGCGGGAAGTCGTCCCCGATGCTCGGGTCCTGCTGCAGTTCCTTCGCAGCCCTGATCACTGTATCTGAGATGATCATTCTCATTTGCTCCCTCGTTGATTACATACCCCCACAGCATAAAGCTCCCTGAGACCAGGCATCTTGTCCTGGTCCCTGCTGCATCCCTGGAATTTAGAACAAGGTCTGGCACTTAGTACGTGCCCAGCGTTTAAATGAGTCAGGCTGAATAAATCCTGTGTCATGAATTTCATGACATTGCATGAATTTCAGAAAATCTTGCACTCATATATTTTCTTAAGACATGTTTTTATTAATTATGTTTAAAATCAAAAGTCTTGACACATGGTAGGATATGCCTCAGCTATCTTAAATATTTTTGACATGTAGAAAGCCCTATGGAATAGGTGATAAACAGTCTCTGTATAGTTTACTTGGACATCTAACACAGAGGCGTACACACGTTCAACTTGACAGCATCTAGGTGACAGTGATGCCACTGTGATTTTAGGTATTTACGTCAGAATAAATGCCCATAAATGTAGATGTGAAGAAACCACTCCATCTCTGTGCCCTGGATTTACGTTTTCATGCTGCGACCTTCAACCAACTTCACTATCCTTAGCAAGCAAACCAAAGCTTTCTAGTTGATGCTTTTCTGTGTTCCTTAAAATGCAGCCATGAATATTTTGGTAATTAACAGCTGGAATGGCATGGCTCACACGATAAATATCAAACTGGCAATATATCAGTTATGAGCAGTTATCCATCACGAGATCACCAGGAGGTAATCCTTGCACCGCCGCATCCTTGGTCCCTTTGTCTCATCAACTATTATAGCTGAGCGACACCTTCAAAGTGGACTGGAGTGGGGTCTGGTAGCGGAGAATCATCTGAGCTGAACGTGGGAGTGTCTCTTCCGCACCGACCCCATCTTCCAGCAAGTCAACGACCCTGTAACACCTTCTGTTATATTCTGTGGGCCTGCTGCGTCGTCTCTCAGTCGGGGACAACTCCTGTGACGGCGGCCTCACACCTCTGCTCACCACAGGACACAGGTACATTTATTTCGGCAAATTCCTCCTGTCCCTTAAGGAGCCACTGGATTGTTTCCACTAATAACTACCTAAAATGTGTTCTAAAAAATACAGCTGCTAGTCTAAGGACAAAGAAAAAACAGGTCCAATTCACCCCTTAGCCAATTTCAACAAATGACCAGTTGATGAGCTAACAGCACTTCCGACAAAACTGGCAGTCGTGACAGGTCACCAGACCCCTCAGCTAACAGGAGGACATATTTGCTGCCTCCTAATTTGATGACCACTCTATATTAACCAGTCACCTCTATTCACTTCAGGTGAATTCAGCAAATAGTCACTGAATTTCATCTCTCAGCTAAGTCTAGACAGAATACAGTAAGTGAGATACAGAACATGCCCTCAGACGAGTTAATACTTGTGTAGGTGCCTGGCGTATAGTAGATGCTCAGTAAAGTATGCTGAATCCACAAAGCAGAAGCGAACACTAGATAAGGGCAGTGGAGAGATTTATAATGTGCTCTGGGGTTTGCAGCTTGGAGGCCTAGAAAGAACCTGGGATTTGGACTCCCAGCGAGCCATCCCAGAATCTAATGCTGATGCTTCTCGGTTGTGAGATATTCTGCGAAGTTCTTAACCCATCAGGCTCAACTTGATTCCATGTCAAATGGAGACAAAAAGCCCTGTAGCTTGCAGGACCTGCCACGGAAGCATTGAATACTTATCTGTAAAGCACTGGACTTGGTACAGGGCAGGGGCTCAGGAAACAGCAAGCAAGACGCAGCGTGGAAGGGAGATTACAGGGAGCAGGACAAACCCCGAAACAAACTTGTGACAAGAGAGCCAGGTGAAGGCAGTCCAAGTACAGGAAGGATTGTATGCGGAGCCTGCAGGAGAAATGTGCAAGGGGTGCCCACGTGGGAGATGGCAGTCACTCTGCTCGCATTCCAGTGGCTGGAGAAACAAGACAGCTGAATCCAGTGTAAGACACAGGCAAGGGCTGAGGGCTTGGAACCCGAGGCCCAGGAGTTACAAACCTGGGAGGCATTACCAACTCAGAAAAGGCACAGAGCTGGACGGGACCTGAGGGTGATCTAGTCCAGTGGCCACATTTTTAAAGATGAAGAAACTGATGCACAGGGAACATGCTCAGGAAAGTTGGTACCAGAGTCCAGACAGGAATTCAAGTCTCGTGAGTGTTAACCAGCACTTTCCCCCAGCGCCACAAACATATAGTGTGTACCAAAATAAGGCACGCGCGCTCACACGCACACACGCGCACACACACACACACACGCTTGTGTGAAGTGTCCAGCAGCATACATGTTGTGGTGCCGAGAAGGCGATCTCGGGACGGAGAAGCGGATGGCCCCTGAGAGCCCCCAGCCCCTCCCTCTCTCAGACCTGGCACAGTCCCCCTGGCTCCTGACAACTCTCAGACCTACTCAGCTCCACCCCACCGCTCCGTCACCCAGTCCGTATCTTGTATCCTTCCTCCCAGTTAAGTAACACCGTAAAGAAGCAAGGAGGCAAATTCAGAAAGTGGGACTGAACAGAACAGCGGTGAAAAGCTCACACGTCGAAGGCATGGAAGAGAAAGGCAGATTCCGCTGGACAGTGCGGAGCACGAGACGCCGCACCGCATGTCCCACTGGGCTCCTCACTGAAAGAGATGACGGCCGCTGGAAGACGGTCCGAGCCAGCCCCTGAGGACCGGGGTGGCACGAGACGAGGAACGCCGTCAACGTGTGGCGTGACAGTGGCGGCAGCTGCGCCCCTCGAGCGTGCAGGGCTGCAGCCTGCTCTCAGTACGGCAGGCAGGTGACAGGGCACAGAAGCACTCGGGGCAAATGTCTGGTGATCGCTGAGTCTGTCACGGGTGTACGCGTATTCACTGTTATTCTACTTTTGAGTATGTTCGAACTTTTCTTGATAAAAAGTAGGGTTTTATTTCTCCCCAAAACAAAACCCATCAAGAAACAGGAATCCTTAGTGACACTCTCCCCTCCACTCTCAAATCCCATTCACTGACATCCTGGTGCGGCTGACTGCACTTAACCTTCGGGGTCCCCCCGAGGCCCTCGTCCCTTCTCACCCTCCTTCATCTCTCTGGGTTCCCTCATCTGCACCTGTCTTCACTGACCATCTGGAAATGCACCCCTGGCCCCACCCCGACCTCTGGGACCTCTGAGACCTCTGGGCTGCAGCTGGTATTTTAATGGCCCACTGTACACGCCCCCGGAATGCAATGTACACTCTGTGTGCATTTTCACCAAGCGGGGACAAACCAACCACCCATCTCTGGCACTTTCCCGAACTCATTCCTCCTCCGTATTCCACATCTCAGGTGAGCTGCCACCACCATTTCCCTAGGACAGAGATGGCCTGTGCCACCAAGTCTCCTGCCTGACTCCCCACTGCTACCTGACGGCATGGTATGTTGATTCCATTTCAGAGAGGCATCTCAAATCCATCCCTGTCTCAGTACCCTGCCGCCCGAGTGTCTGCTCAGGCCTGGAATCCTGCCAGTGCCCACCGCTCTCGAAGCCGACAGCTGTCCCCAAGCCAGACCACCTTGCTCTGCTGCGCCCTGCACTTCCCGGGGCCACACCTGGCCTGGCCAAAGCTACTCGCAGGCCTCCCCAAACCCTGCTCCTTCAGAGCCCAGCATGTCTGCATCCGGATTCCCTGGGATCTAAGAGCAGTAATTAATTACCATAAGAATATTGAATAATTAACCTGTATTGGTCATTCTACTAGGTACTTCATTTAAATTATTTTATTTAACCCTTACAACAGATTTAAAAACACAGATATTGTTATCCATTCTGTAGATACGGAACCCGAAGCACAGACAGTTGGCAGTCCTTTGCTCTGTCACATACTCCGTAAGGGGCAAGGCCGGGTGGCAAACCGACAGGCTGGTTGGTTGGAAGCGCGGGCACCCGCCCGCAGGCTCACTAACTGGTCCCTACTCAGAGTTAACCTCCTGAGACTCAGTGTCTTCATCTGTACAACGGGATTAACCAAACCTGCCTCATAAGGTTGTTTCAGGATTCCGTGAGGTAAGCACTCAAAAACATTAGCTACTACTATTCACCGGGTTGCTCCCAGTTTTCTGAGACGGGATTCAGAGTCTCAGTTCACGTGAGATTGTTTCCCTGGTACATGTCAGGGCGTCCAGGAAGGGGCCAGGTCTTTTCGCCGGGCGCCGTGTTAACAGGGCCACATCCACACAGCCTGTACTGTCGTCATGCCCGGCTCAGCCTGGCGGAGCGGCCTCCGGTGCTGAGAACCAGGAGCCCCGGGTCGGAGCCTGACCCGATGGTCAGTGTGAGGGTGAGAGACGTACACATCCACAAAGCACGTGCTCGCAACGATGGCCTTGCTCTATCGCAGGAGGGTGCAAAGAGAAAAGAATGCTGAGAATGTGGTGATTTGCTCTGCGTGGGGGCAGGAGTCACGGGCAAGCACAGACCCATCCTGAGCACAGAGCGAGCGTGAGCTGACGCTTCAGCTCTGCTCCCCTCTTCAGCCACATTCTCTCTAAGGAACCATCGGCTGTGGTAGGACCTCAGCGGCGTCAGCGTTTAGCCCCTGCCTGTGCCCACGCTTACTAGGGAGTCTTACTTGAGAAACACGGACGGTTCCATCGGCTGGAAGCGACCTGGCGGCTCAGAGAAGAGACACAGAACGTTTATTTCCTTTTTTTTTAAAAAAAGGCTTAGATTATTTAGTAATTCAAAACCAGGTATCATTTTCCTTTTTTATTAAAACACTCATATAAAAATATACCTATGGCTTTCTGCATATGAAATATGTCTAATTTAATAGATTTACTATATTTCTCTTCATTTAGAAAGTGTACCAGAGATGTTCTTGTCAAGACGACTTAAGAAAGACTGGGCCACAGCTAACAGTTGTCTGAAAGGAATTTTTTTTAAAAAAAGGTCTCCCAGCCCACGGAACCTCCCACTCGATGACAAGGAAGACCAGGGAACGGCTTAGTTCAGGCTCTTGCGATGGAATGGCCTGGGTGTGCAGCAGTGTGTTCCACCCCGAAGCTAAGGACACCGAGATACGGTATTCACGACCTCGACGGTGATGTTAACACACAGTCCGGTACTCACGACCTCGACGGTGATGTTAACACACGGTCCGGTCAGAATGGGGCCGCACCGCAGACCCGTCTCGCCTGCCTGAACATCCACATCCATTTCGCCTTTCTTGTTTTTGACGCTGTCCCTGTTCAAGCTGCCTGGCTGCTCCACACGGACGAGAGGCCAGTGGCCCACGGCTGTAGCACTGGCCGCCCCCCCCCCCCCCACCACCCCGCTTTGCTTTGCAGTTGTTGTCGTAACTAAAAAGGACTCCTCTTCTCCCCACGTCTGAAGCAGCGCGATAGAACGTGTCTGCTATTGACGGTCGTACCTATGCCTACCCCCGAGGCAGCAGCAAGGGCAGCAGCTGGCAGGTGAGGGGGTCTCCTGCAGAGAAGCACAGCCCCCAGCAGCTTCTGGAGGCAGGGAGACGAGAGGGAAGGAGGACCCTTGGGAGAATGTAATGACTTCATGGCCCACTGGGGTGGGGAGCGCTCCTGAGAGCTTCCATGGTCTGGAGGGCCCTTCACAATAGTCTTTTTGCTCCAATCCATCTGCTTATTTGCTTGTAAGTAGAAGGATGTGAATCAAGGCCTCCTGAGAATGGAATGACTTCCGAGCACCCAACTGTGTTGGGAGATACTGAGAGACCTGCCTCACCTCCGCAGAAGGCTGCTCCTCCTGTTCCCCGCTGGGGAAGAGGGATCGGGCTCTTTCTAGTTCCCACCCGGGGAAGAGGGATCGGGCTCTTTCTAGTTCCCAGCTGCGGGGGGTGGGGGGGGAGAGAGTGAATCGGGCTCTTTCTAGTTCCCAGCTGGAGAAGAGGGATCGGGCTCCTTCTAGTTCCCACCTCGAAGAAGAGGGATCGGGCTCTTCTAGTTCCCAGCGTGGTGAAGAGGGATCGGGCTCTTTCTAGTTCCCAGCTGGGGAAGAGGGATCGGGGCCTCTTTCTAGTTTCCTAGCCGGGGAAGAGGGATCGGGCCTGCTTTCGAAGTGTCTCCAGCCGGGGGAAGAGGGATCGGGCTCTTTCTAGTTCCCACCCGGGGAAGAGGGATCGGGCTCTTTCTAGTTCCCACCCGGAGAAGAGGGATCGGGCTCTTTCTAGTTCCCACCCGGAGAAGAGGGATCGGGCTCTTTCTAGTTCCCAGCTGGAGAAGAGGGATCGGGCTCTTTCTAGTTCCCACCCGGGGAAGAGGGATCGGGCTCTTTCTAGTTCCCAGCTGGAGAA
The DNA here is from genome assembly GCF_014108415.1 of Molossus molossus. Taxonomy (NCBI): domain Eukaryota; kingdom Metazoa; phylum Chordata; class Mammalia; order Chiroptera; family Molossidae; genus Molossus; species Molossus molossus. The sequence continues at coordinate 6,314,157 of NW_023425348.1, read as the reverse complement.
GAGGGATCGGGCTCTTTCTAGTTCCCAGCTGGAGAAGAGGGATCGGGCTCTTTCTAGTTCCCAGCCGGGGAAGAGGGATCCGGCTCTTTCTAGTTCCCAGCCGGGGAAGAGGGATCGGGCTCTTTCTAGTTCCCACCCGGGGAAGAGGGATCGGGCTCTTTCTAGTTCCCAGCTGGAGAAGAGGGATCGGGCTCTTTCTAGTTCCCAGCTGGGGAAGAGGGATCGGGCTCTTTCTAGTTCCCAGCTGGAGAAGAGGGATCGGGCTCTTTCTAGTTCCCAGCTGGAGAAGAGGGATCGGGCTCTTTCTAGTTCCCACCCGGGGAAGAGGGATCGGGCTCTTTCTAGTTCCCAGCTGGAGAAGAGGGATCGGGCTCTTTCTAGTTCCCAGCTGGAGAAAGGGATCGGCTCTTTCTAGTTCCCAGCTGGGGAAGAGGGATCGGCTCTTTCTAGTTCCCAGCTGGAGAAGAGGGATCGGTCTCTTTCTAGTTCCCAGCTGGAGAAGAGGATCGGGCTCTTTTCTAGTTCCCACCCGGGAAGAGGGATCGGGCTCTTTCTAGTTCCCAGCCGGGAAAGGGATCGGGCTCTTTCTAGTTCCCACCGGGAAGAGGGATCGGGCTCTTCTAGTTCCCAGCTGGAGAAGAGGGATCGGGCTCTTTCTAGTCCCAGCTGGAGAGAGGGATCGGGCTCTTTCTAGTTCCCAGCTGGGGAAGAGGGATCGGGCTCTTTCTAGTTCCCACCGTGGAGAAGAGGGATCGGGCTCTTTCTAGTTCCCAGCTGGGGAAGAGGGATCCGGCTCTTTCTAGTTCCCAGCTGGGGAAGAGGGATCGGGCTCTTTCTAGTTCCCAGCTGGAGAAGAGGGATCGGGCTCTTTCTAGTTCCCACCCGGAGAAGAGGGATCGGGCTCTTTCTAGTTCCCAGCTGGAGAAGAGGGATCGGGCTCTTTCTAGTTCCCACCTGGGGAAGAGGGATCGGGCTCTTTCTAGTTCCCAGCCGGGGAAGAGGGATCGGGCTCTTTCTAGTTCCCAGCCGGGGAAGAGGGATCGGGCTCTTTCTAGTTCCCAGCTGGAGAAGAGGGATCGGGCTCCTTCTAGTTCCCAGCTGGAGAAGAGGGATCGGGCTCCTTCTAGTTCCCACCCGGGGAAGAGGGATCGGGCTCTTTCTAGTTCCCAGCTGGAGAAGAGGGATCGGGCTCTTTCCAGGTCCCCCCCGGGGAAGAGGGATCGGGCTCTTTCTAGTTCCCAGCTGGAGAAGAGGGATCGGGCTCTTTCTAGTTCCCAGCTGGGGAAGAGGGATCGGGCTCTTTCTAGTTCCCAGCTGGGGAAGAGGGATCGGGCTCTTTCTAGTTCCCAGCTGGAGAAGAGGGATCGGGCTCTTTCTAGTTCCCACCTGGGGAAGAGGGATCGGGCTCTTTCTAGTTCCCACCCGGGGAAGAGGGATCGGGCTCTTTCTAGTTCCCACCCGGAGAAGAGGGATCGGGCTCTTTCTAGTTCCCACCCGGAGAAGAGGGATCGGGCTCTTTCTAGTTCCCAGCTGGGGAAGAGGGATCGGGCTCTTTCTAGTTCCCAGCTGGGGAAGAGGGATCGGGCTCTTTCTAGTTCCCAGCTGGGGAAGAGGGATCGGGCTCTTTCTAGTTCCCAGCTGGGAAGAGGGATCGGGCTCTTTCTAGTTCCCAGCCGGGGAAGAGGGATCTGGCTCTTTCTAGTTCCCAGCTGGGGAAGAGGGATCGGCTCTTTCTAGTTCCCACCCGGGGAAGAGGGATCGGGCTCTTTCTAGTTCCCACCCGGGGAAGAGGGATCGGGCTCTTTCTAGTTCCCACCCGGGGAAGAGGGATCGGGCTCTTTCTAGTTCCCACCCGGGGAAGAGGGATCGGGCTCTTTCTAGTTCCCAGCTGGGGAAGAGGGATCCGGGCTCTTTCTAGTTCCCAGCCGGGGAAGAGGGATCGGGTCTTTCTAGTTCCCAGCCGGGGAAGAGGGATCGGGCTCTTTCTAGTTCCAGCCGGGGAAGAGGGATCGGGCTCTTTCTAGTTCCCAGCCGGGAAGAGGGATCCGGCTCTTTCTAGTTCCCAGCCGGGGAAGAGGGATCGGGCTCTTTCTAGTTCCCACGCTGGGGAAGAGGGATCCGGCTCTTTCTAGTTCCCAGCCGGGAGAAGGGGATCCGGCTCTTTCTAGTTCCCACCTGGGGAAGAGGGATCGGGCTCTTTCTAGTTCCCAGCTGGGGAAGAGGGATCGGGCTCTTTCTAGTTCCCAGCTGGGGAAGAGGGATCGGCTCTTTCTAGTTCCCAGCCGGGGAAGAGGGATCGGGCTCTTTCTAGTTCCCACCTGGGGAAAGGGATCGGGCTCTTTCTAGTTCCCACCTGGGAAGAGGGATCGGGCTCTTTCTAGTTCCCACCTGGGAAGAGGGATCGGGCTCTTTCTAGTTTCCCAGCCGGGGGAAGAGGGATCGGGCTCTTTCTAGTTCCCAGCTGGGGAAGAGGGAATCGGGCTCTTTCAGTCCCAGCCGGGAAAGAGGGATCGGGCTCTTGTCTAGTTTCCCAGCTGGGGAAGAGGGATCGGGCTCTTTCTAGTTCCAGCTGGGGAAGAGGGATCGGGCTCTTTCTAGTTCCCAGCTGGGGAAGAGGGATCCTGCTCGTTCTAGTTCCCATCCCTGGGGAAGAGGGATCGGGCTCTTTCTAGTTCCCAGCTGGGGAAGAGGGATCGGGCTCTTTCTAGTTCCCAGCTGGGGAAGAGGGATCGGGCTCTTTCTAGTCCCAGCTGGGGAAGAGGGATCGGCTCTTTCTAGTTCCCAGCTGGGAAGAGGGATCGGCTCTTTCTAGTTCCCAGCGGGGGAAGAGGGATCGGGCTCTTTCTAGTTCCCAGCTGGGGAAGAGGGATCGGGCTCTTTCTAGTTCCCAGCTGGGGAAGAGGGATCGGGCTCTTTCTAGTTCCCAGCCGGGGAAGAGGGATCGGGCTCTTTCTAGTTCCCAGCCGGGGAAGAGGGATCGGGCTCTTTCTAGTTCCCACCCGGGGAAGAGGGATCGGGCTCTTTCTAGTTCCCAGCCGGGGAAGAGGGATCGGGCTCTTTCTAGTTCCCAGCCGGGGAAGAGGGATCGGGCTCTTTCTAGTTCCCACGCTGGAGAAGAGGGATCGGGCTCTTTCTAGTTCCCACCCGGGGAAGAGGGGATCGGGCTCTTTATGTTCCCACCGGGGAGAGGGATCCGGCTCTTTATAGTTCCAAGCTGGGGAAGAGGATCGGGCTCTTTCTAGTTCCCAGCCGGGGAAGAGGGATCGGGCTCTTTCTAGTTCCCACCCGGGGAAGAGGGATCGGGCTCTTTCTAGTTCCCACCTGGGGAAGAGGGATCGGGCTCTTTCTAGTTCCCACCCGGGGAAGAGGGATCGGGCTCTTTCTAGTTCCCACCCGGGGAAGAGGGATCGGGCTCTTTCTAGTTCCCACCTGGAGAAGAGGGATCGGGCTCTTTCTAGTTCCCACCCGGAGAAGAGGGGATCCGGGCTCTTTCTAGTTCCCACCTGGGGAAGAGGGGATCGGGCTCTTTCTAGTTCCCACCTGGGGAAGAGGGATCGGGCTCTTTCTAGTTCCCAGCCTGGAGGAAGAGGGATCGGGCTCTTTCTAGTTCCACCCGGGGAAGAGGGATCCGGCTCTTTCTAGTTCCCAGCTGGGGAAGAGGGATCGGGCTCTTTCTAGTTCCCAGCCTGGGGAAGAGGGATCGGGCTCTTTCTAGTTCCCAGCCTGGGAAGAGGGATCGGGCTCTTTCTAGTTCCCAGCTGGGGAAGAGGGATCCGGCTCTTTCTAGTTCCCAGCTGGGGAAGAGGGATCCGGGCTCTTTCTAGTTCCCAGCCGGGGAAGAGGGAATCCGGGCTCTTTCTAGTTCCCACCTGGGGAAGAGGGATCGGGGCCTCTTTCTAGTTCCCAGCTGGGGAAGAGGGATCCGGCTCTTTCTAGTTCCCAGCTGGGAAGAGGGATCGGGCTCTTTCTAGTTCCCAGCTGGGGAAGAGGATCGGGCTCTTTCTAGTTCCCAGCTGGGGAAGAGGGATCCGGCTCTTTCTAGTTCCCACCTGGGAAGAGGGATCCGGCTCTTTCTAGTTCCCAGCCGGGGAAGAGGGATCGGGCTCTTTCTAGTTCCCACCCGGGGAAGAGGGATCGGGCTCTTTCTAGTTCCCAGCTGGGGAAGAGGGATCCGGCTCTTTCTAGTTCCCAGCTGGGGAAGAGGGATCCGGCTCTTTCTAGTTCCCAGCCGGGGAAGAGGGATCGGGCTCTTTCTAGTTCCCAGCTGGGGAAGAGGGATCGGGCTCTTTCTAGTTTCTCTTTCTAGTTCCCATCATTGGGAAGAAGAGGGATCCGGGCTCTTTCTAGTTTCCCAGCCTGGGGATAGGGGATCGGCTCTTTCTAGTTCCCAGCTGGGGAAGAGGGATCGGGCTCTTTCTAGTTCCCACCCGGGGAAGAGGGATCGGGCTCTTTCTAGTTCCACACCCTGGGGAAGAGGGATCGCGGCTCTTTCCTAGTTCCCCAGCCTGGGGGAAGAGGGATCCGGGCTCTTTTCTAGTTCCAAGCCTGGGGAAGAGGGATCGGGCTCCTTTCTAGGTCCCCACCCTGGGGAAGAGGGATCCGGGCTCTTTCTAGTTCCCCACCGCTGAGGAAGAGGGATCCGGGCTTCTTCTCAGTTCCCTATCCTGGAGAAGAGGGATCGGGCTCTTTCTAGTTCCCAGCTGGGGAAGAGGGATCGGGCTCTTATAGTTCCCAGCCTGGGGAAGAGGGAATCGGGCTCTTTCTAAGTTTCCCAGCTGGGGAAGAGGGATCGGGCTCTTTCTAGTTCCCACCCGGAGAAGAGGGATCGGGCTCTTCTAGTTCCCACCCGGGGAAGAGGGATCGGCTCTTTCTAGTTCCCAGCTGGGAAGAGGGATCGGGCTCTTTCTAGTTCCCACCCTGGGAAGAGGGATCGGGCTCTTTCTAGTTCCCAAGCTGGGGAAGAGGGATCGGCTCTTTCTAGTTCCCAGCTGGGGAAGAGGGATCCGGCTCTTTCTAGTTCCCAGCCGGGGGAAGATGGATCGGCTCTTTCTAGTTCCCAGCCGGGGAAGAGGGATCGGGCTCTTTCTAGTTCCCAGCTGGGGAAGAGGGATCGGGCTCTTTCTAGTTCCCAGCTGGGGAAGAGGGATCGGGCTCTTTCTAGTTCCCAGCCGGGGAAGAGGGATCGGGCTCTTTCTAGTTCCCAGCTGGGGAAGAGGGATCCGGCTCTTTCTAGTTCCCACCCGGGAAGAGGGATCGGGCTCTTTCTAGTTCCCAGCCGGGGAAGAGGGATCGGGCTCTTTCTAGTTCCCAGCTGGGGAAGAGGGATCGGGCTCTTTCTAGTTCCCACCCGGAGAAGAGGGATCGGGCTCTTTCTAGTTCCCACCCGGGGAAGAGGGATCGGGCTCTTTCTAGTTCCCACCCGGGGAAGAGGGATCCGGCTCTTTCTAGTTCCCAGCTGGGGAAGAGGGATCCGGCTCTTTCTAGTTCCCAGCCGGGGAAGAGGGATCGGGCTCTTTCTAGTTCCCAGCCGGGGAAGAGGGATCGGGCTCTTTCTAGTTCCCAGCTGGGGAAGAGGGATCGGGCTCTTTCTAGTTCCCAGCCGGGGAAGAGGGATCGGGCTCTTTCTAGTTCCCAGCCGGGGAAGAGGGATCCGGCTCTTTCTAGTTCCCACCCGGGGAAGAGGGATCGGGCTCTTTCTAGTTCCCAGCCGGGGAAGAGGGATCCGGCTCTTTCTAGTTCCCACCTGGAGAAGAGGGATCCGGCTCTTTCTAGTTCCCACCCGGGGAAGAGGGATCGGGCTCTTTCTAGTTCCCAGCTGGGGAAGAGGGATCGGGCTCTTTCTAGTTCCCAGCTGGGGAAGAGGGATCGGGCTCTTTCTAGTTCCCACCTGGAGAAGAGGGATCGGGCTCTTTCTAGTTCCCAGCTGGGGAAGAGGGATCGGGCTCTTTCTAGTTCCCACCCGGGGAAGAGGGATCGGGCTCTTTCTAGTTCCCACCCGGGGAAGAGGGATCGGGCTCTTTCTAGTTCCCAGCTGGGGAAGAGGGATCGGGCTCTTTCTAGTTCCCACCTGGAGAAGAGGGATCGGGCTCTTTCTAGTTCCCAGCTGGGGAAGAGGGATCGGGCTCTTTCTAGTTCCCAGCTGGGGAAGAGGGATCGGGCTCTTTCTAGTTCCCACCCGGGGAAGAGGGATCGGGCTCTTTCTAGTTCCCAGCTGGGGAAGAGGGATCCGGCTCTTTCTAGTTCCCAGCTGGGGAAGAGGGATCGGGCTCTTTCTAGTTCCCAGCTGGGGAAGAGGGATCGGGCTCTTTCTAGTTCCCAGCTGGGGAAGAGGGATCGGGCTCTTTCTAGTTCCCAGCTGGGGAAGAGGGATCCGGCTCTTTCTAGTTCCCAGCCGGGGAAGAGGGATCGGGCTCTTTCTAGTTCCCAGCTGGGGAAGAGGGATCCGGCTCTTTCTAGTTCCCAGCCGGGGAAGAGGGATCGGGCTCTTTCTAGTTCCCAGCTGGAGAAGAGGGATCGGGCTCTTTCTAGTTCCCACCCGGGGAAGAGGGATCGGGCTCTTTCTAGTTCCCAGCTGGGGAAGAGGGATCCGGCTCTTTCTAGTTCCCAGCTGGGGAAGAGGGATCCGGCTCTTTCTAGTTCCCAGCTGGGGAAGAGGGATCCGGCTCTTTCTAGTTCCCAGCCGGGGAAGAGGGATCGGGCTCTTTCTAGTTCCCACCCGGGGAAGAGGGATCGGGCTCTTTCTAGTTCCCACCCGGGGAAGAGGGATCGGGCTCTTTCTAGTTCCCAGCTGGGGAAGAGGGATCGGGCTCTTTCTAGTTCCCACCCGGGGAAGAGGGATCGGGCTCTTTCTAGTTCCCAGCTGGGGAAGAGGGATCGGGCTCTTTCTAGTTCCCACCTGGAGAAGAGGGATCGGGCTCTTTCTAGTTCCCAGCTGGGGAAGAGGGATCGGGCTCTTTCTAGTTCCCACCCGGGGAAGAGGGATCGGGCTCTTTCTAGTTCCCAGCTGGGGAAGAGGGATCCGGCTCTTTCTAGTTCCCAGCTGGGGAAGAGGGATCGGGCTCTTTCTAGTTCCCAGCTGGGGAAGAGGGATCGGGCTCTTTCTAGTTCCCAGCTGGGGAAGAGGGATCGGGCTCTTTCTAGTTCCCAGCTGGGAAGAGGGATCGGGCTCTTTCTAGTTCCCAGCCGGGGAAGAGGGATCGGGCTCTTTCTAGTTCCCACCCGGGGAAGAGGGATCGGGCTCTTTCTAGTTCCCAGCTGGGGAAGAGGGATCCGGCTCTTTCTAGTTCCCAGCTGGGGAAGAGGGATCGGGCTCTTTCTAGTTCCCAGCTGGGGAAGAGGGATCCGGCTCTTTCTAGTTCCCAGCTGGGGAAGAGGGATCGGGCTCTTTCTAGTTCCCAGCTGGGGAAGAGGGATCCGGCTCTTTCTAGTTCCCAGCTGGGGAAGAGGGATCGGGCTCTTTCCACGTTCCCAGCTGCGGAAGAGGGATCGGGCTCTTTCTCCTTTCTTAGGGGAGCCTCCCAGAGGCTTACTAATAAAGACTCTCCATCCAGCTGTGCTCCATAAGATCACAGGTCGGTACAAAGCTGCATTACAGTTACGGGGCGGGAGTGAGGAAGGCCGTGAACTAAGTCGGAGAATGAAGTGGAGGACCCCGTTTCAATTGGTGCTGTGGCACAGCTAAGGTTCTCCGAGGCCCGCCTGGCTGTCTTTCCCTTCTGTGTGAAACAACTTCTCCAGAGTGGGCCTCCCCCGTGCTCAGTCACGTGCCAGGAAGAACAGCCGCGTGGGCGGTGTGACCTGTCTTCCATCAGATGTCCCGCTCCAGGCTTGTGCCAGAACTGAGGCCTCGGCCTGGAGCAGGCCTTCCACGAGGGACGCCAGAGGACAGCGGTCTGTGTTGTGCCGGCCACAGAGAGCAGACACCCGGTGTCCACAGAGGATACATGGAGAGAACCAGGTGCTTCCTAAGTATTTTGGATTATTATTCATGTGTATTGTCACTCAATAACAAGCCAGGCTCCAAAGGCTCAAGAAGAATTTAAAATGAGGAAATATTTATTCCAGAAAATTCTATCCATAGTCATCTTGTGCAAATTCAGACTGCTGCTATTTGGTTTCAGCACTGAGCACTTCAGAACTGCCTGCTTCAGGATTTCAGCATTGAGACACGAAGTGGGCCTTCCCATCGAGCCTGTTAGTGGCGGCATGCTGTGACCGGCCAGTCTGAGGCCCCCTGCTGCGAAAATGCAATTGTGTGGCCCACAGTTCCTGTCACTCGTCAAAGAGGATTCTTCAGTGACAGTTCTGAGACGTTCTGTAACCTCACTCCTTCCTTCCAGCAGCAAGTATGATTACTTATTTGTCTACTGTATGAGTTCACTTATATGTGGAATCTAAAACAACAAAACAAAGGAACACATAAAGGAACACAGACACACTCATAGATACAGAGAACTGATGGATGCCAGAGGGGAGGGCGCGGGGCGGGTGAAATGGGTGGAGGGGAATGAGGTACAAGCCTCCGTCATTACAAACAAGTCTGGAGGATGTCACGTACAGCACAGGAAAACAGTCAGCAATAGCTGTGCAGGGTGACAGATGGTCACTAGACTGTGCAGTGGTCACACCGTAAGAACCATAAATGTCACCTCATCATGCTGGACACCTGAGACTAATATAACGCTGCATGTCAACTCGACTTGAAAAAAATGTTAGAAATTGAAAAGAAAATAAGCCCTGGTTAAAGCGTTGGCCCTCAGACTAAAGTGTCTCAGGTTTGATCCCGGGTCAAGGGCATGTACCTGGGTTGCAGGTTTGATCCCCGACCCCATTCAAGGTCGTGTGGGAGGCAACCAATTGATGTGTCTCTCTCACATCGATGTTTCTCTCTCTCTCTCCCTCCTTCTCTCCCTTCCACTCGCCCTGAAAATCAATGGAAAAATATCCTCTGGGGAGGATTAATGACGACAACAAAAAAGACGAAAGCATTTTTTCCACCTAGACCCTACTACTTTGATTTTATACTCCTCCACTAACAAATAGGCAGGCTAGGAGGGAGATGGTCAGACTTCCCTGATAATTAATTATTTATCTTTAGAATTTAAAGACCATAAACAGATTTTTATATGCATGTAATTTCATTTGAGAACTGACTCAATCCTGCCTCGATTTGAATCCGATTCCACTCCTTGGTAGCAGTGTGCCCTTGGGCAAATGCGTTTAACCTCCCATGTCTCAGTTTCCCAACAGTCCAGTAAAATCTTCATAACTAAGCACCCGCCTCGGAGTGTTTCATTTCTTCCCCTGCATACTCCACGAAGCACAACAGAGACGGAGGGTCCGCAGCCAGGGGGTCGAGGTGGGAATTCTCATCCCACCTTCGTCGTCGTTAGGCGGCCATGGGACCCGATCTTTAAAAAATTTAGTTTACTTACCCGTGAAATGGGGAGAACAGAAGCCTCATAAATAAAAACCCAGTTTACGGCATTCAAGGTCTGCGTAAGTTACTGCATGTGAGCGCAAAGAACCGGCAGCATCAATCGTTCACGCTACTTGACTTCCTGTGTGACTCACGACCTACACACTGTCCTCAGTACCAAGCCTGGACGCCCCTTCTTGTAGGTGATCATCCCCCGTGACCTCGGGTAGGCCTCCGCCCTCTGACCCACTCTCCAGTGCACACTCTGACCCCAGCCCTCTCGTCCTCTCCTGCGCGTCCGACGGCCAGGGGGTTACACGCTGCTACTCCCACCCACGATTGCAGCAGTGAATTGTCCTGGCACCGGAACCTCAGGGCCCAGAAAAGCCTGAGCCCGATGAAACATCTGCAGCACAGCCTGAAGCCAGCCACTTGGGCCCGGATCAGCCTGACAAAAAGCAACGGAAACGGGAGCAGGGCGCCCCCTGAGCAATGGAGCATGACAAAGTGCTTGAGGGTAAACGGACTTCCCACCAACTGCTTGATCTGGGCCAGTTACTTAGCCTTTTGGAGAAGTCGTCAGCTTGTGTCTCACACTAGACTAGTGCGCAGTGTCGGTGTGGGGGTGGGGTCCATGACATGGCTCTTCCAGGAGATCGAGCTCGTGACAACCTCCCACACGAACTCCACGGCGCTCTTATTCTGTCCCACACTTCTTTCCCGTAGCCAGGATCATTTCTAACTGACTATAGAATTTCCTAATTTATTACGTTCACCGTCCAGTGTCCAGTTCAGTCTCCAGTAGACTGTGCGCCTGAGAGGAGACACTGTTGCTGTTCCTTCTGCTGAGGTTCCCCACGGGCCTAGCAGAACCTGACTCACAGCAGGCGCCCAGGGAGCATGTGCTGGGTGAGCGAATGAGTGAACGAAACCGTCCGGATGGAACACGAGCCAAGTACGTCCAGAAGTGCTGGCTCTTTGGGAGCCACGTTTTAGGTACGACGGAAGTCTCTGTGAAAGTTCTCATTATTTCTTCCCATTTTAATTCAAGCTACTTTAGCGGTCCTTTTTCTCCTTTCCCCCAGTGCACTGAGCTATGGCTTTCTAGGCTTTGTGGATGTAATTCACGGGTCCAACACGCAGGCTTGACTTCTCTCCGTACTCAACTCTGCGCACAGGGCAGGGCACCTGGTCAGGCCGGCGGGAGGCTCAGCTCTCTCCCGTCTCCACTCCCTTGGCCGCGCGTCACACACGTTCTAGAGTTCACTCGCTGCGTGTCACTTCACATTATGTTGTAGAAAGGAAAACAACGTGCTGTGTAGTTCTAAGTCTTCTTTTTTCACCAGGTATGCTGTCTTGCTTTTTCTTCAGTGACGTAAAACTTCTCCTTTACACAGGATGCATTAGTCTTGATCCCACTGAGATGGGTCAGTAATAGTCCAAGTAATAATCCACGCCAGGCAAAGTCACCGCAAATGTAACTAAAACTTACAACCAACAGTGTTTTTTCCCATCAGAGCCTTTGAATTTATCAACCAATAGTCCATAGCATAATGTAATACTAATGAGGTCAGAGAGAACAGGTTGAGATTATGAAACAAAAATGATTAGAAATACTGCAATTTACAAACAGATAGAAAACCTCCACTTACTCAATGTACACAAACCCCCATCAATTTGGAAGATGTTCTTTGCATTAATCTAATATATATTTTTTCACTCTGTATAATATTAAGTTAGACAAACTGGAAAATCAATTTCTTTCTCCTGTAATAAAGCTTTAGAGACAAGAACCCTACAAGTGACTTTTGGGGGGAAAATGCATCAGAATCCTTGGTTATACTTTTATTTTGTTCAGTTAATCAAAACAGAAAGCAGTATAATCTTTCTTTGGAAAAATATATTTTCTTCATTTCATGATTATCATGATTATCCACCTCCATCTCCGCAGTTTCTGAAAGGCCTCCCTCATTGCTTGTTTTTTTGTGTTTTTTTGAAACACTTCGTTTCTTTCCCAACACAGTGCTCTTCACTCGTCGTCCTGCTGTGACGGCAGACCGCCGAATCCTGTGCCACTCCAAGGGCAGGATTTCTCAGCATAGCACTATCTTGAACAATAGTTGTTTGTTTAGTAAATTTAATCCTAATGAATAGCTTTTATGCACTGATTTAAAAAAGAAACCTGAATCAACTCTATTTTTTCACTTTTCAAGGGGAAGAACCCAAAGCCTCATGAATTTTTAAGCCAAATGTGGGGCTGACTGAAATGCGCAGATACGGGCCATTCTGAGACATGCTGGTCCCAATTCCAGCTGTGTCAGCCCAAAGCAAAAAAAAAGAACAATATCCTCCAGTTCTCCAAAGATGATAAAATTGAACTGATTAGCTCTCATTTTCCCTCCAATTCTCATCTTCTAATCTGCCTACCATTGATTGAAGGATAAATATCACTCCCTTGAGATTTATTAATTTTGCTACAATTCAGAGTTAAGGACAGAATTTCAACCTACTTAGTGTTTACATTTAAAGCTTGTGATGCTTCTCTCCTTATGCCTCTTTGTTAATTTCTGATGAAGCAACTTCAAAACAACAACAACAAAAAAATCCTGACTTTGGAATGGCACAGAATTCAGCTTTCTGCACTAAGCTCTGATACTTCAGTGTATAGTGGCCCCTCCAGAACCATTTATTTTGCTAAAATGATGGTCACCACATGGGAACAAAGTTAGCACTTGTCACTGTAAAGCCGTTTTCTTTTCAAATGCGGTAGATGGGCTTGTTGTGACAGCTGAAGAGCAGACTGGAGGGAAGTACCACCTGGCTAGCTAGTCCTGCTGAGGACACACTGTGAGGTCAGCAGTCAAGAATGGCCATGCCCTTTGACCACCATAATGCCACAAGGCAAAGGTGGAGAGACTGAGCTCCTTCAAGCAGAAGTCAACCGGTTTTCAGCTAAAAGGCCAAAGAGCAACCAGCAGACATTTTTAGACAAATCCATTTTATGATGCTAATAAAGCGAACTGTGCAGTGAAGCCCTGTAAGTGATCAGGAGGAACAGAGAGTCACTCATGCCTTGGACTCACCCTTCCAGGTGGTCAAGTTCAACAACTCCCCTGAATAGAGAGTTCTGCACCCTCAACGTAGCTTCATCCCCTCAGGAGGGGCATTGCTGGAGTCACTAACTTGTGGATAACTTCATAAAGAAACAGACAAAATGGGGCTGAACAAAAACTGCCCAGATCTGTAACAACTAGAAATCAGAGGAGACAGAATTATGGATGCAAAAATTCACTTTAATCTAAAAAAGCAAAAAAAGTCAGCGCAGGTGGTGTGTGGAGAGTACTTTCGGCCCTTCTGCCTTCTAGCCTTTCCGTTGTTAGCTCAGAACACGAATGCTATGAACACAGAGCCATCAAAAGAGAAAGATCAGGAAGCAAGACACACACCCATGACCTGGCCAGTTCCAGTCACAAAGGATCCCAAAATGATTCTCTCTGTTTCTCATGCACCACCAGCGGTCGTCCATTTGAGCAAAACCGCCACCTCAAGAAAGAATGACTGAAATATGACCATGGGCTTTCTTTATGGTTAAAATTTGTATTTGTCTAAGTCTTAGAAAAATAGATCATAAAGTCTTGGTCAAAAAATACATCTGTAGACGTGGGCTAATCTGCAAGGTTACTAAGTTTTAATTATGTACACATCTGTATTGCTACAAAGTGCACTTAAGTATAGTCAACTTGTAATTGCCCATGAAAGGGAAGCTATACAGATACTCTGACATAAAACTTTACCATCATTTTTCTTTCACTGTATTGGGATTATGATTTATGGTCTGAGAATTTGACACTTCCAACTTTATTTTTTAAGCTACCGAATAAAGACTATACCTAAAGAAGCTGGAAATGTATCTAGCCTTCCCAATCTGTTACTCTGTTCACACCTCTTCCCAACTTTCCCAATTAAAAATAGTCCCTTTCAGCTCTGGCCGGTTTGGCTCAGCAGTTGGAGCGTTGGCCTGTGGACCAGAGAGACCCTGGTTTGGTTCCCGCTAAGGGCACGTACCTGGGTTGCAGTTTGTCCCCGGCCCTGGTTGGGTTGTGTGGGTGGCAGCCACTCGATGTGTCCCTTTCATGTCGATGTTTCTCTCTCTCCCTCCTACTCTATCTGAACAAAAAAATTGAAAAATGTCCTCGGGTGAGGATAAAAAAAAAACAAGTCCCTTTCACCTTAAACTGATACAAAGTATCAGCCTGAACCAAAATGTGTTGTCACATTTTCTGATGGGAAAGAGATAAACAAGCAAGCCTCCATGATGAACTGTTAACACTATCTTCCTTAAAGATGTGAGAAGCAAGACAGATTCCTGAGGACCGTACCTGTGATTTGTTTCAAATAGAAATATTGTTTAATCTAAGTACCAGATTGCTCTGTCCTTCCCAACCTCTCACCTGATCAATGAAATGTGTATTTAAGAAAAAGAGTCACTTAAAAGCACAGTAAATGTAACCCGAAATTATCAGGAAGTCAGGGGTGCCTTTTAGAGCGTCCATCACAAAATATTCCTAGAAAATGTCTACTCTGTCACTTTTGCAAGACGAACACTTCATGAGACGAGACGGCCAGAGCCAGGAGCGCCCACTGCCTGCTCCTTCCACTTCATGGCGACAGCCCACCCTCCCCCAGCTGCTCTTCCAGGGCCACACTCCCATCCTGTGTCCCATGACCCCACCACCGACAGAACAGCTTTTCTCACTGGTAGTGAGAGTCTGTGCAGTGACAGGCTCCAACTCTGTCTACTGCCATCTAGTATCTCTTAACAAGGTGAGCTAGTACTGCCATTGCTGACATTAACGCAGCGTATGGAAGTCGGAGCGGATCTGTTACACTGTGGGAGAACCTGCTTCTGGAAGGGAGGTAACTGGGGAGACAGGCGTAGCCTGAAACGAGCTATCATCTCTATGGTATTTGTGAACTAAATCCATCCCAGCTCTATTCGATAACCCAAAAGGTATCCATTCAACAAATGTCTAAGAACCATACAGTATTACGCCAGGTACCACAGCATAACAGACATGAGTAAGCCAAGATCCCTTCCCCTGCGTTCTCAGGACCAGGCAGGAGGCAAAGCAAGTCAACACACAATGAATGCCGAGCAGTCTGTGACCCATGTCACAGGACAGCCCCAAAGCGCTCTGGGGCTTCAGCCGAGAAACCACCCCTGCTGGGTGAAGAGCGAAGGTTGGCAAAGGCTTAACCCGGATTCCCAATTCACCTTGTTAGACACAGTGACCTTCATGGGAGGAGAAAGACAAAAATGGGGGACATCTTAAGAGCAAATGTGAAGAACAACAGTGTGCACATCCACTGCACTCAGGGCGACTGGATCAGGTAGTCACACGACAAGCGAGCAGGACCGAGGATGCTGAACTGCAGGCCGGTGAAGGGGGCGATACGCTTCCAGGCAGAGGCCCCTGGCGTTTCGGGGCCACTACTTACAGAATCACAGGTCTCAGCCGATAGGAAACCACTGCACGGCCACAAACTCCACCTCACACAGCTTCCACACACAGGCCAAGACATCTGCATCGGTCAGGACAAATCTCTGTCGATTTGCTTTCAGTAATCCTTACGGATGGAAATCCCATAGTTTGCCTTGGTCGTCAGCATAAGTATTTCATCAGGCGGATGCCGCGAACCCCGCCCATGGCTGCAGGGCTCTCAGTAGAGACATCTGTGCAGACACCGCGTGGCAGGTGATTCAGACAGCGAGGCTGCAAACAGCAGCAGGTTTATTGAGTGTTTACTCTGTGCTCAGCTCTTCCACTGGTTTGCATGGGTGGGTTCACTGCCCTGACGCGGGACACTCAGGCAGTGACGCCTGCTTCTGTCACCTCGGCTGCAGGGCAGTGAGGTGAGCGGAGAATCGGTGTGGCTGGCTCGTGGTCGAGCAGTTTGGGTCTGCGGCCTGAGCTCCGAACCCCAGGCTGAGCAGTCTCTAAGAGCATGAGGACAAGCACACCGACGTCAGACCGCATCACGGGGCCCGCGGCGGAGAGGCACAGAGGCAGGAGACCCGGTTCTCCTCTACTGCATTTCATGGTCTACAAGAACCCGATTTTATGATGCGCCATTAGTGTTAATATACCGCTAAGAAAGAAAAAGTCCTGGCCATCAACCTATGACACAGTGGTCAAAAGCCCTCAATTATAAGACAATCCTGATTTCAGAGATGCTGAAATGTGCATATTAGAATTTATAAAATACGGTTACACTATTAATTTTAATGAGCAAATCATTTAACCAGGGGCTCAGTTTCTACCTCTGTAACATAGGAGGCTGATAAGTATTAAGGTCTCTTCCCGCCTGACAGCTCCAGGTACCACCGACAGGAAGACAGCGCCGGCAGGAGAGTGAGGAGAGAGGTGCCCGGGGCCCAGAGTTTCAGGAGGCACTGGCTTTCAGGGTGGTGTGCATCCAGAGTGGGCACCTGCAGTGAGCCCTCCTTACATTGTGCACCTGGCACCCTGGCCGGCCTCACCTTCATGGGGCCCCGAGGAGAAAGCAACACGGAATCCACACTGGTCTTTGGGGTTTTCCCATCAAGATCTCTTCAGAATGACCTGTTCACACTTCGGAGCAGCTTTTTCCAATCACGTTCTTCTTCCCCGTCCAGGTGTATTTCTTTGCCTGAGAACATTTCTTTGCATCTCTACCCCACCTCCAGCTTCTCCCCGTTTCTATGACAGCGCCTGAACTCCGTCACGCTGGCCTCAAGGAATGGATCCGGACGAGGCCCCTGCTGCTCGGACCACCCTGCCCGAACTGCCTGGGAACCTCACAAACGCGGCACCTCGTGGCGCCCCACTCTGGGCGTAGGAAGCTGCATTTTCACGAGATGCCTGGGAGACTCATAAGCTCAGGAAATTGAGAAGCATGGGGCGAGGCAAAATCCAGCCGAATACACAGAAGAGTGACTCCAGCGATAATAACCACCACTTGTTAAGCACCTCCTATGGGCCAGGTGCCTTCCATAGGGCATTTCCACCTCGCGCAACAAGGTAGACAAGTACAGCAAACTCGACGCCCCAGGGGAAGTTCTGGGAGTACGGTGAACCGATCACTTCAGGACAATGAGGCAACCTCGTGTGAACTTTCTTCTGCAAATAGTGTTTCTTCACCTCCCATTCATTCCCTTCAACTGTAAAGACCACAGACCAGGACTTTCAATTTGTACAGCCTCATACTGACCATGTGCACTTGAGCTAGCTAGGAAATTCTCTGAAATGCAGTCCTTTAGTAATAAAATAGTTGGCGATAAAGTCTGTTACAAGTATGTTAAATAATTAGCAGGGGATGGCATGCAAGAAGAGCTCAGCAAATGAAACAGACCACACCACATGGCCGTAGCAAAGGCTGGTTAAAGTGCAAGTACCAACTGTCCACCTAACAGTCTGCCTGCTTCCATTTTCTCGA
Source organism: Molossus molossus (assembly GCF_014108415.1). Taxonomy (NCBI): domain Eukaryota; kingdom Metazoa; phylum Chordata; class Mammalia; order Chiroptera; family Molossidae; genus Molossus; species Molossus molossus. Next base: position 6,297,263 of record NW_023425348.1, on the reverse strand, counting down.
GGAAAAAATACTCGCACTATGTTTTGGGATTATCCACTGATCTACACAGCTCCCAGGTGATGACAGGCGACGATATTGTTCTCTTTGAAAAACCTCTCTTCTGAGCCAAGATATCTGATGCGACATTAATTGTGACTGAAAAATCAAGCAGCAAAATGCCTCCTTCCATGACTACGGATGTGCATGATTTCATAGCACAAGAGGAACCTTGCTCGTGGTCTGAACCCCAGGGAGGGAGAGTGCTGTTTTTGACAGAGTTGTTAAGCAAATAAGGATGCTCATGGTTACTGAATAAATTAAGCTATTCTTAATCGACCTTGCCAAACTCGGGCTCAGTGACCGACGCGACCCAGCATTGTCCCGTGTTCACTCGTGTGATGTATCAGGCATGCTCACCATGTCCAGACCCTTCTTGCCTTTGTTGCTTTTATAAAAGGTTTCAGTGAATTGCTTATTAAAACTGCTGTATATAAAACTACGCCTTTGAAGGATTTCTTTGGCTTGGCTCCAGCTCAATTAGCAGACTACTTCCAGCTGATGAAAAGTTACAGTCACTATCAGATGGTAGTTAGCACCAGTCACAAGAGTAATCAAATTAGATATTGGTATCTATGGTGACAAAAGAAAAATTTCCACTAAGCCTGTAGTTTTACAAAAAGACTAGCACGGCTTTATATTAAATAATTGTTTCAAACATTTTCTCACAATAAAATCTGCATCTCAGGAGATACACATTCAGGTCTATGGGCATATCACAAAATGTACAATCAGGGCTTTTCCAGTGTAAATACTAAGAAGCCTTAAGGGTATGTGGGGATAATCTGTATGGATCTTGGTATGGCCTCTCTTTCAACTGCTCCTCGATGATCAGTTATGACTGGCACGGCCACGCTGAGGACAGAGCCTGCGGTCCAGGACCGAAGCAACCAGAGGACGACAGAGAAAAAGAGACACTCACAACTTTCGATATGCTCATTCTCTAAATATGCTATTAAGCATACACATTAAAAGACAATACAGCAGACTTCAATTCATGTGCGCACGGAGTAAAAAATGTATACATATGTATATGACATACAAATCAATTGAATATAACTGCAAGTAGGCAGGGTAAAGCCTCTAGTAGAGTTTACCATGTTTAGTTCATTAAAAACAGAACAAAGCAAAACAAACAAAAAATCCCTTAGATTATATATATATATATTTATTATTATTATTTTTTTTGTAAAAAATACCACCCTGGCTGGGTGGCTCAGTTGGTTGGAGCATTGTCCCAGACACCAGAAGGTGGCGCATTGATTCCCAGTGACGACACATGGCCCAGGTTGCAGGTTTCGTCCCATAGGGGCACGGATAAGAGATAACCAATCAATGTTTCTCTCTCCCCCTTCCTCTCTCTCAAATCAATAACAACATGTCCCCAGGTGAGGATGAAAAGGCTTTGCTGCCTGTGAGATGGGGTGCACCTTCTGGCACCCCAGCAGCATTCTCTGGCAGTGGGCGCCTCTTTGCCTACACAGCGAGGTCCCAGCACGACTAGCTGCCATCATCTATGGGTTAAGTCCTACTCCCGGACTTGCAGAGGTGGCATCTGGCCTTTGTACTTCCAGGGAGCTGATACCTGGTGATGGAAGCTGAGAAGCTACCTGGGACCCCTTTTCCACACAGATGCCCCCCGACCCCCATCCTGCCATCTCACCATAAATCTAGAACTGGTAGCACCAGAGACAGGGTGGTAAACACTCTGGCTAAGCAGTCATCCGACTGGCACGAAGTGACCTTCTTTCCTCTTACAGGCCCCCCCAATCTTCACCAGGATATTCCCAACCCCTGGCTTCTGGAAGAGAAATCACCACCTTTTAGTGTTGGGAGAATTCAATGAAGTAGTATATGTGAAAGTAATTTATAAAATAGAAAGGCTAAATAAGTATAAGGAATTATCGTTGCAAGACAGTAACTGATGTTGGGAGAAAACCACATGTACAGTGCTAATCATCACTCAAATGCCAATCACACTGCTGTGGACCCAAGCAATATGCAAAACACAGTGAAAAAAATAGCACAGCAGAAGCCACGCTACTCTGTTCCCTTAATGACACACATTTACCTTGGCAACTAAACGCACGATGACTTGGCACGTGGGGGCCCTTTAAGCCCCGAGGACAAAGCCAGCACTAATGCAACTCCGCTTACCATTCCGTCTGCATGGCCCGATGTTTCGGCAATTCACAGCCGCCGCCATGTGTCTTCCCCTCTTGTCACTATAGAAATACTGTTACATGATCTAGAGCTTTAGAAATTATATCAGTTATAGCCTCCATTCAAACAATTAACTTAATAATCCGTGATTACCAATTAGAGGCTCAATTGGACAGATGCTGGCTCTTATGCACAAAGCAGTGCCACACATGAATACCACCCGCAGCCAACGTGACTGACAGGCCTTTTTTTTTTTCAGTTAAAAAAAGAACAGGTTTTTTTTTAACTTAAAAAAATAAATCTTTTCAAAGCATTTAATTTTCGGGGCTCTATGTATCTGATTTCAATGTGTATGTGACTTAGGTGGAACATTATTCATGCATTTTTAATTTTTATTTAGCAAACTTAAATTTTCATTAGGAAACGGTTTTTCTTCAAGGATTGTCAGGCTTTGGGGAAACACAGATGCTTACCTGAGAGACCTGTTTCAAATGATCAGGTAAAGCACATTTTGTAGTGGGCACTTGAAAATCACACCGTGCATTACTAACTCAATAGGGCGTATCATCTTCCGGCAGCCTCCCTTTTCATTATTACATAAATGGATGATAGAAAAAAAAATGATAACCTGTAATTCTGCACGCCTATTCAACCCCAAATCTATTACAGAAAACACAATCAGATATCTGAGACTGTTCTCTGTAGAATTTCAGAATGTGAGTCTCCGGTATTATTCGTAAAAAGGCTGTACCTAAATTATAATATTCTGCAATCTCATCAGGACATTAAGCCTTCAAAAGATACCTTTGCGCATAAAGTCTCCTAAAGAATGGAGACTATTCCTTTAGAAGAAAAAGTAGTCTGAAGCAAAAGCTCATTTCTCTACTATGTCAATCTTAAAACAGTTTTGTTATAATACAATAGCCATGTCTTCCCAGCATAAGACAGCCAGAGTGGCCCAGTCAGAGATCTTAGCCACTGTGGAACACTGTCATAAACTCACTAATTTAGTTGAAGGTGTCACAATAGCATGGCCTCACATTTATCAAACCCAAGTTTTTAAATTTTATTTATTTATTTTTGTTAAAAAATTTTTTTCTTTGTTGATTTTCGAGAGAGAGGAAGAGAGAGGGAGACAGAGAGAGAAACATCGATGAGTGAGAACATCAACTAGCTGCCTCCTGCATGCCACCCACTGGGGATTTGGCCCACAACCTGGGCATGTGCCCTGATGAGGAATTGAACCAGTGACCTCTTGGTGCATGGGTCGATGCTCAACCACTGAGCCACACTGGCTGGGCAAGTTTTTTTAATTAAAAAAAAAAAAAGTTTAGCTGATTTTATTATGAAACATAAACAAATTATGAAAACTTTATCACAAAAAAACTATAGAGCTCCATGGTTTATCACAGATTATCTTAATTTTCCCATAAATGAGGTAAAGAAAGAGTAAACCAAAAAACCTGGCAGTCTTTAAAAGTTACTATTTACCTGTCTGATCAATCTAGCACCTGTGTCTGGGACACAAGCAACAGACACTGGGTTTCTCTGGGTGCTGAGAAAGGAGGCCCAGGACAGCCAGGCTGGATGCTCGGGCAGGAAGGAGGTCGAGCACTGGGGACTCGAGCCCAGGATCTGCTCTCCGGGACCCGATGCCTTGCTCTAGCACTTAGCAGTTGACTGACTTTGGGCGAGTCATCTAACCTCTGCTGCCTCAGTCTCCGCAGCTATTATACGAGAAACAAGCAGATAATACGTGTATAATGCTTAATACATAACACGAACTTAACATACAAATGTTATACAGGCATATTTTCCATGGAAGCTCAAGAATCAGAAGTTCAGAATCGCAGCCTCCTGCAAACTGGAAGGTGGCGGGGCCAGAGGCTGCTCCCTCCTCAGGGCCCGGGGCCGGGTCTCGCACAGTGCTCCCCTGCAGCTCCATGGGGCTGGTCCTCTCCCTGCTCTGACTTCATCACAGCTCCAGCTGGCATGTGGCCCAGAGCAGTGGGTACAACTCCCCAGGACCTTTTGGTTGCACAGTGCACTGCCAACTAACTCAGTCATCTGGGTTTCAGCCCTCAAACTGTTCCGAGAGAAATAGAAGTGGACACATCAACTTGTCAGTACTGAATAGACTATGAGTTGCTAGCTGTTGGGACAGGTCTCCATCCAACACAGCTCAAGTGAGCTGTGGTCAGGAGTGAGCAGCTGTGGTCTCAAGCATGGTTGCATGGGTCAAAGGAGCTGCAGGCAGACCATACTATGGTCTAGATGACTCACTGAAATGCTCTAGAAGACCCTCCCTCAAGATGCAGTGAATAAGAAACTGAAATATAATGAGACACCTTTAAAAGTCTTCTCTTAACACCCATTCTCCTCAAACTACTCCAAAAAATTCCAGAGGAAGAAGGACTTCTGAGCTCTTTTTATGAGGCCAGCATAACTCTGATTCCAAAACCAGATAAAGACACTACACAGAAAGAAAATTATAGGCCAGTATCCCTGATGAACATAGACACCAAAATCCTCAACAAAATATTTGCAAGTCAGATCCAGCAATATATTTAAAAAAGTATTCACCATGACCAAATGGGATGTATGCCAAGGACGGTACAATATTCATAAAGCAATGATCATACCAATAAATGTTGAAAAAGCATTTGACAAAATCCAGCACCCATTTCTGATAAAAACACTCAATAAGGTGGGAAGAGAGAGATCATATCTCAACACAATAATGGCCATATATGAAAACATACAACCAATATCATACTAATGGGTAAAAACTAAAAGCATTTCCCTAAGAACAGGAACAAGACAGGGATGTCCACTTTTGCCACTCTTATTCAACATAGTACTGGAAGTCTTAGCCACAGTGATCAGACAGGAAGAAAAAATAAAAGGCATCCAAATTGGAAAGGAGGACGTGAAACTGTCATTATTTTTAGATGACATGTTATTGTACATAGAAAACCCTAAAGACTCTATCAAAAATCTACCAGATTTAATAAATGAATTCAGCAAAGTAGCAGGATACAAAATTAACATCCAGAAATCAAGATATTCTTATACACCAATAATGAACACTCAGAAAGGGAAACTAAAAAAAATCCCATTTATCATTGTGACAAATAAACTTAACCAAGGAGGTAAAAAACCTGTTCTCAGAATGCTACAAGACATTAAAAAAAGAAATAGAGGAAGATATAAAAAAGTGAAGCATATACCATGTTCATGGATTGGAAGAATTAACATCATTAAAATATCCATACTACCCAAACCAATCTTTAGATTCAATACAGTCCCTATTACAGTACCAACGACATACTTCACAGAACTAGAAAAAATACTTCAAAAGTTTATATGGAAAGAAAAAGGCCCCAAGTAGCCATAGCAATCTTGAAAAAGAAGAACAAAGTAGGCGGGATCACAATACCAGATCTCAAGTTATACCACAAAGCCACAGTAATCAAAAAATCCTGGTACTGGCACAAGAACCGGCATATAGATCAATAGACCTGAACAGAGAACCCAGAAATCGACCAAAGACATTATGTGCAATTAATATTTGACAAAGGCAAGAGCATACAATGGAGAAAAGACAGTCTCTTCAATAAATGGTGTTGCTAAAATTGGGCAGGTACATGCAAAAAAATGAAACTAGACCACCAACTTATACTGTACACAAGAATAAACTCAAAATGGATAAAAGAGTTAAATGTAAGTTGTGAAACGATAAAAATCCTAGAAGAAAATGTAGGCAGCAAAATCTTAGACATAACACGTAGCAGAATTTTTACTAATACCACACCTACGTCAAGAAACAAAGGAAAACAATAATAAATGGGACTAAATCAAACTAAAAAGCTTCTGCACAGCAAAAGAAATAACCATCAAAATGAAAAGGGAACCCACTCTCTGGGAGAACATATTTGCCAATGATACATAAGATAAGGTGTTAAATTCCAAAATACATAAAGTACTCATGTAGCTCAACAAAAGGAAGACAAACAATACAATTAAAAAATGGGCAGAGGACCTGAATAGACACTTCTCTAAACAGGACATACAAATGGCCAAGAGACATATAAAAAAATGCTCAATGTCACTAATCATCAGAGAGATGCAAATTCAAATGACTATGAAGTATCATCGTACACCTGTCAGAATGGCTGCCATCAACAAATCATCAAACAACCAGTACCGGTGAGGATGTGGAGACTCTAGTGCACTGCAGGTGGGAATGCAGACTGGTGCAGCCACTATGGACAACAGTATGGAGTTTCCTCAAAAAATTGAAAATGGAACTACCATTTGACCCAGTGATCCCACTTCTAGGAATATATCCTAAGAAGCCTGAAACACCAATCAGAAAGAATATATGTACCCCCATGTTCATAGCAGCACTATTTACAATAGCTGAGATCTGGAAACAGCCCAAGTGTCCATCAGTAGATGAATGGATAAAAAATCTGTGGTACATATACACAATGGAGTACTATGCAGCTGTAAGAAAGAAAGATCTGTTACCCTTTGAGACAACATGGAGGGACCTGGAGAGTGTTACGCTGAGTGAAATAAACCAGTCAGAGAAAGACAAGTACCACATGATCTCACTTCTCTGTACCGCAGGCCAACGCTCTAACCGCTGAGCCAAACCGGCCAGGGCTGATCTCACTTCTTTATGGAACATAATGAACAAAATAAGCTGATGATCAAAACAGATCTAGAGACATGAAAGTAGGGAACAGACTGACAAATCTCCGAGGGAAGGAGGGTGGGGGGAGCGGGAAGAGATGAACCAAAGAACTTATATGCACAACCAATGGACACAGACAATAGTGTGAGAACGGCAGCAGAAGGGTGGGAGTGGGGAGGGAAGGGGGTCAATGGGGAAAAAAGGGGGGACATCTGTAATACTTTCAACAATATATATATTTTTTAATCTTCTCTCATCACCTCCCTCCACTCCTGTCCCAACCCTGCAGTGAAAAGTTATCTGACCCAAACTCTCTGGAATTGTGATACCCTAGTCAGTGGTAGACCCTGGAAAAGCCCCTGGCATGGACAGAATGGTGACCCCCCAAAGGATATGTGCATGTTCTAACCCTCAGAACCTATGAATAAAACCTAACTGGGAAAAGGGGTCTTTGCAGATGCAATCAGTGATCTCTAGGTGAGATCATCCTGAATTTAGGGTGGGCCCTAAATGTAATGCCAGATGTCCTTATAAGAAAAGGAGAGGAAGATTCGAGACACAGACAAACAGAGATTGGAGCGAAGCAGCCCCAAGCCAGGGAACCCCTGCAGCCGTCAGAAGCAGGGAGGCGCAAGGAAGGGCTCTCCCCAGAGCTTTGAGAGGGGTCCAGACCCTGCCAGCACCCTGGTTTCTGGCTCCCAGAGCTGAGAGAGAATACATTTCTGTTGTGAGCCACCAAGTCTGTGGTAGTTATTACAACAAGCCTAGAAAACCATGACAGACTGTATAACAAGCACCTGCGCCTGTCCTTAGAAGCACTTCCGGAGCACCTGGTACATGCAAAGTCCTGAGTGAGGCAGGACAGCACGTGTCGGGTGACAGAAAGGAAAGGAGGTCGAAGGAACAGTCTGCACACGGGCTGGCGTGGCATCCACCTTCACGGCGGAGCGTGGTCGGGAAGGAGAACAACGTGGCTCAGTGACAGGAGTGTAAACACGGCAGGCTGACTGTGGGCAGGTGTGGGGGAGGCACGGCACACTCGGCGAACAGTGTGTGTGGCTGAGTTAAACACTTGGGGTGTGCCTCGGAGAAGCAGTGTTCACCTAAGCCCTATATAAGGAAGAACCTCTTAGACTGCCCTTCCTCCCTTCTTTGCCCAACAAATGTTTTTATATCCAGATCAAATACCATCTCCCCGATGATGTTGACCAACTCCCTAGGAAAACTAGCGATTTCTTCCTCTGTGTGTGACATCAGTGTTTTTATACCTTTATCACAGTGCTATTCAAGGTACTTTGTCATAGTTTGTTTACAAGTCTGTTGCCTCTTTCACTAAATTACAGGCTCCTTAAAAGGGACTGTGTCTAATAGGTCCCCAGGGCCTGGCACAAGAAATGCTCGATGTATTTCTTGAATGAATGAGTCAGAGTTGTTTATTTATGAGTCACGATCCTCTGTTGAAACATGCATAATAATTAAGTGCTAAAATATTTTGAGGTCAGATACTTAAGAGTTGTCTTCACAGTCAGAATGATTCACTTTTGTATCGAAATAGAAAACTTTTCTACTCTTTTCTGCTCAGTGGTAAGTCAGTATCAACATTTCAGCCTCCTTCCTACATGATCCAGAGTATAGATACAAATAAAAACAGACTGAACGTTATGCAGCAAAACATAATGAAATTTCTCATTTTCAATCCAGCTGAGCAGAATTCTTTGAAAGGCTAGAACACTTCTGCTATCCTTTTGTAAGGAAGAAAATGTAGTATAAATGTTTCACTTTACTTTGCACTTACCTCGAGGAAACAGTTTGGAGCAGACAGCACTCCAAGGGGGCTAGTATTAGGACAAATGGTTTGGGTCTGAGGATTCAAGGAAAAGAAAATTTCACTTAACTGTTTGACTTTTAATGTCTAAGCCTAGGAAACATCCATGCACCTGTGTAGAAATGGAGGGAACATTTCCTCTGCTCCGTCCCCTGTAATCTTTCCTCAAAGGGCAACTAGTGAGGGGTCACCACGGGGCACAGGGCCCTGGCTGTGCTCAGGAAATGTCGGGAAAATGAACTGACTTCCACCACATCCGGAACGGGACCTGGAACCCAGGGAGAGTGGGCAACGTGCTTCCATGTGGGGACGGGGAGGGCTGAGTCTCCGCCTGCTGACTGCTCCCTGAATTCAGGCATCGCCCTGCTCCCCGCCCCGAAGCAAGGACTCCCCCCCAGTCGCTCCGCAGTGGCTTCTGGCCAGGCCAGAGCCCAGCCTCACCGCACAGCCAGGTGGCGAGGGCACGGAGCCCTGGCCCACTGCACACCGGGCCTTTTCCTTGGTGTCAACAAGACATTTCCTTCAGTATATTAAATCCTTGTTAAAAACATCTTCCTTTTTGTAGGCAAGACAGTTAGGACCCCTCCCCTTCTATGTAAGAGGAACAAAGTTTCTGAGAGAGTAGGCGACTTACTCAAGACCATCTGGCCAGTGCGATACTGGACGCGGGTCGTTTCCCTCATCACGACCCCCGCTATCTCCTTCATTCCAAGTTGAGTTGACAGAGATGCACCTCTGACCTCATCCAGTTTTCCCAGTTTAGCCCGGTTCAACCCCTTTGGCAGAGGCAGCCCAGGGAAGCTGAGAGCCGTCCTGGAGAGACCCCTCATGGTGACTCAGGGACCCCGCATCTTGGCCTCCCTCCCCCTGCCAAGGAGATCCAGCTGAGGCCCAGGGCTGGCGTGGAATGTGACTGGAGAGGAGGGCGGCCCGCGACGGAGCCACCCCGCACAGAGCCCCAAACTCCGCACGGGCACAAGCAGGCGTCCGTGTGGAAGGCCACCTGCGGACACCGCAGCAAGAAGCGGTCACGGTCACGGTCCCGGTCACGTCCGACAGAGCGGGACCAGAGCACGGGGGAGGAGAAATTCAGGAAGTCGCTCTCTTCTCTTCCAGACTGTGCCACCCAGGACAGGAACGGTTTCCCGTGGCGACTTCAATTTCATTTGAATTCATGACGGTGACATGAAGTAAAACACTCAGCTCCTCGGTCGCACTGGCCTCATTTCCAGTGTCCAGGAGCCACACGTGACAAGTGGCCACCACTGGGCAGCACAAGAGAACAGTTCCCTCCTTGCAGGAGGTTCCACTGGACGAGCCTGCCCCGACTGTCCCCCATCCTAGAGGCACCCAAATCCACAGCAGGCAGATCCCCGAGAGAAGTCAGTGACTCTGGGTGTGTGCCACCGTGGGGGGAACTGAGGAAGGGGCGTCTCCCAGCTGCGCGCCTACAACGGAACCAGGGGCTGGTCCCATCACCGGGCACATGGGTCCCATCGCCTGGTCCTTCAGTGCTGGTCTATCCATGGCCGCCCCTGGCGACCCTGATGGCTCCACATTTATGACTTCTTCCGGTGTTTCCGGGCACGCCCTATTCAGGAAGAATAAGGACCTGCACTGCCGCGCTCAAAAGGAACCAGGAGAAACGGAAGCCGCAGCAACACCCAAAGGCGTTGAAGTCGCGTACCCGAGCCGAGTGCTCCCCTGCACGCCCCCCTGCCCGGCAGGCTTCTCCACGCCCACTGGTTACTCAGCAGCAGGAAGCAACCCCACTCGGGAAACAGCAGAGGTGCCACCCAGAGCCTCCGAAATACCAGGTGCAGACACTGGAGAAGAACATTTTCAAAATGCAAATTACAGGTGAGGGTTTCAGGTTTCCTCCTGCAACTTTCATTCCGCCCACGTTGCGAATGAATTGATCAGGAGAAAAGAACGACAGGTGTGTCCCTCACGTCTGACACACAGACGCCCTCCACCGCCGCGTGCGGCTGGTGTTCTGAGACGGGCCGCGCACGTCTAAACGTTTCGTAAAAGGTTCTCTTCTCATTATTTCAGATTGGAATAAGATGCTTCCATATGGACCCAGGGCATTGAAAAGTTAGCAAAACTTTTGAAATAACAAAATTAACATAAAATAACCTTACAACTAAAAAAATTGAGGAACGCCATCCAATGAGTCTAATGCCATGCTAAAAATACCCTCGGCGAGCGAGCCGGAGCGAGGTGCCTGCCGGAGGGGGGAAGGAAGACGTCGCGGCAGACGCTCCTGTGATGTGTGGGAAGGGAAGTGTTCTAGGCTAAGTTCTTAAAGATAACTTTTCCAAACACAGTTCCCTCTTTGTTTGTTAACCCCCACCGGAGGACATGTTTCCCATTAATTTTTAGGTAGAATGGAAGAGAGGGAAGGGGAGAAAGAGAGAGAGAAACGATGTGAGAGAGATACATTTATTTGTTTCCCCTGACTGGGGCGGGGGATCGAACCTGCAATCCAGGTATGTGCCCTTGATCGGAATTGAACCCATGACCCTTTGGTGTGTGAGCTGATGTTCTAACCCCTGAGCAACACCAGCCAGGGCTCTTTCTTATCCCTTCCGTTTGGTGACTGCATCTTCCCACTTCGACTGTGCAAGAGAGCTGTGTTATTACTTTTTTTTTAAAGAGGCCCTTTTTCTGTCTCTATTGCAGCGGTTCTCAACCTGTGGGTCATGACTCCCTTGGGGGTCAAACGACCCTTTCACAGGGGTCCCCTAAGACATAACAGTAGCAAAATTACAGTTATAAAGTAGCAACAAAAATAATTTTAAGGTTGGGAGTCACCACAACATGAGGAGCTGTGTTAAAGGGTCGCGGCTTAGGAAGGTTGAGAACCGCTGCTCTAGAGACGTACTCAGCTGAAGGAAAACAATAACAGTATTAAAACAAGGCAAGGAGCAATGGAAAATACTTAGAAATCGTGATTATTGGTCTGAAACCCATGGAAGAAAGTTCATTTTAGCAGACAATCAAGAAATATGAGTCCAGCAACATAGCAACTAATTTGGGAGCTGTCTGAAGCATGCATGCTGAGTCCGCAACCATGTAAGTCAAGACACAAACTGTACTTCAAGTTCTGCAAAACACGTGCACCAAACAGGTGGCCTGAAATGGGTCCCCTCTATGGTTTGATATTGCATGAGAAATCGACATGATTAATCAGACACAGTAATTCCACGAAGTAGGGCCAGTCTAGGCTTCCCAAAGCTCCACTTACCCTGAACACCACTACGAAGGCTGGGACACGCTCTCTTCACTGACCAGCGTGTTGACCTTCCAACACGAACAAGTAACCGTGAAAAATAAATTCATTGAATTCAGCTATAATACATTTATCTGAGACTAATATTTCACTTGATTTTTTTTTTTTTATAGTTTAAATATAGCAAAGCCCTTTGCCTTCCCAAAATGACTGCCCATGATAGATTCTTCCATTTTAGGCTTTCTTAAGACACACTTAATCAAAATTATTGCAACCACTGGTCAAAACAACAAAATCCAACAGAGCTAGTGACAACTTCCGGAAAAAATTATTAATTACCAAAGATCAGTGATCATTTTTAATGATAATTACCAATTATCAATATAAATTTGCCAAAAAACTGGCCACTGTCAAGTCTTTTAACTTCATACGAGTTATAAACGAAAGCAGAGTCCTGCAGCTTTCGCCCTGCCCCCGAAGTATCACTTTTAAGCCCGTCACAAAGATCCACGTCTCAGCACCATCCTGAGCAGCAGTACCAAACCCCAACGTAATGCTAAGAAGGGCTGCTCACATAAAAGCCCCAGGGAATAGCATGCTATTCATTCAGCAAACACATACATTCCTGTGGCTACATCCGGGGCGTTGTTACCACTGGAAACTGGTTCACCTCTCCTTAAATTCATACAGTCCCAAGCCCAGCTGCAGGCATGAGCATCCCTCCTCCTTCCCTTTCCTGTTCCTGTCATACCAACCCCTGCCGTCTGCTGAGACTGCATCTCTTTCTGTCCCCTTTCTCCCAATCGATTAGCCTCCCTGACTACTGTCCCCGGGTCAGGGCTCACTCACCTTGACCTGAGCTCCTCTGCCCTCATCCTGCAGCACACGCAGCCTGCACATCCCCAGTCCAATCCCACCCTCTGCAAATACCCCACCCCCACACCTAGGGCTTGCCACATGCCGCAGGAGGAAAATAAGCTTTGCAACGGAATCAGTGAAACACTTGTAGTTTCAGTGGGAAATCTGGGCTCAGTACACCCAAAAATATCCTTACGAGGGACGCATCCAGTCAGCTAGCTCCCTCTCACGCTTATTCAAACTTTTATACTTTCTCCAGCACCGGCTCCTCCCTTTTCTGCCCTCTCCATCAGCAAATGAAGTCACCGTTTCCTCTGGGGTGGAAATAGAGGCCACCGAGGAGCGGATTTGATCAGCTCTCAGGTCCTCTTCCCAACGATCTCCAAGCTTATTTGTATTCCTAGCAACCCTTCCTACAGTTCCTCCAACTGCAAAGAAAAGCCATACCTTTGATTTAAGGTTTATTTCTCCCTCTTGTGCCCCTGAGCTCCTCCCCTTTCCCTCTGGGACCCATCAATCACCGCTCATCTTTCCCTGTCCTGGCCTGATGCCCGCGCACCAGGATGCCCGTCTTCCTTGGAGAGGACAGGCCCCGGGCCCTCCTGGCTGCCCGTGCAGTTCCGCTAGGCGGAGGCTGCAAGGAGGGCGGGTCTCTCAGCTCGTCCGTGGGCTGCAGGAGCCTTTCCTCCAGCACAGTTGTCCGCCCTCATTCACTTCACTTTCCACAGTTCAGTTACCCTCAGTCAGCCGTAGTCCAAACATATTACATGAAAAATTCCAAAAACAAACATTCATGAAAGGGTCAACGGCACGCCAGTCTGAGTAGCATGAGGACATCCTGAGAGCCCTGCTCCGTCCACCCAGGTTGTAGAACATCCTCTGTCCAGCTTCTCCAAGAGGTAGACGTCCCCACCTGTCAGTCACGCAGCAGCCGTCTCAGGTGTCACACTGACGGTCATGGTATCAACGCCCGGGCTTGTGTCCACGTCTCCTTTACGTCACTCACCGTGGCCCCAACATGCAGGGGTGGGGAGGCCGGAATTCGGATTTGCCAAAGACAAGCTGTGAGGCGCCTCCTTCAGGAGAAAAGGGGGTAGTTTTCGACCTCATGAGGAAAGAAGAGCTTACGCTCAGGTTGCTAAGATCTGTGGGAAGAACAAATCTTCTATCCGTGAAATTGTGAAGGAAGGAAAACGAAATCCGTGCCAGTTTTGCTGCCGCCGCTCCAACGGCAAAGTCCCGGCCACAGTGGGTGACAAGTGCTTGGTTAGGACGGAACAGGCATTACATTGGTGGCCGGAAGACACACAGAATGTGTTTTGACGGCCAGCAACGTGCTGGTCTGGAAAGCACGGAGCCAGTGAGACTTCAGCAAGGGGTCCACCGAAACGGGGACCACCAAGCCGTTCACTGTGAGAGGGACCACGTGGGTTCTGCGGCATTTATCATCTCACATCATCACAAGAAGAAGGGGGAGTAAATATCTTCAGAGAGACCATATTCACACAACCTTTATTACAGTATGTTGTTATAATGGTTTTATTTTATTATCAGTTATTGCTGTTCATCTCTTATGTGCCTAGTTTATAAATTAAACTTTATCATAGGAATGTACATGTAGGAAAAAATAGTGTATGAGGTTTGGCCCCATCCAAGCTTTCAGGAATCCACTGGGGGTCTTGGAAAGTACCCCCCAAGGCCCTGGCCAGGTGGCTCAGTTGGCCGGAGTGTTGTCCTGTACACTGAAAGGTTGTGGGTTCGATTCCAGGTCAGAGCGCATATGGGAGACAACCCATCGATGTTTCTCTCTCCGTCTGTCTCTCTCTCTCACTTTCTCTTTCTCTTGCTCCCGTCCTCTCTCTCTAAGACATGTCCTCGGTGAGGATTAAAAAAAGGAAAGTATCCCCATAAATAAGGGGGACTACTGTATTCCACTCGCTATGATGTCACGCTTTCTTCTGTCCCTTTACCTCTCTGCCTAGTTATGCTCAGTGTCCATTTCTCCCTTAAATGCCGTTTCCTTCTTCCACGAGCATAAGCCCACAGCTGCACTCAGACGAAAGGCAGTAATGTGGGCACTGGGCTCAGCCGGGCTCACTCATACTCAGCCTGAAACATGTCTCCATGGCGCATGATTTTCACGCTCCCCAAACAGGCCGATGAACACTGAACCCCCATCTCTAACCCAGAGCCCCTGGGAGTCCCAGATCCACATTCCCATTGTTTCCAGCCACACAAATCCTCCTGAACACCCCGGACACCAGATGCAACAGACTCTGGAGCACACTGCCTCTGTCTAGCCGCCGCGTGGCGTCTCAGTCAACGGCACCGCTGCTCCTCGTCGTCACAGGAGACACCTCAGTCACCATGAAGTCCCTTATCCCCCCTCCCCACCAAAATAACACCACCACAAACTGTCACCAAATTATGTCAGTCTGTCTTGAGGGTCTCTTTAACCTCTCCTGACCTCTCCACCTCCAAGCCCTTACACACCCCTCTCGATCTGCCCAGAACAATGTTCCTCAGCATTTTAGACTCATGCGTGTCCCTTTTTCCTACACAGAAATACACACCATCCTGCACCCAGCCCCGTCCCGAAGGACTCATCACCTCAACTGGCCTGCCTGAGTCCACTTCGGTTCTCTCTGGGACCCGCTCCCTACCGAGGCCACTTATCTGCCTTGAGAGAAATCTATTCACTGGGCACAGCCTCAGGCGCCACATCTCCAGCTGCATACCCACCGCTACCAACGGGCCTCCCTCTGCCCACTGCCACTCACTCTGCGGAACAGCTTTGAGGTCCCAAACCTTTTTTTAAGCTGCGTGGGAAATCTCCACTCTCCCTCAGATTGTTCCACTTGAGCCTGCACGATTCCTTTCCCCCAGACCTTGCGGGCCCTCCCCGGGACATCCCCCCCAACTGCCTCCTCGCCGGCCCTCCGGGACACCCCGCCCACTGCCTCCCCCTCCACGCGGACACTCAGGGCTTCAGGGACACCGGCCCTTGTTCATCTCTGCCTTCCCTACACCCGGAGCACAGGAGCCAACTATTAAATATTTGAGAATCAATAAATGAGTTAATTAATGAATACAAATGAAGTACCATGTGCCAGGACATCTGCTGATACAGTACAAATATTAATCACATATCAGTTCCACACAACCATTCAGGGTGCCTCCTGCTCTCCACTGACAAGTCGTCTATTCAGCCTTCTTGTCAGACTGGCTGCGCAGAATTATGCACATTTAAAGGACACTAGATCAGTATTTGCTGGCCATAACAAAGCAACTGAGTAGAGGAAAATGACTTTTAGGCCCAAGCTGTCAACGCCCCGTATCTTCCGGGGGCAGGTTCCTGAAGCAGCCACAGTGGCCGGCTGGAGAATGAGACCCCGTGGGGACGTTTCCGTCGCTCAGTGCGTGGTCTTCCGTAAGACGGAGGAACTGGCATTTACAGAGTGACGGAAGACCGTGACACAGAAACAGTGGGCCGTGGAGCAAACCACAGGATCATTCTTGGACTCATCTGCAGAACTGGATGAAATCAGCGAGCAATATGAGTATAGATCAGCATTTCCGAAGCTGGGTTTTCCAGAACCCAAGGAAGGGTTCTCCAAAACAGTGTTAATAGTATTACTACTAGCTACCGTTGACTAAGGACGTCCCATGTGCCAGGCCCAGTGCCAAGGATTGTATGCACAAGTATTTCACTTAATGTTCATAATAGCCTTGTTGACATCTATTACCAGAATTCCAACCTTTAAGGAAACTGAAGCTTAAACAGAGAACTTTCCTGAAGTTCTGTAACACAGATGAGCATGATTCTAAAGTCGAGCTGCGCAAGCAAGCTCGGGGAAGGGGTAAGCCAGTGCCCTTCCTGGGGTCACAGTGGGCGCTAACGCGCGGCCCTCAGAGGCTCCCGGTGAAAGCCTGTGGCTGTGTGGCACCACCTCGCCCAGCCTCTGACCCCAGGAGCCATGTGACATGGCAGGGGCACGCACTCTGCAGAATGCGATGTGCTTTAGATGAAAACCAACGGAACGATGAGCTCACTGACGCCAGAAAGGAGAAAGGGGCTAATCGCTGTGTCCCTTACAGGGCCATGGTGACACGCTCTCGAATGTCGAGAGACCTGCGACAGGGAGCGCACCCCCGAGTCAGGTGCAAGGGCCTTCCCATTCGGCGCCCTCACCCAGTCCCACAGACCCCTTTGCCGACGGTGCAGTGGAGGTAAAGACAGCCTGACTGTGCCATGGTTTCCAGTGTGGCGGTCACACTCCCCTCCTTTCTAGGACACACACGTCTTCCGAGAAAACAGATTCATGAGGAATGAAGATCTCTTAGAACAGCCTAACGGTCACGAGGCTGGAGCGCAACCGCCCCGGTCACACAACTGACTTGGCAGTGCCACTGCGTTCCTCTCCGCTATTTATCCGAATTCCACTTACTGACCACCTACTGTGTGTCCAACTTTACCCTAAAGAGGGAGGATGACCTTTGCCCTCAAGGAGCTCGCGGCCTGGTGGGAGGAGAGCGGCAGAGGACATGGGGCAGCAGCTCCAGGAAGTGCGGCCACAGAGAACATGGGGGGCTCCACCCTGAGGCTCAGTGGCCGAGCGTCGGCCCTGCACCGAGAGGTCGCCAGTTCGATTCCCAGTCAGGGCACATGCCCAGGTTTGGGCCCATCCCCAGTGGGGGGCATGCAGGAGGTGGCCAGTCAATGTTCCTTCTCATGATGTTTCTCTCTCTCTCTCCCTCTCCCTTCCTTTCTCTCTAAAAATCAATAAAAGAAAATAAAATGTAAAGAAGGTTGCTGGTTCAATTCTAGCCAGGGTACATACCTGGGTTGCAGGTTTGATCCCAAATCAGGGTGCTTATGGGCAGCAACCCATGGATGTTTCTCTCTCGCATCAATGTCTCTCTCTCCCCTTCCTTCCCTTCCTCTCTCTAGAATCAATGGAACATATCCTCAGGTGAGGATTATGGAAAGGAAAAAGGAAAATGTGCAGGATGAAGGCTGGAGCCCTAAGAGAAAAGCCGATTAAAGGAGTGTGCGATCTGAAAGCCAGTGGTGGTGGGTGAAGCACAGAAACCAAGAACTGAGACGCCTGCGGTGTGGTGTGATCCTGGGTGACCCCAGCAGGGCACGTGGCCTTGGCCACTTGTTCCTATTCCCCACCGGGATGCAATGGAGATAAAGTAAGATAAAATAAAGATAATGTGATGCAGAAAGCCTTATGGAATTAGTAGAGCAAAATAAAAAGACAAAAAGCTAATTGAAGATCTATTAGAACAACTGTTACAGAAAACAAATATATTTCTGTATAGAAATAACCTTAGTAACTATATGATGACTTCTACAAGATTAAAAGTAAGTTACAGAATTTCTTCTTACCTACATATTTTTTTTTTACCAACTGAACTGGTCATCTTCGGAACTTGGATAGGTTCAAAGGGGTCTTTATATGAGTTCCTTTTGACAAAATTACTTGTCCGATAATCCCCAGTTAAATAAATTCACACCTACATTTTACATCCGTCATGAAAAGGGATGAGGCCAACTAAATGACCTTTTCTCATGCATCACACTAAAATGCTCATGTATTTTATTATTAACTGGTTTCATTTTTTTTAAAAAGTTTTAAGTTGAAAAAAATGATAGCGTTCCATGCACCCCATCTACCTGCACAAAGTTTCCTTATTATTAACTTCTTACATTAGTATGCTACGTTGTTGCAATTGATGAACCAACATTAATGCAGCGTCACTAAGTAAAATCCATCTCCTGTTCAGATTTCCTTGGTTTTCACCTAATGTCCTTTCTGTCTGTCTTGTCCCCGGATCCCGTGCCGGACACCACGTCCTATCTGGACGGTGTGTCCTTTGGCTCCTGGTGGCTGTGGCAGTTCCCCAGCTTTGCTTGCTCAGAACGGTCGCTCTGCTCAGGGATCAGAGGCTGCCCCGTCCTGGCATTTGTCTGACCTCTTCTCATGGTTGGACTGTGCTTGGGAGGAAGACCACAGGGGTCAGGTGCCAGTTTCATCAGTCATCTCAAGGCTACATACTAGCACAGGACTGAGGGCTCGGTCACCCAGCTGAGGTGCTGCTCGTCAGGTTTTTCCGCCGTCGCGTTACCCTTCCCTCCCCTTTCCAGCTGTAGGAGGGGGGCACCTTGCGCAGCCCAGTCCTAGGGAGGGGGGGGCGCATGCTCTGTCCTTCAGGGTGGAGGATCGGCGTAATTCACTTGGAATTCCTCACGTAAAATTTTCTCTTCTTCACACGTTAATTTATTCAGTCATTTACTTGCATCAGTATGAGCTCATGGATATTTATGTTGTATTCTGGGTTATAATCCAACACTACTTTGTTTACTTTGTTGCTCAAACTGTTCCAGTTTGGGCTGCTAGGACCTCTTCCTTTGTCCTGCCCGCATCAATGTGCTTCTTTTCTGTCTTCCTTTCACTTTTTTTTGTTGTTGTTGTTAATCCTCAACCTAGGATAATTTCTCCATTGATTTTTTTTTTTTTAAGAGAGTGGGAGAGAAGAAGGCAGGGAGGGAGGGAGAGGAGAGAGAGAGAGAGAGAGAGAGAGATTTGTTGCTGCCTGCACACTCCTGGACCGGGCTTGGGGATTGAACCTGCAACCCAGCCACGTGCCCTTGACCTGGAATTGAGTGGACAGATGCTCTAACCACTCAGCACACTGGCCAGGACTTGTCTTTCTTTCTGAGTCCTTCCTTCCTTTCTGTCATTGCAGGATGTGCGTTTCCTGTCCCAGTCTTGGAATCAGCCGCTTCTCCAGGGAACGCTGTTCCTTTCCCTGGGAATTGTATTACAAACCAAGATCTGGGCACTAAACATGCTTGTTGCTACTGAAATGTCATTTCTTTTCAGCCCTCTTAGCTGACAGAGCAAAGAAATGTATGTGTGTTTATAAACCATGTACAAATACCCACAAATATGTCTGTATGCCACTATCTTTACATATTAAATTAAACATTATGTATTTTTTGATCTCTAGAAAAATTCAACAGCTTTGTCTTCTATTTAAGATACCTTAGAAGACATCTGTCACTTGCATTTTAAATGTCCCCTGGTACCTAGCACTGAGTGATCAATGAGAGTTTGCTGATCTGAAATCCAAAGCTCAAGAATGGGTTCAGATTCATGTGGCAGTGGTGGGTAGGCCTCAGTCTCCTCTCCTATGAAATGGGCACAATCGACCTACTGCAAAGGATTACTGGAGAATTAAATGAGATGACCTAAGTAAATATTTAAAACAGAATCTCACACACAATAAGTGTTTAATAAACGATAGATAAAATAAATTTCCAGCGTATTGGAAAATATATTCAAGAGCAAAGGATATCGTATATTTTTAATTTTAGACTTCTTTATGTTTGTGCAATTCATTTATACCACCTGACTTGCAAGTACGGATCAATTTAAATGTATTATTTTACTCCAATTTGGGAAGATTAAGCCAGCAATAATGTTACTAGTCATGTCACTTCTTCCCAAAGGCACTAAGAAATTGATTTCCTAATGTACACCCTTTCAAAGAGTGTTAATGGTTAAAAGCAAGTGTCCCAGAGAGGACGAGAGAGCAATGAGACATGGATTGAAATTTCCACATCTCCCCACTCCACCAGAATGTCAATCATTCAACACCAGGCAATCCATTCACTAGAGATAGTCATGGTTCCCTTAGAAAATAATGTCAATTCCTACGGCTGATTAGAACTGAGTACCGGAAGTCCCTGTCCAGACAAATCTGGACCAACATGCTCAGAAATGTCCCACCATCTATGAGAAGGTATAGGACCGCACTGCACGTATCTCCATTACTTCTGCAGAAAGGGCCAAATGAGGTATTAGTCACACATACAGTATGTTTTCTGAGAACTGATTTCAAGTCACTGCTGATGAGTGCTTAATACCTGTTCCCTTGATCAAAGTCTGATTTTGTATTTTTTCTAAAAGCTACGCCCTGACAGGATCATTATGGACTGAAGCGTTACACTTGTTTAGCTCAGAGCGTGGGAGTGGTCTGAGGTTCTATCAAGGAAACTTCATGAAATATGAACTGGGGGCGAAGCGGAATGTGTGAACCCGCCATCCAGGTCCTGTCCACTGGCCCGGGCCTCCTCAGCACCACGTGAACAGGCATCTTGTGCCGATGCAGTTTCCCCGAGAAGCTGAGCATCACTAACCCATACCGGTGAGCCCAGTGGCCTGCAGGGAGGCAGAGCAAAGGCCAGAGAAGGCCTGTGCTAGTGGGCTGCATGTCCAGTTCAGACCTCCTGCTGAAGATGAAGACTCTGAGCACACAGTGTGGCAGCACCAGGCGGTCACAGACCTGGGAGAGCTGTCTCCGCACGAACACAGGCTGCACACATCTGCGCACTGGGGCCGTGGTGGGTGTCAGGTCATTAGGGCCATTTGCCTGGCAAACCCCCGGAGCAGCTGACGGCTCGGTCTTGGCCTCGGGCTGCACACAGCACCAGGTAAGGCAGCCGAGTCCCCCCTGAGCTGAGCAGGCTCACTGCTGGCCTTGCTCTCGGACCAGCCCCGGAGCTGCCGCCTCTCCAGGCCCTCAGGCTGCTCTGCCGTCCTGCAGATGCTTTCCCACCGCTGGGCCTTTGCACATACGATTCCTTCTCTCCGAAATGTCCTTCCTCCTGTTCCTCACAGGCCTGGTTCCTGCCAAACTGCCCACTTCCCACCTGGGTGCCACCTCCCTGGGGCGCGCTTCCGGACCTTGCTTTCAGGTAGCAATCCCTCCCTCCGCGCCCCCCATCCTCTGCCCAGGGCCTGCTTGTCCTCTTATGGCACTGAGCCTGGCGCAAGTTAATCTGACTTATTTACTTGTTTTTCCATCTGACTCTGCCACTCCCACAAGGACATCGTGAAGACCGGGAACCTGTCGGTTGTGTCCGTTCCCGTAGGTCCAACGTCCAGCACCTCACAGGCCTTCAGTGAAAACCACGTGTGTTGAAAACATTACGCTCAGGGAAAAGCCAGACACAAAAGGCCCAGATCGAATGCCGGCAGGTACACGAAATGTCCAGAAGAGGCAAATCCACAGGGACCAACGCCAGCCCGGGGCAGGGAGGGAAGAATGGCAGCGACCGATGAATGGGTACGGCGTTCTCTTTTGGGTGATGAAAATGTTCTGGATTTACACAGGGGTGATAGCACAACACTGTCAACACAATCACTGTGGCTCGCGGGAAATGTTCTATTATTTATATATTACCACAGTAAAAAGTCGGTGGTGTGGAAGTATGCATACGCTGTGCTCAGATGTCTCCAGACCTCCTGGCGGATGACGGCTCGGGGGTGCTCCTCCTGCAGACCTGTGTGTGGCTGAAACCGACTCATCGACACGGACTCTGCTTTTACCAAGCGGAGGAACGCAGTGAGACTGAAGGCCGTTTAGGCTGCACATACACAGTCAAACGCGAAACCCTGGTTCCAGTTTCCCACCGTCAGTGATCAAAGCAGACCGCAGACGGCCCATCGCTTCCTCCTGTCACTGTCGTGGCCACCGCCAACCACAGCGGCCACGTGTAAGTCTCAGGCAAGGCGCACCGATTGTTTAGAAGCAGAAAACTTTAAAAATTGTCTCTGTGGCAGTTCGTTTCTTGTGCACGTAGGAGGGACAACCTATCAAGCTGGCCCAGAGGCGAACGGGAAACAGGCCACTGCAGGGCAGGTCCCTGCTGCCCCTGTTCTGTGACCGTCCTCCCACTGCCAGCGGCCATGGCAGAGAGGCCCTGTCACCTTCTAGGAGCTTCCTTTTTATGTGGAATATTTACTTCCAGAATTCACCTGCTTTGGAGGTTATAGATAAAACATAGGTTAGAGGTGAAGGGCAAAGTATTGGAAGTAAAATATACTCAGACTACAAATTTATATGGAGCTCCCCAGTAAACTCCAAAACATTCCTGCTAATATTGGTCAGGCACTTAACCACCATTTTTTATGTATTTCTTCATTTATTTCGAACATCTTATGAACTCGTCCACAATTCTAGCAAAAAATCAGTGGCCAGTGACAACAACTAAAACTGCCTGTCCAGGGGAAAGATTGGGGGACACTGGGGAAATGAAATGCAAAAGATACAGAAACACGATCTTTCCAAATATTGACATTTAATGATTAAATTTAAAAAGTAAAAGTTTGCAGCTCAGAGCCTGCGATGCACTGTTTGCACGAGACCCGCGGGAAACCGGGTCTCTTGGTGCGTATCTTACATAAAATCCACAGCCTTTATCAATCGTTACATCATCTACGAATAAGGCAAACTGGACAGGAGACTCTTCTAAACCAACTTCTAAAATTAGATTCTTGATAAGCTGAACATTACAAAGACAGACTATTAAAGACCTAGACTAGGTCTTTAAAGTGAAGATGCCTACGTTGTCTACAAAGGACTATCACTATCCAATTTAGCTCGCAATGCCAAAACAGAAACTCCGTCATCCCCTGGAATCAGCCACCCGGTATTGTAACACACGACGCAGCCACATTAAATACCTCGTCTAAAAACGCTTCGGAATTGCCTTTCTAAGTGAAGCAACCGAGATCTACAGAACCTGGAGACAAATACACTGAAGTCAGGAAACATTCAATCTTAAAACGATTAGTTTTCTACTTCGATCAGACTATTTTGAGAATCTCCCATTCACTAGTCAACCTTCTCTACTATGTTCTTATGCATCTGTTCTGTGGCCTAAGTCACACACCCACGCCCCGTGGAACTCTGCTGAGGACAGAGGTCCTGCTAATCACTTCCGTCTGCCCTTTGTTCCACTAGCTTCCCAATAACGAACCATTCACTGAGCACTTGCTGTTCTGCCAAACACGTTATATATATTATCCCTAAAACCAAGGTTTTTCTCCACTTAAGGGAAGGAATCACTGGCTGTGGCAGAGCACACTTCACCGAGATGGCAGCAGTGCCTCCCGTGCCCTCTGCCCGGGCAGCGTGCCTGGCATCAGAGGTAGGCCCTGGGCTGCCGTGCCAGTAGAAGCTGGCTAACGAGACCCGGGCCAGTTACAGGCGAGACTCCGGCAGTTTCCACTCTGTGCCTATGGGAGGCCAGCGGCCACCTATGGAAGTGCCCGGCCCTGGTTACTGTCCCATGCTGCTTGGCCAGGGCATGAGTGTACCCATGAAGTAAATGGAAAACTTCATAAAAAAATGCCCAATTACAGATATAGCAGATTTCAACTCACGAGAGGCACGTTTCCAAGGTATGTGATCCTCTAGAAGTGAGTGGCCTTCCCAGTCAACATGTCTGCGCCAGGCCGGTCCTCTCTGCTCTCTGCAGGGGGGCAGGGGCCGCGGACTGAGCTGGCCGCGAACGCAGCCGCAGTCAGCTGGGGGGCAGTGTGACAGGCTTCGTGCAGACGTGGGCTGGTGACTGGGCTCCACTCCTCCCAGTTCCCTTAAAGGTCAGAGGGAGCAGTTCTGCACCCTCTGCTCAAACCAGCGACAGGATGAGAGTCACAAGTCTCAAGGCACGCATTCAGTAAGTGCCCTGGTCATGCTCGGCTCCTCAGAGGCGCTGTAAGCACGGGACCACACCACGGAGCCACATGACCGGGCCACACAACCAGGCGGGTATTCCGTGGCGAGGCTTCTGCACCATGGACGGACACGCTCGACCTCAGCCCAAGATGCTCTTAGGACCCCTTCCATTGTTGACCCTCCCACCACCCTTTCCATGTCCTCTGGGAGTCCTTCTCATCAAAACACCACCCTCACCTACAGCATTTTACACAACTCTCTCCACATCCAGCTCTGAATGGTCACCGGGCTCTCCGAGGACCCGCTCCCCGACAGCTCCAGGGGCAATCCACGCCCTCGCCCACGGGCTCGGTGCTGCAGGGCCCCGAAGTCAGGGAGGGAGGAAGTCTGACAATGGACTGAACATGCTGAGGAGCACGCCCAGCTTCACTTTGGTATCCCACAGCCCTCAAATTCCGATGCTGAGCTTTCCCTCTAGAACACAAGCGTGTCCTCGTTCTGTTTAGACGGCCCACTCTGCCCGGAGGATGAACCCCAGCTCCTCCATATTCCGTGGCTGAGTCTCTGTTACTGCCTCCCCACGCCCTGCTGAAATGCAGCACCTCACCTCTCACGTTCTCGCCGTATTGCTCAGCCCCAGAGCTCGGCCATTCTTACGTGCACGCCTTTGCCCACGCTGCCCCGCCTGCTCCCCCGCTCAGTCCTCTCCCACACTCCGCCTGGTTTTCTCCAGTCACCCCTACATTCGGCTCAGGTGCCCCTGCTTCCACAAGTCATTCCTGACGTGGCCCGTCGGCCTTCACCAACTGTAGGTTACGTTCCCTGCTCCGTGTTCCTGTAGAGGCTGGGACGACTGTTATTCCTGCACCTCTACCCCTTATGCAATACTGATTATTAATGCAGTTTAAAGACACTACGATTTACTCCTTCTTTGTTTCTTTAGTACCTAACATCGAGCCTGGCATTATAGTAGATGCTTAAAAAACTTTCAACTATAGATGATTACATGATTCTGTGGATGTAGGACTCAGAGAGTAAGTCTGTACCAAAATGTATCAGTTATCCATTGCCGTGTAACAATATTACAACCACCGCAGCATCCAGGCACACCTGGCTGGGTCTTCTGCCCCGGGGTCTCACCCTCAAAACGCTGGCCAGGGCCGTGGTCTCATTTGGGCTGAACTGGGCAAGGACCTCTTTCAAGGCCATGTGGCTGTTGGGGGCATCCAATTCTGAGCAGACAGCTGACTGAGGGTCTCACTGTGGTGGCAGCTGGAGGTTACACTCAGGCCCTGGCCACATGGGCCTTTCCAACACGGCCAGAAAGAGAATCTTTCAGGAACAGATGGTACAGTCTCATGTCACTAGTCACAGAAGGCCTTTGCTGTGTTATAGTCACAGGTCCCACCCGCACTCAAGGGGAGGGGATTACACAGGGTGTGAATGAAAACCAGGGACCGTCTTCGCGTCCGCCCTCCACTCAAAGGTCCGGTTCTGACAGGACCACCGGAAGGCTGTGTGGCTCCATCGGCCAGCACTGACTGCGAGCGGCAAGAATATGTCCAGGGGACTAAAGAGGGGTGTGTTCATGTGTGGAACTCACTGCACAATCTCAAATGATATATTTTTCTTTATGGAAATGACTTCTGAGTCGCTAGATAATTCTACAATTAATACAAAATCTCTCTAAAGCATAGCTCAGGGTTTGTGAACAAATACTGGACATAAACCATGGATCATTTTCTCCTCATTCCTTTCTGCATCACTGTTTTTGTAACTGGCTCTTTAGATCAGCTAGTATCATTTAATAAATCTCAAAGTTTATAGCCAACAATACACTAGGGGAGACGTCAACCTCATAAAAACCGAAATGAGAAAAGTGAGAACTATTCACATTTTCCTCTGAATAAGAAAAATGTATGGAAATAATGTAAGTCAAGGAAGCATATTAAAACATTTCAAAGCACAAAGAACGTGCTTACTGCGTCAGCAGCTCTCGGGCAGACACCTGCAGGCCACACCACACGTAAGGGACAAGGTGGCCGGTGATGAAATGGTGATGGGCCGGCATTCTTCAGACGGCCACCGGACATGGCCAGTGACACCGCAGACACGTCGGGGTAGAACTGTCTCAAGGCTCTGATCCTCTTTGTCAGTGGGATGTTTGAATGCCCCTGTGCCCCCTGATGGGCAATCACACAGCAGGGAGAAGGCCAGACACCCTGCCAGCAGCATCGTGAATGAGGGGAAAGGAAAACCAGCCCCCGACTTTCCACCAGAACAGTTATCAGCGGCCATCTGAAAAGACTTGGGGACCAGGTTGAGCACAAAGGGTCAAATCCCCACAGTGAAAATAACCTCCCAGTCTCTCTAGTCTGTGCTAAGAGAATAAGGAGAGAATTTTCCAGCAGACTTGTTAGTCTCTATATAATTTGTCAGGTGTAACCGTTATCTACAATTCAATTTTCAGGGTTTACCGAGGGAAATTCGATAGTGGCCTGAGGATTCAACTGGAAAAGCCCCCTCCTCAAGGGCAGAGGCCAGGTTGGCCAGGGCACGGCGAGTTCTCAGGTAAGGCGCTGTCATAGCAAAGCCACCCTGGCACTAAACTGGCCGACACTGGGCTCCAGCCAAGTAGCAAAAAAAATTTTTTTAAATCCTCACCCTGAGGATAATATTTCATTATTATCTTCAGATAGAATGTGTGTGTGTGGGGAGAGAGAGAGAGAGAGAGAGAGAGAGAGAGAAACATCAACGTGAGAGGGACACTTCGACCGGTTGCCTCCCACACGACCCTGACCAGGGCTGGGGACCAAACCACAACTGAGGTATGTGCCCTTGACCGGAATTGAACCCGTGACTCTTTGGTCCGCAGGCCAACAATCTAACCACTGAGCAAACCGGCCAGGGCTATAGCAGAAATGTTTAAAGAGCATGGGCAAAGGTTTGGGGATGAGAACAAGTCATCGCTTACTAGCTGGGTGGGTGCTTCACTCCTCTGGGCCTCAGTTTCCCCCTCTGAAGTGGGGTCAGACATCTCTGAGTGTACCTGGTGAACTTGGAAGAGGGGAGTCTGACAGGCAGCTGGGCAGGTGAGGCGCTTCCAGAAGCTGCGTTTACCTGGAGACCGGGGGGCGCAAGGCCCCGCCACTCGACTGGGGGCTGCAGGGACACAGGGACTCTGTAGACGGCAGGACAGAGGACACAGATCCACCCCCGAGAAGAGAAGGCCCACGTGGAGAAACCACAGAAGCCTTTCTGATGAGGGACTCTAGTGACGGGGCACAAGCAGTTTGCTCTGGTAACCCTGGGGCAAAGGATGACAGCGGACCTGGGAGAGGCGCAAAGCCCCCTTTGGACGGGACAGTGCGACCTGACTGAATTGTAGGCTCCAAGGAACAAGCATATTTGGTGCCCTGAGGATGCAATGAGCCAACTCACCAGACACCAGCTGCGCACGGACCTCAAACTGCGGTGGAAGTAGAAACCCCAGAAGCTGAGGCAGAGGTGCAGGCTTGGACTCAGAGGGAGTGCAGAGGAAACTCAAGGGAAGGACCCCCAGATACTCAGAGAAATCGGCCGTGGGTACGAGCACAGGTGTGTGGGTGCAGATGAGAGTCACTGACAGCAGTACCATCAGTATGACTATCATTGTCATCACACAAGCAGGACAGGCTGGAGAGTTCTGGGACATGAGCATTAATATTCACACTGGGAAAAGTTTGGAAACATTTTTTATAAATCCAGATTTCACAAAAGTTTCCTTAAAGCAAACCAGGAGAAAAGAAAACCACAATTAAGTGAAGGACACTGCTTTTATCATCAGACCAAGCTAAATCGTGCCAATTGAATTTCCTTTTAGTGACATGTTATGGCTTTTTCCAGTTCATCTACTCCAGGTGACCTCATTTACCCAGAACCCTATGCGAACCCAGCTCCCCTGGGGGGGGGGGGGCTGCCAGGCTTCCCTTCAGATTAGGCAGAGATGGAAACTCCAGTCACATTTCATAAAGGATGGCTTCTGAGAAATATGAAATCTGCTTCCCACAGCTCAAGAGTGCTTCAAACTCCATTTTAATTAACAATGTTTCAAAGGAAAGTCCTTTGTCTATTTATTCTCCAAACAGGGAGTGCAGGCTTCCTTCCATTTGAAATTACTTTATTGACTCGACTTGCAGCAATCCCCAGAGGTGGGTATCACCAGCAGATCCAATTCAGCTAAGGAGTGGATTCGATTACTGTCAGATAAACAACTTACTACCCACACCGACTTCATCCCCAAAGAAATCCCCATGTTATTGAACTGACACTTCTCTGTGAGGGGAACTGAGAAGGCCTCTGGCCAAAGGTGCCCTTGATGTTCCCAGCTGGGTGGCTCACTGAGCCACAGGGACACTGCAGCCGGGGACGAGGCTGCAGGCACACTTAGTGCCGAGTCTGCATTAGCAGCGGCCTTTCCAGGGCCAGCCTGTGACATGTGTCACTACGTGACTTACACCGTCACACCTCGCGACTCGTCCCATTTGTAGGAATTTGCACTGAGGCTATAAAGTTACTGTAGAAAAAGCTACAAGGATGTTCATTTTTTTTTTCCTTTATTGATTTTAGAGAGAGAGGGAGGGAGAGGGGGAGAGAGAGAGAAACATCAATGAGTGAGAACATTGATTGGCCGCCTCCTGCAGACCCCACACTGGGGATCAGGCCCACAATGTGGGCATGAGTTCTGACCGGGAATCGAACCGGCGACCTCTTAGTGCATGGGTCGATGCTCAACCATGGAGCCACACCGGCCGGACAGGATGTTCATTTTAAAGTTGGTGACAGAGCCATGGCTGGTTTGGCTGAGCGGTTACAGTGACGGCTCGTGGACCAGAGAGTCCCAGGTTCGGTTCCCACTAAGGACACGCACCTAGGTTGCAGTTTGTCCCTGGCCCCATGGGGTTGTGTGGGTGGCAGCCAGTCGATGTGTCTCTCTCGTATCGATGTTTCTCTCTCTCTTGCTCTCTCTCTCCTTCCCCTCTCTATGAAGATAAACGCAAAAATGTCCTCAGGTGAGGATAAAAAATAAATAAAAAATAAAGTTGGTGACAGGGTAAGAAACTGGAAGTAAATTAATGTTCAATAATAAAAACTGGTTACATAAATTAGCTGATTAAGTATTCTACAGATTATCTGCAGACATTAAAAAAAATACAGTAGAAAAATATATAACATGAAGAAACAGTGCTATTGAAAGTGTGGGGGAAGCGTGTTATAAAATAGTTTGGACTGTAATATAAAAACTGTGGTTTAGCCCTGGCCGGTTTGGCTCAGCGGTTAGAGCGTCGGCCTGCGGTCTGGAGAGACCCGGGTTCGGTTCCCGCTAAGGGCACGTACTTCGGTTGCAGTTTGTCCCCGGCCCTGGTTGGTCGTGCGGGTGGCAGCCACTCGATGTGTCCCTTTCACATCGATGTTTCTCTCTCTCTATCTCTTCCTCTCTCTCCCTCCCACTCTATCTGTACAAAAAATGGAAAAATGTCCTCGGGTGAGGATAAAAAAAACAAAAAAAAACAAAACTGTGGTTTATAAAACATGCATTTTTTACGTAGGAAAAAGATTCAAAAGATAGACACCAAAATTAAATATTTTTAAGGTGGTCGTTTAGTGGGTTATTTTAATTTTCCTCTTGTTTGAATTTGTAAGCTTTTGACAATAAACATATGTTACTTTTTAAATAATAATTGTATTTGGTTGAAGTTAGAATTAGGAGAACTAAAAATAATCTAGCCCAACCTTTCATTCAACATGCAGTGATGATGTCGCTTAGAAAACTGTATGAGAATACCAAGGGCCACAGTCAGGGACACGCACTCCTTAAACTGATATTCACATTAATGCTACCTCTAAATTACATTTGTAATTAGGTTAATTATAAACATCAAGATAATTTCTAATTTATTATGGAACTGGAGGCCCTCGGGGCGGTAGTTCTTCAGCTTTTCTGGGTCTCTAACACTACCTTTAAAATACCTGAAGATCACCCAGAAAGTGCACTAAGACACAGACACCCAGCACACTGGTTCAGGAATTCGGAGACCCAGACGCTGACCGGGCTCCTCACAGCCGTGCGTCTTGTGCGGCACACTGCGACAGGAAACCGTGCGGTGGGGACAGAAAATGATGGAACAAAGCGGAGGAACAGAGTAACAAAATATAACACGCCTGCGTGATGGGTCATTTTTGTGAAATTTCTGTCTCACAACATCATTTTTACTATCTGGATATACCTAAAAAATAGTTAATGATATAATTTATTGTGGTGTGTGTTTGAGATATAAAATACATCTGTCCCCATGGGCGGAGGCGTTTAAACAGGACTGAGGAGCGAGAAGCCCGTTACCCCGGGTGAAAAACATAACCCCCCAGTGGACGGGAACCCAGCGTCAGGGTGACTTAACCCTCTAACCACACTTTGTGGAGGAAATTAGAGAAAAGTGTGGAATTTCTTAAAACGCCTATAAAAAATTATCTATCGCCCTGGCCAGTTTGGCTCAGCAGTTGGAGCATCGGCCTATGGACCAGAGAGTCCCAGGTACAGTTCCCGCTAGGGGCACGTACCAAAAAAAAAAAAAATTATCTGTTGTTATGAAAATTAGGAATTAAACATTTGGGTCAGGACCTGAGCGGGTAGTTTGGATTCTTCGTGGTCTACATTTCATGAGCACTTAAATGCTTTATTTCTAATTATGATATATTTACTACCATTAAGTACAGACAGCATTCACCTGTCTGCTATTTGGAAAGTAAATAATATTCAGCCACATGTAAACTCATTTTCTCTCTCATTTATTCCGTCTCTCCCATTCACTCTCCCAACCCCCACTCTCAGAACCCAACAATGGGCAGAAATGGAACAATTGCATGGAACTGATTGAATCTGAGACATCCATATCAGCCACAAGGAGACAAATGTCCGCTTCAGACTGTCTCCGACTCAGGCCAAAGGTCTGAACCCAGTAGATCTTCCATCAGAATGGTGGATTTGTGTCCCATTAAGGAACCGAATTCAGTTGGGTTTGCTCTCGCACCCGTCAGCAAGAGCCGAGTGCCCTCAACACTCCCATCATCAGGCAGACACACCCTTTCGTCTATGGGACGCAACCACCTGCTTCAGGTCCAGCTCAGGGGAGTGTAGGGAAAGGGGGACACTGGTGCCGTGTGCGGGGCTCTCCCTAGATCCCGGCTTTCTTCCTCCTGTCCCCCGAGCTCTGACAGCGGACCTGCACTGTCTGTGGCAGGACAGCCCATGAAAACTAAAATGAAGCCAAGTTCACCTACAGCATTTTTAGCCCTTCTGTCCCCTTCCCTGGGAGCCTTCCAAAGGGTACTAGGAAAAAGGGTCATCACCCTGCCCTGGCCGGTTTGGCTCAGCGGTCAGAGCGTCGCCGGAAGACCAATGGGTTGCAGGTTCGATTCTGGTCAAGGGCACGTACCTCGGTTGCGTTCGTCCCCAGCCCTGGTTGGGTCGTGCGGGAAGCAACCAGTCACTGCGGCTCTGTCGCATCAATGTTTCTCTCTGTCCCTCTCTCTCCCTCCCTCCCACTCTGCCTGATAATGAGTAGGAAAGAAAAAAAGTTGGTAATAGTAGATTTAAAAAAAGGATCATCACCCTGCATGAAAGCGTGGATGTTCTAGAACTTGAGGCATTCCTACAAGATTTGGTTATCGACTCATTACGTGTGAAAAGCCTCTGAGAAATATGAAAGCACATTCTTTTTTTTTTTAATCCTCACCCGAGGACACCTTTGCATTCATCTTGAGACACAGCGGGAGAGAGAGAGGGAGGAAGGGAGAAAGAGAAGCATCGGCGTGAGAGAGACACGTCGAGTGGCTGC
This sequence comes from Molossus molossus, assembly GCF_014108415.1. Lineage (NCBI taxonomy): Eukaryota > Metazoa > Chordata > Mammalia > Chiroptera > Molossidae > Molossus > Molossus molossus. Next base: position 6,265,032 of record NW_023425348.1, on the reverse strand, counting down.
CACCCACACGACCCCAACCGGGGCCGGGGACAAACTACATCGGAGGTACGTGCCCTTAGCGGGAACTGAACCCGGGCCTCTCTGGTCCACGGGCCGATGCTCTAACCACTGAACCAAACCGACCAGGGCGAAAGCACATTCTTTAGGCCACTGTCTGGCCCTGACCCATGAGTTTCAAAGGAATTTCAAAATAAAGGGAAATTTTTTCAGAGAAGATATTACCTAAGGTCAGTAAGAACCAGGTCCAGGGAACTGATCATAGGATCTCTCTTTCTCTTTTTTTAATGAGGCAAAATTCACCATTTTAAAGTGTACAGTTCAATGGCATTTACTACAATATTGTACAATCACCATCTATATCAAGTTCCAAAACATTTGCATCACCCCTGTTGACCCGAAGAACAAATGTACCTGTTGAGAAGGGCTCCTGGTGGCTAATTGGGCTCGAATTTATAAACAGAGCCTAGCAGCTGTTGCTAAACAGGGGTCTCTCAAAGAAGCCACCTGCCTGCGCTGTGCGTCTGCCATCTGAGCCAACCCTTGTACAGGAGTTCTTAGGATCATATTTCAACCAGGAGGACTCAGTGCTTCCCCATCCAATTGAAACTGTGCAGTTATATCCTCATTATCTTAACCAACCAATCAGAGCAGCTCCATTGTGAACAATCAAGACAGTGGTTTTTGCACCAATCAAACAGTGAGGATTTGTAGTCCTCATTTGCGTGAGAATGGGCCGTTTAAGGACCAGAGGTGGGGCCTTCTCCTTATATAAGTCAGCTGCCCTCTGGCTTGAACAGCCCAGTCCCCCTTTCCACCGAAGACTGAAGATTGTATTTCCCCAGCTAAAGCTGAAACCTGGAAGACATCTTGCTGGAGCAGACAGGAGCAGAGAAGGAGGAGTGGACCAGGGCAGAACGGAGCAGAGCTGTAGCTGGACAGGGACCTCGCAGCCGTGCTGTTTCATAACTGAGCTGTAGCACAATTGAGCTGTTTCCTCACCGAGTGTTCCACAGTGGTGCTGTATCACAATTGAGCTGTTTGCACTAAACAGTTTCCTTCTTCACTGCACCCGACTGGGGACTCCTGTTGGTGTTGGATTGGTGCTAACAACCGTTGATTGACACCCCAAAAGAAAACCTTATACCCATTAAGCAGTCCCTCTCTGATCTTGAGCACATGGCGGGTCTGTTCACAAAAGGTCTAATCGGAGTGAAATGCAAGGGCAGGAACTTGGCCTGTTTCACGGGAAAGACTCAGTAAATATCCGCTGACGGGATGCTGACTGACTGGGAGCCAAGGCGAGCAGCAAACATCTGGCCTGCTTTAAGCCAGTGATCTACTGTCCTGCCCACCTCCTAGACGCTGAGCCTCCCCAGGTAGTGGGCTCTGGACTCTAAAGACCTGAAGCATGCAGGTAAGAGTTTAAAAGGACAGATTTGAGAATGAGGTTTAGCAAGCACTTCCTAAGTGACAACGGTTTACATTATCCCATTTAATTACCCATAGGGACACCAGAAGCTTAGAAAAGCAACTTATGTGACGTCACTCACCTGGTAAGTAGCTGAGGGAGAGGGGGGGCTTGGGCAGCACAGCCCAACGCAGGTGTCTTTTAACACCAGCCCATGGCTATTTAATAGATGAAGAAACTAAGGCTCAGAGCACAGCCCTTCACCAGTTTTGCAAAAGTAGCAGTAAACCAGGGAATCAGAGAAACCACAGGCCTCACAATACTTCGATCAGGATGAGCGGGGAAACTGATGGTGAGTTTACATCTGCCCCCAAAGGGAGAGGCCTCACTCTTCAGCAATTTGATCACTGGCAACACCTCGTTCCCTGGTGATCACTGCAGGGTTGTGGGAGTGTGTGGGGACCCAAGGGCATCACTAGAAGGCAACTCAAATCTATAAAGAGATGCACAAAACTACTGAGGTAATGTAAAGTCAAAGATTTCAATCGCTTTTTACCACTTAAATACCCACTGTTTTAAAAGTTTTCAACGTTTCTGTTTAAAATAACATTCTTGGAGCAGATGACGTTAACCCAAACGAATGATCTCTTCCCCTCACTACAGTGTGGGGCAAAAACAGGTTTACCGTTGTGAGTATGCAAAACACAGAGTTTATTCTTGTATTATTATTTACTAACTATTGCATTTTTCTATACGAACAACTGTAACCCTACTTCGGTCCCACTCGGTATTTCAGAGCTCTGCGTTCTGTCGTTTTGTCTCTTTTCTCGGGGAAAGCAGGGTTGGAGCCGCCAAAGTGTCTGGTTGCGTGAGTCTCAGCAACAATCCTCCGAAGTGGACACGGTGATGCGCCGTTTCAGACATGGAACCGGCAGCCCAGAGAGGGTCACTGCGCAGGGGCCACCCCTGGGGCAAGCTGGCCCCTCTGAGGACAGCAACGGGAAGGGTGGGGACGCGTGAAAACCAGGACAAGGAGGACATGGAGCTGACTTGCAGGGGTGTCCCTCACAGAGCGTGAGACGGGGGGTGGCTCTGGGACCTCACTTACAGATGGGTTTGCACCCCAGCCCGGGGCCCGAGGCTCCAACCCTCCACAGCTCGCACAGTGACCCACCTCACCACTGTCTGAAAAGGTCTCTTCTGTGTTGCTTTATCTGGGGTTCTCATTTCAAGTCATTTGAAAAGATTTTAATTGTAATTTTATTTTATTTTAAGTGCGATTTTAGTCTTCAAAGTGATTTATTACATGGGGGATGTGAACATGCTAAAATAAGTTAATATTCAATTAAGAAAATAACAGAATCGCCTGGCCGGTGCAGCTCAGTGGTTGAGCGTCGATCCAGGAACCAAGAGGCCCCGGTCGATTCCCGGTCAGGACACCCCCAGGTTGTGGACCCAATCCCCAGTAGCGGGCATGCAGGAGGTGGCCAATTGATGTTCTCTCCTCAATGTTTCTATCTCTCTCTTTCTCTCTAAAATCAATAAAGAAAATAAAAAGTAAATAACAGAAGCTGGTAGAAAACAAGGAGTCACTGTGTCTCGCACTGCTTGGGGAAAAGCATCGCGGTGAAGGACTTGCTCGGGGATCGTGCCCTGCAGGGACTCGCGGCACAGGACAAGTTCCAATGGTACAGACTCTTCAATCTGAACACCTGGGCTGCTGTTACATCACTCACAGGATGGCCTGACAAATGCAGACTTAAAAGATGAGCTTGACCAGCTAGCATCTTTCCACATCCATCTACCTATTGATCTCTGTCTGTCTGTCTATCACCTGCTATCTTGCTAACATAAAACATTTAAGACTGTAAACAGATCACTTCACAGCCAGACACCTTTGGCCCTCCTGTTGAAGGAGCCAGCTCCTGTTACGCTACAGCTGTAAAAGCCAAGCTCCAGTGCAAGGTGACTGAGAGGTGCGTGTCAACAACATGAAGCAGGGGTTGCAGGCTCTGCGAGCCTTGGGCCAGAGGGTTTGGGCACCCCCGCGCCAGCTGGGGGCGGAACAGCATGATGTTCGCAGTGTGCCCTCCGCCCTGGGCCTCCTGGGTTCAAAGCCGGCCTCCTCTCTTCCCAGCTCCTCTCTCCTAAGCAAGTTACTGACCTCTGTCTTCCCTTTTCCCCCGAGAAACACGTGATGGCAGAGCAACCCCCCGGGGCGTGTAAGGTGCTTAGACAGCACCTGGCACCACCTGAGCCTCCGTAACGTCACTGCTCTGTCTCCAGATCATCTGTACCTGGTTCCCAAGAGCCTCCACGAAGTTCAGACCACAAGCACTGTCCTGATAAAGGACGGAACTGCTGTGCGGCCCACAGTAGCCCCCAGCGCGGAAGCAGCAAGGAGTGAGTCCTCAGAAGCCTGCCGTCATTCACCTCCTCCCAATCCACCTGCAGCTCTGCAGCTCTGTCCCCCGACTAGAGCTTTAAGTGACAGGACTTCTAAGCTTCCCAAAGCTGAGCAGCAGAAAATGTAACACAATTTAAAAGCCAGTTAAAAAAAAAAAACAACTCTTTTTTTTTTCAAAGAAAAATGTCCTGGAGTTGAGCCATTAACTCGCTGCAGAGAGAGGCACATTTCTGTAACACGCTGGCCTATTTCAGCAGACGGGATGAAATAAAATAAAGGCATGTATCCAGTCTGGATCTATCATCGAGGGGAAAGAAGAAACATTATCTCTCTTATTTAAATTCATTCCCGATATATTTTTGTAGCAAGAGGTATAAATAATGGATGACGGCATTTCAGGAGCTCGGAGTAAGGCTCCAGTGCATTCTGTCACCCACACTCTGGTCACAACATCCGTGACCCTGTGGTGAGCACCGGGAGGGCGGCTCCAGGCTGTTTCAGAGGGCAGGGGGGCGGGCATGGCCTCTCCAGGGTCCCTGTGGCCGAGTGGGGTCCTTCCCCACCACTACTGCGAAGCCTGGTAGGGACCCTCCCTGCAGCTCCTGTGGGAGGACCTCATGGCCCATCACCACCTGCTGGCCTCCGCCCGGAAGGCAGCAGAGCAGAAGGGGTCGCCTAAGACTGGTGTGCCCACCGGGAGGGGCGAGGCACGTCCTGCAGCTACTTTTTCTTAGGAAACTGCTTACACAATAGGCACCTTGCGGTCTTGTCTCCTATAAACTCCCGTGGCTTCATTTTATGTATAGTTAAAGAATACACTAAAACTGGAGGCATTTTAGCTCCAAAATGTACCACCCCGTCTCCTTGTCCCTAGAAATAAAAATGGGAAGAAGCTCAAAGCAGCATTTTGTCGCTAGGTCCCACCAATGATGGTTCACACCAGAAGACGCCTCCGCGCCCTCCCGGGGCGCAGGGAGCCCGGAGCCCAGTGGCCCTGTCTGCTTCCCAGGCCTGTCCGCCCACGCCCACGCCCACGCCGCGGGAGCTTCCAGCGAGCTCCCCACGCGGATGTCCAGACAGCCGTGGGCCCTGCTCCCTCTTTCAGTGGGCTCCCACAGTTTGAGGATACAGGTCACACTCTCCACACCTCCCTCGTGGTCGTCGGTTCTGCGCGGCCCACTGCGCTCCACTGGCCACAGGAGGCCGCACGCTCCGCAGTCCGCGGGCAGCCAGGCGCCACCTCGCTCTCCCCTCTGCAAGCAGTTCCCAGCCCACCTCCTACGCTTGGCCCGGAGGAGAGGGGGCTCCACCAGGGCTGTGGGACCCGCAGGGCAGGGCCACCTGTGCCCTCTCCTTCAGCCCGGGCAGGGGGAGCAGGGTGTGGCCCAGACTGTTGGGAGCTCACTTTAGAATCTTAGTTCTTAATGCCTGTCCCTGCCTTTGCTCTGTGGTCCTAACACCAGGAAAACATTTCCTTTCAAATTGTTGGAAGTATTACAGGTGTTCCCCCACGTCCCCCATTCCAGTGATCCCATTTCTTGGAACAGATCCGAAGAAGCCTGAAACACCAGTCAGGAAGAATATATGCACCCCGACATTCATAGGAAAACATTTTTTAAAAAGGCCCCTGGGCTCCCTGCTACTGTCTATTGTAGAGTCTACCAGGGTGCCCCGGCTCCCTGCGCACACCTGTGGTCGCTCCCAGACAGAGGCCCCGAGGGCAGGGGCTGGGGAGCGTTCATCACTTCAGCCTCGTCCTTGGTACAACAGTCCCGTATCCACGGAGTCAATTTCCACAGTTTGTTACCCTGGTCCAAAAATATTACATTGAAAGTCCCTGAAACAAACAATTCTTACGTCTTACATGGAGAGCCCTTCTGAGCAGGGTGCTGCCACATGGGCAGTCCTGCTCCACCCTGCCTGGGACAGGGACCACCCTCATCCGCTTCTCCACCAGCGCTCCCTGCCCGCCAGCCTCCCACCAGCCGCTCAGGTGTCCGGTCTCCAGCCACATCACTTGCTCGCATTCAGGTCTCCCTTACTTTACTTAGACATGGCCCAAAGTGCAAAAGTGGTCATTCTGGCACTCGGGATATGCCACAGGGAAGCCACAGAGTGTTTCGTTTCAGCGAAAAGGTACGTGAATATAGAAAACCATAGTAGATGCAGGAGGAGGAGGAGGAGGAGGAGGAGGAGGAGGAGGAGGAGGAGGAGGAGGAACAGCACAATGCTGGCGTTTCTGGAGCTCTGGGTCTGTGGGAGCGCTGTTATTCTAGCGATGAGGAGTCCAGGGAGACAGGACAGAGAGCACTGGGATCGGAATCACGTCCCTAAAGATCCCGTGACAGCGCAGGTAGTCGGGGTGAGCTGGGGAAGGGTGGCTGTGGCCGAGGGAACGGACACGTCAGGGCAGAGGCGGAGCCTGGGACCCCCTCAAGGAGCAGGTGAGAAGAGACCGAAAGGATGAGGACGCCTTGGAGGAACGGAGGAAGCTGGTGGATGCGCTGGCGGCTGAGGTGGTGATACTGGGCGGCATTCGCAGTGTGCACTGGAGCCCAGATGCGGGAGCCCAGATGCGGGAGCCGAGCTGGGACAGGCTCGGGGTGCACCCGGGGGGACAGTCTGCAGCCGTGAAGGCTGAGTGGTGAGGCAGAGCCTGGGAAGGGGCCACCGAGCTTGGTGTCTGGGGAACAGGCTCATGGAGCCCTGGGATGCAATTTCAGTAGATGTTGTGTAAGAAAAGGTGACCCTGTTGCTTCCAAGACGTGTGGTGGGAAAAGGAAGGAAGAGAAACAAAGTGGAAGGAATTTTCTCTGCTTCTCCCAGGCCTGGGGAGACCTGAGGATGTCTGGGGTTCAGGGTATGCTGGAGGAAAAGGGGTCGGAGTGCTCAGGGAGAGGCGGACCTGATGGAACACACCCCAGAGGAGGTAGACACAGTGACGTGAAAAATTCAGATTCTGAAAGATTTTTTCTTCCCTTGAAATTAGGAAGAGGAGGAAAGTAGATTAAGAATAAAGGAGCCATTTTGAGGGTGGAAACAAAAAAACAGGGAGTTCTTTTTGGAGGGTTTTCTTGTGTGACATGTATGAGGGACATGAGGGAGGACAGTTCTTGGAGCAGATGGAAGGTCTGAAGCTGACGTCACCACAGGGATCAGGCTGGTCATCAGTCACCAGGCCACCAGGTCAGCAGGCCAGCAGGCCACTCCAGGCTGACCCATTTCCAGAGGGGTTCAGAGTGATGCTGTGGTTATTCTTATTTTAAATGGGGGAGAACAAATCTTTAAATTTTTTTTCACAGACACAAGAAAATGGCATAACAAGAAGAGACTTGTATCTTCTCTCTTTCCAGTCTTTTCCAGTCTCCTGTTACACCCTAGTGAGCTGGTCTACAAATCAGACACAGCTTTCTCCATCCATAAGCAAATGGTCAGTTCACTGTAGTTACTCTCCCGGTTCACAGACTACAACACACACCCCTAAGGCCATCGCACAATCCCCCACGTGAGAACAGTCTTACAAAAACATTTTAACACAATCGCCAAAACACACAGAAAGGCATGTATGGGTTTATCATAGTGTTAGATCCAATTTGAGAATAAAAAAATAAGACAGTATAATCCTGCACCTAGCTATTTTTAAAAAGTATGTGTTGGGCGTAAGCCATTCCACAGTGGCTGAAATCTATCTCGCTGTGTACTCTGTGCCAGCAATGGTTTTCTTGAGCTGAAAACAGTTTAATTAAGACAAATTTATGAAACTAGTTCATGCTATTTCCTTGCACACTGAGATTATAAACAAACCTTATGTATTATTGTTTTATGACACTAGGCAGAATCATAACTCAAAAACAAAGAAAAGGGTCTTACCTGTTGTAACACACACATGGGCATGCAACAGCCAAACCATCCAGAAATGTTATTCCAGCCAAAAAGGGTGGGCGGGGAAGAGGGGAGAAAAAAAGGTTGTGGTCAATATTGATATAAAAACACTTCATTTCCTAAACCAACTAACAAAAAAATCGCAATAAAGAGGAAACTATAGTTTTATCAAAGAGGAAATAAACTACAGAACCCATCATTTTGCAATATTAGTTTTTCAGTGCAAACAGAACCATCTAACATAGAAACAATTCTGAACAGAAATCATTTTACTTATATGATAGAGCAATGTGTCTTAAACTTAAAAACTGGAGAAGCAAACTACAGCCCACGAATCAAATCTGCTCACCACTTGTTTTTGTAAATAAAGTTTTATTGGGACATAGCCGCACCCGTATTTTTCTGTTTTGTCTGTGGCTACATTTGTGCTACAATGGCCGAGCGGAACAGTTGCTACAGAGTCCATAGTTCTTTGGCCTATTGTTGAACAAAGTGTGCTGACTCCTGTTGCGAAGTAATGATAACAGTATTCCTCTACCTTTGTTCCTTCCTAGACAACCCCATCCCAGTCGGCCCACATGCGTGCTGTCCAGTGTGGTAACCACTAGCCCAGATGTGACCACCGTACATCTGAAAGGTGGCGAGTCAGAACTGAGATGCATCAAAGACTCAGCAACAACCACAAAAAGTTAGAATCTCACTAATAATTTCTTTAAAAATATTTATTACATGTTAACTGATAATACTTTGATAGATTGGGTTCAATAAAATACGTTATTAAAATTAGTTCCATTCATTTTTTTCTCTTTTGTTAACGTGGCCACTAGAAAACTTTTAAATGCACATGAAGCTTACATTTTATTTCTATTGGACAGCGGTGGCCTGGACTCTAGCCCTCAACAAATATGCTCTGAGAACTAGGTCTTTCCAGGGTCCGACACTAAATAACACAATTCAGTTACATCTGTGTCCCGGCTGCACTCCTAGGGCCTTGGAGCAAATGGCAGACAATCAGTGTGCTTTTCTGTTTGCTTAGTAGCTGCACCGTACGACTTGTCTGGATGATTTGGTCCTTGCGATGGCTGAAGAAAATGCCTGAAACGTTCCCTTCCTGGCTACGTACAGGAACAGTTTAAGTCGCTAGGCTCAAACTGGCTGAGAGCGATCCATTTCGGCGAAGGCCCACTACACAGACAGCAGTGCAGGCCCTCACCCCTGCAAGGTCCATGCATCGTGTAAAAAGTAGGGGGTAAGAGGGGAGAGCAGAAACCCACCAGAGAAAGTCAAGTTCGTGTTAGCCCATATTTGCCGAATACAAAAACAAATCTGAACACTACAACTTATCTACCTAATTCATTAACTATTACTGTAACCTCACACCTATTCCGCTCAATATTTACCTCATTTAACACCCAAAGGTCAACAGATATAGCATGTATATAGAGAATATATACATTATACAGAATGTATATGTGTATATATATATATATTTATATATATGTGTATATATATTTTTTAAATCAGTGAATTCTCCTTTTGGGTAAGCATATTATTTCCCTGTAAGTCTTTGTGGTATACAAAGTAGACAGTAGATAATAAACTAATGAGCACTTGTGTGGATAGCTAGACTTCAGCAGCCCTGGCGATGACCATTCAGCACGTCAGTGTGCGTATCTGTGAACGTAACGCAGCTCCGGACGGTAAGCACCCATTTCGCCCCGGCCGCACGGAGCCGGCCACAGAGGTGGGGCTGATGGAGACGGGCTGCCTGCCACCACCCACGGAAGCAACCTCGCTTCTCGGGCACCGAGTAATAGGGCGAATGTGGGAAGCAAGGCATCCATCCCCTTCAGTGTTTCTATGTTGTTGTTCTTTAATTAGACTCTTTTCCAAGTTCTTCAGGGGTGAACTGAGGTCCCACGTGCCCAACACACCAGCTCTCCCCAGCACAATCTTTCTGTCACCAAATTGCTTCGAACCCCAAGTGAGGCCCGTCCTCTCTGCTGCACGGGGGACACAGCAGCAACAAGACACGTCCTTCTTGCTCTAAGGATGCGCAGAAACAGTAGGTCAGATGGGCACAGGCAAGGCCAGGCCGACCAAGGTGAGTCCGGACAGAAAAGCAAAGTGCCGGAGATTCACGGATGGCCAAGTCCCTGCCTTTTCAACTGATGAAATCAGGGGACTCTTTGTGGAAAGGCTTGAGATGAAGGGTGATACAAAGATTCTGTGTGGAGAAAATTGCCTGAAAAAGGCCAGGAGGCAAGCGAGCAGCGGGCACGCTGCAGGAATAGCAAGCAGCGCATTTTGGCTGGATCATCGATTGAGGGATCAGTGACAGATAACTCGAACAGCATGTTGGAACTGGGTCACGGGCAGTGTCGTAATCCACACAAAGAGACCCAGACTTCATTTGGCAGACTAGGAGGAACCCCAGACTAGGCATGGGAAAGCCTGGAGTTGTGGGGGGTCCGCTCCTATCTGCAGAGTGACTCTGGTTCTCTGGAATCATGCTTAGTTTCTTTTTTTTTCTGGGTGTTGGGCTGGACCAAAAAATCTCTAAAATTCCCACATGGTCCAGGAAAAAACCCGCATCCAGTAGGAGAGCTGTGTCTCGAGGAGAATGGTCCCTCGTCGGTGCAGCACGAGACTGGAGCCCGGGAGGAGGCAGCACCACCGCAAGGGACATGTGGCCATGAGTGTCCTACAGGACCGACCAGTAAACGCGTTAGAACACACGTCGTGAGGTCTGAGGTCTGGGGTCTGGGTGTGTGACTGAAAAACCGCACCCTTAATTCAGTGGGCATCAACAGACACTGACTAATAAACTCCTTCTACTGTAGCAGGCTCTGAGCTGGGCAACCGTTTCACAGATGAGTAAGACAGGGTCCCAGGGTCCCTGCTGCTGGCTTGCATTTCGTTTTCATTGTTGTCACTGTTTGTGGCGAGAGCAGAGGGAGACAATAGCAACATCCATGTGAAGAGAAACTAGCCCCCTGACGGCCTAGGGCAGTAAAAAGGCAAAGGGATCTGAATTCACAAACCCAGCTCTCTCTCGTTTTTCTCCCGTGTCACCTTGAAAAACTCCTGTCACCTTTCTGACTCCAACCGCCTCATGTAAAAGCTGGTTGGTAAGACTGTCCTCCCTACATAATGAAGAGGATTACATAAATGAATACATGGGGGAGCATCCTGTGACTCTCAGAACTGATGTGGTCACTAATTCTAAGGCACTGGTGTGGCAGCCAGGTACCCAGTGAAAATACAGACACATAGACTGGGTGGAAGAGAGCTCCAGCTACAGAGAAGATTTAGCCATACTAATCAAGACTGTAGAAGAAGGCATGAGAACAGATGGAAGGGCTGAACAGAAAAGCGTGGTGGGCAAAGCTGAGAGACACGTGCTGGTGACGTCGTCATCTATGGACCGGAGGAAGGCAAGCGTCGAGAACATGGCAAGGGGGTTCCGATGAGAACGTTAGGGAACGCAGTGCCAGTCCAGGCTAGCCTACTTGTTAATTACTTTGCTTTGGGCAAATTATTTAAGCCTAGAGATTTTGAACTTACATGGAGGTACCCCTGGCACATCGGAGACATGCAAAAGGGTACTGACATCTTAGCCCCTCTGCATACTGTCACTTCCAGAGATTTGAGACAGGAGCAGGGAAGGGAGATTTGGCAAGGTATGATGGAAAAAAAAATAGTGAGCATTGCAATGAAATGCAGAGAGCCCTGCCCTAGCTGGTGATTCCCAGCGGTTAGCGCATCGGCTGGCACACCAGAGTCTCGGGTTCAATTCCTGGTCAAGGGCACGGACCTGGGCTGCAGGTTTGATCCCCGCCCCGGAAAGTTGTGCGGAAGGAACCAACTGATATATCTCTCTCACATCAATGTTTCTCTCTCTCTCTCCCCCTCCCAACCTCCTTTTCACTCTCTCCAAAACTCAATGGAAAAGATATCCTTGGGTGAGGATGAACAGAATGCAGGGAGCCCTAAGAAAGACAGGCTTTCAGAGGACAGGTGGTCACATGGCAGGTAAGGTGGGAAGACAAGGCAGGTGGACAGTTAAAAGACAGAGGGATCTGGACATCATCAGTGACGTTGGAGAGAAGGTATCCGTGCAGTGGAGGGGACAGAGGGATGGCGCGAGATGACGGGAGAGAACACAGGCTGTGTGGGGGAGGCGGTCAGAGACTGGGGGACACGGTGTAATTGACGAGAGGCCCTGCTATGGAATAGGGCCAGACAGAGGTTTAGGAAAAGGGGGTCTACCAGAAAAGCAAGAGAGAAGAGTGGTCATAGGTCGGTTACTAAAGACTGGGAGAGAGGCCCCCGGGCAGAAGTCAGCCTTAAAAAGGAAGAGGGGCAATTCTTCCGTTGAGACTGGGGGGAGGGTGTTAAGAACATGAGAATTTGAGGTGGGAAAATAAAAAGCAAGAAGCAGCTCATGTCAGACAGATTAAAACTTCCCAACTGGAGGTGAGGGCTCTCACTGGGAGCGGCAGGGCTGTGGCGCAGGGCTGGGACCGCGGGGTGGGGACGGCTTGGGAGAGCCCGTGGGCCGGAGAAAGGGGCCGAGCAGACCGGACTGCAGGGCTCCCTGAGGACTGGCTTCCGACTGGGAGCTGCCCAGGCAGAGCGCGGCTGGGTCCCCGAGGTGGTTCTCAGCCAGCCCTGGGCTTCCAGGCGGTGGTGTCACATTCTGCACGCTGGCTCTCTGTGCCGGGCTGTGTTTGGCCCCCTAGGTACCAGCTTATTCCAGGGAGTGCGGGAGGTGCTCTTCACTCCTCTGTCTTGGAAAGATGGATGTGAAGAGAAACACATAAAACTAAACTAGAGATCACAGTAATCGTAAAATAGCAGCAGGGTACTAATTATTTAGACAAAACATACTTAATAAATGCAAATACAGGGGAAGGAGCAGTGGAACATTCACTCTGAAACATGCGCCCTGCTGCTCACATCCATGAATTTACCAAGCAATTACGCTCTCTTCCGAGAACACCGAGGCCTTTCGGAAAAGATTTTAACAACATGCTCCGAAAACAGAACAATACATTTATTTCCCTAGTAGGCCGAGCATAACTTAGTATCCTCTTGGTGTCCTGGGGTCATCATTATAAAATGTGTCACTACGCTGGGCCCTGATGTGACACTGCCTTGGGTGCTGAGCTGAGCAGGGTCACCTGCCACTCAGTGAAGCTCCTGGACCTCGATGTCATGAGTCATGACGGCAGTTAGTTCTGCTGTGTCTTCAGTTGTCTTGTCTCAGGGTGAGACGTCTCCCACTGTATGGTCCACAGAAGCTTGGAAGAACTGAGGGGTCCAGGGGAAAACACATATAATAAAATGTGTTAATCCAGAAACCACTGTTTTCACAGAATTATAATGACATGGGCTCTAGTTGAACGGTTTAGGGTGTTTCCATGTTTCCCACAAAGCAAAGTGGTTTTGTGATAATTACTTTACTCGGTGCTCAGAGATTGCCCTGTGTCTCATCTTCTTGTTGCTACAAACGCAAAGCATGAGGTGTTAAAAGTATGACCACCAGGTAAATGTATTATTATGTCGCCTTCTTCACTATAAAAAATGCTGGAGAGTTTGAGTCAAGGTTATTAACGGGGTCTTCTTAACACACACTCAAGAGTATTTACTATAAGCGCAGAGTATTTCCCATGTGTTCTTAAACGTCCAAAGAGAACACCCACTATTGTTCAGCCCTCAGCTCTTCATCATAGATAGTGCCACGACCACGGCTCTGGCTTTGGCTGCTGACGCTTTCGAGCAGCGAATGGCTTATTTAATATTTATGAGCCACACGCTCTCTGTGAATCCGTAAAGCTGCTGACAACCGAGGAAAGGGGATATTGAAACAATATTTCATCTTCATCTTCTGTCCCAGCCTGCACCAGGAGATGTTAACAGATTGGAACCGTCCCCAATCACACATCTTCTAGGTCTACAGAAGCCGGGCCAATAAAAAGAAGAGCAAGGAGAAGAAAAGAAATAACCACAAAACCTATAAGCAGTTCACACGTACAGATAAATAATCTGACTCTCGGAATATGTCTGGATCTTTACACCAAGATACAAAACAAAGCAGCTTCCTGGCCTGGGCAGTGTGGTTCAGTGGTTACAGTGTCACAGGTTCAATTCCAGGTCAAGGGCATGTACCTGGGTTGCAGGTCTGATCCCCAGCTTTGCTTGGGGAGCATTTGGGAGGCAACCGATCGACCACACATGGATGTTTCTCTCTCTCTGTCTCTCTCTCCGACCCACCCTTCCACTCTCTCTAAAAATCCATGGGAAAAATATCCTCAGGTGAGGATTAACAACAATAAAAACAAAACAGCTTCCTGTTGTAATAAAGGAAACCAAGACTCCCCACAACTCACCCACGGGTGTGTTCTAGACCTTGAGCACTAGCGGCTACAACAAAACCTTCAGGGTTTTCTCCTGAAACAGTGCCCCAGACTCCAGCCTCTCAGGGGTAGGTGAAAGTGGGGGAAAAATAAGTCCATTCTGTCTCAAGGACAAACCACTGACGAATCAGGATTTCCTGCCCACGTGCTAGCATGACGTCTGCCTGTGTATCACGGACAGACCGGCAGCAGACGCTGCCCCAGGACATGTGCGTGAATTCAGCCGGAGCCTTGTCAACAGGACCGGATCTGAGGTTAATTTTCCTTTTCTGTCAATAGCACAAAATGAAAGGCAGCTCATCCATCATATAAATTAGCACAGCCTTCAGGCTTGAGCTTCAAAAAGACTAGGCCAAATATAAAAGAAATCAAAACATATTGCAAGTCAGACCTGAACAAAAGCAGATTATAAGTCCCAGCCGTTCTTCCCCTCTAGTGGGTGCTCAGGAATACCAAACCGAATATGTCTAAAACAACAGTAAAACCCAGCCCAAGGCACAAAAATGCTGCCGGTCAAGAGATTTTATAACTATTCCTGCAAGGTATATAGAACTGATCTAATTTCTTAGAGTCATTTCTTCAGTGGCCACCAGGAGTACTTGTTATAACGCTGTGAACACAGTGGATAATCAATAAGTGCTTAATCGCTAGCTGAGGACAAGCAGGGGAGAGAGTGCTTTTTTATAGAGATGAAACCCAAAATTCACTTTTAAAAAATCCATAGTGTGCTATAGTGGTGAAACCCAAAATTCATTTTAAAAAATCCATGGTGTTACATTTTAGGACAAATTGAACAGAGTCCACTTCTCCACCTCCATCACTCAGAGACTGGAGGGTTATGAGGCGCGATGGGGAGAGAGGAGAGAATACTCGTGTTTGTAATGGAAAACGGAACGACAAACAGCAAACCTGTAACAAAACCTTCGCATTCTGACACGTGTATCTGGGGTGTGTGGGATCTTACACAGTTAACATTTCAGCAATTTAAAAAATACATGTCAAGGGTGAGTAGACACAAGCCCAGCTTCTTTTCTTCCTGAAGCAGCTCCCCAGGGAAGAGCAGACCCCGACTCTGGGGGGTGTGCCCTTAGGTCACAAGAGCTTCTCCGTTCTCCTGAGACTGACCGCTGTTCTCTGCACAGTAGAGGGAAAAATCCGCTTCCCCTTCTCCTGGAGGGAAACTTGGACTAACCCGGTATCAAATGCAGGATCGAAAGCAAAAGGGGACACGCTCTAAACGTTCATCCTAATTCCTCAGCTCTCTGTCCGGTCTCCACACCTGCGCAGGCTGCAGCAGGCCCCTCCCCCGCCCCACCCCCGCGGGCACTTGCTGCCAATCTTTCCTAACAACTACTGCTACCACCACTGCCACTACCGCTGGCCTGGGGAGGAAGGCAGGAAGCTGCTCCGCTCTGCCTCCCAAGGCGAGTCTGAGAACACGCTGATCACGCACGAAACAGCGGACTTCGGACGCACAGCTCATCTCGGAGCTGCACTCACGGGTCCTGACTCTGAAGCCAGAGCCGTGACGTGTTCGAGTTCCAGGGAGATGACTGGATGGAAATGCTCAGGTCTGATCACCTCTCACACACCCACTACGGCGGATGCCAATCGGGCAATTACCCCACAAGTAACAGTACGAGCCACGTGATCAAGTTCGTCATCATGGTCTCCTTCAATCGTGGGAGGCGAGAACCTGAGTGCACACAATTTACTGGGGGGGGAAATGACTCTCTGTATCTACTTTAATTTTAAATCAAGTCATTTCATTTAGAAAACTCTCTTAATTTTGGAAAGAACTGTTGAACTATCCAGCGACGTATAAGATAATCAGCTCGTTTTTCCCTGGCATACAGGGAAACAGAAAACAAACTTCAATTTTCACTCTTTTCTTCAATTGAATTCCAACAGATAGAGACTGTAAAGCCACAACACTTCTTTAAAAAAAAACTACAGAAAATGGCATAAAAAATATGATTATGTTCTATATATCACGTGACAGAAAATTGCTGAATGTTCCCCAAACCCTACTTCTTATTCTGCACGGGCACATAAGAAACGGCTATTTCCCAGCCTGCCCTGCAGCAGTGAGGTGGGCAGGGGAGTGTGGACAGAGGTAAGGCAAACCCCTCCAGGCCTCGTCCCAGAAACCTCCCACGGGGTGCTCTCCACTCTCCCTGTCCAGCAGGTCAGCGGATTCTGGGGAGGACGGGAGGCTGGAGGGGCCTGAATCCCCGAGTGACCCACACCCCTGTGGGTCCTGTTAAGCCCTAGGATCTCCCTGTGTGGGGCAGTTTCAGTAGCAGCACATCCTAAATAAGCGAGTGCAAAAAGCACAGGAATCGGTCCACCACCTATGATTCATTCAGTTTAAGCTTCAAGTTTTAAAAATATGTTTTTATTGATTTTTTAGAGAGAGAGATAGAAACATGGATATGGGAGAGAAACATGGATCGGCTGCCTCCCGCACGCCCCCTACTGGGGATCGAGCCTGCAACCCGGGCAGGTGCCCTGACCGGGAATCGAACTGGGACCTCTCAGTCCGTGGGACGACGCTCAGTCCACTGAGCCACACCGGCGGGGCTCAATTTTTAATTTATAAAAAAGATAACAGTTGATCCTTATTACATTATTTGCAGATTTCATATCTGCCAATCACCTACTTGACAACATTGATCTTGAACCCCCAAATCAATCCTCGTGGCCTTCTGGGGTCACTGAAAGACAGGTACAGGAAACTCATGCCCCAGCAGGGACAGGCCACACTCTGCCTTCTCTTTTCAACTCTTCTGCTATCAACAAGCGTCCTTTTCACCACTCAGTGCCCCTGCCATGTTTCCGTCCTCTTTGTTGACGATTTTGTGTTGAAACGGCCCCCACGGTGGTGCTGAAGTGCTGTCTGGTGTTCCTGAGAACAGGGGCCTGCGACAGGCTTGACGGGGAAAATGCATGTCAGTTCCCTATGCTTCTTCCAGCACGAACCGCTCACGCTGCTGGCCCAGGGTTCAACGTCAGAGTCAGCAACACATGTCAAATGAGGTGTCGTTAGACAGAAACGCATAAACAAGTTTATATTGATCAGCAGGCAAAAATATTTAAAATAAAAATAATTTCATAAATAAAATGAAATAAAAATTTAAAATAAAAGATAATAAAGCTCGCAGGGACCTACCCCTGAATGGCTCCTGGGAGCTGACTTCGTGTTCGCTCTCCAGCGTCCCCAGTGACTTTACAGAGCACAGCACCACAGACAAGGAGAGCTGACTGCAGTACGGACCTAACTTGTTTGACACTCTTCACTTTACCGCGTGTCACCGATGTGGCACTTTACAAATGGCAGGCGAGACGCTGCACAGGCAGAAATATCACACGCGCTTCCCTTGCAGCGGCGGTCGGGACGAACTTGCAGGACCTCCGAGGTGTCTGAAGATGATACGAGATCGTGTATGCTGAAACGTCTCATACACGAGGGGTATAAATTACGTCCTTTAAAATTTCAGCTGCACATCGGGCCAATGAAATTGCTTATTTACTCGCCACTGTACCTCAAATTCCTAGTGGAAGAAGGATTAGCTAAATACTTTCTTTTGCAATAGCAACTGAAAAATATACTGCAAGCGATCAAGTACTATTTTATGTAACAAAGGATAAAGGAATTTCCTGATAACTTAAGAGGAGCTATTTGAATGTTTTCCTTATCAAATATCTACAGAAACTTCTTGCTTTCCAATGAGATAGATAATCTCATGAAAAACCAAGCGAAAAAATAAAATGTATCATAGTTATTCGTCAGTTATTCAGTATTAACCATCAGCAAAAGAGAGCATCATCCTAAGTCTGGAAAGACTATATCTGAGAAGGTGTTCGTAGATTATGCTCTCCCATACTTTCTTCCTACAGCGCTAAATCCTGTTATCACAGCGTTGAGGGAACTTCCAGAATACGCTCACTCCTAAAGCAACCTCCAGTACTGCGCAGTTAAAAAGTATCAAATGTTTGTCTTCTTTCAGAGACAAGAGGAACTAAGCCAAACACCTGGTCAGTAGCGTGGCTGAAACCACATTGTTCAGTAACAACAGCAAGCGCTTGCTGAGTGTATAATCCAGGCACTGTCCACAGGGTCTACTGTCACAACCACCTCACAGACAGGTTCTAGTCTTATCAGCGTAAGAAACTGAGGTTCAGAAAGTCTAAATAACTTGCCTAAGGTCCCCACATGTCGTAAACGTGAGAACACCAACCCCTGAGTGCACAGTAGGTGTGCTCATAGTGGGAGCATTGTCATCAGCCAGCAAGGGGCACAGAGAGGAGGCAGCACCCGTCTCTCTGAGTCCCAGGTCTACACTTTTCCACCATATTCTAGTCCTTCAGAAAACAATGGGGCCAGGTCAGAAATCAAGCAGCCTTCATAAGACCAGCAAAGCTTCCTCCCCCAGCCTTTACACTCTCAGTTTACCTAACATTTTCCGAATTGTAGCATAATTTTCAATGAAATATTCCATTAAATAAATACAGTCAATGTGGCTAAAAAATCAAATAATTCAGCAGAAGATCATATATTAAAAAGCAGGTGTGCCCCGCCCCTTTCAAACTTCATTACCACACCCTCCCAGCCAATGCTGAGTCTTTTTTTTTTTAATCCTCACCTGAGGATGTTATTTCATTCATCTTCAGATAGAGTGGAAGGGAGAGAGAGAGAGAGAGAGAGGGAAACATCGATGTGAGAGGGACACATAGGCTGGTTGCCTCCCACACGACCCTCAGGGTCAGGGACGCAGGATTGGGGACAAGCTGCAACTGCAGTACGTGCCCTTGACCGGAATCGAACCCACAACTCATTGGTCAGAGGGCCGACACTCTAACCGCCGAGCAAACCAGCCAGGGTGGATTTTTTAAAAAGAAGAAAATTGAAAAGAAACTGTCATGATAGATGAATTATTTTCTTAAACCACCCTCATCACCTCAATATAACTGTGTTCTTTGTTTTGTTTAAATGTTGTTAAAATAAACAAAGTTTACAATATTATGAGTATATAATAAGAGTTGTACTGTTCAGAATAAAGCAAAGTATTAGGTTAAAATTAATGTCCTTTTTTTTTAGTGTCCAGAAGTCTCTAATTGCACATTTTCCTTTTCCATGCTTCATTTACCTTTACCATAGCAGAACTTTTTCAAGCTCTTGAATCGCATCTAGTGTTCTACCAGAATCCATCTGCCAGGAGTCCTGCCTCCTCTCGTCCTGACCTCAGCTGGCCCCTCTCCAGCTCTGCTGTTGTCCTGACCTCCCTGCCCCACTCTCCGGACACACATGGATGTGCCTGAATTCCGCACCTTCTTCTTTCTTGATTCCCTCCCTTAGGAGCTGAAGCACAACGCCCCCCCATCCCACCCCACTCCACCCCACCCCAGCTCAAATAACGTCCAGAGAACACCCAGCGTCACTAATTCTCAACCAGTCGTATGATCACGGTCACCTCCCGTGTTGCTGTCCCCATACTATCATCACCGCAGTCGTCACCACACAAGCTTAATTCCATGTGCCCGAAACACACTGACTCTGGTGATTCATGTTCATTACAGAAAAGATTACTTTCACCATTTGTCTGCAAAAGGAGCGGTGTTAACTGGGTTAATTTTCAGCTTTGCTTGTGATAATAGCCTGCTCGGACCAATAGAGCACCCCTAACATTGAAGGAATGTGTTTGCAAGTTACATGTCAGATGATCACTTTCTGAACTTGAGTGATATCTTTAGATTACAGCTAAAGGAACTATATAGTACATGCTGCTGAGAATAAAAGCTAACAGGACAGCGGATACAGAGTGAATGATCTGAGCGGTTGTTACGCTATTTGATTTTATGCTGACATTTATACAGAGAAAATGAAATGGCCAATTGATGCGATTGGAACTTAGAGAGGAAAAATTACCCTCATTTTGCACAAAGGTTTTGACAATAACTTGCTTGAGGCATGTATATACATAGTTTTATTTATTAGATAACTTTATAATACCATTGTACAAAGCAACTAAGGTATGGAAACATGATTTGATAAAGAAATCCAAGTTATTAAATAGATCCCTCCCCTCCCAGAAATCACTTTCCAGGAATCATTAATTGTGGACTTGGTTTGGTATGAATCAAATTCACACGTCCAGGTAATTTAGGAATGGCCAGGGCATCCCCCACCCTAAGGGAACATGAGCCCTGTCCTCTGATCATCACTGGAAGGAGCTTCCTGTCCTGCTGTGTGAATCCGCACCTCACGGCTGTCGGTCTCCACTGGTCATGTTAGCTCCAAACCAGGAATGCAGGAATTCTGATGGAGTTCCCCTTAAATTGAAATAAAGTCTTATTAAAGAAACTCAAGTCATTCTTCATGAAGTTTGCTCACTGGAGTCACAGGATCCAGGCGTCTGGTTATCCGGGAGTGTCATCCGGGGGTGTCTGGCCTGATGACGTCCCAGATTTGACCGTTTGGGGTGAGACAGTTCTTAGAAATTCAGGCAGGCGAAGTCACCACCATCATTATTAAATGCTGAAAGAAGTTGTTTGTGATCAATTTTCATGCCAACAACATATATTGGTGGCGGGAGAACAAAGATCCTGAGAACTCGAGTCCAGGAGACAGTGCTTACAGATGGAGATGAAGTGCAGAATTAACCCACCACTGAGAGCAGCTTTCATCCTGTGAGGGACGCAGCAGGCTGGATGTAACTCCACTTGCAAGGCACCCCTGCTGTGTGACACCGACGTCGTTGGCAAGATATATATATATATATATCCTCGCCCGAGCATATTTTTCCAGTTATTTTCAGATAGAGGGGGAGAGAAACATCGATGTGAGAGAAACACATCAATTGGTTGCCTTCAGCACCCACAACCCCAACTAGGGCCGGGAACCAAACCACAACCAAACTACGAGCTCTTGATTGGAATCGAACCTGCAACTCACTGGTCCCTGGGCCGGCGTTGTAACCTCTTAGCAACCTGGCCAGGGCGAGGTACTAATATTTTAAATTCCTATAATGCTGCTGCAGTTTAGCCACCTTCAGTCATTCCCGCCTGCATGACGCCTCGGCAGGCGACGTCCGTATTGTTTTCATTAGTCTCATTGCTTCACTCGGGAAGCAAACAGATTTGTAAGTTGATTTTTTTTTTTTTTTTGAGATAACAGTGGAAGGTGTCGATTTTAAAATTGAGTTTTTCAGAAAATAACTTTTGCCATATTGCATTGTCGCTGTGTTCACACAGATCTCGGCGCGACCCCGGGTGCGTGGCTGCAGGAGCAGCGTCACGGGGACGTCACAGCACCCCTGGCCCGCCACCTCCACACGGAGCCTTACTTCACGCGTGGGCACTGCTCCAGGGCCCAACTGCGGAAAAAAGCCGGCTCAAGACAGTCCTTTCTAGAACAAAAAAATTTTAATGGAAAAAAAGTCCTTCCTATTAGAACACACCTGGAAAGGAGCAAACTCGTCAGAACCATCAACTGAAGAAAAACAAAACAATCCAAAGTTAACTTTTAAAAAGGTTTCTGGCCCTGGCCGGTTTGGCTCAGCGGTTAGAGCGTCAGCTTGCAGTCCCCAGAGACCCGGGTTTGGTTCCCGCTCAGGGCATGTACCTCGTTTGCAGTTTGTCCCCGGCCCTGGTTGGTCGTGCTGGTGGCAGCCACTCGGTGTGTCCCTTTCACATCGATGTTTCTCTCTCTCTCTCTTCCTCTCTCTCCCTCCCACTCTATCTGAACAAAAAATAGAAAAATGTCCTTGGGTGAGGATAAAAAAATAAAATAAGCTCTGGCCAGTTTGGCTCAGCGGTTGGAGCGTCCGCCTGCGGTCCGGAGAGGCCCGGGGTTCGGTTCCCGCTAAGGGCATGTGCCTCGGTTGCAGTTTGTCCCCGGCCCTGGTTGGTCGTGTGGGTGGCAGCCACTCGATGTGTCCCTTTCACATCGATGTTTCCCTCTCTCTCTCTTCCTCTCTCTCCCTCCCACTCTGTCTGTACGAAAAATGGAAAAAATGCCCTCGGATGAGGATTAAAAAAATAAATAAATAAATAAAATAAAATAAAAAAGTTTTCTGCTGACAAAAGTTAGAAGATAGCTCCTTTCTCTCAAACAGCTGATAATCTGATTGAAGTACCTCCTTTTGATACCTCCAACAATCGCACAGATTATAACGGAAAGGCAGTGCTAATGTCTGAAAACAGTCAAAAGCACTCAGAGCTTGATCTGGGGAAGGAGGCTCCTCGGGGTGCTGCCAATAACCCCTGGAGATGGGAGACGGGTCCCTCTCCCCACGGCCTTGCTGGCTCCCACCCTCGGACCACCCACCACACTGAAAGTGCATGTTTCACCTGGGACCAGCATTGCCCTGTGTGCTCATCGCCCAGGCACACGGCTTGGTGCACGCTGACTTAATAAATACTAGCTAATAGAGATCTGCTGACACACGTCCTGGTAGACAGCTCGGCAATGGCCCGTGTCTCTGTCCTCGCGCATCTCAGCACGGTTTCGCCCTGGTGCACGTGCCTCTGTGGTCGTACGGAGGCCGGGTCCCAGTCTGTCCCCAAGCAGGAGTCTCCGGCGTTTCCCAAAGCTGTGCTGGTATCTCACGGATGCCTACTCAAACTTCCCTCCTGACAGCGCGCCCGGTGCCTCCCGAGGACTGCCCAGCGGCCACTGCAGAGCCCCCGCCTGAGCAGTCGCCTTGCTCAGCTTCAGAGCGAGCCTACGAGGTAAGCTGCGGGGTGGGGAGATCCGGGGGCCAAGGGAGCTGGGTGCCAGCTCGACCTTGTACTCGCCATCAGCTTCCTCTCTCTGGCCCGTTTTTCCAGCTATAAAAAAAGAGATTGAAAACTTCCAACTTAGCATGGCTGTAAGGTATGTTAAAGGTCATGTCTAGCAGCTACTGTCATCAGTACTGTGATGATCTTGAAGATGAGTCAATTCGGGTACCAGGAAGTTGAACCATTTATCCCCCATCTGCAGGGCTGGTTCCGGAGTCTGTCCATGCAAAATATTAACCACGTAAGGACATTTTTCAGTGTCCAGAAACTCCTTTGCCACTGTTTAAACTTTACACAGCATTTGTTTGTTTCTAATTTTTCTAAAATAATATGGATGATTCCGCACCTATCTCCTGGAGGTGCCACGCCCCCAAAAGGAGGTCTGCTTCGCCTCGTGCCCTCCGATGAAGGGCACCTGCATCTCCAGAAGGCACTCAAGGACAGGGCGGCCTCTACACACCACGGAGAAGGCAGCTTCCTCAGAACACAGGCCTGAGGAAGCAACTAGCCAAGGAAAGCCTAGCTGCTAAGTTACTTTCTATAGGTCCACTGTGGTTTCACATTAGGTCCTAGCATGAGTCCTGCCATGTCTGCAATTGTTATTACTTGGGTAATGAGAAGGAAAATGATGGTCCATCTGGTTTAATCTTCGGCTTTACATGCTATCTCTGGAATGCGAACCGCTTCCTAAGAAGGCCCTGGAGTTTTTCAAATTAATTTGTAATTCCTTTGAAATATCCCCCTTAAACCACAGAATCCTATCTTTTGAAAATCCTTGTAACTCATAATTCAGTGCTCTGCACTGAATAAGTGTGCTCTAGCACAGCAGGCTCTCCATAAATATTTGCTGACAGTTCAATAAGCGTTAGCTGATGATAGTAACCCACTTAAAAATACATGCAAACTACATCAAGATGCACAGTGTTGGCCCAGCCACATCATAACTCAAAAAAGTTTCCCTGAAGTGGCCAACCTCTGCGAATGTTTCTTTTACTCTGTACCTACATGTTTGCAGCTCCCTCCCTCCCTCCTTCCCTCCCTCCCTCCCTCCTTCTCCCCCCCCCCCCCCCCATAGCTAGCTCTTCTGTATCATCCATGTCTCATTTCCAATGTCAGAGGAAACTTTCTTTGACTACCCCCTTTCTACCCACTCACTCTCCTGGCATTGTTCCATTTTATTTTCTTCATAGGACTTCTTACTATGTGACCCATTCATTCACTCATTCTCCCTTTCACCAGCTGTCTCCTTATCAGTGACAGTTCCATGAGAGCAGGGTGTTAACTTACAGGTTACCGGGCACCCCAGAACCCACAAGGGTGCCTGGCACGTAAGTAGGATCTAAACATATAATATGTGAACAGAGGAAGAAAGGGATGAATAAGTACAGCTTTTTTACAGTTGTTCTCCAGTTATGTCTCATAACTTAACCAAACTATAACCCAACACATGGGCAAAAACTTGTTTCCATTTATTTTCTACCTCCTAAAGTCTTCAGGACAATTCCATTCATGCTTTAGGTACTTAACAAAACTCTCATGAAAAATGACTTGGGAAACATCTAAACTACTCTTTTATTTATTTATTTATTTTTTAAATCACCTGAGGATACTTTTCTATGTATCTTCAGACAGAGTGGGAGGAAGAGAGAGGGAGAGAAAGGGAGAGAGAGAGAAACATCAATGTGAGAGGGACACATAGACTGGTTGCCTCCTGCATGACCCAGCCAGGGCTGGGGACTAACCGCAACCTAGGTAAGTGCCCTTGACCGGAATCGAACCTGCGACTCACTGGTCTGTGGGCCAATGCTCTACTGCTGAGCTAAACCGGCCAGGACTCTAAACTACTCTTTTAGTTAAGCAAATTATTTCAATTATTTAAATCCTGTGGTTCAGAATTGAACAGGCAAAGGTTTTAATGACAAAACCATTCTTCTGTGACTGCAGCACTTCCTGAAACCACTGAAGAGAGGATCTGGAAGATGCTGGGCCCGCCCTGTCCGCACCGAAGGAGAGCCGGTCCAGGGAGGCAGCACTTGAGGATGACTTAGGCTCCTGAAAACACTACGCCTTGCGGCAGTTGACTTACTGTTTTTAAGAGCAGCTGGGGACGAAATCTGAGACAACTGCATCTGTCCTGCATCTTCAGGCAAAAGGACAGAGCAGAGTGATTTCACATGCTCTCTGGTGAGCATTAAGCACAGGTGTTAATTTCATAATCCCCATTTTACTAATGAAAATGTAAACTTCATAATGAGGCAAAAATTTATTCTTCTATCATTTTCGCAAATAATTTTTAGCACTTGGTGGGGTCTAGAAAACCTACTAGACACTTATCAGATATAAAAGCTTTCAACACATTGGCTGATACTAACCTCTTCTAGCTTACACTCAACTTCTAGAATAAAGGTACACGGACACTCCAACACTCAGACTGCAGCAAGCCAGAGAGGAGATCACAAACATGAGTAAACCCGAGAGTCAGAAATATCGAAGATTTGACACCGTTACATGTACTCTGGATAGAGAGTGGGAATTTGCCTGTCGGCACAGAATTCCAGCTACAGCCAGCAGGTGAGAAGCCATCTGGCCTGGAAGACACATCCCCTCGGGCCCTGTTAAGAAGTACCCTAAGCTACCCACACCCACTGCTCCCCTGCCACCTCTGCAAGAGACTCGAGGCTGAGGGGGAGGAGACTCTCGCACCCCTGGGAGGGCTCTGACCTTGCCCACTCACCCATTTGAGGCTAAGCAATGGATGCCCAAGGCAACCCCTTAAGGTGGTAAAGGTACTTGCCATGAGGAGAAACTGGACTGGACGTGTTAAGTACCTAAAAGTGAGTAGAAACTGGAAGGTCTACTGAAGAAATTGTAAAAACACCAACAAAAACCCACTGTGTTTGAGGTTTACAGAATGATTTTTGAAGAACATCACACCAAAATTTTGCCCTATGAATTAAATTGAGTTTACTGACCCCCAACTGAGGAAAATATGCAGTGTATTGAACGCTAAAGGCCTTTTCATGGTTTTGGCAAGGCTATTTTAAAAGACTTTCCCCCTTTTCTGTTTTCATTAACAATCATTAAAACAAGAGCAGAGATGAAGCCCCTAATTCTGTGAAAGTATTAACTTGATCTTGAATATGTATGCATCTACATGTATTGATTTAGATGAACACACACAGAAAATAGAGCCCTAAAATTCCTAATCAAATGTAGGTGATTTTAAGCTATATTTTTCTTTTTCTTTTAAAGGAAAATTCTTCTGTTCATATGCCCCAAGTCCTTCAATGGGTTTTCTTCTTTCAGGATTTTTTTTTTTTTTCCTGGAGATGGTCATTGAAATGAATGAAAAATGGACCAGCCCGGCCAACTGAATTCTTGGCTGTGACTTCCTTGGGCCGGGCTTCGTGGGTAGGCAGCTGAATGGACTGCAGTAAAAGCCACGGAGTGGCATTTAATCATTTCCGCTTCTCTGTTCCCGGGCCACATCTCTCCTCTTCGCTCGCATAAGAAATGTCAGGCTGCTAAGATGGAATCAATGTTTCATGTTCAATTTCAATCTATTACCAAAGATTTGTTTTCTAGTAAGTTTCTTAAATAAATTTTCTGTTTTCCTCCAAGATGAGAGAGAGAACACACATCTATGGTGCCACTGTCTATTCAAGTTCTTCTCTGATTTTTGTATAAATAGAAGAGAATCGAGCAGTTGTGCCAGAATGTGATACTCCTCTCCCTACATTCTCCTTTCTCAGCAATAAGAACTGAGCATTCAGCTACAAGTCTCCCTTCATTCTCTGGTCTCTCCTGCACTGGGTGTGGTCAGTGGCCAAGTTTCAGCAAAAGAGATATGCATCTTCCAAGAAGCCTCTTCAGGAGGAAGGGAGGTGTTCTTTTTTTGTCGCTTCCTTTTTCCACCTGTCTAGAATGCAGGTGTGATGTGAAGCTCTGGCAGCCATCTTGGGACATGAGGTAGAAGCCGAGTAATCAGGGTTGAAAGCAGAGATAAAGAATCCTGGATTCTGCCCTGGCCGGTTTGGCTCAGCGGTTGGAGAGTCGGCCTGCGGTACAGAGAGACCCGGGTTCGGTTCCCGCTAAGGCCCTGGTTGGTCGTGCGGGTGGCAGCCACTTGATGTGTCCCTTCACATTGATGTTTCTCTCTCTCTCTCTTCCTCTCTCTCCCTCCTGCTCTATCTGAACAAAAAATGGAAAAAATGCCCTCGGGTGAGGATAAAACAAACAAAAAAAGAATCCTGGATTGTGACAGCATGGTGAAGCATTCATACCAACCCTGGACCGTCTACCTTTGGATTTCTTTCACCTAAAAAAAGAAATTAATTCTCTCACGGAAGCTATTATGATTTTAGGCTTTTAGACACACGTAGCCAAACCTAACCCTAACACTGATACAATGTTCAACTTGTGCTTTTCTTTTTTAATTAATTAATTTATTTTTGTTACAGATGTTTCCCCTTTTTCACCCACTGATTCCCCCCTCCCCATCCCTCCCCACTCTGTCCCCACTTTTGTTGTCCATGTCCATTGTTCATGCATACATGCATATAAGTTCTGTGGTTTATCTCTCCTCCCAACCCCCTCTTCAGGGGATTGTCAGTCTGTACCCCACTTCCACGTTCCTCAGACTGTTATGTTCATTATATTCCACAAATAAGTGAAATCATGTGATATTTGTCTTCCTCTGCTTGGCTTGTTTCGCTTAGGATAATACTTTCCAGGTCCCTCCATGTCGTCTCAAAGAATAAGAGATCTTTCTTTCTTACAGCTGCATAGTACTCCATTGTGTATATGTACCACTGCTTTTTTATCCATTCGTATACTGATGGACACTTGGGCTGTTTCCAGATCTTAGCTATTGTAAATAGTGCTGCTACGAACATGGGGGTACATGTATTCTTTCTGATTGGTGTTTCAGGCTTCATAAGGTATATTCCTAGAAGTGGGATCATTGGCTCAAATGGAAATTCAATTTTTAATTTTTTGAGGTAACACCATAGTGTTTTCCATAGTGGCTGCACCAGTCTGCATTCCCACCAGCAGCGTACTAGAGTCCCCTTCTCTCCACACCCTCACCAACACTTGTTGTTTGATGATTTGTTGATGGCAGCCATTCTGACAGGTGTGAGGTGATACCTCACATTGTTTTAATTTGCATATCTCTGATGATTAGTGATGTTGAGCATTTCTCATATGTCTCTTAGCCATTTGTTTGTCCTCTTTGGGAGGTGTCTTTTTAGTTCCTCTGCCCATTTTTAATTGGGTTCTTTGTCTTCCTTTTGTTGAGTTGTATGAGCACTCTATATATATTGGAAATTAACCCCTTATCTTATATATCATTGGCAATGATACTCTCCCATACAGTGGGTTGCCTTTACATTTTGATGATTGTATCTTTTGCTGTGCAGAAGATTTTGAGTTTGATGTAGTCCCATTTGTTCATTTTCTCCTTTGTTTCTGTTGCCTTAGGTGATGTATCAGTGAAAATTCTGCTGCGTATGACGTCTGAAATTTTGTTGCCTATAGTTTCTTCTAGGATTTTTATGGATTCATGAATCACATTTAAATCTTTTATTCATTTTGAGTTTATTCTTGTGTATGGTGTAAGTTGATGGTCTAGTTTCATTTTTTTGCATGTAGCTGTCCAATTTTTCCAACACCATTTATTAAAGAGGCTGTCTTTACTACACTGTATGTTCTTGCCACCTTTGTCAAACATTAATTGAGCGTATTGCCTTGGGTCCATTTCTGGGTTCTCTGTTCTATTCCACTGGTCTATATGCCTGTCCTTGTGCCAGTACCAGGTTGTTTTGATTACAGTGGCTTTGTAGTATAACCTGAAATCTGATAATGTGATCCCTCCAACTTTGTTCTTCTTTTTCAAGATTGCTGTGGCTATTCGAGGTCTTTTTTAGTTCCATATAAACTTTTGAAATATTTGTTCTAGTTCTGTGAAGTCTGTTGTTGGTATTTTGATGGGGATTGCATTGAATCTATAGATTGCATTGGGTAGTATGGACATTTTAATGATGTTGATTCCTCCAATCCGTGAACAAGGTATGAGCTTCCTCTTTTTTAGATCTTTCTCTATTTCTTTTTTCAATGACCTGTAGTTTTCTGTGAATAGGTCCTTTATTTCTTTGGTTAAGTTTATTCCTAGGTATCTTAATTTTTTTTACTACGATGGTAAATGGGATTGTTTTTTTAGTTTCTCTTTCTGTGAGTTTATCATTGGTGTATAAGAATGCCATCGATTTCTTGATGTTAATTTTGTATCCTGCTACTTTGCCAAATTCATTTATTAAGTCTAGTAAATTTTTGATGGAGTCTTTGGGGTTTTCTACGTATAGTATCATGTCATCTGCGAATAATGACAGTTTCATTTTCTCCTTTCCCATTTGGATCCCTTTTATTTTTTCCTCCTGTCTGATTGCTGTGGCTAAGACTTCCAGTTCTATGTTAAATAAGAGTGGTGAAAGTGGGCATCCTTGCCTTGTTCCTGTTCTTATGGGAAATCCTTTTAATTTTTGCCCATTGAGTATGATGTTGGCTTTCATATATGGCCTTTATTTTGTTGAGATATGATCCCTCTATTCCCAGAATGGATGCTGGATTTTGTCAAATGCTTTTTCAGCGTCTATTGATATGATCATATGATTTTTATCTTTCATTTTGTTTATGTGGTGTATCACATTTATTGATTTGCGAATATTGTACCAGCCTTGCATTCCTGGGATGAATCCCACTTGGTCATGGTGAATAATTTTTTTGATGTGTTGCTGGATTCAATTTGCTAGTATTTTATTCAGGATTTTGGCATCTATGTTCAGCAGGGATATAGTTTTGGCCTGTAGTTTTCTTTCTTTGTAGTGTCTTTTTCTGGTTTTGCAATTAGAATTATGCTGGCCTCATAAAACCAGTTTGGAAGTCTTCCTTCTTGAATTTTTTGAAATAGTTTGAAGATAATGGGTTTTAGTTTTTCTTTGAATGTTCAGTAAAATTCCCCTGTGAAGCCATCTGGGCCTAGGCTTTTGTTTGCTGGGAGAGTCTTGATTACATCTTCAATTTCCTTAGTTGTTATTGGTCTGTTCAAGTTTTCTATTTCTTCCGGGTTCAGTTTTGGGAGACTATGTGTTTCTAGAAATTTGTCCATTTTGCTTAGATTGTTGAATTTGTTGCCATATAGTTGCTCATAGTAGTTGTTAACGATCTTTTGTATTTCTGTGGTGTAAGTTGTTACTTCTCCTCTTTCATTTCTGATTTTGTGTATTTGGGTTCTCTCTCTTTCTTTCTGGGTGAGTCTAGCTAAGGGTCCATCAATCTTGTTTATCTTTTCAAAGAAGCAGCTCTTTGTTTCATTGATCCTTTGAATTGTTTTGTTGGTCTCTGTCATTTATTTCTGCTCTGATCTTTACTATTTCCTTCCTTCTACTTGCTCTGGAGTTTTCTTTTTGTTTGCTTTCTAGTTCTTTAAGTTGTGAAGTTAGATATTCTGTTAGAAATGTTTCTTGCTTCTTGAGGTAGGCCTTTAGCGCTATGAACTTCCCTCTCAGAACTGCTTTTGCTGCATCCCATAGATTTTGTGTGTTCATTTTTGTTGGTTTCCAGGAATTTTTTAATTTCTTCCTTGATCTCCATGGTAACCTATTCATTGTTCAATAACATGCTATTTAGCCTCCATGTTTTCAAATGTCTTTGCATGTTCTTGTTGCAGTTGATTTCTAGATGCATGCCATTGTGATCTGAGAAGATGCTTGATATGATTTCAACCTTCTTGAAGTTGTAAAGACTTAGTTTGTGTCCTAACATGTGGTCTATCTTTAAGAATGTCTCATGTGCATTTGAGAAGAATATGAATTCTGCAGTTTTGAGGTGTAATTCTCTGTAGTTATCTATGAAATCTATTTGATCTAGCGCTTCATTTAGAGTCTGTGTTTCCTTGTTAATTTTTTGTCTAGAAGATCTATCCAGTGATGTCAGCGGGGTGTTGAAGATCCCTATTATGATTGTATTGCTGTTAATTTCTCTTTTGAAGTCCTCCAAAAGATTTTTAATATATGGTGGTGCTCCCATATTGGGTGCATATATGTTTACCAAGGTTATATCTTCCTGTTGGATAGATCCTTTCAATATTATGTAGTGGCCTTGTTTGTCTCTAGTTATGGTCTTCATTTTGAAATCTACTCTATCCGATATAAGTATTGCTACTCCTGCTTTTTTGCTTTCCATTTGCTTGAAAGATTTTTTCCATCCCTTCATTTTCAACCTATGTGAGTCTTTTGTTGTGAGGTGAGTCTCTTGTAAACAACATATATGTGAGTTATGCTTTCTTATCCAGTCAGCTACTCTGTGTCTTTATATCAGAGCATTCAAACCATTCACATTTAAGGTGATAATTGATATGTACTTATTTATCACCATTTTTGTTTAGTGTGGTTCTATTTTAGTTCTTATTTCTTCTACTAATTACAGCAGTTATTTTAGCATATTTTGCAGTGCTGGTTTGGTGTTAATATATTCCCTTAGCCTTCCTCTTTTTTGATCTAGAAATCTCTTTATTTGACCTTCTATTTTGACTGATAGCCTTGCTGGATAGAGTAGTCTTGGATTCAGATTCTTGTTTTTCATGACCTTGATTACTTCATGCCACTCCCTTCTGGCCTGTAGTGTTTTGTTGAGAAGTCAGCTAAGAGCCTTATGGGGTTTCCTTTGTAGGTCACCTGTTGCTTATCCCTTGCTGCCTTTAGGATTCTCTCTTTGTCTTTAATTTTTGGCATTTTAATTACTATGTGTCTTGGTGTGGGCCTGTTGGGTTTTTCTTACTTGGGACTCTCTGTGCTTCTTGAACTTGAATGCCTTCTTCCTTCACCAAGTTAGGAAAGTTTTCTGTCATTATTTCTTCAAATATATTCTCTAACCCTTGCCCACTTTCTTCCTCTTCGGGGACTCCTATGATGCAAATGTTATTGCGTTTCTAGTTGTCCCACAGTTCTCTTAAGTTATCTTCCTGTTTTTTAATCATTTTTTCCTTTTGGTTTTCTGACTGGTTGATTTTTTCTACCCTGTCTTCTAATTCACTGATCTGGTCCTCAGCTTCCTCTACCCTGCTGTTTAGACCTTCCAATGTGTTCTTTATTTCTGATATGTCATTCTTCATTTCTTCTTGGTGGTTTTTAATTTCCAACTGGTTGATTTCCAACATTTCTATGTATTTACTCATTGTGCTGATGTCCTTGCACATGCTGTTGAGCTTCCTCAAGATCATGGCTCTGAGTTCTAGTTCTGTTAACTTCCTTAACTGCTCCACTTTTATCTCATCTTCGGGAGAGATCTCTTGCTCTTTCATTTGGCTTTTGTTTCTGTGTTTCACCATTTTGGCTATCACAGTGGGCTTTGGAGCCTGCCAAGTTTTCCCTGTGGGTGTTGGTGTTCTGCTGTTTGTGGCTCCCTCCACTGGGTTCGGATAAGCCTGGGTGGGCCCATGTTAAACACCACTGCCAAGTCTTACTTTCCTGGGTAGATCTGCAAGCCCAGGAAAGGTTCAGTTATCCTCTAGCTTTTTCCTGGTGGCTAGTAGTCTTAGTTATTCCGTGCCTTGGAATGTAACCCTGATGTTCTGCTTAAGAGGATTTCCAGAGGGTGGGATAGATTCTCCAAGGATGGGGGTGGGGGGATGGGCTGCTGCTTTCCCCACAGTTTGGGGAAGGAGCACACTTGCCACTGTCCTTTGTGACCATAACTCAGCAAAACCTCTGCGTGCCCTCCAAATACTGGGTGTTCCCACAGAGTTCCAGCCCAATCTGCCCTCCCTCTGCCGTAGCCCCCAGGTGAATGGCTGTGGCTATTTTAGTGCTCTGTCCCAGCTCTCTGGGATGTGGTGCGGGCTTGGTCTTTATTCCTCAAGGGCACTGCTCACAGCTAAGACTGCTGCTGTCCGTGGGCTCCCAGCCCGCCACCCTCTCGCACCTCTGCAGATCCTACCAGTGTTCCCAGTTATATGGTTCTGTCCTGCTGCTCTTCTGTTGCTTTTTTCCAAGGATTTGTCTTTATTTTAGTTGTAATTCCCATTTGGAGCTGGGAGATCATCTGCATAACTTCTATTCACTCCGCCTCCTTTTTCATATCCTCTAAGCCTATCTTGTGTGCAGCTGGGTCGCACAGGCCTGTCTGGTGTCCCCGCACAGTGCAGTTCCCGCGGGTAACTGGATTGCAGAGTCCCTCTGGGGACCTGGCTCTATGCCTATGCTATGTGTCGCTGGGTGGCACAGGCCTCTCTGGTGCTTCAGCACCCCACAGGTCCCAAGGATAACTGGATCGCATGGTCCCTGCTGAGTGGCACAGGCCTCTCTGGTGCCCCTGCACCCTGCAGTTCCCATGGGCGAGCAGCTGGATCGCACCAGTCTCTCAGGCTCCAGTTTCCCACTGCTCTTGTGGGCAACTGGACCGCACAGGCCTCTGTGGAGCCCCAGGTCCCGCCGCTGGTGGCTGGGGAGTGCTGCTGCCCCGAGGGGCTCAACTCCTGCTCAGCTTTTGCTGTAGATTTTGGGGATGGGTCTCAGCTGCTGTTCTGTGCTTCTGTTGCCTGGGGATGGATGTCTGCTCCCCAGCCTCTGTTGCTGGGGGTATATCTTGACTCTGATCGGGGTGCTACTATGGGGGATGGTGCTGGGCTCTCGGCTGTCCGTGGCTTCTGCGACCGGCACCTTGGGAGCTCCACTACTGTGCACTGGTCAGTGTTGACACAGAATGTCCACTGCTCCGATGGTGCCAGGCGCACTGGTGGCCTCAGGTTGCTGGGCCCTAGTTGCTCCCACTGCCTCCTCCCAGGGAAGACCCGGGATCTTCCCAAACGCTGGGACCTCCCGGCGGCGCAGGGAGAAGCGTCCTGAAGGGCCACTTACCGTGGTAGCCGGCTGCTCCGTCCACAGCACAGGGACCTTCTGCTCCGCGGCTCTGCACTGCCCGGGTTTGGTCGTCCACCTTCACGTCCACTCACACCCTAGCTCACTCTCTCTCACACTCGCTCTCTCTCTCACACTCACCTCCCTCCAGTCCTGCCCGCCGCCATCTTTTTCTCCCAACTTGTGCTTTCTTGACAATCTCTCTACCCAATTCGATTCTCAAGCCCATTTATTTCCAGTTCTGAAAAATAGGGTCTCAAAACGCACCAGGCAGATTTATTTAGACACTAGCTAAATTCCTTCATTCCACAAGTCTAAGTGGCAAGCATAGCATTATCTCAGGATGCTGCTGGAGATGATCTATGCAACCCAGAAGAATTTATCTTGCTCAGAATGGCAACTACTCTGATGGTGGTGCTCCAAAATGTTCTACCCTCTTCACATCCTCACGGACCAGTTCAGCATTTGCCGCTGAGAACTAGACATGTCTGGCTGTCTACACTACAAACCAGAGAATTAGACTCACTGTCCCGAAACAATGTGTTTGCATTGACAGCATCATCTTTTTTTCTTTTTGAAAATCCTTGCCCAAGGATATTTTTCCATTAATTTTTTTCTGATAGAGTGGGAGGGAGGAAAGGAGGGAGGGAGGGAGGGAGAAATAGAGAAATATTGATGTGAGAGAGACACATCAATTGGTTGCCTCCTGAATGATCCCAACTTGGGCTGGGGATCGAACCTGCAACCGAGGTGTGTGCCCTTGACCAAGAATCGAACCCTCAACTCTTAGGTTCTTGGGCTGACTCTCTAACCACTAAGCCAAACCAGACAGGGTGAGAGCATTATCTTAAGCAAAATAATCAAAGAGGTCTGTTGGCTTAGACTAACTCCTTCCAATACACTTAGGATCAAAGCATGTTTTACACTCAATTTTCAAGTCAGTGGATTAACACCAGACTTACTTGTTATGAGTTTCTGTTCATTTCACTGGACTGATGATATCATTCCTGTTACCAAGCATTTTTGCAGATCACTCTTAGTACTTCACCGATAAGCTGGTTCTACTTCAACGCATTACTGGATTGCTCAGAAACAACCATTGCTCTATCTGTGGCTTGGTCTAATTCTCTACCTTTGCTATTTCAGAAGTTTACTACAGTCTAGCACATGGCATTATTATCCTGAAGGCTAGCCAAGCGGAGCCAAACGGTCTACAGTAGGCTTTTGAGAGCCACAAAGGTTTCTTGTAATACTATAACCATGCAAAATGACAATTTGTAACCTGCATAAGCCGACAACTTATTACATGGCAATTAGAAGATCACCGTGACATTATTAGTTGCATTTTGTATAAAACAGATATTCTTCAGGGATTTAACTGATATAATGTAGAAACAGAAACTATTTTTCTCACATCTTCAGCACAGGAAAAATTCACAGAAATTCCCAAGGCTGGTTGTCTCTGAGGTTTAGAAAAGATGAAAACATACTCCAATTTATCTCTGAAGACCACTTTCCTGTACCAACAACTATATGACTTAAACCTAAATGCATAGCCAAAGGATGTTACCATAGCTTCGTTCTGTTTCTCATTAGAATACGGCTTTTAAACATGTCCCTAGACACATTTCTATAATGTCTTCTCTCTTCATGGTTAACTTCCTAGACTGCTGACCAGACCTTTCCATACGGCATCTAAGCTGAGGCCATTCACCGCGTGTCCGCAGAGCGCCCTGTGCCTTGGAGGACAGAGAAGGGCATAGACGCTAGCTCATGACCCTTTGGAGCGACAGCCTGATTCATTCAGTCAACTCACACACTCAGACAGGAGCAAAGCACTTAGCATAGTATTTGGCACGTGATAAGCATGCAGTTGTATTACCATTATGGCCATTATTACTACTAATTTCTCATCCAGTAAGTCAGTAGTCACTGACTGGTCGGAGCCATCAACAAAGAAAATAATAAACAGCAACGCATCTCCAACTACCTGATATGAAATAACAAATCCAATAAAATGATGGATATAATGCTTTTAAAATCCTACAGGCTGTTTCAGGATGATCACTTAATAAGATATATAAATGTCTGGTCACTATGTCGTACACCTGAAACTAATGTAATAGTGTATGTCCACTGTAACTGAAAATGAGTAAATAAGCCGAGAAAATCCGAAGGGTTGCTTGGTCAGCAGAGATAGTCCCTGCACGTCGTTCTGGGAGCACACTGAGCTGTGCTCTCCATAGGTCTCCACGTCCTCTGCTCTTTGCACGTCTGAATATTCAAGTCCTTACTGCTGGAGGGCAGGGGGGGAGCAGATGCTGCCTCTGTACAACATGCACTGAGCACGGACAGGAATCCTCCAGCTGAGACAGCCCTGCCTCAGGCTCGGGCTCCGCCTACCATCAGCTCAGGGTCCGAATCAGTCTCTTCCTGATCGTCAGACGGGGCAGATGTGCAAGAGTCCAGTGCAAATTCAGTGAAAACGATCACATCTTACAAAGTCTTGGTATTTCCAGGAGGCCCTGAAAGTGGGGCTGAGAACCAGCTAGGATCACAGTGAAGCCGTTGACAAGGGACGGGGTTAAAATCAACTAGGATGAGCAGAGGCTGGTTGCTTTCCAAAGACAATGATCTAACTCCCAAAGGATTTAGGGGGGCCCTGGGAAACGGATGGTGCCTTGAGGATTGCTGCAGAAATCATTCTCTTGATAACCAGGTAGCCGTGGAAAACAAAACGTGAAGCAGAGGACATCACGTCAGGTTATTACACAATTCTAGACGTATTAGGAGGAACAGGAACAACGATGACCGTCTCAGTCTGCTCGGGCCACCAAAACAAAACACACATACTGGGGCTTCAACCATAGAGACGCCTTTCTCGGGGTTCTGGAGGCTTGTCCTCCCGGATCGGGGTGTGGGCAGCTGCGGCCTTTGCCTTACAGGTGGCCTTCTCGCTGCATCCTCACGGTACCTGGTGTCTCTTCCTCCTCTGACAAGGACCCAGTCCTACTGGATAGAGCCTGGGCCCTATAACCTAAGTCAATGTTAATCACCCTCCTACCAGCCACATGCAATCACGACAGGGGCAGAGCCTCAACGTATGGATTTGGGGGGACACACTTCAGTCCAGAACAACCACCAAGCAGATGCAGACTGCGAGAGGTGGCTTCTGGAATTCTGCCCCTCAGAGATCAAGACAGACAAGAACTCAGGGTATTCGCTTGTGTTCAGAAGAGGGCGAGGAAAGCAGATGGACGGATTCTGCATTTCACATGCGGAAGTTTAGGTGTCTGTGGGACTACACATCATTACACCCAGGAGGCAGGTGAATAAATGAGACCTGGAAATCAGGTGAGGTTATCTTTCCATGTATGTAGATAGACGCATAGACAGAGGAAAGACAGATAGATTTTTAGAAGGAACCAGGGGAGTGGCAGAGCTGTCCCCAGGAGGGTGTAAAAGACAAGAATTAAGCTAGAACAATATTTATGGGATGAATAGAGAAAAGGAGCCAGCAGCGGAAACCAAGAAGTAACAGAAAAATAGGAACAATTCAGGAGACAGCGTCTAGTTACCAAGGAAAAAAGTGGAAGTCAGTCATCAAAGCAGAGCCAGCACCTGCTTAAGAGCAGCTCCCAGCCATGGAAACCAGGCGCACAGTAGGACTGAGAGCTCCCAGGTGATGCGGCAGGGAGAGTGCGGCCCTGAACACCTGCACAGCAGCTGCTCCCCAGCCATGGAAACCAGGCGCACAGTAGGACTGAGAGGAAACCAGGCGCACAGTAGGCCTGAGAGCTCCCAGGTGCTGCGGCAGGGAGAGTGCGCCCCTGAACACCTGCACAGCAGCTGCTCCCCAGCCATGGAAACCAGGCGCACAGTAGGACTGAGAGCTCCCAGGTGATGTGGCAGGGAGAGTGCAGCCCTGAATACCTGTGATTTAGTAACACGACTGGGTTGGGGGTTGTGCTTCATAGGTTGGTTACCGGTAAGGGAACACAGCTCACCAACCCTCCAGGTGTGTGCTGATGGACAGTGTCCGTTAAATGCCACACAGGTGTTGCCTCTCCCTGACATGACCAAGCCCCAGGCTTCAGTCTGGAATTCCAGGTAGAAGAGCTCCTCTCTCATCCTGTGGCCAGAGCACAGACGGGGGTAGGCACCTCCTACTGCTCCTGAAAGTCAGAACTGTGTTCTCCCACCTTCGCTCCTTATATAAATCTGGAGACTCACTTTCCTGTGACCAACCTGGAACAAAAGCCATTTCTGTAGCAAAAATTCTCCACCAAAATAAACCAGTAAACTAGACCTCTTAGCAATTTTATAATGACTCTATTAAGACAGATCTTCCAGGATAAAGCATTGAAGACTATGACTGTTTAAAAAAAAATTTTTTTTAAGTAGAAATGAGCACAACCAAAGCAGCACTTTGAGTGGTTGTCGGAACTGGGCCCACCATCTGTGGCCACTCGGTGGCAGAGCCAAGCATTTCAAGGTGAGTAGGCAGTGGCTGATGTACGTATATTAAAGGACATACCCGAGGTCTGTGTGGCGAAAATCAGGTGAACCATCTGGCAAACCTGAGTAGCCGCACCCAAGACTCCTACTTGGGAGCCATCAAAGGAGAGAATCACTGTCACCCACGCTGAGCCTGGCACACGTGACCAGCAACACTGTCCCTGGGGAAGAGCCTGAACAGGGCCATCGAGTGGCCCCGCTGGTTACTATCTTACATATGCAACTTCCTTCCCCCCAAATCTCCTTCCATTCCTCTCTGCTTTTCTGGCAAAACAAAATTTAGTGTAAAAACAAGAGAAAGGCATGGTTACTGCACAATGACGTGAAGGTACTGAACACTACTGACTGCACACGCACTAAGGTGGTTAATTCCATGTCATGTGGGGGTTTTGCTAAAATTAAAATTTTTTTTTTTTTTTATCCTCACCCGAGGACATTTTTCCATTTTTTGTTCAGGTAGAGTAGAAGGGGGAGAGAGGAACAGAGAGAGAGAGAAACATCGACGTGAAGGGACACATCGAGTGGCTGCCACCCGCACGACTGACCAGAGCCGGGGACAAACTGCAACCGAGGTACATGCCCTTAGCGGGAACCGAACCCGGGTCTCTCAGGACCGCAGGCCGATGCTCTAACCGCTGAGCCAAACCGGCCAGGGCTAAAATTAAAATTTTTAATGACATGAAAAAATAAAATAAAAAGAGAGAAAGCCATGGACTTTTACCCTCCTCAGAAGCTGGGCTAAATCACAGGGCAGTCGGATAGCATAAGGGGTGCAAGATCTGACCCAGGAATACCTCAGCCTACACACTCTGTCCACTGGAAATTTATTCCAAGTATATTAGCACAAATGGCAGCACCTGGGGAAATAGAGAATTCTCTGGTTTGTTTTACATCTTTTTTGACTTCTGTGCTTCACATCTATTTGATGGCAGGAATCTGAAGATCCTGTTAACTTAATTTCACCTTTACTATTCACCTGAGAAATGCCAAAACACTGTGTTTTCAAATTTTATGATATTGGGAAATTTTTATTTATTGAGACAGATAGGGATATTGGCACAATACAATAAAAATATCTGACATAGATGCCCGGCTGGTGTTGCTCAGTGGTTGAGGGTCAACCCATGCACCAAGAGGTCACAGGTTCAATTCCCAGTCTGGGCCCATGCCCGGGTTGTGAGCGATCCCCAGTGGGGGCATGCAGGAGGCGGCCGATCAATGTTCTCTCTCATTCCTGTTTCTATTTCTCTCTCTCCTTTCCTCTCTCTCTAAAAATCAATAAAGAGGAAAAAATCTGATATAGCTACAACACATAGAGCATCTCATTATTATAAATCAAAAGGGAGAAAATCTTGTATATACGTTGTGTATATTCCTCCTCTTCTGGTCCACAGCTTCTGGTCAGATTTCATTAATGTACCAAGGCGTCCTCGGGTTCTGAACACACGCACATGACTCATGGCTGATTTTACTGTCAACAAAAAGGTCTAACAATCATCCTGTACTTGTGGACGCGGCTGAAAGATGTTTTTGTTTTGCATCAGATGCATCGGTGAAGTCACCGCGGCCCTGGGAATTGCTCGCTCGCTAAAAAGTCGCCCACTGGCTGTGTCACCGGGGAACACAAACCACTGCTTTTTCCAGGAGTCACAGTAATAGATACTATTTCTACTTGCTCTTATTGAAAGGCTGAAGAGAATGGGGATCTTGGAAAATAAATTGTAAAGCTTTGAAAAACATAACAACTTTCTGTCTGCTTTTAAAAAATTGTTTACATATTTAAACACAATTACATTTCCATTCCAGTTCATTACATATTACCATTGCTTTTTTTCCCCTCCCAGCCAGCCTCATTCACCTCTTCCAGCTCCGAGGGACCTAACAACAAACTCTCTCATGCTGCAGTTGAGAGAAGAACCTGAGAGAAAGCGGAGTGATTTCTTCTACCTCCATGCAAGCTGCTCAAGGTGCAGGGAAGGTCACACATGGTCCTGCAAACCCATGGTCACTGAAACAGGCTGACAAAACTCTGAATTAAAGAAGGATTAATGCTCCAAACTGTGATATAACTGTGTTAGGTCTGTGCTTAGACCTAACCGGTTTCCTTTAATGCAGTGGTTCATGGGAAGCACCCTCTCCCCACAAATACTCATCACTGAAAAATAAGCAACAAGCAGCAGATTCACGGGGCACGGATCGTTTGCCTGGTACATGCCAAAATGACTTGTGATATGGAAATGCCTGCTTTCACACACGGCCCCTGTTTTCTTTCTGAACTATTTCCCATCCATCTATTCCCCCAAGTCGATCCGAAAGTTGAAGGCTTGCCCTGTCCCTGCCGGCAGCGTGTACTAGCACACGCCCTCCAGAACAGTTAGAAAAAAATAATGATCCGCTCATCATCTCCCTGTTCTAGCTGGGCACTGTTTGTTACCGGGGACCATCAGCAAAGGCTCTCGGGGGAGAGTCATACAATAAGCAATTAGCACATCCTAAAAAGCTCTAGTGTCTGCCCCCAAGTGTCTCCTTCTCTCCCACTGGGCGCTCTTTCCAACGTGTTCTGCACTGCGATCTGGTTCTGCACAGAACCCCGAAGGGAGAGGGCATAGTCACTACTCAGTAGAAGCTGCCTGGGTGGGGATGTGGCGGCGGGGGGCGCACCGGAGCAGAGCGTGCTAGTGCCCAGAAACAGACTCCCCTTCCAATCTGCAGCTGGGTCACTTCCTCTGTGACCCTGGGAGAGCTGCTCTACCTCTCTAAGGCCTAATTGCTCTCAGTCAAATAATGAGTCCAACTGTCCCCGAAGGTGTCCTGAGGATTAGAGAGGATGGCGTGGGGAAGCTTCCGGCTCGGTGCCAACGCTTATTATTCTTGTTGCACGAACTCCACCTCCTAGACAGATCCATGGCTTCATACATGGGCCCATCTATAGACATTTCCTTGAGTTCCTCCGGGGAAAGCGGTTATCGGTTTCCAATCGATTTAAATCAAGTGTTTAGAACTTGGCAGAGCACCATCACGCTGGTCTGGCTGTTCTGGCGGGAAGCCCGCTCCACACCTGCGGACTCCGGGCCGCAGGCTCAAAGCTCTCTCGCGAAGACAGGTGTTCTCTGTACCTCCCTTTGAGACAACACCCCGAGACGGAGGAGCCAGCTCCAACATTAGCGTTTCAGTGTAAGGCTTGCTCCCTGTTCAATTAGAAATGTCCTAACCCATCCATCCTAAAGTGCCCATGACACCGGAGGGTCACAACAGAAACCTTG
The DNA here is from genome assembly GCF_014108415.1 of Molossus molossus. Taxonomy (NCBI): domain Eukaryota; kingdom Metazoa; phylum Chordata; class Mammalia; order Chiroptera; family Molossidae; genus Molossus; species Molossus molossus. The sequence goes on along the minus strand of NW_023425348.1, from coordinate 6,223,435 downwards.
CAATACCTGGATGCACCAGCCACAGTGCCTCCCACGCCCACCGCTCTTCCTGGAAGCAGCAGTCTCAGGGGACCACGTTCCGTCCCACCCGACCCCACAGCCCGCCAGCCGCTGCGGCCTGGGGCTGGGATGGGCAGTGACGTGGCCTGGGCCGTGGGGCCACAGGCTGTCTCTGCAGAGGCCTCAAGAGAAAGTACTGAAAGGGCGAGAAGGGCGGGCACTAGAGGAAACGGAGGGACGAGAGGGAGGCTGGAGGGCCACTGGAACCAGAGGTGCGTGGAGAACGGGAAGAGAAGGGAGGAATGAAGGGGCGAAAGGGGGCGCGCAAGGCAGGCAGCCAGCTGGCCGCGCACCAGGCCGAGCCTCCTCCGCGCCTTCCCTCGGCGCCTTCCCAGCGAAGAGCCAGCAACCCCTGCTCTAAGGGCCCCAGAGCTGCAGCTCCGGATTCAGAAGAATCCCTCCAGCTCGACTCGGCCCGTGGTCCCGCTCAGATCGCCAGGGGCTTATGCTTCCCTTAACGCCTCTCACGTGCGCTCCACGTGCGCTCACCTGAACGCACGTGTGTCCTCGCCCCCGAGTGCAGGAACTCAGCGGCTCTGCGACGCCCTGAGACCCAGGCTTCCGTGCTATGACCTCTCCGCACTCCTCGTGGTGTGGGGGACGGTAGATCGTCCGAGCAACGCCGATTCCACGTCGGTGACGTGCAGTCTGTCTTCGTTCCGCCGCTCTTTCTGCCCCTCGTCACATTGCGCGATGTCCTGCGCGCGGTCCTCTCCAATCCGCGCAGCGCGCTGCTTTGTCCCGCGTCGGCGGTGGCACCGGGCAGGTAAGATGAACCCCATGGACATAGCTTTACCAGCGGGTCCTCCCACCATTAGGCGGGGTCTCTGCACGCAAACAAGTCCCCTGGCCCTCTGCAGGCCCGGTGGAGGCCATGCCACCCGCTTGGAAAGCCTGCTGTCCCCATCTAAAGGCCTGCCCTGAGCTGGGCAGGATGCCTGTCATCCAAAGGGCCGCATCATATACTTTGCACAGCTCTGTTTTCTTTCTTTCAGGAAATGCCAATTATACTGCATTGTATAGTCTGAAAGTATTATCAACTAAAAAACAATACATAATTTAAACATGTCCCCCACGCCTGCCTGCACAGTATACATTTATATGCAATAGTAATAAATACACACGTTGCAAAAATAGAAATACACATATTGCACATTTCCTGCTGAGTGTTTTTCTTTCAGGAACAAAAATCGTGAGGGAAAATCTAGACTTTTATTTGTCTCTAAGAAACATAGTTTATTCTGGGACGTTCATAGGGACAATAAGGTCAGCTAGTATGTACCAACATCTTGGGCAAAATGCCAAGCATTTTATTTCAAACACTGCCTTGGAATTTTGATAAAATTCTTAAACTACTTTTATAAATATAGACAAAGTATGAAAGTGGATTGTTTGTTTCAAACAAATGAAATCTATTGACATTAGCCTGGCTAATATAACAGAGCCTTGCAATGGGGGATCGATTGAGGCAGAATGTTTTCAGCTGCAAGAAACGTAAAATCCTGGCTCAAACCTGCTTAAGTCATTAAAAAAAAAAAAAAAAAAATCTCCCATAAGGAGAATGGAAGTAGCGTAGATTTCAGGACTGGTTGTAATGTTAACGTAAAACAGCCATCTCTGGGCTCCGCCATTCTCAATGTTGGCTGCATCTCTAGATTTATAGTTTTAGGCAACATTTCAGACATGACATTGTCCAGAGGAAAATGTGTATGATTACTTACTGTGGCTTTTTCTTTTTAGAAATTTTTTTACTCTGAAAAATTTCAAACCTATAGAAAAGTTGCAAAAATTATACAACCTGTATATACTTCACTGGAATTCATCTATTGTTAAAAGTATTCCACATTTCTTTGTCTCGCTTTCCATAAATATATAGTTATTGTATTGTTATGGCTGAACTATTTGAGAACATGTTGCAGACATCATGATCTTTTACCCCGAAACGCTTCAGCACCTAATAACTGGAAAATTCTCCTATGTACTCTGAATTGTTGAATAGTGTTCCCCCAAAACATTCATGCCCACCTGTAACCTCAGAATGTGAGCTTATTTGGAAATAAGATCTCTGCAGATGCAATTAGTTAAATTACGACAAGGTTATACTGGATTCGGGTGGGGCCCGAACCCCATGACGAGCATCCTTCTACAGCCGTGTGAAGACACAGACATGCAGGGAAGGCCCTGTGACAACTGAGTTTGCAGTAATGAGGCAAGCTAAGGAACGGTGAGGACTGTCAGCAAGCCCCAGGAGCCAGGAGAAGGAAGGAAAGACGCACAGCCCTGCGACACCTGGATTTCAGGTGTTCTAGCCTCCAGAACTAAGACAATAGTTTTATATTGTTTTAAGCCACCCAGCTCGTGAGACTTTGTTACAGCAGCCCTAGGAACTAGTACATATAATCACGATGCATTTATGAAGTTCAGGAAATTTAACATTGATACAGTGCTGTTATCTAATATACAATCTATCTTCAAATTTTATAAATTTTTCCATTAATGTCCTTATAGATCCCCCCCCCCCCAAACCAGGCTACAACCCAGGATCTCACATTGCATTTAGTCATCATGCTTGCTTAGTGTCCTTCAATCTGAATGAGTTCTCCAGCTTGTCACTGTCTTTTAGCACATTGACAGCTTTGACGAGTACAGATCAGGAGTTTGGTGGACCAAAGTAGATTACTTAAGATCCTATCAAATGTACATTTCTTTTACTGTTGCTTATGCTACACATGGCACCACTACCACCAACTTCTGTTTATCCACCCTTCTCCTTACTCCCCTAAAAATCCTACTTCTAGTTTAAAAAATCCTAGCCCAAATTAAGGCTGACCCCCACCATGAATCCTTTGTCCACTCTGGATCAAATTATTCCTCTCTCTTCTGGAATTCTATAATAGTTACTGGCTCAAGCGTTCACTTGACACTTAATGATACCCTGACTTTATTGTTATTCCACTTTTCAGGTGTGTGTCATGTCTTTCCAAAATTCCCTTACAACTAGCACTACGGACTCAATATGTACACAATTTGAGTTAAATTAAATTAATATTTTCTGTAATTTATTATACAATTGAACTCAATACTCTCACTGTTTTTTTCTGCTTGACTTGGGTATAGTGAAAAAGAGAAGATCTTTCCATCTCAGAAAAGTCAGTAATTATGAAGTAGTAGGTATTTCCATAAGAATAATTATTCTGCAGGTATACGGCTGATGTTTGCTCATTAGGAGAATGGATTCAAGAGAAGAAAATATGACTCATACATAATAGTCAAGGTGGTTTTATTACCAGTTATAGTATTGAAAAGCTATATGATCCTGTTATTCATCAGAATAAGGAAAATGAAACAATTAGAATCAATCCTCACTAATTCTTATTTACATTACTGAAAGTCCATCTGACTAAAATAAAGGAGTCTGATTTATAGAATATTTCTGAGGAAATGCAGTTTTAATTCTTTCAAGTATAAAGAATTATTTTTAAAAACCAGTTCATAATGAATTGCTCAGATGAGATCCTGCTATAATAAATATATAAGAAGGACTGTAATTAGTATATCACAGCCAGAAACATGAATCAAATAGAAAACCAATTTAGCTCAGGATCAAATCTGAGAGTGTGTTGACATCCTAGTTTTATTCCAGGTCCATATCTTCAGAAAATATGAAATTGATTCATTACGTGGTTTTGCTTTTCCTTTCTAAACTTTTCCTTTCTAATGGTTCAATTTTTGTTCCAAATGTGGTTCAATTTCCTAAGTCAAAGAAAGCTTGGCATCTTCTTATCCTGAACATTAGCCTCTGCTTATGCTGGACACTGCAGACTCTGCTAAGTAAGAGCTTCCTGTGCTGGTGAGTCATCTTGTCCCTTCTGCTTGTGTTACCTTATTCCCAGCGCAGTGGGCCCTCCGTTCATAGAGATACAAAAGTAAGCAGCACTCCAGTCCTTTCGAAATCATCACAGATAACTGCATCTTCTGACCTGGCATTAATCTCTTCATCTTCCGCAATTTCAAAGCATCTCTCAGATTCTGATCTTATTTTTCAAACTCCAAACCTGAATCCATGGTCTATGGAAAAGTTCTTTCTGATCTGTGAACGGATTTTCGTAATGAGTCCTGCAGAGGACTAAACACTGAATCACATTCAGTTCCATACTTATTAAGACTCTGTCCTCATTAGATGTCTAGTGATGCTCACTCTCACATACAGCACTTGTTTAAACTTTCCAATTAACAAGCCCACTGAAGGCTTCTTGCCATCACAGACCTCAAGGCCTAGTCAGACTGAGCAGATAAAATGGGTAAAGTGTTTGCCAATGTGTTACTAATTCTATGGGTGTAGTCCAGCACGGGTCTATCCTATTGTAAAAAGACAAAAAAACATTGAGTTGACCAGCATGCCAAACCTGATGTTTCCCATTTCTGCTTTTATAAATCTCAAGGCTCAGAGTCTCAGGCTACTTCAGGTACTTCATGACTAGCCGAAGCCTTTAGAAGAGATTACTGTGCTCTTCCGCAGTGACACCCTAAATCACTTGTGAGTGATCTGTCAGGAAAACGTAAGAGTCTGCAGCTGTGCAGAGGACTCGACTGTGCGTCCGGCGCAGGGGTCCACGTGAGCCCAGGGACTGCTGTTCATTGTCCACAGTCTGCAGTCAGTCAGTTTCAGGAAGGTCGGGGGGCATGATCTCCCAGGACCAGAAAACATTCCAGTGTGTAAACTGGGATGTGTTCTGGTTCCCTTTCCCTAACTTTTAACTTATTGACATAAAATCGTTATAGAGAACAGAGAGACAAGTACGCTCCAGCCGATATGTTTTCAGTCTCACTAGTTGGACAGACAACTGCATCTCAACGGAACCACTTTGGAACCAACAGCTTCAGCCTGAACACTCTAAAATCACTGTGGAAGTAGTTCTCCAATGCTACATGGCTTACAACCAGTGACTCACATAGGGGTACATTTTGCAACTAATTTATGGGGAGGGTTTTAATAAAATTAAACATATAGCTCAGTTGATTAGAGCGCCACCCTGTACACCAAAAGGTTGCAACTTCGATTCCTGGTTGGGGCACATACCCAGGTTGCAGGTTCGCTCTCCAGTCGGGAGTGTGCGGGAGGCAACCGATGACCAATGTTTGCCTCTTACATCTCTCTCTCCTTTCTTCCTTCTTTCTTCCTTTATTTCTTTCTTTTTACATGAATAAAAGGACATTTTTTCTAAGAAGATATACAAATGGCCAATAAGCAAACACAAGAAAAAGTGCTCAACATCATTAGTCATCAAGGAAATACCAATCAAAACCACGGGAAGTACAATTTACACCTACCAGGATCGCTATAACCAAAAATGCAGAAAATGACAAGTATGGCTAAAGGTGTGGAGAAGCTGGAACCCTTGCGCATTACTGGTGGGAATGTACAATGGTGCACAGGCTGGTTCTTTAAAAATGGGTTTATTATGTGCAGATGCCAGTGAGGCTCACCTTGATCACTCCTGAGTGTGAAAACACGTGCAAAGAGTGCACAGAGCCGTCCATTTTAGAATGACATATTATTACCCACTCACGCAGAGTCAGAGGGAAAACTGCGAAATCTCCTGGAACCACGTACTGACCTGGAGCGATGTAACAGAAAGCTCAATCAAGCAAACAAATAAAAAGATTGCTCAAAGCAGCCCTCAAGATGGGTATCGGAATCTGTTTAGAGGAAAAATCTCACATAGTCAGAGAAAATTTGTTGAAACTCTAGACTGGAGATGTGGTCAAAACAATTTGGGGGAGAAAATTAACAACTTGAAAAAACACACGTTGTTGAATGACACTGTTAAAGGTCATGTTTTAATGGGCTTGAAAGACATATTTCACTTCCATATTCAAGCTGAAAATAAAATAAGCAGTTAGGTGCCCGTTCCAACATTTCAGTTAAGCATCGTCTCCTCCCCAAACCATACAGAAGAAGTGAGGCCAGACTTGGGAGAAACTAACACAGTGCCAGGCAGAGGAAAGTACGAGAAGGAGTGGAGATACATAGAGGAGATCAAGTGAACGTCTGCAAGCTGAATGATGGGACCCCTCTGCCCCAGCCTTCCTCCCACCAGGCCCAGAATCCAGAGCAAATCTTACATCCTGCTTTTTTTTTTTTTTCCAAGCAGAACACTTAGAAGATCCTTCCCAGGAAACACTGAGCCACCCCAGAGAAAAGATCTACGGGTGTGAGAAGCCCACTGGCAACCCATAACCCATAGCCCTACAGCGACGCCCATCACTTAGTAAGTCTCAGCCATCCCGAGGGGTTTGGCACTTCATATGAATATGAATGGATAAACAAGAGTCACCAGAAATGTGGGGGAAACATCTAATATGAAAGTAATAAGCCAATCTACTCACAGAAAGAGAGATGTCTAAAAATTGGAGATCATGTAGGGAACAGAAGGCAATGAAAAATAAATTAATTAGAGCCCTAGAAATAATGGAAGATGGTACCTTTGCAAAACAAGAACTGGATGTGGGGCGCAACATCAAGGAAGAACTTTGGGAAATTAAAAATATGGTAACAAAAAAGACATTATAGTGGAGTTGAAAGAAATCTCTTTAAATGTAGAACAAAATGACAAAAAGATAAGCAAATATAAGAAAATGTAAGGCTGTTACAGCTCAATTCAAAAAGCCCAAAATAACAAGAATTTAAAAATAAAAGAAATAGAGACAGAAAGAGACAGAGAGGAAGGAGAGAAAAAAGAAAAAAGTTATCCAAGAATTAGTGTAAGAGGATTTCATGGAACTGAGTGTCTTGACTTTCAGACGATAGAGGGCCCCACTAAAAGTCTAACACAATAAATGCAGAGATCCCATAACAAGCCACGGAATTACAGGATTTCAGAATACTGGGAATAGAAATAAAATATTAAAATCCTCTCAAGTGGAAAACTGAGCACAAACAAAAGAGCAGGAATCAGAATGCCACTGGACTTCTTAACATCAATACCAGAAGCCTCGGAACAAAGAATAAGGCCTTCAAAACTGCAGGTAGCTTCAACCTAGAATTCTCCAATAATCCTCACTTTAGCAAAAAAAAAAAATACATATATACATATATATGAAAATAAAATTTAAAAAGTGTGTGTGTAAGTATACACAGAAAAAAGACAGGAAGAATATAAACAAAAACATTAAAAATGAAAATGTATAATGTAAAAATAGCTGGTTAGACATTAAAATTCATCTCATTGCGCGCCTCATGTTGGAAGAAGGCGTGTACCAAGAGTATCTGGTTATCTTACTACCTCTTCAGCGTCCTTACAATGAAGATGTCTCTAGAAACATTTATCCTCAGATTTCGTGAGGTGAAACCATCTGGTGAAGAAATCTTAAATGAGATGTATAAGTTTTCAGCTAGGCTGACACTGACATGTTGATGTAGAACCAAATCTGGACAAATTTTTGAAAAGGAAAACTTTTCATAAATACCAGTTTCTGCATCATTCATTGGGAATACTTCTCAATGAGTTTAACACCCAATTAGTTCAGCATGCTCAAAGAGACAACTAAATTTATTATTATATTTTTAATCCTCACCCAAGGATATTTTTCCATTGATTTTTTTTTTTTTTGTACGTGCCCCTACTGGGAACCGAACCTGGGACTCTCTGGTCCGCAGGCCAACACTCCAACCACTGAACCAAATTGGCCAGGGCAATTTTTTTTTTTTTTTTTTTTTTTAAGATAGAGTGGGAGGGAGGGAGGGAGAGAGAGAGAGACATCATGTGAGAGAGACACATCGATAGGTTAACCCCCACATGGCCCCAACCAGCGCTTGAGATCAAGCCTGCAATGGATGTACGTGCCCCTAACCTGGAATTGAATGAACCTGGGGCTCTTTGGTCCATAGGCCGACACTCTAACCACTGAGCCAAACCAGCCAGGGCCTAAAATCATTTTTAATACATGTGTATTCTAAATTGAATATTTCTCACCTATAGCAAACCTGTGATGCACAGGTCAGCGCGTTTATGTTGGTTGGCTTAGCAAGGAGGCCCCAGTCAGAATGTTTTAATGTAGGGTTTAATTCCTATTCATAGGGGGAAAAAAACTCCATCTTCTATTAACTTTAAAAATCTGAACGAACTTGCCCTTCACCTTAACGCGACAGTGGCTCACAGACTCAGCCACTTGAACAGACGTACACTCAGCTACAATTCAAGTGCGAACATGGCGACAAAGCGGGTTGTCTGCGTCCCAGGACGAGCAGCTTCAAGGAAAGAGGCCTTTGGCAGGTGGATGAAAGAACTGATCATGAGGACTCAGAACTATTGGGATGTTTACTTCATTCATATAGGGTGGAAATGAAAACATTAATGACAGAGTTAAAAAACAATGATCAATGAGCTCTTGGTGCTGGGAATCCTTTGACTATTCCCCTAAGACGGAGGGAGGGGCACTGGGGGTGGATCAGAGACTTTGAATACTGATTTGCTCCCTGAACAGGAGGAGACAGTCCTCAACGTGGCACCTCCGTCCCCTTCAGCAATATTGACACCTTTCCCCTAAGTGATTACGAAGCCTCATCTACGTGGATCTTGTATCAGAAAACCAACCAAAGTAAGGCTTAGAGTCTAGGCCCTAGACCAAGAAACTGACTTGTGACATCAGCTCTCTTCAATCCAACCCAATGTGCAAAACTGGTAAGATTCAATTAAATAGCATCTGGCCGGGTGGCTGAGTTGGCTGGGGCATCATCCTGTACACCAAGAGGTTGTGGTTCGATTCCCAGTCAGGGCACAGACCCAGGTTGTGGGTTTTATCCCTGGTTGTGATGCACACGGAAGGCAACCAATAGATAATTTCTCTCTCACATCAATGTTTTCCTTTCCTCTAAAAATCAGTTAAAAAATGTTTTTTAAAAGACCACAGGAAGACCTGGTCGGTTTTGCTTAGTGGTTAGAGCATCGCCCCGTGGACCAAAGAGTCCCGGGTTCAATTCCAGCCAAGGGCATGTACCTTGGTTGCAGTTTGTCCCCCTCCTGGTTGGGGTCATGCGGGTGGCAAACCAATTGATGTGTCTCACTCACATCAATGTTTCTCTCTCTCTCTCCCTCCCCACTTTGTCTGAACATAAATGTGTAAAAAAAAAAAAAAAAAGACCACAGGAAACATTGTTTTTGTTTTGTTTTTCTCAATGGTAATCAACTTTAAATATTAATTTATTATTAAAAGAATCATATAACCATCATAAGATATAATACAAAATTTGCATAAACCTTTAAGGTAAAACACAGGACTTCAAACAACTTGACTCTCCCTGTGGGACCCCTTGGGTATCGGCACTCACTCCCCTCTGCCCAGGCTCAGGAAGACAGCTTAGAAGTGAAATTCCCTCCTTCCTTCCCTTCCCTTCCTCCAGCATCCCAGTACTTACCCCAGTATCTGTGGGGCTTAGAGGGAGTAAAACAAATGACTGGATGGAATCCCCTTCAGACACTCATTCCTCAAAACAGGAGCATTTAACTATTTTCCTCTGTAACACAAAGATTGTCTATCTATCTATCTATCTATCTATCTATCTATCTATGTATCTATCTACCTACCTACCTACCTACCTACCTACCTATCTACCTACCTACCTATCTACCTACCTACCTACCTATCTACATCTTCCCTCACACAGTTATTCATTTGTTCTTAGGTGTGTTAAATAAAAATGTATTATGTGCCTGGATTTGTGACATCTTATTTTGAGATTTTTGAGATACTTATTTTGTATTCTCTAAAGCATCCCTAAAATAGAACAGGTAAATTCCTTCCTTCCTTCATTCATTTATTCAAATGTTTATTGAATACTTTTTTCAATGATCATAGGTTTCTGCCGGCCCAGTATTGCCTAGGCAACAGCTGCTCCCCATTATCAGTTCATGGGGTTCAGGGATGGCTCCCCACTCCAACTCCCAGCCCCAGGGTTAAAGAGGCTACCTCCCTAGCCTGGCAATTGTTTCAGAAATGGGCACTGGACCCAAACAAGGTGATGAGAGTCATCCCAGGGCTGCTGTTAGGACGGTTAGAAGGAGACAGCCTCTGATTTCTGGGCTCAGCAGTGTAGTGTTGCTGGCGGCTCTGTCGGTGCCCCCGCAGAGACAGACTCCTGGGAACTCGGCCAACACAAGGGGAGCACCGCCAAGGGACGGGGGAGTGCTGGTGACTTCACCTGTGCCCGCCTCCAGCCCGGGCTGGGGAACTGCACCTCACCACCAGGCTTACCGATACGAGCCAATAAAGTCTGCTCGATGTTTACAGCAGCTTGAGTTGCGCTTCGTCTGCTTGCAACTGAAGGGCACCACTATACCTGACCCGGGCTGGGCACGGTGCCAGCCTGGGGGCTCGGCTAGCAATGAGACGAGTGGGCATCTGTGCGGCCGCTACAACTCGAACAGAGGCCACAGAACGTCCAGTGCAGAGAGCAGGCCACAGGCTCACACCCGCTCAGGGCGGAGCGCTGCCGTGCTGGATGGTGACCTTGGAGCGGCCAGAGCGAGACCTGCCCAGGCTGGTGCTGAGAGTCACGTGAGATTCCAGGTGTAAACCACTGAGCTGTTACTAGCATACTCACAGGCCCTGAACATGACCGCTACAGGAAGGAGACATGGCCGCCTTCCACCCGCCACTCCACGGCACTGAGCAGAAGTCCTCCTGTGCGCGACCCCCTGCACGGGGCAGACAGCCCAGAGGAGCGTCTGTGCGCTCGGGAACAGGGCTGCTCACCAGCCGGCAGCCTCTGTGCTCGCTGTGCACGGGGTGGGGTGCACTGCCATAATGGGGTCACCACCGCAGCCCAGGACACCACCGAGGGCGCTGGTTCCGTCACCGTGCCAGACCGAGAACGTGCAGGCGCACACGCACACACAGGACGGCTGCTGTGCAAAGGACCCGAGGACTCAGGTTCTCTCACCTCTACGTGTCCTTCTGGAGAATGTATGCTTGGGGATTTAGGGCAGCCTGCTTTCTGACATTAGGGTCAGACCTGTCGTACACAGATACATGTGTGTGTGAGTATATGCATATATAAAGCACATGTAAATATATGTGTGTGTGTGTGTGGATGTGTGTATATACGTATATGTATGTACATGGAGATCTGGAGGGCTGACCCCCAACACCTGAGAGTTTAAAATAAAAGCAGTTTTCAGAGGTAACCACTAGGACACAGCCTTCCTGCAGCAACTCCGCCCGTCGCCTTCCGGGAAGTGTTCCAGGGCAGCTCTCCAAGACCCACCACGGTAACACCTGTCAACACCCAGAGATGACAACATCCTTGGAGAAGAGGGCTGTACTTTAATTCACCTAGTCACGCCTTAAACATTCTCAGCCTGAATTCGCCACATCATCACAACCTGCAACCAGGTCTCTGTCTGCACTATCGTCCTTCCTGGTCATGTTTTCGCCTGGGATGACATCATCAGAATACTAACAATACTTCCGGCACTCACTCCGGCCACGCACGGTGCTGCTTCTGTGCCAGGGCCGAGAGACACGTGCGGCTCCAGGGCCCTGCGCCGCTCGTCTGCGCTCTGCTCCCAGCGCTGGCCACGCGGGGGCGGGATCCTGCGCGACAACCTGTTTAACCACTGGCGCTCCCACCACCCGTGAGCGCCAAAAGGTCAAGAGTGGCTTCTTTCTCACTCACCCCTTCCTCCCAGCACCCAGCACACGGTAGAGACGCAATGAGTATCTGCTGAATGAATAAATAAATGTGCAGACGGCGATGCTGAGTTTAAAAAGTGAAGTAGACTAGATTAGGTCACACAGCTATTTAATTAGTGGTAGAATATCACGCTAGGTCAACCAGCATGTCCAAACTCCACAACAATGCTTCTTATTCATCTGAGTCCTCAGTGATTCGAATTTAGTCTATAATAGAACGCATACCCAGGCAACCCACGGCCACAGTGACAATGGTGCTTTAATTTAAAGAAGCTTTCTTTATTCATATTCTGGTGCTTTAATTAAAATAAACTTTCTGTACTTCTTCCCGTGAACCACGATGACAAAGGTAAAGGTACACAGTGAACATACACTTCATGCTTCAGCTCTGAACCAGCCCCCTCTCCTACTGTCTGAGGACGACGCAGCTGCGGTGATGGGGACACGCTCTCAGGGGAAACATGGCCTGAATGTGATTACCTGGAAATGACATCATGATTTATAACACAATTTTCTAAATTCTAAAGCTGTAATTTATAATGAATCAGACAATAACCATATGGGACCTAGTTTCCCCTTAATTGGGGTTATCTGCCTTATTTGCTTTCTTCTGATTTTTTTAATTTAAAAAACAACTCTCCTGCAAATCATAAAAGAAAGGCAGATTCAGAGGCTCAGTAATTAAAAAGTGAATACTCAGCATTAACGAGTAAAAAGGAAATAAGAATATTTCAGACCGTTCTCCCCTCCCCCGATTCTCTAGAAATGTACAGGGGACATTGTAAATAGCCCAGAAAACATGACTCATTTTTATAACTTTGCAATTATATTTTCAATGGCACTGTTTTCCCTTAAACAATATGGAATAAAAATGACCCATGTGAGCCACTGGCACACGACGGATGAAGAAACCCTGTTTTATTTGCAGCAGTACATACTCCAGTTAAAGGGCTTAAAGCCTTTTGTTGGATCCTTTTTGGTACAGTTACAACATAATCAGCATATATTCCATAAAGTATAAAAAAAGGCCAATTAATCACACTACATATTTGTAATCCCTGCCTCAATTTTCAGTAACTGTTTCATACCAACCTGATGGTTTACCCCAAACATACCCTTTGAAGGAGGTACTGGAGGGTGTAGGATCTAATCTGTAGTTCAATTAGACCTGAAATGGAGGGAGTTTATTTTTGTTTTTATTTGTGGTTCTGTCCATCAAGAATGAAATGGCCCTGGCTGGGTGGCTTGGTAGGTTGGAATGTCATCTCATACATCAAAAGGTTTTGGGTTTGATCCCCAGTCAGGGCACATGTCCAGATTTCGGGTTCAGTCCCCAGTCGGGGTGCATACAGGAGACAACCAATCAATGTTGTTGTTTTTTTACTCTCTCTCTCTCTCCCTCTCTCTAAAATCAATTTTTTAAAATGAAAAAAAAAAAAAAAAAAGAATAAAATGATTCCTTCGCCCTTCTCACCCAGCCCCCACTCCCTCCCCTCTGCCAGCCGTCAGACTATTCTTTGTAACCATGAGATGGGAGACTTTACTTGGGGTGGTAAACACACAATACATTATACTGTAGAACTGTATACGTGAAACATATGTAATTTTATTAACCAATGTCACTTCAATAAATTCTCTAAAAAGACAAATAAATAAATAAGGATGAAATAATGATGTTATGTGTTGTTGAAATGCAGAGAGACCTATTTTTAGCTTAGTTTTTCGAACACGTTACTTTACTTGACAGACTCCAAAATTCAAAGACGTGTTAACTAATGTGGGATCACTTTTTGAAAAGTGAAGTTGTAGATGAGAAAGAAAAGAAGAGATCTGGGCACACATTACGTGGGCATAAAAGGTGTTCAAAATCGACGGCAAGAATGAAGGAGACACGCGCTCTGAGCTGCTGCAGCGCAGTAGCTGGGCGGGAGGGCAGAAGCAGCTCAGTGTGAGAGGCCCTGGAGCGTGGTACAGCCCGTGTTCAAACAGCAGCCAGTGCGCAGAGGGCAGAGGGGCCCAGAGCTGGGACTGGGAGGGACTGCAGCAAATGTTAGAGAATTAGAGATCAAACACTACATTTGTATCTGGGTTGTTTTTTTCTCCTATGATTCACCAGGACTTATGGGTAGAATAAAGAGGTTAAATATTTATGTTATTAAATCAATAAAAAATATAGTAAAATCCGATGAACTGCATAGGATCCCATTTCTCTCCTATCCATCCTAAAAGAGTCTGAAGCCTAGAGAGCTCTCAATGAGATACCACCTCATGTCCGCTCCTAGACCTGCAGGCAGGCACCTTGGCCAATCAGCCAAGGCTCAGTGAACATTACCCCTGCGATTTCAAACTCTTACGATGAACCCATCACATGGCACCTTGCAAAGAGCCCAGATGTTCAGTCAGGTGGAAAAATTCTAGATGTGCACTAATTAGTTGGGTACATGGATGTAAACACGTTTCCTCTCTAAGGCTCCAGCTCCTCACTGAGTCCTTCCAATTCTACCATTTAAGGACGTAAGACTGGAGGAAATCTCACCCCAGCTCTGCTCTCTGCTGAGCACCCAAACTGGTGCTTCCTTCTCCGGGACCTGCAGACGAAGGGTAGGAGGGCCAACCCACCTCTTAGTGAAATGTTGGAAAAGATCTGGAAAAAGCAAAGAGTCTTCATAGGAAACTGATCATTTAAAGTCTTTATAAGAACAAAACCAAACATCCACAAAGTTATACTATTTAAAATTGAATCATCAATTAGCTACAATCAAAATATATGGCTTTAGACTTGAAAATAATCTTTGCTGGGAAAACTTCTTTATTACTTAATTTAATTATAATTCTTATGAGAGATGTTTCAGGAATGAGCAGCCCTAAATAATTATTTTATGTTTCAACTCCCCTTTGACTCATTCCTTTCTCGCCCTGTATTCTCCTCCAGCCACAAGAAAGGAAGAGCATGAGAGGGAGGGGGAGGTGTAGATAAAGGACCTCATATATGTTTACACATATCTTAGTATCTAATCAGATAAATCGTATTTTCAGGAAAAAATAAACTTTCTCCTAGCCCTGAATACTGATGACTTTATCACTTGGATCTTTATAGAAGGGAAATGGAAAATAATGGGCAATGTTCCAACAGCAGTTTTATCAAAGAATACAAAAACATTTCTTCATATGACCCTTTACATGACCTCATTAACCTCTCTTTTGAAAATCCACCCCCTAGAAACTAAGAAGACATGACAATACCTATAAATCTATTTTTGTGATGGATTAATACACTATGAAATTAATTAGGCTTCCTTCATTTTCATTATCAGTAGTTATGTTTGACTTTGGTGGAAATAAAGTAGCCTTTTAATTATGAATAGTTATTTTCTCAAAGTAATAGTTTCTGTGCCCTAGTCATTGTTAACACCCACAGCCCAATGTAGCGATTTCCCTTTTATCCTGATTACCTTCTGCATAAACAGGAGGAGGCCGGGAAACCTGTGCAGGTGCCGGTCCTCCTGGAGGACCACGCCCACTGACGTCAGGCCCTCTCCCCGCCGCGGGACCTACCCTGGTTTTCCAGAGCCCACCTCTCAGCCGCTGCTATGATCAGAAATGGTACTGCCAAATACCTTACCACAGGTTTGTGGTTAAAAGCATGACCATTACTAGCCTTGCCAGCAATGTCTGCAGTTTGGTCGTTGGAATCCACTGTCCAAGAAAGCCCAGGTGATGAGCAGGGCTCGAAACACGTTGTATAACTGAAAACAGGATCTACCCTATTTTTACCACCAAAAACTAAAACGAGGTAACCTTGTGAGGTTGTGGATGTGTTAATTAGCTTGATTGGGGTCATTATCTCACAATGTACGCATGTCGAATCATCAGGGTGTGCACCTTAAATATAAACATTTTTTTAAAAAAGGTAAAGTGACTAATCTCCCACATTCAGACGTTTTCCATTCAATGAACACATTCAGCCAAAAGTACAGAATTATGGGTTCTCCGTTCCGTAAGTAAACACAAATGGTAAATCATTAGAGCAGAAAATGGCCAGCCTCTCTAATAAAGAAATGTGCAATAGCACAACTGCACAGCCCATCTTTCTGGAGACCAAAATATCTGCAAAAATAAGGGCTATAGAACATAAAACCTCATAATCCCACTTTGAGGATATATTCTAAAAAATAATCTGAAAACGAAACTCTTATATGAGGATGCCTACATCAATACTGTTCATAATAATGAACAATGAAAAAAACCAAATTCCTAACAATGAAAGAGTAAGTATATTGTGGCACTTCAGTGTTACTTTCTCTTTGTTAAAGATGGTGTGTATGAAGTCTCGGCTATGCAAGGTGATGATACATTATAGAGATCGCTGCACAGCATCGTGCCTATTGCTAATAACACTGTGTTGCACACTTGAATTTTGTTGAGGTAGCGCTCATGTTAAGTGTTCTCAGCTCGTTAAAAACTGGGCACATTGCCCTGGCCGGTTTGGCTCAGCGGTTAGAGCGTCGGCCTGCGGTCCGGAGAGACCTGGGTTCGGTTCCCGCTAAGGGCACGTACTTCGGTTGCAGTTTGTCCCCGGCCCTGGTGGGTCGTGCGGGTGGCAGCCACTCGATGTGTCCCTTCACATCGATGTTTCTCTCTCTCTCTCCCTTCCTCTCTCTCCCTCCCCTTCTATCTGTACAAAAAATGGAAAAATATCCTCGGGTGAGGATAAAAAAAAAAACAAAAAAAAACTGGGCACATATGTGCCCTGGCCAGTTTGGCTCAGCGGTTAGAGCGTCGGCCTGCGGTCCGGAGAGACCCGAGTTCGGTTCCCGCTAAGGGCATGTACTTCGGTTGCAGTTTGTCCCCGGCCCTGGTTGGTTGTGCGGGTGGCAGCCACTCGATGTGTCCCTTCACGTCGATGTTTCTCTCTCTCTCCCTTCCTCTCTCTCCCTCCCACTCTATCTGTACAAAAAAAATGGAAAAATTTCCTCGGGTGAGGATAAAAAAACAACAACAACAAAAAAACTGCGCACATATGTAAGCACACGGTTGTATGAGTTATACATAAAACAGCATTCACTTGGAGAGGTAGGACATCCTACGCCCATGCTCACCGCTGTGCAAACCATACAGAGGCACACAGATAAAAATTGGAAGTAGATTTAAAGATGTAAATAGTGATTTCAATTAATTATAGTCCCTTCTTTTCCACCAAACTGATTGTGTATAATGACATTTTTTTTAAAAAAATCGAAATTATTAGACATAGGAGAAGATAGGTTCTCGAGTCCAAATGGCACCAGGAGTTTGGACCCGCACAAGGAAAGCCTGGTTGTCCCTGAGCGGCAAGGCGGCGTCTGGGCCCCTCTGTGGTCAGCTCCCACGGTGCTTCCTGGCCGGCAGGCTGATGGATTGCTTCAACAGAACAGAACCAGCTAGGGGTCAGTAGGTTCTCACCACTGGGGCCCTATCACATTTATATCGGAGACATGTCCGCAGACCTGCGGAGCAGACTCCAGCCTTCTGCGCCTCCCCAAAGCTGTGTCTACACTAGTCGAATAAATCAGAAATGAATCATATACTTTGCAGGTTTGCTCCATCTCGACTACGTCTACTTATGCTTCACAATTACACATTTCAAAATCACTCCTTCTCCATTTAAAGTACGAAAGTGGATGACAGTAGCATGCTAATTAGTGCCTTAATCCCTGCTCCAAACAGCACAGTTTAAAGAACAATTCTGGCAGTTTGCACATTAGAATATCAACAAAAATGCAAACGTGCATAGCCCTTTGCAGGATATAAATTGCTGCTGTAAACATTAGTTTATGCCACCCCAGGATCCTTAAGTGAGTTAAAACACAGTTTAGCTTACATTAAAATGGAGTGTCAGGTTCTAGCAGCTTTCTAATTGCAAAGAAAAATGGAGGCAGTTAAAAGCAGTATACGTACTTAGAGGAGCTACTTCTCAGAGAGCTATGATATGGGAAATAAAATCACTAATGCCAGCAATCCAAAGTTGGGTGGGTGGGCATCCGATTCACCACAAAACCTCATTATTTTTCACACATCCGTGCAATGCTATGGATCCCAGTGGTGGTAGGTATTAATAGTATTTATTCTACTAAAGGTCTGACCAACATTGAACATAGGTTACTTTATCACTCCTAAATACAACAATTCAATTTCCACGCCTGTTGTGATTCAGCCAACGTTCGCTCGGTGTTGAACGTGTGCCCAGCTCCAGGAAATAGAAAAAGATGAGGAAGACAAGGTCTCTAACTTCAGCAGCCGAGGCTGGGCTACAGGACAACCCTATCAGGCCTGAGCTCCCACTGAGTTCTTCCACCTTTGGGACAACAAAACACACAAGCTTATTTCTCCTCCCACTCTAGTTTCCACTATAATAAGGAGATATTAAAAGATTCCTTATAGCCCTGGCCGGTTTGGCTCAGAGATTAGAGTGTCGGCTCAGAGGCCAAAGGGTCCCAGGTTCAATTCCTGGTCAAGGGCACATACCTGGATTGCAGGTTGTATCCCTGCCCCATTGGGGTCGTATGGGAGGCAATCAATCGATGTGTCTCTCTCACACCGATATTTCTCTCGTTCTCTCTCCCTCCTTTCTGCTCTATCTAAAAATTAATGGAAATATATCTTCGGGTGAGAATTAATAACAAGAAAAATACTCCTTATAATAAAAGGATAAAGGGGCATGGGCATAAGAGCAGAGCATAGGAGCAGGTGCCAAAGCAGCAGGGAAATGTGGCCCAGAAGTGCACCCACTGCCCAGGAAGGGGCTGCCCTGCCCTGCAGACACCCAGGAGGACTCGGGGTGCAGGACACCAGGCACTCTGGAGACAGACAGTGAGATGCATAGCTGACGACCGGACCGACTGCCTTCTCTCCCCACCACCCTACATCTGAGGACCAAACGATCAGGTTTCGGGACCTCAGGCTAATAGGAAAGAATTTTCCCAAAATGAAGGATATAAGTCTTTTCATTGGAATGACACATCAAGTAACAAAGAAAATAAAATTTGAAGGCCTTCTGGGTCCAGTGGGAAATTATTTTCAGCCACAAGTCATGTGTAGTCGATCTTGTAATCAACAGGACAGTGATAAAGACACGGGAGGTGCATGGAAATGCATGCAGAGTGAAGGTATCAGAAATGCATGGACTGATCACACAAACATTTACCTTTCATTCACCCTTTTTAAGGAAATTATTTGAAAATTTTCTCAAAGCTAGACGGTAAACGAGAAGGGGAAAAAAGTCATTAAGTTCCAATGACTGAGTCAGCCAAAAGAGCAAAGAAGGGTCATCCTGGGGTGACCGCTATGCAACCAACCCAGGGCCACAGCCGGCAGGACAGCAGCAGGCAGAGGAGCGAGGATCCCTGTCACAGCAGAGAATCCACCGGAGTCTGTCCTTGAGCCCTGGAGACTCTGGGTAAACGTAACATGCTGATCAAAGCTGACCCAAAATAGCAGAAACTTACAGGAGTAGAAATCCTAATAGGAAAAGAAATATAATCATAATATTCCACTTGACTTCTCAGTGAACACTGTTTACTTGGTCCTCACAATGTAAACATTTTTATTGATTTTCAATTTTTTAAAATATATTTTATTGATTTTTTAGAGAGAGGAAAGGAGAGAGAGATTGAAACATCTATGTGAAGAGAAATATGGTTCAGCTGTCTCCTGCACGCCCCCTAATGGGGGTGGAG
Organism: Molossus molossus; assembly: GCF_014108415.1. Classification (NCBI taxonomy): domain Eukaryota; kingdom Metazoa; phylum Chordata; class Mammalia; order Chiroptera; family Molossidae; genus Molossus; species Molossus molossus. The sequence continues at coordinate 6,203,966 of NW_023425348.1, read as the reverse complement.
CCCACAACCCGGGCACGTGCTCTGACCAGGACCTGAACGGAACCGGGCCTCTCAGTCCGTGGAGCGAGGCTCAATCCACTGAGCCACACCGGCCAGGCTGATATTCAACTTTTAAAATGTATGCTATAAAGAAATCACTTAAGACTTAATTATAAGTAAGAAAAGAAAGTAAATGTTACCCACATTGAAAATATACATGGAAAAGTGCCCATGTTAAATGTTGGGAGACAAAAGAAAATGGGAAGAGCTAAGGGAAGAACAGGGTGTTCCTAACCCCCCATGGCTGACAGCCCTCAGTCAGCACCTTGACCCCCAGGAATTCAAGGGAGATGGACGTGCTTTGGAGGATGGGGTAAGGTGAGCTGGGTAACGCCAGGCAGATCCCGTCTTTTACCATAGCAGAAACTCAAAATACGATGACGAAAGTTGATTACTCAATAAGAACAGTATACATTTATATAAAAAGGAAAGGCATATTTTTGTATTTTCTAATGTATCAATATGAAACATTTTCTAGAAGAGATTCGAGTTAATGGGTTTTTCTCACTGGGGAGATGCCGAGGCCCTGGTTTGCACCTCGCTCGTGGCTCGTCTCCTGACGCACATCAACTAATTATAAAGTTCTGTGACACGCCAAACAAATACTGCATTTCTGCTGATCTGACAAAAAAATAGGTATAATTTTGATTCATTCACAGCAGACAGCTATTGTTGTGTTGTCTGTTGTCAGTTTTTGATTTGAGTGTAAAGAGAAAGAGGTCAGTGCCCTATCAGTCAGGTATGGTATGTTTTAAACATCCTTGCGGCCCGCCAGTTGAACATCATTGTTCTAAGGTATAAAAAGTGAGTAGGGCTCTGGCTGGTTTGGCTCAACAGTTAGATCAGAGGCCCACGGACCAGAGATACCCGGGTTTTGTTCCTGCCAAGGGCACGTACCTCGGTTGCCGTTTGTCCTTGGCCTCGGTTAGGGTCGTGTGGGTGGCAGCTAGTCGATGTGTCTCTCTCACATCAATGTTTCTCTCTCTCTTCCTCCCTCTCTCCTCCCGCCACATCTGAAAATAAATGCAAAAATGTCCTCAGGTGAGGATAAAAAAATAAAAATAAAAAGCGAGAAGGCTATTCACCATATACATTTTCATGCTTTTCATTTCTGAACCATGGCAAATGAATTACCTTTTCAAGCAATTAAATGTTAACCTTTAAAACATAAAAATAACCCTGGCCAGTTTGGCTCAGCAGTTAGAGCATCAGTGCACAGACAGAAGAGTCATGGGTTCGATTCTCCGTCAGGGGCATGTACCTTGGTTGTAGGTTCAATTTCCAACCCTGGTCAGGGTCATGCAGGAGGCAGCTAGTTGATGTGTCTCTCTCACATCAATGTATCTCTCTCTCTCTCACTTCCTCTCCACCCCCTCTCTCCCTCCCTCCCACTCTGTCTGAAAAAAATCAATGGAAAAATATCCTTGGGAGAGAATTAACAACTATATATATATATACACACACACACACACACACACACACACACACACGATTTAGCCACATAGAGGCAACCACATCAAAGAGACAATGAAAAGATGTGAGAGTGAATCTCTTGCAGATGGGGGTTAGTCATCTGAAAACTAGTGCTTTTCACTTTAAACTATTTGTGCATATCACTTTTCATTAAAAAATAAAATGCATAAACACCAAAGAACAAAAACTTCACATGGAGGAAAAGGCTTACGAAAAGATGCCTTCAGGAGGACGCAGCTGTCATGTAAGAATCCGAACAATGTATCCTCTCCTACAATCCCCTCCCATTTCTCCGCGGCTTCCTTTCTACTCCTCATAACGATGCAATTTCCAATGAAATATTCCTTAACAGTAAAAATACTACAAAAATACATTTCCTGTGTTACAGACTTAAGAAAAGTTGACTAAAATGAATGTTTCTCCCTTAAAACTTGTATAGATGGAACAGAGGTGAGCCAATACCTTACTCATCACCGAAAGAAAGCAAATCTTTATCATCTTATACAGACTATGTATCGTGAATCATAATTGTGCAGATTACTAACTGATGATACTTCAAAATGTCTAAACTTATTACCAAAAATTGTTTTTTCATACAAATATAAACTTTAAAAATACTCTGACTGGGGTTAAAAGTAGGAGTCAGGAGCCCCAGAGTCTCCTCTGGCACCATGAACTGTGCCAACCTGGTCAGGTCACCTTTCTTTGTCCTTCACCTTGTATCTCATCTGCAAAATAAGTTAGATAAAGCCCAATAATCACTACGACCCCTACCAGCTCTGATCATTTTTGTTTTACATTTCAGGCTTTTTACTAGTAAGGAATCAATTAGTGGATGTAACCAATTCATAACCATTAATGTCCAGACATGGTAAGAATCTGATCAACTGTAATATTCTGTCAACCACATGGCACTGTCCTCCCGGTGAGGGTGCTAAGCTTTGTCAAAGTGCTGCCACCAAGTTCTAGCTTGCTTCCTCCAACGAGTGATGCGCTGTGGTAGCAGACAGGAAATACTGCAGGACGGTCCCAGCTCAGTCGCGGTGCAGAGGGCGCCAGTGAGCAGGAACACGGCCCTGCAGAAGTGCCCTGGGGCAGAGAGCACCGCCTGGAGCGCTCTAGAGGCTGAGCAGAGGGTAGGGAAGGAGAGAGGAGAACTATGAAACACCAGTTAGGATCCATCCGTGAACTTTTCTTTTTCTTTTCCTGTTAAATTTCATCATGTCAAATGTGGGTCTTGACTCTGGCGAGGTAGCTCAGTTGGTTAGAGCATTGTCCCAATACGCCAAGATCGCGGGTTTGATCCCTGCTCAGGGCACATACAAGAATCTACCAATGAACGCATGAATAAATGGAACAACAGATCTCTCTCTCTCTCGCAAATCAATAAATAAAAATTAAACAACAATTTAGGACTTTAATCCAGACTCTTGAGATATTTGATCCTGATCCTATTAACCATAATTTAACTTTCATTCCTTCTAAAATATTGATTAAAAAGCTGAATAAGAAAGTACAGGAAAGTCCTGCAAATTCAATCCAATCTGGAAAGTCCCTCCAAGTCGATGATGGATAGAGTCATTTGACTAGTTATTTGCGCCTATTTGACTATCATGATGAACCAATATAAGCTCGCTCTCCAGTCTAGCAGCCCTGCCCACGGAGGAACTTGCTCACGGCAAACCTACCTGAGACGCCAGCTCACACAGACGCTGCTTAATCCTGAAAACTTTCTTAATTCTGAAAACTTTCTCAATTCTTAAGATATTCTTAAAACTTGTCTAAAGTAGACAATCAATTCATGAATCTGAGGTAGTATATAGAATCCACCCTCTTTCCATTTGAAAAAAGTCAAAAATTTTTGCTCATTTTCATAAGTTCCTAAGGTCTTTTTCTTATCTGTCCCAGAATCATATTTACAAGTTCTCCCAGTGTCCTGGAATATAACTTCATTAATGCCAGGAGACTTGAAATCAATTAAAGCAAAATAATCTCTCATCTATCAGGCTCTGTTATTCATCACAAGCATAAAAATCCCAATTAAAAAAAAATGGATATGGACTAAAAACAAACTTCATTAAAATGGAGCCAAAGTTAGTAGATAAAAAAGGAATGCAAATTCAAGGCAGGAGCATGATGTAAAAATGGCAGATCTGTGGTTTTTTGTTGTTTTTTTGAAATATACAATATAGCAATTTGCTTAAATGACCCAGTAACCATTTTTAATAAACATTATATATAAAAACTGTCCACGCCCAGCAGAGGACCTGAACAGACACTTTTCCAAAGAGGACACACAGATGGCCAATAGACATATGGAAAGATGTTCAATGTCACTAATCATCAGAGAGATGCAAAGTAAAACCACAGTAAGATATCACCTCACACACCTGTCAGGATGGCTATCATCAATTAATCAACAAACAAGCACTGGCAAGGACGCAGAGCAAAGGGAACCCTTGTGTACTGCTGGTGGGAATGCAAATCGGTGCAGCCACCATCAAAACCAGTATGGTAGGTCCTCAAAAAAATTAAAAATAGAACTACCTTATGACCCAGCAATTCCACTTCTGGACATACATCTGATGAAATTCAAAGCACGAATCCAAAAAGGTACATGCACCCCTATGTTCACTGAAGTATTATTTACAATAGCCAAGATACAGAAGCAACCCAAGTGCCCATCCGTAGATGAGCAGATAAAGAAGCTGTGGTAGAGATATACAATGGAATATTATTTGGCCATTGAACAATGAAATCTTACCATTTGCGACAGCATGGATGGACCTAGAGGGTATTATGCTAAGTGAAATAAGTCAGACAAAGAAAGACCAATACTGGATAGTTTCACTTACATGTGAAATCTGAAGAACAAAATAAATGAGCAGACAAAACCGAAACAGACTCAGAGATGCAGAGAACAAAGTGGTGGTTGCCAGATGGGTGGGAGTTTGGGTGACGGGTCAAAAAAGGGGAAGGGATTACAAACTACAAATTGGTAGTCACAAAATAATCATGAGCCTATAAAGTACAGCGTAGAGCATACAGCCAATAATATTATAATAATTATGTACAGTGCCAGATGGGTACTTGAATTATCTGGGGAAACACTTTGTAAATTATATCTGTCTAACCACTATGCTTATACTTGAAATTAATAAGAAGTTATATTGGATGTCAACTGTAATTGAAAAAAAAAATTTCATCAGAGCGTGGGCTTTGATGGGCTCTGTCCTTGGTGCTCTCTGCTTCTCTCCCTAAATGCACTCAGCTCTCTGAGACCCTACCGCTATTTCGATGATTGCACTTCTATGTCTCTAACCTGATCTCTCCTAAGAACACTAGACTTACATTTCCAGCTGACTACTGGGCTTTTCTTCCTAGACAGTCCACTGTAACCTCAGGTCAAACTGCCCCAAGCCACCTTCTAAAAAATTAAAAAGTCCCCTTCTTCCTCATCCCTATTTCTGTCCTTAGTGCCACTCACTCTTCTTGTCACCCCAGCCTGAAGCTAAATCATGGCTACTCTTCCCTCTGGTCCATATCCAAATCCGGCACAGAGTTCACCAGTCTTCCCTGTCGTGTCTTTTGCATAGTGGCTTTCCTTAATTCCTACGATCAAAACTCAAATTCAACCTCCGACGGTCTCAAACAGCTTCTCCCCTCTCCAATGTAATCGCCCCAACTTCCAAGAGAAGAGTAACAGATCCATCGCTCTGAAACACACTCACATCACACATCCCCATTTAATGAACAAGGCCACCCCCCGTTTAAACTTCAGGACCATCCATTCTCGTTACTCACTGCCGCCAAACCAGTGCACACACCTGCCCCGCTGGGATGCTTTCTATAATTCAGTTCAGTAGCATCCATTTCAACCTTTCTATCCTTTTGATTTCACATCTGTCAAAGGCATAAATACCTGCAGAATGCAAGAATCAATGAGTCTACCTACAACAGACTTAGAATGTTAGGAGCTTTTTGGTACCTATTTGCAAGACGTTTTGCTCGGCACTGTAGAGGATTGGACGAGTTGCCTCATATTTAAACATCTTGCAGAAGAATGCATCCCAATTTCCAATCAAACTAAGTTGCAAACCTCCTGGACAAAATAATCATGTTATAGACAGGGTACAGCCTACCTCATAAAATAAGTATATCTGAAAAGGTACATCAACATTTGATTGTTTTCTTTAATACATATTAAACTCACTCTAAAAAATGAGAACTACCTAGTGGGAGTCAAATCATTTCACTACAGTTCAAATAACCCTTGATCTTTAACTTTCATCGTTATGTCTGAGATGTCTTACTTTTCGATGCAGATTCTTTTCTGAGGTGTTTGTGAGTTTTGCTTTATAGAAACCCTTTAGATAAACTTTCAGAGATCCTTCAAATTGCTTAGTTCCCCAGGGTTAACCATCTCACATGGATCTTCTAAATGATCATGGGAATGGCAGAGCCAAAGGGACCTCCTCACAGAAGAGCCTGGAGGAGAATCCACGAGTTACCTGGAGCAGTTCCCGTTAGTTCAAGCCCACTGGTAAGGATTTCTGCTTTTGGGTAAAGAGCCATCCATCAGAGCTCCTACCAGTGTGCCAGAAGAGGAACGCAGTGTTTGCCAAACACGATAAATGTCATCTAAGAATTATTTAACCATTTTCATATTAATCACCACAGCATTCTAATTAATATTTTATTCAAGATCACTGAGGAAGTATCACATGCCAGGAAATCCATCTTCAATCCATCTCAGCCTGGCTTTAAAATGCCACAATAGGTACTGTGGACTGCTTGATGATTAATGCGACTAAAAACACACCAACACCTTTCTTCTGCACTTCATGAATGAAAGATTATAAAATCCTGGAAAGTACATCATTTCATTTTTCTCTGTACACAAAGAATACATGGTAACTTTATCAAAATGGTGGGCATGGGCAGGGGGGTATTGAGAAACCGGTGCCCAGCAGAAGACCGTACTGTGCTACCACACTGAACTCTTAGGTATGCGGGAGGGGTGTTTCTCTCCACTTTCAGCTGTCCTGAATACCACCAGCTCCACAAAAAGAAAGCAATATTTAGCCCAGTGCGAGAAGACATAAATAGAAGACATGAATGCTTCCCCTCCCCTAGAAAACAGACACAGATGTTACCAGATGCCAGGCATTTTTCTCCATGCCAGGGGTAATCCTAGCATGCTCATATTGATTAGTTCTTTCAAATATACTCATAATATTATTGTAACTATTCTCATGAGGATGTAATGCACACAACCTCAAAGTTAACCAGAGGGAAGGATACATATTAACAAGAACCAGGATTCACTCGGATTAAAGTTGGCCTTCATGCTTACAAGGGAACAACTGCCTGCTGCAATTAAGGATCTCATATGACTGAAAAAGCAGAATTTTCACACTGCAGCATCAATAACCATGATGAACATCTTTTAGTTGTAGATTGATGCCGGATAGACCAATTAAAATTAATAAAGAGTTGACAGTGTATGACTTTCTCCTCCATCAGACTGTGAGCTCCTAGAGGCTCATATCTCATAACCATTTCCTAGCATGGTGAATAAACAAGCAATCTAATTTTCTTCTGAATGAACAAAATACTAACACGTTTATTAAATATCATTTAACTTAAAATATGATATATGCCATTGTTTTAATACATTTTAAATAATAGTGCACCGAACATTTAAAACCTCCTATGAACCAATCTGAACTTCTTTACAAACTTTAGAAGTACTTTGCTAATAAATAAACATGAGTACATTATAATGTTTACTATCAATTATTTTCTGTTAAAACTGAGGTCTGTTAAATGGCTGTCATCTGGTTTCTGTGTCAGTTGATCCGATTTAGTCTTTTAGGACAGCTGAAAACATTACCAACCGTTCTTCACTCCTTCACTCCAGCGTCCTGAGCACTCCTAGTGTGGGGTTGCATGCTGCTCTGAGCTGCAGTGATGACAAGGACACGCGTGATCCCGACCTTCACAGGGCAGTCTGATGGATGCGACTAACAATTACGCAAACACGCAACTGCAGTTCGACTGATGAGTACTAGGATGAATATGCTGGGAGGAGGACAGGTATACCCGCGTTCCAAACGTCCACTCGCCACTTCGCTTCGCTTTTACTAAAGGCCTGCATTAGTACCTGTTTTCGCTATTCTGAAGAGGATCTTTGCTTTTAAGTTAAAAAAAAAAAGGCAAAAATAGTGTTTGCCATTTATGCTGCAGGGAGCCCTTCCAGAAGCAGCACGCACCTGCGCCACGGGAGTGGCGCCCCGAAGCCCCGCCCAGCCCTGCACAGTGGGCGTGGCACCACGGAGCCCCTCCCAGCACCTGCGCAGTGGGCGTGGCACCACGGAGCCCCTCCCAGCACCTGCGCAGTGGACGTGGCGCCACGGAGCCCCTCCCCGGAACTACACCCAGCATGCCAGCAGCAAGACAGCGTCCCTTTGACTGGTGCCTGTGAGCAGCTGGCTTTATCTCCATTTCTTCTGTGCATCGTCCCAAGATGTGCCCTAAGGTACCTGCTCCTGGCTTTCCAGATTTCACAGGCCCGCTGGCCCTGGCATTCGAGGACGGCAGGGGCGTCCGCGCAGGGCAGCCGTGGAAGCATGTGGAAGGAGGCAGCAGCTAACCCCCAGCTCAGGTCGGAGAACAGCGGAAATGACTTGCCAACAGAAAACCAAAGAACTAAGTAAGCACTTCTGGCAGAGAGAAGCCAAGCATGCCTGCAGAGGTCACAACCAGAGCCAAGGAGTGGAGGCAAGAAAAAGGCTGTCGGCTACAGGCAGCTTGTGGGAGCTGCGGTGGAGGTGAGGGGTGAGGCCTGGTGAGGTTGGGGACACCAACAGAATTCTGATTATGAAGGATCTTGTGAGCTACACGAGGGAGTCGAGATTTTATGCTGAAAGCAGTGTCTAAAACATAGTAATAATCAATGGAGCCGCTTTAACATGGAGCTGGAGCGGCCAAGCCAGGGAAACCGCCTGGCCCGCCTTGTGCCTCAAACCCACGGAATGTTAAAATGGGGCAAAACCACCTCCGGACTGCGCCTAGCGCGACAGTGGACCCCACAGAACTGTTTGTAAAGATAGCAGAACAGCAGTTATTACGACTACCAGACTGAAAATGAAAAGCACTGCCTGGAATCAACATCACTATGTCGTGTTGTCTGCACCTGACTTCTGTCGGTGCCACTGTTCCCTTCCCTTTGTCACCAACACCCTGTGCCTTTGTCTTCTGATGGGAACCTTACTTGGGCTTCTGCCCGACCCAGTGCTCCTGAAGCTATTCTTTGATCTCAAATAAATGCTGGTGGCCTCTCACTTTGAAAGGCCCTCTTATTTGAAAGCTAACAGCGGTCGGCAGCTATTGTTTCTGAGGCGTGAGTGGGAGAGGTCACCTCATGAGCTCACGCAAGTTAGAACATAGACTCCATTAGAACAGTGGCTCTCAAAGCATGGTGCCCCGACGGGCAGCTCCAGAACCCCTGGGAACATTTTAGAAATGTAAATTCTGAGCCTTACCGCAGACCTATAGAATTAGACATTCGGGGGGTGGGACCCGACAATCTGTGTTTAACAAACCTTCCAGGTGATTCTAATGCACAGTATAAAGATGGTAACTGAAACTAGAGTAGAGATGACCCAGAGACAGTGTAAGGGGCATGAGAAGAGGGCTGGGGAGAGCCCCGGGGAGCACTAATGTTAGGGGTGGGCAACGGAAGAAAACCCAAGAAGAAGACGAGCAGGAGCAGCCAGGTGCAGAGAGGGAAGTCAGGCGAACGTGGCGCTGTGGAAGCCAAAGGCAGACACAAGCAGGGTCAAGTCTGTTGCTGAGTCAGGAAAGACAGGGGCTGACAAGCCTCTGTCTTGAACTAAGCCATGAGAAGGCCATCGGTGACGGCAGAACAGTCTTAGTTGTGTGGTGGAGCTTAGAGCGAGACTGTAGAGAAAGAACTGGGCTGGTCACTGGAAGAGCCCAAGAGGTGGAGGGAAGGTATCTTGAAGTTGAGAAAGACTTGGTCGTGTTTAAATGAAAGAGGAAAGGAGCCAGCGGAGGGAATGGCGGACAGAACAGACTCTGAGGAGATAGGGACATGGGACATGAGACTAGCTTTGGACAGAACCAGGTCACCCCTGCCTCTGTCACAGCAGGAAGAAGCCAAGATGGCTGTGGGCACCGGTGCATTTGTAGGTTTGGTGAGAGAATTCTCATCTGAGGGTTTCTGTTTTCTTAGTCAAAGAAGAGGAAAGGTCATCTGCGGAGAGTAGGGGAGGCTGGTGGTGGAAACAGACGTGAAGTCTAGAGGTGGCCCGCAGTCGATGGGAGCAGAGCTGGGAAGTGAGCTGGGGGAGGCGTCACTGATCCTCGGGAGACGGTGGTGGCCTGACCAGGCGTCAGACGGTGGCACTGAGAACAGAGGTGCACATAGGATTACAGACATATTACAGAGGAAGAAAGATCAAAGCTGCTGATTGGCCAGTGAGGTAGGAAACAGGAGGAATTCGTGTCGATGTTGCATGGAAGGTGGGTGGAAGGTGCCCAGGCACGGAGGTGGGGAGCAAGCTTCTTTATCTACAAAAGAGAATAATGTTTCTTCTCCCACATTTGTTCCTGGATCGGCTGAGGAGAAAAGATATGTGAAAATAGTCTGGTGCTTGAGGAAGTCAAAACTAGTGGTAGTTCTTGTAACTAGTTTGCTCTTATAGCAGAATACTTCAGATCGCTGAAGACTCAGATTTGTCAAATGATGGCTGATTGACTAAGGGAACAGATGCATGAGGTTGAGTGAAAATAGATGTGGACTATATATTTTCTCCAATGTGGATAGCATACGTATTACATTAGATAGTAACTTTGTTATTATTTTGTGGAATGGGGATGAGGGCTTTTTTCATAAAGTAAATTTGAAGAATACATTAGTATTTAAAGAAATGAATCATGGTACCTCTCCTTTAATTAAATCCCACCCCCTTACCTTGGGAATACAATCTGAGGCTGCTTGGCCATCTGAATACCTCGGACACCCTCACAGTCACCCTCACAGTCACACTCAGCGTCCTGCCCCAGCTGGCCTCCCAGGGTCCCAGTCCTCTCCCCACCTTGCCCATCCATGGCTCTGTCGGGCACTCCCTCACCTCCCCCGTGCCTCGCCACGTCCCCCTCATGCTTCCAGACGCCTTCCTGCCCCTGAGACTGCTGAGTGTCCTTCTCCGATGTCACTGTAGCGTCCGTGTTTATTTCTAATGACTGTTCTCTTCCTTACGCTCCCTGTCTAAATGGGGTCCATCCACCAATATACTCTCTGAAAAACTGAACCTGTCCCCTCCCCTCCAGCCCCTCTGCCAGTGCCCTCCTTCAGCTCTCATTGCCCCCACGGGCACCATGCCAGTCACCAGCCTCTGAGCCAACCTCCACACGGCCACCTCTGGCTTGACTCCCTCAGGAGCCTCTCTGGGGCGCCTTTGTTAGCACCTGCTCCTCTTCCTTCCCTTTTCTTTAATTACAGCAAATATATAACGTGCAATTTGCTGTTTTAGCTATTTTAAGGGTACAATTCAATGGCATTCATTATATTCACAATGTTGTGCAACCATCACTACTATTTCCAACATCTTTTCATCGCTCTGAACAGACATTCTGTACCAATTAGGCAATTAACTTGCTCCATGCCCAGCCTCTTTCATCCCCTTCCTGTCAAGGGCAAGGAACTATTGCCTGTCTGTGGAAATTTGCCTGTTCTAGAAATGTCATAAAAATGGAATCACACAGTATTTGTCCTTTTGTGTCTGACTGACTCTCACGTAGCATAATGTTTACAAGGCTCATTCACGTTATAGCGTGGATCTGAACTTCATTCCTTTCTATAGCCAATATCGCACTGCGCCTAAACACCACGTTGTTTACCCACTCATTGTTGGACACTTGGGTTGTTTCCGCCTATTGGCTATTTTGAATAATGATGCCGTGAACATCAACGCACAAGTATGTGTTTGAGTTCCTTTTTTCAATTTTTTTTTGGTACATGCCCCTAGCAGGAACCGAACCCAGGACTCTCTGGTCCACAGGCTGATGCTCCAACCGCTGAGCCAAACCAGCCAGGGCCCTTTTTTCAATTCTTTAGTGTATACGCCTAGTTGTGAAATTGCTGAGTCATACACTAAGTTTATGGTTAGCCATGTGAGTGACACTTATGCCCCTTTTGAAATAGAAAAATCTCACTCCTGCATCAAGACCCGACATGCTGTTTTTCCCTCCACCCCACATGTACTCACTCATCGTTAGGGAATATGCCAAGGGTTCAGCCAGCAAGACCGTTCATGGTCTGGGCCCTGGTCTCCTCGCCCCAGCTCATCTCCCTCCTCTCCTCTAACCAAGGGAATGCATGTGGTTTCCGGACAGCTGTCCTCTGCACACACCAGCTCCGCCCTTCATTTCTCCTCCTGTGCCTGCTCTTGCTGGAAGAAACTGTTCCCGCCTCTCTGGATGCTCCCAGGCCTCCCAGAGCAGCCTCCAGGCACCAAGAGGGCAAGAAGTAAGCGTTCTGAATTGTTCAAAAGGACAAAATTCACTTTGTCCCTCAGCTCACACACCCTGGCTCAACCAGTCCTACACTGTGTAAAAGTCAAGAAAGTCTGAAAACCAAACTCTATTGACATAAAATTTCCAAGTTAAACAGACTACAATGGGTTACCCAAAGGAAGTTGCATATATCGGTGTAAAAACCTCAAGTGTAAATATTGAGCAGGAAAACACTGCTGAAGACCAGTTCAACACTCATGTGGCCACAAATGCCTCAAGGCCAGGGATTACATCTTCCTAATTTAAATCCTTTTTCTTATGAAATATAACACATATAGAATAATGCACAACACCAAAATAAATAGGTTTATGAATTCATATAATAAAAAACTAAGTAACTACCACCAATTTTAAGAACTAGTGTATTGTTAGCCCCCAAAAGCCTCCCATATAACCTTTCCAAATTACAACGCCTTCCCTTCAGGCACTTATCTTTAAGAAGGTCACCCTGGCCAGTTTGGCTCAGTGGTTAGAGTGTCAGCCCGCAGACCAAAGAGTCGAGGTTCGATTCCAGCCAAGGGCACGTACCTCGATTGCGGTTTGTCCTCAGCCCTGGTCAGGGGCGTGCGGGAGGCAACTAATTGATGTCTCTCTCTCACATGGATGTCTCTCTCTCTTTCTCTCTCTCTCTCCCTCCCACTCTATCTGAAGATAAATGGAAAAATACCCTCAGGTGAGGATTAAAAAACAAAACCAAATGTGTCACGTGACACTTGGTTCACAGATCTGTTTCATCCACCAAAACAATTACAATTAGTTTTAATAAAATGGCATACTTTAAGTCTTTGGAAGTTTCACAGTGGCTTTCATAGATTTCACTGGAAAAATTCTGATTTGCTTACTTATCTCCAAACGACAGCATGTACCAGCTGTGTGTGTGTCTGTGTGTGCATCAGCTTTACAAAAATATAATTCACATGCCACACAAGTAACCCACATAGAAAGTACAGTCAATGATTTCTAGTATATTCACAGAGTTGTGCAACCATCCACAATTAATTTTCAACTATTTCATCACCCTGAAAAACTCCTTACCATCAGCAATCAGCTCGCATTTCCCTCCAACCTCCTAGCCCTAGGCAGCCACTCGTTAATTTTCCATCTCCATGGATTTTCCCATTCCGGACGTTTCATACAAGTGGAATCATACAATACGCGGTCTTCTGTGGCTGGCTTCTCTCACTTAGTGTAATGCTTCCAAGGCTCATCCATGCTGTCGCCTGTATCAGTACTTCATCCTTTTTATTTCGGAATAATATTTCACTGTACGGATATATCACATTTTATTTATCCATTCATCAGTGAATGGACATTTGGATTGTTTCTGGTTCTGGCTAATATTAATAGCTGCTATGAGCATCCATGTACAAGTTTTTGTTCAGATGTATGCTTTTAGTACAGACATAAGTTTTCACACTTGGGGGAATGAAAACGCTGGTTCGGAGGGTAACTCTGTTTAAGATCCGCCGCAGTTTTCTGAAGGCGCTGCACCAGAGTGTGAGGTTTCCAGCTTCTTCACATCCCTGCTAACACTTGTTGTTATCTGTCTTTGTATTATAGCCATCCTGGTGGGTGTGAAGGGGTATTTCATTGTGGTTTGGATTTACGTTTCCCTGAGGACAAATGATGCCAGGCATCTTTTCCTGTGCTTATTAGCTATTGTATGTGTTAGCTCTAGGTTTTCCATAGGAGCCCTTTATCAGATTGAGGAAGTCCTTTACATTCCTCGTTTACTGAGTATTTTATCATTAAAACACTGCATTTTATCAAATGCTGTTTCTACCTTGATTGAGAGGATCATGTGGTTTTGATATCAGCTGTTTTTGTGGGTAAATAACTTTTCATGCTTATGAAATCTATGTGGTCCTAAAAGTGTGTAATGCATTTTGTACTTTTATTAAAAGGTTCAAATTTAAATTATTAACTGTGAACTCTAAAAATTAATTCTATAACAAAAATCATGGATTAGCATATTAGTAATACATTTATTTTGAAAGTAAAATTTATTATGAAATCGATTTAGGGTCTTTTTTGGATGCTAGAAACCCTCGTGTGTGCGTTTTCCTCTACCAGTCTGATTTTTGTGGTCTTACCTTTTTACACTACATCTTGTCTACTTCTATTCTTTCAAACAGCAACCCAAATACACATGGAAAGTCTGTGGCATGCCCTGTGTAAGTCCAAGTTCAACACAATACATGAATATTGCAGAAATCAATTCAAATAAAATATAAATGGTATCACCAGAGGATCTGTGCTCAACTGTCAGATAACCAAATCCATACACTATTAAAGGGGGGTGATAAAAAGTAGTTACACTGACAGGTAAATATACCTAAGTCAAGGGCTTCTTAGTAAATCCTGTGTGCAGCCTTTCTGTTGTTGTTAACCCTCACCCAAGGATATTTTTCCAATGATTTTTAGATAGAGTGGAAGGGAGGAAAAGGGAGAGAGAGAGAGAGAGAAACATCTATTGGTTGCCCCCTACACACACCTTGACTAGGGCCAGGGATTGAACCTATATCCCAGGTATGTGCCTTTGATGGGTAATCTAACCCTTGACCCTTCGCTGAGCCAAACTGGCCAGGGCCTGTGTACGACCTTTTAAATCAGTTAACTACCTTCTAATAGTTAACAAAATCATTTAGACCAATAGGCTTTGTCTCCATGGTTACACATGATCATTTTACGAAAATGTGTGTACACACAATATAGCACATTCCCTCCCCTGTAAAATTCCAAGTCTAGTTGGAAATGCCATATACTGTGCAGAAGTTTCTGAGGATGTTATAAACAACGTAAAGGATATTAGACTAGTCCAAAGAAACAGAACTCCAAGAACTCATGTGCGTTGAGGTTTTGTAAAGCCTGCTGGCTCATGGGCTGGTGCCAGCCAGAACTAACAAGAACCCAATCAGGAAAAGGCCTCGGGGAGGAGGTGTGTTTACCATGGTAGAAGAGAAACATGTTAAAAGTAGCTCATTCTACAAGCTCTTACTAAAAGAAACTTCAATAACATTAAGTACATTTCTGCTGTTTTATTCTCAATGTTTATATTCAACCAATAAGTCTTAAAATACAATGAAGCAAAAAAGATAACATCATAAAAGATAATGTCAAATATATCATTTAAAATCAATTTTGGGGTCAAATTATATGTGCAAGGTGTTACCTAAATCACATATTTTTAAAAAAATACTGCTACATAATTTGCTTAATATTATATTTTGTCTCCACCTTACCTCCCAAAACACAAACTACTAAGATTTAGATGTTTTTGGTTCGTGTTTAATTCTCTTGAGATCTCCAATACTGCCTATATTGCCAGAATTTCAATTTAACTGTTTTCCGACACAAAACAAGAAGAGGTGCTTACAGAGTTACAGAGCCTACAGGAGCATAGACAGCACCCTCGGAAGACAAGGCGCTGTCCTCGTCACCCCAACATTCAGGAGCCTGACACACGGGGTTGCAGCACACCAAATCCTGGCCCGGACTCTTCTTCTACAAAGACTGCGCTAATTCTCCAGCATTCAGCGTTTTCCACTTGAATGGAATAAAAACCCTTTGAGAACAACAATTACAATCACCCGTTTCTTCCTCTGGCGCACTATTGGGTTTCTCCGCAAGCTCCCTTTCACTGGGTGATTAATATGCAGAGACAGGCCGCTTTTTTAGTGGGATGTGAAGAACCACCAACAAGCTTTCTAAACCCAGAGGTTCCTACAATTATTTGCACTGTTTATTTTTAAACAGAAGATTACACAACACCACCAAGTGTTTGAGCTCTAATTTGCCAGTATTTTGTAAATAATGACAATTTAAATTTTTAAACCCTTTGTATCATATTTAAAGCATGGTCAACTATTGATTTCAATATATTAAATTTTCCCCCCAAATCCTGGAATAGTTGTATGAACAAGATTGAAGCTATACTTTCTTTTTAAGAAATTACACTTTGTTTTTTAAATAGCAAGTGATGTGTCTGGCACATACCTTTGGAAAATTTAGGATTTTAAAACTCTATTATGAATTCAACATAAGACCAAGAACTTACATGTTAATGGTTATTCATAACTTATATGTATCTTTATAAAACTTGTGACTTTACAAATTATTATATTTAATATAAAGCTAGGTTTTGATAGAAAAATCAAATAAAATTTGTTCAATAAAACAATGCTACAAAGAAAATGGAATCTCTGTACCACAGATTACATACATATGCACATTTAATTTAATAAAATAATTCAGGGAGCATTTCGAATCATGTTTCCTTGGTGGTTTTTACCAAGCTATCCAAGAAAATGCAAACCTACCAGCTATGATGTTAGCACTTTCCTAATAAAAATTTCTCTTTGTCATTATTTTTCCCACCCCCAACTACAAAGTTCCACAGAGATTCCATTCATACAATTTTTAAAAATTTATCTTTATTGTTGTACTGTAGATATCCCCCTTTTTTCCCATTGAGCCTCTCCACCCCACCCCCATGTCCCCCGCCCAGGCCTCAAGGCACTGTTGCCTGTGTCTGGGTTATACATATGTGCCTATAAATTCTTTACTCTCTTCCTCCATCCCTTCCCTCTGACTCATCATTTTACATCTCTCTTGTTTAGTTTTAAAAGTATATCATTTTAAACCCACTTATCACAAAAGTGTAATATTTAAAAGTCCATACATAAATTATTAAAATAATTATATATATCTGTAATGCATGTCTTCTTAAAATATCCCCCACTATACATTTATTGTTCTGCTATTTAAATAAAATAATTTAACTGTCTAAGGCTGTTGGTGATAGCTAGTTTCCCAGTATTGCACCAGGCAGCCAAAATACAACGCAGATTAGTGTGCTGATTTACCTCCCAGTGGCTTCAAAAGCATCAGTTGTAAATATTTCTAGAAAATCAAATAATAAATGATTATTCAAGTATTTTATTTAGATACAAAACCACTCTTAAATACTTAAATCAGCTAATGAGTGAAATTTTTATCTTCTAAAACATAATGCCTATCTCTAACTTGGCCATAAAGAAGTATAAATCATCAAAATATCCCTTTTATGAGAAGGAAGGAAGGGGAATGAACTGCCTGCATGACCAGTTATCTTAATTGAGTCTGACTGGTAATTTAAATTCTGATTCCAAAGCCAAGTTAGCTCAAAATGACCTCAAACAGTAATTTAGGGCACTTAACGGACTCATTTTCAATCTCTTACTGAAATATCACACAATGTCCCTTTTTTGCTTCATCATGACAGGTGGTTTTCTTTAATGACAATTTTAAACATGTCACGAGTAACTTTTGGTTAGATACACAAAAGGGAAATATCTGAGAAAGGAATCAATAACTTTTAGTTGTCTTTTTCTCACATTTCAGGGTTGTGTTTGGTATCATTCCACAGGAGTAAGTATTACAAATGTAACCAAAACAGTTTAGAAAATGGTCTAGAATGTTTTACAAAGCTACTGAGTATATTGATCTTGTATCTCCAACTCCTAAACCAACACCATGGAACACAGGAGTTATTCCATAAATAATTAAGCGACTGTTTCTAGGAAATGTTCCTGCCACCCAATAAGTCTGGGACACACACATTTGCAAATGTGTTCACAGAACTGCTCTTATCCTGGTCACAGCGTCACTGCAGCCCATGTCTTTTTATCCAGGAAATGTGGCCACCCTGGAATCTTCTGAGGACTCCTCAGTTCAGGGAAGCTTCTTTAAAACTCTGACTGGCCCTAACTCTCTCAGCTGTCAACTCCCTTGAAGTTGCCTTAACAGTCATCTTCATAGGCCTTTGCCTTTGGTGAACGCCTGGAGCATTTACCTTCCCTTTAAGAACTCTGCAGGCTTCTCTCAATCACAAAAATTCCATACTAAAACATGTGAGATAAAACATTTCAAAAATAGTCTGGCTTGTAGCAAGAATGAACCCTGAAAGAGATAGATCATCAGAGGGTTCTCACAATCTGCTCCAAAATTAAAGCGAACAATCTCTCTCATAACACTAATCTCAGCCCCCCACACACACGCGCACACACACATGCACGCGTGCACACACACACATGCACATGTGCACACATGCACACACATGCACACTCACAGAGGCATCATTGCACTGTAAGCAACAGGAGGGCAGAGGCCATGTTTCCCATCCCCCACCCTGTATTCTTCTTCACGCCAGCAAAAGACTGCATTTTTCCTAACTGGAGAGGTTCAATCACAGGAACTTTGTTCTTGGGGATACCAGGCATTGCTGAGGGCAGAGGTGCCCCACTGAAAATAGGATTAAATGAAATCTTAAGTACTGAATAAAATACCCCCCAAATCATTTCTCCAACTCAGTTTAGAGAGACACAGTAGTCAAACTTAGACCCGTAAATGGCAAAATGTTGGATTCTCTTCAATTGACCAGTCCAGGTATTAATACAGGTACTAATGAGTGGAGTGGAGTGGACGACCCCCCCTCCCCGAAGACCAGGTACACAACCACCCTGCAGTGAGTCCCAGCCACACAACTGCCCCACAGCTTGTCAGTGTCTCGCTCCTAATCACTAACAGAGCCAGGATAACTAAACTCAGAGCGATCAGATAAACAGTATGAAACACAAGGAAGACAGCAACACAAAGAAGAGAAATTAAGAGGGCAAAGAGATGATAAAGGGAGCAAGGACATTTTTTAAAAATAGCCAGGGATATAAAAGATGTTAACATCGTCCAGCTGGTGTGGCTCAGTGATTGAACATCGTCCCACGGACTGAAAGGTCCCGGTTCGATTCCCGGTCAGGGCACATGCCTGGGTTGCAGGCTCCATCCCCAGTAGGGGGTGTGCAGGAGGCAGCCAACTGATGTTTCTCTCTCACATCAATGTTTCTCTCTCTCCCTAAAAAAATCAATAAAAACATATTTAAAATATATATATATGTTGCATCAAGAAATAAGAGTATATTATCAGGAGACATTCAAGCAACAAAAAAGAGTTCTTAGATATTAAAATTGCGTTAGCAAAATAGAAAACTCAGTAAAAAGATTGGCAAAAAGCTGAGTAAAACTCCCAGAAAGTAAAGGGATGGGGGGCTGGGAGTGACAAAAAATTAATAATAGTGGAGAGAAATTTGAAAATTTAGATAATCCAACTTCTGAATAAGAGCGCCATGAAAAAACAAGAGAAATGAAAACATCAAATAAATAATATAGGAACACTTCCCAGCACTGAGAGACATGAATTTCCACATGAAAATGGCCCGCTGAGAACCTACCCCAATAAATCATAACAGACCTACATCAAGGCACATTGCGGTGAAATTTCAGAACACTGCAGATAAAAGGAAGGCCCTAAAATTTTCTAGAGGAAAAATCAACAAGTTTCACATGAAGTGTCAGGAATGAGAATGTCCTGGACTTCCCAACTGAAATGCTAAGAGAGAAAATACACAGAGTAACATCTTCAAAATTCTTAGGTTAGATGGTCTTCAATTTAGAGAATTACATACCAAACTAATATAAATTAACTGTCACAAACCTAACAAACCAGCCTCTAGCCTGAAGAGGAAGAGGAAGGTCCAGGACATCTGCCCCAGGGCAAGACAGAAAATGACCATGTTTGAACTTACCCAGAGTGGGTTTATACTTCGGTCTGAGGGCTTGTCAATTAATTAGTACGAGGTAGAAAGGTCAGCAAAGGAAAACTAAGGCCATTATGAACTCAAGGAAAACCAGAAAATTACAGAAGAAATGGAATCAAATCACAGAACTGTTGGAGGTTTGGCTGTGAATGATATTTGCATGGTCATAATTGTAAACATTAAATATAAAGAGGCCAAAGCAAAGAAAGTAGGAGGAGGTGGACAGTGTGTACTAGACACCTATAGAAAAAAGTCAATAAATAATACTTAAACCTAAAATATTAGGAATAGTATAAATAATGGAGATAGAAAATATAGAAAGAGCTAAAATGTGTAGAAAGTATTGCTTCAAGAGCACCAAAGTCGAAGGTGGGACGGGTGACGAGGGGGAAGAAGGGGTAGGAAAGGGGGGGGGGGGCAGGAGACTAATGTGTTTTGTTACAAATCATAAAACTATTTAACTTTGTAAACAATGTAGACATTTTACTTTGCTAAGAAAATTAAATTCAAGAAAAAAAGGAAAAAAACCCACCAATTAATTCCAATTTCTTGAATAGTTAGGATCTTTAATCTCCAGATATACTTACTATAACTTAGCAGACAAGAAAGAAATTGGCTGACCCAGCTTCTGTTAATGATAAATAAATAGCTACAGACTTCAAACCTAGGTGAGAAGCTGTATGCAACACCACCATTCTATAAGAAGGAAATATGAACTCTCCTTTGTCCTAAATCTTTGGGGATTAGAATGTCTCAAGAGTGAATTTTCCAGATGAGGAGCACTAATTATATTACTTCTTTCGATCCTACTTGCCAGTGATGAAGCCAGTGGTACTGATGTTTATGTTTGTTTTGTTTTCCCAGTGACTCCATGACACCAAACCTCCTTCAGTACCTAGCACGGAGCTGAACACAAGAGACACATGCTCGATAAATGAACCCATATCATTGCTGCCTGCTGCTTGAATGGGCCTGGGTTGGAATTTCCAAAGGAGGTTCAATTATGAGCACCCATCGTTTACACTGCAGTATGCCACAGTCCTTGCAGGGCATTCTTTCTAACCAAGTACTAAACGGTGAACACTGATATGCTATTTGTGTTCTTGAGTCTGCTTTTCATAATTTTTCCATCCACTCAAGCTGCCACATCTTCTGACTACCAGCAATCAGCAGTCATGTTTCCTTGATTCTACTCTAAAGCTAGGAGTCTTTAGAAATGTGGTAGAAGCCAGGAAACTAAGTGAGAGATACGGACTCTTTCTGAACAAAGGTTTAAGGACTTTCCTACGAGTCAAGTCCCTCCATTCAGTGCATGGACTTTGGGATATCCATTCTGGGTGTCCAGAGACTTCTTTCCCTTAATTCTTCATTCTTCATGTTCCAACGAATAAAGGTTGCCAGAGAGATGACTTCCAGATTAATGAAGTGTCACCAATATGGTCATTAGCAGCAACCATTGTTTAAATAAACCGAATTTTATGACACCATAAAATTCTGGTGGATTGACAGGTTTAATATTAACCATATATAAATAGAAAGTAGAATAGTTATCAACTAATTTGTCTTTTAAAATTGTACTTTTCTCAAAATCCAGACCTATAGACTTTGCCTTCACGGGAGGTAACGCAGCTGAGCAGCACAGCCACGGCCTTTCTGACCTTTCTGACCCAGTCACAACCCACGGTGGTCCCGAGCTCCCCGAAAGTGAGAAGTGAATGGAGCAAATGTCATTCTAATTACAATCGATACTTAAAGCAACACCAGCTGTACATCTCTTCACTGTGAACTTTAAAAGGGAAATGAAAAAGTATTACTGACCTTACTATATGCCAGGCAGTTGTATAAATTGCCCCATTTCTTCCTCACTAATAACCCTATTAGGTGGGTATTATTATCTCTGTTTCAAAGCTAAATAAACTGAGTGGTGGAGAGATTAATTAACTGGTTCAAGGTCAAGGAAACCTTTCAAAATGCAAATTTGATCTGAGGCCTATGAGGCGCCCCCTACAGTGTGCACTGCTTCTGCGGCACCCAAAGGAGGTAATTAAGGAAGTAAGAGAATTTGTTCCTTAGATTCCACATAAGTGAGATCGTGTGGTACTAGTCTCTCTCTGACGGCTTATTTTGCTTAGCACAATACTCTCCAGGGCCATCCACCCTGTTGCAAAGGGTCAGAGATCCTTGGTGATGGCCAGCGGGAAGGTGGGGTCTGGGTGTAGGTGGCAAAGGAGGGGAGATGGGGGACACCTGTAATAATGTAAACCGTAAAAATAAAATATAATATTAAAAAAAAGGTAATCTGTAATTGAAACCCAAATCAAAGAGCTGGCACTGGATTTACATCTTCTCGTGCCCATGACAGCAGATTTTAAGGTTGCCATATTGTACCTGAATCCAATTTGCATAGGGTAACTAAGTTTAACTGGTGACTGGCAGCCTCATCTACAGCTAGAATGGGCACTCACAGTTAAAACATGAATTTTAAAAAGATTAGAAAAGCAGTCAATCACAACCATTTCCACTCCTTTGCTGATTTGATGAAAACAATGCACCCAACATGTGACAAGCAGAGCAAACTGCAGATTTTGCTACGCACAGTCAGAAAGGTTTTTAAAAGGCATAGAAATGAAGGTATGAATACCATGGGCAGTGATGCAAGAAGACAAAACTGTGTCTAAAAATTCTCTTCTGACATGATAAGTGAAATCACTGGGGGGAAATCTTCTATGTTGCTCACTTCCTCTCAGAGGAACCCACCCCCTTGTCCTTTGCAAGGTCTGGAAATCGGCTTTCCCCTCTCTCCTGGCTCTTTTCCGTTGGCGCGGTGACACGTGCCCTGACAGCCCTGGGTGTGAGGCCTTCCCTCAATCTAACACCTCTTCTTGCCTTTGTTTTCGTCGTATCCTGGATCTCAGCTTTGCCTCCGTCTTTCACTCTAACAACTTGAATTTCACTAGCAACTGGCAATGCCTCTACGATCACCACTCTCCTCTGAGACAAGTCCAGGTTCTGCTTGCGTCTCATCTTCCTTACACTCCTAAACCCTTTGAATATTGCTACCCTCTTTTTATTGCACTGTTTATTTTTAAATCTAAATAAAGGCAATATATGCTCATTAGCAAAGTCAGAAAGTATAAAAAATTTATCTTTTCTCAGTCTTAAACAGTAAAAGAGATGTTTTCAAACAAAATTTGTATTATGCTTATAAATAACATTTGTTTCCAACTTTTCCTTTTTACTTACCATTGTCCTTCTCTAACCTAGATGTTCATATCACTAGGCTGTGATTTCCTCCTTTTGTTCAATATCACCTTCTGAATTATGGACCAGGTACCATTCTCTCTGCCACATAAATACTACGCCATAAATACACCTGGGTGTGACAGACTCCACAATGTGCTGATTGTAATTCATGGAGTTTTCTCCACATGGAAAGACGATAAAAATATAGACTACTACTCCCTCTCAGTCTTCTTGGTCTCTTTAGCTGGGATCCCTCCTGCTTCCCCCCAAACATATGACACATCAGCTACCCCAGCCACCCGTCCCTGCAGAGCGCAACCCTTCCTACACGCCTCCTCAACGCTCGCGTTTGGGAAGAATTCTCTGACCACTCCTGGTGCCCAGTAATCCTTATCCTGCTTCTGAAATCTCAGCCACATCTTTGGCTCTAGATGCTACCCAGTGTCCCAGTTATCTCTGCATTCTCTTCCAGAGTGTCTCTCTGCGGTCAAGGTACTGCATGTTGGAGTTTCCGTGTGCTGGTTCACACCCACAGCGAACAGACTGCACAGATGCCCGGGGAGCGTTTCCGCTGTCATTGCTTCTCCCTCTCCCCAAGCCCACTGCATCTCTCTCCGTACCTCCCCCGCACTGCAGATTCCGTGTCCTCTCTAGTCCTACACTCTCCCGTCTGTGACAGCAGTTTCCAAACTCTGTGACTCGAGCCATAATAAAGTCCATGTTTTCCATCACAACCTGGTTTCACAAAACAATTCTTACCCTTTCCACATAAGATATACTCTTTTTTCTGTTCTATTCCATCCCCATCTTCCTCCAGTTTTCCTTCCTTCCTTCTTTTTAAATGCTGGCTGAAGCCAACTAGATGGATTTCACTACCCACAGCGGAAACATACTGACCTTCAGGTGGAGATACCAGGATGCCCAATGTGCTCCTAAAGTCCAATGTGTGTAAAACTGAGGTTATCAATCTTTCACTGAAAGCAATCCCTTTTCTCGATTTCCCAGTCATGTTGACAGAATGATGATTTCATTCCCT
Organism: Molossus molossus; assembly: GCF_014108415.1. Classification (NCBI taxonomy): domain Eukaryota; kingdom Metazoa; phylum Chordata; class Mammalia; order Chiroptera; family Molossidae; genus Molossus; species Molossus molossus. The sequence continues at coordinate 6,179,939 of NW_023425348.1, read as the reverse complement.
CGAGTTGGTAACTTAATTTTTCTCGTTCTCTCTCAGTCCCTCTTGGACCTAGCAACTACCCTGCTGGTTGACTTGTCACCTCTAACATTTCTGTTGTGTGCCATTTTTATCCTTATCCAAAGCCATGCCAAGTGTATATTTCCAGGATTATCTGCTTTATAAACATATCACGGTTGACTTTCTTGTTTTCTTTATTGATTTTAGAGAGGGAGAAAGAGAGAGAGATAGAAACACTAATGAGAGAGAACATCAGTTGGCCACCTCCTGCATGCCCCCCCCTGGGGACTGGGCCCACAACCTGGACATGTGCCCTCTTGGTGCATGGGTCGATGCTCAACCATTGAGCCACACCAGCCAGGCCACAGTTGACTTTCTTCACCAAGCCCCTGTGGTACATAAAACCTGGCTTCATAGGTCTTTTTAGCAATGCTTCTATTAACAAAAGGTATAGTTGTGAAGTATTTTGGATTACTTTCATTTTCACATATATTATTTGATTTGATTCTCATATTCAAGTAAGAAAATTACAGTTCAAAAAGAGATTAAATACCTTGCATAAATTCACTGGGCTGGTTAGCAGCAAAGCCAAATCTTGAACCCAAATCTTTTAAATCTGGGCCTTGCCCTGCATACCTACAAGTCTTCCTCCCGCATAAAGCAAGAGACTTTCACTGGCCTTCACTGGCTTCCAAACCAGTTTTAACTCGTCCCCCATCCCCCAGCCTCTGGGTTCTCCATTATCTAGTCCATCTTAGATAATGTAACAAAAATCCTTGAAGTCATCCACTATTCTGTCCAGCCACAATAGTGGCTGCTACAGACAGCCACAGCTCTGTAGGTCCTGCAGTAATCTCTACCGATTTGCTCCTGCTTATCTCTCTGCTAATTGACAGCTGGCATCAAACACACTGCCTAGTGCAGCAGATGTTGAATTGATATCATTGACCACACTTGGAAATGTTGTTTTTTTTTTTTAATGATTTCTCTAATATTTACAGTCACATGCCGATCCTTTGTCTACATTTGAGGTTTCAACGAGACCAGCGTGGTGCCCAGTCTGCTTTCCCGGCTCTTCAGTACCAAGTGCCCAGCTAGACTCAGCCCCTCCGGAGAGTGGGCCCTTCCTCTCCCTATTCACCCCACGCCCGCGAGGTCCAGATCCAACGCTACATCTTCCACACCTTGTTTCAGATATTAAAACCAACCAAGATGATTTCTGCCTTTCTAATCAGTTTTCACAATTAATACCTGCCTCCTTCTTTTCGGCACTTATTCATATAGTACCTTTCAGACTTCCTAACGGTCTCAACCAAGTAAGCGCTTTCCTCCAACCCCCTGGAAGCCTCCACAGGACCGGGAATCATAAGTGCACCCGCCCCCAGCCTCCAGCACAGGACTCTGCACATCATACTCACAGCACACCTGTTTAACACACAGTTCAAAGTCAATCTCTGTGCAAGACGAACTTTTTAAAAGAACGTACTGAATGCCTATTACATATCATCTATTTTACATATGTGATTTTATTTAAGCTCACCAGCACCCAAAGGGAGTGTCATTACCCTCATCTTGCAGACTGGGACACAGGCTCAGAAGCGCACCACTTGCAGAATATCAGTTCCAGTCAGTGGACTCAACCCAGACCCGTCAGACCCCAAAGCTCTTGAAACTGCCCCTTCCCATCACTCTCCCTCACCTTGGTGGGACTTCTCCAGAAGTCAAGCACGCTCACAGGTGCTTGCTGCGTGTCCTGACGCTGTATGCAGTCAAATGATCCCAACTCTAGAGAAGGATGAACTGCACCCAACTCATATAATTTATGGTTCCAGTTTCACCTATGTAAATCACTTAACCTTTCTCACCCACAGTTTCTATTTCAAGACCTCACACATTCTGGCCTTGGAGAATTATTTTTCTCCTAATTTCTGGCCCTCGCACTGTTCCTCAAAAAGGCTGTATGTACTTATAGCTCAAGGTGTCACCTCTGTCTGAATCACTCCTTCTTCCTGCTCTATCTAGTAAAGGCAAACTCTCGCCCCACGGCCAGCCCTGGGAGCTCCAGGCGGAGTTCACTGCCTCCTTCCTTGTGGTCCAATGACACGTATTCATGGACATACTATAAGTGCTGTATGTCTCCCTCCCAAAGATGGCAAGCTTTAGAGACAAAGGCATAGTTTACTGAACTATATAACCTGAAATCCAGCTCAATTCCTGAAACTATCTGACCTTCGCAAGATGTCAGAAGGTTTGCTGAATGAAGGAATTCAGAATGTTTGTTGTGATTCGGTGTTTGTTGGATTAAGTCAATCAATCATGCCTTCAAATAAGAATACCACTGGTCCTTCCCATTTCACGGAGTTCTTCAAATGGTAACTCACCTCCCCAACCACCCAATCACAGGAGAATTTCCCCTGATAATCCCTCATAGTACCCTGTTCCTTTCCTCAGTTTTGATCAGAATATGTATTTATAAATATAGGTGTGTGTTATTTGTTTAATGTCTGTATTCCTCTATACTGTTAGACTGGGAACTCCATGAAAACATTCCTTTACCACTATATTCCCAGTGTCCAGCACCCAATATTCAATAGATATTATTCAATAAATAATACGAAGATTAAATAATGTAATATATAAAAAACTGAATTGTATGGTGATGATTTTTATTATTGCTATTATGTTTCTAGTTTATCTCTTCTTAAGTAGCTAAAATAAAATACTCCGTCTCTTCTATACATCATCAGCCTTTAGTAGGTAAAACTACTTCCTGCCCTGCCAGTAGGGCACTTGTGTTTGATACATTTGAATGATAAGAGCAATTCATTTACTTTATTCCAGTTAGTAATTTACAGAAATATCAGCAGTGAGAAATGCTAAATCACCTCAGATCTCACTGAAGATCTTCTGTAAAATAAAGGTCAAATAGTTCCTTCTTTTCAAAGCTTTGATTTTGATACACGATTCTAATCTTCAGTGCACTATGCGAACCACCTTTACGCAGTACATGTTAAGTAACGGGACCAATCAGCTGATATTCTCAAGCAGGTGGACCGAGCAGGCCCACTCACCGTGGCTGACACACGGTCAGATGCTGGCCAGGCCCCTCCCCTGCATGGGCTCCTCGCAAGGCTCTGGGGGGACAGAGACCTGACAATAGGTTCTCACAGTCACTTGTTTTCTAAATTTTAAAAAAAGGAAATGAGTTTTTTTCTTTTGTTTTCCTTAAAGAAGACTTTCGAAATTGTGTACCCTTCAGGCCCCATGAAATCCAGACCTGCCCCTGCTAATTAATGACTTTCAACCTTATAATGAGACTACTTTTCTCCCTAAAGTATTCATAACCAATAGGACAATGCAGGCATGTTTACCAACAGATTTCTAAAGTCTAGTTCTAGTCATGGAAGAGGGCATATCCCCATAACAAGCACTTTAAATCCAAATAATTAAATAATTAAACCACTGTCTGAATAATACTTTTTCTTCTAAATCCACTATATCCCTCTTTCTCATTAATAAACACAGCTTAAACACAGGGAAGTCCTATGGTCTCTAAAATAGTCACTACAACTCTAACAGGTATTACTAATTTTCCCATTTCACAGGAGAAGAAATTGAAACTGGGAGAAGTTAAACGACTACAGGACTTGCTCAAGATTAGACAGCTAATGAGGGATATATGTGACAGGACTGTCAACCCAGGGTTGTCGGCCATTCTTGATCTCTATGCTCATACTTGCAGGGTTCCGTTGTAATTCCCCACAGAGCTCAGAGGACAAGCTGCTACGCAATACACGTATCTGTGCAATTTTTTACGAGTTGAGTGTTACCTAATGTGACATAACCTCAAACTGTGACATCACTAGGAATATTCCTAAGGGTGAGAAAATCCAATACCAAAAACCTTCCTACATGTTATCTCAGGAACGACACAGAACAGAAAGCGGGTCAGATGGAGCCAGTGTTCGCAGCTACAGATCAGAAAGTCCCAGTGAGAGGACGTAGCAGAGCCCTGGTTCTGGGAAGCCTTTCAGGTCACATCAGTGATGCAGACTTTGAATTCAAAGGAAAGCATATTTACATATATCTGGGAGGAAAAGAATGTATAGGTTTATTCGAACCTTTTTTTCAAAAACACACAGACACCAGATAGACCAAATGGCCACTCCTTTTAGCCCAGTCCTCTGAGTCTCTCATTGCTCGGACGCTAAACTCATGCTGCAGGAGGGGAAGAGTGTGCGTCTCAACCAGAAACCTCCAACTCGGCATCTGTGTGCAGACACGGGTAAGAGTGTCTTAGGAGTAATGTGTTGAAACTGCCTGACAGGCGGCCATTTGGCGCTCAGACCAACATCAAAAGGCGCCTCCTAATGAGTGTCTTCAACTGGGAGACAGCACTCAACATGCAATGAACGGGCACGGGGCTCCCCAGCGGCGCCACGTCATTTACATCCTTCACATCAGCAAAGGTTTTCAAGTGTGGCACCAGGAGTTAATAACAGAGAATCTAGGGGTGACACGCTTGTGGCCTTCACACTGATTTCTGAATTTCACTGCCCCGCAGTAGTAAGTACATCTACCTGTATTCCCTGCGCTGTTTTCTCGTATTAAAACTCTGGACCTCAAAGAGACCTACCCACCAGGAGTCAGCGAAGTCCTTGGGCACTTCGCTCTCTTAGAGGCCATCACATACAATATTCCTCAGAGACTTGCTGAGTGTTTTGAGAGATGTATAACACTATCTCTGTCTGGTGACTTTTACTCATATTCCTTCCTGTTTAATTTCTTCATTCAAAGCTCAAATAGCCATGATTATTATATATCCAGCTGATTCGTGTGTTCAATTCTGTAACCCGGTTTTAAAACTAGCAAACCGCTATTTGTAATTTGCTGTCATTTCTTTTAAAGTTTCGGGTGTTTCTTAGCCTATATATTTCTTAGATTACTAAAGTAAAAATAATCAATTACGGAATTTCCATTAAACTATTTATTTTGACACCATAAAATATCTGTGTACTCAAAAATGGGATACTTAAAGAGTACAGGAGAATCTTTGCACATGCCTTTGTCTCCTCCCAGGCTGACTGCTCCCAGAAGACTGGCAGCGGCAGGTGCGGCCCGTCCCCTCCCTCCCTGGCAATTGGTTCTGTCTCCATCACCACAAAACCAATATTGGCAGAGAAAGTTCAAACTGTTCTTTAGCAACAGGTAGTCAATCACTTACTTTGCACTAAGGCAGGAAAGACTGTCTGTAAAATATCTTTGGAGATTGGCCAGTGGCATTGAAGTCACTTTCAGTCTGGATAGCAGCCATGGTTCTTTAACACTGAAGATGTAAATATGGGGAATTCATCACACTAATATTAAATAGAGGCTTTGTTGCCTTAAAGAAGGAAGTGGTTGGATCAGAAATACCAAAATCCGTATTGCAAGCAGCGTGAAGTTTACAAGATGCTGTCTATAATTTAAGAAACTGAGTTCTGTAGCAAACAAAAACATCTGTCATGTCTAATGATTCGTTTTTGAATGAGAAAATGGTGCTATTTATTTGAAAGGCAATTAAGATGATGTTTCCGGTGACAGAAATATATACATAAAGTTCACTTACATTAAATTACATGTTACCTATCTGAAATTTAATGATAAATATATTCCAAAGAGAAGTACTATGCAAAAGTCTTAGAAGGGGGGCTTCCATGTGACTGATTTCTCCCTCTTCTTGCTGCTTTGGGTAAGCACCCAAAGAGGGCCCTTGTGAGAGCACATTCACACCATCATTCCTCTTTTGCAAACAATTACTACCTTAATTCTTGAACTACCAAGCTCAAGAAAGAGTCACTAGTTAAATCAACAAGTCTTTAGTTCCATTAATTAGCATAGAGCCTTGAATGAATCTCTTCAGGAAAATGACCTGCTATTTTCTGCTATTCTAGCATTTTTACTTATTTATATTTTTTAATAGATCCTGGGTAAAGGTATTTGGAAAGAAGTCAACAGGTTCAATCTACAGGAGGAAGGAGGGGAGAGCTTCTTAAAAACAAGGATTCAGCTCTGGAGGGCTGGCTCAGTTGGTTGGGTGTCATCCCGCACACCAAGAAGGTTCACTGTTCAACTCCTGGACAAGGCATACACATAGGTTGCAGGTTGAATCTGTTTGGGCTCATAGGGTGGCAACCCATCAATGTTTCTCTTTCTCTCTCCCCCTTCCTCTCTCTCTAAAATCAGTAAACGTATCCTTGGGTGAGGATTTAAAAACAAACAAACACTAAGTTTTAGACTAATGAAAACTTAGTCCAATTAGTACATCTTTAGAACCTTTGTAGTGGGAAGAGTAACTCAAAAACTATTAAATAGAAGACAGGCCACACTTCCACTGGATTATATTCTCTGTTTAACTCTGCTACATTTTATTATTATTATTTTTTTATCCTCACTCGAGGACAATTTTCCATATTCTGTTCAGATAGAGTGGGAGGGAGGGAGGGAGGGAGAGAGAGAGAGAGAGAGAGAGAGAGAAACAGCGACATTAAAGGGACACAACCAGGGCCGGGGACAAACTGCAACTGAGGTACATGCCCTTAGCGGGAACCAAACCTGGGTCTCTCTGGACCACAGACTGTCGCTCTAACCGCTGAGCCAAACATGCCAGGGCTCTCTGCTGCATTTTAAATAAAGTATAAGTTATTTTTGATATTTTAATAGATGCTAATATTTGCTGAAAGAAAATAAACTTTTGCCCTGGCCGGTTTGGCTCAGCGGTTGGAGCGTAGGCCTGCGGACCAGAGAGTGCCCGGTTCGGTTCCCGCTAGGGGCAGGTACCAAAAAGGAAAATAAACGTTTTGTTTTTTGGATAGAGTTGTGAAAGGTTTTCCACATTCGTAAATATGGCTTTATTGCATTCCGTTAAATTTTGTTCAAAAAGCCGTATTTCTGATCTTAAAATGAATATCAATGAGCAAAATATAGGCTCACTGTAATTGTGCTCACTGCAACCTTTGCTGAAACATCTTTGTTTGGCAAAGGGCATTATATATACTCTATACATATACACACTAGCTAGCGTTTGTGAGATAGCACAGGTGCTCTTTGTTCTTATTCTGCTACTACCTTGTCAGAAAACCAGTGCTATCCATTCCTTGACTCGTGCAAATTATATTGGCAGAGGACTGTAAAATTATCAAAGAAACATATGACTTAACCTTCCAGATCATTCGGTTAAATAATTTTCCACAGAACATCCAGAACTGCTGTGATTCCACAACCTTTCACTTTATTCCTAAAGAGCAGAAGACACCAAAATAAGAGAGGGGCAGCAGACCTGATTTTTGGCATATTAAGTTGGCACACCTTATAGCTAGTGTCAAATGCACCAAGTGGAGATAGACTGAATTACCATTGTCCCTGGAGATACATTTGAAGCCAAATGTGTGCGTGTGCGTGTGTGAATTGTTTTTATTTTTGTACTGACCCTTTGACTGGATTCTTCAATTAAAAAAAAAACAAAACAACTATAGTAGAAACAATAAGAATTTCTCTTCGGAAAACCGCTCAACTTATTCCTTTTGTTAAGCAACCTTGTCTGTGTTTCACGTTCTGCCTTCTTCCCATACTCCGGTCCTTGGGTCCGGAAGGAGGACACCTTCCTTTCAGGGTCACCCTGGGCTCAGCAGCGGAGAACATCCTAACCTGGAATTCCCTGGGCGTGTACCCCTGCCACTCCCTGGGGATCCAAACACTGAGGGTTACACCCATCGCCATGATGGAAAGAACTGCCAGGCGATCCCCCAAGAGCCTACCGAAGATTAGGGCTCCATTGTCACGTCCCCACCTATAAGGGAGGAGGTCCCAGAAACACCCCCCTTCTTCCGGAGGTCACGCCACGCTGACCCACGGTCACTACCGAAAAGGGCATGCCCAGAGCAGCCCCCAATCAGTGGCTGCGGGGACCAAAGCCCCTGGAGAGCTGGGGTTGGCCTCCTGCTGGGGCCCCTTCGCCCCCGCCCCGCCCCGCCCCGCCCCCAGCTTCGGAGGCCCGGGCTGGCCGGTCAGCGCACGCGCGTCTGTCGGCCCTGCCACCGCGCCCTCCAAGGCGACGCGCTCGGGCCAGAGCGATGCAGCGCGAATGTGTTCGCTGGCGGGGGCGGCAGAGATGCTCCAATTCGGCGTGAAAGAAGCGCGAGGGAGCGAGCACCTCCCAGTGACCACCTAGACTCCATTTTATTTGCTCGGCAACTGCGGGGAGGCTGGGTGCGGGCCGCAGGGTGGGGTACCTCCAGCAGGGGACGAACGAGACCGTCAGGCTGGAACACCGGGAGCCCGTCCTGGCAGCTCCCGGCCGCCACCCGTGCCGCAATAAAAGCCTCTCGCGGCTTCCCGCCCAGCCAGCCTCGCTCTGATTGGTCGCCATGGGAGGCACCCGGAGGCTGGAGGCGGCGGCCGAGCGCTGCTCCCCTGCGGGCCGGGGAGGGGGCGTGCTGGGTGCTCCCAGGCCTGCCCCGCGCGCTCCCCCAGCCGGGCTGGGCCGTCTCAGGGCAGCTCCGGCGGCACCTGGCAGCTGCGACCGCGACGTACAGCCCCCTCCGCCCGGCTGTCCTGGGTACTGCCCAGCACACGCCCCCCGCCCAGAAAGTCCGCCCACCCCACCCAGCTCTCTGCGGTCCCTGCTCCTTTTCTTCCCTCTTCCCGTCCGTCGGCACCAAAGCGCAAATTCTGGGGTAGGGCGGGGTGGGGTGGGGAAGCAGCTGGAGGGGAGGGTGGGCATGCACACAAGAATCTTCCAGGGAGGCCGGGATGGAAACACCCAAAATGAAACGAATCTTCCTCCTGGCCTCGGAGATTCGCTTGGCGGCGACGTAGCCCCCACCACCCGTGGCAGCATCACTACTGTCTTCCTCCCAGCTCCCTATTGTTCGCACTTTGAAAGGATCAGGAACCTCGCCCAAAGAAAGGAGACTGGGGCGAGGCGTTTCGGGTGGCTACCTGCCATTCTTCTCTTGCACCGTGGAACACAAGGCTCTCGGTGCGTGTAAAGGCACACGCGCGCACAAACTAGGCAGCCTGGATCACGCCCTCCTCGCCCTCCGCCCCTCCGCACTTCCTCCTGTCAAAACGCCGCGCTCGACCCTCCCATCCCTTCGAGCTCTGGGGCAAAAGCAGGCTTTGCAACCAACCAGCAATTTGCAAATAAAAAACTAACGTCATGTCGACGGGGTTGCAAAAACAGCCACACAGCCCCGAGATTCTGCCCAGGTCGCCCCATTTTGCAAACCGTTATTCGACCCCCGGAGGGGGTGGATGGGAAGGCGGCGAGCCTCACTTTATTAGATCTGGGGAAATAACGATGACGATCGAGGTGGCTATCCCCCCAGCTTTATTGTTCACTCTTCCCGGAGCTCGAGCTGACAAGCCCCTGCCCAGCGGAATCCGAGCCTGTGCGGTGGCACCGCTGAGCCCCGGCATCCCCTGCCGCCCGCCTTCGGGAAGGAGCGCTGCCCATCACCGAGCGGGCACAGCGTCGCCGGGGGCAGGCAGCTCCGCTTCCAGCTCCCCGGCACACTAAGTAGGAAGGGCGGGCGCGCTGGAGGGGCGCCGGGCGCTCGCTGCGCGGGGAGGCAGCCCGAGTCCCCCGAAGCCCGGGAGGGCGCGGGGTTCGGCGGGACAGCAAGGGCGACGCGCTCCTTCTTCAGCTCCATGAAAATGACCACCCTTAGCATTCTCCGTAAAATCACCCGAAATGACCGCGTCCGGGGGTGGGGGTAGTAGGGAGAAGAAGGCACTTATCAAATCAGATTAAGAAGAATTTTTTAAATGTACCTGCGGTTCCCAGGAAAAACAAAGTCCAGATGAGATTCTTAGTTTGCAGCATTGTAATCTGCTGGCTGGGAAGGGTGTTCGTGCCGCGGTGAATTCTGTGCCCCACCTCCTTGCAGCGAGTGTGGACGGCGTTGGAGCAACAGACCTAGAGGCAGACAATTGCCAGGCTGAGTATGATTATTTTTGCAGAATTGTTTCCTGCCAGCGGCTGCCGAGCTGCGTTCACGCGCTGAGCGGAGAATGAGTGACAGTCCCAGCCTCAGCACACTCGCAACTCGGAGATCCTTGCGCTGGCCCCGCTTCGCTTTGATGGAACTGGGGACTGGGAGCGGGGAGCGGGGGGCGGAGGGCGGGGGTGAGAACCTCACTGTGTCCTTCCACCACGCCGGCCACAAATAGTGCCGAACATCAAGGAGGTAAGAGAGACAGGGGAGGCAGATGCGGCCGCCTGCAAAACGCGGCCTGGAGCAGCCGGTCGGAGGAAGCGGGCTCTTTCGCAAGCAGTCCTACAGGCAGAGCTGGGGTTTTTTTGTTGTTTTTTTCCCCACACTTCTCCCCCACGTCTCTGCGGTCCCTCCTGCCATCCAGCTGTTCTTAATGAAGAGGCTGTATATTTTAATAACTAGCAAATAATAAAAACAAAATTGTAGGTTTGGTTAGGTTTTCAAAGTTGTCGAATCTCTCCATTAGATCCTAAGATCCGTGAAACACAAGGAAAGTCTAGGACTTAGTATTTTTTAGGAGCATGAAATTAGAAATTGGGAGAGGAGCAAGGACGCTGTTGCGGGTTTTGTTTGTGTGTTTGTGTGTTTGTTTGCACTGGCTGTGGAGTTTGCTCTCCCGCGGAGAAGCAACAGAGCCCAGGGAGGGCTGGGAGCAACTTCAGTTAGAAGAAAACACAGATATTTCTAAGGAATTTCTCGTTTGTTTATAAATGTTGAAATCTGTGTTCTCTTCATAAGGACCACCAAGCCTTTTTCGTGTAGTTTTATGGTATAGGCACCACGTTAAAGAATATTTTGGGCACCCAACCTCAGTTCTTAAAGATATTAACGTAGAATATCACTGAGGCACCACACGCAGGCTTCCCATTAATCTTGCAGCTGTGATTTGGACAGAAGAGGGTGAAAATAAGCATGTCTCAGCACCTGAGCAAGGCTTGGGGGTTTAGGGAACAAACAGTGAAGGAGACTCAGGACCTCAAGTGTTGTACAGACTGGGACAGCCCCTTGGCCTGGCACAGTGAAGCCTGCTGGAGGTGAGCCCACCTACCAAGCACCAGTGCACCAACACCACCACACACTCACTTCTTCTTTAAGGGACAGGCTCTCCGCGCTGTACCCCTCTTTGGACAGCCAGCCTCTGACGCGGCTGCGCCTGGCATCCCTCCCCATGTACTAGACCAGGCAGGCCACACACTGACGTCCACAGCCCCTGAAGGGGACTTCTTGCAAATCAATCTTCCACAAGGTTTACTTTTGTAACACTTCTCTCATACCAGTTATAAATACTCATAAATACAGAAAAGTAGAAAGAAGGAACTAAAATTCCAAATCCCACAGATACCAGAGATACCCATAGATTTTTTCAGTCTTCTGTATATGAATATGATTTGTATAATTCACAGTATAGTAGAAATTTGAATCCTGTTTATTTTCCCCGATATTTCCTTATAAGCATTTCCCGAGACCAGTAAAAAGGGTTTTGAAATCTTTTTATAGCTGTGTGATATTTCTTCATATCAATGGTTATGCTTCCCCATTGTTGGATATTTAGATTGTTTCCAGAGTTTGGTAATATAATTAATGCTTTTTGAACATTTTTCAATAAATATTTATTGAATAATACTATGTTTAGCCCTGTGCTTTGTACACTGGATTATATACATTTTTAAAAGATGGCTTCTGTATTTAAGCATCTTTGGCTTCAGATGTGAGCTTCTGCTAGAATGTAAAATTACCTTATTAAGCCTTACAAACTTATGTGGCTAAGTGGTGGACTCTGCTGAGGAAGAGGTTTTGAAAGCAGGGAAAATGCCGAGAACAGGCTTGAGGGGAAGGAAAGGAGCGAAGGTGGGGATACCCAAAACAGTTAGAACATTTTTTCTAACCTATTTCTAATTTTCACCATAAGTGAGAAACATACCTTTCTCTGAAAACCTCTGTTCTTATAGCCCACGTGAGTAGAATTAAAAATTCTAACTATTTTTCTCCCCAAACTTCCCCATTTTTAGGTTTTCAATGCGGGCAAATGTGGAAATTTTATCTCGCTTCAGTTGCCTGCATTTCCCCTCTCTTTGTCTCTCTCTGGACACTTTAATTCCGGGATTTTCAGGGGACATCCAGTGGGGACGTGCAGAAGACAGGCAGATAGAAGGGACCCCAGAGAACATCGGTGTTTAACCTCTAAGCAGAAGAAATTGCCAACGCAATAGTGAAAATATGGTCAGAGAATTAGAAAGAAATTGAAACATTAAAATGACCAAATCTACAGGAAAAGAAAGTTTTGAAGAGGTCACATAAGATGATGATTTACAGGTTTCCTGGATTTGATCATTGGAGAGCCATCGGTGGTCTCTGAGAGGGCAGCTCGCAGTCTGGGGGGAAGGAGGACACCGCTGTCCCGGACCAAAGGGGTAACTTGGCCAGGAAAGAGAAAGGGGGGGTTAGACCACTCTTTTGAGGAGCAGTGTGATAATGACAAGGACAAGAAGGCAAGCATGAGAGGGAAGGAGGCCTGAAGGCTTTTCTCTCTTCTCTTTTAATGTGAGAATTTTATTGTTATGCTATAAAGTAAATTGAATCGGGAGCTAACTCTCCACGCACCACCACCACAACCTTATGGTCTGATTTAAACTACTTGAAAAATGAACTTGGGTCAAGTGCCCTCGCCGATATTTTTCACCAATCAGGGCTTCTTCCTTGTTGGTGTTGAAAAGAACACCCCAGGCCTGATCCCAGAGCTCAGAGTTTTCCCAGGAACCTTGCTTCATATGTGACACAAGTGAAATGCATTATGGAAAACCCAGCAGCTTAAGATCAAAACAAGAGACAGTGACCTGGGGTGAGGAGCCACTAGGATACAGAGAGGTGCTCAAAGAGCTGAGCGTAACTCAGGAAAGTGTTGGGACCAGGAGGCATGACCGAAGAGCTGAAGAGGGAAAGTCTCTAGGGAGCTGAGTTCTGGTGGTGGGACCCAGGAAACCCACATTTCCCGTCCTGTTCAAGGCTGGCTCCGGTGCTAGTTAAGGCTACTTGGAGGCTCAGCAAAGGACCCTGGTGAATGGTGCTGGGGATCCCCAAAGCAGAGGAGTGAGACAGGGGTCAACACAGGCCCACTGCTTCTCTGTGCCAGCTGTGTGCTGCACCAGGGTGCCCTTCAAATCCCACTCATCAAATGTTTATATAGTTGTGATGGCAATTTTTCTAGTAGGTGGAAGTAAAGAATCCAGAAAGAGGTTCTGTCTTTTTATCCTGTCTCTCTCCCTTTTTCTTTTCCTCCCCTCCCCTCCCCTCCCCTCCCTTCCTCTTTTTGTTTTTTAGGAAGCTGGAAATAAAGGTTGGAAAGAGGGAGGTTGGGCTGCAGTGTGGGCACAGAAAGCTTGGGTCAGCCCCTTGGGATTGGAAAACGGTTGTGATATCCTCGCATTGAAGAGTCATCGGATCCCAGCTGCCCTGGGACTGGACCCTGACCTCCAGGAAGCTCTTTGCAGCCCAGCCAAGGACGGCGTCTGAAGGCGACCAGCTGAGAGCACCCCAGCATCCAGGAGACTGTGCTCCCAGTGCTGACAGCGGCATCTGGGAGCTTAGCACAGCATCCATCACACAGTTTTAGCTGTAAATCAAAATATGATTTCTTAGTAAGTTCAACTTTTTTATTGTGGCAAAATATATGTAACATAAAATTTCCCATTCTAACACTGTAAGCGTATACTTTTGTGATGTGAAACACATTCAGATTGCTGTGCTACCATCACCATGTCCATCTCCAGAACTTCATCTCCCCAACTCTGTAATCCATTCGACAATAGCTCCCCGTTTCCTCTCCTCCCCCAGCTCCTGGTTACCCCCATTCTACTTCCCTGCTCTATCACTGGAATACTCATTACATCATACAAGAAGAAACACATCTGTCCTTTGTGACAGTCTTATTTCACTTAGCATGATGTCTTCAAGGTTCTTCTAAGTTGTAACCTGTGTCAAATTTTATTGCATGTATATACCACATTTTGCTTATCCATTCATCCATTGGTGGGCATTTGGGTTTCTTCTACCTTTTGGCTGTTGTGAATAACGCTGCTATGGACATGAGTGTACAAGTATCTCTTCGAGTCTCTGCTTTCACTTCTGATGGGAATCTCCCCAAGTGGAATTGCTTGATAGTATGGTGATTTTACATTTAAGGTTTTGAGGAATTGCCGTACTGTTTTCTACAGTGGCTGCATCATTTTACATTCCCACCAGCAATGCACACGGATCCCAATTTCTCCATGTTCTTGCCAACATTTTTTTTTTCCTTTTTCCCCTCCTTCTCCTCATCTCTCTCCCTCTTCTTCTTCTTTCTCTCTCTCTCTTTCTTTCTTTCTTTCTTTCTTTCTTTCTTTCTTTCTTTCTTTCTTTCTTTTATTATTATTATTATTTTGGATAATAGTCATCCAAATGTGTGTAAAGTACTATCTCATTATGGTTTTGATTTGCATTTTCCTAATGTCTAGTGAGGTTGAGCATCTTTTCATGTACTTATTGGCCATTTGTATATCTTCTTTGGAGAAACGTCTATTCGAGTTCTTTGATTTTGTTTTTTGTTTTATTTTTGGTATGTGCCTGTAGCAGGAACCGAACCCAGGACTCTCTGGTCCGCAGGCCGACATTCCAACCACTGAGCCAAACTGGCCAGGGCTCAAGTTCTTTGTTTTTTAATTGGGTTATCTGTTTGTTTGTTTTGCTGTTTTTAACTTATAGGAGTTCTTTATATACTCTGGACACCAATCTCTCATCAGCTATATGATTTACAAATATTTTCTCCCATTCCAGTGGTTGCCTTTACACTCTCTTGATAGTGTCCTTTGATACACAAGTTTTTAATTTTAATGAATGCCAAATTGTTTATTTTTCCTTTCGTCGCTTGTGCTTTGGATGGCTTAGCCAAGAGGTCATTGCCTAATCCAATGTCTCGAAGCTTTTCCCTATGGTTTCTTCTGAGAGTTTTGTAGTTTTAACTTTTACATTTAGGTCTTTCATCTATCTTGAGTTAAATTTTGTATACGAGTAAGGTAAAGGTCCAAACTTACTTTCTTTATTTATTTTACTCTCTCTCTCTCCTTTTTTTCCATGGGGCTATCTAGTTTCCAGGACCAGGACCATTTGTTGAAAAGACTGCCCTTGTCAAAAATCATTTGCCCATATATGCAAGGGTATATTTCTGGGCTTTCTATTTTATTACATTGGTCTATAGTCTGCCTTTATGCCAATACCATACTGTTTTGATTACCATAGCTTTGCCGTAAGTTTTTAAATCTGGAAGCGTGAGATGTCTAATTTCTTTCTTCTTTTTCAAGATTATTTTGGCTATTTAGGATCCCTTGAGAATCCATATGAATTTTAGTATGTATTTTTTTATTCTGCAAAAAAAATATCTTTGGGATTTTTGTAGAGATTGAAGGGTGCTGTCTTCTAATCTGCCCCAAGTTGTTATTTGATACAGTATTGAAGGCATGCTGACACCTTGGAGATGAATATGTTTTAGACATCTCACTCCAGAGCAATGAAAAACTCAGTCACAGGGAACTATCAGAAATTGTCAATTTGGGTGATCTATTCCTTCAGGGTAGATATGGCGAGAGGAGGCAGAATCAACTCACAGCAATCAGGCCATAAACTGTACCGCCAGCTTCGGAAAGGTACAGTGAGATAGCAAAGAAAAGATGGATTTAAATGGTTTCTTGGCTCTGAAATGAGCTCAAACCCCAGGCTGCCTAACTCCCTGTTTTGTCTTGGGAAAAAGTCCTCTGAAACAGGTGATTTAACACACTGGAGAAAGGAGCCAAGATCTTCATGTCAAGATCTTATAAATCACAATGAGACTGAGCTAAGTTAACGACACAACAACTTCCTTTCTCCCTCTTACACACCCTCCTACACCCCAGAGGCATTGAAGTGAAGTGGGTGAGTGTTCATGTCTTAAAGTTTGACGATCCAAGTTCAAATCCTAGCTTCTCCACCTGTAGACTCTATGGATTTGGGAAAGTTATTTCATACCTGTACACCTTGTTTTTCTTGTTCATAAAATGGGGTTAGAGCAATATATTATCTTTCAGACTTCTTGTGAACATCAATTAAAATAGCACACATAGAGGGCTTAACACAGGCCTGACAATCTTTCATTCAACAGGTATGTATTGAACACCTATCACTGTGCTAGTCGTGAAGAATTTTAAAAAAGTAAATGAGTCCTGGAAGGTTTGGCTCAGTGGTAAGAGGGTCGGCCCACAGATCAATGAGTCAAGGGTTTGATTCCGGTCAAGGGCACGTACCTTGGTTGGGGTTTGGCCCTGGCCCTGGTCCGGGTCATGCGGGAGGCAATCAATTGATGTGTTCCTTTCACATCTCTCTCTCTCTCTCTCTCTCTCTCTCTCTCTCTCTCTCTCTCTCTCTCTCTTTTCCTCCCTCCCTCCCATTCTATCTGAACAAAAATAGAAAAATATCCTTGGGTGAGCATTAGAAAAATAAAATAAAATAAAATAAAAAAGTAAATGAACACATGTGCTTACAGGCTTGTCAAGAAGACAAACAGCTGAACAAAGAGACTAAAGCAATTACAAACTGTGTTTAAGTCATAAAAAACAACAACAGGATGCTTTGGTAAAGAACGATAGTAGAGCTCCAGCTTAGATCGAGGAAGGCTTCCCTGAGGAGGTAACAGGTAAGTTGCAACCTAAGAAGGGGAAGTTTCCAGCCCTGGAAAGAGCATATGGAGGTACATTCCAGGAATGTGCAAAGGGCCTGGAGGTCAGCAAAATCTGGATGGTTCTAGAAACGAATAGAATTGAGTGGCTGGGATGCAACAAGTAAGTGGGAGAGGGACAAAGGGTAAAGTACATCTGAGCCGCCGTTAAGACTAAAGAGCTTGTGTTTTATTCAAAGTCCGAAGAAAGCCCCTGAAGGACGTTCAGAGGACACAGGCTGTTTCCATGTCTTATTTTCTTTTATGTTATTTAATTATTTTTTAAAATCCTCACCGGAGGATATTTTTCCATTTTTCTTCAGATAGAGTGGGAGGGAGAGAGAGAGAGTGGGAGGGAGAAAGAAACATCGATGTGAGAGAGACACAGAGACTGGTTGCCTGCCGCCTGACCCTGACCAGGGTCGGGGGACAAACCGCAGCTGATGTACGTGCCCTTGACCAGAATCGAACCCATGACTCATTGGTCCACAGGCCGACACTCTAACGGCTGAGCCAAACCAGCCAGGGCTGTTTCCCACGGTGTGGGGAAGGCTCACAGGGAGGCAGGAGTGGGGTAGGAAAACCAGCTGGAAACCACTGCAGACACCCAGGGAAGAGGATGCAGAGAGGTGGAGCTGAAGTTGACCACAGTTGCTGATGGGTGTGGGAAGGAGAGAAGCCAAGATGCAGACATGCCAGCAGGCTTCGCAGAGGAAGGAGAATTAAGAGCTCGGCTTTGGGTTAGCCACATCTACCTGTAAGACATCCAAGTGGAGATGTCAAGTTGGTGGTCAGATGTAAGTATGGAGTCATCAGTCATGGGAAAGGATGAGATCACCCATCCAAAAATGTGGAGAGAGAAGACAGGAAGGCCGGGTCCATATCCCAAAAACCAACAATTTTATGCGTTAAAAGTAGAAAAAGCAGAACAGGCAGAAAGACTGAGGGGAGGTGCTAGAGAGGCAGGAGGCCACCTGGGACAGAGCAGAGTCTCGGGACCAGGGGGGGAGAGGTTTCAAAAAGGAAGCATCTGTCACTATGATGAATGCTGCTCAGAGGCGAAGTAAAATATGACAGAGAAGAATGCCCTCCAGATTTGGGAATATGAAGGTCATTAGTGACCTTGACAAGAACAAGTTCACACTTTCTGAGCTCAAAGCAAGTGCCTAATAAATGTTAGCTGAAGTAATAATAACAGCTCTCTACTCCTTTCTTATTTGAGTTTCTGGATAATAGGATGACATTTGGGGTCTGATCGGGACACAGAACTGCAGCGTCCATGAGAAGCTATTCACAAGAGAAATTGGTCTTATTTTAAGGTGTAAGTTAGGATCCTGTTGCCCTTCGTGGAAAATGGCCACAGTACTTGTAGACAACTAATGTGACAGAAGATTTTGTTGCATCAATACTTAGGGTAAGAGGAAAATATATTTTCCTCTCTCCCCCTACCATTATTACTTCTCCAGTTGAATACTGACCACCTTTCTCACCCTATTCCTCCATGTGTTCTATCGTCATACTGCTTCTCTTGGTCATAAAGACCATCAGGCATCGACTCCAGTGCCAAGGAACGGAGCCAAGAAGGCAGAGCCAACACTAAAATTAGGTCCCTCCAGTCTCATCTCCATCTTTGGAGCCAGAGAGAGGCCCATCCATGGAGCCTATGTCCATTAGTGGCACCTTTCCTCATGTGCACAAGCACCTTGGGGAGCGAGAGAAGAGTTAAGACCAAGACAACGAAGAAGACAAGCATTCATTATGGAAAGCACAGGATTCACCCCCCACCACCACTACCTCCACCATTTCTTTGAAAGATGTAACGCAGCCTCTGCTAATGCAGCCTTTGCATTACCTCTCCCATTAGAAGCCTCTGGAGCCATCCTGAAGAAACACGGCGCCACACGGGAGGGTGTTGCTGGATCTACACTAGTTACAGAACCTCAAAGAACTCTGAATTTGAAGTCGGTGTGGGTCTACATGAGCGCCCATGCACACCTTCCGAAGGCTGGCAGCCATTCTTGTCCTCACTCCTCTGCCCCCTGAGCCATGAGTTCCACAGAGCCTGGGGGCTCCCAGGAGACACAGCACTTAGTCCAACCACTGCCCCAGAAGAGAAATTCTCTGTTGCATCAGCAGAACAGGGGAGTGAGCCAGACATATTCCAGAATGGGGGCTGCCCCCAGACATCTATCTTTGCATCAGCAAAGGAACCATGAAAAAAAGAAGCATCTACTCAGTGGTTCTCTGAACAAGGGAGAAATGTGACTAACACCAGACTTCTGGTCCCAGCAGCCCACGCTGTCCAACACATGCCACCCATGCCCCCCTCCTCCCACCCCTGCCCCACCATAACTGTCACTCTAAACATTTGCTGAAAGAATGGGATCAAAAAATACAAGGAGAATGTCCTCTGGAGTCGGAACCAGCCTGGAGAGCAGAGTCCCTGAGTTCGAGCGATGGGAATGAAGACAGAGACACGGATATGGGATCAGGAGGACCGTCCTCAGCAGGATAAGCCTCGATATGCTTTATTACAGGCCTTTTATACCTTACAGCAAAAGATTAGTGACATAAGAAAACAGGAACTTCTTAATATAATGCCCAGGCTACAACAATGCTGTATAGAATTTGTTTGCCTTGCGAATAATGGGAGCACCCAGTATGCTATCTCAGGAATTTCAAGGTACATTGAGTCACGCTTAGCCCCGAGTTGCACAAACACAATGCAAGCCTGATTCCTTGAGATTGTGGGGGAGGTCGAGTCTCTGACTCAAGACCTCCAGGCTCTGCAGACTGCAGACATGTAGCCGGCTCCCAACACTCTGGGCTGCTTCACTGTGGAACTGAGGATCTCTTCCTGGTTCCCACCCTGCAGTTCAGGCCTGTGCTATCTCACAAGGACTGCAGTGACAGCCTCCAGACTGACCTTCCTGCTTCTCCTTCCCCTTCTCGTCCCCCTCCCCCAACCTCCAGAGCCAGCTCCCTGAAAAGAATATTTGTTAAATGCTGAAAGTGTCGCTTCCCCACAGAAAAGCTTTTAATGAAGTCCAAGCCCCACCAAGACTGCCCTCAGCCTCACCCCTTGCTAGGTCTATGCCCCCTTGTGGACCTGAGGACACACACACACCACCTGCCTGGGCCCCTGCTGTTTGCCTGGCTGACTTCGCTTACAGGGTCAGCTCATTCCTGACCTTCCCACCTCTTGCTCCTCATGCCTTCCCCCTGGACTAACTGTTCTTCCCAGATGCTTCCAGAGTCCTTTGGGGACACCTCTGTCACTGTACTCACACTGCAGTCTAATTACTTATTTCTAAATTCATCCCCACCCCCACCCCAGCCTGTGATGTCCTTTAGGACAGACTTTCATTCTAATCCCTACGTCACTGGTACCTAGCTTGTTGGCTGGCACCTGACAGATGTCCAGTGCTTACGGTGGAAGTAACGAATACGTCATGAATAACTTCTTCCTGGACCATTTATCTTTAATGTGGGAAAAGCAACCTTTCTACCTTGGGTGGATTACTCAGAGGACAAAATACACAGTGGAGATCCTTACAGGTCTAACTAGCAAGGTCAAATTTCATCTTAAGAGGTCTTGCAGAGAGCCTTTGGTCCCACTATCTCAGGCCAGCCTCTGAAACCAGGCTTCCGTGGTTCCCACCCTTCTGTCCTTGATGAATGCAGACGATTCTGTCTCCCACCAGCTCCAGCCTGTTTGTGGGTGTGAAGCTCAGGCACCCTGGCACCTAGCCCCTCTACAGTGGCTTCCTCTAGTTGTCAGCTCCCCTTCAAGGCTGTGGCAGAACAGGGCCAGGTTCACCCGGGGCCCCAGCTCGCTCCTGTCCCTCCCCGGTGGCCTTCTCTCTGCCTCTCTGAAGCTCGCCCCTCTGCTCTGCTGACCCTGCCTGTACCCCGCCTGTGATGAAATGGGGTAACGCAATCCCGCTCTCCTGATTTTTCCTCTTTCTGTTTGCTGAATTCCTTCAGGTTGCTTCCCTCTATGATTTCTAAGCAAGTGAATGGGGAAGTGACCGTGGTTTATGGGGTAGCAGCATTTTTACTTGCTTTGTCCACGAGAGTACTGAGAACACGGTCTCTCTGTTCTGTTAACCTTACAACAAACAGCACAGGGGGTCTGGAGCAACCCACTATCGCTTCCCGACTTCTCGGTGTCTCAAGCTGCCTTCCAGTCTTGTCCCTGTCACCTGCCACTTGTGTTCATTCCTGTTTGTTACTGTCCTTCTCAAATGTGATTCTCAGAGCAGAGCTCCATACTCCAAAAGGGGTCTGGATGACGCGGAGGGCAATAGGGTCTTTGCCGCCTCTGCTCAGGATGCTACAGATCATCCCATTCAACCCAAGTCACTTGGGCTAGCAACTAGCCGAGCCGGAGTTAAATTCCCAGAACTGTGTCCTCTCCTCTCATCCATGCTATCTCTCTGTCTGACTGTGCCTTGGAAAACCTGATGTAAAAAAAATGTGTAGGAAAAAAATTGCTAAGGGGTGTTTTAAATAAATCACTCTCTGAGTACAGCTAAACATTTCTAGGTATTCCTTTATTTATTCAAACACCTTCTACATTCCAGGTCTTATACTAGGCACAAAGGTGGTGAACAAGATGCCCACTCTGGGAAGAAGAGGAAGTAAGCATCATTGTACACCTCCTCTGGGCCGGGCACTCTGCTTGTCTGCTTGAGTTTCATCCTCACATGACTCTCGGAGGCTGTGGGAGAAGTTCCATCATCTGCTCAAGACCTGAGCCCAGGCCTGTCTAGCCTCGTGTCAGTCAGGGTCAGTCAGGTTCTGCAGGGGTGGCAGCCGACCAGCCAGTCTTGCTGCTTTGAAAATACAAAGGTTCTGTTATGTGAGTTAAGGATTCTCTTCCATGCCGTCTTCACTTAGGGACTACATCTGAAGGTGACCCATCTCCACGTTACCATAGTTGTGGAATCAGAAGGGGGAAGCTTCTAAATTTTCTACCTAGAGGTAGACACAGCACATACACTTTCCTTTTCTTGAGCAAAACAAGTCGCATGGGCATCCCTACCGTCAAGGGGGCAGAGAGTGACAATCTGTGCCTAGAAGGAC
The DNA here is from genome assembly GCF_014108415.1 of Molossus molossus. NCBI lineage: Eukaryota > Metazoa > Chordata > Mammalia > Chiroptera > Molossidae > Molossus > Molossus molossus. Next base: position 6,158,099 of record NW_023425348.1, on the reverse strand, counting down.
AATCAGAAACACTGAATGAAGACCCTAATAACTACCACAGGCTCCAATGCCCAAGTTCTTTTCCTCTACACTAGACTCAGAACTAGTGAGAAGATGAACTACCTTCAAAGGGGCTAGGGGCAGGAAAACATAAATCCAGACAGTTAGAAGCCACTACCAATGAAAGATCAAAATCAGGACCAAAGATAAGTTATCCTCAAAATATACATGAACATCAGTGAGGCACGGGCTCCTTGAGACACAGTTCAGAGATACCTACCAAATTTACAAGCACCTATAGAACACACAAGAAATGAGACCCTGCTATCATGAGATCTTAAAAGATTTTGATAACTATACTTGGCTCGCAGTCTTGTTATATAATATCCAGTTTCTGGCTCAAATTTATATCAGGGCAAGGTTTCCGGACATAAGGAAGGAGCCGGCCACCTCTCTGGTTCTTTCCTTTACACTTCAGCCGCAGATGCGAGTACGCTGGACTGGGGTTGATTTGAATTTGTTTCTGAAACAATATCCTAGCAATTAGCTGTCCTGTGAAAATGATAAATATGCATAAGAAAGCCAAGCTTTGGAGGACTGCATAGTGCCCCCACCCCGACCCCACGCACAGGCACACGGACCCGAGAAGCCAGCAGCGAGCTGCCCAGTTACGAGCCTCCATGTAAGAACCGAGGACCGAGGCAAAGCCTCACCCTTTCCCAGGCAGACGTGTTGATTCACAGGTGGTCCAAATGAGCTCATTGTGCACTGCACCAGGGAGCAGCACATAACATCCGTTTAATGGCACCGGGCTCAGTCACAGAGGAGCTAGTTATGCAAAATCAGGTCTCAAATATCACAGGAGAGCTCTCCCAGGCCATTCTCATTTCGAAATGTGTGTGCGTGAGCATGCGCGCATGCACACACACGTGCACACACGCTCACGCGTGCACACACACGTGCACACACGCTCACGCGTGCACACACACACACAGACACACACACACCTTTCTGCTCTTCTTCAAGTTAGAGAAAGTTTTGCATTCTGAAATTGCTTGTGAGTTTAAATCCCAAGATTGCAAAATGATGCAACTCCCTGGTAACGTGGCCCACCACCTGGTAAACATGGCTAAATCGTCTCCATCAGAGGACTTGAAAGGACCAGATCGTTTTCCAGTACCAGCTTCTCCAAGATGCACTAGCAGAAAGGGGCTTGTCTGTCTTTTAAAGAAACATCACCCAGTCCATTGCTTACACTGAGTGAGGTAGCCCAGCTGGTGGTAGATGCTTTCCTGAGCTGTCATCTAAGTTGTCATTAGGTATGTGCTCTGACATGCACTTGTTTAAATATTATTTCACATCTCAGGGAATTAAAAAGACAAGCATATTGATATAAATATACATATATATCCTGTATTCCAAACACAAACACTAAAGATCTTTCTATCTTTAACTCATTTTTAATCTTTTAATTTTTAAAAACATTCACCGTGTTTAGATCTGGGGATGGCTGTTATCCCCCATTTGTGTGAGCAACCTGAGTGAATACAGCCATGGTGCAGTAGCAACTTGACATTGAACAAATGCTAACTGAGCACTTAATATGTGCCAGGGACCGAGCTAGGTGCTACACATGCTGCGAACAACCATTTAGACTTATTCAAACTCGGTTTATTCTAAGTAAGATGTTTACTGTGTTAGTGATTTATTAAAAATTCATTCACTTAAAATAAAATAAGAAAGACATCTCTAAATCGTATTATTCTGTCTTTTTATGCATGTAAGTGTCAGATACAATAAACGAGATGCGGATTTATTAAGGGCATGCTAAGAAAGCAAGCAAGTTCATTACCTTTACTCATTGTTTTAATGGGAAATCATGTCTACACTAATTTTTCTAATAGGATATTTCTTTTCACTGTCACTTTCTACTAAGAATGGTCCAGGGCATGGCCCGAGGCACCAAGCCTAAACTTCCCTTTCTGAGATTCCGGCCTCCCCATCTCTTACTAACTTAATTTCTCACTTTTCTGGCATGAAATCTCTGTTAAGGTCAAATTGCTCCCTTTCGCCTCCCCCCACACGGCCTGCTAACTCATTCAGCCTTCGGAAACGTGTACCACGGGTTCTGTGAAGGGGTCTGCAGGTCACTAGGGAGCAGTTTCTGTTTTTAGGGCACTCACAGTCTAGGGGGTAAGATAGGGACACCGACCCACAGGCAAATACTCACAAACCACACACCGTGTACTTGGGGGCTGTGAGGAGGGGTTGTGTGAGGGTGGGGTGTTGAGGGAGAGGCCAAGGACAGAGTCCCCAGGGGAGGCTGGTTGAGCTGACCATTGGACATTTGCCCAGTGAGCAAGTGGGGAAGAGTATTTGGGCAGAGGGAACATTCTGTTCAGAGGAATGTTGTATTAGCTCCTGCTGCTCCTCCTGCATGCTCCTCCCTCCGGTCTGTGCCATTGCACTCCCGTTCGGTATGCTCCTCCCTCCGGTCTGTGCCATTGCACTCCCGTTCGGTATGCTCCTCCCTCCGGTCTGTGCCACTGCACTCCCGTTCGGTATGCTCCTCCCTCCGGTCTGTGCCACTGCACTCCCGTTCGGTATGCTCCTCCCTCCGGTCTGTGCCATTGCACTCCTGTTCGGTATGCTCCTCCCTCCGGTCTGTGCCATTGCACTCCTGTTCGGTATGCTCCTCCCTCCGGTCTGTGCCATTGCACTCCCGTTCGGTATGCTCCTCCCTCCGGTCTGTGCCATTGCACTCCCGTTCGGTCGCGTTCCTGGGCTAGCAGCATTCAAGCCTGGGACTGGGAGGAAGCCTAGAGATCTGAGACCCGACGCCCTCATTTCAGAGACAAAATTCGAGGTGTAAAGTGTTACATTGTGGACCATGCTCTGGCCCATGGTGCAGCATCACCAAATATGTTCATTTACTTGACACATGTGTATTGAGCGCAGACTATGTACAAGGCACTGTGAAGTATGCAAAGACAAATCGAACCTGCTACTCCCCAGCTCCCGCCAAGAACTTGGTTCTCATCAGAAATACATGGCTGGGAGCAGACACACCTGAGTTTGAAGCCTGACCCTGTGACATTACTGCTGGTGACCTTGGATTACTTACTCATCCTTACTGAAACAGTTTCCTGCTGTATATAAAATGCAGATAATACTGGGCCTTCTTCATAGGTTTGTTATGAGAACTCAATGCAATAACATTTGCAGAGCAGTAGCACTTACTACATCTTAGCGATTAGTAATGTAGCCTCAATACAATATAGGAAAGCTAAGTGATGACACTGAGTAGGGACTCAATTAAAAAAGAGCTGTATGATTAATTTATTAAAATTTTAATTCCAAGGTCTTCCCTTGATCAAAAATTGACATAGAGTTCTTTGAGAAGCTGGGTCCCTCAAAGCTTCGTGTCAGGCTAGATTAAAATGGAGATTTTTTACTCCCTTAAGGTCCAGTAGTCTCTTGTAATATGAATCCCAATTATTCCATTAGTATTATGCAATCTTTACAATTGGTAGATCTGAACAGCATCCTAAAAATCAGCTGTTCTACCTGGCCAGTGTGGCTCAGTGGTTGAGCGTCAACCCATGCACCAAGATGTCACCGGTTTGATTCCCCGTCAGGACACATGCCCAGGTCGTGGGCCAAATCCCCAGTGGGGGACATGCAGAAGGCAGCCAATCGATGTTCTGTTACATTGATATTTCTATCTCTCTCTCCCTCTCTCTTCGACTCTCTCTAAAATCACTAAAGAGAAAAATATATATCTTTTTGTTTTTAATCAGCTGCTCTGCAAACAAGAACTCCTTCCCGTTTTGTGGATTGCGCCCATCTAGCTGTTTACATGGTTTCATGTCATCTGTGCTCCTCCGAGGCCTGTGACACCCTCTCCTGCTCTCTGAAACAGTCAGGAAAAAGAGTGTCTCTCTAGAAGGAAGAACGAGAATTAAGGAGGGAAGACACAAGGAGACAGCTTGTGATTCTGCGTGAGAGGAAACTTGAGCCACGAAAGACCTCCATAGATGGAGCGGATGGCCTCCTAAGTGGTGGAGATCAGGCTGCGGTGGGTCCGGAAGGGGTAGGTGGGCTCTCGTCACTTTGTAGGAGAGGCATGAGAAGTGGTTGTGCTTAGCTCCCTTCCAAAACTAAGCCTCTATGATCCTATGAAGCCATCCAAGCAACTACTTATTGATCACCTATTAGGCATTAAACCCCCAGTTAAAGTGCTAAATAGACAGCAATAAATAAAGCAATGTCCCTACCCTCATGGAGATTGCATTCTAGTTGGCAGACACTGAGGTGTCATGGCAACTGAGTTGAATCTCTTCTTTGGGTGTAGAGGTATAGATTGCCATCTCCTGAGAGGATGAATCTTCGTCAATGCACCCACCCCAAGCCCCCAGAGAAAATTAGGCAAGAGAAGTAACTCAGAGTGGTCTACACATAATAACTAACGAACCACTGTAAATGCTGCAGCTAAACCCGTCCCTAACCACAGCAGTAACGTTCGAATCATCAAAATCCTCAGAGATAAAGTTACAGGCCGTGACTTCATCATTTGCCTGGTTTTTAGTTTATGTGCTGCACAGTCTAACCCCAACCTTTGACTCTCTCTGTAACCATCCCTCATTTGAGTTTGGGTTTGAACAGCTGCCCAGCCCATCAGTGCATCAGTGCGTCTGAGCAATAACTCATGCAAAGACATTTAAGAGCTCACAAGTCCTCAGTAGACTAAAGCAGAAAAGTGAGCTTCCATAGCAACAACATGTCACTTTAAATCATTATTGCTGTTTCATGAACAAAGTGAGGATTGAAATAGAAAGTATGGCAGGGAGTGGGGTCAGTTCAGCAGACATGATCAACTACTTTCTGGGAATTAGATCACTTTGGTTAGAGAGACAATATGCTCATTTTGATCTGCTAAGCTGTTTAATTCTAAAGGTACAGAAACTCTTCATTATTTGTAACTTTCTCTTTCACTGAGAAAAGGGTTTTATTTCCGGCTCTTGTTCTTTGCATCCAAATATCAGCGCTGCTGGAGACAGCTTGCACGAACTCAGAAAAACAGAACTCCAACTGCAATCGAAAACCTTTGCTGATTCCATTAAGGTTTTGCTTATTATGATAAACATTCCAGCAGCCAAAAAGTAGCTAGTAAACATTGGAGGGACTGAGCTGGGGACTTACCTCATTGTGGGATTTGCTAATCATCCATTTGTGTTTAAAAAATGGAAATGTACCCAAAAGACTCTCATATACGCGGAACTTAGAGTAAGCTCCATTGGCCCAGTAAGGCCTCTGACCACAAACACTGCTTAGAGTAAATATGATCTGAGGCAGAAATAACTTTCCAACGAAAACAGCAGAGGGAAGCCTCTTGGAAATTATTTGATAAACTGCTAAAATAATAACCGCTTATCTTAGAGTAGGCTCAAGACGGCAGATGTTGGGAAGGACACAGCCGCGGAGCAGAGCGAGCATTTCCTGCAGGGCAGCTGGACACGAAGGTGCTTGTGTTTCGGCCATTTGTTTCGGAAGGACGGGGGCAGTGCAAACCAGTCCTCGTGTATGAGAAACAAAGAGGATGCCTGTGGGTTCACGTATTCAAGAACTATAAAAATTAAGACTCTGATTTTAAAATTCAGACAATTTCTCTCTTTTCTATTCCGCCTGTTTTGACAATACAGCTGTGTCCTTAAACGTGCTCCTCGTAGGGAAGTTTTGTTCTAGAGACGCCTGTGCTCTCTGAAATAATAAACAGACAGCATTCCTGCTAACGTTTTCCCCATAGGTGGCCGAAGACGGCTGGACCGTCCGCAGATTCCTCTCAAGCTTACAAGAAAATCTCTGTAAAAGGTTCCTCTCAGTTTTATCCCGTCTTTCCATAGTTCTCTGGGGACTCCCATCGCTGGTGGGAGTAAGAATCTACCAAGGAAATAGGTACAGACACGTTGCTTCTGTGTTTTAACCAATTCTATTTGACCTGAAATCTCAATGTCAAGTTGGGTAGATTATTTTGCCATCTAACAAGGGGACTGAATTTTCAACAACACACATTTATTGAGAATTTATACTTGGGGATATAAAATGGATATTACTTAAATCATCATACTTATACCATGGAGAATAGTGAGCAATTAATCTTCTTTATATACATGTATTATTTCACCTAATTTTCACCCTAACACCAAGGCAGGCTTTACATGTATTGCCTGTGTTGTACGGGTTAACAAGCGAACAAACTCAATGTTCAGAGTAGTAACCTACCTTCTGGTTTATTCTCCATGCAGCAAAGCAGTCTTTAAAGACATAAATTGAAACACTTTCATCCAGGTGCAGTAACAATGACTAGACTTATCCTCCCAGGTGAAACAATTAAAAACTGGACAGAATATGTGAAGCAATCATTTTTAAGACGTTGGGCATCAGACAACAAAGAGATGAGCCGGCCAAAGCTGCAGCTATTACTTTACTGCTTTCTGTGTCGAGGTGCAGGGACTCCTTGAGTTGAGGAGGCAGAGCTGGAAGTCCAGGGAAGCCAAGGGAGTGAGGATTCTTAGGATAAATTATGGGATAAAAGAAAGTGTACAGCAGATATCCCTGGTGATATAGAGGGTCTCATCAGTCTTTGGTCAAGAACGAATGAGTTCGTGCATATGAGGAAATTATCTGAGGCTGGGAAAAGCATCACAAAAGGATTATAAGGAGCCATTATTAGAGATCACACAGGACCAGGAATAGCTCCCCCTATCCCCATAAACCAGAGTGGAAAACCTTATAACTAATGGGGCATTAAGCAGGCACTGAGTAGTATACTCAAAAGCATTTTGCCTCAGAAATACAAGCAAAATTAGTCCTGGACAAAATGCGACTTTGACCTCACTTAACAAAACTTGAAAACAAGAAACAAAAGGATCAAAGTATTTTCAGGTAACTTTACTGTTTCCCAGAACAAAGTTTGAAGATAGCTGTAGGAATACAAAAATATCCAGCACCCAACAAAATAAAATTCACAATGTTTATCATTTAATAAAACATTAATAAACATGCAAAAGTAAGGAAATATAAACTGAAAATGAGAAAAGTTAATAAGTTAAACTGACCCAGAACTAACACAAATGGTAGAATTTATACACAAGTACATTCAGAGTTACTATATATATTTTATATATTCAAGAAGCTAGAAGAAAGATTAAATGGTTAAATAGAGAAGTGAAGATATACCTAGGCCCAAACTGAATTTCTAGAGATGAAACTACAATGTCTGCAATGAAAAATACACTAGCATAAGTTGGGAGGATTAATAGCAGGTTAGATATTGCAAAAGAAAGGATCAGAGAACTTAAAGACACCACAATAGAAATTATCCAAAATTAAACTAAGAGAGAAAAAACATTAAAAAGAATTAGCAGCCCTGACTGGTTTGGCTCAGCAGGTGCAAGAGTGGGGAATGTATAGCCTGCAAGCCAGGCTGTATAAAGCCTAAAAAATTAATAACAGCTAATATCACACACCTCACCAAATTAGCCTGACCAAAGATAGCAGGCTAATTTTTAAATTGATAATTTTGCATGGCCCAAGAATGATGTTATAAATAACCAAATAACCCTTGGCAGAAAAAAGGTTCCTCACTCCTGGAGCATCAGCCCATGGACTGAAGGATTGTGGATTCAATTCACAGTCAAGGGCACGTGCCTGGGTTACAGATTTGATCCCTAGCTCTGGTTGGGATTGTGTGAGAGGCAACCAATCAATGTGTCTCTCTCACATCGATATATTTTTTTTCTCTTTCTTTCCCTCTCTTCCACTCTACTAAAAATCAATGGAAAACAATCCTTGGGTGAGGACTAACAACAACAAAAAATTAGCAGAGCAGCAGTGAGCTATGTGAGACAATTTCAAACTGCCTAATATGCATGTAATTTGAGGAGTCGAAGAGGCACCAAAAATATTTTTTAAAATAACAGCAATTACTTTTAAAATTTGATGAAAACTATAAATTCACACAGATCCAAGAATCCCAATGAACTCTAAGCACACAAAAAAAGCATGAAGGAAACATCACCAAGGCACAGCATAATAACATTTTCCAAAACCAGTGATAAAGAGAATATGTTACAAGTACACAAAGATTAAAAGACCCATTCCATAAAGAGGGCCAAGATGAGAATGAGAGCAGACTTTTAGTTAGAATGATGTAAGCCAAAAGACAGTGAAGCAAAAGCTTAAAAGTACCGAAAGAAAAGAAATCAATCAATCCAGAATTCTATACCCAGTGAGAACGTATTTCTAAAATAAAGGCTAAATAAAGCATTTTTCTGAAATAATATATTACCAGTAGACATGCTCTACAAAAACATGGTATAGGATGCCCATCAGGCAGAAGGAAATGATACTAGAGGACATCTGGATAAACAAAGGAACGTAGACCAGCAGAAATGATAACTCGGGTAAATGAAAAATACTTTTTCTTATTTTACATGTCTTTAAGAAGTAATTGACCATTTAAAACAAAAATAATAAAAATGTACTAAGGCTCTAGCATATAACATAAAATGCATGACAAAAAAGCACATAAGCAAGGAGGAGCAAAGTAAAGGAATACAGATGTAAGGTTTTTATACTGTACACAAAGTTAAAGATATACACTCTACATTCTAAAGCAACTACTACAATAATACACAGAGTTATGATAATAAACCAACAAAGGAAATAAAATGTAATCATAAAAACATTCAATTTCTTTTTTTAAATCTTTCATTTTAATAATTTTCTTTATTGATCTTAGAAAGAGAGTAAGGGAGAGGGAGAGAGAAATAGAAACATTGATGAGAGAGAATATCAACTGACTGCCTTCTGCATGCCCCCCACTGGGGATGGACCTACAACCTGGGCATGTGCCCTGACCAGGAATCGAACCTGTGACCTCTTGGTGCATGGGTTGATGTTTCAACCACAGAGCCACACTGGTCGGGCAACATTCAATTTCTTAAAAGGAAGAGAAAGAGACAAAAGAAAAATCATATGAGACAAATAGAAAACAAATATCAAAATGGCAGATTTAAACCCAAATATGTTTTTAAAAACACATTGTTTTAAAGTGATCAAAATATTCCAGTTAGAATGCAGAGGTTGTCAGATTGAGTGAAAACAGTAGAAACTATACTTTGTCTACAAGAAACCCACTTGACATAAGGATACAAAAAGGCTAAAAGTAAAGAATGGAGCTCCCAGTACTTAATTTCAAGTCTCATTATAAAGCTACAGCAATTAAGACGTTCATTCCCCACCACCTCCATGCTGCCATGTACACCTGACTCCACCCAGACTATCTGCTCCAGGGATAGCTCTTTACACCAATCACCTTCAGCAGAAGGCATGTGCAGACTTGAGCCAAAAAATCAACTGATCTTCTGAATGTTTTATTTTAAAACTCAGAGCAAAAACCAATAGCTTTGAAAGCTGAAGCTTTTATTTGCAAGAGTTACGCTTTGATAGAAAAAAAGATAGTTTCCCTCTTTGTTTAAATTGATGCAGAATTTATATCCAGCAAAATGTGTAGATTTATAATTTTCACCGTGTATAAACTTGGGTAACCACCACTGCATTTAACATGGAGAACATCACTTTCACTCCCTGGTGCCCCTTTCTAGTCAAGACTTTTTCTGTTCCCTTAAGAAGGGACACCCACTCTTCTGATTTCCAGCGATCATGAAAGCCCAGGAAAAGCCTTGGGAGGCACAGTTACTCTCAGGGAAGACGGGAAAGCAGAGGGTTCTCAGATCCACCACGGCAGAGAGAAAAGCTGAGAGAAAGTGTGCTAACCAACCAAAGGAGCCTGGATGTGGGACAAGGATGACTCAAGGTGGTCATGCCTGGAATCCAAAGGCCGTTTTGAAAACATGTACATCAGGAGTGAAGTCTAGAAGCCAAGGATGAAGGTGAAATCAGGTGAGGTTCAACCCAGTGAAGGCCGTGTACACAACAGCTCACTGTGGATGAGACGCCCTTTACTCTGAGTCCCCAGGAGCTTAAATTATTTCCCGAGGGAAGGGGAAAGAGGAAGGAGGAAAATCCCAACCAATTCTTCACCCAAAAGAAACTTTGTTTTAATCCAGAAGAAAGTTTTACCTTGAATTGGCAAGATTGTTTCCCGCTACCAAAAGTAGATGAGAGTTTAAGGACTAAATTATAGAGAAATAAAGTTGCATATGTGCATCCTTGAGTGTTTTATTGTTGACACTATTACAAATGTGCCCCATTCCCTGTTTTGCCCACCTCCACCCAAACCCACCACCCTCCCCTGGCCTTCACCACACTGCAGTCTGTGTCCATGAGCTATGTATACATGGTTTTTGGCTACCCTTTTCACCTTCTTCCATCCAGACCCCGCCCCCCGCCGCGCCCCACCCCTCTGACCTCTGTCAGTCTGCTCCATGTTTTCACGTCTCTGGTTCTATTTTGTCTATCAGTTTATTTTGTGCATTAGATTCCACATATACGTGAGATTATTTGCTATTTGTCTTTCTCTGACTGGTTTATTTCCCTTAATTTAGTAATCTCCAGGTCCATCATGCTGTAAAAAAGGGTAAGAGTTCCTTCTTTTCTATAGCCATGTAGTATTCCATTGTGTATATGTACCATAGCTTTATTATTATTATTTTTTTGTTAGGATTTCAATATCAAATTAATTATTACATTAGCTCAATGTGGTCATCTCAATTGATGCAAAACAAAAGGCTATTTAATAAAAGTCATTATCTACTCATGATTTTTTAAAAAAATATTAGCAACTGGTAATAAAATAAAATATTTTAATCTGATAAAGAGAATTCAATGAAATTAAAATTAATAACAATCATCATACATTGTTGACATGTTGAAAGTTGTATCTTTGTAAAGGAGCAACATATAGATATTCTTTTTTTTTTGGTTAATGGTATTTATTTATTTATTTTTAATTTTATTTTTGTTACAGATGTTTCTCCGTTTTTACCCCATTGACACTCTCCTCCCCATCCTCCCCACCCCGTCCCCAGCTTTGCTGTCTGTGTCCATTGGTTATACATACATGCATATAAGTTCTGTGGTTTCTCTCTTCCCTCCCCCCCCAATCCCTCTTCTGTGGGTTGTCAGTCTATACCCTACTTCCGTGTTTCTGGGTCTACCCTATGCCTCAGACTGTTATGTACATTATATTCCACAAATAAGTGAGATCATGTGGTATTTGTCTTTGTCTGCTTGGCTTGTTTCACTTAGGATAATACTTTCCAGGTCCCTCCATGTCGTCTCAAAGGATAAGAGACCTTTCTTTCTTACAGCTGCATAGTACTCCATTGTGTATATGTACCACTGCTTTTTTATCCATTCATCTACTGATGGACACTAGGGCTGTTTCCAGATCTTAGCTATTGTAAATAGTGCTGCTATGAACATGGGGGTACATATATTCTTTCTGATTCGTGTTTCAGGCTTCTTAGGGTATATTCCTAGAAGTGGGATCACTGGATAAAATGGAAGTTCAATATTTAATTTTTTGACGTAACACCACATTGTTTTCCATAGTGGCTGCACCAGTCTGCATTCCCACCAGCAGTGTATTAGAGTCCCCTTTTCTCCACACCCTCGCCAACACTTGTTGTTTGATGATTTGTTGATGGTGGCCATTCTGACAGGTGTGAGGTGATACCTCATTGTTGTTTTAATTTGCATCTCTCTGACGATTGGTCATGTTGAGCATTTCTTCATATGTCTCTTGACTATTTGTGTGTCCTGTTTGGAGAGGTGTCTGTTCAGCTCCGCTACCCATTTTTTAATTGAGTTCTTTGTTTTCCTTTTGTTGAGTTGTATGAGTACTCTATATATTTTGGAAATTAACACCTTATCTGATGTATCATTGGCAATGATGTTCTCCCATACACTGGATTGCTTTTCCATTTTGATGGTTGTTTCTTTTTCTGTGCAGAAGATTTTGAGTTTGATGTGGTCCCATGTGTTCATTTTTCCCTTTGTTTCTGTTGCTATAGGTGATGTATCAGTAAAATTTCTGCTGCGTATGATGTCCAAAATTTTGTTGCCTACATTTCTTCTAGAAGTTTTATGGATTCATGGGTCACATTTAAGTCTTTTATCCATTTTGAGTTTATTTTTGTGTATGGTGTAAGTCGATGGTCTAGTTTCATTTTTTTTGCATGTAGCTGTCCAATTTTCCCAACACCATTTATTAAAGAGTCTGTCTTTACTCCACTGTATGCTCTTGTCACCTTTGTCAAATATTAATTGAACATATTGCCTTGGGTCCATTTCTGGGTTCTCTATTCTCTTCCACTGGTCTATATGCCTGTTCTTGTGCCAGTACCAGGCTGTTTTGATTAAATCACTTGTAGAATAACCTGATATCTGGTATTGTGATCCCACCTACTTTGTCCTTTTTCAAGATTGCCGTGGCTATTTAGGGTCTTTTTTGGTTCCATATGAACTTTTGAAGTATTTGTTCTAGTTCTGTGAAATATGTCGTTGGCATTTTGATGGGGATTGCATTGAATCTATAGATTGCTTTGGGTAGTATGGACATATTAATGATGTTAATTCTTCTAATCCATGAACAAGGTATGTGCTTCCACTTTTTTATATCTTCCTCTATTTCTTTTTTCAATGTCCTGTGTTTTATGCAAATAGATCATTTACTTCTTTGGTTAAGTTTATTCCTAGGCATCTTAATTTGTTGCCGTGATAGTAAAGTGGATTGTTTTCCAGTTTCTCTTTCTGTGAGTTCATCATTGGTGTGTAAGAATGCCATCAATTCCTTGACATTAATTTTGTATCCTGCTACTTTGCCATATTCATTTATTAAGTATAGTAGATTTTTGATGGAGTCTTTAGGGTTTTCTATGTATAATAACATGTCATCTACAAATAATGACAGTTTAACATCCTCCTTTCCAATTTGGATCCTTTTTCATTTTTCCTCATGTCTCATTGCTATGGCTAAGACTTTCAGTAGTACAATGTTAAATAAGAGTGGCGAAAGTGGGCATCCCTGCCTTGTTCCTGTTCTTCAGGGAAATGCTTTTAGTTTCTGCCCATTGAGTATGATGTTGGCTGTAGGTCTTTCATATATGGCCTTTATTATGTTGAGATATGATCCTTCTATTCCCACATTGCTGAGTGTTGTTATCAGAAATGAATGCTGGATTTCGTCGAATGCCTTTTCAACATCTATTGATTTGATCATGTAGTTTTTATTCTCCATTTTGTTTATGTGGTGCATCACATTTATTGATTTGCAAATATTGTACCAGCCTTGCATCCCTGGAATGAATCCCACTTGGTCATGGTGAATAATTTTTGATGTGTTGCTGGATCCAATTTGCTAGTATTTTGTTCAGGATTTTGGCGTCTATGTTCATCAGGGATATTGGCCTGTAGTTTTCTTTCTTTGTAGTGCCTTTTTCTGGTCTTGGAATTAGAATTATGCTGGCTTCAGAAAACGAGTTTGGAAGTCTTCCTTCTTCTTGAATTTTTTGAAATAGTTTGAGGAGAATGGGTGTTAGTTCTTTTTTAAATGTTCGGTAAAACTTCCCCATGAAGCCATCCGGGCCTGGACTTTTGTTTGCTGGGAGAGTCTTGATTACCTCTTCAATTTCCTTAGTTGTTACTGGTCTGTTCAAGTTTTCTATCTCTTCCCGGTCTACTTGTGGATGACTCTTTGTTTCTAGAAATTTGTTCATTTCGCTAAGATTGTCAAATTTGTTTTCATATAGTTGTTCATAGTAGCTGTTAACGATCTTCTGTATTTCTGTGGTATCGGTTGTTACTTCTCCTCTTTCGTTTCTGATTTTGTGTATTTGGGTTCTCTCTCTTTGTTTCTTGGTGAGTCTAGCTAAGGGTCCATCAATCTTGTTTATCTTTAAAAAAAAACCCCAGCTCTTTGTTTCATTGATCCTTTGAATTTTTTTTTTTTGGTCTCTATGCCCTTTATTTCTGTTCTGATCTTTACTATTTCCTTCCTTCCACTTGCTCCGGGGTTTTCTTTTTGTTTGCTTTCTACTTCTTTACGTTGTGAGGTTAGACAGTCAACTAGAAATTTTTCTTGTTTCTTAAGGTAGGCCTGTAGTGCCATGAACTTCCCTCTCAGAACTGCTTTCACTGCATCTCATAGATTTTGTGTTGTGGTGTGTTATTTTCATTAGTTTCCAGGAAGTTTTTAATTTCTTCTTTGATCTCCTCAGTAACCCATTCATTGTTTAATAACATGCTATTTAGCCTCCATGTGTTCAAATGTCTTTGCATGTTCTTGTTGCAATTGATTTTTAGTTTCATGCCATTGTGATCTGAGAAGATGATTGATATGATTTCAATCTTCTTGAACTTGTAGAGATTTAGTTTGTGTGCTATCATGTGGTCTGTGTTTGAGAATGTCCCATGTGCACTTGAGAAGAATGTGAATTATGTAGTTTTGGGGTGTAATTCTCTGTAGATATCTATTAAATCCATTTGGTCTAGTGCTTCCTTTAGAATTTTTGTTTCCTTGCTAATTTTTTGTCTAGAGGATCTATTCAGTGGTGTCAGCGGGTTTTGAAGTCCCGTGCTATGATTGCATTGCTGTCGATTTCTCCTTTGAAGTCCTCCAGAAGATTTTTAATATATTTTGGTGCTCCTATAATGGGTGCATATATGTTTATCAAGATTATATCTTCCTGTTGGATAGATTCTTTCAATATTATGTAGTGGTGTTCTTTGTCTCTAGTTATGACCTTCGTTTTGAAATCTATTTTATCAGATGAGTATTGCTACCCCAGCTTTTTTTTCCTTTCCATTTGCTTGGAAGTTTTTTTCCATCTCTTCATTTTCAATCTATGTGAGTCTTTTGTAGTGAGGTGGCTCTCTTGTACACAACATATAGATGAGTCATGCTTTCTTATCCAATCAGCTATTCTGTATCTTTTTATGGAAGTATTCAGTCCATTCACATTTAAGGTGATTATTGATATGTACTTATTTTTTGCCATTTTTGTTTAGTGTGGTTATATTTTTCTTCCTAATTCTTCTACTAATTACAGTAGTTCTTTTAACATTTCTTGCAGTGCTGGTTTGGTGCTAATGTATTCCCTTAACCTTTTTTTCCCTCTGGGAAACTGTTTATTTGACCTTCTATTTTGAATGATAGCCTTGCTGGGTAGAGTAGTCTTGGATTGAGATCCTTGTTTTTCATGATCTTGATTACTTCATGCCATTCCCTTCTGGCCTATAGTGTTTCTTGTGAGAAGTCAGCTGATAGCTTTATGAGGGTTCCTTTGTAGGTAACCTTTTGCTTATCTCTTGCTGTTTTTAGGTTCTCTCTTTGTCTTTAATTTTTGGCATTTTAATTACTATGTGTCTTGGTGTGGGCCTGTTTGGGTTCTTTTTACTTGGGGCTCTCTGTGCTTCTTGAACTTGAATGCCTTCTTCCTTCACCAAATTAGGGACGTTTTCTGACACTGTTTCTTTGAATATATTCTCTAACCCTTGCTCATTTTATTATTTTTCAGGGACTCCTATGATGCGGATATTATTACGTTTCCAGTTGTCCCACAGTTCTCTTAAGCTGTCTTCTTGTTTTTAATTGTTTTTTCCTTTTGGTTTTGTGATTGGTTGATTTTTTCTACCCTGTCTTCTAATTCACTGATTCGGTCCTCAGCTTCCTCTACTCTGCTGTTTAGACCTTCCAATGTGTTTTTCATTTCTGATATGTCATTTTTTATCTCATCTTGGTGGTTTTTAATTTCCAATTGGTTGATTTTCAACATCTCTATGTCCTTACTCATGCTGTTGAGTTTCCTCAAGATCATGGCTCTGAATTCTAGCTCTGTTTACTTGTTTAACTGCTCCACATTTATCTAATCTTTGGTAGAGGTCTCTTGTTCTTTCATTTGGCTTTTGTTTTTGTGTTTCATCATTTTGGCTATCACAGTGGACTTTGGAGCCTGCCAAATTTTTCCTGTGGTTGTTGGTGTTCTGCTGTTTGTGGCTCCCTCTCCTGGGTTTGGATAAGCCAGGGAGGACCCATGTTAAACACCACTGTCAAGCCCCATCTTCCTGGCTAGAGTTGCTAGCCCAGGAATGGTACAGCTATCCTCCAGCTTTTTGACTGGAGGCTATCTGTAGCAGTTACTTCAAGAGCCTTGGGTTCTTGGTTGAATGAAAATGTCCCTCAGGTGCTCAGCATAAGGGGATTTCCTGAGGGTGGGGCAGATGTTGGTTGGTAGTGAGCCTCAATTTGCATTTCAATGGCCCACCTGGGTGGGGTTGAATCTCCGAGGGAGGGGCTGCTGCCTCTCCCCAGAGCCCTGGGAAGGAGTAAGATGTCCACTGTCCTGCGTGGCTGCAACTCAGCAAAAGCTCTGAGCTCCCTCCAAATCCCGAGTGTCTCCACACAGTTCCAGTCCAGTCCACCCTCCCTCTGCTGGAACCCAAGGTGAGTGGTTGTGGCTCTTTTAGCATCTGGCTCTGCGCTGTGGAGCTGCTTGGGAGTTTAACCCAAGGGCACTGCTCACAGCTAAGGCCGCTACCAACCGTGGGCTCCCAGCCCCCCTCTCACACCTCTGCAATCCTACCAGGATCAAGGAAGTGTCCCTGGTTATATGATCCTTGCAAGCTGCTTTTCTGTTGCTTTTTCCCGACGATTTGTCTTTATTTTAGTTTTAATTCCAGTTTGGTCCTGGGAGACGGTCTGTGTAGCTTCCATTCACTCTGCTGCCATTTGGGAATCTCTACCACAGCTTTTTTATGCACTCGTCTACTGATGGACACTTCAGCTGTTTCCAGATCTTACCTATTGTAAACAACACTGCTATGAACATAGGAGTGCATATATTCTTTCTGATTGGTGCTTTGGGATTCTTAGGATATATTCCCAGAAGTGGAATTGCTGGGTCAAAGTGCAATTTGTTGTTTTTTTGTTAATCTTCACCTTAGGATATTTTGCCATTGATTTTGAGAGAGAGAGAGAGAGACATCAATGTGAGAGAGACACATTGATTGGTTGCCTCCTGAAAGACACACACTGACTAGGGCTGGGGATGAGCCAGCAATCCAGATACATGCTTTTGACTGGACTCAAACCCTTGACCCTTAGATCTGCAGGCTGATGCTCTAACCACTGAGAAAACCAACCAGGGCTAGGGCAGTTCCATTTGTAATTTTTTGAGGAAATCCATACTGTCTTCCACAGTAGCTGCACTAGTCTACTTTTCCACCAATCATGTACTAGGGTTCCCTTTTCTCCACAACTTCACCAGCACTTGTTGTTTGTTGATTTATTGATGGCAGCCATTCTGGCAGGTGTGAGGTAATACTCATTGTAGTTTTAATTTGCATCTCTCCGATGAGTAGTGATGTTGAGTATTTTTTCATGTGTTTATTGGCCACTGTATTTCCTCTTTGGAGAATTGTGTATTCAGATCCCTTGCCAATTTTTAAATTGGATTGTTTGTATTCCTGTGTTTTGTTGTATACATTCTTTATATAATTTGGAACTTGACCCCTTATCATATGTATCATTGGCAAATATGTTCTCCCATACAGTGGGTTCCCTTTCCATTTTGTTGATGGTTGCTTTTACTGTGCAGAAGTTTTTCGTTTGATATAGTTCCATTTGTGTGTTTGTTTCTCTTGTCCTAGGAGATACATTGGTAAAAATATTGCTGTAAAAGATGTCTGAGATTTCATTTTATGTTTTCTTCTAGGATTATTATAGTTTCATGACTTACATTTAAATCATTTTTACATTTTGAGTTTATTCTTGTAATTGATGTAAGTTAGTGTTCTAGTTTCACTTGTTTTTTCATGTAGCTGTTCAATTTTTCCAACACCACTTATTAAGATCCTTTACTTTACTACTGTCTTTACTACATTGTATGCTTTTGCTCCTTTGTCAAATATTAATTGGCCATAAAAGTGTGGGTTGATTTCTGGGCTCCATGTTCTGTTCCATTGATCTATATGCCTATTCTTGTGCCAGCACTAGGCTGTTTTGATTACAATAGCTTTGTAGTATAGTTTTATATCTGGTACTATGATACCACCAACTTGGCTCTTCTTTCTCAAGAGTGCTAAGGTTATTTGGGGTCTTATTTAGTTCCATATGCATTTTTGAAATATTTGTTCTACATCTGTGAAATAAGCCATTGGTATTTTAATAGGAATTGCATTTAATATATAGATTGCTTTGTAGTATGGACCTTTTTATGAAGTTAATTCTTCCAACCCATGGACACAGTATATGCTTCCACTTGTTTGTATCTTCCTCTATTTCTTTCTTCAAAGTCCTATAGTTTTCCAAGTACAGGTCTTTTACCTTCTTGATTAAGTTTATTCCTAGGTACCTTTCTTTGTTGTTGTTGCAATAGTAAATGGATTATCTCTTACTTTCTCTTTCTGATAGTTCATTCTTTGGTGTATAAGAATGCCTTCAAGCCTGGCTGGTGTGGTTCAGTGGATTGAGCATCATCCCATGGACTGAGAAGTCCCAGTTTGAATTCCAGTTGGGGCACATGCCTGGGTTTTGGGCTCATTCTCCAGTGGGGGGTGTGCAGGAGGCAGCCAATTTATGTTTCTTTCTCACATCAATATTTCTAACTCTCCCTTCTTCTCTCTAAAAATTCAATAAAAACACATTTAAAAAAAATACCTTTAATTTCTGGATGTTAATTTTGTATCTTGCTACTTTACCAAACTCATTTATTAGATCTAGTAGTTTTTTTGTGGCGTCTTTGGGGTTTCCTATATACAAAATATCATGTCATCTGCAAATAATGACAGTTTTACTTCCTCCTTTCAAATCTGGATACCTTTTATTTCTTCCTGGTATCTGATCACAGTGGCTGGGATTTCCAGTACTATGTCAAATAAGAGTGGTGAAAGCAAACATCCCTGTCTTGGCCCTATTTTTAAGGGAAACATTTTTAGTTTTTGCCCATTGAGTATGATGCTGGCTCTATGTTTTTTATATATGACCTTTATTATGTTGAGGTATGACCCCTCTATTTCCACTTTACTGAGATTTTTTAAATCATAAATGGGTGCTGAATTATATCAATTGCTATTGATATGATCATGTGATTCTTATCTTTCATTATGATTAAGTGATCTATCACATTTATTGATTTGTGAATATTTTAACAACCTTGCATCCCCACAATAAATCTCACTTGGTTATGGTGTATAATCTTTTTAATGTATTGCTGGATCCAATTAGCTAATATTTTGTTAAGGATCTTAGCATCTGTGTTCATTAGGGATATTGGTCTTTAATTTTCTTTCTTTGTAGTGTCTTTATCTGGTTTTAAAATTAGGAGAGTGTTGGCCTTGTAAAAAGAGCTTGGAAGTCTTTCTTCCTCTTGAATCTTTTGGAATAGTTTGAGAAGGATAGGTATTATTTCTTCATTGAATGTTTGATAAAACTTGCCTGTGAAGCCATCCAGTCCAGGCCTTTTGTTTGCTGAGAGTTTTTTATTTTTTATTACTGCTCCAATTTCATTAGTTATTATCAGTCTATTGAGGTTTTCTGATTTGTCCTGATTGAGATTTGGAAGATTGTATGTTTCTAGGAATTTGTCCATTTCACCCAGGTTGTCCAATTTGTTAACATACAGCATACAGTTGTTCGTAGTATTTTCTTATAATCCTTTGTATTTCTGTATGTCAGTTTTTACCTTGCCTCTTTCATTTCTGATTTTATTTATTTGGGTCCTCTCTCTTTATTTCTTGATTAGTCTGGCTAAAGGTTCATATATCTTGTTTATCTTTTTAAAGAGCTAGATTTTTTTTTGTTTGTTTTTTTTTGTTTTTTGTCTGTCTGTCATTTCGTTTCACTCTGTTCTTTATTATTTCCTTCCTTATACTTACTCTGGACTTTGTTTTTTTTTTCTAGTTCTTTTAGGTGTAGGTTTAGAGTGTTTGAGATTTTTCTTGCTTTTGAGGTAGGCCTGTAATGTTATGAACTTCCCTTTCTGGACAGCTTTTGTTGTGTTCCATGAATTTTGGGTTGTAGTGGGTTTATTTTCACTTATTTCCAGATAATTTTTGGTATCTTCCTTGGGATCTCATTGGTAACTTGTTCATTGTTTAATAACATGCTGTTTAGTCTCTGAGTGTTTGAATGTTTTTGAGTGTTTTTTTTTTTAAATTGAAGTTGATTTCTAGTTGCATGCTATTGTGATATGAGAAGATGTTTGATATGATTATGATTTCAATCTTCTTGAATTTTTTAAGACCTATTTTGTGTCTAACATGTGGCCTATCTTTGAAACTGTTACATGTACACTTGAGAAGAATGTATATTCTGCTGCTTTGGGATAAAATGTTCTGTAAATATCAATTAAATCCATCTGATTTAATGTGTTATTTAAGGTTGCTGTTTCCTTGTTAATTTTTTTTCTGGAAGATCTATCCAGTGACATCAATGGTGTGTTAAATTCCTGTATTTGACTATTGCTGTCGATCTCTCCCTTAAAGTCTACCAAGAGTTTTAAAAATATATTTAAGTGCTCCTATATTGGGTGCAAATATTTTCTTATTTAATTGAGCTCTTTAGTTTTATGTACTGACTTTATTTGTCTCTTGTTTTGAAGTTTATTTTCTCAAAAATGAGTATTGCTACTCCAGCTTTCTTGTTTGTTTGTTTCCATTTGTATAAAATACCTTTTCCATCCCCTTACTTTCATCCTGTGTGTTTTTTGTTCTGAGGTGGGTCTCTTGTAGACAGCATATATATGGGTTATGTTTACTTTTTTATAATTTTATTTTTTATTTTTATTTTTTGTTACAGATGTTTCTCCTTTTTTACCCCATTGGCAGCCACCCTCACCATCCCCCCCGCCCCGTCCCCGGCTTTGCTGTCCATGTCCATTGGTCATGCATACATGCTTATAAGTCCTGTGGTTTATCTACCTCCCTCCCCACGCCACTTCTGAGGGATGTCAGTCTGTGCCCTACTTACTTGTTTCTGGGTCTAATGTATTCCTCAGACTGTTATGTTCATTATATTCCGTATATAAGTGAGATTATGTGGTATTTGTCTTTGTCTGCTTGGCTTATTTCACTTATGATAATACTTTCCAGGTCCCTCCATGTCATCTAAAAGGATAAGAGATCTTTCTTTCTTACAGCTGAATAGTACTCCATTGTGTATATGTACCACTATTTTTTTTTATCCATTCATCCACTAATGGATACTTAGGCTGTATCTAAGCTATTGTAAATAGTGCTGTTATGAACATGGGGGTACATATAATCTTTCTGATTGGTATTTCAGGCTTCTTAGGGTATATTCTTAGAAGTGGGATCACCGAATCAAATGGAAGTTCAATTTTTAATTTTTTGAGGTAACACCATATTGTTTTCCATAGAGGCTGCACCAGTCTGCATTCCCACCAGCAGGGCACTAGAGTCCCCTTTTCTCCACACCCTCACAAACACTTGTTTGATGATTTGTTGATGGTGGCCATTCTGACAGGTGTGAGGTGATACCTCATTGTTGTTTTAATTTGCATCTCTCTCATGATTAGTAATGTTGAGCATTTCTTCATATGTCTTTTGGCCATTTGTTTGTCCGGTTTGGAGAGGTGTCTATTCAGCTCCTCTGCCCATTTTTTAATTGAGTTCTTTGTTTTCCTTTTGTTGAGTTGTAAGAGTACTCTATATGTTTTGGAAATTAACCCCTTATCTGATGTATCATTGGCAATGATGTTCTCCCATGCAGTGGGTTGCCTTTCCATTTTGATGTTGTTTCTTTTGCTGTGCAGAAGATTTTGAGTTTGATGTGGTCCCATGTGTTCATTTTTTCCTTTGTTTCTGTTGCCTTAGGTGATGTATCAGTGAAAATTCTGCTGCGTATGATGTCAGAAATTTTGATGCTTACATTTTCTTCTAGAATTTTTATGGATTCACGGGTCACATTTAAGTCTTTTATCCATTTTGAGTTTATTTTTGTGTATGGTGTAAGTCGATGGTCTAGTTTCATTTTTTTGCATGTAGCTGTCCAATTTTCCCAACACCATTTATTAAAGAGGCTGTCTTTACTCCACTGTATGCTCTTGCCACCTTTGTCAAATATTAATTGAACATATTGCCTTGGGTCCTTTTCTGGGTTCTCTGTTCTGTTCCACTGGTCTATATGCCTGTTCTTTTGCCAGAACCAGTCTGTTTTGATTATGGTCACTTTGTAGTATAACCTGATATCTGGTATTGTGATCCCACCTACGTTTTCCTTCTTTTTAAAAATTGCTGTGGCTATTCGGGGACGTTTTTGATTCCATATAAACTTT
Organism: Molossus molossus; assembly: GCF_014108415.1. Lineage (NCBI taxonomy): Eukaryota > Metazoa > Chordata > Mammalia > Chiroptera > Molossidae > Molossus > Molossus molossus. The sequence goes on along the minus strand of NW_023425348.1, from coordinate 6,135,798 downwards.
TGAAGTATTTGTTCTAGTTCTGTGAAATATGTCATTGGTATTTTGATGGGGATTGCACTGAATCTATAGATTGCTTTGGGTAGTATGTACATTTTAATGATGTTAATTCTTCCAATTCATGAACAAGGTATGTGCTTCCACTTTTTTATATCTTCCTCTATTTCTTTTTTCAATGTCCTGTAGTTTTATGCAAATAGGTCCTTTATTTCTTTGGTTAAGTTTATTCCTAGGTATCTTAATTCTATTGCCACAATGGTAAATGGGATTGTTTTTTCAGTTTCTCTTTCTGTGAGTTCATCATTGGTGTATACGAATGCCGTCAGTTTCTTGGTGTTAATTTTGTATCCTGCTACTTTGCCAAATTCATTTATTAAGTGTAGTAGATTTTTGATGGAGTCTTTAGGGTTTTCTATGTATAATAACATGTCATCTGCAAATAATGACACTTTCACATCCTCCTTTCTAATCTGGATTCCTTTTATTTTTTCTTCCTGTCTGATTGCTGTGCCTAAGACTTCCAGTACTATGTTAAATAAGAGTGGCGAAAGTGGGCATCCCTGCCTTGTTCCTGTTCTTAATGGAAATGTTTTCAGTTTCTGCCCATTGAGTATGATGTTGGCTGTAGATTTTTCATATATGGCCTTTATTATGTCGAGATATGATCCCTCTATACCCACGTTGCTGAGTATTTTTATCAGAAATGAATGCTGGATTTCGTCGAATGCTTTTTTAGCGTCTATTGATATGATCATGTGGTTTTTATTCTTCATTTTGTTTATGTGGTGTATCACATATATTGATGTGCGGATATTGTACCAGCCTTGCATCCCTGGGATGAATCCCACTTGGTCATGGTGAATAATTTTTGATGTATTGCTGGATCCGATTTGCTAGTATTTTGTTCAGGATTTTGGCGTCTATGTTCATCAGGGATATTGGCCTGTAGTTTTCTTTCTTTGTAGTGTCTTTTTCTGGTTTTGGAATTAGAATTATGCTGGCCTCATAGAACAAGTTTGGAAGTCTTCCTTCTTCTTGAATTTTTTGAAATAGTTTGAGGAAAATGGGTGTTAGTTCTTTTTTGAATGTTCAATAAAACTCCCCCTTGAAGCCATCCGGGCCTGGGCTTTTGTTTGCTGGGAGAGTCTTGATTACCTCTTCGATTTCCTTAGTTGTTACTGGTCTGTTCAAGTTTTCTGTCTCTTCCTGGTCCAGTTTTGGGAGACTGTGTGTTTCTACAAATTTGTTCATGTCGCTTAGATTGTCGAATTTGTTGCCATATAGTTGTTCATAGTAGCTGTTAACGATCTTCTGTATTTCTGTGGTGTCAGTTGTTACTTCTCCTTTTTAGTTTCTGATTTTGTGTATTTGGGTTCTCTCTCTTTGTTTCTTGGTGAGTCTAGCTAAGGGTCCATCAATCTTGTTTATCTTTTCAAAAAACCAGCTCTTTGTTTCATTGATCCTTTGAATTGTTTTTTTGTTCTCTATGTCATTTATTTCTGCTCTGATCTTTACTATTGCCTTCCTTCTACTTGTTCTGGGGTTTTCTTTTTGTTTGCTTTCTACTTCTTTACGTTGTGAGGTTAGACAGTCAACTAGAAATTTTTCTTGTTTCTTGAGGTAGGCCTGCAGTGTTATGAACTTCCCTCTCAGAACTGCTTTTGCTGCATCTCATAGATTTTGTGTTGTTGTGTGTTCATTTTCATTGGTTTCCAGGAAGTTTTTAATTTATTCCTTGATCTCCTTGGTAACCCAATCATTGTTTAATAACATGCTATTTAGCCTCCATGTGTTCAAATGTCTTTGCATGTTCTTGTTGCAATTGATTTCTAGTTTCATGCCATTGTGATCTGAGAAGATGATTGATATGATTTCAATCTTCTTGAACTTGTAGAGATTTAGTTTGTGCCCTGTCATGTGGTCTATCTTTGAGAATGTCCCACGTGCACTTTAGAAGAATGTGAATTATGTAGTTTTGGGGTGTAATTCTCTGTAAATATCTATTAAATCCATTTGGTGTAATGCTTCATTTAGAGTCTCTGTTTTCTTGCTAATTTTTTGTCTAGAGGATCTATTCAGTGCTGTCAACGAGGTGTTGAAGTCCCCTGCTATGATTGTATTGGTGTCGATTTCTCCTTAAAATCCAGAAGATTTTTAATATTTTGGTGCTCCTATATTGGGTGCATATATGTTTATCAAGATTATATTTTCCTGTTGGATAGATCTTTTCTATATTATGTAGTGGCCTTCTTTGTCTCTAGTTATTGCCTTCATTTTGAAATCCATTTTATCAGATGAGTATTGCTACCCCAGCTTTTTTTTCCTTTCCATTTGCTTGGAAAAATTTTTTTCCATCCCTTCACTTTCAACCTATGTGAGTCTTTTGTTGTGAGGTTGGTCTCCTGTAAACAACATATAGATGAGTTATGCTTTCTTATCCAATCAGCTACTCCTGACTTTTTACTGGAGCATTCAGTCCATTTACATTGAAGGTGATTATTGATATATACTTGTTTATTGCCATTTTTGTTTAGTATGGTTATATTTTTCTTCCTATTTCTTCTACTAATTACAATAGTCCTTGAAACATTTTTTTGCAGTGCTGATTTGGTACTAATGTATTCCCTTAGCCTTTTTTTTTTTTTTTTTTTTTTGTCTGGGAAACTGTTTATTTGACCTTCTATTTTGAATGATAGCCTTGCTGGGTAGAGTAGTCTTGGATTGAGATCCTTGTTTTTCATGACCTTGATTACTTCATGCCATTCCCTTCTGGCCTGCAGTGTTTCTTGTGAGAAGGCAGCTGAGAGCATTATGGGGTTTCCTTTGTAGGTAATCTGTTGCGCATCTCTTGCTGCTTTTAGGATTCTCTCTTTGTCTTTAATTTTTGGCATTTTGATTACTATGTGTCTTGGTGTGGGCCTGTTTGGGTTCTTCTTACTTGGGGCTCTCTGTGCTTCTTGAACTTGAATGCCTCCTTCCTTCATCAATGTAGGGACATTTTCTGTCACTATTTCTTTGAATATATTCTCTAATGCTTGCTCATTTTCTTCTTCTTCGAGGACTCCTATGATGCGAATATTATTACGTTTCCAGTTGTCCCACAGTTCTCTTAAGCTGTCTTCCTGTTTTTTAATTGTTTTTTCCTTTTGGTTTTCTGATTGGTTGATTTTTTTCTACTCTGTCTTCTAATTCACTGATCCGGTCCTCAGCTTCCTCTACTCTGCTGTTTAGACCTTCCAATGTGTTTTTCATTTCTGATATGTCATTTTTTTTTATCTCTTCTTGGTGGTTTTTAATTTCCAATTGGTTTATTTTCTATGTCCTTACTCATGCTCTTGAGTTTCCTCAAGATCATGGCTCTGAATTCTAGCTCTGTTTACTTCCCTAACTGTTCCATATTGATCTCATCCTTGGTGGAGGTCTCTTGTTGTTTCATTTGGCTTCTGTTTCTGTGTTTCACCATTTTGGCTATCACAGTGGACTTTGGAGCCTGTCAAGTTTTCCCTGTGGGTGTTGGTGTTCTGCTGTTTGTGGCTCCCTTTTCTGGGTTTAGATGAGTGTGAGAGGACCCACGTTAAACACCACTGTCAAGTCTTACTTTCCTGGTTAGAGTTGCTCGCCCGGGAAAGGTACTGTTATCCTCTAGCTTTTTGCCTGGAGGCTAGCAGTCTAGGTTACTTGAAGAGTTTTGGGTTGTCAGTTGATTGAAAAACTCCCTCAGCCGCTCAGCATAAGGGGATTTCACGAGGGTGGGGCAGATGCTAGTTGTTAATGAGCCTCACTTAGCACTTCAATGGCCCACAGGGTGGGGTTGGATCTCCGAGGGAGGGGCTTCTGCCTCTCCCCAGAGCCCTGGGAAGGAGCAATGTGGCCACCTTCCTGGGTGGCTGCCACTCAGCCAAAGCTCTGAGCGCCCTCCAAACCCCGAGTGTCCCGACACAGTTCCAGTCCAGTCCGCCCTCCCTCTGCCGGAGCCCAAGGTGAGTGGCTGTGGCTGTTTCAGCCTCTGTCCCGGCTGCGCTGCGGGGCCGCCTGGGAGTGTAACCCGAGGGCGCCGCTCCCAGCTGAGGCCGCTGCCGAGCTGCCGACCGTGGGCTCCCAGCCCCGTCTCGCGCCTTCGCAAGCCTACCGGGATGGAGTCAGTGTCCCTCGTTGTATGGTCCTCGCAAGCTGCTTTTCTGTTGCCTTTTCCCGTCGATTTGTCTGTGTGATAGATGTAATTCCAGTTTGGTTCTGGGAGACGGTCTGTGCAGCTCCGTTCACTCCGCCGCCATTTTGGAATCTCCCCCGTTGTTTTTTCTTATCCATTCAGCTACCCTATGTCTTCTGATAGGAGCATTTAATTCATTTACATTTAAGGTTATTATTAACAGGTACTTATTTTTAGTCATTTTTTTCTTTGTGCCCATGTTTCTCTCTCTCTTGATTTCTTCTTCTTAAAGCAGTCCCTTTAACATTTCTTGCAATACTGGTTTGGTGGTCATGTACTCCTTTAGCTTTTTTTTTTTTTTGGTCAGTGAAGCTTTTTATTTCATCTTCAGTTTTACATGATAGCCTTTCAGTATAGAGTGGTCTTGGATTCAGGTCCTCGCTTTTTATTACTTTGAATCCTTCATGCCAATTTTTTCTGACCTGAAATGTTTCTGTTGAGAAGTCAGCTGAGAGTCTAATCAGGATGCCCCTGTAGTTACTTTCTATCTCTCTCTTGCTGCCTTTAAGATTTTCTCTCTGTTCTTAAAATTTGTCATTTTAATTGCTATGTGTCTCTTTGGGTTCGTGTTGATTGAGACTTTCTGTGCTTCCTGACCTTGTGTGGCTTTTTCCTTCACCAGATTAGGGAAGTTTTCTGTCATCATTTCTTCTAAGAGTTCTTTATCCTTTGCTCACTTTCTTCTCCATCTGGCACGTTGTTACATTTCATAGTCCCGAAATTTTTTTTCTTTTTGCTGTCTAATTGGGTGTTTTTTCTACCTTGTCTTCCAAATCACTGATTCGATCTACTGCTTCATCCAACATACTTTTAATGTATTCTTGATGTCAAACATGTTATTCTTTATTTTCAACTGGTTCTTATTCATGGTTTCTATTTCTTTTGTTATACTGTTGCAGTTCCCAAAAAGTCCCTTGTAATTCTCCCTGATTTCCTTGAGCATCATTATAACCATCACTTTGAACTCTACAACTGATAGACTGCTTGCTTCCCTTCATTTAGCTCTTTTTCTAGAGATTCCCTCTGTTCTTTTATTTGGGGCCTGATTCTTTGTTTCTCCATTTTGGCCATCTCTTTGTGTTTGCCTCTAGTATATACAATAAAGAATCCTACTTCATGGAAATTCATTTATCACCGCAGAGTCTGGAACTGATTAACCATGATAAACAAGGGCTGACTATATGTATTAAATCTGCTGTGACTCCCAGTCTTTGTGGGCTGGCCTTGTGTAGTAGGTGTCCTGTGGGACCCAGTTGCACAGATTCCTTGATCTCCTGAGCTGGATGCTCTAGGAATGTCCCTTGTGTGGGTTATGTAGGCCCTGCTATTAAATTGTATCTTGATTGCTGTTGGCCCAGTTGTTGTGGAATCAACCCTCAGGCCGGCTGACTGTAAGGCTCAACTCCAACCATGTCATGGATATTGTACAGGTGCTTGTGTATGTAGTAAATGACTTCTGTGACTGGCTTATTTTACTTAGCATAATGTCCTCCAGGGTCATCCATGTTGTTACATATGGCAGGATTTTCTTCTTTTTTAAGGCTGATCTACCTGAGTCCTACTCACTCTTCACAGTTCAGTTTCACTGCCTCTTCTCCTCCGCACCCCTGAGTTTTATGATTGTGAAATTGCTATCAAATTTGGGTGTAATCATAAGACCTTTACATCAGGGACCATTTCTGTGTTTTTCACCAAATAATATTCAGGGTGTGGTACATAGTAAATAATCAAGCAATGGTTTTGTGTGGATGAAAGAAAATGACCAACTATTATGGAGTGAGTTTCATGTGACCTTCAATCCCCTAATTTTTGCTTCTTCCTTTGAAGGACAAATTAGCCATGCAGTGGAACATAGCAGCAATGGGAATAGACATATTATTTTCCCTTTGCTTCCCAATTGGTGAGCAATTATTTTCTTAAACCTACCTTCAGAAATGGGAGATTATTTTATCTACTAAATTATCCCTGGATGGCATATCATATAAAAAATGATCACTTCTCTGTGATTCAATATTTTTAACTCTACACATTTTGTGGCCACTGTGGTGTTCTCTACGAGTTTAAGAAACTTTAAAAACACACTTAAAGCAAAGAACAACCCTCGTTTGGTTATTTATTTATTTATTTATAAACTGCCTGACATTCCCATGTCTCAAGATGAATTCCCTTAAAAACTTAGGGACAGTGGTGGATATGAAGTAAACTTGTCCTGATTTGTAAGGGCTTCTACAGGATGCTACCTTCTGATGGCACTTTAGGGACGAGGGTGGTTGTACTTAAGAAAACTGGCTTTGTACTCAGACTTCCTCTCACTTTAGGCTCTAACACTTAGTAGCCATGGAAACTTGGGTGACTTATGTAAGGTCTCCAAGTTTCAGCTAAGTGACCTCAGGGAAGTTTAGACGATTAAATGAGGAAATACGAACTTAGCACAGAGCCTGCCACGCATGAAGCACACAGTTCGTTTGAGCTATTTTATCATTATCTTCTGTATTTTTCTTCACTGCCCTTCTGAAACTGGAACAGAGCAGTGGCATACTTCTTCTCCTGGAAACAGCACGGTCTGGGCACGGCTCTGGTGAGATTGTTGAAGTGCTGCCTTGCCAGGTGCTAGGTTTTCAGGAATCGGGGTTACAGGCCCAGGCACCTCTGCAAACACATCTGAGAAAGATCAGAGGCGAAATCACTTCCAGGGAGTGCCATTTCTTTGATGGGATACCTCAGGGTGTGGAGAAGAAATGTAGGCTCCTCCTGGGGAATGAAGAAATTGACAGAACAGAAAAACTTGGGCTAAGCCTGTGTTTCTTTTTGTAACTGCTAGGTGAAATTCATTAATGATCAGCTCTACTGTGGCAGCAGGGGCTATAAAAAACTAATGGGCTCCTGACTTTCCTCCTAATATAGTGAGGGTCTGTGGGGTTTGAGAATTATTTTGAGAGGAGACTCAGATTTAGGCCACAACTTACTGGCTGACGGATAAACCACTAGAAGGTGTTCAGAAGTTGATTTTGAACCCATTCAGAAAACATTCTTCGTTTGATCCTCCTACATCCAAGTTATTTAAATATAATTCAATCGAAGTGAAGCAGCTGTCCAAGGAATCAGAAAAAAAAGAAAAAATCGTTTCATGTTGGCTTAGTTGTTCTGTAAAGAAATGAATTTGAGGGTGTGGGCACAGCATCCCAGCCCACTCGGGGACTTTCCACAGGGCAGTGCAGCACACAGGGCTCCCGGATAACGAATAAAACAAACTAAGAAATAAATACAGGGTTTGAAGCAGGGGAGGGGAGGGCAGGACACAGCACAGAGACCTCAGTAGTATCGCACCATTAAAATTAGTTTCAGAAATAGCCCTGAAAACTGCAATGATTTGGATGGGGGAGGGGGCGACTTTTAAATGACATGACTGTCCCAATTAGATGCTCTTCTTCTGCACGGTGACTGCTGAACCCCTATTAGATCCAAGTTCCCTGCATAAGAAAAACTGCTCCTGCAGCAGATGGACAGGAACCAAGAGGAAAACATTTACACGTAGGTGAGCTTGAGATTCTAAGTGATGGAGAGCCCAAGGCTAGGAAATGAAAGGGGGAAATGGAATTAATACAGAGTGGAGGGTATTGCAGCTGTCGTGGGGAACAGAACAGAACAGCTTCATAGAGAGAAATGTGAGCTACCACGAGGCCGAGAAAGGGCTTCCTTACTTCTGCAGACAAGTCTGGAATAGGCTCCCATTTGCAAAGCTCTTAAACACATTCCACCCCAACTCGAATGTCAGTGGTTCTCAACCCTCCTGACGCCGCGACCCTTTAACACAGTTCCTCATGTTGGGGTGACCCCCAACCATAAAACTATTTTGGTTGCTACTTCATAACTGTAGTTTTGCTACTGTTCTGTCTTAGGCGACCCCTGTCGCGACCCCCAGGTTGAGAACCGCTGGACTAGACACAGAGTGCTGGTTCGATTCCTGGTCAGGGCACCTGCCCAGGTTGCAGACTTAGTCCCCAGTACGCAGTGTGCAGGAGGCAACCAATCAATGTTTTTCTCTCACATAGATTCTTTTCTTTCTTTCTTTCTTCCTTTCTTTCTTTCTTTCTTTCTTTCTTTCTTTCTTTCTTTCTTTCTTTCTTTCTTTCCTTTCTTCTTTTGTGGCACATGCCCCTAGCAGGAACTGAACCCAGGACTCTCTGGTCTGCAGGCCAACGCTCAACTGCTGAGCCAAACTGGCCAGGGCTCACATAGATATTTTCATCTCTCCCTTCGCCTCTCTCTAAAATAATCAATAAACACATATTAAAAATGCAGTTAAACAAACAAGCAAAGCAGATACAAAGTGTGACACATTTCATGAAGGAAACAAGATGCTGGCACAGGACGGGGAAGGCTCTGGGAGGCCCAGGCAGGAGTGTGAAAGGCCCTGGGTCTGGGAAGCCACCTCGGGGTTCGTCGGAACTGCTGCGCGGGCCTGGGCCAGCAGCCACCCTAGAGCTACACCAGAGACGGTCTTACTCAGGTCTCGGAGAAAATGTGCTCCAGAGTGTTTACTGTGGTAGTTTGATAGGGGACAGTTAGAGGGCCCATCACCAGGGGGGATGGTTGCTCTGGATGACCGCAGGGCAACCACCGGGAACCGAGGGCGAGAGGAACAGAATGGACGGGAGGGACAGAAACACAGATTGCTCTGAACGCAATGCCGAGTACAAAAGGCAGAAAATAGCACAAGACTCAAAGAGCAGTGCTTTTCATGCACACCGAACACACGCAAATCAGAGCCAGCCTCAGTTCCCTCTGTGGGGAGAGGTGAGTGGGAGTGAGGATTAGCGAAGAAGAAAATAATCTCTAATGTAAGGAGGAAAAAATCTTGAGTGGTCTAATTATGACAGTGTGCTAAGAACTTCAGAATGTGATTGGCTCGGATCTGCAACTAAGATGAAAAAGAAAACGAAACGGAAGGGAGAGGGCTAGCCGGCTGAGGCTGGGGGCGTGCCCAGGCCTGGGGCAGCCGCACAAAGGCCGCAGGCAGGCAGTGGTGGCCTGAGAAGCGGCCGGTGCCATCCTCTCATCGAGAGCAGAGGAAAGGGCATGGGGTAAGTGGAGAGAAGGAAAGGACGGAGCTTGGTTATACAAGGCCTCAGTAGGCCATGGCAAGAGGTTCGGGTTTTACTGACAGTGCACTGGATGGCTACGAAAATATTTTGAGCAGAGGGGTGATATGCCCTAGAGGACGTTTCTAACGGACCATGTTGTCCGTGGTAGGAAGTTTGGATAGGAGGGAGCAAGAGTAAAACCAGACAACATCAAGAGATCAGCTAGGAGACGCCCATGCCCGTGCCCTGGACCAGGAGACTGCACACATGGAGGGAAGTGTTTGAACACACCTGCGCACAAACCCATTCACACTTCTGTGCTAGGCAGAGAAGAGTCGAATTTTTACATGGCTCACATCCCTACTTTTCCAAGTGAATGTAATCCAGTGTTTCTTTCCTGTTGGACTTCTGTTGAAGAAACATAAATTCCCAGGACGCCGTTGGCTTCATTCCAGAAAAACAGTGAAACCAGACAGTGGTGACATGGCTGGCATCAGGACCAGGTGGTCCTGATTGGTGGTGACCAAAAACACCCCTACCCTAGCGCTGACCAATCAATAGAGACCCTGACCCTGACCCTATATGCTCATTTTGATGAATCAGCATATTAAAGGAACACCTGGAAAGCTGTTTTGATCCTCTCCTGATACCTCCCCTAAAATTCCTGCCATTAGAAAACAGATGAAAACCCTTAAGACAAAGGACCCAGTGCAGGGAGAGCACACCGCCATCTTCCTTCCTCAGGTAGGTATCCTTGCTCTCTTTCTTCTAAGCTCTAAGGGCCCCTGAGACTTGCAACCAGGGAGCAGTGGGCAGTGGCAGCTCACCCTGGGCTCACCCCTGACCCTGTCTCCAAGGGCCCTCCCTGTGGCTCTGTAACTTGTTTCCTGAGTCCATGCAGCCCAGATGGCTCATTTCTGCCTCTGTGACTTTTTCTAAAAGGCCAAGGCAACTCTCTGAGCAGCCTGCTCAAATCTTCTCTTCAAGTGTAGTTTCATTTTGCATGCTAAATAAACTTCTTGCACTAGAGTTCTTGGCTCTGAATTCTTTCTTCACCAAACTCAAGAACCGAGAGCCAACATCGCTGGTAACACCACCTCCAACCTGCAATCCACCTACACTTTGAACAACCAAAATGCTAAAACATGAGGTAATTTATATATATATATATATAATTGTGCATAGCCTAATGCTTCCCAAAGAAACAAAAAATCCTCATTGTACACAAGGCTTAGAACTCTAAAACTTTTCTGAAGTTATAAGGAACGTGTCATCTTCTACTTCTTTTATTAGTATATTTTTATATTTCTCATAAGCGAGTTCAAGTAAAGCAGAGTAAACACTAATGTAAATTGTACATTCAGTGTAGCTGCTTCAGGTCACACTGATAGACTTACATGGGCTACATGGCGTGGCCAGGGTTTCAACCCACAAAGGTCCTACTTCCCATTCACCAGGCACGGCAGCTACTTACTACCTTTATTTACTCCTCTCCCATTATTCACCATCCAAACTCCTGCTTCTTGTCCTGCCTGTGTGTGGTTTTAGGCAATTCAAGCATTCACAGTGGGTTTGAATGACCAGTAAAATTATCCTTGGCCCTCTCAGTTATTTGCATTTTAAAAGGCAGTTTGTCATCTGAATAGACCTCTAATCTGTTGATTTGAGAGTGAGGACGTGCACTTTCCAATTGTCTCTGGAATAGGGCTCAGCTAGAACTTCTGTGCTCTCTGGCATTTGAACCAGTACCTCTGCCCTGCAGCCCCAGCCCCCTCAGTGTTTTCTGTAGACTTGATGCCCAGGTGGGGCCTGTACCAGACCCTTCCTCTGACAGCCTCCCACCCTCTCAGCCCACCTTCTCTCGCTGGTCCGGGAGCAGCCTGCTCTCTGCAAGGTGGTCTGCCTGGGCCTGACATTGGTTCCACGACATCCCGCTTTCTACCCAGGGTTCTCTGACTTGGGACACCCATAGGAGCAGCCTGGAAATGCAGGGGCATCAGTGCCCCAGGAGAAGCCCCTGGCCAGTGGGTGATGGAGCCAGAGGGTGCATGCTCTTCTGTCCTTCACACGGACCAGTCTGAGGCACAGTCTACGTGATTCCCCAGAATCCTGGTGAGATGGAGCCCCCGTGGCCCACAGTGGTGATCCAACGTGAAACCTCATCCTCGAGTGAGCCTTCCCCTCCCGTGTTTCTCTCTCTGTATCCCCACTCCTGTTTCCTTGGACCAGTTATCAGCACAGACCACCTGCTTCAGGAAGCCAGGCTCAGGCAGGGCCGAAGCCAGAGCGCCTTCAGCCGGCCCTTTACTCTCGTGCTGCTCGAGGGAGGGTCCACGTGTTTAGATTACGGTTTATAACGTAGGAATTTCTCAGAGTATTTGCAGACAATGAAGAGAAATCCAATGGTTTGAAATTTAATGCGATAGATATTTACTGCAGTTTACCTCGTGCCAGGTGCAGAGCTGGGCTTTGGGGAGACACTGGTGAGTGAGCCTCCTTGACATTGTAGCCCAGTGTGTGCGGTTCCCTCTCTCTGGCACCACCTGCAAGAGAACGCAGCAGTCCACCCGAGGGGAGAGGTGACAGACCTTTAGGGCAGACAGCCACACCAGGCTAAGAGTGTTTACACCAGAGTCTGGTCGCCCGAATTCACTTCCTCACCCTACTCCTAGCTGAGTGACCTAACCTCACCCGACGTCAGCTTTCTCCTGGAAATTCAGAAACCTTGGAGTGATGGTGAGAAGGAAATGGAAAAGCTGTGCGCACTGGTCTCCTGCTGCCGGGCGCGGAGCAGGTGTGCCGCCCATTCTGGCTCCGCCGAGAGCTGCTGATTTCCACGGGGGTGTCAGTGCGGCGAGGGCGTGGGCTTTAAACACAGGAGGCGCAGAGAGGGCCGAAAAGGGGGTGTGCACTCTGCCCAGCCTGCGTCGGTTCAGTACTGGGGACATCAAAGGGAGAATTCAGCTAAACAAAAGGTAACCACAACTAATTATTTCAACAGATGTTAAACTTTTAGCCACTTTTTATTCAAGCAATTTATATCATGTTCTGTGTTCCCAAAGTATTACATTATGTTTATACATTTAGATGACTTCTGTAGGCTGACAAATGTGTTCTTAAATGTTAGAAATAATTTTAACTAAAAAATTTACATTCTCATACATTTTGTATCACACTTTGGCTAGTTTTGTTTTAACAACACCTCCCTGTCTCTGATTATCCTAGTCAGTCAAAAGTTCCGCATTAAAATGCATGGCTAATTCTAGGTGTATCTGGGAGGTTTCCCATCAGCCACTTTGTTGGAGCTGGTTGAGGGCATAGGAAGATCTAAACGGAGGGATGAAGGGGGAAGGGTGAGGGGTGGGAGGAAGGAGACTGAGTGGATTCGAGCAGGAGAGTAGACAGTAGCTGGCATAGTCCCCACCGAGAAAGGAGCGGTCTGTCTGTGGGCTCAAGAAGCCGTCTTGGACATGCCCTGCCCTTCCCCACCCACCTGGACACCTGTGCCTGCCCCTCGTTGTTTGTCTCCCTCTCGCGCCTCTAAACCTTTGATGCTTCGGTGGAAGTTCTCACCCTGAGCCAGCAAACCGGGGGCGGACCGTTTTCCTCGCCTCTGCCCACTTCCATTTCTGCACTTTTACCCAACTGCTCTCCCCAGGCAACTGGCAGGGTATTTTTGGCCAGGAGGGTGCTCCCAGCGCTCCGCCAGATGAACAGGTGGGTGGGCCTGGGGATGGGTGTGTAGGGGGCCGGCGTGAGGGGCACCTGGCCGTGTCCTTCTGGATCACAGGGAACGAGGAGTCGTAAGATCCCTTCTTCCCAAAGTCTCTGATGGGTTTGTTAAAGACTCTTAGTACCTCCTGAAGTGAACCAGAGAGTCGAGGTAACCAGGTGATTCGCCTTCAGATGAATGGTTGGCTGCATCATTTGTAGGTGTAAAAAGATTTATTAACTCATAATTTCATCAAGTAGTACTGTGTGAGTAAATGTTTTAATAAGGTCACTAATTCCGTTACAGTATGTTGTGTTTAATAGTCTTTAAAGGTGAAATAAAATTATCGGCTTTTAATTACTCTCCTCCAGTTTTCTGTGGACTTAATGAGGGGTTTTCTAGAAGCCCAGGCTCCCTCTCCCGGCCCCTCCTGCCTGCACAGCACTGTGTTGCATTGAGCCGGTGCGCAGCGTCGTTGTTCAGAATGACGTCCTGGGTAAGAAAGATTAAAGTCAGAACCCTGGCTCGGCCACTCAGCACCTGTGTGTCTCTGACAGCGTTTCTCAGCCTGGCCAAGCCTCAGGGTGCCTCCCTGTAAGGTGGGGTCGGATCCCACCTCGGAAAGTTCCCCTGAAGATCTCCTGGGATCACGAACGCAGACACAGTGTGACGAAGTGCCCAGCAGGGGTGCTACGTACATGCGGTCTGCTGCACTGGCTACATGTGGCCCTGGGACAAAGCCCCTCTGCCTTGGTCTCCAGAAGGCGGGGACCGAGGGCGTGGCCTGGCGGCCCTGTCCTCCCAGGCTTCAGAGGAAGCAGGCTTCCCACTCGGCCGGCCGAGCTCAGGCATGTGGTTGCTGCTGCTTCTGCCCCCTGGGGCCTGCTGGACTGGAGGCCTCTGCATTCCTGGCTGCCGGCTGGAGGCCTGGCGTGGTGCCTGGACATGGAGGTTTCTCCATGGTGTGGCTCAAGCATGGCAGCTGGCTTCCATCTGAGTGGCCAAGCAGGAGGGCAAGGGAGGCCAGCAAGACAGAGGACTTGTAACCTAATCTTGGAAGTCACGTCCCATCATGTCTGTCATTAGAAGCAAGCCAGTAGGTCTGGGCCACATTCAAGGAAGGGGTCTCACAAGGTGTGGGCATTGCAGGCGTGATCTTTGGAAACATGGAGACGCTGCTCACCAGTCATGATGATAGACCATGTCACAGTATCGCATTTATCGAGCCTCTGGCTGGAAACCTTCCTTGATCTCCCTTTGTCTATGATATGACGTTTACATGTCTCACACAGCACGCAACACCTCACAGTCAGCCCAGGTCCTCTCTGTTCCAGGTTTGCCCCGGCCACTCCTTACCGATCCGTTAGCGTCTGTGCCCACGCGTCTTATGTGTGCAATCACGCCGGGCCAGGACCCCCGAGGGGCTCCCCGAGGACTCACCGTGATGTTCCAGAACATGTACGCCATCGAAAGAGGTGGTGGTGTCCATTTTACTGCTGATTGCTCAGAAAAGAAATCAACACATACAATTATTTATATTTGTTTCCCTTTCAAGCTTTGAGTGTGCAGCGCGTGTGCACATGAGGTTTGAGAGTTGAAGGAGGTTGGGAGACATCACCGTGCGAACTCGTCGCTGTGGCTGCTCGGGCTGTCACCTCTGTTCTGTCTGGTGAACTCATGCTCGTTTCCAGTCACACTTAGATGTCACATTTGGTGAACAGTCTTCAAGCCCCTCAGAACTACCCCCCATTTCTTCTCTGTTTCCTATGCCATTCCTCTTGGAGATCTCTTATTACAGACAACGTGTACAAAGGTGTTCAGAATCAGGTTGTGTTACCTCAGGCCCTGCCCAAGCCCCTTCTAGGAGACTTTTCTCCTGCTTCTAGCCCTTGTCGCCTAGGACATCCCTGCGTGCCCTGGCACGACTCTTGTCTCAGGGCGCCTCACCTCAGGGCAGGAGGGCTAGGCCTGGCTTAATAGTCCATTTGCCCAAGTTCATTATCCTTCGGCTGGTGGGGCTGGGCTTTAAACCCCGGCAGTCCCGGTGCACGGCGCCTGCGCTCCTCTCTGCACAGCCACCGCCGTCGGAGGAGACGCCTTAGGCACCTCTTGCAGGCAGCCCTTTGGGTTCTGACAGGTGCTTCAAAGGCAAGAGGAACACATGGCTTTTCCCAGGCTTCAGACTGTTTGAAAACCAATGCGAAGTCACAAATGCTGCCCGAAGGAGCTTTGCCAGCAATTCTTACTGTCCCTGTCAATTGTTCATCAACACCCCTCCGCTTCTCCCTCCACCTTCTGCAGCAAAACATCTGCTGTGCCAGGTCACTGTTTGTCGCCTTTAAAGATGTCCTTGTACCTTGAGTTTACTAATATTTGACTCTCAACTGTAGATTCGGATCTTCTTGTATATTGAAGTCTTTCTCTAAGTCTATAAAAACAAACAATTCATAATGGAAATGGATACCTGCTGCTGTTTTTTCTCTGCCCAGCACCCTGCTGTTTGGGGAATATGCTTCTCCCATGTAGAATGATCCTGGTGAGACTACCCATTAAGGGGCCTTAATGTACCCCCTCTCCGCCTGCAGGCATAGGCCCCTGATCCCGTCTATGACCCATGACCCATGACCCCAGACCATGCCATCTGTGCAACACCAGTTCCAGAAGTGAGCACAAGGCTTACGTTAGGCCAGTCAGAATCGCCCGCACCGATGCACAGAAGGCGGGCGAAGGAAATTCTTTGGGCTGCTCAGCTGGGAATAGATCAGTCTGCCGCCGAGGTAGCCTTCCTGGCCGCCACGTGCACAGAGCGGGGCTGCGGGGAGAGGCCGGCGGGAGGCAGGCCCGAGAGGGACGGAGAGAGCCCGTGCTGACTGAGCTCTGGGATCTAGCTGTGCCTGCCGTGGGCACACCCACGTCCCAGCCACGTGGCCAGTAAGTGCCATTTACTCTCAGACTAGGTAGAATTGAGTTTTAACAATCTGATAGGCCAAAGTCAGGATTTATATAGAGGTCAGGGATGGCAAGTCAGTTTCAACCGTGCAAACCCCAAGAACTGTTCAATAAAATGTAGCATCCCCAGTTACATTTGAATTTCAGATAAATAACAAATACATGTTAGAATAATAATGTTCAGTGTTTGTTAATATAAGTATGCCCCAAATAGTACATGAGACATACATATAATAAAAACAATTATTCACTGTTTCCTGGATTTCAAATGTAACTGGGCGTCCCATACTTTTATTTACTAGACAAACAGCAGGGGTGTGTGTTGGTGAAGCTGAGGATTCCGAGGCCACGTCGGCCTCGTTGGGGAAGAGTGTGGTTGCTGACAACGAGGTCTGCTCCGTACGTGGAGCAGGGAGGTGTCCCGGGGCTCAGGCGTGGGCCATTCCTGGCTTGTCCCAAGTGTTTAGACTGTTTTTCTTCTGCAGCTTCTGGCAATGGGATGTATTTTAACAATAACATAAATAATGGTCGCCACCATTTATTGAGTCCCTTTACTCTGTAGCCTTACATATGTCATCTAATTGAATCCTGTGACAATATTTTATTGGCTGTATTTTACAAGTGAGACTCAGAGAAGTTAAATTCTAACTGACAGTAAATGGCAAAGCTGGGATTCACCCACGTCTTCTGACATCAAAGCTCATGCTTTCTCCAATCCGTCATTCTTCAGGAGCCAAATATTGTTCTAGCAGCATCTATGTAGAAGTCATCTTAAAATGCTATTTTACAAATTGCTATATAAACACTTATAAATCCAGTTCTTGGCCCAAACTAGTAAACTGTCCTCTGACGACCAAGAGCAGCAATTTGCCAGCTCACTGGAGCCTCGTGAGAGGCAGTATTTTGGCAAACAGATTTCAACAGTTGACACCAAAGGACTGCCAATTGTGAAAATTGGTTTTAGGCTATAAATGAATATGTAAAATTCACATTATGACAATGTGGGAAGGGATCTATTTAATGTGTAGCAGGGGAAGTGAGGAGGGCTGGGGGTGCTCCATGCAGAATGTATGTATTTATGTATTTATTTAATTTATTTTTATTTTTTATTTTTTTAGTCCTCACCCGAGGACATTTTTCGATATTTTGTTCAGATAGAGTGGGAGGGAGACAGAGAGAGAGAGAGAGAAACATCGACGTGAAAAGGACACATCGAGTGGTCGCCACCCACATGACCCAACCAGGGCCGGGGACAAACCGCAACCGAGGTACATGCCCTTAGCGGGAACTGAACCCGGGTCTCTCCGGACCGCAGGCCGATGCTCTAACCGCTGAGCCAAACCGGCCAGGGCTATGTATTTATTTTTAATCCACACCTGAGGATGTGCCTAGAGAGAAGAAGGGAGGGGGAGAGAGAAAATCATCAATGTGAGAGAGAAACATGGATCATTTGCCTTCTGTATGTGCACTGACCAGGGATCAAACCCGCAACTTTTAGGTGCACAGGACATTGCTCAACCAATGAGCCACTCCAACTGGGCCCCAGGTGAAGCCTATGGTCGGCTGTTTGTGGGGCTGGGAGGCTTATGGTTCTAGAATATGTGCATGAGCTGGTAGGTACAAGAGCATTTGCATTTTGGTAGATGGAAGAAGAGGAAAGTGTGTGTGTGTGTGTGTAGTTGGATTATTTTTAACTTTTTGTGTGTTGACGTTCAATGGTTTTTAAGCTGGGATACAAGATAGGAAGACGGCAGACAGGCAACACGCAGGCGGTGGCATAGGAGGGCGTCTACCCCTGTGCTATTGTCCAGGACAAGTCATGAAAGTGGAAGCTGAACGGATATTGTGTGACTTGGGCACGCGCAGTGCTACTTCAGGTCCAGTGAAGAGGGGGCATGGGCCAGCCAGGCAAGGCTGTGGCTTCTCTTCGGCTGCCCAGCGTGTCTCTGGACCTTGAGCACTGGAGGCGTGGGGATCACTTGAAGGCAGCTTCCCTGGCCGGGACGTTTTCATTCTTAGGAAAATCTGATGAGCCTCCGCAATGGCGCGCCTTCCCCACGCCCCGCCTGTGCAGAGAACATCAGCAGTGGGCTGAGCATCACATGGCTGCGGAGGAGGCTGACGGAGAGGTGCATGGTGCTCCCGTGGTCATTCTTGGAACACCTGGAGAACTTCTCGGGAGGGCTGGGGCCCACGTGAGCAGGAAGTCTTGACTTACCAGGGTGACCGGGACATCTTTGTGCTCACAGACCACTAAGGCCTGGGCATCCAGTTTACTAGTGTGAAGACCAAGTAGAAAGGAGAGAGTAAACAAAGGAAATCTGGACAAAAAACGGAGAGGCTTAAACAGCCTCAACAGGGACCAGGGCATCTAAATGCTGGGTGAACGCAATTCCCACGCAATAAAGTAAAAAGGGGTCTACGCAGGAAAGCATCATGTTCTGTTTTCTCGCCTGATCGGGGTGGGGTGGGGGAGCGGCTGCCGTCCTCATCCTCGTACCTGTCTGGGGAGCCGAGGCCTGATTCTGGGGGCTGCTTCCTCCCCAGTGACGCTGGGGCTTTGTTATCAGGAAGTAGGAATCCCTGCCCCTGTCCCTTTCCTCTTCCCTCTCGTAGGGTCACAGTCACCGTTAGGGTTTTCTATTCTGAGACAGTGAAGTGCATTCTGGGACCAGAGGCACCACTGATATTTCTCCAACACTGCAGGTTGTCCCTGAGGGGAGTGGGGACATTTATTTTATTACTTTGAATTTTATGAATGAGATAAATATTTCATTCTGCTTGTTGTCCAACAGTCCTTAATATATATCATCAAGCTCCAATTTCCACAAATGCTCTATGTCCCCAAATATGACTCGGCCTTGTCTCCTTGCGGGGCCTGTGTCCTGTTAGACTTATGAACTATGTACCACAGGCGTTTCTGGGAAAGAAAAAGGAGAAACTTCTATCAGGCAGAAGCTCCTACATTCGGAGCAGAGCTGGGTGTTGCATTTACAAGGGCGGGGAAAGTTAAGAAGTGGGACATTTCGCCTCGGCTGGTTTGGCTCAGCGGTTAGAGCGTCGGCCTGCGGACCAGAGAAACTGGGGTTCGGTTCCCGCTAAGGGCACGTACCTCGGTTGCAGTTTGTCCCCGGCCCCAGTTGGGGTCGTGTGGGTGGCAGCCAGTCAACCTGTCTCTCCCACATTGATGTCTCTCTCTCTCTTCCTCCCCCTCCCCCTCCCGCTCTATCTGAAGATAAATGCAAAAAACAGTCCTGGGTGAGGATAAAAGAGCAGTGGGACACTTCCCATCATTTAGAGCTGCGTCACGAGGGCATAGCCAGCTGCTCCAGGACACCTGCTGAAATGACCCTCCTTCCTCAGGATGACCCACGGCTCCCGCAGCAGTGGCGGGGACTCTGCCTGACACCGGCCGTCCTCCGCCCACGGGCAAGGCTGTCTCACGCTGTGTTGGGCCCTGCACAGTAAGTAAGCCCATCTGTTCAATGATCCCTGAAGCTTCACGTTTCTGAGACTCTTCTAGACCTTTCATTCCACCGAGATGGCCATGCTTCCCTGCTCACTGAGCCCAGGTCAGCGCACTGTCTCCGGGACCTGTGCGTGTCCACCGCAGGCAGGCCCTGCCGCAGAGGGTCTAGGACACTGCCCGCAGGTGGCCCTGCCCCGGGGGATCTGGGACACTGCCCGCAGGTGGCCCTGCCCCGGGGGGTCTGGGACACTGCCCGCAGGTGGCTCTGCCCCAGGGGGTCTGGAACACTGCCCGCAGGTGGCCCTGCCGCAGAGGGTCTGGGACACTGCCCGCAGGTGGCCCTGCCCCGGGGGATCTGGAACAGTGCCCGCAGGTGGCCCTGCACATCTCTTTGATGCTCATCTCCGTGCACAGCTTATCTCTCCCCTAGACTGTAATTTCCATCACTATAAGATCCTCAGCAAGTCTGCCCTGTGCGCCCCTGCTCCCCACCCCTTGCTGAGGGGACCGTGCTGGACATGTCACAGGCTGCGATGACTGTCTAGTGAATGAAAGACCAGGAGAACAATCCTGGAGATTTGGGGTGAGCAGAAGTCAAGTCCCTCTGTCTCTGGAGAAGTCAGGTTGGGACAACCTGCCTATACACAGCATGGACTCTCCATTCCCCTTTGCACAGGACATCCTGGGTGCGGTGTTAGGGTGTGTGAACCCCAACCTGTGTCCTTTGGTTAGAGGACATTGAAGAGGTGCAGCGCATGGGGGCTATTTTGTAGGGTTCTCTCCCAGAGCAATGGGGACATAGAAGTGACAGGACATTTATAGCCACCTGTCTGGATCTGTGGCTCCAGCCTGCTTCTCCCGCCGGTGACCTCACTGCTTGTCAGACGCCAGCTCTCCTCAACCCTAGACCACCCAAACTCGGGGAGCTGCCGGCACAGACACCGCTGGCTGGGTGTGTGCGTGGGGGGTCTTCTGCATGGGCTCCAGGTCTTCTTTCTTTCTGGACCGACCAAGGCCCTGGAATCTCAGCTCTGGCCTCTCAGTGACCTGTTACAAAAGAGAGTGGCCATGTTGTCTGCCTGTCCCAAGTATCTGCCCTCCCAGCCTTCTGTGAATCCAGCCCTCCTAAAGATTCACGCTCTCTCCTCTCTGTTCCAGTCCCACAGCCCTTGTTCAGTCCTCACTGTCCCCTGTATGCTGCTGAACAGGCCTTCCCAGCTGTCCCTGCAGACGCATCCTCCACACTGACAGCCAGTTCCGTCCCTGTCACCCCTGTGCATAAGCCATCGGCACACCTCGTCACCTACTGAACAAGGGATGCGTCCTCAGCAAGGCGCCCGTGGCCCCGCAGTAACCTGCCTTGTCCCCCCTCCAGGCTCAGTGCTGGCCACTTCCTGCCGGAACCTCAGATTCCAGGACTCCCTGTCCCCCCGCCATGCTTCTTTGATGCCATCATCTTCATCTCTGGATGTCCATGCACTCTTTTTCTTCCCCTTTTTATTAAAAAAGTTTTAATCCTCTCCCATGGTGAGGACATTTTTCCATTTACCTTCAGATAGAGTGGGAGGGAGGGAGAGAGAGAGAAACACTGGCGTAAGAGAGACACGTCGACAGGTTGTCTCCTGCGCGACCCCGACCAGGGCCGGGACAAACTGGCCGGGATGAACTGCAGCCGAGGTACGTGCCCTTGACCGGAACTGAACCCACGAGTCATTGGTCTGCAGGCGGACGGCCTAACCACTGAGTCAAACCAGCAGGCGTACTCTTTGTACTTCTTACTTGCCCAACTATCATTGTTTTTTTTTTTATTCCACCGAAACATTTCCAATCGCAACCTGCCAGGCCAGGTCAGAGATGTGCCCCTCTTTTGTGCTCCTTCGAGGACCCTGCACCTGGCTCTGCCAGGCCCCCCTGCAGGCCCCACCGAGAGCAGGGCTCCGGGCCCGCCTGCTGCCAGGGTTGCTGCTCACACGTCCCTGTCTGCCTCCCACATGGATGTGCTGTGCATCGGGGCCGTTACAACCAAGGCACAGATTCCAAGGCACTTTTCCACAGCCCGGTCACAAAAGGACCTTCTAAACTGCCCGAAGATAAAAGAGTGTGCAGGATGTCAGTGGGTGGCAAATGCCACAGGATGTTAGAGAGCAACAGTGAGAGTCGTGAAAGGCACTATTGAAGGGACCGAAGGAAAAGGGACCAAAGGAGTGGGTGGGCTTGAGATAGTCGCTGCAGAACCATATCCTGTAAGCCCGAACCAGATGACTCCCAACCGTAGGCAGCTCCCCCCGAGTGTGCGCTTTGGTGGGACGGGAAACCGAGGAGCAGTGGGACTGTCCCAACACAAACCTGCTATTGTTGATGGACATGGACGCAAAGCAGACGATCTGCAGAGCCCTCAAGGGCACCCACAGGGAAGGTCAAGCTGGTACTAAATTCAGAATCCAATGCTTGTTTAACCCTGGCTTTCCTCTACACCTCAAGTCAGCCGAACTGCCATCCGTCGAGGTCTTGTAATACTGGTCTACTGTGAGGGCTGCTCCTCGAGTACCAGTCACCGCGGAGAACAGCACAGCTCTTTGCCCAGCTCCAGCTTGCCTTCTTTATTTATTCTTTATTTATTATTTTATGTTACTGTTGAAAGTCATACAGGTGTCCCTTTTTTCCCCATTGACCCCCCCTTTCCCGCTCCCACCTCCCCCTGCCTTCCCCAGCCTAGTGTCCGCGTCGATTGGCTGTGCATATATGCCTATAGGTTCTTTGGTTTGTCTCTTCCCATCTCTCCCCCCATCCCTCTGAGGTGTATGAGTCTGTCTCTACGTCATGACTCTGGGTCTCTTGGTCGACAGCATATTTTGTTCATTATGCTCCACAGATAAGTGTGATCATGGGCACTTGCCTGCCTCCGACTAGCAGCGAGAGAAGAGCAAGAGGGGGCCGTCCTTTAGAGGAGCTGGGGACATCGTCTCCACACCATCGTCACCTCTCTCCCACCGGTGCGTCCACTCAGCGGACTGATTCAGCACCAGCTGGGTACTGGAGACGAAGTTAAATTAGTACGTGATGGTCCCACACTGCTCCGCTGTGGGTTAGACCACGTGCTCGTTCTCGACGTGCACGGTAAATGGGGTCCCCGCTCGCCAGCACGTGGTTTAGCTCGGCCGATCCATAAGCAAACTGCAGACCTCCCTGACAGTCACGCCTTACCGCTGGCGTCGCGACACGTTGTCCCTACAGGTGCAGTTAATATAGAGAAGCAGTATGGCTGCCGGCTTCATCTGTTGTACCACTAATGAAACACAAAACAGATGTGTAAGCGAAGTATTTATCTGCAGAAATCGTGTCATTAATGTAAGGTGGAAACAAAACGTAGTTCTTCTCTTGACAATACTAGGTCAAACTATATTTAAAAACCTTCTGCCCTGGCTGGTTAACTCAGCGGTTAGAGCCTTGGCCTGTGGACCAGAGAGTCCCGGGTTCGGTTCCTGCTAAGCCAGGGCACGTACCTTGGTTGCAGTTTGTCCCCAGCTCCGGTTGGGGAGGCAACCAGTCGATGTGTCTCTCTCACATCGATGTTTCTCTCTCTCTCTTCCCCCCTCTGTCCCTCCCACTCTATCTGAATGCAAATGCGAAAATGTCCTTGGGATTTTTGAGGATAAAAAAACAAACAAACAAACAAAAAAACCTTTTAAGCATAAAGTCTTGAATACAGGGGTGGGCAAAAGTAGGTTACAGTTGTGAGTACACCAGTTTATTTTTGTGTCATCATTTATTAATTATTGTATTATTTATTTGCATTGTAACTGTAAACCTACCTTTGCCATCCCCCGTATAACCCAGAAACAGAGAGAACGGTGCAGTAAAGAAACTTCGTCAACAGAAAGCAATCTGGAGTTGGGCGGAAGACACTGTTGTTTTCTGTAGATACGAGAGGAGCACATTGTTTACATTTTTCACTTTTGGCCAATATTACACAAGACCTAGTTGCATGGGAGGTCCAGTTAAACATAAAACATTTTTATAAAACATTGTTTCTCTCTCCGTTGAGCACAGCATTAAAATCGCGTGACATCCACAGTGCCTTGGACTGCCTGGTGACTCCCACCTTCCTTCCTCCTGGCACGTCGCAGGTGCTCCCCGGGCGGCGGGACCAGGAGGAAGGACTTGCTCCCCGGGGCGGTGGGAACGGGAGGAAGGGCGGGCCTCCGTTCTCCCTGTGAAGCCAGACCCCAGTGAAGTGCTGGAGGAGCAGGTACAGTCGCCGGAGAACCTTGGCAGCCGCCTCTGGTGAGGGAACGTGGCGTGGCCTCCGGTCCCATCCTCGAACACGCACAGGAGAGCCTGCACGCTGACCACGCGAGGGGATGAATGTGACGCCCCTTCTGGAGGGGCCTGCAGTGCGCGGGGGAGGGCTGCGTGTCGCAACGCTTTCCTCGGCTCGGGCGCTGGGACAGCTGGAGAGACCGGGCACACGGGTTACGGGTTCTTGGACCCCCACACTGTCGCTGACACCTTTCTAAGGAAGGGGGGTCAAGAGAAGTGGGAGAACTCCCGGGGCTCAGATGCTCTGCAAAGCATCCCCTCCGGGCGCCTCCTCTCGGTAGTGCTCGGCGGCCACTCGAAGCGCGTGGGGCAGCGCTCCCGACTCAGCTGTGCTGCTGCCACCCAGACTCTTGTTCCAGAACCTGCCCTGAAACTGTGTCTCTCTGCAGTCTGATCTGATGCATGGTGATTTCTAACAACCAGCATCTGTTCATTTTACAAACAGATAATCCATGGATTCCAGCCTCAGCCTCCAAGTCCAGCTCCGGCCACCCACAGTCCATTCTGTGGCTCTGCTTACTTAGTATACAGCTAGCCAGAACCACCCCCCTCTCTGTGCAGTCCTAGGACTTACGCATGCAGTAGAATTTAAGCTACTATATCTTAACTTAAAATATTTTACAAAGATGCTTCCCTTCGTAGACTGAATCATTGAACATGGAGTCTTTCGGGGATGTATTTATCACAGTACCTGGCACATAATATACACTCAATAAATAATCACTGAATGTATGAATGAAGGGTTGTGTTTTGGAGAGGGGCTTCTCTCTCTATCTATACACAAATACACAAACACACATACACACCCTTACAACACAAGTGAAGGGGAAGTGAGCTTTGCAAGGACACCTACTTGCAGTAACCTCAGCACTAGTCTGGTGCCTAAAACCTTAGATCATGGCCTTCTGTTTGCAATGAGGGGGTTAAAAGTTGATGGGGTGCACTTAGGGGTACTGGCTCATGAAGAGCCAAGGACAAGGGTCTCCCCTCTGGAAATACTTGTAAAATTTCCCATCAAAACTGATGATCATATATAAAATAAAGAAATATTTTCTTTGGGGGAATAATTTGGATTTTAGGTTTGACTGAAGGAAGCAGGAAGGAAAGAAGGGAAGGAAGAAGGAAGGGAGAAAGAGGGAGGAAAAAGTGAAGGAAAGGAGAAAGGAAGGAAGAAAGGAAGGATGGAAGGAAGGGAGGATGGAAGGAAGAAAGAGAAAGAAAAAGGGAGAGGAAGAACGAAGGAAAGGAGGTAGCATTAGCCATTCTAAGGATGAGATCTTTCTGATAATGTGTGCCATTCACTTGTCTGCTTTCATTACCTTTACTTTACAATTACTAACACTGTTAAGTAATTACACATGAGAGCCTACAACAGATGGTAAATAATTACTTTTTACCAATTGTCCAAGCCCGTGTTTTCACTATCAACGATAATTAATGATCCAGGCAAAGGCACTAGCAGTACATTGCAGGGAAGTCCTGCTGCCGCCTGGGGTTCCTCCAGCTCCCAGAGCACAGGGACGGCGTCGGGGACGAGCGCGGCCCGGAGGGGGTGAGGGCAGATGCCCTCAATCCACTGAGCCCCCGGCCAGCAACAAATGTCACCTTTCAAAGCCGGGCGCGGCAAAGCCGGCTGCTCTCCTGGGGGGAAGGGCACCTCTCTTATGACTACAGGTCACTTAATGTTGAACGAAAGGGAAAAGCAAAGGTGTTTTGGAATCATCACCGAAGGAAGGAGCTGCAGTTTATTGACCCATGAAAGATGGTCTCCATCACCTTCCTCACTTACTGCTGGTACCTCAGCCCACCAGGGAGAAGGCAACCTCCCCCTGCCGGCCAAGCAGAGGCCGGACCACCCCGGGGACGGGCGCTCCCCCCACCCCGGCTGCTCAGCTAGAAACCAGACCGCTGCTGGCGAACAGCCTTCTAGAGCAGCTTCTCCAGAAACCCTCCCTTCGGTCCCGCCTGTGAGCTGGGAGGAGACCCTCTGCTGGTGCTGTTCTGACAGCCTGGACACGGCTGTGATCCCAGCGCGTCCCAGGCAGGGAGTCGTGTCCTGAGGAGCTGTGGGAGGGCACTGGACCTGGGCGCTAACTGCCGGCTTGCCCCGCTGCGGAAAATCCATCTCCTCCCTTTTTCAGGAGCAGTGGAGTGAACCCCAGCCAGCGTGTGCTTAATGGGGTCCCTAGAGTTCGTGGGAGGAGGAACTGGTGCGATTTCTGTGGGCCGGAACTCCCCAAGCCTGACTGATGGGAAGGCAGGCCAGTCCTGGAGGCCTGTCCTGTCTGGTCCATGGCAATGGCTGGGGAGGGGACCATGCAGAGCGCTGGGGAGGGGACCATGCAGAGCGCTGGGGAGGGGACCGTGCAGAGCGCTGGGGAGGGGCGCTGACTGGGAAGCGGCCTGGCGAACTGCCCTGCGGACATGGAATCGTGCTGACGACTTCTGGCTGAAATTGAGACCTTGTCCTGCCACCAGAAAAGAGAACATCTCTAGTTCTCCTGCCCACGTGGCTGTCCATCCCCCTGGGACCCGGACTTAGCAGTCCTGTTTGCACTGGCCCATCACTTCCCCGCCTGGGCAAGGCCCGCCTTCTCACGGAGGAGCTCGGACACGAGCCGGCGCAGATACGGCTGCAGGGGTGGCAGGGGCTGGTTTGGCGAGCCCCCCAGGCCCAGCTAAGGAGCTAACCGTTATCTTGCAGAAGATGGAAGACCATGGAGGTGTGTTTAGCTGGGGAAGAACAGTCAAACTGCTATTCGAAGTGGGACGCTGTGATGGCTAAAGGAGGGTGACTCTGAGGGGGACAGATGGGACAGGGAGCGCAGCCAGGGGTTTCTGTGAACAGTTCAGGGGAGGGCCTCGGGGCGCAGATATGCTTAACCACCTGCTGGACAGACATACCTGTCGGATATGCACCTCAGTTTCCCACACGCGAAGACAACCTGTCTTCCAACTGCACAGCCCTGCTGCTCCCGAACTCCCCAGCCAGGGGCACGGATGCCCCGCTCTCCCCGTCAGACACACGGCCCTTGGCCGTAATGCCCTTCACTTCCTCCTCCCCATCTTCCCTCACCTGTCCACTGCCTGCTACCTTACGTCTTCCCCTCCTCTCCACAGCTCAAATCTCACTGAAGTTTAGGTCTCCGTCATCTCCTGCCCGGACGTCTGCAGGAGCCTCCTGAACTGGGAAGCAGTGGTCCTCGGAGGGTCTGCTCCTTCTCGGGGGCACAGGGGCTGGAAATGTCTGGTTGCGAGGCCGGCTCTGAGCCGTGACCGCGCAGGCTGGGCGACGGGCCCACCCCTGCTCATCACGGCACGTTTCACAACCCGTTGCCTATCGTGAGCTCCTCCAGACCAGGGGTCAACAAACGATGGCCAGACCTGCCTGCCGCCTGCCTGAGAGGATGTTTCGCGGAAGACGCCCTCCTGCCGTCGCTCGCAGGTCATCCATGACATCATCCATGACGTCATCCATGGCGTCATCCACGGCGTCATCCATGACGCCATCCACAGCGTCATCCATGGCTGCGCTTTCTCCCGGTTTGCTTTCCTCGGTTCGGCGGAGCCGAGTAGTCGCTCAGAGACTGTGCGGCTCACACAGCCTGCAGCGGCTCCTCCCTGGCCCTGCAGAGACAACCTCCGCCAGCCTCATTCTGGATCATACCCTCCTTGAGGGCGAGGACTTGTGTTTACGGGATTAGCGCATCCCTGGGATCTCACGCAGCGCTCAGGACGTAGTGCAATGCGTGTGTGCGCCGTGTGCCCCATGAGGGAGCCCGTGTGCGAGCAGATGTGGAGGCTGCGTTTCCCTTCGCAGTGGTGCTCAGCCTTCCTGAGGCCGCGACCCTTTAATACAGCTCCTCACGTTGGGGACCCCCAACTTAAAATTCTTTTTGTTGCTACTGTGATGTCTTAGGCGACCCCTGTGAAAGGGTCGTTCGACCCCCAGGTTGAGAACCGCTGCTCCAGAGACTGGCCTCCATTGTGAGAGACTCCGTTATCGACAGTGCTGAGCTCCCTTCAACAGTGGAGTCCTAAGCACCTTGGCTCGCTGTGCCCTAGGGGTGGCACTGCCAGCGTCCCGCAGGCTGTAACAGTGCCACCTCCTCAGCCCACGGCACAGAGCCTGGCCACGGCCAGCCCAGAGAGGAGAAAGGGTTCGCCGCCTGCAAGGTGCCGCGATCGTGTGCATCTCGTAGTTGCACTGCGTCCGGTGCGTTTTGATGGTTGCGTCTAATTTGGGGCTATGATGAACTTGGCTGTACTTTCTAGAAGCGAAGCGCGACCCTGACTGGCAGGGCCTGGGCACTGTGCTGGGCCTGGGCCTGTGCGGTGTCCGTCGGCCACTTTTGCTCGCCGCTGTGCCCTGTGTGTCGGGAAGTGTGCCTGGTGCGCAGTGAGGGGCTCACAAGCATCCGTTCACGAAAATCCCTTCAAATTGTTGGATGTCCTCTTGCTCTGCTGCCCTGTGAGTGATGCCTCACTGTCCCCGTTCCCAGTGAGTGCGCTGGGCAGGGAGGGGTAGCCAGCTGGTCCAGGTCATGGGCGGGATTGAAACCCACATCTTATTCACTGGGAAGCCTATGTTCTCCCTCCATGGCACCGAGATTCAACTCCTAGGAGCTCCACTGTGGCCTTACGTCCCCGCCTTCCTTTTCCAGGCTCAGGAACACAGAGAAAGACAAAATCCCCAGGTTGCTGTTTCCCAGTTCAGGATCACGATGAGATTTCAGAAGACAAGTTTTCAAGAGCCGAGGTTAATTATTTGCATAAAAGCAGTACAATGAGGCCCCTGGGAATTCTGTGTTGCCTGTGCAGAGTCTGGCGTCTTCTCTGAAAATGCAGAGGCCAGTCGCCCCTCTCCCACCCACGGCCCTGGAGAGAATCCATGCTCTCCAAGGCTACGGCGTTCCACCGGGCTCAGTGGGAATCGGGCCACCGGGCTGGAGCGGGGACCGGCTTTTCAAAAGGCTCCAGTATAATGTAGCGATTGTGTCATCAGCAACAAGAATAAAGAAAAAACTCTCAGCCAACTTTCTTCACATGACTGGACAGAGAAAACACGAACCAGACCAGCCCTCCCCAGCTCTCCTCCCAGAAGGCAGGTTCTAGAACCACGGCCTCCCTGGTCACAAACCAGCTACTGGGAACGTCCTGCTGCCCAGCGCCCGTGAACCTAACTTGTGCTTTTCATCCCCCTGGCTCTGAGCTTTGTTTACAGATGACTTTTGGTGCCACATCCGTTTCCAAAATACATCATTTTGTAGCAAACCCCACCTCAGCAGGTGAGATTAAAGCCGATCACGTGGCGGTTTTTCCTCGTTTCCACCCAGGCGGAAACCCAGACTTTGGGCTTTTCTTTTCCCAACGCGAATCTTCACACTAAGGGCTGCAAAGAGCAGCTTGCCAGCAAAAACAAACATTTATTAAAGCCTCAATAAATAGTAATTCACTGACGACAGCGTTCTTCCTCCTGAAAGTCTAAACGCCTTCTAAAACCGATTCCAGAACTACGCTGCCCAGGGATGAAAATAGGCGGAGTGTTTACGTCTTCTGCGGCTCAGAGTCAGCTTGCTTGTCCCTTGGGAGTATTAAATGAAGCAGGGAGAAAGCCACAGAGATCACTAACGTGAGACCCGGAGGAAACTCCTCAGGGCAAGGGAGGTGAGCTCTGCACAAACCTCCTCTTTGTCCCTCTCTCTTTCCCTTCTTGCTTTTCACGTGGCTTTGTCGTGGTCTCTCTTGCTTTCGGGACCTCGGAATAAACACCGAGCAGTCCTCGAGGTGACTCTCGGGTCAGGGAGACCTCAGCTTGTACATGCTGGAGGAGGGGCCGATGGCATGGAAATATGTGTTGAGTCTGGGTGGCCCCGAGAGAGGACCTCGAGTCTGGAAAGCACTTGGTCAGAGCGCCCTGGGCGGGGGAGGGCGGGGGAGGGCGGGGGAGCAGGCAGAACCATGTCCGGTCCTTTTCCGGTTCGGGTTTCAGGTTGTGCTGGAAGTCCCCCAGTGGCAGGACACCTGCTCTCTGTGCTTCAGCAGTGAGCGTCCTTAGAATCAAAGGACAGAGAGGTAGAAGGAAGCTTGGGGGTCGTTTTCTCCAGTCCTCTCTTTGCACAAGTGCTTAAATCTCTTCCGTCTTGAGTCACACATCTCCTACTACGTTGTTCTCCAGTCACCTCCTCGGCTTTCTCGTTCCCTTCCGCTGCCAATCATGTTGAAAAGTATCTCATATTCCGTCTCCCGCTTCTTCCTGTAGCCCATGTCCCGGGTCACCCCTGGAAATGCTCATTGCAGAGGCCCCGGCCGGCCCAGTCGCCAGGAGCAGCGGCTGCTTTCCCAGGCGGCACGGGCATTGCTGCCCCTTGGGTGCTGCCCACGGCTCCTTTGGGAAACTCCCCGCTGGCTTTGGTGCCCCCTTTTCCCGGTTCTTCCACTTTCTTGACGGCCCCTGCTCAGTCCCTTGCTGGTTGCCCCCCAGGTCCTCACAGGAGCTTCTCTCCTCTCTCTGTGCGTTCCGTTTGGCTGATCTCATCAGCTCCCGTGACATCAGCCGTCACCCCTGTGGGTGGCTCCCCCGGCCCGTCACTGACTGACTTCTCGGCTCCCGAGCACTGTCTTATTGCACCTCAAACGTGACTGGTGCAAACAAAAATCAGTTGTTATCTTCCTCCTGTTCACTTCCCCCCTCAGAGCCCTTGATCGCCGTCCGTGTACCCAAACCAGATCTTTTGGGGTGACCTGACATCTGCTTCTCCCACAGGCCCCACGTGCAATTCATCACCGGGTTCTTCCGTTCTTCGTTCTATGACACATGCCCTGCGACGGCCTCCTGCGTCTTAGATCCCTTCGACCTTGCACCTGCCCTGCTGCAACACCCTTCTCAGTGGCCTCCCTGCGTCACAGGTCGGATTCGCTCATGGGCGGGCGCTGACCTGACCCGGCAGCCTGCCTGTCTCTGGGATCCATGCAGCCTTCCGACCTCAAGGCCAGCGTTAGTCAGCTCTTCTCTACTTTGTGCCTCACTGCTGGCCACTTGCACCTTCTCACGGTCAGTCCGAGTCAGTTGCTGGTACTTTCATGCATGCTTACCCCTCACCTCCGCCTATGTTACTACTTCCCCCCGAAGGCTCCTGCTTGTCTGGTAAGTGCCAACACATCCTCGGAGACTGTTCAAACAGCTCTTCCTCTGTGCGCTCTCCCGAGGCTTCCCTTGGGCTCGGCTAATTGCTTTGTTCGCAGTATTTTCATAATATTTTGACTGTGTCTTTCTTAGCACTTATCCTGCAATTTTGTAACTGTTTGTTTATGAGACTGTTTCACAACTAGAATGAGCTCCTTGAGGGCAAGGACCTAGCCTTTTTATCCTTTGAATTACTGAAACACAGGAGGTAATACAATTAGAAAATGAATGAGGAAGCTGAGGTTCAGACAGGAGTCCCCAATCACACAGCTAGTCCATGGCAGTGTCGGGCCTGAACCACGCTCGTCTGACTCTGCTTGGGTCCCATTTACCCCAGAGTGGCGGAGGCCTGAAATCCAACTCTCTAACGGGGTGAGGTAGGACGCTTTTTGGTGGGTACAGAGCTGTGGACAGACCCACCATGGATATCAGAATGGATCCAAGTCACCAGACGTAGCCTGCGCCTGGAGGGGCTCCGCACAGGCGCGAGTGGCCAGCGCTCCAGGTCCCCGTGCTGGGCCGGGTGCTGGAAGGACAGAAGAGCCTGGGAGCAAGGCCAGTCGAGAGCCCAGGGCCGAAGCACCCGGTAACTCAGGAGGATGGGTCAGAGGCGGCATCAGACAGTCCTGTCAGACGGCACGGAGCTGTTAGTGAGGGCTCTCCGGGGAAACAGAGCCAATAGCTTATCCATAACTCTGTCCATATCTGTGATTTATCATCAGGTTCGGCTCACCCAGTCATGGAGGCCGAGGTCCCCCAGTCTGCCATCTGCACATTGGAGTTCCAGGAAACCGGCGGGGTGTTTAGCAGCCCGAGACTTGGAGAGCAGAACAGTACAGATTCTAGGCCCGGTCTCAAGCCTGGGAGCCAGGAGCTCCAAGGGCAGGGAAGGTTGTTGTTTAGCTCAGACAGAGAGTGAATTCAACCTTCCTCTGCCTTTTGGTTCCATGCTGGTCCTCAGTGGGCTGGATGATGCCCACCCACATTGGGGAGTGCCATCTGCTGCACTCAGTTCAGCAATTCAGATGCTAATCTCTTCCAGAAACGCCCTCACAGACACACCCAGAAACAGCCATTAAACCAGGCCTTTGGGCATCCCGTGGCCCATAAAGTTATTCACTGCAAGTTCCTCTGATAGGCTGGGATTTGAGAGGTAGAAAGTTGATCCCTGAAGAAAGGAGAGCAGCCAGGTGAAGTCAGAGTTCTGAAACGGAGGCGCAGGCTGATTACCCGGAGAAGGAACGGGCACAGGTACCGGGACAGGGAGCCAGGTGTCAGACTCGGGTTCCAAAGGGGAGGAAATGGGGAGAATTGGGAGGGCTCTGTGTCCTTGACTCTCAGCATGTCACACACTAAAATGCAGGTGTTTTCAAAATAGATGTTATTAAACATCGCCCTTGGATCGCCCTTGGATATTTCCCCAGCTCCATTTTCATCGCCAGCTTCACTTTCCATTTTTGTTAAAAACAAACTGGTACTGACTTTGGGTTATTGGCCATTTGGGGCAGAGAAGGGTGTCTGTCCAAAATGCACTCCAGGTCTAGTCGGACGGTCAGCAGCTCCTCCCTGGAGAGTCCCGCAGCGGGAGAGCAGGGTCCGAGAGGGCGCCTTGCGCTGGGCGCCGAGCACACGCACGCTCACTTCTGACCTGGCCTCAGGAGGCCTTCAAGTCTACTCAACCCTTTATTTTCCCCATCCTAATTAAGCAAAGTGTTTAACAAGTAACTGGGCTGTTTCCAGTAATTCGGCACTTCATTAGTAATTGGTTCCAGTATGATATGTATCACCAAAATCACTTCAATTCAGACAACCATTTGCTGCCTCCACAAGAGATAATGACTTCTAATTCCCATTACTTGAGCATCTTATAAACCTTCCAAGTGGTTTTCTACTTTTCATTAGGGTGTATCTCAGACCAAAAGTAAGTAAAACCCATGAAAATTGAACCACAGATAAGCGAGTAAAATGGAATAAACACACCTGGAGAACTCCCTTGGGGAAACTACAGCATGACTGTGCAGGGATGGGCTTTGTGTTTTTGCATGAAACAAAGTCCATTTCCTGTTAAGTCAGGGAATTTGAATGTTGCCTTCTCGGATATCTAAGGCCGCTAGAAACTCCACCCCCATTTCACAGAGATGAAGGCTTGTGCACCCAGAGGCTGTTGTGAGGAGACGTCTAACTATTCCACAAAGCAGTGGAGCAGGGTTTGCAGGCAGCCGACTGTGCGTAGGACAGAAACTGCTTCGGGCCCTGTCCCTTCGCTGACAGTGAATGTGGCGGAGACCTCACCCTGCTCCCTGGCCGGATGTTGGCTCTGCCCTTCGTGCTCCTTCTTGTATCTGCCCTGCAGCACCTAGTCCAGCGCTGAGCTGTGCAGCAGACAGGGAGCGTTCAGCTGCTTGGCTCTGGGTTGCCGCTGCCCAGTGTGAACCGAGAACCCGCCACGTGCAAGCGACAGTACAGGGATGTCCGGCCACCTCATTATCCACTTGATTGGAGCTTGCTCTTACGAGTAGCAAGACGTTTACCATTTTATGTTAACCAGTTTTGACAGAAATTATTTTATAACATAATGCATAGATCTTTGTCTTTCTACAAAGAGAAGACAGACTATTACGTAGGTCCTTCACCTAAGGGTCTAGCTATATGCAGGACTCAGTGTAGGTAGTGATAGCAAGAATTATGAAAGGCCCTGGTTGGTTTGGCTCAGCTGTTAGAGCATCGGCCCATGGACCAGAGTCTCGGGTTTGATTTCTGGTAAATGCTCATACCTGAGTTGCAGGTTTGATCCCTGGCCCTGGTTGGGATTGTATGGGAGGCAACCAATCAACGTGTCTTTCTCACATCGATGTTTCTCTCTCTCCCTCTCTTCCACTCTGTCTAAAAATCAATGAAAAAAATATCCTCGGGCCAGGATGAACAAAACAAAAGAAACAGAATTATGAAAAGAAGAGGAGGATGAAAGGTACAATGAAAGGCAAAATGAGAAGTGGCCTCAGTCATTTGTTCATTTGTTCGCTCAACAGATACTTGCTGAGCCGACGAACTGAAGATTCGATGCCCAGCAAAGTAGGCGTGGTCTCTGTCCTCCTGAAGCCTCCAGTCTAGTGGGCAGCGAGAGAAGCGTGCACCTTTCTGACAGAGTGGGTGAGTACCGCCAGAGCAGGAGAAGCAGAGGACATATACAATGAGGCAGCCCGGGGAGGGCATCCTAGGGGAAGTGATGTGGGTAGATGCCTCCTGCAGCCTTGCAGACACTCCCAGTGTGTTCGTGAGGACTAACGAGGCTCATTTAAAGAGGCCTGAGCTGAGCATATCTGGGAGACACTGCAGAAATGACATCTCCCATTTTGTGAAGAGAGATGTGTGTCAAAGGACAGGCAAACGTACAAATCACAAGGCCACGGAGATATGGTTTACTTTTTCATGAGAGCAGTTACAGTAGCTAACTGGATCAATGCGATGTAGAAGCCAAGGTACTTCCTTTTAACAGTGTGCTATGCTGGGATTTGAGGAAGGTGCGGCAGCTGCCTTCACAGGGCCCTTCATCTGACTCTGGCATTTTTAAAAAGAGTGTGTCAGTTAGCTACTGCTGCATAACAAACCACCCGGACTCAGTTGCTTAAACGAGTAAGTATGTATTATGTGGCTCATGAGTGTATGTATCCATTGGGGGTTGCTTGGGCCTCAGCTGGGCTCACTAATGTGCTGTCAGTCATCCGAGGGACAGGCTGACAGCTTTGGTGATCTTGGCTGGTCTCTCTCACGTCTGCGGGTTGGCTGACTCTTGGCCAATTTGGAATGGACTTGGCTGGGACTAGTGGGCTTTCCTGTCCATGGTCTCTCCTCCAGCAGGCTATGGATTTGTTCACACGGGTGTCAACGTTCTGGGAAGGCAGGTGGAAGCATGGAGGGCCTCTTGCTGCCAAGGGTCGGAACAGACATACTGTCACTTCTGCCGCATTCAGTGGTCCAAAACATCAGCAAGCCCGGATTCAGGGGTAAGACAGTCTCCACTTTTTCATGGGAAGAGCTACAAAGTCACGCTGCAAAGGGCGTACACTCAGGAGGAGAGGGAATAATCGGAGCCGTTTTTGCAATCAATCTACCACAGGTAGCAACCTTGACCATGCTGGAAAGCCTAGTGTTTTCCTGGTAGAGTTTGTCACGCTCCTGTCTCCTGTCCTCGGGGTCTCGCTGTGAATGCACACCCACCCTGTGGGAAGGACCCCGAGGTCAGCCCCCAGGATTTTCCTCAGCCTCCTTCGCAGGAGTCCTGTCTTCCCACCGGTAGAGAGTGGAAGTCAGCCAAACCGAGAGTCGTAAGGGCAAATGCCCATTAAACAATGCTGGTCAGTTTTACTGACCATAATCATCATATTGATCACTGATATTGATAGATCTGCCCCGGTCAAGAGGCAGATTCATTGGAACAGAGTGGTTGGCGGGTCGCCACATCCAGCGGGGGTGCCACAGGCGCTGATGTTTCTTTAATAAACATTTAATGCAGTGCTGGGTGCTGGGATGAGCTTGGGGTCACTGCTTACCAAAGCCTGGGCCCCAGCACCTCATATATTTAGTGCAAATGTGCCGCCAGCCCCTGGAACACGCCACAAGTCCCGCTCTCAGCTCGAGAAACAAAAGCCAGATTTTCTCAGGTGAAGAAAGAAGTCTTTGTATCTTCTGATACAATCCTCGCTTTTGCAAACTCCGTCCCTTGGGAATTCACATTTTCTTGACTGCACTAGGAGAAGGATTGCCTTCTCTCCTCGGCGCCGGTTGTAGAGACCCGAACAAGGCGGCTCTGAGCACGCAGCGATGAGCAGGAGCAGGCAGACGTCTCCTCGGGGCCTCGACCTCGTGTCCTCTGAGGCAGGGTTGCGGGGTCACGCAGGCGTTCTGTGCCCATGCTCCTGAGAAACCGCGCATCAGCAGCCGCGCCACTGCACGTTCCCCGCAGCAGGCCGGGGTCTAATCCTCCGCGCCCTCGCCCACGTTCCTGACCTTTCTTACGATGGTCATTCTGCTGGGTGGGAGGTGACATCACATGTAGCTTTGATTTGCATTTGCCTGGTGCTCACTGACGTTGAGCCTCTGTCCATGTACCTGTTGGCCATCTGTATGTCTTCTCTGGAGAAATGTCATTCAGAAACAATTTGTAATCAGGTTCTTAAAAAAAATTTTATTTGCTATTGAGTTGTAGGAATTCTTTATATATTTTGGATATTTTCCCCTTATCAGATTATTTGCAATAGTATGACTGAGATTTGGACAAAACTTAGATGTCCATCAGAGGATGGATGGATAAAGAAAAGGCAGTATACGCACACACGGAATATGATTCAGTCTTTAAAAAGAAGGAAATCCTGTCGATGTGACAGCCCGAGCGGACCTGGAAGACAATGGGCCAGTCCCAGGACAAGCCCTGCCAGACTCCACTTACACGCAGAATCTAAAACGGCGCTACTCACAGAAGCGGAGATTCGCACGTGGCTGCTAGGAGCCGGGGAGGGGGTGTGGGGAGTTGGTCATTAGGTATACATTTCAGACACACAAGCTGAATCGGTTCTAGAGATCTGCCACCAACACGGAGCCTGCAGAGACAACACCGCACAGTGCCCTTTAAAACGTGGTAACTGCTCGGCCGTATGAAGGAAGCAACTCTTACCCTTTGCCACAGCATGGATGGAGCCGGAGAGCACTTCGCTAAGTGAAACAAGCCAGTGAAGAAAGACAAGTACCATGTGATTTCACATATGTGGACTCAAATGAACAAAATAAATGGACAAGTAAAATAGAGACAGACTAGTCGATAGTTTTTGGGTGGGCGGGATACGAACAACAGGGTGGTGTTGCTGCAGGGAGGCGCGGTGATCGGTGGAAGGGTGATGGACGGAGACTTGACATGGGGTGATGCACACACAGCACTGTGTCCAGATGAAGTGCTGTGGAATTGTGCACCCGAAACCTGTGTAATTTGTTTAACCAGTGTCACCCCGATACATTTTTTAAAAAATGAAAAAATATGCATTAAGAGGGTAGATTTCATTTTAAGCATACCACAAACCAAAAGCAAAACCAAATACTAAAGGGGCACAGGGAACCTTAGGAAGGTGGTAGATGAGTTTACTACCTCGATGGTGGGGATGGCTTCACAGGTGTAGGCATATGTCCAAGCCCATCCACTCATAGACATTAAACACGTACAAGAAAAGATGGGTTACTAATGACATCCTCAAGCGTGTTTTTCTGAATGGTCCCCAAATCAGCCTTCTCACTTGGTTGATTATGTCTTGTTAATAAACTCTGTGTTAGAACGGTTATTTGAGATTTCGGTTTGTCGGGCATGGACGTATGGCCCACTGGTGGAGATCTGGTCTGCCAGGCCGTGGCCGTCCCCCCAGCCTTTCCTGAAGAGCCCACTCCTCAACTCCAGCCGTCTCAGGGGCTCTCAGGCCTCACAGGGCCCATCCGTTTGTTGTATGGGTGGACTCTAAAGAAGAATAAGAACGCTATGACCAAGCTTTATAGAGGAAACCAGCTACTAATTGTCCCCGTGGATCGCTGCTGGATTGCCCGTTCCGTGCAGAGTGGTCCCGAGGAAGTGCATGTGGCCCCCGCAGGGTTTAAACACCCTAACTTCAAAAACTCACTGCTAGATGAAAATATATCCAGCCTCCAAGTGATTCCAGAACCCCGAACATTGCCCCTCGTGCCACATTCAGAAGTCAGCCCTTCCACAGCTGCCACTGTCTTGAGACCACCAGGTTTCCTAAAGTGTCTCATTCCCGTCTCCTCTTCCCATCCCCCGACGCCGCCGGCCCTTCTGGGGTGACACCGGTTCCAGGATCCGGCTCCCCAGTTGACATTTCCTGATGAGAGATGGCAAGTGACGGTGGGCGGATTTGTCGGCAGCCGCGCTGTGCTGAACAGGGGCGTGTGCTTTCTTGGTAACTTCAACCTTGGGAGGTGAAAAAGCCCACACACAGCCAGCAGGTGCTCCCTTCTCTGAGACGGGGCTCCGGCCGCCGGATTGTTCTGTAAAGTGTAGGCCCCTTAGCATGAACTGAACAAGCATCTGCAAGTCAGATACTTTTGCGCGTCGGCGAAGCACAGGTTTTCCTGGTAGAAGGCTGGGTGCTTCCTGGCTTTCCTGGGTCGAGTCCTCCCTGGCACAGAACTGCTTCTGCTGTCTCTTCAGGTGCCTGTGGCCTGTCCTGGAAAAGGGTCTAAACACTGACATGTCTGCTCACGGTTCAGGCTTGTCTGTGGCACTAGTTCACCTTTCTCTGGGCACTAGGAAGGCTCCCGCCCACCCCCTCTCCCCCACGCAATTCACATCACGGGGCTGCCTGCTGGCTCTGTTGGCTAGGAAGCGGGAACTGCGTTGGTGTCTGCTGGTGTATTTGCTTATTTTCCCCAGTTTGCACACGGAACGTAAGACCTGCCTTAATAACCAACGGACACAGACAACAGTGCCGTGAAGGCGGTGGGGGCGGGGCAGAGAGAGCGGGGAGGAGGGTGTCCATGGGGGAAAGGAAGGGCCTCTTTAATACTTTCAACAACAAAGATAAACTAAAAAAACAAAAAAAACAAAAAGGGCCCACTTACTTACTGCTGTTAAGCCCTGATTGCTAAGAAGGGCAAAGTGTGAGTCCTTTTCTTCTTTGCTCTCTCTGAGGGAACGGCCAGCTCAGCACCCCCACCTCAAGTCAGGTGCTCTCTCCTGCCATCCCCCCACGTCGACTCCAAAGCCCCACGTTTGAGCTGCATGCAGCGACCTAGGGCTGATCACTGCAGGGTGTTTTGATTGCTCGTTCGGCTCATCTCATTTTGTTTTAACAAATACTTGTTTGGGACCTATTCTTTGTCTGCCTGTGGGGTTCCGCAGAAAACCGAGTCACTGTCCCTGTCTTCAGGGAACTCAGTCGGTGGCAGAGAAAGAGATGTAAATAAAGTACATTTAAATGAGTGCCAAACAATCTGCAAGAAGGATCGTGTGGAAGCAAAGTGACTCTGTCAAGGTAGGACGGGAGGTTTCTTAGGGATGATGATGATAGAGCCAAATCTCAGAGACAGCGTAAGAATGTTTAAACCAGTATTCATTC
The DNA here is from genome assembly GCF_014108415.1 of Molossus molossus. Lineage (NCBI taxonomy): Eukaryota > Metazoa > Chordata > Mammalia > Chiroptera > Molossidae > Molossus > Molossus molossus. The sequence goes on along the minus strand of NW_023425348.1, from coordinate 6,096,760 downwards.
ACTCGACAAGTATTACATTTTCCAAGTGCTAGGCGATTCAGGACCTCAGCAGTGTGTGGGCTGGGCGCCAGTGCATGAGAGGATGGTTGGTGGATGGAGAAATGTCAGGCAGACAGGAGGCCGCGGACAGAGGCACGGACAGGCAGGGGAGGTGCATCTGAGAAACTGCCGAGGTCCAAGCGCCTGGAGAGGGACCAGGGGATGGTGGGAAGGGAGCGAGAATCCGGTGCCGAGGAGCCTGAACGTTACTCTGAAGAGGAGGTGGGCTGAAGAATCTTAATAGTGATGTAATCAGACCTACGTTTCAGCAAGACAACCCCGTCTTCGAAGGGCTGTCTGGTGGAGACAAGGCTCGAAGAAGGGGAGTGAGCCAGGAGGTCACTGCTCTAATTGGTGGAGGGATGCAATCGTTTGGCCCTGAATCCAGGTGATGACACTGGATTGGGGAGAGGGCGGGAGTGTGAGACACGTGTAGTTTAGAGGTACAGGGCCTGGTGCCTGATGGGCAGAGAGGGTGAGGGGAAGGGAATGGGGGGCTCCAGGCTGACTCCCCGGCGTCAGAGGCCCTCTCTCTCCACAGGCTGATCACACAGTTTTCCAGCTCACAGGAAGCTTGCTTCCAGGAATAATATCATGTTTCTTTGTCTTTTCTGTTTTGTTTTCTTCCACGTTCAAGAGTAAATTTGGGGGCTTTTGGTGGAAGGTGTTTTATAAAGTACATTGGGAAGCCCCAACATTAAGTCCATGGGGACAGTTTTCAAGGGGAGGGGAAGGAACCGAGAGCGGCGCCGACATCGCGGAGGGCGCCGCAGCCGAACCTCGAACCGCGGCTCTCGGAGACGGGCAATGAAGAGGAAGGAGGAAGGAAGAAGGTACAGAGAAGCACGGGAGTGGAGGTAGAATTTATTAGAGGCAGATGAGTCTCCTAAATGTTGACTGAGTGAAAATAGAGCAGGAGAAAATGTGGGCTGCTGCAGACTCGGCCTCCATGGACCCCTGCGGACAGACAGCCTGTCTGCACCCAGAGTTGGCCCCAAGTTGGGGGATAAATCCCACCGTTCACGAAGGTGGCAGGAGGGGCGTTCTGAGCAGTGTGGCTGCCACTCAAGCCTCCTGTATTGCATTGGTTCTTTCCTTTTCTTTTTTTATTTTTTTTTTCCTTTATTGATATTAGAGAGAGAGGAAGGGAGAGGGAGAGAGAGAGAAACATCGATGAGAGAGAATATGGATTGGCCGCCTCCTGCATGCCCCCCACTGGGCATCAGGCCCACAACCTGGGCATGTGTCCTGACTGGGAATCGAACTGGTGACCTCTTGGTTCATGGGTTGACTTCCAGCTACTGAGCCCCACCAGCCAGACTGATTCTTTCCTTTTCGTGATTGCTGGCATGTCACTGGTTCAGATGTGTTGGACCCCAAAGGGCCTCTGGGTAGTAAATGATGCCCCTTAGTCTGTCCTTTTAAGGACATGACCAACTTGGCTGTTTGGAAACTAGTGGAAGAGTCAGCCGGAGAGGTTGAGTCAGAAACCTTCCTGTCACCTCTCAGACAGAGGCCTGCACACAGATGAGGTGCTCCTCCGTGTTGGTCATCCAACAGCCAGTGTGGAGTGAGATGTCGGGGAAGGTCTGCAGCTGGGTTATCGTCTGACGCAGCAAAACACTGTGACAGGAGGTGCAGTGGCCTTAGGCACCCCTGGAACTAGGAACCCACACTCCATCAGGACTCTGTCTCTCTCCCTCTTGACTTGTGTCTTTGCTTTTGATTTTTTTAATCTTCACCCAAGGATATTTTTCCATTGATTTTCAGAGGGAGAGGGAGGAAGCAAGAGAGAGAGAGAGGAGAGAAACATTGAAACGAGAGACACATCGATTGGTTGCCTCCCACATGACCGCAACCAAGGCTGGTGAAGGGCTGGGGATCAAACTGCAACCAAAGTACATGCCCGTGACTGGAACTGAACCCACAACTCTTAGGTCAGCAGGTAGTTGCTCTAACTGCTGAGCCAAACCGGCCAGGGCTTGACTTGTCTCTTTAGTTATTGACATCATTCTCTCAGATGGCTTCTCCATGGAGTAGCTGGTGGCCTGCAGGCCAAGCTGAGATCCATACAATATGGTAACGAGATGGAGAGATGGCTTTTGACCTTGTCTTTCGTTAGACAATCCCTACGGAAGGGTTATGATCAGCCTGGCCCAGACCTATCACTGTGGCCAGTGAGACAGAGTTGTAGATGAGCTCACTTGGAGTCAGGGAGCCACCCCTCAGTCCACCACCAGTGGGGGGGTTGTTCTCATGCTCGCCTCCTGCAGGTCCTGGGTGTGCTTTGCTGGAAGAGAAGTGTTCTTGTTCTTAACAAAGTGCCACCTGAGGAAACCCTCTCTTCTGGGTGTTGGACACAGGTCTGTGAGGTGTGAGGCTGCCCAAGCCTTTGTGCAACCACAGGGCAGTAAGCCCACCAGAGAGGTGGGCCAACTGAGGACAGGGCCGAGACGCCGAGCGGGGGCCTCTGGACCAAGCCAAGCCTGACGCCTGCCCTTCTGGGGCCTTCGCGTCAGTGACAACTTTCTTGTTCTTTAAGCCGGCTCAATATTTTTTTTGTAATGTTCAACCCAAATCATCCTAACAGGTATGGGGTGAATGTGGATTGCTTCTAGAAAAAATAATGTTGAATAGCCAAAAAGTGTCCACTAAATGAGGACGATGAGTGGGGGGGGCGCCTATGGCCGGGTAGGTTTGAGGGAAGACCTTGGGCTGCCGTCGACGTTGCGGCAGGAAGGCAGGAGGGCAGGGGCGGCCTCCTAACTGCTGGTGTGCACGGCATTTCCTCCCTACCCTCTGCCCTCGAGTCTGAGCTGGGGCTGGACCTGCGGGTGAGAAGTCCTTGTGTACACGTCCGGCCACCATGAGTCCCCAGGGCCAGGCAGGCTGGACGCTCCCCTTCTGGACAGTGATCTCGGGGTCGTGAAGCTGGTGCTCAGGGCAGGGGCTCTGCAGCTCTCTCCCCACGAACTTTCTCTGCTTCTTCAGTGTCAGCATCCAGCCTGCTGTAGGTGCGCCGAAGGGGAGGGGAGGGTTAGTGCCACGTGGAAAGTGGGTTCTGGGAAGCCAGGGCTCGGAGAAGGGGCTCTCAGGGCAACAGGACGAGTCTCCGCACCAGCGGGAAGACTCCAGCTTGGCCAGCTGCTTGGGAAACGGTTCTTTCCCAGGTGCCAGCCTCTCTCCAGACCTCGGCGGCCCGGGGGCCCTCATCTCCCCTTTTCTCACTCAAGCCTCAAGAAAGCCCAGACCCAGGGACAATGCTGCCTTGTTCCGGGCCTGCGATTTCTGAGTGGCCTCTTGTTTGGGGGCCCAGGGAGCGCGAAGAACACGCTGCGAAGTGAGGCGAGAACCGCCCTGGGAGCCGGCAGCAGCTCCCGTCCTTCCCTGCAGGTGCCCCTCCAGTCAGGGCAGAGGTGCCCCTCCAGTCAGGGCAGAGGTGCCCCTCCAGTCAGGGGCAGAGGCGCCCCCAGCTGGGCGTCAGGAGGGGCCCTGGCCTTGAGGCTCCGGGAAGTGGCCCAGCGTCAGGGGTCACCACCGCCTCGTGGATCCCTGTGGGCAGCTTGAGTCTGAGGATGTCCAGTCTCACCTGACGAGCGATGTCTGGGTGGGAGCGTAGATGACGCTGGAAATGCGTGAGGTTCCTCTCTCTGTGACGTGGTTATGAATGAATGGAGCTAGAACCCCAGTAGAACGCATAGGATTAGAATGGATGGCATAGAACTGGCCAGGTCTGGCTTGTCGGGGTTGACCTATCCTCTGCAAGTGGAGGGAACAAGTCTGGCTCCTGGTCCCGGCTTTGGCCCCCGTGGCCGTGTGAAGTGACGGCTCTGGAGGTGCCTGACAAACAAGGCATCGCTTGCGTGGGCGCCCTGAGCGGCTCACGGGCTTTGGCTGTGTGCTGCGTCTGTGGTAGGTGTGCCAGGCATGACATGTGACTTTCCAAGACCACAGAGCAGTCTCCTAACCTGCCTTCCCATCTCCAGTCCCCCGCTGCTCTCTTTGAGGGCTCCTCGCACTTTACTGCCAAAGAACCCCTAAAATAGGAGTTCTCAATCCTGGCTGCCCATGAGAATCCCTAGGAAGCCTTTAAAAATACCGATTTCTGGGCCCTGTCCTCAGAGGTTCGGATTAGATGGTCCAGGGTAGAGCCTGGGTCTGGGTAATTTTTCAGAGTCCCTCAGGTGACCCGATGTGGCCAAGGTTGAGAACCACGAGCTAGAGGAGACCATGACCCCGCTGCCCTGGGCATGGTCTGGAGCTGCTCACACCCAGCGTGCCATTTCTTAGACTCCGCCTGTTTTTCATTAAACATTCTTGCAATTTTTGCTCAACAAATGTAACATATCTATAATACAACCATAATATTTCAAATTACTCGGCACTGAGTTAAATTTCCACTCCAAGAAGGTGCTGCAGCTTCTTCTGTGCCTTTTATACCAGCAGCCACGCCGTGCTTCCGGGCCCGCGTGGGCCAGGGAGGGGGACCAGAGCTGATGCGCCCCCGCCCCCCACAGAGCCCTCCACCAGCACCTCTCCAGGAAACGGGCAGGTTCTCTGGAAATGTCCCTTCGTTCTGAAACGGGGCACGGGTGCCGGTGGTACAGGAGACTGCCTTGAGGGTTCGTGAACAAAATCTTTAAGAAGTAGCTGTGTACTTGTCCTGTGTATATTAGGTAGACATGAATAGGGCACAGCACCTGTAATTATTGTAGTATGATTTCTTAAAACAGGTTAGGTGTTTTTAAAGAACAGCAGTTTTAAATTTGACTTTAAAAAATCACCATGTAAATGGCAGTAGAGGTGTGTGTCACTGTGCCAGGCAAAGGACTCCAGGTGGCCCTCGAGGCCCTTCTCCGGCCGGGCCCTGCCCTTCCAGCCCTAGTTGCCCCTCCCCCCCAGCAGGGCTCTCTGCTCTGTCGAAAAGGCTTGTGAAGTCCCATAGTTAGGGGTCTCATAAACAGGAGGGCCCATCCAAGTTCAAGGGGAGGAGGCATATACTCCACTTCTTGACAGGATGTGTGCCAAGGTTCTGGAAGAACATGCGGATGGGTGATATTGTCATGGCCATCGGGGGAAATATAATCTGCCACAATCCATTGAATAGACGTCATGGACATTTCAAGAGCTGCTTCGGCATATGTAAACTAGGTTGACAATAAAGAGGCGAAACAATGCTCTCCGTTTTCTCCCTGCATCACAACAAGGACCTGGGAATTGTCCAGTTTGACAGGAAGGCGGTTATGGACTGGGTTCTGACATCTTTGCACCTATGGAATGTGCTAGAGTCCCACCCAGCAGACGGTGGAGCCCGTGCTGGGCCTGGCCACGTCCCGCTGCCGGCCCTCTCCCCCTTGGCGTTGCACTTTGACCCTGGAGTAATTCCCTGGGGTGCACATCTGTCTTTCTGCCCATGCTCTACCTCCACCGGGAACACACAGTGGGGGCGGGGTGTGTGGGTGGGGCAGCCCAGGTCCCTGGGGAGTTAATGCAACATGGTAATTGAGAGTGGGGGTCCTGGAGTCAGAGGAGTCGAATGGACTTGGGTTCGAGTCCCAGCTCTGCCAGCACATGGCTTTGGAGAAACTCGGTTCTTTAAGACTCAGGAGTGCCATCAGTTACGTGCAGATCATGGTAAGAGCATCTGTCTCACCAGGCAGTTGTGAAGAGTAACTGAAATACCGGAGATAGAACGGCTCATGTGTGAGTGCCCATGGCAAGGGGAGGGAGGTTGTTGAACGTGAGAGACTCTGGTATCATCCAATAAGTATTCTACTCATGCCAGGCACTGCCCAACACTACTACCTTTACCCCTACAGGTTCCACGAAGTGAGCATTTTATCTCCATCTTAAAGATGGGAAAGGGCTTGGGGAGATTAAGCATGTTGCCCAAGACGGGATGGGTTGGATTTGAACCCAGGTTTTTCTTAATCTGGCCTCAAATTGGTTCTCACCTTGGATAGGGCTTCCTGATAGCACGTGGGTGTAGAGGGCTCTGTGGTCACTCTGGGTGACAGGGATGCTCTGTCAGGTGTTCATGGCCGAGTTCGCCCTTTCACTGCAGATGGCACCCGGGAGCCACTGGCCATTAACCCCAAGGTCACAGAGTCACACAGCTGCTGTTGCTCCAGAACACACGTGCTTATCTGCTCCGTTCCTGTGCAAAGGGTGGGTGGGCGAGCGTGTGTGAGACGTCAGGTGATACGCCATCGTTCCTTTAACCTCCAAGGAACATACCCACGTCTCTCAGCTTAGCTTTGCCAACACTCATCCATTCATTCAGTGACTCGTCTTGAGTCCCCGCGCGTGCGGACCGCCGCACTACGTGCCGGGTGGACAATCGGAGCTTACCTTCACTCGGGTAAGGGGGGGTCAGACTGTTCATGTAATACATGAGTGAAGATGGTCGTTCCAGGTTTTTTATCTGTTCATCACTGAGAAGACACTACCTGAGGTCATGGAAAAGGGAAGAGCTGGAAACACTTCCCAGACCGACTTCCCCTTTAGGATGCAGCCGAGAGAGCCTTCTCGGCCGCTGGGTCTGGGTGAGACCAGGTCTGATGTGGCTCAGGCAGCCAGTAATTACATGGCCTGCTTGCTTGCTGGCTGGCTCTCCCACCGGCCTGTGTGCCCCTGGAGGACAGGCACCAGGCACTGTCCCCAGCACCTGCCAGGTGTCTGCCAGCCTCCGTGCTTGGCACTTACTTGTTCAACGAAAGGCTGGCTGGAGGGATGTGCATCTTCGGTGCTCCTCCGGGTGAGACAGCAAACCTATTTTTAGTTCAGTAATGTCCGCAGACTTTGCGATCTGATTGTATTCCTCCTAACTGGTGCTGGCTGTTCTTTTTTTATAGACATAAGCGCATTTTCAGATTTTAATGAATGACAATGGTTTGCACTGCAGCGTAGGCCTACTTTAGGCAAAGGGTATCGTTTTAGCACTATAATAAACAACGTATAATTTATCAAGCCTCATGTGTATTTTACAAGTATACCATGTGGGCTGTATAAATCTTTCTATATTTGGGAGGGGTGGGAAAATACCTATTGATCTGATGCAAGACAGTCTATGGAAAAAATGAGCTGACCAACCTCATTGTCCCCGAAGAGGCAGCGTCCATGCCAGGATCACCTGGGGGTTCCCTGAGCGCCCTGACAGCGGAGGAACTGAGGAGGGAGAGTGGGAGAGGGCGAGCCGCCAGCCGCCCCGTGGAACTAGCATGAGCCTTGGCGCGAGCTCCCAGGAACAGGGGCGTCCCTGCTCTCCGAAGAGGTAGTGGTCCACGGGAGGCAGGGCTGCGGCAGGAGGAAGGGCCCCGGGCTCCTGGGCTCTGTTGCTAAGCATTTGCCCAGGCTGGAGAATTAGAATCCATCTGGGAGAAGGAACAGACTAAAAATAAGCAGGAGGAGAGCAAGCTGAGCACATGTGCACTGTGGAAAGTCAGTAATTCTGAGATGTGGAAAAGAAACAGCAAACACGATAGAAACAGACCCTAGCATCACTGGGCGGGTGGCTGTCTGGGTCCAGGACCTTTGTTGAACTAGATGTCTTTGACCCCAAACGAGGTGTCCTGGCCCCTGAGAATACCCACACTGTGAGGGGAGGTGGGCTTCCTGGGTCCGCACTGCCCTCTGTAGACAGGGGCAGCGTCACCCCATGCCACAGGGCTGGGTTGCCCAGGTGGCGAGTCTAGGTGAATGGAACTGGAAAAGGGGTCCTCTAAAGAATGATTTTTTTTCACTACACAACTCACAGACACTTTCTCCAAACAAACAAATTTGTAATTTTCCCTCCTCAGGGCAGGAGAGCAGAGAAGACTTCATGGAAAAAGTGGAATGAGGACCGGGGTCTAGCAAGGTGAGTCCCGTCAGATGGATGGAAGGGGTGGGCAGCAGCAGACGGAGGGACAGTGTCATACAGTTTTCCTTGCTCTGCACTTTAAAGAGCCCACGTGAAGACGGAACCCTGCCCACTGTGTCTCCCTCCTCCCCAGAAGCTCTCCAGAGGTGTGTGTTCGGGGGCCATGAAGAAGCCCACCTGGCTGGGCGGAGCCTCCATGGACAGAGTAGATGAGCCTGTTCTGAGTCGATACGCTTTTGGATTCGAAAGTAGATCTAGAAGAGACTGTAGAGAATTTTGAAGACTTTATCTGTAAATTTGAAAATAAAAAAGTATACATTTACTGAGCCTATCTACCATATGCAAGGCACTATATTCAGGTGGGGATATAGAAGTATTGGCCCCATCAAATGGTCACCTGGCCCATTGGGCTCACAGGGCCAGCACACTCATGGCCTCATCCGTTCCAGTGAGCTGCCCCCCCATTCCCTCTCCCAGTGACCTGAACCATAAACCCAGAATACATTCCAAACACTTCCCTCTCTCAATCCACGGCAAACCAGGGAGCAAGTCCCACCGGTTTGACCTCCTAACCCCTTCTCCAATCTCTTCACTCTCCTGTTGCTCTTTCCTGGGTCATTGCATCAGTCTCCTAACCGGTGCCCCTCAGTTTCAGACCCCACCCTACCGCCATCCAGCCTCTTAGAACTCTACAAGTGTTCTTTATTAGCTAAAGCAATAGTTGTTCATTTTTTAAGCTTCAGAAAATTTCTTTTTCAAATAATCCCAACATAGAAAAGAGGTAAGAGCCCAGATCTTGCTCCTTGGCCCAAAACACATAAAGACCCCAGTGCTCCCACAAACAGTCTGAAACTCACAGGTGTCCGAGCCACTTGGCATGGCTTACGTATCCCTCTACAATCTGGCCCTTGGCCATCTTTCACCCCGCTTCCTGCCACTGTCTCCCTCACATTTTATGCCCCAGTAACACCAGCCTGCACGTGGTTCTTCTCACATAGCTGATGCCTCACCCCCCTTGCCCTCTGCACCCTCTTATTGGACCAACCTGCTCTCCTCCATCGCTCCTCCAAGAGCTGCCCAACTCCATCGACCCCTCCAGACCCTTCAGGCATCAGCTCCCACCAGAAGCCCCTCTGACGCCCACGCAGAGACCCGTCCCTATTCTGTTTCCCAAGCCCCACCGCTGCCCCCAGACCATACTCCTATGTTGAATTCTGTGTGTCACCCTCCCCAGCAGACTGTGAGCACCTTGAGGGGTTGCCACTCATCCCTCTGCTCCCAGCAGGGCCCGTGACTTCGCCTAGTGAATGCTCACTAGAGCCCAGGTGTGTCCTCTGCCGTCCGGAGTCCTGCTGTGTGGCCTCCATGATCACAGAACTGCCCCATAACTGTGGATTCAGGACACCCACACCCTCCCTGGAGATTTGGGCTGACCTGTTGGATGGATGGTTCACCCGCTCTCTCCCCACCGGGACTGAAGGAAACCCCAGCCCTTAATGCAGATCAAATGTCTTATAATACGGTGGGCACGAGGCCAGTGGCAGGGCCCTGGGCAGGGGAAGAGATGTTCCAAGACTCTGACGGACATGCAGCTTCTTGAGGGACAGATGGCGTGATCAGGCATTTGCTTGAGGAGCGGGTCCACGTCTGACTCAACCGAGCCCTTCATACAGAAGATTTAGAGGACAGAGCCCCTGGTCACTCTGCACTTTGGGGGAGAAAGTGGCTAAACAGGGGTTTCACAATAGCTGTGGAAAATGACGGTGTTATGAGCTACATTGTCCCTCCCCAAATTCCTATGTGGTCATTCTGACCTCCAGTACCTCAGACTGTAACTCTGTTTGGAGATGGGGTCATTATTTATTTTTTTTCTATTAATTTATTTTTGTTACAGATGTTTCTCCTTCCCCCTCCCCCCTTTGACTCCCTCCACCCCACCTCCTCCCACCCTGTCCCCAGCTTTGTTGTCTATGTCCATCGATTATACATACATAAATATAAGTTCTGTGGTTTATCACCCCCCCCCCCCTGAGGAATGTCAGTTTGTACCCTACTTCTATGACTCTGGGTCTATTTTATTCATCAGTTTGTTTAGTTCATTATATTCCAGAAATAAGTGAGATCATGTGATATTTGTCTTTCTCTGCTTGGCTTGTTTCACTTAGGATAATACTTTCCAGGTCCCTCCATGTCGTCTCAAAGGATAAGAGATCTTTCTTTCTTACAGCTGCCTAGTACTCCATTGTGTATATATACCACCGCTTTTTTATCCATTCGTCTACTGATGGACATTTGACCTGTTTCCAGATCTTAGCTATTGTAAATAGTGCTGCTATGAACATGGAGGTACATATATTCTTTCTGGTGTTTCAGGCTTCTTAGGGTATATTCCTAGAAGTGGGATCACTGGATCAAATGGCAGTTCAATTTTTAATTTTTTGAGGTAACACCATATTGTTTTCCATAGTGGCTGCACCAGTTTACATTCCCACCAGCAGTGTACTAGAGTCCCCTTTTCTCCACACCCTCACCAGCACTTGTTGTTTGATGATTTGTTGATGGCGGCCATGCTGACAGGCGTGAGGTGATACCTCATTGTTGTTTTAATTTGCATCTCTCTGATGATTAGTGATGCTGAGCTTTTCTCATATATCTCTTGGCCATTTGTATGTCCTGTTTGGAGAGGTGTCTCTTTAGGTCCTCTGCCTTTAATTGGGTTCTTTGTCTTCCTTTTGTTGAGTTGGATGAGTACTCCATATATTTTGAAAATTAACCCCTTATTTGATATTTCTTTGGCAATTATGCTCTCCCATATAGTGGATTCCCTTTCCATTTTGATGGTTGTTTCTTTTGCTGTGCAGAAGCTTTTTAGTTTGATGTAGTACTGTGTGTTCATTTTTCCCTTTGTTTCTGTTGCCTTAGGTGATGTATCAGTGAAAATTCTGCTGTGTATGATGTCTGAAAATTTTTTGCCTGCATTTTCTTCTAAGATTTTTATGGGATCATGAGTCACATTTAAGTCTTTTATCAATTTTGAGTTTATTCTTGTGTATGGTATAAGTTGCTGGTCTAGCTTTATTGTTTTGCATGTAGCTGTCTAATTTTCCCAGCACCATTTATTAAAGAGGCCGAATTGACTCCACTATATGCTCTTGCCACCTTTGTTAAATATTAATTGAGCATATTGTCTTGGGTCAATTTCTGGGTTCTCTATTCTGTTCCATTGATCTATGTGCCTGTTCTTATGCCAGTACCAGGCTGTTTTGATTACAGTGGCTTTGTAGTATAACCTGATGCCTGGTAATGTGATTCCTCCTACTTTGTTTTTCTTTTTCAAGATTACTGTGGATATTTGGGGCCTTTTTTTAGTTTCATATAAACTTTTGGAGTATTTGTTCTAGTTCTGTGAAGTATATCATTGGTATTTTGATGGGGATTGCATTGAATCTATAGATTGCTTTGGGTAGTATGGACATTTTAATGATGTTAATTCTTCCAATCCATGAACAAGGTATGTGCTTCCACGTTTTTATATCTCCCTCTATTTCTTTTTTCAATGATCTATAGTTTTCTATGAAGAGATCCTTTATTTCTTTGGTTAAGTTTATTCGTAGGTATCTTAATTTTTTTCCTGTGATGGTAAATAGAATTGTCGTTTTTAGTTTCTCTTTCTCTGAGTTAATCATTGGTGTATAAGAATGCCGTTGACTTCTTGACGTTAATTTTGTATCCTGCTATTTTGCCAAATTCATTTATTAAGTCTAATAGATTTTTGAATAAGTCTTTAGGCTTTTCTATATACAATATTTTTTTTCTTTTTATTGATTTTATATTTATTTATTTATTTATTTATTTATTTAAAATCTTTATTGTTGGATGTAAAATGTATTACAGATGTTCCATATTTTCCCCCCATTGAACCCCTCCTTCCCACTCCCGCCCTCCTCCCACCTTTTCCCACACTATTGTCTGTGTCCATTTCTTATGCATATAAGTTCTTTGGTTTATTTCTTCCCACCCCCCACCCCGCGCCCAACCCCTTTCCCTTTGAGGTTTGTCAGTCTAGCAATGAATTTGTGCTTCTTAATCTCTTCCCCTTTTGCACCCATTCCCCCAACCCCCTCCCAACTGGCAACCAACAAAATGTTCTCTGTATCTATGAGAATGTGTCTGTTCTACCTGTTCATTTTGTCTGTAGATTCCATTGTTGATCGATATGTATTCATTGCCATTTTGTGTGTTCATATATTTTATCTTTTTCTTCAAAAAGACCCTTCATCATTTCATATAATAACGGTTTGGTGGTGATGAACTCCTTTAACTTTTTCTTGTCTGGGAAAGGTTTTATATGGCCATCGATTCTAAATGACAGCTTTGCAGGATAGAGTCATCTTGGTTGTAGGTTCTTGCTTTTCTTCACTCTGAATATTTCTTGCCACTCCCTTCTGGCCTGCAAAGTTTCTTTTGAGAAATCAGCTGACAGCCTAATGGGAACTCCCTTGTAGGTAACTAGCTGCCTTTCTCTTACTGCTTTTAAGATTCTCTCTTTGTCTTGAACCTTTTGCATTTTGATGATGATGTGTCTTGGTGTGGGCCTCTTGGGGTTCATCTTGTTTGGGACTCTCTGTGCTTCCTGGACTGGTATGTCTGTTTCCTTCACCGAGTTAGGAAAGTTTTCTGCCATTATTGTTTCAAACAGGTTTTCGATTTCTTGTTCTTGCTCTTCTCCTTCTGGCACCCCCAAGATGCGAATGTTGGCACACTTGAAGTTGTCCCAGAGGCTCCTTACACTATCCTCATTTTTTTGGATTCTTTTTTCTTTTTGCTGTTCTGATTGGGCATTTTTTGCTTCCTTATATTCCAAATTGATGGTTTGCTCCTTGGATTTACGTACTCTATTATTGAAGCTGTGTAAATTATTCTTTATTTCAGTTAATGCCTCCTTCAATTCTAACTGTGTATCCATGATTTCTAACTGGTCCTTTTTTATGCTCTTGAGGCCCTCCCTAAGTTCACTGAGGTTCTCACTAAGTTCATTGAGCATCCTTATAAGAAGTATTTTTATCTCAGTATCTATTAGCTTGCTTATCTCCATTTTGCTTAGTTCTTTTCCTGGGGTTTTGTTCTGTTCTTTCATTTGGGACCTGTTTCTTTGTCTCCTCATTTTGGCTGCCTCCCTGTGTTTGTTTCAGTGTGTTACTTAATGAGAGGTATGGGGCTCGCTGAGACCAGATGATGCTCATTTGAAAGAATTTAGGAAAAACCTGAAGCAGGATTCAAGACAGGCCAATCCTATGGTTAAGCAAGTGGCAACAGCTTGGGTGGGCTCGAAAGTTGGGTGGGGTGGGGCGGGGCCTCAGGGAGTCACCAGGGCGGGGCTACCAGTGTGAGCCAGGTTGCTGGAGTCCCAGATATGGCGACTGTCTGCCGCCCCCAGAAAGGGCTCACCAAAGGAACAAAGGCCTCTAACAGCACGTCTGTCCCGGAGAAAGCCCCCTCTCCAGCCCTCGCTCCAGTGCCAAACAGCTCAGTTCTTCCCTGTATGTCTCTGGTGGCCCTCGAGCTGCCTCCCCTCCAAGCTTAGAGGGAAAGAGTCCGATAAGTCCGTGCGTGGGCCCTTTAAGGAGCTGCCTGGGGCTCCAGCCTCCTCAGCCTCCCTGAGCCTCAGTTCCCACTGGTTTTTCCAGCCAGAAGTGATGGGGATTCTCTTCCTGGCACTGGAACCCTGAGCGGGGCACCTGGTGTGGGATGGGGACCCCTCAGTCCTCAGGGAGGACCTTCCCAGCCACGGGAGCCTCCTGATTTTTATCCGCCACACGTGGGTGTGGGACCAGCCTGTCTACCTCCGCCCTCCTACCAGTCTGGATGTCGCTGCTGCTTTAATTCCGTAGTTGTAGGACTTCCATTCAGCTTGATTTCAGGCGGTTTGGAATGATGGTTGTTCTGTAGTTTAGTTGTAACTTTGATGTGGTTGTGGGAGGACGCGATACCGTGTTTACCTACCCACCGTCTTGACCGGAAGTCCTATGTACAATATTATGTCATCTGTAAATAATGACAGTTTCACTTTCTCCTTTCCAATTTGGATCCCTTTTATTTTTTCTTCATGTCTAATTGCTGTGGCTAAGACTTCTAATACTATGTTAAATACGAGTGGTGAAAGTGGACATCCCTGTCTTGTTCGAAGATTTGGTCTTTAAAGAGGTAAAATGAGGTCATCAGGGTGGGTCCTAACCTAGTAAGATTGGTGTCCTCATAGGGAGAAGAAAGTTGAACAGAAATATAGGGACAGATGACAGACCACGTGAAGGCACAGGGAAAAGGTGGCCACCTATAAGACAAGGAGGGAGGCGAACCCTGCTCACACCTTGATCTCAGACTGCCAGCCTCCAGAAGTGTGAGAACATGAATTTCTGTTGTGTAAGCCACCCAGTCTGCGGTGCTTGCCGCTCTCGTAGGAGAAAACACGTGAGGTTGGTGTGGTGAGGGCTTCAAGCCATGTGTGTGTCCTTTTCAGGCTGAGGTCTCTGAGTGCACTATCCCTTTGGGAAGTCCTCCAATGCTCTACCCATGAGGTGGTCTGCTCTCAGCACCTGTGCTTCTGGTGTGGCTGTCATCACGTGGCCATGTGAGGACTGTATTTGTTTATCTCTGTGTCCCCGGCTGGACTCCGGGCTCATGGAGGGTAGGGATTATGTTCCTCTTATTTCTTCTTCCTGGCACAGAGGTGGGGCCCAGTGAATAAATGTTTGTGGGGTCAATGAATTGGACGGGGCTCTGCCGTGGGTGTTTAGCATCAATATTTGCCTCAGCCCTTCTGCCAGAGAACCTCCTTACGCTGGGCTGGCTGGGGGCTCTCAGCAGCCCTCCTCCCGCTGGCTGGGCCCTGGCAGTGCTACAAACAGCCCGGCCCCAGGGGGTTTGGAACGAAGTGGCCTAGATGGGGAAGCAAGGTGATTGGTCCCTGTCCTGCCAGATATGTCATTGGTTGTCTGAACGGGCTGCTGTGATTGGCTCCCTGAGCAGTGAACCTGGCTAATGAAGCCGTTCCCTTTCAGGGTTTCCTGCCTGCTTTCTGGCTGGGAGAGGGGGCTGTCTTGAGCTTTCTCTGATCTAGTCCATTAAGGTGCAGAAACCGCTCGCAGTCTGAGCAAACAGCCCTTTCCCAGACCTGCCGGGAAGGGAATTAGCTGCGGGTCAGTAGGGGTCTAACACAATCTCTTTCTGTTGGGCAAACAAAACAACTATTGATATACCTGCTCGCTGGACTTGACAGCTTTAACTCAACGCAGAAAATCAAACCACCTAGCTGCAAGTCTAGTCACTTCCCTCGCTTCTATTTTCCTTTGGTCTCCCTCCTGGGGTTCGACCTGTATTTTCCTTTTTTTGTAAGTTGAAAATGTAGGTTACCTGCTGGGCTGTCAAATCAGGAAGGAGTGGCAGTTAGAAGGAGTGGCTCTCTGCCCTTCACAGTGTAGGAGGGCTCCTTACTGTCCCAGCAGCCTCAGCGGTATATGGGAGTCTACAGGGACAATGACAATAATTACTGTTTGCACATTGTAGCTGCTAACAGTTTGCACTTTATAATAATTCCTTACACAGTTTTGATCTTACATGAATAGGATTATTTCATTCGTCCTCAAAACCCTGATGCAATTTACATTTTTCTTGCTTCACATTTTACATTTTGACCAGCAGGAGCATCTTGGCTGGGATGTTCTGCGACCTGGTCCAGATTACGGCCCTGAGGTGGAGCTGGACTTCCAGACCCACTAGGGGAGGAAGAAGTGTCCCTCCTGTGGAGGGGGAATGCGTTCGTGGGGGAGGACACCATTCCCTGAGATTTAGTCCTGTGGACTAGAAAATCAACAGCTAGCCTCTTTTTCTGGCCTAGTTTCCCAGAAAGTTAGCTGTGCTCACTGCCTGAATTGTCCCTGCCCTGGACAGGCTTTGGCGGGGTGACAGCCGGGGTATGTGGTAGGTGAGGGCAGTGACCGGTGAGCAGTTTCCCGTTTCCTGCTGCCTCCTCTACTCCTCGCCACTGCCCTTGCAGAAGCAGGGGAAGGCGAGGTCACAGGGACCTGGGCTTCCTGCCCCTTTGCCCCTCTGTCTGAGCAGGGGGCCCTGGAGAGGAGTCTTACCATAGATCACCCGTTTTTCTGAATAGGAATTGAACAGCTGACCTAGCATAACTGCTCAGGTCCCAGGTATTTTCTAGTCCTTCCTGCGCCTTCTCTCATGCGAGGTAGCTTTTCTGTTTGTTTGTTTTGATCCTGTGGAAGTAGCACCAGCTTACAAAAAATAATCCAAAAGCTGCTTTGCAGGAAAGGGGAGCTCAGGTGAGTACACGGATCGATGGGAAGGGAAATGGTGAGACGCGTTTTGCTGCCAGGGTCCCAGGCCCGGCCCCGGGAGGCAGCCACGCCTCCCTCGTCCCCCCAGCCCTGACATGCTGCGTGTGGGAGCGAGGCACCCCCTCGTGCGGACCCGCAGGGGCGGAGTGTGTAAGGGCAGTCACACGTGGGAAAATCCTTATAAAGCATGTGACACAATACACGATAAGTATTGCTATTACTATTAACAATAAAAACGAGGCAATAAAAGACGAGAATTTACTTTGTCTCCTCTTCTTCAAGCCCCTGAGATAGCCTCTCTCATCAGGGTTTCCGCAGTCCATCTCAGGACAAGAGGACTCTCTGCTGACTGTCCACGAGGACAGGAGACCCTGGGGTGCGGGTGGCGCAGGGGCCGGGCTCTGGAAACTTCCGTGGTACCATGGCTGTGTCATCACTCTGAGACCTGCTACGTCCTTCCAGGAACGCAACCTGAGATTTCATTCCCAGACTGATGTTCACAGTCGAGGAGTCACGGTGGCTCCTGAGAGCCGTGAATTAGTTCCCAGAGATGCTCCACAAACCAGGTGGCTCAAGACAGCAGAACTGGACTCTCTGAGTGTAAGATTCAGGACTGGCTCGTGTTCCCATGGAATTCTGCCGGGGAGGGCCTGTCCTTGCCTCCGTCTGCAGCTCCGGGCGCTCCTCGGCCCGCGGCAGTCAGGCCTGTCTCCGCCTCCTCGTGGTCATCTCTGTGTCCTCCTCATCTTCGGAGGACACCAGTCGTGTTAGATTAGGGCCCACCCTACTTAACTGATTACATCGGCACCATCCCTATTTCCAAATAAGGTCGCATTCTGAGGTTCTGAGTTAGGACCCCAACACATCTTTGGGGGGACATATTCAACCTGTACCAAGAGTCCCATTGTCCGTCCCCATAGCCTTGCGTGCCCGAGCTCTGCTTCCACTGCAGAGCACAGAGGGTGGCCCCGCCGTGCCCAGCTTCGGGCCCCGCCCGGCCCTGGCTGCAGAGCACACATGTCCCCTCCCACTGCACCTACACGTACTTGGTCAGAGAGCAGGACCAGGGGCGGGTTGAGAGCTCCGACCGGGGCCACTCCTCCAGGTCAGCCGGAGGCCTCCCGCCCGCGTGGGCCACCGCAGAAGTGCGTGACTCATCTGCTGGCCTGTCCCTCGTCCTGCCACTGCCCACCTCCTGGCTCCCACTCCACCAACAGGAAAGGTTGTCATGGCACAGACACTCTGAAATCCCGTTGTCTGGAGGGTAGAGAGATTGGCACAGGCTGAGTGACAGTCACAGCTGAGCAGAAAGGACAGTGGGGGAGGGGGAGAGGGAGAGGGACGGGGGAGGGAGAGGGAGGGGGAGGGAGGGGAGGGAGAAGGGAGAGGGAGGGGGAGGGAGAGGGAGGGGGGAGGGAGCGGGAGGGGGAGGAAGGGGAAGAAGGGAGGGAGAGGGGAGAAGGGAGGGAGAAAGGAGGGAGGGGGAGGGGGGTGGGAGAGGGAGGGGGAGGGGGAGGGAGGGGAAGGAGAGGACAAGAACAGGGTGAGAGCCTGAGCTCAGAGACAGGCTGGGGTCAGAGAGGGTCAGCACTGCTCCCTGACCCCCACTGTCGCCTGCAGCAGCTGTTCAGCTTCCCAGAGGGAGCCCCGGCTGGGCTGCCCAGAGCCCTGGCCCTGCCTGGGCCCTGCTCGGCCTGTCCCAGCTTCTGCAGGAATGAGGAGCTGTGAAGGAAGGGACAGATGAACCAAGGGCACCTTCCTCCGCCCGCCCGGGGCCATTTATTATACTCCCAGTTTGCCTCAGAAGGAGGTAGTCATTGGCTTTTTATTTTTATTTTTTGTTTCAGAAAGATCTAAATGTTGTCTCATTAAACTATTAGTTTTAATTATGTACTTATAGTCATTGATTTGCTAATTTGAAAAAATGAACACCCTGGATTCAAAGAAAGGCTTGCCCCACCCTTTCCCCTCCTGTGACGTGTTGAAGCACTTGTCCACACAGAGCAGCAGTAACAATAGGAAGGGGACACCGTCGGAGAGGGAGCGGTGGGGCAGACAGAGGCCACTGCAGCGGGGCCCAGTGAAGGCTCCATGTGCGTCGGGGGAAGGCGACCAGGGGGACGGGCTCTGCTGGGACAGCGGGCACAGGTGCCTGTCCCTTCCTGAGTCTGCTGCCCTGAGCCTTTAGCACCTCGTGGCTCAGGTGCTACAGTGGACCCCAGACCACGTGGGTGGTGTCAGCTGCCATCTGCCCTGACATCCTTGAGGGAGGAGGCTTGCGCCCCACTCACACTCTGTCAGCGTCACTGAAATGTGGCCAAAGGTAGGTAAACACACAGATGTATTTACTTTGTGGGGAAACAAGGCATTGTAGCCACCGCAGATATTATTAGCACATCCGTGATGATAACTTGCGTGTAGATGTGACATAACTGTGAAATGAGCCGCCGCTGCAGACAGGTTCCCGCACAGCCTGCGAGCCCACTGCTCCGCTCCCGCGCGGGACGCCTGCCAGACGGGGGAGGGGCAGTTACCGCAGGCAGCTCTGGAGCTCGGCTCTGGGGGCAGTTGCACAGATGAGCACACACACTAATCTTAGCCAACATTTATCGTTTAGTTTTTGCATCCAAGACATTGTGCTAAGCACTTGGCATATGACAACAACCTTCAGGACACAGATGCCACTGTCATTCCATTCACAGACAGGTAGATTGAGGCTGAAGTGGTGAAATAAATCGCCTGAAGTCATATAACCAATCAGTGATGTCCAGAGTCCAGAACCTGGTCTTCCAAGTGCCCGCAGGCACCAACTGTGCTCTTCTTCCCAAATCGGACGTATGAGGAAGTCAGCAACACGCAAATGTTGGTCTTTACTTCTGATAACAGCTTACTTGTGATGTCCCTCACCAGGGAGGTTTGGGCTCGCTGAGGGTGGTGAGGGGAGAACGGGGGTGGGGGGGCCTGCTGTGCTGGTCTCTGCCTCACTCATGCCTGTCACCCTGTGCATGACTCAGGCACCTGGCTTCATTAGCAGGTGACAAGAAGAGCTAAACAGGAGAGAGGAGTACCTATCTGCAGGAGTACACGGATCCTGGGGGCCCTGCAGTGTGTGGGGTCATCCCTGTCAGAAGAGAACTAAGTGTCTGCAGAAGCTCAGTCAAGGAGGTGGGAGGAAATGGTCCCTCGGGATGTCCCTGGGGACGATTCCTAATGAGAGTCGAGAGTCCAAGAGCACAGGGTGGTGAGCAGGGCTCCCAGGCAGGAGGCTGGGCTGGAGGGATGTGTAATAAGGGCGGGCAGGGAATAAGCGAGCTGGTAAGAATGAAGCCAAGAAGACTTGGAAAGGCTCTGATGCTGGTTTGTTCGTTTTGTTTTTTAACCAGAGCTTCAAGAAGAGTGGGACTCTCCGGAAACTGAATGGACATTTTGTGTGTTTGCACCCTTGGGTCTCCCAGCCCAGCAGCCTTCATTAGATTTTCACTGGGCTGGGATCCTAAACAAAAAGAATTACTGTTCCAAACTGTCCCCAGCAAAGGACGAAGGTTTGTGTGTTGTGATGTAACAGCTCTCCTGGAGCCCCTGGGGCCAGGACCCCTCCGTCCGCAGCCCAGGAGAAAGCAGGGGGTTTCCACACCTGGAGTCGGAGGCTCCTCTCCTCCAGCTTCTCGGGGCGTCTGAGAACGTATTTTGACCCCAACACCCTCGGCATTTCTCATGAATGGATCATTGTCCTGGGTCTCTTGCTCACTGGGGATTTCACATCTGTGGATAAATGAGCTACTGAGCTGCAACCATGTGAAGGGAGTTGTAAAAATAATTAAACGGGTGATCTGACATTTGTTCCTTTTCTCCATCTCTGTTCACTGAAGACGCATAAAACCTAGTGAATCACTCTGCTCTGGGTCTAACCATCTGCTATTTCAGGGTTGGATGTCTCTTCTCCCCGCCACTCCCCTCGCTTGGTTGCAGAGGGTGATGCCACCTCCTGGGCTTTGCTAGGGAGCTTTCTCGTGAAGCCAGTGTCTTCCCTCCAGGCTGAGACCCATCAGTACCTTGTTCCCATTCGCCCTGTTGCTTAAACAGACCCGCGCGTCCAGGAGCTGAGTTTAAGTACAGTGACGCCTCATTATCTGAGCGCGGATAGAATTTACACAAACTACCCAGAACACTGAAACTTATCCTTTCAAGAGCCAAACTCGTCTCTTAAAAATATTAATCATTTTTAGGAGACATTTCTCAAAAACGCATTACGCACTCGCCTTCCTCCCTAAACAGTGGCCACTGATCATCGTTTCACGGAGCTGCAGTCTTCGGTTTGCACCTGCTTTCTGGTTGCTCGGGCTCCTCTGCCAGGGACAAAGGTCGGCTTTCAGCCCTGGCTTCGGGTCTGCCTCTAATAGCCTCTCTGTTCCCTCTGCTGGGCTGTTTCTCTGTGCGCTGCTGTGGGCCTTGGGGCCACCACGCCGCTCCGTCAGCTGGGGCGCTGAGGCAGCCAGAGGCCTGCAGCGAGGCCGGACAGCAGGCTGGGCGGGCCAGGGCTCGGCGGAGGCCGCGCGGGGGTCAAGGGCTTATCGGATGATTAAATGGAGTGTTTCTGCCTTTCCGGCTGATGGTGAGCGGTACCGTGGAAGCATGGTTTATGGAGAGGAAGTCACCACGCGGCACAGGAAAACCCTCCGTCACCTGCGCTGTGTTTGGGGGGCTGGCTGTCCTGGGGGCGAAGATGAGGGTGGAGAGAGGAGCTTACTGAACACTGATGTCATGGCCACAGGGTACTCACGCACCGTGCCACTTCTCACTGCAGGCTAGAGACATAGACACTGCCACCTCTGGTTTATTGAGGAGAAAGACTTAAAGATGTTAATGAGTAAAATTATTTTTAATTTCTTTCTTTTTAATCTTAATGTTAATTATGAAATCTTATACAAAACCCCAGTAGAAGTGATAACTGGGGATGCTCCCATCGAAGGCCTGCACCTTTCTCGGCCTCAAGAATCCACTGGAAGCCCAGATTGAAGAGCATGGTGACCAGGCCCAGAGATGTGCCATGATTCTATCTTACGGCTCGGGGTTCTCAAGTAGGGCCTACATGAACTCTCCCGTAATTACGCCCAAGACAGGAGAGAACCGTCAGCGAGATTTGCATCTCAGTCCAAGCCCTCTGCCCTGGTTGTCCCCTCACTCAGCCTAAAAGGTTTCTTTGACATCTGGTTGCATTTGGTGGCTACAGACCTAGGTGAACAGCGCCCGGGGGACCAGGGCTCACCAGGTTCAGGGAACCTGGGGAGGACCTGGGCCTTCTCCTCCAAATCTTCTAGCAATTGCCCTCCACCCCTGGTCTTTAGCACTGAGTGCACTTGGTTGGTCAGAGAGCAAACTCTATTTTATCAGACTGTTTCCTGTGTTGGAAAGACATGTGCTGGGACTCACCCACCCAGACTCAGACAGCGGACGAGGCAGGCCTGGAAGGGGCCAGTACCCTCACCGGCAGGCTGGGCGCTAACTGGCGGTGGCCAGTCTGGGTTCAGGAAAGGGGGCAGTTAGTGAGGAGGTAGCTCTGGAGTCAAGCAAAACAGGATTTAATTCTGCCTCTGCTGTTTCCAGTCACGTAACCTAAGCAAACCCTTTAATCTCTCTAAACTTGAATGTTCTGAGCTGAAAAATGGGGATAAAATACCTCCCTCACCAGGTTGCTATGAATGCCAAGTGGAGTGAGGCAGACAAGGTGCGTGGCATGGTTCCTGGCACGGAGGAAGAAATCAGAAGCTCTTGGTTGCTGTTATTATCATCGTTAATCATTATATAACCAGGCAGGAAATCCAGAGCATGAGAAGTAAGCAAAGGCAGCACACGGAACCGCAGGAAGCACTGGGCTGGTCATGATGTTTAAGTGAGCTTGAGGAGGACGAGGGCGAGGCGGGGTTGTGTAAGGAGACCTCAGGGGGCCGCCAGGACGCCCAGCACCAGTAGGTGTGAGTCTGCTGGTAAAGCAGTGGCCAGAGGAAGGGTGACCGCTCCTCAGACCCGCCAGCCGATGAGGCGTCCTCTGGGAAGCTCATCGCGGACACGCTCTCTTCACGGACAGCGGCTCGGCTGCGGGGAAGGAATGAATGGAAGGCCTGAGGCTGCAGCAATTGTTTTTCCTGCAGTTGCCTGTGCAGCTGGCTAGAGGGACTGGGGCTGTGGAAGGGACGGCCTAGCAGGAGCAGGAATTGCTTCCCACCCATCACGCTGCACAGTCCAGGGCGGGACTGTCAGGGGGGTTTGTCCCAGCCCCTGGAGAGTTTGGGGCCACGCCCAGTCTGGTCTTACTGCCAAGTGCCCTGGGACAGGTGGCCTGGGATGAATCAGATGGCTAATTAGCACTCTCTCCTCGTCTAAAAGGAGCCAGAGACACATAAATTGCTCCCCAGAGGGAGGGAAGGAGGCAGAGAAAGGGAGGTGGGGAAATGGATAGGAGTTACATCAGAAAAACAACATCATCCAAACAGCCGCTCGGCCCCACCCGGGCTTCTTTCCCCAGTGCGCGTGGCCGAGGCAGCTGGGACCCGGGGCGACCCTGAGGTAAAACACCTGTGTGGGTGCCTCATTATGGGCACCGCGAAGTCGCCTCCCTGCCCCAGTGAGGTTTGAGCTACTGTCTGCACAGCCAGCTGGCGTCGGACATCTCTGCTTTCCCACAGAACCCAGCTCTGCCCTTGGTCGTTAGGGTTTCTGTCCAGTAAGAGCACCTCGAGGCAGCGGCCAGTCCTGCGCTGACCCGGGGACGACGGAATCCGCGGACTTCATGGTGTTTTAAAGGAGAAGGCGGCAGGGAAAATTCTGGAGAGTTAGAGTCTAATCCTGGCTGCATGACTGTGGATCAACCACTTCACTCCTGGGGCCCCCAGAAGCATGAGAGTTTGGGCTGTATAATATAATCTCTCTAACATTCAGGAATTCTGTGCGTTCAGATCCTCCTAGTCAAATCGTTTCTGAATCATTTATGGAAGTATGCCTCTTATTTTTTATATTCTTTCCACCCCGACTTTCGTGAGCCCAGCATTCCTGTTGGGCTCAGTTCTGTGTGGGCAGAGACAGCGAGATAGGAGGTAGGCAGAAGAACGAAATAATTACTCATGTGAGAGAGAGGGAAGGAAGTCTTAGGGCTGTAATTAAAGGCAACTGCCCACAGTGAGCACATCTACTGCCCGGGTCTTGGTTTTTAATACCGTTGAAAAGAGCCAGGGTTTCTTGGAGAAATGATTGATTCTAGGACTGGACAGGAAACACAAGATCAGCCTGGAGCACCTTGTGATGTCAGAAAGTACGGGCTTCTCTCTCCCTCTCTTTCTCTCTCTCTCTTACACACACACACACACACACACACACACACACACACAGGCACACTGGTGGGGATATGTCAATGGGACACATGAGCCAACTAAAAGAACTTACAAGGTGTTAAATATATATTCATGAGTCTGTACTGATGCAAATAAATGATTGAATGAATAGATTAAACAAACAAACAAATAAGGAGAAGAGACAAATCTCTGTGCATAAGCATGACCAACCACTTAGGCAGATATTCTACTTTCGAGGCGGTGGGGTATAACTCTCCCTCTCTGATTGTAGGCTGTGCTGAGTGACTTCATTCCCAAGAGTGTGGTGTGGAAAGGGGGGGAGAGACGCTTAGAGTGGAGAGCCCCGATAGACACTGCCTTAGCCCGGTGACCAAGGTCAATGTCGGTAGTGATGTAAAGTAGATAGTTTAGAGTCTTGATATGTTATGATAAGAACACCACTTTACATCTGTGGTGCTTTCCCACAATCCAAACTCACAATCCAAAGATAACCAACTCACAATCCCAGGCTAAGCATGAAAAACATCAGAAAAATCCCATTTGAGAGCAAGTCTACAAACTACCTGGCCAGTGTTTCTCAACATTGTCAAAGTTGTCAGAAGCAATTAAAGTCTGAAAGACTCTCACTGCCATGGGGAATGTAAGGAGACGTAACTACATATGATTTAGTACCCTGGGTGGGATCCTGGACAAAGAAGACATTTGGTAAAAGTCAAGGAAATCTGAATCTACTATGATCTTTAGTTAATAACAATGTGTCATTATTGGTTCATTAATTTTTAACAAAGGTGTGATACTAATGGCAAATGTTAATAATGGGGTAAGCTATGTGCTGGGAATACAAGAAACTCTCAGTATTATCTTCACAATTCTTCTGTGAATCTAAAACTATTTTTAAAAATAAACTTTAGCCCTGGCCGGTTTGGCTCAGCGGTTAGAGCGTCAGCCTGCGGTCCACAGAGACCCGGGTTCGGTTCCCGCTAGGGGCATGTACCTTGGCTGCAGTTTGTCCCCAGCCCTGGTTGGGTCGTGTGGGTGGCGGTCACTCGATGTGTCCCTTTCACATCGATGTTTCTCTCTCTTCCTCTCTCTCCTTCCTGCTCTATCTGAGTGAAAAATGGAAAAATGTCCTCGGGTGAGGATAAAAAAAATAAATAAATAAACTTTATTAAAAAAAAAAACCTTTCCAAATCACGTGTGTTTAATCAAATCATTTAACTGGTTCATTTCTGAGTAGAGTGGCTTTATAATTTTAAAATTGTATTTGGGTAAAGGATTGTGATAGACATTGCTAATTGCCTGCCTAATTTCTATTTTATTCTTCTTTATGGACAGAATACCTTTTGCTTAGAAGGCAATGAGTCTAGCTAAAAATGCTCATTTTTTCTTATCCTCTTACTGTATGTGGTGGCCATTGACATAGTGCTGGTCTTGAGATGTAGGAGAGGGCTCTGGGGAAGAACTCACCTTCTTGAATAAAATGAGAAATCTTTGTTAGCAGAAACTCCTCTGCCAGGTTGTACTTCTCCTTCCTGCCTGCAGCTTGTGAGACAGGTGGTCTGGATGAGCAACGGCCCTCTCGTGACCACGAAGCAGCCAGCGTGAGGATGAGAGTGTGCATGACGGATGGCAGAGCAGAAGGGGAGTAACCAGGGTCCCCGGTGGCACTGTCGAGGGGCTGCATGTGCCCCAGCCTTCTCATTAGGTGAATCAAATAAACCCTCACTTACAGAATATTTTTAAATTTTCAATTACAGTTGACATACAATAGTATATTAATTTCAGTTGTACTACATAGTTATTAGACATTTATATAACTTACAAAGTGATCTTCCTGGTAAGTCTAGTATCCATCTGACATCATGCATAGTTATTCCAGTACTACTGACTATATTTCCTACACTGTAATTTTTATCCCTGTGACTGTTTTTTATAACTGGAAATTTGTACATCTTAATCCCTACCCCTTTTCCACCCACACCGCCAACCCCCCTCCCCTCTGGAAACCATCAAAATGTTCTCTGTGTCTAGGAGTCTGTTTCAATTTTGCTTGTTCATTCATTTTGTTTTTTAGATTCACGAATAAGGGAAATGGCATAGTGGTTGTCTTTCTTTGTCTGACATTTCATTTAGCATAATTCCCTCTAGGTCCACCCATGTTGTCTAAAATGGCGAGTTTTCATTCTGTGTTATGGCTGAGTAATACTCCAATGCATATGCAGACCACACCTTTGGTATCTTTTTGTCTATTGATAGATGCTTAGATGGCACCCACATCTTGGCTGTTGTAAATAAACACAGCAGTGCATATGTCTGTTCAAATTAGTGACTTGGGTTTTTTTGTATATATGCCCAGAAGTGAAATTACTGGGTCATATAGTAGTTCCATTTTTAAATTTTTTGAGGAATCTCTATATTGTTTTCCATAATGGTTGCACCAGTTTACAATCCCACCAACAATGCATGGGGGTTCCCTTTTCTCCACAGCCTTGCCAATACTTGTTGTTTGTTGGTCTATTGATTATTGCCATCTGGTAAGGTGACATCTCACTGGGTAAAACCTGATGTTTTAAAAAGGCCATGGCAGTTGGGGCTTTTGTTACTTGCACCAAAATATAGCCTGATGAATACAAGGACCGAGTCTCAGGAACAGGCAGGTGATGCAGCAAGGATGCCACAGAGAAAAAGCTGAGCTGCTTGGGAGAGCAATTGGGTTTTAGAACTAAGAACAATAGAAATGATATTAAACATTAATATCACCATTGAGTATTTATTGCACACCTTAGGCTTTCAAAATGAGATGATGTTATTTAATCTGCACATCAAACTGGTGTAAATCTTTGTTGGGGAGCCTGAAACATTCAGGCACAGAGGTAAACTTGCTCAAGTTCACAAAATGAGTAAGGTGCAGAGTCAGCAATAGAGTCCAGTCAGCGATGGAGTCACGGCAAGGTGGACAGGTGTCCCTCTGCACCACGTTGGTGTCTTTGGAGCATCTGAGTAAGGCAAGGAGCAGAGATGGGAGAGGCCAGACAGTGAGGAGAGGAGCTGATTTCGGGCCCACTCCCTCTGGGGCTCCCGGGATGACAGAGGTCAGGACGTTCAGGTCATGCGATAAGAGAGCAAACAGTAAACTTGGGGTTTAGGGTCTCGTGAAGACAGGGTGACTCCATGGAATGCAGGTTTTCAGCTAAAGACCTGTGGCTAGAAGAACAGGCAACAGTACCGTGAGTGTAAGTTATTGGAAAAGTCCAGACATTTTCAGATTTTTAAGAAAACATTGAGCATAAGTACTTGTTAAAAATCCAGCAAGCACTTCTGAAACGTATACGATGGCAAAGCATCAGGTTAGGCAAAGGGACGCCTCCAAAAATAACTACAACATGGTATAACCTGGTTCTGGTTCAGTGAGGGAGACCAGTTAGTGCCTAAATAACTCTGTATTTGAAACTGCCCTCGGTGAAAAGTTAGAAGTTTTGTTTTATTCCTGAAGTAAGGATGAGCACAAAGCTGGGCCGGGCCTACAGAGCGTCTCCAGGGCCTCATAGTCCGTCCCTGTCTGCGTCCAGGTGAGAGAAGCCGGCGGACCTATGACGGAGTCCCAGCATGCCCCTGTGTCCCAGGCCGGAAGAAGAAGAAAGGCCGAGGGCCAAAGATGCCCAGCTGCGTCCACCTCTCCTCTCTCCGGGACCTTTCCTGGAAGTGTCACACTAGAACTTTCTTACATCATCATTAGCAAGAATTGTGTCACGTGGCTTGCCCAGGGTCATGGGCTCAATGTCCCTGTCTCCCAGAATGGGTATTTGAAGCCCTAGCCTCCAGGGTGAGGGGATTTCACATGGGCTCAGAGGAAGCCGGGCTATTAGAAGTGGACAGAGAGAGACAGGGGACAGGCTTTGGCCAAAGCCAGTGAGGCGGGACCTCGTGGTTATGGTGTGTGATGTCAGCTGACCTGACAGGAGACAAATTCAGGGAGACACCATTTCAGAGAATCCCTGGTCCCTCTTTGAACTTTTGAGCGGTGGCACCCTGGCCCCCCGCCCACAGGAGCGGTATGAGACGCCTGGGGAAGGCAACCAGAGCTGCGGACTTCGGAAGGGAGCTGGAGCTGCTGCGGAGCCCGGCTCCTCCCTCCACACCGGCCAGGGGCTGAGGCGTGCTCCCAGTTACCCCAGGACCCGGGAGTCCTTACTCTCCTGGTATTCGTAGGCTCCGTGCAAAGGCCCCGGATTGAAACTGTGCCTACTGACGGCATGAAAAGTGGAGAGAACAGGAAGATAAGGTTTTGTCCACAGCGGGATGTATGCGATTAGACCCAGAAGAACATCCTAAAGGGACTCAGCTTGCACATGCCCAGAGAGGCTGTACGCTCCATCCTAGCAGGTGTAACAGAGGGGGAATAAACAGCTCCAATGCATGTCCCCTGCCCCCTGCCTGTTCTCCTGCGGTGGAGCCCACGCCCCTGCTTGCCATTATACCCATCACCACGGTGGCTTCTTTTCTGTTCTCAGCCTCAGTAAGAGCAGCCCTCCTAAGGGCTTGTTCTTGCCCTAAGACACTCTTCCCCAAGCCCATCCTTCCTGCTCTGAGGGTCTAGATTCTATCCCATCTCCGAGAGGCCTTCCCTGCCCGCCCCTACGAATATTGCCTTCGTGTTGCCCGACCCTCACTCCCTTGGAATATAGTTACCTCATTTATTGAATTTGACATGAATCTACTTCGTAAGTTGTCTACCTCACTCAGGAGAAAAAGCTCTGTGAGACAGTGGGAGGTCTTATTTGCAACATTTCTGCAGTGCCTAGAACGTTACCTGGCCCGTTGCAGAAGCTCAATAAACATTTACTGAGTGAAGATAAACCGCCACATACGGGAGCGCCAGCCTTTATCCCTCCCTGCCCTTTGCTTACCTGGCACCTGTCTGCACACCCTCCTTCCAAGCGGGGACACAATTCCAATAGACACAATTCCAATACACAATCCGTGCATTTCAACCTGAATCTGATAGCATGTAATCATGTGCACATCAAGCACCAATTCATGTCAATCCAGGATCCTGTCCACGGAGGACCAGGGCCTCCAGTCCATCCCCTAGCAACGTCCATCCCCTAGCAACGTCCCTCCCTGTGCCTGGTGACCAGACAAGAAGTACGGGCGTCTTTCGGACATTCGAGTGTGCCTCAGAAAGAGGGGGTTCCGGGGCTCCTCTGCAGACGCCACAGCGAGGTCTCCCAGGAAGCAGGTGCACTGTGAACGAGAGCGAGGAAATCCGTGCATTTCAACCTGAATCTGATAGCATGTAATCATGTGCACATCAAGCACCGATTCATGTCAATCCAGGATCCTGTCCACGGAGGACCAGGGCCTCCAGCTGACAAGGGTCCTTCCTCACTGTCTGCGCAGAGCCTGAGCGGCGGCGTGGAGGTGCATGCCGGGAATCTCATCAGCATTCAGCTTAGGCAGCACAGGGGCCTCATTAGTTTTAATGAATTAGCACATTGGAAAAGACGGGATGATGTTACATCTAGGGAGTGTGTGTCAGCTGCCTTCATTTATGCCCGAGTGAAGAGCCATCTCCTTTCATTTTCCTTCCTCCTCCCAGGTGTGGGTGCCTGAAATTTTTCTAAATGCTGGAATCAAAGGCCTCTGCTTTTTCTAGACTCATCCATTCTCCTAGCTGTGGAGAGACAAAAATCACAGCAGCTTTAGTCAATGCAAGATGGAATCATCCCAGCCGGAAAAGCTGATGTCTGGTGTAGGCCAAAGAGGCTAGTGACCCCATACCCTGTGCAGCCCAGGCTGTTCTCCTGCGCCCCTGCCCCAGCCCCTGTGAGCAGGGCAGCTGTCCCTTGGGGGGCAGTGCCTGGACCACCACGCTAACCAGTGACGCGGATGAAAATCCCTCGGCGGCGCGAGTGGCTGAGGGGAGGAAGCCCGAGGACTGGTGGAAGCAAGGGATGTTTTTTATCTGTAAATTCACATCCCTTTCAAAATAGGTGGCTGCGCTGCAGGTGGGAAGTCGTCCCAGGACTGCGAACGCAATTTGGTGGAGAGAAAAGGGGAGACAGAAACAGACAGAGTTGGTCAAAGAGAAGGATGAGCAGAGACAGAGCCACGACGCGGAGAAAGAACAGAGGCGGAGAATACCCATGGACGGGCAGCCGGGGGCTGGGAGGCACAGCGCGCATTTCCACCAGCGAGACGTCCTGAGGGTCTGCTGATCTTGCCGGAGGGGATGTTCTTCCCTGTTTCCTGGAGAAACAGAGCCGGGGTAGAACTCACTTGCTGAAACAATGACATGCGATCCGATGGCTGTGAGTTGTCAGAGCTGCAAAGGGAAGAGGGTTAGACCCAGATCACCGGCTGAGGTTAGACCCAGATAGCCCTCCTTCTTTAATTCCCTGTAGGTTGACTGACTGGTCACATTGCCTCATTAATACCCTGGTCCTGCAACTTATGAGCTGGGTGAACGTGGACAAGTTACTTAACTTTGCTGTAACTGATTTCCTCCTCTGTGAAACAGGGATACTAACAGGAACTGCCTCCTGGGCTCTTGTGAAGATTTAAATGAGACGTCACATGTCAAGTGCTTAGAACAGTGCGTGGCACATGTTAGCTTCCTCATTATCGTCAGTGTCATCGTCACTGCTATTATTGTTATTGCTGTCCTATCCTCTCGTTCCCTTGGTCTGGGCTTTCACGCGGGGTAGGACTGTGAGTGCTCCTCACTCCTGAGGCTGTCCCGTGGGCCTTTGCCAATGACCGCATTCCGCCAGTAACTGGAGTGAGGACAAGGGACGTTCTTTACCACTGGGGAGGAACCTCTCAATGTTTCTAGAATATTATTATGTTCTGATGAACTGGGATTGTGACGGAAGGAGTTGGGTGAGAAGCAAATCAGTAAGTGAACTGGGAACCGGATAGTCTCAGTCTTCACAATGTTTAATACAAGTTTGAGATGCCAAAGGGAGATTAACAACCACTGAGAACCAGCTGTGAACTAGGCTCGCTGTTAGGTTGTTTTGCACATGAGATTGGATTTAGTGTTCGCACGAAAGCGTTCAGGGAGTCATCATTGTTCTCTCGTAGGTGAATTAACTGGGTCTGGGGGGCACCAGCTGCCTGCCAAGATCACGGGGCACGGAGGAGGCACGTGGCCGACGAGTGTGCCTCCTGATCTGGTATCCCGAGAGAGGACGGTGGGAACGGTGAGGCTGTAGCTGTAGAGGCCGGGGTGAGCGTGGGCGACGCTTTCGGACTTCTCTGACAGTGTCTCTGTAAGTCCCAGTTGCAGCCCAGCCCCTTTGCCCTAAAAACAGACACAACAAACACAATATGAAGAGGGGCTAACGAGAAATCGGCGGGCTTAAAAATAAGAACATTGCCGTGAATCTGAACCAGAAGAAACACAAGCAGGTTGATTCCAGGGCAGAAAACAGTGATGAGATGGGAGCAGTCTCAGGCTCGCTGTGTGGGGATGGAGCTGAGTTGGACGAACATCCCCCTTCTTCAGGAAGCTAAAAAGTGCAGCCAACGGCCCGCTGCCTGGGGGCCGATTAAAGTGACTGTTCATCAGAACCACCAGGGGGACTTGTTAAAACACAGCCCATCCCCAGAGTGTCTGATTCAGCGGGTCTGAGGTAAGAATTTGCATTTTTTATTAGTTTCCATGGATACTCAGCACACTTTGAGAACCACTGTTTACTAGGAAGTTGTAGGCATAGTCTTGTGAGCGGGTACTGTGTCAGTCCACCCCCTGACCTGTGTCTGGATCTGCAATATCCTCAGTGTCTGCCAGTCCAGCAGCACCATTACACAGCTCTGGTTCTGACTTGGGGCTCCTAAGATCAAGTGGAGGCAACCACCAAATTACTAGATAGAAAAGGAGAGAAGAAAAACAATGTCAAACAAAACACATCCTACTCCCAATGAATTCTGCAAGCCACAATTCTAAGACACGTGAAGAAATCTGATAGTAAGAAAAATAGCCAACAAAATAAGCAATCAGAACACAAGTTAACTCCAAATGAAATTAATTATGTAGCTCTAACAAAATTTTTAAAAATATGCTTAGAATCCTCAGAGAGATAAAAACAAGTAATGTCTATTAAAAATGAACAAAAAATGCCTGGCCAGTGTGGCTCAGTGGATTGAGCGTCATCTTATGGATTGAGAAGTCCTGGTTTGATTCCCAGTCAGGCACATGCCCGGGCTGTGGGCTTAATCTCCAGTAGGGGGCATGCAGAAGGCAGCCGGTTGATGTTTCTTTCTCACATCAATGTTTCTCTCTCTCTAAAAAATCAATAAAGACATATTTAAATAAAATAAAAATAAAAATGAACAAAGAATATAAAATAAAACAGGAAGAAATAAAAAGAATAGAAGGCTGTGAAAGAGAACTAGTTGAAAATATCATAAAGAATAGAGATAATGGCAGAGAAGGTATATTTGAAGAATTAAATAGCTGAGACCTTTTCTAGAATTGAAGAAAGACATGAATCTTCCAGTTAAAAATACATCTGGAATATGAGCAGAATAAAGATAAGTATACACTCAGACTTGTAATAAGACTACAGAACATGAAAGGTAAAGAGAAAATTTAAAACTATCAGAGACAGCACCTTGTTCTATGAGAACTACAGTTAAACTGATAACAGTTATCCTATTGGCAATCACAGAGGAAGGAAAACAATGGAACAACATATTTCAAGTACAAAGAAAATTAACCATCAATCTCGAATTTGATAGCCAGCTAAACTGTCATTTCCTAAGCAAACCCTGAGAGAATATACCAATCATATACAGAAATTCTTAAAGAAGTCCAGAGAGATCTGTAAATACTAGAAATGATGGTGAACACAGAAATGAATAAAAATAGTAATAAATTTAGTTAACCATTAACTATTTTAAAATAGGTCCTTTTGTTTTATATCGAAATAGGGCAAAATTAAAAGTAGACGAGAGGTCTGCAAGCATCTTTGTGAGGCAGGAGGTGGTAAATGTGTTAGGTTTTACATGCTATATAGCTTCTGTCACAACTACTCACCTCCACCTTCGTAGGTGACAGCATCCACAGACAACACATAAATGAGCCAATGAGGCTGTGTTTCAAAAAAAGCTTTATTTAAAAAAACAGGCAGTCAGCCAGATCTGGCCTGGGACGGGTCCTTTGCTCACCCCTGCCCCAGATAATGATAACATGATGTAGAGAGGAGCACTGTGGAGTAGGCAGTTAGACATTTTACTGTCCTTGACATGCTTAGGAAGAGAATAGAAATATTTAAGAACAGATATGTTTAAATATCATTTACAATTAAACATGCCTGTTAAAAAATTAAGGGTAACCATTAAAAATTAAAAGTAAAAAAAGCCAAATAACTAAAAGTATATTGCTACCAAGTAACCTGAAAAAGGGAATATAAATAAATACTGGTCAAGTTAAAAAAAATGAGGCTTATAAATGGTTGCTATTTGTGTCTCACCTAGGTGATCTGAGTGGGTAACGTTACAAAGAAGACTGCCCATTCGGCACCCACCTGTGACTTGCCAGGGCCCAGCAAGACTGAAAGAAGAGACTTCCTGGGCGGGTTTGTGGTTGCTCCTTGTTTGTTTGTTTATTTTTGAGGCCAGAATCCTGTAGGAACCAGGAGTTCAGCCAGTTATTCAATACTCACTTATCGGCTGCCTGTATCACATAATATTTGGTACTTACTATGTTAAGCACTGAGGATACAAATCTAAAAATCATTGTCCCTTCCTTCAGAAGTTTATAGTATCGAGGTCAGGGCTTAAGGGAGTAAACTGCTACTAATACCAAGGATATAGTTTACCTAGCAAGAAAGGGTCTTCCTGACGTAGGGGACCTTCCTCCTAAAATGAAATTCAGTAGCAGCTGGACACTGTCCATCCACTCCAGTGTCCACCACTCCTCCCGGAGAGAACCTCTCTTTGTTCTCCTTCCTGGCTTCTCCTCCTCTGACCGTGGCTTGGCCGTGGAGCGGAGCTGGGAAAAGGCGGAGATCTGAGTGTATCAGGAGAGGCCAGAGGAAAGGAGAGTATCGATCATCACTGTACCGCTGCAGCACCGTCTCTAGGGTGTTGAATGTGCAGTTTCCTTTGCCTGGGGTATGCTTCCTTGTCTTTTTTTCCTGGTTGAACTTCCTTCACCCTAGACATTTCAGTGGAGACATTACCTCCTGGGGAAACCTTCACTAACCTCCACCCCCAAAGCTAGGCTAGGTGCCGTCCAGGCTGCCGGTATCATATCACTTGTGTTTGGGCCTTTCTCGTCTCAAAGAGCAGACTGTGAGCTCCTTTGCGTCTTACGCTCTCGTCCTCACCGTTCCCCTGTACACAACCACGGAATCGACAATGTGAGGAGCTCTGAGCGACAAAAATTCTTCTTCCCACAGAACCCCCAACCCCCACCACAGATACTGCCTTACGCGATTCCCATTGCATTCCAAAGACTGGGCGGGACACCCACATGAAGTCCTCCCCACCCACCTCCCCACCTGCTCCAGAACAAACCAGGATTGGGTTGAATGCCTCTCTGCTCCCAGGGCACCGGGATTTCCCTGTCTTGGTGCCTAATACAGTTTATTAAAAACGGTCTATTTCCTTGCCTATCCCTCACATTAAGCTGCCAAGGGCAGAACTTTCTGGTTGTCTGTTGCTTTCCCAGTACCCGGAATAGCTGGTGTTCAAAACACATTCAGTGAAGAAGTGACACTGAGAAGCATCGAGTCGTAATCTTTGGAGGAGAGAAAAAGAAATGTTTTTGCCTTTCAGAGGTTTAAATCGATTTAGAGATTTAAATCTAAGAAAACTAAGTAATTAGAAAACATCACTCAGTTAGGTTCTAATTGCAGACATGTTATAGCAGATGGGCAGGGAGAGTGGACGTGAGCTAGACCCGAGGAATGGGCTTCAGGGAAGGCGGGCTCCGGAGGGAAGGCGGGACTGAGACGGAGAAGGCGGGAAGAAGAGCTTGCAGATATCATCCGAGACGCCAGGGCAGGCAGATCGGCCCGCGGTGCAGGCAGCCCTTCAGAACCAGCCTGGAAACAGTCTCCTCAACAGGCATTCTGCGTGTCAGCTGTCCTGGTCATTCAATTTCAGTTTTGACAAATCTGCAGGCATTTTCTGCGTGTGCCATTGTATCTGATTGGCTCCTGTGTGAGGTCATTGTGGAAACTTCTGGGTGACAAGAGAAACCAATGACAGAGGTGGTTTGTGTGGTAAGAGCACTTGGAAGCCTGGCGCAGGGAGCTTCCGGAGAGCACTGGCTGGGGCTCAGAGCCTTCCCCATAACCACCCTGTGGGCTGTACTCACTGATTTATTTTTGTCCGCCACTCCGCCTGCCATGGGTATTTTCTTACTATTAGCTGATTCATCTACTTCATAGACTGTGTCTTGTGGTATTTTAAGCAGCCAGTAATAATGACAGGCCATTATTATATAGGCTGGCCCTATAAGGTAGATCTCAGAATCCCGAATTCTGTCCCGGGAAGGTTTTGGGCTTCGGTTGTCTGTGGGCATTACTATAAATGGAGTTGGGGACCCTCTGGGAAGAGGCTGAGCACCAGTCTTTGAAGCTGAGGATGGTGCCTCTGGTTTTGTTCTCCACATCATCCCTAAGAGCCCTTAGCCCAGTGCCGAGGCCTAGAAGGCGCTCAATCATGCTTGATAAGTTCCACTGGCAGGCTGGGGGCTGGGGGAGTTAAAGCTGTGGGCTTATCCATTTCCAGCTTTGGGGCTGGAAGGGGCTGCCAACACCTATGCTGTGTGAAGGGCAGGAGCCTCCACTCTTCATCCTCATACCCTTTCCTCCAAATGGTCTAAAATCGCTATCAGTAGAGCTGGTTTTGGGGTGCGGAGGGTGGGTCAATTGATTCTGGAAGTTAAGTAAAGATGCCTTTGGAACTTTTTCTCTTTGTCTGTGTCTCCAGTCTTGGGTAGGAATTTTGATCCATTTCACTTAATCATTAAGTCTTACTTTCTGTTTCAGTTGACTTGTCTATGGCCTTTGATTCTATTTCTAACATCGGTCTACTTTTAAGTGAGACCCCCTCTGGATTAGTAGACACTTTTACTCATCTCTTCATGGCTCTCTAATGTGTCCCCCTCGGCATCACACACCTTCGCTAAAGTAAGGGTGACTTCACCTCTTTTACTAAGAAAGCTGAAGCCACCATATCGAAGTTCTTCTCTACCATTTTTACACGTTTGTCTTTATTTTCACACTCTCATCTTGTCTAAAAGAACTGTCCTTCCAACATTTCAGGCTAAATCTCCTGAGCAATGCTCACAATTTCTTCTCCTCCTGTCTCCTCTGAGCTCTGGTTTCATCCGTTACCACCCTCCCCACAATACTTCCCCTTCCCACTTTCTCCTTCCTATATGTCT
Organism: Molossus molossus; assembly: GCF_014108415.1. NCBI lineage: Eukaryota > Metazoa > Chordata > Mammalia > Chiroptera > Molossidae > Molossus > Molossus molossus. The sequence continues at coordinate 6,060,754 of NW_023425348.1, read as the reverse complement.
GCCAAGGTTATGCCAACTGAAAAGCAAAGCAAAACTCAAATAAGCAAACAAAAGGTGTCTGCTTAGCTCCGCTTCCCCTTTTGTCTTTTATTCTATTTCCCTCATGCTTTTCTATCTCAACTGACCAGTCAGCTCACCAAGCCTCTATATTCTCACTACCGGCAAGCTTGCCCCCTGCAATCTGATTTCTATCTCCACTGATCCAGAGAAAGTGTTCTCTGTGAAGCCACCAGTGTCGATACATCTATACTTTCTAACTAACCACTTTCCACTTCCTTTGGATACTTGGGTGTCATGGCCGTGAATGTTAACATAGGTGATCACAGTGTCCTTCACTCTAAAGTTCTCTGCTATCTCCTTAACCCATGGAAGCCCGCTCCCCCTTCATGGATTCATGGATACTAGTCTCCATACGATTACCAGTGACTTTCTAATCGCCAGATTCAAAGAGTAGACTTGACTCCTGACCTCACTGGATCTTTTCACTGCATTTGACCCTTGGTCTCTCTTTCCTTTGCAAAAATCTATCTTCTACTCCATTTGCGTGTTAGTCTCTTGTTCTTAGGTTGTTCTGCCTTTGTTTCCGCTCCTTCAACCTCCTCTTGAAAGGCTGGTCTTCTCTGGAGTTCAGTTCTTGACCCTTTTTCCTTCTCAATTTATACGCCCTCCGATGGTGATCTTGCCTGCTCAGCTTCTGGCGGGTAACTTCCAGACCTGCATCTTCAAGCCCACCCTCTATCTCGAACTTCCTTCTAGACATTTTACCCTGCTCGTCTCATAGACCCCGCCACATAGAAGGTACAGACTCAGAATGTACTCCCCTCAACACACCTCCCCTCACGTCTCTGTCTTGGTGACTGGCTCCGTCCCCTCTCTACAAAGGCTCCATGTCCGAACAGCTTAGACTCCTTTCCTTTGCCTCTATTCACTGTCAATTACCAGTCCTGTCAACGTAACCTACTAAGTATTTCTCAAACGCTTCCCTTCATTCTCCCCAGAACTTCTGCCCAGTTCAGGCCGTCATCATTTCTTGTCTGGATTCCCAGTGGGTCTCCATGCCCCTGGGTTTTTCCTTCTCAAATAGTCCTCCTCAGAGCAGGAAGTTCTATTTTTGAAACATGAATCTGACCCTGTTATTCTCCTCCTTTAATCACTTGGATAAAGTCCAAGCTGCTTAAAGTGGCATAAAATGTTCTTCATGACCCGCCCTGTCAATTCCTCCACGCTCACCTCCCACCGTGGTCTCCTCTAATCTTCACTCTCAGTCCCACTGAGCTGCTCATGTCCACCCTTCCCCCAACTCACACACAGCTTCTGCTGTTGCCTACGTCTCTGCCTTTGCTCACGCTGTCCTTTCTTCCTAAACCGGAAGCCCTAAGTCACCGTCTTTGGCTGGATGAGTCCTGCTGGGTTAAATACCCTCAGGGCTTCCTTAGTACCTGCAGCATACCTCAATGACTGGGCCCCCGCAGTGTTTGATGGCTCTGATGGTTGTCTCTTATTTTTCTGTTTCCCAACTCTACTTTGAATTTCCCCTTAAATGGAAACGTAAGATTTCCAGAATGATTTTTCCCAGCTCAGGAGTCTTACCTACTGGTAACAGATACCTTAAGACATATACTGTTAGAAGCATAGTTATCCTTCCTGATATCTGCCTTTCTTTCTATTCCCTCTCAAAAATGTTATTATATGTTTATTATGTGCTTTCATGGGCAATACGAATCAGTGATGGAACGACGGCTGGGCCTCTGCCTTTGCAGTGTTCACAGATACGTGGGTGCCCTTGCAGCCCTTGTCTAGTGGCTTTTCTGTAATTCAGAAGTCACCCTAGCTTCGCCAGTGTAGCTCACTAGTGGAGCGTCAACCCCTGCACCAAGAAGTCGCCAGTCCAATTGCCAGCCAGGGCACATGCCCAGGTTGTGGGCCCAGACCCTGATGGGGAGTATGCGGGAGGTGGCCAATCGATGTTCTCTCTCATCGATGTTACTATCTCTCTTTCCTTTCCTCTCTCAAATCAATAAAGAAAAAATATATATATATAAAAAGTCATCCTAATATACACACATTTTCTGTCTTTACCATCTTTGAAGATGACAAATTCCACAATTATTACTCATGATGTGATGTAAAGGGCAGACTAACATAAAGTTAAGAGCTTCAGATTTGGAAATAGAGTTCCAACCTGGCTCCCCCACACACTAGATGTTTGACTTTGGTCTAATTAACTTCATTGAACATCAGTTTTCTTATAAGTAAAAAGGAGAGAATAAGAATATCTAACTCCTAAAATATATGTGAGTATTATATATGTGATAAACATTTGTAAAAAACACTTAACTTGGTGCCTGGTACATAATAAATACTGCATAGGAGTCACTATTATTACTATTGCTCCAATATCAAAGGACGTGGTGTAGGAAAAATCACAGCAATTAAGATCATAGGCAAACTACTGAAACCCCCGTGGCTTTTGTAAAGTAAGGGGGTAGCAGATGTGACAGTCATCACCTTCTCCTTCCTTCATCATCATCTTAGAGAACAACCCACCCAACTCCTGGAGCAGACGTCTGTGCTGTGCCTCCACTTACCCTGACAGCTGATGGAAATAGAGGAGGACTTTTGACTCCAGCACGGCCCATCAGATTCTCTTCCCGGAAATCTGAGAGTTTGATACTGGGAAACGGACTCAGACGATGAGGGAACATGAGGAGAAAGGCATGTAGTTGGGATGGAAATCAGAAAGCTAAAGCGGTGAGTTTAGTCTGGGCGATGGGAAAACTAGGTCAGACAGTCTGCTTTGTTCTACACCATTTTGTGTAAGAAACTTACACATCCCAGATTTGGGTGTCTGCAGGGGTCCTGAGACCAATCCCCACATGGATACCAAAGAATGACTGTTGTTAAGTTTGGGGGAAGTAAAAAGTCATACATGAATCTTCCATTGTGAGGGAGGGTCAGTGTCCCTAACCCCCCAATTGTTCAAGGGTTAACTATACATATAGAGAGAGTAAGAGTGAAAGCAGAGAATGGAGTAGAGGGGAGGGAAAATGGGAGCGAGATCATTCTTCCCTGAGGGGTGGGTAAAGAAATTTCAGCACTGGCCAGTGTGGCTCAGTTGGTTGGGCTGACGTCATTCCACGCACCTGAAGGTTGCTGGTTTGATTCCGGGTCAAGGCACATGACCCAGTTTGTGGAGTTGATCCCGGTTGGAGGTGCGTGCGGGACGCAAGTCAATTGATGTTTCACACATCAATGCTTCTCTCTCTCCCTCTCCCTTCCCATCTCTCTAAAACCAATAAAAACATATTTTAAAAAAGAAAAGAAATTTCTATACCTGAGGTTCCACTTTTGGGTCCCCCGAATTCTGGTGAAGCCTTGCTTCCTATTTTTGTATGTCGGTGAAATTGATTGTGTGTCTTCATACGAAGCCCATTCCGTACCCTAGCTGGACGGGCCTGTTTCCAGCCGTTACATGGCGGCCGTCCCTGAGGATACTCCCAGCTCAGACCACGCTGCGGGGTAGGCTCCCCTTTCTGCCTCCCCGCTCGGGAGCTGATGAAAGGACATCGTGGCAAGTCTGCTTAGGTTGTTCTTCATTATATGGATTTTGCTCATGTCTTCTTCACACCTACAAAGTGAATAATCTTGACTTTTTAAAGTTTTTCCTCAAATGGAAGCTTTTTTCCTCCTCCTTCTGGGCTCCTTTCTGTAGCTCTCCCTCCATATGCTTTTACCCAAAGGAGAAAAATAGCTGAATTCTCACAGAACTTTAGGTTTCAGGGAAGTTAAGTTTAAGAAAAAAGTAAATTTAAAAGAAGTTTAAGTTTAAAGGAAGAATAATGTTTGGTATGGCTTCAGATATCCAATCTTTTGCTGATCTTCTGTGCTGTACAAGCAAGTACTGAGCTCAGAAATAATCTTTGATGAATCCAAGGTCCTTTCTCTGGATTCGGCTCCAAATTCTTCAATTTGTTTAAATGTTCTAGAATTTTTACTCCTACTCTTTCATGAGTTGGTTGAACTTGGGAGCATTAGCAACAGTGAGACAGGGCACACACAAGGAAATTATCTGTAGGCCTGGGGTGCAGTCCTCTGGGGATGCTTTTTCTGTCCTGTCCAAGTAGTAGCCACAGGTGACTATTCAAATTTAAATTAATGAAAACTAAATTGAATTGAATTGAACATTCAGGTCTGCATTTTTACTAGCTGTTTTTTAAGTCCTCAATAGCCACATGTAGCTAGTGGCTACTATATTGGATAGTGCAGAGGGAGATTTATTCTAGAAAGTTCTATTGACAATGCTACCCAGAATGACCTAGTATCCAGCTCAAGGAAGCCTGCAGTATGAGACAACTGCAACCAACGTAGAGAAGGAGTCCTGAGTGAGAGAGGCAAGTTCGTAGCTCTTGGAGCAGATGACATTTGAAGACAATGTCTGTAGGTAGCAGTGGTTCAATCAGATGGCTGATCTTTAGAGATAGGGCCCCAGCTCCTGGAGAGGAATAGTGTGTTAGTTGGTATAGACTAAACTTAGCTGTGGAACAGACAAACCACCAGTAACTTAACACATCAAAGTTTATTTCTTTATCATGAAGTCCAATGAGGATTGGACAATCCTTTTCCAAGTTTGCAAGGGAATTGAGAAATGGAGGTTCTGCTTAATTATCTTGACTCAGAAATGAAAACCTTTACTTGTGTTCACAGTCTATTAGCTAAAGCTAATCACTTGGTTCCAACTCATCTTTAGGGTAGCTTGGAGAGTAGGGATTCATATTTGGTGAGCACTAACTATCTCTACAACCAGAAATAGCAAGGTGGGTCCCCAGCCCCATGAGTAATAGTGCTCTGTAATGTAATATGGGCAGGGACTTTTCACTGTGAGCTCCTTGGGAATGAAGACTATGCTGGCATTCATATGGCACTTAACACAGCAGACGCTTAATAAATAATTGCTAGATTATGTGGACTCAGGTTCCCGAGCTGGGGCCCAGGGTGGCCACTGTGCTGAGGCCCAGGATGTTGGGCTAGACTTTTTCAAAGCCCTCTGATTACTGGTGGATTGGCCCTAAGGCAGGACTGAGCTTGCGGGGAGAGGGAGACTGAAGGGACCGAGTAGCCTGCAGAGTTGCTATATTTGCCCATCTACACAGGCTCGTAAGGTCTCTCTCTAGTACTTTACTTCTGGAAGTAATTGAATGTCAACTGCAAACGTGGAAATTTGATTGGAAATGTTCTTATTGAGATCATTGGTAAATACTTCACACTGATCCTTTATACTTATCTCAGTCAGGAAGTGACCATTCATTTATCCTTATCCTTTATTTTCTGTTTCTGAACCCATTCCTTGCTTCTAACAAAACTGCTTTCTTATATACCCATCACGCCCTGATTTCTTATAGTCTTTGAAATGAAATCTTGCCAAAGGCTTATTGAATGTCTGAGTAGATTACATCCACCAGTCCCCTTATCTACATGTCTATTTATTCACTTCTAGAACATCCATAAATAAACACTGGCTTTGTCCCAAGGTTCAATCCTTGGGGCTCTGTTTCTGTCTCTTCGTTCTCTCACTTAGGGGCCACGTCTATTGTTAAAGCTTTAACTGCCTCCTCTCCAGGGATGATCTCTACACCTCCCCTCTTTCCAAGCTTCAGTTCTGCATCCACACCTGACGACTCCTTCCCTGTGCTTAAAACTGAGCATAGCACCTGTCCCCTCCCCGCCCCCTCTTGGCGCTCCTATTTCTGAATATCGTACCATCAACTTTCCACTCACTCAGGCTTCACACCATGACTCAGCTCTGACTCCTCACTTTCCCTCCCTACACTGCCATCCCATCTTCAATTAGTCAGCAAGTCCCATGTTTCCTTCATCATGCCTCTCAGATCTCTTCCTTTCTTTCCTCCGGCACTGTCACCCCTTACGTTTAGGCCCCTGTGGACTGTTGCAGGAGACACTTTGCTATGCTTCCCTTCTACCAACTCATCTTATATTCGTTCATATTAAGCCACTGGATGTGGTGATATGTAGGCCCATATTCAAGTCTTAGTGCTGTCATTTATAAGCTGTGTGACCTTGGGCAAGTTACTTTACCTCTTTAATCTCATTTTTTATCTCTAAAATGCAATTAATAATAATTAAGAAATCAGTAAGAGTTAGCTATTATCACTTTGTTCTAGGCATTGTCCTAAATGTGATGGACATTATCTCATTTAATCTTCCACAATAACCTTATTAAGTAAATATTATTATTATCCTTACTTTATAAATAAAGAAGCTCAGAAAAATTAAATCATTTGTCCAAGGTCACATAGCTAGTAAGTGTCAAAACTCATGTTCAAAATTAAGCAGTTTAATTGCACCTAACCACTCTGCGACTTTGCCTCCCAGCACAATAGTTACTCAGTAAATGTCAACATCCTGATATGCAGTTTTGATTCTCCTGCTAAAAAGTCTCCCGTGGTCAGGCTTCGTGGAAAAAAGTATAATAAGTTTAAAATTGTGTGCTAGCACCCATGACCCAAAGCATTTCCATGTCTTCACATTTAATTAGAATTTAAAAAACCCATAACATACTGATGCTTCTGGTTATGATGAACTATTATCTATCAGATTAACACTTCCCGCAAGAAGCATGAAAGCTAGGCAAAAATCAGAAAATGGTTACTTAGAAGTATAAGAAAACATCCAAGACAGCTAGAACATGAAGGATTAAAACTCTAAAAAGATAAATTTATAGTTTTGAATATATTTATTAGGAAATAAAGGCTTAGCATCAATTATCTAAGTACTCCTTCCAAAAAGCTTAAAAAAAAAAAATTCTCAAAAAAGTTTAAAGAAGAAAAAAAATAAAGAGCATAAATAAATGACTAAATATAAAATAAATATACAATAAAATTAACAAAGCCAAACTTTGATTCTTTGAAAATTCTGATAAAATTGATAAAGTTTTAGCAAGTATGATCATGAAAATAGGAAAAAAATTAACCTAGATCAGAAATAAAAAAGGAATCATTATTACAAACCCTACAGATATTACAAAGATAATATAATGCTATGAATGACTTTAAGCCAATAAATTTGAAAATTTATATGAAATAGACAAATTCATACAAAAAATCTACCAAAACCAACATAAAAAGAAATAGAAAAATCTGAACAGTTTCATACTATTGAAGACATTAATCCTTATTTTAAACCTTCCACAAAGAAAACTCTAGGCCCAAATCACTTTTCGGGTAAGTTTTTTAAAATTCTGGGGAAAAATGCCAATCTTAAGCTCTTCTAGAAAATAGAATAAAAAGAGATACTTCTCAACACATTTTTATGAGGCCAGCCTATCTTTGATACCAGAACATGACAAGGATATCATAAAAAAAATTACAGACTAATCTCCCCATGAAAATAGAGGCAATTATAATAAAGAAAATATAAAACAATTTAATACAGCAATATATATATGTGTGTGTGTATATACAGATATATATATACATATATATATGTATGTGTGTGTGTATATATATCTCATGGATTTGTAGGGTTTATTCAAGGAATTGAAGAATGGTTTAACAGAAAATCAATCAATGTAATTCATTATATTATTTTATTTTAAAAATTATATAACCACTTCAATAAGTTAAAATAAAGTACTATTTGACAAATTTCCTAACTATTCATAATAAAAAAAAATACTCTCAGGAAATTAGTAATAGAAGGAAACTTCCTTTCCTGATAAAAGCTATCTTCTAAAATCCTACTCGGTGGTGAAACAGTCAAAGCTCCTCTTTGAGATAAGTAATGACACAAGGATGTTCACTCTCATTGTTTCTATTTAGCTTTGTATTGAAGATACTAGCTAGCGCAATAGTACCATGATATAAAAAGTGTATAGATTGGAAAGGAAGAAAACAGTCATTATTTGCAAAAACACATGATTGCTATGTAGAATATCCAAAAGTATATGCAAAGCAATTATTAGAATTGATAAGAAATTTTAGCAAAATTTTAGCATTTCTATATACTAGGAGAAAGCTATTAGGAAATAAAATTAAAGAAAGATGCTATTACAATAATATTACACCTATCAAATAACTTGAAATAAATTGAATCAAACCTTTAAAAACTACAAAACAGACTGAGAGAAAAATAAAACTAAATAGAGAAATGTTCTCATATTGAAGACTCACTATTATAACTGTCAGTTTTTCTTTTTTATCCTCGCCCGAGGACATTTTTGCATTTATCTTCAAATAGAGTGGGAGGGAGAGAAGGATGAAGAGAGAGAGAAAAACATCAGTGTGAGAGAGACACACTTACTGGTCGCCACCCACACAACCCCAGTCGGGGTCGGGGACAAACTGCAACCGAGGTTCGTGCTCTTAGTGGGAACTGAACCCAGGACTCTCTGGTCCACAGGCTGACGCTCTAACTGTTGAGCGAAACCGGCCAGGGCTCTGTCAATTTTTCTTAAAGTGACCTCTAAGACTAATGCAATTCCAATCAAAATGTCAGTAATATTTTATGTGTGAAATTTGATTTTTAAATTTAAAGACAAGAATAGCTAAGACAGTCTTGAAGAAGATTACAGTTAGCCCAACCAGTGGGGTGCAGTGGACTGAGCATCATCCCATGGACTGAAGGGTCCTGGTTCGATTCTCAGTTAGGGAGCATGACCAGTTTGCAGGCTTGATCCCCAGTCGGGGGCGTGCAGGAGGCAGCAGGTTGATGTTTCTCTCACACATTGATGTTTCCATTTTTCTCTCCCTAAAAAAATCAATAAAAACATATTTTTAAAAAATTACAGTAAAAGGAGAAGAAGTGTGGAGGCTATCAAGGCTTCTTATTAAAGTATGCGGGGACTCTGTTGTTGACTCAGGATAACCAAATAGTCAATGGAACAGAATGTAGAGTGCAGAGACAGACCTATACCGGTATTGCTGTTCCCTGACTCATGGCAAACGTGCATGGCTGTGCAGAGTGCAAAGATGATCTTTTCAACGAACACTGTTGGATCAGTTGGATATACACATGGAAAAATGAATCTTGACTTCCATCTCACCCTGAAGACAAAACCAATACAAGAGGGACAATAGCCCTAAATACAACATGTATACTAATAAAACTTTTAGGAGATAACATAGAAAACTACCTTCATTATTCTTATGCAGGAAAGGATTTCTTAAGATACAGAAAGAACAGATCATAAAGGAAGAGATCAATAAATAGTATATTATTAACATTAAGTACTTATTTACACATATACACACATATGACAAAAAAAGCTTTTTTACAAAATATTTAAAGAATGTCAAAAAAGGAAGAAGAGGGTAAAGAAGAAATAGAAGAGAGGAAGGGAGGGAGGGAGCAGGTGGGGAGGGAAGGGAAGAGAAGAGAGAAAAGAAGGAACGAAGGAAGAGACACTCCTCTTGCCCAGCGGCCAAAAGGTTAAATGTGTGCTTCACAGAAGAGAATATCCATGCCCTGACCAGTCTGGTTCAGCGGTTAGAGCATCAGCTCGCGGACCAGAGAGTCCCAGGTTCGGTTCCCACTAAGGGCACCTACCTCCGTTGCAGTTTGTCCCAGCCCCGGCTGGGGTCATGTGGGTGGCAACCAGTTGATGTGTCTCTGTCACATCGATGTTTCTCTCTCTCTCTTCCCCCCTCTCTCCCTCCAGCTTTATCTGAAGATAAATACAAAAAATGTCCTCAGGTGAGGATAAAAAAAAAAAGAGAATATCCAAGTAGCCAATATGAAAAAATGTTCAACCAACTCGTCACCAGGAACACAAATTAAAACCACAATAAAATATTACTCTATATACAAGATTAGCTAAAATAAAACATAAACATTATCAAATGTTGTCTTAGCTTAGATGTGCAGTAATCTCATGTACTGTTGATGAGAGTATAAACTGGTACAACCACTTTGGAAAACTTTTGGGCCGAATTTATTGTAGATATGTAGATCCCTACTTATGACCTAGGACCTCCAATTTTAGATGCATAACCAATAAAATAAAAAAAATAAGGTGAGTGCATGTGTCTAATGAAAAACTGCAAGATTGTTCCTATCACCTATTGCCAAAATCCAAAATTTTTAAATTATTCCAAACAGAAGCTCTGTATCCATTAAGCATGAATATCCTTCCTTCTCTAGCTAGCCTCTCAAACCTGCTTTCTGCCAGGATAGGGAGTTTTTTCTGCTCCTATACATTTGCCTTTTCTAGATTTTTAAAAAAAAATTTATTGAATTTATTGGGGTTACACTGGTCAATAAAATCATATAGGTTTCAAGTGTAGGATTCTATGATACATCATCTGTATATTGTATTGTGTGCTCAGCACCCAAAGTCAGTCTCCTTCCATGACCATGATGTCCCCTTTTCCCTCTTCTACCGGCCCCCTTCCCTGCCGTCCTCACCATATTGTTCCCTGTGTCTAGGAGTTTTCATTTGTTTGTTTAATCTCTTCACCTTTTTCACCCAAGTCTGTTCTCTGTATCTGTTTGTTTCTATTTTGCTTGTTTGTTTATTTTGTTCATTAGATTCCACATATAAGTGAAATCATTTGATACGTCTTTCTCTGACTGGCTTAAATATTTCTGATAAGTGGAATCATATAATATTTGTCCTTTTGTGTCTAGCTTATCTCACTTAGAAGAATGTGTACAAGGCTCATCTCTACTGTTACACGGAGCTGGGGTCATTCATTGTTAATTGCTAAGAGTATTCCATCATGCGAATATACTACCTTTAATTTATCCATTCTATTCTTGATGGATAGTTTTTCTCTCGTTTTGGGGCCATTACAGATTATGTTGTCAGGAACATTCTCGCAGTCAAGTGTTTATATACCAGGGTGTGCTAATTCTGTGAAAAACAATGGAACACGCAGGATTTGTGTCCTTCCTGCATAGAATACTTGTGCTCTCCATTTACCCTACCTCTGCCCCTTCCTTCAGGGGTCAGTTTATGGCAACGAAGGGAGGGGTAGGAGAGGGAGGAAAGACTGAGAGGACAGGAGAGCATACAGAGGGCCTGGAAAGCCCTGAGAGCCGGCCTTGCGCCAGCACCCGGCGATCCTGGCACGCTGCTCAGCAAGGCCATCTCGGTGCCCTGGTTCCTGGGCCAGGAGACCGTCGAGGAGACGCATGGCGCCTTCTTCGGGACCCTCCTGAGCAAGGAGTGAGTGGTGGAGATGGAGGGTGGACAGGCCAGCGTGGCCGTGCCCAGTGTGAGCCAGCTCGAGGTGCGGCCTCCTTGCCCTTCTGCAGCCCCTGGGAGCGTATGGGGCAAGGACACCAGCCCAGCACATCTCCTGGGACCCGCCCACGCCCCTGAGGGTGTTTGCCTAGGACTCTTGGTGCCTGTAAGCTAGCAGGGACTTCCCTGTTCCCACTCAGTGGTTGTCTGTGTGTGCAGTAGTCAGGTGACACCTGAGGGCCGTGCCTGCTTCTGTCTTCCATAGACTCCGGAGCCAAGGAAGAGACCAGCCTCATCATCTTCCTCTTTCTGTTCCAGTCACTCTGGCCTTCATTTCGTGCCTTACATGCTTCTTGTCCCATCCCATCTCAGGGTCTTTGCAGATGTTATTTCTGCTGCATAGAAGACTGTGCTTCTCCATTTAACCTAACTCTGCCCCTTCCTTCAGGAATCAGTTCAGTTATCATGTCTTCAGGAAACTTGTTCTGACCAGCATCTGTTAAATACTCAACCCATCATTGTCCAATTTTCATCATAGCACTCAACACAGTTTTAGTTTGTAAATATTTGATTTTTATCTGATTCTTCAAAAGTAGCCTATAGTCACACGTCCATCTATCTGACTCAAACCTTGTTCCTGACAACTCCTTTAACAGCTCCGTGTGGGCCATCCACCCCTCTCTCTCACACACACACACACACACATTGACAGTACACACGCATTCACACACACATACACACACAATCACATACACAGATACACATACATACACACACTCACATACACACATACACACATACACACATTCATATACACACATACACATATGCACACATTCACATACACATGCATTCACACTCACACATACACACAATCACATACACACATGCACACACACATACACAATAAATACACATACACCCATATACATATGCACACATTCACATACACATGCATTCACACACACATACACACATGCACACACACATACACAATATATACACATACACCCATATACATATGCACACATTCACATACACATGCATTCACACACACATACACACACAACCACATACACACACGCACGCACACATACACAATATATACACATACACACATATACATATGCACACATTCACATACACATGCATTCATACACACATACACACACAACCACATACACACACGCACACACACATACACAATATATACACATACACACATATACATATGCACACATTCACATACACATGCATTCACACACACACACACACACACACACACACACACACACACACGCTGGCCTAGCTGAAAGCTGTGTTGTGCTCTCTTCCTCTGTCCACTTCCTTCAGCTCCTATTTTCTGGACTGCTATTGGTGCGGGCTAGTCTCGCGATGCTGTAGGTGGGTCACGTGAAATTCCCAGGCGGGTCTCCCTGCTCACCGGTCAGCATGACAGGGTGGGGTGGGTGAGCTGAGTGTGCTTCTCCAAGACATGCTGCTTGATTCATCGCCTCTGCACTCGCTGGCCTGGGTGGGTCTTCCTGTCGCTCTGAACCCGGCGGGAGGGACCAGGGACCTTCTCAAGCGGCACTGGGACAGCCTCAGTGAACTTCAAGCCAGTTATACGTGATTGCTGCCTCCTTCAGCTCCGCCCAGCCAATACGCTCCAGTCTTCCCCAGGGGTGCGCGTGCTGTTCTGGGTCGCGGTTCCAGAATTCCAGTCCATTTCCCACTCATCATATGGCCCCGTGGCCCGGGACTCAGTGCAGGGCCCCAGAGTCTGACTGCAGCCCTCCCAGGCCCTTCAAACTGATGGGGTTTCTGAAAGGGGGGATCAGAGGGACTAAACTAAGAGGCAACTTCCCAGAGTCCTGTCTGCCTTGGGCTGCGGGGATCTCCAGAGGCTGTCTGACCACCTTCCTGTTGGGGGGTAGATCTCCTCCTCTCTTACCCTGACCGACAAATGTGTACGTTGTCACACAGTTTCCTGAATTTCTCTAGTAAGTTTACCCCTTGTCACTAAACTAAATTTCTTTGGCTTCATTTAAATGTTGACTCTGGTTCTTCCATTCTGGGGACAGAGAACAGTTGCTTCAACGGTCCTCATTCATTCATTCATTCAACAGCATTTACCGTGGGGACACTAGGTGCCGGGTCCTGTGCCGGATAGGTGGTGGCGATACAATGGACCTGGTCCCTGCCTCACAGAGTTTCAGATGAATTGATAATAAACCAGCAAATGATTACTCATTGTAGCAAATGAGCTGAGGAAGAAGTGGGGGAGGGGGAGGAGGTACAGGAAGAGGCTGCTTTCAATTTGGGGACCAAAAGAGATCTCTCTGCAGGGGTGCTGCTTAAGCTGAGAGAGAATCAGGTGTGAATGCGTGGGGAAGAGCACCCCCAGGGAAAGGAACAGCACGTGCGGAGATGCGGGGCTGTCGAGGCGGCCATGCCCCAAGCGGGCCCTGGCCCTTCTGCAGAGGACACGGCGTCCCCGCGGCCTCTGGCTCTTTGACTTCTCCCCACTGCGGAGCAGGAATCTCGGCCACACAAATGCCTCTTTCTCCTCAGCAGAAGCCTCATTCCAGCCCACCCAGTCCTGCCAGCAGTGTCAGCTGATCGCCGGGCAGTTACAATCAACAAAGAGGGAGAGAATTAGGCGCAGGGAAAATTCCCACCGAAGTCACGGAGGTCATCTGGCTGGGGGGCCAGGCTGCGGACACAGCATTGTCCATGCTTCCCTTTCTCCCCACATTCCACAGCTCGAGGGGCGATGGCAATTGCTGCGACTACCACCGCAGCTGCTTGCATTCCTGTGACAGTTCACCGTTTATAAAATACTTCCCCGGCCCGGCCGGGGTGGCTCAGTGGTGAGCGTCGACCCGAGCACCAAGAGGTTGTGGGTTCGATTCCCGGACAGGCACATGCCCAGGTTGTGGGCCCGATCCCCAGTGGGGGGGCATGCAGGAGGTGGCCAATCGATGTTCTCGCTCACTGATGTTTCTATCTCTCTCTCCCTCTCCATTTCTCTCTAAAATCAAAAAAGAAAAAAAATGTTTTTAATTAACTAAATAAAATGCCTGTCCGTGCACTGGACACGCAGTCCTCCGGGCACCTCTGGGAGTAAGATTGCAGGACTGGTCCCTCCCTTTTCCTGATGGACACACGAATGGTTGCTCGGTGCTGACGTCTCTCTTCATTCCCACTCTGCCCCCTAGAGCCCCCTTTACTGCTCCTTCTGTGGTTTTACCAGCTTCGCCCTCATCCTCTCCCCCAGAGAAGGGCAACGTGGGCTAGAGGCCTGGCGGCCGGTTACAGGACGATCTGCACCTCTCGTTGCCGCTGTCGGCTGCCTGCTTTCCATTCCTTTCCCGTCTTTCTTGCTAATTGACTTCTGGTGTCTGTTTGGGTGGAAAGGTCCCCAGCCCCTGGGGATAACTCGTAACTAGCTCAAGCCAATCATGGACATCTCCCCGTTGACAGTAACTGGTCCAGGGATGAGCATGGGACCCAGTTCTGGCCAACGAGACCTAAGTAAACATCTGGGGGATTCTGAGAAAGGTTTTATTGCCTGATAATAGGTGAACTAAAGGAAAATATATAATTAACAATGACAGCTGCCAATTTTGGAGTGCTTCCCGGGGGCTAGACACAGAGAGCATTCTTTCTGCTTCCATTCCTCCCCATGTTCCACAGGAGTGGTACTGCTTTGTGAGAGGATGTGATGCTCAGAGCTGTGGCAGCTATTTTGTGATGTGAGGGCGGCAGAGCGAGAAATGGACAAAGCCTGGTCAAGGGACCAGTGAGCAGAGTCAGCCCTGGAGCCGCCTATCTCTA
Organism: Molossus molossus; assembly: GCF_014108415.1. Lineage (NCBI taxonomy): Eukaryota > Metazoa > Chordata > Mammalia > Chiroptera > Molossidae > Molossus > Molossus molossus. Next base: position 6,045,714 of record NW_023425348.1, on the reverse strand, counting down.
GGCTTCTTATAAATAAGTAACACCTGTCCTTGAGGTTTAAACCCTAAATCCTCCTTACTCAAAGTGTGTGTTCTGGGCCAGAGCCTTAGTCTCACCTGGGAGCTTGCTAGAAAAGCAGAATCTCAGGTTTCACTCCACACCCACTGAATCAGAAATTGCATTTCAAAAAGGCCCCCTGGGACTTGTATGCATATTCAAGTTTGAAAAGCACTGGTTTGAGCCAGTGTAAGTTTGTCAGATTTTTCTGGAATGTGCAGTCCAAAGCATGCTGACTGATAGCACACCCCAGGCGCAGATTTTCTGAGGGCTCTAAGGACCCTCATCTGATTTCCAGATTCCAGAATGCACATGTCTTCCGGTGGGATCTGACCGTTACAACTCTTGGCTTGGCGCAGCCCTGGAGATAAGGCAGGGGTGCCCCCGGGAAGGGAGAGGAACCACAGCTGAGAGGCAACCCCCAAGCCTAGAAGCGAAGTTCTGGGCAGGATCACAGTCAGGAGTCAGGGTTAGGAGCCAGGAGCCAAGGACTCCCCTTTTGCTAAACAGCGTACATACAGGGCAGTAGGAATCAGTCCAGGGCTTGAGGGAGAAGTCAGGGTTGAGAGGAGGGGCTCTGGGGCGGGGGTGCCTGGCCGGCCCAGTGAAGGTGGCCTGGCTTCCTTTTGGAAGCGGTGGCAGATTGGGGATGCACCTAGGTTTTCAGTTCTGTTCTGCACTCGGACAGTTGGCCTGTCATTGCGGGTCTCAGAAGCAGAATGTCCATCTCTTTTCTCACGCACAGCTAATTCTGCCTTGGGAGAAGAATTAGTCCAGCTCCTAAGGGTGTCGTGGGAGGCAGGACTCAGCAGTGCCTTTGTTTCCCATTAATTTATTTTTGTTATAGATGTTTCTCCTGTTTCCTGGCTAGACACCCTCCTCATGCCCCACCCCCAACCCCAGCATTGTTGTCTATGACTGGACGTCTGTGTGTGGGACCAGGGCTCATTGATTCCTGCAGATTATACCATTCATTTGCCTTCTGCCTAATGGATTGTGGGTCAGGTTCCCTGCCCCCTTCCCAACTACTGTGTGTGGCACATGCCTTGTTTACCCTGGGAATCAATCAGCAAAGGAGTTTAGGGTGTGAAATTTGCAGTCAGACATAGCTGGTTGGAAACCTGGCTCTATTGCTCATTAGCTGTGAAGCGTTGGACTAATTAACCTTTCTGACTCCTAGTTTCTCCATCTGTGAAATGGGAATAATAGGACCCACCTCCCAAGATTGGTATTAAGACTAAACGAGAAAACCTGTGTCTAGTCGCCAGCAAGCATTCAAAAACGGGCAACTGTTGTTCTGATGTTGTGTGTGTCTTGGAAAGTGGCCGTCCTGCTGTGCCGTGAGCCTGGGCGTGGAGGTGGGCCGGGGCCAGAGCAGGCGCTGGAGCCTGGAGCCCAGGACAAACCCAGCCTGACCGCCTGACTACATGAGCCAGAGAGACAGAGAGCGAGCTTCTCTGCTGTCCCAGAAACGAACTCCCGGGACATGGTCCCAACCCACTCAGCTGCAAAATCGAGCTCATTTCGTGCTTCCTCCTGGCTCTCTGGACCGGCTCTCTCCTGGTTCCTGAAGCAGGTGCATGTGTGGGGGTGGGGGTGGGGGCGGGGGCGGGGTGGGCAGAGGACTGCCCGTCAGCCCTAAATCCTGCCTGCAGTCCCTCTGGGGTGCCCTCTGTCTCTCGCAGTAGCTGTCTGCTGCAGTCCGCTCTCTTCCCTGCGGTGTTTCTTCTTTAGGAAGATGCCACACCGTCCTCCATCCACCTCCAACGGCCCCTCCTGTGCAAACGCTGCTCGCTGTTCGTCCATTCTGTTCCCTATTATGAGCCACGTGCCCAGTATGGGGCAGGCTCCGTGCCGGGTGCTGGGGACGTGACAGTAGACAGAGCCTGGAAGGGACTCAGGGTACGGCGGGCTCTGATGAACTGCTGGGTCAGAGGGCAGCCCCTGCCCTGAGGCAGCCGCACACGGAGAAGGGAAAGGGGCACCTCTCCGTCCCGTGGACCCCGCCTGGTGGGAAGGTGTGAGGTGGAGCCCCTGGTGTGGCAGCTTCGGCAGGGCCCCGGCAGGGAGGCTTGGGAAGCCCTGGAGGGGGGCTGCCCCTGGGTGGGCTGGGGGCTGTGCCAGGCAGAACGTGAGGACGCTGTGTGAGCACAGGGAGGCCTCCTAGGTTTCTCCAGCACAACCAGGGTGGGTCAAGGGCTGAGATCTCGCAGGCCTGGAACCCGCACACCTCCGGGCATCCGGACCACGTCCTCCCGCTGCTGCCGGCGACAGAGGCCGGGGGTCTAGGGTCGCTCCAGCTGCTACAACAAGATACCGCAGCTGGGGCCTTAGCCAATGGGCATTTATTTCTCACAGTTCTAGAAGCTGGGGGTCTCTGATCAAGGGACCAGCAGATTCAGTTCGTGGTGAGGACTTTCCCCCTGGCTTGCAGATGGCCGTCTTCTCAGCATGTCCTCACATGGCGGGGGGAAGGGGGGGAGGGGGAGGGGAGGGGGAGGGGGAGGGGGAGGGGGAGGGAGAATCCGCGTGCTCCGGTCTCCTTTCCTCATAAGGACACGAATCATCCTGGGGGTCGCAGACTCAGGACCTCATTTAAACCTAAGCACGTCACCAAGGCCTACCTCCAAACCCTGCCACTTTGGGAGTTAGGTCTTCAGTCTGTATCACTGGGGGAACGTGTGTTTCACTGTGAGCAGAGATTCATTCCCCTTCCCTGAGTGCTCACGGCTGAGTGGCATGAGGGACTTGGCGCCACCTCCCTCCCAGAAACACCAGAAAGCAGATCGGAACCAGGAGAACCCTGCCTTCCTGCAGGACGGGGCTGCACCAGCAGAGCCCGCACCTTCTCCTGCGTGTGGGAGGCAGCCGTCTCCCGTCTCCTCCAGGGCTGTCCCCCAAGTCCTCCTTGCCCAGACCCCATCCCTTGCGGGCGACTCTGTCTGGCAGCCACAGAACCCCAGAGGGCGGGGCTTCTGGGACAGGGTTCGTCCAGCCAGAGGGACTGTCTCCCTAGCTGATCCCATCAGTCCGTGATTCTAAATAACATCCCTTCACTGATAGCGCTCAGACCCCACCACTTACACTTGACACCTTCATTTGAACGACTAATACAAATCTTGAGTCAGCGGAACAGAGCTCTAAATTACTCATCTCCACCCCAAACTGCTCCTGCAGGTCTTTCATTCAGCGATGCTTAGTATCCCCTCTATCCAAGACGGGCACTTGGGAGAAATCTTCGGTTCCTCTCTTCCTCTCATGCCCCCCATCGAACCCAAAATATCTCCTCTGCCCTCGTCCCTATTTGTCACACCTACTGCCGCCTCCCTAGACAAAAGCGCCACCACCTGACTGACTCGGAGGGCCTCCTAGCTCATCTTCCTTCACTCTTGCCGGCTGCACTCGTTCTCCAGACAGCACTTGAAAAGAGCTTTGTGCATTGCAGTGATCGACAGCGGCTTCCATTGCACCTGAAGACGATGTCCTGGTGGCCCCCTCTGTCCTGCCTAATCGGCCCTTCCGACCCTGCCGCCTCTCTGTGCCCTTCCCCTTCGGTCCCCAACGTTCTCACTGCCTGAAATGTCCTCCCTCCAGACCACCCACGGCTGACTCCTTTATAGCATTTGGGGCTCACCTCTGAGGTTCCCCACTCATAGAGGCTTCCTCTCAGCCCCCACGCCAACGCAGCCAGTCTTCAGGGTGTCCTCTGTTCTCCTCGGACCATGTGTTATCACCTGTGACTCTGTGGTGTGATGGCAGGTGTACACGATCTCTCTAGCACGTAGAACAGCCAGTGGTCCGTGGACATGCGCCGAGTGAATACACGAAGGGAGGAAAGCACTGTGCGCGCTTCTGAGAACTGTGTGCGGCGGGAAGATGGGACGAGAGCAAGAAGCTCAGGACCAGAGGGTCTACGCCCGGCAGCGCTGTCACCTCCTGAGCACTGTCTGGCCCCACTGAACCTTCAGGAGTCCTGAGAGGTAGATGCACTACGGTGTCCATCTAATGTTCAGAAAAGTGAGAGGTACAGCAGTTTGAGAACTGGCCCAAGCGCACAGAACTGGTGGGTGGCGCAGGGCACCCAGCCCTGCCCGTCATCGGACTCTCAGGAACTTGTCCCGCCCCTCACATGCTGTCTTTGAGACCGGGGGAGTCAGGGTTGCCGCATGCCAGCTTGGGGACACTAACGGGTACGAAGAGGACGGTGACGCTTGCCGACTGTCCACCTTGTGGGCGGTCCTAGCTCTGCCTGTCCTGAGCTCCATGCAGCGCAGAGCTGCGCAGCTGCTGTGATTTCCCAGGCAGCGCCCCAGGCCGGGCACAGCAGGAGAGTTAAGTGACAGTGGTTCCTGAAGTGGACGAATGAACGAAACGACCTCTGCAGGGCCACGCCAATCAGCTAGGTGTTGATCCTGTGAAGTAAGCGCCTATCAATCTGCACTGAGGCTCCAGACACTTATCCTGCCCGGCTGTGGAGGCACGGCCAGGAGACTGACCACCCCCTCTCGGGCTGTCTCCGCTCGGCGGCTGCCAGAGGGAGGGTCCCGGGGCACACGCAGGAAACAGCTGAGTGATGGAGGCCATGGCCGATGTTCGCAGCTGCTCCTTGCTGGCTGATTGATTCCTGGGTGCCTGTATCCCTTTTCCTACTTATTGAGTGTGGGTGATGGATTTCTGACAAGATTGATTTTGACCCAAATACTGCTGAGCTAAATGAATCAACGTTGTCAGTTTCTCCGCCTGGTCCTGAAGAAGGGCGATGTGGTTAAGGGCATTTTTCTTCCAGGTGAAGAGCTTGAAGGTACCTTGGCTGCCCTCCAAGGCCCCTTCCTGGGGGCCCGGAGGGGCAGGGCAGCCGCCCCCTCCCTCTTTGTTCGGGGAGGCGGCCCTGGCTGCCTGTGTCTGCTGGGCCCGCCTCCCTCACGAGCAGCCAGGAACGTGAGCCCTGCTCGGCTTGGCCGGGTGGTGAGGAGGGACCCCCCTCTCCTCTCCCTCTGAGCCGTGATTCCTAAACTGGCACGTCACTGTCCTCGGACCTACAGTAAGCGCCCGATCTTCAAGGCGTTGCTGATGCACTGGCTTCTCAGGATGGGGCGTTTCCATCAATTCTCTTGCCGTCCTAGGCCCCCCACCTTCCCGACCCCACAGCTGCCACCCTGGGCTCACGGGCAGGCTTGGATCCTGGGTCTTGATGGGCCAGAAGGGGCTGAGGGTGTGCAGAGAGCCGCCCGGGCTCGGGGTGGCGTCTGGGGTGAGCGTCTAGCCTCCTCTGCGTCTGTGGAGTGGTACCCTCCGCAGCGGTGCTCTGCTCACTGCACTAGTCGTGATACTTACGGTGTTACTCAACTACTATATCATCGTGGTGATTCACATGGAACGGCGCTTAGTGCTAAGGACCGTGTGTGGGGCTCATAGTCTGCAGCCTCTGACCTCAGAACAACCCTGCAAAGTGCCATTCGAGACGTTAGCAGATAGACACTGGGCATTGCGGAGCTTCAACAGCCCGCCCAGGAGCACCCCGTCATTCGGGATCCCCACTGCTCTGCCCCCGTGGAGATTAGAGCTGAATCACACTCTTGGGTCCTGCAGCTCCGACAAGCCAGACTCTCCTGTCCACACCAGACTTCCCTGGACGTGGGGACAAAGACCTTGCTTCCTGGACAGGGTCCCGACCCGACACACCTGGCGGGTCCCTTCCCTGTGCTCGCTCAGGACCCTTGCCCACCAAGCTCCCGCCCACGACCTGCCCTCTGGCCTCGGGGTGAGCACTGCTGGGGAACCCTGGAACCTCGGGCCCTGTGGACACACCACTGTCCCCCACGCTGGGCTGTAGCTCCCAGCCCCCAGAGTGCATCATGGCTCCCTTGTGGCTTAGCCTGTTCTCGCTTGCTTCCTACACCCATTTTCTTGAACAGTTATTTTAACAAGGCTTCCGGCGTCCAAGAAGCTCTCCACCTCACCGTCGGGGAGAAGTCCATGGCCACTGGAGTAACGCAGCCTTCACTGAGCTCAAGTGAAGCACGGCCGCTGGCCTGGGGCTCGGGCCTAGTGCCTGGTCCGAGGCCGGGACCCAGCCCTTCTGAGCCCAGTCTGAAGCTGTGCTCCCGACGCCCACTGCTCCTGCCAGCCTGTCTCCTTCCACGCTGCCAACCTGTGGACACGCCCGGCATCAGGAACACCTGCTGAACTGATCCAGGAAGGTGGGCTTCCTGAATGCAAGCTCAGCCTGGGGACTGTGATGGGACAGAATATTCTAGAAAGACAGGGCCCTCCTCAACTGCAGGCTGCGGTGAAATGGGCAGTCCTGTGTTTTCCTCGTGGACAGGGCCCTCCGAGCTACCAGCAGCTCACAGGCAAGGCCCTGGGACGGCGCGCTGCTTCAGGCTGGGTTCCCGCCCCTGCCCCATAGACAGCCCTGGGTGTGGCCGGGAGGGAGGGGGGCAGGGCAGAGATGGGTGGTGGCAGCTGCAGCCCAGGTCTGTGGGGTGCTGGGGTGCATGAGGCAGTGCTGTCCCCCTGGGCAGGAACTGGGGGCAGGGAGAGGGTTGGGGACAGCCGAGGGGGGCATGGAGAGCCGGGCCGGCTCCGGACGCTCCCTCAAAGCGGGCTCCTTACCTGCCTGCCAGTCACCTGGGCACTGAGGCAGAGAACTGTGAGGAGGTCCCCGCCCCTCCGGGCTGAGGAAAGGCAAGTTACAACTTTCCAGAAAGTTAACAGGTTCTCGGGGACAACGCAGACCCAGACCAGCTGGGGCCAGGCGGTCAGAGTGCTCTGTCTTCCATCCGGACCCTCGGTTTGGGGCCCAGGGGCAGAGGGCCCTGCCTGGCCTGGGCAGGGCTGGAGCCTTCTCGGGCCAGCCTCCCCCTCACTCTCTTGATCGGACCAGTCCTGGGAAGAGTGCAGACACCCCGGGATCAGAGTGGGTCCTTCGGACTTCTTCCACCGCGGTCATTTTGCTGACGGTTATTCATCTGGGTCCAGTGGAGAGGGGGGTGGTCATGTGCCTGGCCATCCGTCAACCCTTCATCTCCGCCGGAGCTTCCGGGCAGAGACCGCTGTTCCCAGTTAGGAGTACGTGGTCCCACAGGGGACCTGGGGTTCCTGGTGGGCCTGTCTGGTCTCCCCAGTCGGCATGCTGGGCCGTGAGGGGTCTCAGTTCTGTCCTTCCATCCAAAACCCCAAGCAGCTGTTGGGCTGGCCTCAGCTTCTCCGATGTCTTGCATTCATTTGACAAAGAATAGGCAGGTTACATAGAGACATCATTTGCAGAGAAAAGTCTCCCTAGGCCAGATGAAGGGAGCCGCTTTCCATGGTCCTCAGTCACTCCCCCTCCTTTCTGGAGGTCCCCCCAGTCCGCTTTCCTCCCGTGACGCAGGTGGACAACGGAGCCTGCAGGGGAACTTCCAGGCGAACAGGATGTGAGGAAGGCGCAGAAGAAGCTGCCCAGCCCGAGCTGGGCTGAGGGGGTCACGGCCTTGCTGGACTCTGCCCGGACAGACTGGCTCTCAGGTGTAAAGGAAGAGCAGGGGGTGGGCAGAATGGTCCCCAAGCCTCCGACCTTGACCCCGAGCACCTCTTAGCCCAGCTCCCCAGTGGATCCCACCGCAGATGGTAGTTTACACGGATATAACTTGTTCCGAGGGTAGTTGGTGACCAGAGACCCAAATTAAACTTCAGAAAGGGTTTTTTCCCTCTCTAACACTTCATAGGTTTCTCTGTGTATCTCCTCCCCGAAGACTTACAGGTGGACGAGGACTACCGTAACAGTCTACAATAGGTGAATGCAGAGATTGAAGGGGTGCGTGAGCTCCGGGATGCACTGGGGTGTGGGGTTCACTCCCAGCACCTAAACCATGGCGGACCTCCTTTCTAGGCAGCCGTGCGGAGCCTCTCGCCCAACACCACTCCCTCTGTTTACTGCTCTGTCTTCCCGGGTCAATAGAAACCATTCCTGCACCCAGCCTCCCTCCCAGCTCAGCTGGTTCCAGCTCTAAATCAGGTTATCTCTCCAGTCTGCATTCCCAGTAACTGAATTATCCCTGCATGAGTACCCTGAGGTCTGGACAGGGTGGCAGGGGCTGTCTGGGCTGGGGCTGTCTTCCTGGCTGCTCCCCAGGCATGGTCTTAGCAGCCTCCTAAGTGGTGCCTTGGTCTCCTCCACACCCTCCCCAGCACAGCCTCTCCGTCCTGGGGGAGAGAGGCAGCGAAGTCTTCAAGGATGCCTCCTACAGCCCAGCTGGGCAGAGAGCCAGTGGATCAGAGAGGTGGGCTTGTTCTTGGCAGGACATGAAGGGCCAGCATGCAAATGCCACCCAGGCTGGGACCAAGATCTGTGGAGTGGCAGCCCTGAGTGGGTGAGGTGGAGGGGAGCAAAGGGCAACCCTGCTGAGCAAAGTCGCAGTCCTCGGGACCGGCAGTGGTCAGCGTTCCAACATTCTGATCTGGACTCGGCCAGGGACACTTGTTAGTGACACTCAAACTTTGAGGGACCTTTGCGTCCACTTGGGAGGGGGCAGCGTTGAAAGGCTATTTCCGAAGCTTATGAGTTGGGAGTATTTCGGCCAGTGTGGCTCAGTGGTTGAGCGCTGACCCTGCACCAAGAGGTCGTCAGCTTGATTCCAGGGCAGGGCACATGCCCAGGTCGTGGGCCCATCCCCAGTGGGGGCATGCAGGAGGTGGCCAATCGATGTTCTCTCTCATCGATGTTTCTATGTCTCTCTCCCTCTCCCTTTTCTCTCTAAAATCAATAAAGTAATAATAAAGCGTTGGGAGCAGCTGCTATGGGTGTGGAAGAACCAAGGCTGAGTCTATAACAGCCGTCTAGGGAAGGCAAGCGAACACTGAGAAGCACGGCTCTGGGGGTTCAGACAAGAGGCTGATAGGGTCACTGAAGCTCTTTTACATACCAGTGGGGTCAATACTCCGCCTGCCTTGAAATCAGGGTTCTCCAAACATGGTCTTTGGACCATCCCCCCACCCCTGGCCCCCACTAAAATCATTAAGGATGTTTGCTGAGATGCAGACCATGGTTCCCAGTACGGGTCTGTTGAATCAGATTCTGTAGGGGTGGGGCCTGGAAGGAGCATTTATAATAAGCATCATCATCATCATTATAACCTAGGTTCACATAGTACTTGCTCTGTACCAAGCTCTTGAATCTATAGTTAACACATTAAATCTGCACAACAACTTGTGAGGTAGATTGTATTGTTACTCCATCCGGCGGATGATAAAACTGAGGCCCAGAGAGGTTCAATACGCTGCCCAGGTCATACAGTTTCTGAGTGATCTAACTGGGATTCATACCTGAGTCAGCAGCTGCTAACCATGAGGCCGCCCACCTCACTGCTTCACATGGAGACTCAAGTCCGAGAGCCCTCTGTCAGGCATGTGGGGCAGCTTCTGAGCAGCTCTGCAGCACAGGGAGGAATTGACTAGGACCTGGTACCTGGCTCCCAGAGGGTACAGACCAGGACTCCACCGCCTAGGAAGATCACTGTCCTGGGAGTCGGGACACCAGGGTGTTAACATTCCAGGCTACTTCGGACAAGGCAATTCTTACCCTAAGTCCATGTGTCCAAAGGACGCTCAGCTGGACGACTTCTAGATTTCTTCCTGGCTCTGACATTTGAAAGAATATGTGCATTTCCCTTCTCTGAGCAGCTGGGCAATTTCCTGGGAGGCTGAGTGTGTGTGTGTAGGGGCAGTTCTATGTAAGGACACGTCCGCAGCCGAGACAGGCTGGGAGTTCGCGTTGGCTGCGTGTCTGCGTGCACCCAGGGCAGGCCAGCGGGGATGGGCAGGGCCTGTCTGGGCAGAATTTGCACTGGCGCCGGGGCTGGTTCTGTCTCGCCTGTGCGCTCAGTCTCGTCCTGAAACAATGCCCTGGGGCCAAGAAGGTAGCGGGAAGGCTGTCGGACAGCATGGGAGCTGCTTCCGGGAAAGGAAACCCAGAAACAAATGCCATCCTGGGGCTGGCTGTGCAGTCTCCTTCGCTCAGAAGCTGGTTCCGGGGGGCCAGTCATTCTTCCGTAGTCCAGCTCACTCACGGGCAAGCCTGGCCACCGAGGACTGCGTGACAGTGCTCTGCCAGGACGAGCCAGCCCCTCCTCAGTGCAAACCTTTGGCCCGAAGGCAACGGCTGGCAGGGAGCCCATCGCCGTGCTGTCTGGACGGCGCCCCCACGCGGCTCTCAGGGGTGCTCTGGTGAGCAGAAGCTGTAAGAAGAGGCTGTGATGTGGGTGTCTGTGTGTGTCAGGGTAGGTGGGCCGCTCCTGGGGTTCAATGAGAGGTCGCTGGTACTGTGGTCACCGCTGCAGCAAGGGATCACCCTCTAGTGTCAGCTCCTGCCTGAGAGCATGGGCCACCTGGGCCCGCCCCAGGGCCGTCCAGTCGGTGGACTCGGGCTCCCTCTCCCCTGGTGCTGTGCATGGCCGCAGGACAGTTCAGCTTGGACATGGCTGGTGGTGGGACAAGACTCCGGTGCAGTTAGAGGCTGGGCATTGGCCAAGCAACCACTTCACAGGATTGAAGGATGTGTTTTGGTCCAGCCTCTTGTCTTAGTTTGGGCTGCTATAACAAAGTGCCAGTCTCGGTGGCTTCTAGACGCCAAACACGTATTTCTCAGCGTTCTGGAAGCTGCCAGTCCAGGCTCAGGATGCCCGCATCGGTGGGTTCTGGTGAGGGTCCTCCTCTGGGGTGCAGATGGCTGTCTTCTCCTGGCATCCTCACAAGGTTGAAAGAGAACAGGGAGACTCTGGGGTCCTTTTGTAAGGGCACGAACCCCTTCACGAGGGCTCCACCCTCAGGACTCAACTACCTCCTGAGGCTCCACTTCCTAATATCCTCTCAGGGGGGTCAACCTTCAGCTGATGACTTTCGGAGGATACAACGTGCAGTTACTGAACATTTTTCTGGGTCTAATGAGTGACCACTGGCCCTGTGGTCATCTGTTCAATCAACATCTGCTGTGGAGCAACACAGTGGTTAGGGCTGGGGGCTGGGGAGGACCCCAGAGGCTGAGAAGAAGGTTGTGGTGAGCTGAGAGGGGGTCTCTAGGGAAGCGACCCCAGGTCCCTACTAACGGAACAGCTAGTAGCCTGCTGGTCTCCATTCAGGACCCTGAGGCACTATCTCTGTCTGCGTCACTTCATGCAGGACCTGGACTCGGAGCTGCGACATTTCTCCAGATACCACGTCTGTTGCTTCAGAGGAGGGTAGGGGCGAAGGGAGCCATACTTCTCCAAGGGAGGGGAGTCTGCTGTTCGGGCACCCAGTGCTCCAACAGGTCAGTGGTTGGCTCCCCTGGCCTGGCTGAGCATTCTGTTCCTCGTGCTCGGCTCTGGGCCTCTTTATTACAACAGCAGAGGACGATGGCCGCGCTCCCCAGGGCCCCAGCCCGTCTCATTCATCCGTGTCCCAGCGCTCGGCGCAGGACATGGCTCAGCTTAAGAGCTTTATCAGAGACTGTCGAATGGGTGGGAGACAGTGCCCCAGGAGCGCTCTGCCTGGACCAGCCTCCAAGAAGGCCCTTTCCTGGCGGCTCACCCCTTCCCCCAGGCCCTGGGGCTCGGAGAGCGCTCCTTCCAAAGGAAGAAGAGGAGGAGGACACAGTCGTTCTGGACAGGGCATTTGGGACAGACAGCTGCTTGGCTGAGTCATGCAAATGGCACCCTTTCCAGTAAGGACTGCAGCTCCCAGCACAGCACCAGAATTGGAAGGAGAGTCATGCCCCCCCCACCCCGCCCCCAGGCTCCTGGACGCAGCCCCTGGGCTCTCCCCACCCCCTCCCCACCCAGCTGTCCGGGCGAGATGAAGCTGCTGTCTGGCGCAGAGGTTTCTCGCCATGAGTCAGGTAGGGAAACAGCTTGCTTCCCGAGGAGAAAGTGGAACTTTGTAGGCACACAGGGTAAATATTGAGTGTGATATGCTGCTAATTAGCGGCACAGAGGCCATTAGCATTAATGAGCTCTGTCTCTGGCCGCTTGGTCTGCAGCGACCGGCGGCACCGTTTCTCTGGCCCAAGCCCACGGGCTCAGGCTCGAGCTGTCGCCAAGAGTCTTTGTGACACTTTCCTCTTGGAAAAGAACAGCGAGAACTGCGGAGAAGCTCATGCGCCCAACATTTCCTTGAAACAAAAGCAGAAACTTCGGCTTAAAGATATACTCGCCTGGCCAGTATGGCTCAGTGGCTGAGCAACGACCATGCACCAACAAGTTGCTGTAGTTTGAGGCCCAGGTCAGGCACATGCCTCGGTTTTAGGCTTGATCCCCGGTCGGGGGCGTGTAGGAGGCAGCTGATCAATGTTTCTCTCCTATTGATGTTTCTGTCTATCTCTCCCTCTCCCTTCCTCTCTCTCTAAAAATCAATTTAAAAAATAAAATAAAAGAAAGATAAAGAAACTGCTAAAAAAAGAGATATATTAAAAAGATTTCATTTGTTTCCCATCCCCAGCCTCAATCATATGCCCTCCTCCCAACTTTGGAATATGTGGGCGAGAAGAGAGGAAGGAGTAGGGAGGGGGAATGTGTGGGGTTTTGTTTGTCTGTTTTTAGTAACTGCTGTGTGCCATACATTACCTGTTTAAGGCTCACAGTAAGCACATGAGAAGGATTCTGTTATGAGCCTCATTTTGCAGAGCAGGGAGAGTGAGGCCCAGAGGGCTTTAGTGACTTGCCCAAGTTCCCATGGTTAACATGGAAGAGGCAGCATGATTCATGTATGCCCGCACCCAGAGCCCACGACCTTGACCAAACACTGAACTCCCTGGGAAGCACCATACTGAACAGTCTTGCTCTTCGGAAGTCTGGGAGGAGGTGCTCTGGCCGGGTGGTGCAGCTGGTTGAGCATGGTCCCGTGCACCAATATTTTGCTGGTTTGATTCCAGGTCAGGGCACATGCCTGGTTTGCAGACTCGGTCCTCAGTGGGGGTGTACAAAAGGAAGCCAGATCGATGTTTCTCTCTCACTGATGTTTCTCTCTCCCCCTCTCACTTCCTCTCTCTCTCAAAAAAAAAAAAAAAAAATCAATAAACTATTCTTTTAAAAAAATCTGGGAGGAGAATGAAATCAACCAAAGGAGTTGGCCATCATTTGTTAACAGTTATTTATTTACAGTTTGTTTAATGTCTGCTCTGGGCTGGTTTAGAGATGTAATGCATCATCCTTGTTGCCACGGAGATTGTCAGCAAGCGGTGAGACAGTGGAAACAGATGACTAGTAAAAGGTAGTGCAACTGGTGGTAAAGACGAGCACCGAGCTAGAGCGCAGCCAGGGCACCAGCCTGTGGTGGCGCCTGTTCTCTGCATTCCAGTGTTGCCGAGACGCAGCTGCTATCCAGCACCGTGCAAGTTTAACGTGTACAAGGTGACTTGATACACGTGTATATTGCGAAATAATTACCACCATAACATTAGCTAACACCTCCTTCCCATCACATAATTACCATTTTGTTGTTGTTGTGAGAACCTTTAAGATCGGTCTTCACAATTTTCAACTATAATACAATATTGATTTAGCTCTAACCACCATATTATTACATATTATATCCTCAGAACTTGTTAATCTTATAACTGAAAGTTTGTACACTTTAACCAATATCTTTGATTTCTCTTAACCCAGACCCTAGTAACTAACAATCTACTCTGTTTCTGTGAGTTCAGCTTTTTAAAGATTCTGCATATTAGTGATATCACATTGCATTTGTCTTTCTCTGTCTGACATTTAATTTAGCAAAATACCCTCAAGATCCATCCATGTTGTCACAAATGGCAGGATTTCCTTATTTCTCATGGCTGAATAATATATATACTTTCTTTATCCAATTATCCATTGATGGACACAGGATGTTTTCATTTCTTGGTTATTGTAAGTAATAAATGCTACAATGAACATGGGTGTACAGATTTCTTTTTGAGATCCTATTTTATATCCTTTGTATATATTTATCCAGAAGCAGAATTACTGGATTATATGGTAGCTCTAATTTTAATTCCCGGAGGACCCTCCATACTGTTGTCCACAGTGGCTGTTCCAGTTTACATTCCCACAACAGAGCGCAAGGGCTCCCCTTTCTCCACACCCTCACCAGCACTCGGCGTCTCTCGTCCTTCTGATGATAACCTTTCCAAAGGGCATGAGGTGATATCTCACTGTGGTTTTGATGTGCAGTTCCTCAATAATTAGTGATGTCAAACTAATGTAGGTTGTCAATGGACATTTGTATGTCTTCTTTAGAAGAACATCTATTCAAATCTTTTTCCCATTTTTAAATTGGGTTATTTGCTGTTTTTGCTAATGAGTTGATTGAGTTCTTTATATACTTTGGCTAATAACCCTTTAACTGATATATGATTTGCAAAATTTTTTCTATTCTGTAAGCTGCCTTTTTATTTTGGTAATTGTTTCCTTTGCTGTGCAGAAGTTTTTAAGTTTGATGTAGTTCCTTTATTTAGAATTTTTTTTTTTTTTGCTTTAGTTGCTTCTCTTAATTTTTTAAAATGTATTTTTCAAAAAGATATTTAATGTGTGGGTAAGTGAACTGCAGTGGGTAGGACAGGCTTCCTAGCAGAGGTACTAGAGCTAAGTCTCAAAGTAGGGGTCTGTGTTAGAAAAACACATCAGGGGAGGGGTCACTGGGAACAGTGACGTGGAGGTGAGGTGCAGCCAAGGGGGTGAAGGGAGGACTACAGTGTGTTTGGGTTTGTAGAGCGTGAAATTTGAAGCAGGTCATACGAGAAATGAAGCTGGAGGACTGGTCAAAGGTAGATCCCAGAGGGTCGCATAGGCAAGGCAACTGAGCTTGGACTTCATCCTAAGCAAGGGGAGGGCCACTGCAGAATTCATAGACACAGGGATGGATGGAAGGCGAGGTCAACAAGGCCAAGAGTGGTAGCTGACAGCTCAATGGTGGGTGAGGAGCTGTAGTGGAGAGGATAGACATGGTAGTTTTTTAGGAAGTAGAACTGGCCAGTCTCATTGGTTGACTGAACACAAGGGCTTGAGGAAGAGGGGGTCAGTGATTGCGCTGACACTTCTACCTTGGAAAACTCCGTAGGGATACTGACATGCATTCTCCGAAACAGGCCACACAGAAGGCTTGGGGGTGGGGCGTGGTTCAGTTTGGGCCACGTGGAATGTGCAGTGACTATGGAATTCCCAGGCGAAATACCCTGAAGACCTTTGGCTGTGGAGTCCAGAGCCTAGGGAACAACTGGGGACATCCTGAGCTTAAGAAGAACTGAGATTCTCAGGATGTTTGGGTTCACCCCAGACAGACGTTGGCGAGACAAGAGCTGGTGTGCAGGACGTGGCGACCGGCACCGCCACCCTCTTCTCGCCACTCTTGTCCAGCTCTGCCTCGGGTGGAACCGCGTCCCTGGGTGCCCCTGGGCCCACCGTCCTGGTGCTTCCTCGGTCATATTGTTCTAGTTCTTTCATTCCACAAGTCTAGCCCCCTCGGGGTTGCACCGGGAGGGCCCTCTAGCAGCAGTATGACTCCAGGGCCGCGTCGCTGTGTCTCGGCAGGGACAAGGAATTGGTGGCTGCCTGTGGTTCTGTCCTTCCCCACCTTCCCAAGCACTGCAGCCCGGTTCCATCCGGCCCAGTTCTGCCCTGGCCGGCCCCATGTTGCAGCGGAGGTTGAGTCCTCGGCTGGTTTCCGTGGCACCGGTAGTCCTGCTGGTTAGCGAGGGTCAGGCTGAGCCTGCCCAATGCGTCGAAATGGACTCGGACGGCTCTTTCTGCTTCTCGCTCTAGTCCGTGCCCCCCACGCCACCTAACACTATCAATCTGTTCAAGGGTGACCAGGGCCCCCATGTGGCTCTCCCTGAGCCAAACTCATGTGTTGATAAAATTACATTTCATCACAATGTACCTGTCCTTGTTTCATTTTCTTAGATTACTCCTCCCTTTCCAGGCAGCTCCCTACTATGAACAAACTGATCCTACCGGGTCCAGCAGGCCAGGTGGAAAGAGAAGAAAGAAAACGGGCCGTCCAGAGGTGCCAAGGAAGTAGGTACAAAGCGGTGCCAGGAACTAAGTCTACAGGTAGAAACTAAGGCAGAAAGCTAAGGTAGAAGCTAAGGGCAGAAACAGAGAAACGGGTGGCAAGGCTCACAGTTAGGAGAATCAACAGCACGGGGGGCAGAATTAGAGAGGAAATGTGGGTGATGAGCTGAGACCCACCCTGCCTGCTTCTATCGGGAGAAAGATGTGAGGATCAAAAGGAATCTAAAAGAGCTGGTATCTGCCATCCCAGACGGCTCAGGTGCACAGCTCACAGCTCACGTGGTGTCTTCTACAGTGTAAGCTGGGCTCAGGCAGGGGTCAGAAAGCTGCCTGACTCAGCAATTCCAGGGTCATTTTTCTGCAGGGAGCAAGGTCAAAGACACATTAAAGGGAAGACTCTGCTTTTCTTAGGTGAGGTCAGACTCGGGGGAAGACAGCACTCGCTTTGCTGTTTTCCTTCTAAGGTAACTGCTAAGGAAAGGAGCCCGGAATAGGGAACTGCAGTGAGACCATGTACCATTTCTAGACGTACAACTAGAGAAAACTGCAGTGAGACCATGTACCATTTCTAGATGTACAACTAGAGAAAACTGCAGTGAGACCATGTACCATTTCTAGATGTACAACTAGAGAAAACTGCAGTGAGACCATGTACCATTTCTAGACGTACAACTAGAGAAAACTGCAGTGAGACCATGTACCATTTCTAGATGTACAACTAGAGAAAACTGCAGTGAGACCATGTACCATTTCTAGACGTACAACTAGAGAAAACTGCAGTGAGACCATGTACCATTTCTAGATGTACAACTAGAGAAAACTGCAATGAGACCATGTACCATTTCTAGACGTACAACTAGAGAAAACTGCAGTGAGACCATGTACCATTTCTAGATGTACAACTAGAGAAAACTGCAGTGAGACCATGTACCATTTCTAGACGTACAACTAGAGAAAACTGCAGTGAGACCATGTACCATTTCTAGATGTACAACTAGAGAAAACTGCAGTGAGACCATGTACCATTTCTAGACGTACAACTAGAGAAAACTGCAGTGAGACCATGTACCATTTCTAGATGTACAACTAGAGAAAACTGCAGTGAGACCATGTACCATTTCTAGACGTACAACTAGAGAAAACCTTGATGGCCGTTTTATTAAACCAATAGCATCTGCAAGGCATGAGAAGCAAACGAAGAGCAGGTGCCCACTGTTGGGGCAGGGGCAGTTTTCAGAGGGAGAGGGGTGTGGGATACAGATGGGAAGGTTTGAAAGAGGGAGATACAGGAGATCATCCAAGTGGAACAGACTCTTCTGAAGACCTAGAGAGAATCATAAGCTGAGGTCCTTCTACTTCATGCTGAGCTGGGAGAGCTGCATGGTCTCTAGCTAAAGAGTTGAGATGGCATCACCTGTAGCCTAGTTGTTTACGGAAGACTGGTGGGGCAGGAAGATGCAGGGAAAGACACGTCGTCTGCATTGCGCCGCTCCAGACGGAGCCGCGCCCGTGTTGCAACGTGGATGGCTCTTCGTAGGGTCTGGTAACATGAGCGCTGAGTAAGGAACACTTGCTCCCTGCTCAGCTGTGGAGTGAGGTGGACACCTGTGGGTTCTGTCTGCCCAGCAATGTTTCCTTTGCTTTTGGTAAAGAATGTTGGTTTTCCTCTGGGGTCTCTCCCTGTTCCCACTCCACCCCTTTGACTCCTGATCCCCTGAAGTCTTCGTGAAACTCTGCCAGCGGCTCAAGCTAGCCAACCTCTCTTTGGAATCCGAACTGTGACTAGAATTATACAAGGTCAGAAATTGTTGGAGCTGATGCATTTTTCACGGCAGCAACCTGCAGATTGCTGTCATTTCCAGGGCCACTGCTAGTCCTCGGTGATACTGAGATGAGGCACACAGCTAAGAATGGAGTCATCTTTGAGCCAAGAGAACGTCGCCCTTTCTCCAGGCAAACAAACTGTACAGAAAGGCTTGGTGAGCATCGAGCAGGTTAAATCCACTCTAATTCCTCTGGATGCCTCGATTACTCTTAACCTCTCATATCCCTGGAGTGGTCCTGCTTTCTGTCCTTCCTGAAGCCTGGTGGTAACGACCCATGCCCTTCAACTGAAGTTAGCCAGAGGAGGTCTCTGCTGCTTCATCGAAGAACTCTGTGGGCTACATGGGGGACTATGCAGGACAGGGTTGGAGGAGCACACACACAGGGCCAGTTCACCCCACTGGGAAGCACTCAGCTGAGGCATCACTGGGTAATAGCAATGTTAGGGGTATTTATGGGACATCAGTGACCAAGACAGTAACAGAGGTACAGAAGATTATAAAGGTCAATTCCTTATTATAGACACACACACACACACACACACACACACACCCCTTCAAGGCAGCAGAGGGCCTCTGCCACACCCAGGGAACGCACGGCCTTCTGCACATGTTCAAGGGGAAGACAAGGCAGGGGATGAAAAGAAACTGGGCCAGATGATTCATGTCAGTCCAGATGACCTCCAATTTCCTAAGATCCCTTCGGATTCTAGAACATAACATTATTTCCACCACGAGATAGTCAGTTCCCGTCGATAAGAGGATTTCTCCTTCTCCCATGACCTATTTGCTCATTTCAGAGCATTTTGGAAACTCAGGCTATATGGGCAGCAAAGTGTTTCCTTTGCACACGTCTCTCTGCTTCTAACACCCTCCTTCCCTTCCTGTCTCCTCCCTCCTGACACTCCGGCGAAAGGAAAGGCAGCCTGCCGTGTGTGGCTCTGGCGGTGAGGGGCTCCGGATCTGAATACCAGTTTGCACTTTCCCGGCTACACAGCGCTGGGAACAGGACCTGCCGTTCGAGGAGGTCCTCCTGCTCCGCACAGGGCAGGCCGTCAGCCGTGGATACTTACTGATTTCTGCCACGCAGCGTCTGTTCCTCTTTCTCCTGCGACAGGAGCCTGGCTTTCTCCCGAGACTCCCTCCTCTGGCACACAGGCCTGGTGGTGGCCAGGGCAGGAGGCACTGAGGCCCCGTCCCCTCCTCTGCAGTGTACATGTGACTCCAGCTTGCCCTGCTAGCAATGGGTATTGTCTCTCCCACCACAGTGATCGATTCATTGTGATCTGTGACCCCGTGTTTGCCAACAAAGACCAGGCCCGGGCTGAACTGAAATCTTTCAGAAAGAGTTTTTCTATTTCCCCCAAGACTTCGGCCTGCAGCCGCATGGCGCTGACAGATGGGACCTTGTGAGGGAGTCTCCGGGGGACCCGAACAGGGAAGCAGAGCTAAGAGGGGGCTGTGCAGTCCAGGGGCCCTGATCCCGGGGACCCCTGGGTTCAGGTTCTTGGGTTCAGGTTCTTTGTTATATAAATCCACACCCCTCCCCCCAATACGCACCCCATTTTTCAAATCCTCCTATTAGAGTTCTGTTTTTCAGATACTTGCACGGGGAAGAGCCCGGGCAGAGATACCATTTATCTTCAAGGCCTTTGGTTAGAAATCCATTCTGCACGGCGCCCGGACATGGTGGAGAGCCAGCGAGGGTGGCCTTATTGCCACAGTTCTTATTGTTGCTGCTGTTTTCACAGGTGCTCGAGGGCCCTTCTCCCCTTTCCTCTCCTCACCCAGACGTCCCCCGGGCTAACGGCTGGCATTTGTCGGGCTGGCGACACAGCCTGGGTGAGCAGCCAGGGGCCCCTGCCTCAGCGGTCGCCCTGCCCCTCTGCTGTCACAGGGCTGACCTCGGGCAGCTGGAGCCCAGCACAGAACCTGCTGCTGAGAATTCGCTCTCTGAAGCCGGCTCCCTGCGGGACCACTGAAGTATAAGCCTCCCGCCCCTTCGCCCAGCCACGGCCCTCGCCACACCCTGCACTGCGGACCTGGACGCGAGACTGGTGGAATTGAATGTTAAATGAGCAACATGCTAATTCCATGCAAATGGATATCTATTTTGAACCCACAGCTTGGACATTTTTTCTAGGAGGTCTGAGGCAGCAAGGATCCAAAGGGGGACGGAGAGGGGAGGGCTGTCTCTGGAGGCGTGAGGAGCACACTGGAGCCCCGCAGAGCAAAGCTCCTCCTGCCCAGGCCCCGGTGCTGCTTGATCCACTCATTAGCAAGTATGAAACAGGGGAGTCTAAAGAGAAAAAGAAAAAAAAGAAAAACCAAAAAAGCAAAACAAAACTCAGCAATGAATACACTAACAGATGGGGGTTTAATTCGATTTGCATCCAGTCCACCCTAGTACATGGGACTTTGTCTGCCTAACAATGGAGACCGGAATGGGGAAGTGTCCATGCCGCCATTCCCCTCCCCCACCGCCCAGCCCTTCATGGAAACCAGATGGGTATTCTTGTTTTAAAGCTCCGCTCCCCTGGGCTGATCACGAATTCATTCTCTGGTCCAGAGAACAGGTTCTGCGGAGAAATAAGGCTGGCATTGTGGGGAGGGGAGGGACTGTGAGGGGCAGCAGCCACGTGGGAGGCAAGGGAGGGAGCAGGAGGGTGAGCCCCCCGAACCACGCACAGAATACATCAGAAGGCAAGGGAGCTGGGGAGCTGGGGAGCTGGGGAGCTGGCCCTCGAGTCTGCCTGGCTGCAGTGCCTGCCTCCTGTCCACTCTGCATCCTGCACCCAGAGCCCAGAGCCAAGCCTCTCGACCTCTGCCTCGCTGTTCCATCTCCCCCTAGATGACTTTGAATCTCGGAGCATGAAGATTCCTCATTTGACGAGGGGGGTAATCAAAGGGACCATCCCTGGCCCCGGTCAGGGTCATGCAGAGAGGCAACCAATCGATGTGTCTCTCCCACATTGATGTTTCTCTCTCCCTCCCTACCCTCCACTCGCTATGGAAAAATGTCCTCGGGTGAAGATTAACAAAAAACAAATCTGATTGGAGACTGTGACTCAGGCCACATTCTCAGACTGAGTTCGAGGACACAGATCACTGCCCGTGGCCCACGGGGAGAGGGAGCGAGAAACAGTGGACTGGTCTCCACAGGTGCTCATCTGCCCCTCCCAAGGCCGGGGCGGAGCCCCCCCAGCCTCCCGGGAGCAGAAGAAATCAGGGGCACCAGAGTGGGCACCTGGCTCTGGAAGGGTCCAGGCATATGTAGAGGGCGGGCTTTCTTCTCCACCCCGCAGGTTCTGTGGCTGGGCCTGGAAATTAAACTGAACGGGACAGATTAACAGGAGAAAGCGTACAATCTTTATTTAATATTTTCATGGTGCCTATGGAGCTGTCGTAGGAAAAATGGCGTGGTTAGGACTTAGAGCTCATATACGTGTTGGCAAAGAGCAAACGTTTTTAGAAGTGTGACAAGACAGAAAAACGGGGGTTGAGCTCGTAGGGGCGGTAGATCGTGGGGCAGGGCCAGGAAATATGTGGGGGAGCTAAGGGAAGGTGGGTTGTTTTAGTAGGTTGGTTTGGCCAAATCCATGTTGGTGTTGATTCCCAGTCTCTGGTGACAAGAATGTCCTTGTCAGGGAGGGAACCTTTCTCCCAGGATTTGTTGACCTGCGTTTCGGTAGGAAAGGGGAAGTTAATGGAACTTCCTGCATCTCTGTCTCTTAGGGGCCTTCAGCTCAAAGCAGTCAACATGCCAAAACGGGGGTGATGTGTCTGAACACCTTCCAGCGCCCCATCTGGGGACAAGGAGCGTGCTCTGCCTCTGCACAGGACAAGGGACAGAGACATGGAGAAGACGGAGCGGGGAGGACCTTGCTTTGAAGGCCCAAGGTCTGCGTCACTAGTGAGTGTGCCCAGAGCCACGCTGGGCTTGGACGGTCCGTTCCGCCTGCGGTTCCCCTTGAGGGCAAGGCGGTTGCTCTGGCCTCTCGCTGCCCCGCGAGGGCAGGCAGGAGACCTCAGCAGGATGACCCCGAGCCAGAGCGTTTGGGCCTGAGGTCTCACTCTGCCCTGCGAGTCAGAAGCCTCCGCTAGGTGCTACGCAGGCCCAGGGGTTACTGGAATACCTGCAGGAACAGCCCCGTCCCTGTGCCAACCACGTGGGAACAGGAAGGGCAGGGAGGGCACAGGGGGGAAGTCAGCTGGCAATTCAGGGCCATCTGCCACGCAGTCCATAAATCAGTGTTGCTCAAGTTGAAAGGCTGCCCCACTGGACAACTTCCTTTGTCATTTCTTTACACAGAAGATTAATATTGATGCTGTTCTTAGCTCCATGCTGGGCCCCTTCAAATGAGTACACTTGGGTTTTCCCAATTTAGAGGGTGGCATTCAGGCATTTAGGGGCAACTGCATCTTTTCAGAACTCAGCTTTTGAACTGGAAGTGTGATGAGGGGAGTGTGAGTGTGGGGAGTGTAAGAACATCCAGGTGAGTGTCAGAGCATCCAGGTGAATGTGAGAGCATCCAGGTGAGTGTGGGAGCATCCAGGTGAGTGTGAGAGCATCCAGGTGAGTGTCAGAGCATCCTGATGAGTTTCAGAACATCCAGGTGAGTGTGAGAGCATCCAGGTGAGTGTCAGAGCATCCTGATGAGTTTCAGAACATCCAGGTGAGTGTGAGAGCATCCAGGTGAGTGTGAGAGCATCCAGGTGAGTGTCAGAGAATCCTGATGAGTTTCAGAACATCCAGGTGAGTGTGGGAGCATCCAGGTGAGTGTGGGAGCATCCAGGTGAGTGTGAGAGCATCCAGGTGAGTGTGAGAGCATCCTGATGAGTTTCAGAGCATCCAGGTGAGTGTGGGAGCATCCAGGTGAGTGTGAGAGCATCCAGGTGAGTGTCAGAGCATCCTGATGAGTTTCAGAACATCCAGGTGAGTGTGGGAGCATCCAGGTGAGTGTGGGAGCATCTAGGTGAGTGTGAGAGCATCCAGGTGAGTGTCAGAGCATCCTGATGAGTTTCAGAACATCCAGGTGAGTGTGGGAGCATCCAGGTGAGTGTGGGAGCATCCAGGTGAGTGTGAGAGCATCCAGGTGAGTGTCAGAGCATCCTGATGAGTTTCAGAACATCCAGGTGAGTGTGGGAGCATCCAGGTGAGTGTGGGAGCATCCAGGTGAGTGTGAGAGCATCCAGGTGAGTGTCAGAGCATCCTGATGAGTTTCAGAACATCCAGGTGAGTGTGGGAGCATCCAGGTGAGTGTGGGAGCATCCAGGTGAGTGTGAGAGCATCCAGGTGAGTGTCAGAGCATCCTGATGAGTTTCAGAGCATCCAGGTGAGTGTGGGAGCATCCAGGTGAGTGTCAGAGCATCCAGGTGAGTGTCAGAGCATCCTGATGAGTTTCAGAACATCCAGGTGAGTGTGGGAGCATCCAGGTGAGTGTGGGAGCATCCAGGTGAGTGTGAGAGTTCCAGGTGAGTGTCAGAGCATCCTGATGAGTTTCAGAGCATCCAGGTGAGTGTGGGAGCATCCAGGTGAGTGTGAGAGCATCCAGGTGAGTGTCAGAGCATCCTGATGAGTTTCAGAACATCCAGGTGAGTGTGGGAGCATCCAGGTGAGTGTGGGAGCATCCAGGTGAGTGTGAGAGTTCCAGGTGAGTGTCAGAGCATCCTGATGAGTTTCAGAACATCCAGGTGAGTGTGGGAGCATCCAGGTGAGTGTCAGAGCATCCAGGTGAGTGTGAGAGCATCCAGGTGAGTGTCAGAGCATCCAGGTGAGTGTGGGAGCATCCAGGTGAGTGTCAGAGCATCCAGGTGAGTGTGGGAGCATCCAGGTGAGTGTCAGAGCATCCAGGTGAATGTGAGAGCATCCAGGTGAGTGTCAGAGCATCCAGGTGAGTGTGGGAGCATCCAGGTGAGTGTCAGAGCATCCAGGTGAGTGTCAGAGCATCCAGGTGAGTGTCAGAGCATCCCGGGTGAGAGTCAGAGCAGGTGTTCACTGTGAGCTGGGAGGAAGGAGCTTTAACCTTCTGCATTCGGGAGGGGCAGGCTTTGAACTCCAGTCATCTTAGAAGTGGAACAAAATTAGGTTTGCCAAGATGTTCAAGAATGAATCCAACGGATCCTTAGAAAAGGCTAGCCATTATTGGTCCCCAAGGAGGTGGGGGTGCCGGGCAGCACCTCTCAACTTGTTAGGGAAATAGTCCCAGTCAAGAATGGCTAGGTATTTTTAGTCTGATTATCACAGGCACAAAATTCCTTTTAACCTCTTGGGGTAGTGTAAACATTCTTGAGAAGTCTGCGTTTTCACCTGTAACGTGTTTGCTTTCATGTAAAGTAGGGTGAAACTGCGGTCGTGCAGGCAAGTGGCTAGGAAAGAAAGCGAGTCTTGTGGAGGCTGCAGCTTGCAGACACGCGCCCTGCCCGCCCTGCCCGCCCTGCCCGCCTTGCCCGCCTGCCCACCCTGCCCTCCCTACCCGCCTACCCGCCCTACCCGCC
The DNA here is from genome assembly GCF_014108415.1 of Molossus molossus. Lineage (NCBI taxonomy): Eukaryota > Metazoa > Chordata > Mammalia > Chiroptera > Molossidae > Molossus > Molossus molossus. The sequence continues at coordinate 6,021,350 of NW_023425348.1, read as the reverse complement.
TACCCTCCATACCCGCCCTGCCCGCCTGCCCGCCCTGCCCGGCCTGCCCGCCCTACCCGCCCTGCCCGCCCTACCCGCCTACCCTCCCTGCCCGCCCTGCCCGCCCTGCCCGCCCTGCCCGTCCTACCCGGCCTACCCGCCCTGCCCGCCCTGCCCACCTACCCGCCCTGCCCGCCCTGCCCGTCCTGCCCGCCCTACCCGCCCTGCCCGTCCTGCCCGCCCTACCCGCCCTGCCCGTCCTGCCTGCCTACCCGCCTGCCCGCCCTACCCGCCTACCCTCCCTACCCGCCCTGCCCGTCCTGCCTGCCTACCCGCCTGCCCTCCCTACCCGCCCTGCCCGCCCTGCCTGCCCTACCCGCGCTACCCACCTACCCTCCCTACCCGCCTGCCCGCCCTACCCGCCTACCCGCCCTACCCGCGCTACCCACCTACCCGCCCTACCCGCCCTACCCGCCTACCCTCCCTACCCGCCTGCCCGCCCTGCCCACCCTACCCGCTGAGGTGTGTTATTTTTGGAAGCAGGATAATATTCAGGTGCGTGGACCCCTCGATTCTAAGCCTCACAGAGGTCAGCATGCAGCACCATGCATCCTTCCTGGGTCATCCTGGCACCGGCGATGACAAAGGAGCTGCGTTCCCCTACTTCTCCCTCCTTCTAACTCTGAAACACTGTCCCCTCCCTCGGGCGTCCCGGAGGCATGGCGTCTGAGCCCACCTCCAGCCGGGGACGCCCTCTTCAGTTCGCACAGACAGGCTCACACACACCGGAGGGCTCCAGGGTGGTGGGTCCGCAGCAGACTTCGATGACGTGGCCACTTCCCCGCTGACCAGGGATGCCACCGGGACGCCCGTGGTGAGGGGCATGCACAGAGGGAGCAGAGCATGGAGCTGATAAAAAATGTATTATCTTTTGTTTCTCCAACTGTCCCCCTGAGCTTCTAAATGAATATTTATTATGAGTTTCCATAGTTACAAGTAGAAAAATGTGTGTGGGGGGAATGAGTGGTAAGTAACTGAAAATGCTGACTTTGAAATAAAAATTACACCTGGACGTCCGCACCCTGGCCCCCTGCTACCCTCCGCCCAGTTCGGCCTACCTTGGGGCTTGAAGAGTGGAGAGAAGGTTATCTTGGAGACCCTGATCTCTAATGTCCACAGGTTACTGAGATGTCCCAACTGTTTATTCAGACTGTGCTCTGGAACCCGGGCAGTCCAAGTATTCAGTCTGTGTCCACCTCAGGACCTGTAGTCCAGGAAAACCTTTAGACCTTGCTGAGCCATGCGTGGGGCCCCCAGCTCCTAGAGATTGGGGGGACAGCCTGTCTGCCTGCCATGCAGCAGAGTCTCAGGGTGCACTTGCTGGGTCAGGTTGTCATCTCGGGAGTAATTTCCGCTTTCCCAGTCGCCCCAGTCCTGCCCGGCCAGCTAGGGGTGCAGGGTGTCTGTGCCGCTCCTGTGCAGACCGCACTGAGCTTCCTGGCCAGGGGCTGGGATCTGGCACAATAGGTTCCGATCTGCTTGGCCTGCACGGCAGGCAGCCGGTGCAAAAGGGATTCTGGTTAGAGGTTGCCTGGTCCCCGGGACGATGACCCTGCCTTAAAGCTCTGAAGTCAATTCTGGATGCTGAGGGGGGGCTTCGCCCTCCTCAGGCTCGGACGCTGCATCTTTTCCAAGGCCGGCAGGCAGGGTGATCTGGTGAGAAGAATGCAGAATTCCATCCCAGAGGCCTGGTGTAATTCACACAGAGGCAAGGGTGGGCCTGCACCGTGTAGAATTGTTGAGAAGAATAATTGCACACACACCTGGAATGTGTGTGGCTGTGTCTGGGTAACACCAGGGCCAAAAACAAAGCCTGGGGGGAGAGTTAAGGAAGGGAGCTCAATGTCCAGCTGTGTCCATTTCTTTCTCATGCACCTGTTCCCTCCAGACCCTGGCCTAAGTGCCGTGTCCCCGGGGAGGTGATCCTGTGTAGCTGAGGAGAGCCTGGACCCCTTCCCTGGGAAACTTATCTGTTCTCTCCCAAGAGACAATGAGGATCCCCCCCCCCCCCATCCAGCACTTACTTCTATCTTGCTTTTATCACACTGGTTGCAGTAATTTGTTAACTCATCTGTTTCCACTAAAAGACTGAGCTCCATGAGGGCAAGGCCTGTGTTGTGCAGAGGAGCTGAAAATAGCAGGCAGTCAATGCATGTTTGGTGAATGAAGAAGTAAACAAGGCTGAAGGAAGAAGGTTGTGATGATCTGAGACCTCCCATCATTGGCTCTCACAGCTTTTCCTCCACACAGAAGCGTGTGAATCTGACAGGTCAGTACACACTGAGCAATAGAAAACCCACTGGTATTGTAATGATCTTTCTTTTTCTATAGAATTCTTTACATTTTCAAATCACTTTCACATTCATGATTTCATTTGATTCCTAGTAACAATTAAGCAAAAAAAAAAAGACAAAAGGAGGCTGAGATTCAGGAAGAAGTCAAAGGACTTGTCCAATACTGTGCAGATAATTGGCGGTAAAGTCAGGGTTAGAATTCTGATCTTTTGGTTTCTGTCCAGATGCTCTTGAGGGGAATCTATGATGTCATGTATCAAACAACACCTTTAAGAGACCGTGGGAAACCGCCCCCAGGTGTGCATTGGCAGCCACCTTGCTCATTCATTTATCATGAGTATCTTTGGCATGACTCCCTGGGCCATGCACTGTGATGTGCTGCAAATAGAGAGAGAAATATGACAAAGTCCTGAGTTCAGGGAGCTTAAGGTCTGTTTAGGGGAGGCAGGTACATAGGTTGGACTTGAAAGGTGGGCGATCTAAATGAGGTCTCACAGCAGGGCGGAGGGAGAGGAGGAAGGGAAGGGAAAGAAAGTGATGAGTTAGAATCTGCATTTCAAAAGGTAGAGGAGTTATGTATGATGTGGCCCAGACTGTGGCCACCGGAGGGTGAGTGGAAGCTAATGTAGATGAATGTTATCAGAGTTGATGATGTCAAGGAATTTCGAAGCGAAGACTTTGAATGAATAGAGAGTATAGATGTGAAACAAATGATGGCGGGAGCTGAGGAAGACAATGTTGAGGCAGCTAATAAAATCTGTAATGAGCCTGGCTAGTGTGGCTCAGTGGATAGATAATCGTCCCATGGACTGAGAGATCCCAGTTTGATTCCCGGTCAGGGCACATGCCCAGATTTTGGGCTTGATCCCCAGTAGGGGTCATGCAGGAGGCAGCCAATCAATGTTTCTCTCTCCCTCTCTCTCTAAAAAATCAATAAAAACATATTTTAAAAAGTATATAACAAATGAGGAGAGTGAAAAGAAGGTGGAGGGTAATGTGGCAAAGATGACTAAAAGTTGAAGGATGGTGAAGCGGATGACATAACATTCAAAGAAAGAGTTTTCTTGCAGGAGGGTGCAAAAAAAGGTTTGGAAGGAAGTCACTGGATTGCACTGATATTATGGGCTGGATGTTTTTATTACCCTTAAATTTGCATGTTGAAACCCTAACCTCCCATGTAATAAAATTGGGAGGTGGGGCCTTTGGGAGGTACTTAGATTTAGATAAGGTCGAGAGAGTAGAGCCCCGTAATGAGATCAGTGTCTTCATAAAAAGAGGAAGAGAGCAAAGCTCTCCGTCTCCAGAAGCACGCTCCAAGGAAGGGCCATCTGAGCACAGCAAGAAGTGTCTCAGCAGATATGAAACCTGCCGGCACCTTGATTGGACTTCTGGACTCCAAACTGCGCAAAAGAAAGGTCTGTTGTCTAAGCCACCCAGGCTACGGTGCTGTGTTAGAGCAGCCGAGCTGACTAAGAGATTGGTACATCTAGTCTATTATGTTTACCCAGGATTGGCTAAGAAAATCACAATGGCTTAATACAACACAGGTTTGTTTCTCACTCATGTTACCTATCTAACACTGGTCAGGAGGGGGCAGGAGCTTTGCTCCACGTGGGCATCGAAGAACCAGGTTGATAGAAGTCCTTACATCCTGAACTGTGTCATCTGGAACATGCTGTTTCCACAGTCACCACTGCAATGGAAGAGAGGGCCCAAGAGCTGTGCACTACTGCTTAACCATCCTTCCTCGCTTTTCCTCACGGTCCACTGGCCGATCCTCGTCTCCAGCCCCACTTCCCTGCAAGGCGTCTGGGGAGCTGGAGGAGCAAGTACATACTCAATGAGCAATAAAGGTCTCTGCTATTCCTGTGGCAGATTCCACGGATAATTTCATTCATTTATTCAATGAATGTTTGAGTGTCCATTTGGTGCTAAGGATACAGTGACGACAAAGAAGAAGTGGTTGTGGCCCTGCCTAGGATGTCTCTGATGAACCTGCTGTTTTCCTGGTGCCTGACCCTGAGCCCTCTTTGACTAGACAGACCCTTGGTCATGACTTCTGTTAGTATCTCCTGCCTCAATATTCTGAACTCTGTTTCTTAGATCAAATCTCTGCTAAGCTCTCATGTTACATCAGTGGAATAAGTATAGTTCTGGTTCTATGAGCCGTATCTTTTCCAGTTTTCCAGCTTCAGGGATGTGCGGATGAGGAGCTCAGGAGCATTCGGTTTATATTGATGAAGGATGGGACTGAGACCCGCTCCAGCCAGATATGTCCCAGGATACCGACCGGAGAAGGAGTGTCTCCTGTCTTGTTTCGATGCCTCCTTTGGAGGGGTGGGTGGGATCTGGTGAGCTAGGAGTGGCTACATTCAGGCTTGCTGCCTCTTGAACTGTATCACTATTCCAGAGGCCACAATTGAAAGTCTATTAACTCTGGAAACCAGTATTGCACATAAACCTCCCAGCCCCGGCCGTCCTGCAGTGAGCACTCCCTCGCCATTATTCCTATAAATCACTGGAGATAGGCTGGGAACCGATCGATGAGAAAAAATTATGCCACAGCATTAGATTTCATCATACACAACTTGAACTATTACTTTTCTGTCCTGTGGTATGAGGAATCAGGAAAATTAATAGTCTTCCTCTCCTCCAATGATGGGTTTATGACGCAGTGTTACCTACACTCTATTTCTTCCTTAAAACCATCAATTAATTTTGGGTACTTACAACTACCCAGTCATTTCCTGAAATTAGCAAGCCCCCCATCCCTGTAGGCTCTTAATGGGATTTTAAATAATGACTTGCCTTCCCAGTCCTGGCTTCCTCGTGCCTCATCGGACTCCTCCGGGTGCCTCTCCCTAGACCGCCCTCTGCTCTGAATTTCCAGGGAAATGTGTCGTACTCAGCCCCAGTCTGCCTCCTCTCTGCAGATGGCGGATTAGCAAACCTAGGGGCAGAGTGATCTCACAGCGACCATCTTTCTCTTGTTCCAGGATTCTGCTCCCTCGCTTTGAGGAAGTCTTCCTGAGCTCCAACTCCTTTGAAAAGAAATGGAGGTGTGAAGCCCTTTGAGCAAACAGACCTGCTGATACCCCTCTGGGAAAATCCCAGTACCCGAGGAAATGCAGAGCACCTAGGCCAGTGGGGCAGACAGGGCACTGGAAGACTAGGTGGCCCAGGACACGGAGATGATGCAGGGGCCAGGTGCTTAGTGTCGGAGCCAATCAGCAAACATATGCTGAGCATCTTTTATGTGCAAAACATTGTGCTGGATGCTAGTTCAAACTTTTACCTTATTTGTGTACGAAGCCCACATTTTCTGGGATAGAAGCAAGAAATTCTACCCAAGATCCATGAGTGCTTTTCCCTTGGTCATTCTTAGGTCAGTTTTGGAAAATTTCACAAGGAGGGCAGATGTCCTCTGGACTCATTCATGCATTTGTTCATGCATTCATTATGATTAATTAATATTATATGTAAGGTAGTGCTTAGATGACATGGGATATACAAATATGACAAAAACATAGCCCCAGACTGTAGGTACTTGCAATATTCGCAATCCCGTAGGAAAGGTAAGACTCTGGGCATCTGTCTCACAGTTGAAGGCAGTGTTAATGAATGCTTCATGATTGCTAGAAAAGAAGTCTTTATTGGTGGAATCGGTAAGGGAAAAGGGCTTCTCCAGGTGGCCTGGTTTCTGTGGCTTTTGCATAAACCGGAACCCCATCCCCACCCTCCAGTCCTCCTAAAGTTGGAGTTTGAACCATAAGGTACATTAGCACGAATCCAAATGACCCGACAGCTGGAAATGTGCAGAGGGGCTCCCAGCACCTGCCGTCTGCCTTCTTCTGAGATTTCCCAACTCCCACACCACCCAGGGCTGCAGGGGGAGCTGCCAGTTACAAGGAGTCCCCGCCTCCAAACAGAGCCGATTGGTCCAGGTGAGAGCTGCAGGGCCGAGCTGATACCATGTGCCTCTTTCCCCAGGATTCTTGGTCTTGGGCCTGAGAAAGCAGAACGTCTCTCTTTCTGTGACTGGACTATAAGAAATGTATTTTCAGAGCTGCCAGTAGCCAAGTTTCTCATGACTGAACCAGAGAAGTCAGGGGTAAGTCAGCTTGGAGGGAGAGCCAGAGGCCAGGGAAGAAGCAGTGGCTCGGAATGCAGTCCCGAGGGAGTTCGAAGCCTGGATGTAGGGCGTCCTGAACCCCAGTGGCGTTCATGCTCTTTGGCTCCATGAGACATCTCGGTGCCCTGACAGTAAGTCCTCCATTTTGCTTCCCAACGGGAGCTGGGTTGAGTGTCTACTGCCTGTTAAACAGAAGCGCACTAGGATGCACGCAGAAGCTACAAAATAACTACCTGGAAAGCCATGATCGCAACTCTCAAAAGCCCTTACTCACAATGAGAAATCACATGCTGACAAACTGTTCGAATCCGGAGAGGGTTTTAATTGCCTTTTTCCCTTCCTCCCTTCCTCCCTTCCTCCCTTCCTCCCTTCCTCCCTTCCTTCCTTCCTTCTTTCTTTCTTTTTGTTCAGATAGAGCAGGAGGGAGAGAGAGAGAAACATAGACCTGAAAGGGACACATCGAGTGGCTGCCACCCGCATGACCCAACCAGGGCCGGGGACAAACTGCAACCGAGGTACATGCTCTTAGCAGGAACCGAACCCGGGTTTCTCTGGACCGCAGGCCGACGCTCTAACCGCTGAGCCAAACCGGCCAGGGCCGGAGAGGCTTTTAAAGGAGCCTCCTCTGAGATGGGCGCCCCCTCCCCCAGGAGCCCACCCGCAGACCTGCTTTTCCGGCCCCTCAGACCACAGGAAGGCACCAGCCCACCAGGTGGCCTTCGGTTCGTGAGGTCAGGTCCTTTGGGAGGGGAAGCTGGGCTGGAGAGATCCATGGCTTCAGGCTCTGCCCATCCGGGACCTCAAACCCAAACTGGAGGGAAAGACCCCAGGAAGTGCATCCCCTGAGCCCGCCCAGCACAGCCCTCCATCTCTCCAGGCTGAGCCATGGAGTGGGCTCCAAGCTGTGCAAATACAGCACAAATATTCACCTTGCCCACCGCCGCCGTGACAAGCTGCCCACCTTGGCTGGCCCGGCCTTGTTGGGCTCTGCGGCCGCCTCCCCGCCCAGGGTAGCCACGTTCAGAGTGCTCGCAGCTGTGGACAGGCCTGCGCTGGACTGCAAAGGACAGCTTCTATTTCAGTCCTGCGATGTGTGTATTTCTCACTGACTCCTTTTCAAAGCCAAATCGATACCAGGCCAACCAGAAGCTTGCCAGGGACGTAATGCCTGGGGCTGGGAGAGAGCGGAGCCTGTGCTGTGTGATCAGTGGAGCCGGCCCTCTGGGAGGCCCTGATCTCGGCTGGGCTGCCGGGGGATGGGAGCTGGGATGTTCACCACGCGTTTTGATCACAGCCTCCCCGCGACAGGGATTTTCCTGAGAGCTGTAGCTTGCCAGGGCTGGCCGGGTGGGGGAGGTTCCTGGGTATGAGTGGCGTAGAGGAGGGGCCTGGGGCTTCCTGGCTCACACAACTTGGGGAAGACTGCTGGGCCTCCTCCGACAGGGCAGTGCTCGGGCTGGAGTCTGCTGGCTTCCTTTGACACCCCTCCAGAAGGACTGCTACCCAGCACAGGGGCGCAGGGCTTTCAATCAGGACCGGCTTGTGCAGGTGAAGGTGAAGTGGCCCCTCGCCATCTTTTCTGATTTCACGGACCACCCACCCGGCACAACCCCTTATTTCACCGTTCTCCCGCGTGGGCGTGGTCTGCAACCCCAGCTCTAGAGATCACTCCTTTGGGCCATGGCAGCCCTTTACCCACTGGGATTGACCGGTCAGATCCTTTTCTCTTTCACTTATTTATTCAGCGTGTCTTTCTTGAGCACCCACTATGGCTCGTGCCCCAAGGGCCAGGGGCTGCACAGGAAACCTGGAGAGGAGGGAGGGAGAGGGGACCTGGGTCCCGGGTGCCTGCAGGTCACAAGGTGCTCACAGAAGGGAGGGAGCGCCACCCTGAGCGGACCTGACCCAGGAGGCCTCCGGTTTCCCGGTGGGGTGCGGGGTCTGAGGCAGAGGCTCCGGGTGGCACTGTGAGCTCCCAGCTCTTTGGTTAATTACAGACCCTGATTAGTGCTCATCTCATGGGGACTTATGGCTCAGCATGGAAGCTTCCAGAGATAGGACCTTAGGGTGGGGTGGGGAGCTGGAGGAGAAGGAGGAGGCCCTAGAGAAGGGTTTAACCACCACATTCTTGTTCTGAGACCCCCAAATTGCCCTGCTTTGCTCCTTCCCTGCCCCGCTCCCTCCCAGTAACCCTCCCACACATTAGTTCTGCTGCTCTGACTGCTCAGAGCCCTTTCCCAGGGGAAACAGGTCAGGGCCCAGCCCCTGTGCCCTCTCCACCAGGCAGATTTTACCGGAGTCGGTTTGCTATTCTAAAAGCAGCATGTCTGTGGCCAGGGGAAATCAATTGGCCAGAAATGTGACAAAAGGGGAAATACTCTACAGTATACGCATGTCTGAATTATTGATGCCTTCAGTTGGAGGCTTTGAGACCCCAGTGCTCAGCTGATAAACAGCAAAGTGCTGTCTCTTTCCACCTCCTCCCCCTGTGCCACCCACCCAGTTGGGAACCATGGACAGTTTGTCCTGAAAACAGGTGTGACCTCAGGGCCCAGGCCAGGAAGGCATCAGGGCAAGGGGAAGGGGAATTTAAGAGTGCTGAATTGGCCAGCTCTCTGAGGCCCCCACTCTGGGTCAGAGGGACCCACTTTGTGATTTGGGGCTCCACATCTCTCCAGACCCCCAGACGCCCTCTGATTCCCGCTTCGCTGCTCTGACAGACCAGAGTCCCCCAGAGTCTGCTTTCTTCCTCCTTTTTCAAGGGGCTTGAGATTTCCGCAGCATCACCTGACCTTTACATGGGGGAAGGAAGAAAAAAATCCTCAACTACAAACAAAAACCAAATCATATTCCTTTTAATCTAGAAACCATTATCAGCTCATCAATTCAAGCTTTAAAATTCAGAGCTAACATATGATGCTAATAGTTCCTGAAAGATTTATAAGTTTAATTCTCACGTCTGCTGTGGTCCAAACATCATTTGTCCGTGGGCTTCAAGAACAAGGTCCCTGGGGCTGTCCCCACCCCTTCTCCTTCCTTGTGCTTTTTGAGCCTCTATTTTTCATCAGCTACTGATGTTGCTTACAGCTCTGTAAATAATCTCAGCACCACGTAATGCTCACTCCTTCTAAGAGGATCTGGTAAATCCCGATTATGAATTCGTGTTCCTACTTCTAACCGGCTTGCTCACCCCCCTGCCTTGTCCCTGCTGGGTGAAAACGCATATAGGAAGCTCAGTTACAGGCTGACAAGTTTAGCAAATGAATGAACACATTTCCTGTCCACAGGATAGAATTTCACTTGGAAAGAGTGAGTCCCCAGCCTCGGCCAGTGCCTCAGGTCCAGGTCCCATTTCAGGACGCCCAGGGAGCGAGGGAACAGCTGCTGCGCAGATGGAATGCTACTTGCTGTCAGCACCTTCCAGCAGCCTAACCCTTTCCCTGCCCGGTCACTGCTCGAGCCATTGTCAGGCATGGCCCTGCTGCCCTGGTCTCTGGGTGGGGACCATTTCATAAGCAGCAAATACGAAAGGCGTCTGCTCCCTGAGCAGCTGCTGGGATGGGCGAGTTCCCCGTTCAGGCTCCGTGTCGGTCCTTCAGCATCTCCTGCTTCACTTTCCGTGCACAGTGGCCACAGAGAGCCTGGGTCGGGGACTGGAGAGAGGCATGTGGGCCTGGGAGATGGCCCAGTGGGCAGGAGCTCCTCAGGCACGGCAGGGGAGGAGCTGGGAGCTGAGGGAGGAACCCAGGCTCCGGGCAGTTTCTCCCACCAAAGGGAAGGTCTTAGCCGGCCCAGGTCTTGGCAGATCAAGACGGGTCTGGAGAAGCTGGACCTCACGGCTGGGGGTCTGCAGACTTGCCGGACCTCAGCTCAGCTGCCCTCCCTGCCTGCCGCACGCGGCTCCTTCCCTGGGCCTCCTGGGGGTGGCAGGCCTCTCTCCTTGCCCCTCAGGGTTCCCTTCAGCAAGGCAAGGAGCAAGGAGAGCCACGCCTCCGCCAGACTGTGCCGAAAAGGCCCAACTCGGAGCTGACTCGCAGGTCTTTCTGAGCACGGGCTAGCCTCAGTTTCCCCATGAGGTTAGTGAGTGGAGAGAGAGCAAGGTCAAAGACGACAGTGTTTAGATCACTCTCGGCAGGTGACCCACCTGGAGCGTGGTCGGCTGGCTCCTTGCTCCTGCATGGGCTCTCACCAAACTGTGCTGGTCCTTTCTTCCCAGACCCAACCACAGTCCCGCATCACCTTCCTCACTGGTGATTTCCTGCCCAGGCCACTGCCACCGGCTGGGTCTCCGACGCCCCCGGGTGCTTGGGCCACTGTCAACAACGCTGCGTTTGCCTGTAAACTGCCAGCGGCAGCGGCCCCGACACCTGACGTCACGCCTCACACTGCAGCAGTGGCGGCAAGCACGGCTCCGAGGCCACCCTGCCCAGGTCCCACCTGCCACGCGGGACCAGGACCCTCCTTAGCTGCTGCGGCTGCGCTGCCCTGGCCGGCGGCGCCTCGCACAGCCACACGCCAGCTGCCGGATGGATCTGCTCCCGTGATGGGCTCCGGCTGGCCAGCCAGGCCTGCACCCGTCCACTCTCCGCGGACGCAAAGAGGAAGCCGGCCTCCGGGGGCTGGACCCGGGAGGAGGCAGCATTAGCTTCAGGAGAAGGGGGCATAGTGCAGCCTAAGGGCCCCTCGACTTGACCCCCTTCTGCTGCGCTACCTGCTGACAGCGTGACTTTGATCAAGGTTCTGAGCATCTCTGAGACCTGATTCTCCTCACAGTCAGCCAGAAATGACCAACATTACTTCGTATACTTGTGAAGATTAAAGATAATGTGTCCAGTACATAATGGATTTTCAATAAATGTTAATTTACCCTTCCGTCCCTTCCCAGCCAATGTGGTGATTCTATGTGAGTAACAGGGCTCGATCAATACTCTCCCCTCCGATCAGATGCCTTTACACGCACTACGTCTTTAAACAGCCATTAGAAGTCAGCTCACCAACCACCTGCTAGTGCTTGGCTGCCGACTGTTCTATTTCTCATAGGTGGCTTTCTGAGCCTCTGCTTGAGTACCTCAAGGGACAGTGATCTCATTGGCTCCCAAGATAGCTCATTATTTTTAGATAGAGCTGCTTGTTTGTAAGTTCTTTCACCTGTTGACATCAGTTCTTCCTCTAGGACCACCGGGACAGATTCCATTCTGGTCCTCCCCTGGTTGGCACTGTGGGGTCACATGGACGTCCCAGACCTTGCCCGGGACAAGTCCACAAGTCATGGTGACGCTGCTGCCTTGGAGAGTGCCTGTTTGCGTATGTAAGGTTTCAGTGGAGGACCTTCTCTGTGGGGTTCAGCTTCCATAAAGGCTTTCCCATCCTAAGGGTCCCTCAGAACCTGGAGAACAGCTGGTCCGCCTGTTGAGTTTCTGAGGCTAGTGCGGGGGATACAGTGAACGCGTGTCCTGGCCCCTGGAGGAGGTGTGCACACGGCCTCGTGCTTAGCCTCCTGCTGTGAGGCTGAGCTGGGGCCCCAGGAGCCATGGGCACAAATGGTCCCTCGCAGCTGCCTGGCAGTGCCTGCCCCTCTGTGGTGGCTGGCCTCCTGCTGCCCCTGCCAACACAGCCAGCCAGCAGCTCTCAGAATTATTTTATGGAAGTGGAATTTATTTTGAGACGCAACCAGGGCTGTGCTCTGTGAGCACCAGCCAAGCGCTTGGCAGCAGGGACCACTCTGCTGTGGGCAGTTGCTTGTCTGGAATCCCCTTGAAGGGAGAGTACTCAGGGTGGGTGGCCTGGGGTGACACAGGGTCGTGTCTGAGCCCCAGGAGCCCGAGTTCTCCCTAGGAGTGAGGCAGAGCCATGGACAGGAAGGGGGACAGCTGTGCTGTAACTGGGAACATCAATGAGGAGCAAGCCGGAGGGCCCTGCAAGGAGGCACAGAGGTTGATGCGGCCCAGGCTAAGGAGCAGCACTAGCACCAGCCCTAGAGCAGAAGGCAGTGGGTTAGGGCACTGGGGCAGTGACCCTCCATGCAGAAGGCAGTGGGTTAGGGCACTGGGGCAGTGACCCTCCATGCAGAAGGCAGTGGGTTAGGGCACTGGGGCAGTGACCCTCCATGCAGAAGGCAGTGGTTAGGGCACTGGGGCAGTGACCCTCCATGCAGAAGGCAGTGGGTTAGGGCACTGGGGCAGTGACCCTCCATGCAGAAGGCAGTGGGTTAGGGCACTGGGGCAGTGACCCTCCATGCAGAAGGCAGTGGGTTAGGGCACTGGGGCAGTGACCCTCCATGCAGAAGGCAGTGGGTTAGGGCACTGGGGCAGTGACCCTCCATGCAGAAGGCAGTGGTTAGGGCACTGGGGCAGTGACTCTCCATGTAGCCAGCTCCCAGGAAGAACAGCTGTGACTGTGGCCTGCAGGAGGCTGTGTCTGCTCAGAGGCGGCCCGGCTGCTGCCCGGGTTCCCAGGCCTGGCAGCTCTCGGACGGCATGCCTCTGCACCTCACCTACTGCTTCCTGGCCCCCTGCCCTGCCTGGCAGCCAGTCCCGTGGACAGCCTGTCTAACGTGACGGTACCCCCGAAAGCAGTCTCTGCCGCGGAGCCTGCCAGCCTCCTAGGTGCAGGGGCGGCTCCTCCATGGCCCAGTAATGTCAGTTCTCTTCTGCCGGGGTTTCCTGGCCCAGCCCCGTTCTATTTCGGAGCGTTGGCATCTCCGGGAGGCATCTCTCCCTTCTCTGAGGTGGGAGCCCCCCGTCCCAGGCCTGCCTCTCAGGGCCTGCACCCAGAAGCCCCTGAGATGCCCTTGTGTGGCTCCGCGCGTGGGGAGACTGGTGTGTTCTGAGGAATTAGAGCCCGGATCATAGATCCATTTCCTAGGCCCATCAGACCCGCACAGGTGCCGACAAGCCCCATTCCAGTCATTTTCTTGTGAAGAACGGTGTTTCTCAGAAAGACCCTGTCAGAATGCAAATGTTAGCAGAAGGATAACACATTAACTGATTACCCCCCATTAGCGCTGAGTGCGGTTTATCAGCTTCCCAGCTGTGAACAGGCCTGTGGGGAGAGAGAACTCAGAGCAGGTAGGGATCCGCACGGTGGAGGGTTTGCGAGGGGCTGGGGGCTGGGCGGGACGCAGGCCCTGGAGGGATGCCTGGGGACAGGGGAGGAGACCAGGCGCAGCAAGAGCAAGGCAGCAGCCCAGCGTGGTCTCCCATGGTGCTGCCACCAGGCTGCTGCTCAAGGCCAATGTCACCTCATCTTCAGGAAGAAGCATCCTTGGATAAGGGGAGTCCCTTCTCTATTATAAATGGAAAAAAAAAAAAAAAGAACTCTGTGGATTATTTGGGAATCCTTACATCCAGTTTGCCATACACAGTTTTCCTTCTAACCGTTTGCTACTTAAGCTAATGTTAATGTTCACCCTGAAGACACCCGGACGCTCCAGGGCAGGGAGGCAGACGGAGGTCACAGCCTGCTGCAGGTGGTCCTCAGGGAGGGCCGCCCACAGGGACCAGAGAAGGTGGCCTTCGGCGGTTTCTCCACCAGCCTCCACTGGAGATCACAGCAAAGGTTTTCTCTCTTCCTGTTTCTAACGGCCACACCAGATAGGTATTTTTTGTTTGTTTATTTTGGGAAAAAAGGAAACAGTTGTGCTTTACAACCACAACACCCTAAGCAAAGCAGGCCTGTATACCCAGGGCCTGCTGCAGACAGTGCGGGTGTGGCGGTGGGGGCGGGCCAGAGACTGGGTTAGGAGCAGGGAGGGGGGTGGCTCTGCGTGTGAGAGGGAGAAGCATCTGGAGTTCTAGAGCACACTCCAGGGGAGGAAGTTAGGGAGGAGTGAGGGGGAAAGGGACAGGACTCACCGCAGGAGGGCCTGAGGCTGCCAAGCAAAATGGAGCAGAGCCGCCTCCTAAGGCCTCTGGAGGTGGGCTGGCAGGGGGCTTGAATAGGGATGCTCCTAGCATACAAATGCTTCTAGAATAGGGATGCTCACAGAATAGGGATGCTCACCGAATAAGGATGCTCCTAGAATGGGGATGCTTCTAGCATAGGGATGCTCCTAGCATAGGGATGCTCCTAGCATAGGGATGCTCCTAGCCTAGGGATGCTCCTAGCATAGGGATGCTTCTAGCATAAGGATGCTTCTAGCATAGGGATGCGCACAGAATAGGGATGTGCACAGAATAGGGATGCTCCTAGAATGGGGATGCTCCTAGAATAAGGATGCTCCTAGAATAAGGATGCTCCTAGCATAGGGATGCTCTTAAAATAGGGATGCTCCTAGAATAAGGATACTCACAGAATAGGGATGCTCAGAGAATAGCGATGCTCATAGCCTTTGTGAGTATTTTCCTGGGGGTGTTGCTCAGTAACACCCTTTTATATGTAAAGTCCGACAAACACAGAAGCACAGTGTGAATGGATAGGGCATCTATAAATCCTATGTAGGGGCCGAATTCCACATTTGAGTTAATGTGTCATAAGAAGGAACAGAAGGCCCTGGCCGGCTTGGCTCAGTGGTTAGAGCGTCGGCCTGCAGACCAAAGAGCGCTGGGTTCAGTTCTGGTCCAGGGCACGTACTTCTGCTATAGTTCATCCCCGGCCCTGGTTGGGGTTGTGCGGGAGGCAACCAATCAATGTGTCTCTCTCACATCGACATTTCTTTCTCTGCACCCCCTTCCCACTCTATCTGAAGATACATAGAAAAATATCATCAGGTGAGGATTTTTTTAAAAAAAGGAGCAGAAGGTGTGGGCAGCAGATTGGCCATAGGATGAAACTCAGAGGAAATACTGCTTTGGACCTGAGGTGACCAAGGAAACATAAACTATCTGAGAACGTGAAGAAATCTCGAGTGACTTTTGACTTCCAGAGTGAAGAGGTGATGGACCCAAATCAACTCTAATGCTCTGCCCTGGGGGCCGAGGCGACTGCGGACATCTGGGACAGTCGGCAGGAGAACATTTTGGGATACTGGCTCCTGTGTTTCAAAAGCCCATCCCTCGAAGCCAGACAGAGGGAAACCAGGGTGAAGCTGGGAGGGGTGAAGCAAGCCCGCAGGCCACGGCGTCTGCACCCCGGACCCTCGGTGCGCCCGGCTGGCCCGGGCTGGGGGAGAAGAGTCCGGGAAACCCGAGCGGAAGCTCCGGCCAGCACCCCGAGGAAGGTGCGCACCTCGCCCCACACTCCAGGCTGAGCCCACGGGTGGGAAAGTGAGTGACAGAAAGTCCAGGTGGGTGTGGGATGGGAGGGTGCAGTCACGTGTGTCCCTTTCCCAGTGAGCGGAAGGTGGCAGGGTGCGGAATTCCAGGTGCCTGGCTCAGCTCCCAGGGTCCCTGGGAAGCAGAAAGCACAGTGTGCAGCTGAGGGCTGGGGTCGTGGCTCGGACAAGCCCACGAACCTGGACAGGCTCTGTGGGTGGGAAGAGGAAGACAGTGGGGACAGTGTGGCCTCAGGGCTGCAGCCAGGCAGGCCAGGCGGTGTGGGTGGAAGTGTGGCTGGAGAGGACACGGAGGATGCACTCACCACCCGGCCCCCATTCCAGGGCACTGGCTCCCTGAGGCAGATGCAGCCTCCCATAAAGCGGAACGTGGGAGCCCCGGGATTTCCCGAGGTTAACTACCCGACACAACATAGGTGCTCCAAATAGAAAAGCACGTTAGTTATAGAAAAAGTGGTTGCATTTCTTTGTAGAAATGAGTCTGAGAGCGTTCTAACCATGACATTTTGCTCAGAGAGTTTCGGGTCTCGGCCCGCCATGGCCACCAGTGGAGGCTGAGGGAGTCTGGGGGGGCGGGGGAGGAGTGCCCTGCTGTGTCTTGCCCGTGGGCAGAGCAGAGTGAGGGCAGGGCACCTGGGTCGCTGCAAAGGCCCCAGTGCAGGGACAGGCCTCCTCTCTCCTCTCTCGCAGAGACTTGCATGTCCGCCCCAGAGTCACACTATCTCAGCAGAAAGGATGAAACTGATGCAAGCCAGATGCTGCGATTCTTGTACAACACAGCAGAGTGCAAGATGGCCCGGCGGGGCCTCAGGGGAGTGACTCAGCACAGTGACAATGGCCAAACACAGTGACTGGGCAGCTGGAGCCCCACAGGTCAGCAGAGAGAGGCACTGTCAGCGGATGGCCCAGGAAGGCCCCGCAGCACACCCCCAGGTTGGGGTGTAAAATGCCGGTCACCTCACTTGGTAGGCAGTTGGCCCCCACCCACTGGCCGTGGGTGAGGGGACGTGAGGTCTCCTCAAGTCTCCTGCGTTGACATCCACAACGTGGTCACTGCTTTGGCCGCTGGCCCGCCCTTCCCCACCCTCTCTTCCTGAGTCTGTAGAAGAGGCTCTTCTCTGGACTCAGAGGAGGTAGGATCCCTGCCTGTTACTACCTGCTTCTTGCTTCACTGAGGCCCTTTTGTGCCTCCCCCTGGCAGTGAGTGGGTGCATTTACCCAGCGGGAACGGACCAGTGTATAGCCTTACACGCCTCCCCTTGGCGTCTCTTGGTTTCTTTTGTCTGTCCGTGCGTTTCTTGGGTTTGGCTGCCTTGGCACAGGCTGGAGCGAGATTTTCACAAGGTGCGTTGGGCATGACTTTTAGGATTTAGGGTGTCAGGGAGGGACGGTTTTAGCATCTGCACCCCAACTAGGAAATTCACCTCAATCTCCCAGTGTGGGGTGGGGGTGGGGAGTAATGGCTCAAGCTTTGGACCAGACTAAAAGTAACACTCTTCTGTGCCCCTGTCTGTCTCCCCCCAGCTGCCAGCTCCAGAGTTCAGCCATTAATCACCTTCTGGAAGCCTGTTGCAGGGTTTGTAATGGAAATGACTCTGTCGTCATGGCAACCCTGGCTGGCCTGGCCGGGGGCTGCTGGAGGCCAGCCTGGCTCTTCTGGGTTTCGGGTTTATTTACAAGCTGCTGGCTGGAGCTGGGTAAGAGCAGCTCCTTGTGGTCTGGGGCCCGAGGGGAGGGCTGGGAATAATGGAGGCCTGAACTGGTCCTTATTCAACAATATGGTTCCAAATCTGGCTCAGCCATTGGAGGAGGATGAGCCCTTCCGCCGCTCTGCTGACTGACATCGTGCCCACTGATTGGCTGTCCCCACGGGCAGACCTTTGTGTTTGAACAAAACTAGGCTTTGAAGCAGACACCTAGGTTGGCATGCCAGCTCTGCCCCTTACCAGCTGCATGTCTGTGGGCAAGTTACTCAACTGCGATTTTCAGCTTCTACCTCTCTGCCAGGGGTACCAGCACCCAGGACACCGCGCGGTGGTTGGTGGTTAGAATTCGGTGAGGGGATTCTGTACTGCAGACTGGCAAACTTTGTTGATAAGCCAGATCAACAGCTCAGGTTCGACAGGCCGTGGCTTTCTGCCGCACCTAGTCCGCTCAGCCCTTCCGGCACAAGGCAGCCGGGGCCAAGAGCGCTGAGAGGGGGCGGCGTGCCAGCAGAGATTCAGGTGGCCCTTGGTGGGCCGTCGGTGGGCACGCACTCTGGCGGGCGCTGTGTCCGAATGAAGGCTCTGCATCACCGCCACCATGGACAGGGGACAGCAGCCCAGGGCCGCAGAGTGGTGACACAGCCAGGGGCAGGACGCGGCGTTCAAGCCGGCTTCAGTCAAGCTGCCGCTGGTTCTGCGGGGCGTCGGCATCTCGGGAGGTGGGCGACCGGCCCAGCGCCCCGTGTGCTCCGCATGGTTCATGAGCACCCTTCACCCAGGCCTTTGCAAAGCGGCCTGCTGGGAATGAGGGAAGGCTTGGGAAGCCTAATCCGTCCAGAACACTCAGAGTATCCAGCTCTGGGCCGCGGGGTTTTCCTAGACCCTCCAACAGTGAGAGGGGGTAGAGCCCGTTTTTAATTCTGTGTTCACAGGCTCCCAACAGCCAGCAGGTAGGGGGCGCCAAACCTGCTGTGCGGAGGGCTCTCAGCCTGGGGTGAGCAGGCCTTCGCGGGCAGCCCGCCCCCTCTGGGGGTCCTGGGAGCCGGCTGCGGCCTGAGGCACGGCTGTCCTCTTCGGTGGTGGCTGCTGCAGGCCGCCGGGGCAGGGTCCTGCTTTCGGAACTCAGGCCGCTGACTGCGGGCTGGAGGCTGCAGTGGGTCCAGGGAACCACGAGGAAGGGCCAGCTTGGTGCTGGTCTGGATGGGCCTCGAGGTGACCCCAGGAAGGGCCTTTCCCTTTGGGGCCTCAGTGTACCTCTCTGTAAAATCAGTTCGGGCCCGCCAGGCCTCTGCGAGGTGGAGTGGGGGTGGGGGCTGGCTGATGGGATCCGTGGGGCGGGGTGCACGACTCCGCGCGAGCTCTATTTCGGGGGCTTATTCTGATGACACCGAGCTTTCTCCCCGCCAGCTCTGGGAGCCCAGCTGTTCTTTCCTCTCACCCCGGTGGCGTCTGCGAGGGAGTATTTCTGGTTCTCACCGACAGCTTTCTCTGCCATGAGACGGTTAGTCAGCCCCTCAATACCAGGCCTTCCATGGGGATGGCACTTCACAGTTTACAACGCAGCCTCCCAGATGTCTGCTCATTTCATCTCCACAACAACCCTTACGGTTGGCCTGCAGGGGGCCCGCCCCAGGAAAGATGAGACCACCTAGCAGGTTGCACGGTTTAGCCCTGTGCGAGGTTCACGCCACCAGTAGGGGGCAGAGCGAGCGAGACCGTGCTGAGGCCTCACTGGGCGCCCCAGCCTCTGCCTTTGCCGCTCCCCTTACAAAAAATAGATGGTTCAGGTTACATCTCGCTTTTCACTGTAAGAAAGTATCAAGGAATGGTTTGCTCTGGAGAGACAGTCGGATGTAATTTATTTAAAAAAGATAAAGACGGATTCTATTCTGGAAAGTTGCCTTCTGTCCCCAGAGCTGAGACTCTTGTCATCATCACTGGCTCAAAATAAATACGATTTTCAAATGTGACTTTTCCCCCCAAGCCTTTCCCAGGCTCGAGCCGGCCAGGTCTGAGGGAGAGCGTGAGCTATTTCCACCGCGGTCTGGGGCTCCTCTTGGAGACAAAAGGACAGTTGAAAATCCTGAGGAATTTTCTCTGGCGTTGGTTCTCACCCAGCTGTCTGCACGCATCCATACCCTCGGGCGTGCCCGCTGCCTCTGCGTCCGGCCCTGAGTTCAGCACGTGTCCCTGACAGGCTGGCTTAGCCACCACCTCCAGCTGAAAGAGCAGCGGTCACCTACAGTGTCCTTGGAGCCCCAGGGCCTCCCCGTCTTTGGAAACCCACCCCAACCTACTCTGTCCGCGTGTGCCAGAAGGAAGCCCTGACCCCACAGCTCGGTTTCCAGAGGGCTCTGTTTGACTCCTGCACCAGACATGCGCTGGCCCGCCACTGGCACTCTGTCTTCTCTAGGTCCCAGTTGAACGGGAGCCAGGATTGTGAGCCATAAAAAGCGAAAACGATAGCAGAAAGGCAAATCCACGAGGCTGACCAAGCCTCCCTGACAGCAAAAGGCCTCTCTGAAGGAACTGAAAATAAACAAAGAGCAAATCCTTGAAGGTATCTGTCCTTTCCCACTCCCGGCCCCTCTCTTCCCTTCCCCCCTCTTCTTTCTTGAATCTTCCCCCTTCTTTCCCTTTTCCTCGTGACACCCGCCCTCCCTCACGAAACACGGAGCTCACTCTGCGGGCCCTTAAAAAGATTCCCAGCTATAACGAATGAGGTTTGTGTGTTTGAAGGCTAGATTATTTTTTTTAAGAATGAACATTAAATTTAAAGACAGTGTCTAAATAATGTCATTGTGTTGGAAGTGTTGGTAGCAAATGTTGCTAGAAGAATAATAGAATTGAATCTTGGATACCTTTGAGGCCACAGATGTGTTTTTCTTGTCAGGGCATTTGACGTATGTTGTGCTAAAGGGTTACCTAGGTGATGGCGCTGACACTTACTCCGACCCAGAGTGTCTCTTCCACCCCCGCCAGACTCCTTCCAAGTCCTCATAGATGCTTCAGTTCAGTGCTGGCCGGTGTTCTCACAGCTGAATGATCTGCTGGATTTAATTACCCCCAAGGATTTTTGGAGATCTTCCTGTGTGATTAGCACCTGGCTGGGTGCTGTGAAGAATTCCTCAAACCTGAGACAAGATGCCGGCCCTCACGGTGCTGGCCGTCTAGATGCGGGGGGTGCATGCGGTGCACACACAGCCATGTCGCTACAACGAGGCTGAACCTGGTTTGGTGTTAAACCTTGTGCCATCCTCAGTCTGTCCACTGGAGCTCATCCTTCCAGGCACAGGTGAAGACCACACCAGCCTCCCCTCCATGCCCACCCTCCCAAAGCCTCATCGTCCTTTGCATGTATTGTACAAGCGCTACTGTAGAACTCACCACATTGTGTTTGTGTTGGTGAGTTCCATCTCTGTCTCTATAAGCATTTTGCATGCGAAGGCTCCACCTTGGGAAGGATCTAGTGAGGTATCTGCACACAGTCAGTTTTTAAGTGTTTGAAATGTTTACTGAATGTATCATCTGAGCTAAGGACTGGTGCTGGACAATGACTGGCTGGCTGCCCTTCCAAGTGGGGTCCCATAATGTGGCTGTGCTGTTCTTCATTCCTCTGCCAGGCACCCAGCACAGGAGCTGGCAGAGCACTGGCATAGCACGCTCATCTGAGAATCCCGTGTGGAAGGAAATTAGAATCCCGAGGGCCACTTCTCGGCGCAGAACTGTGGGGTCAGGAAGTCTAATTTGGAGCAGTCAGAGGTAGAAACAGACTGTACTGGGCCCGTCTCAGCTGCATCTTTGGGAGAATTGATATCTGTATTTTAATTCACTCCAATATGTCATTAACTCCCCAGATACCCTTCCCACGAAGACAAGACCCATGGAGAGGGTCGGAGGAGGAAGAACTCTCTTTGAGGGTCCTGTCCTTTGCTCAACGAGAGATGATCTATTAGAGGCTGACAAATCAATAAAGGCAATTTAAGCCCCTTTCTTGGAGTCTGTGTGACTTACAGGAAGGCAATGGTGTAGCGCCTGGGTGGTGCCACGGGCCCCTTGCTCCTTCCCCTCTCGGCAATTACAGCAAATTTGCCTAATGCACTAAAAGCCAATGAATCACGTCAACTGATGATGGTATGAGAAGGTGAGAGGGAGGACGTCGGATGCTGGCAGATGCCCTGCTAACCTTGGTTTTAATTAGGTTCGAGTGAATAACAAACAAAACAATCCTTCATTTGCAACAATGAACCATGGTGAAAAAGGTCCGTAGTTGGTTGTTGCAAATGAGCAGTATTCTAGGTCACCAGGGGAGCCAAGATGCTTTCTCCCCCCCGGATCGCGTCTCTTGAAAGGATTGGGGCTCTTCTCAACCATGGGTAAATTTAGGCCCACTTTCCCCAAACTGGGAACCAGGTTCAGCATCTCTTAAGTCTTCTACTTATTTCTTGCAGTGGACAGGAGTCCTCTGGTGACTGGACTCATTCGCACTAATCACAAAGACAAAGTCACGGCATTCCTCTCTTTCAAGCTAAGGGTACAATTGTAATAGTATTAAAATTTAATTAGAAATTCTACAAAATAACTGGCCTGCATTGAGCAAAATGGCCAAGGTCAAGAAAGATAAGGGACGATTTAGGAACTATTTCAGAGTCAAGGCCAAGCAGGGACACCATGGCAACGAAATGTAATCGTGATCCAGGATTTTCTTTACCGATACAGAGCAAATTAGAATAACAGGAAAATCTGAGTCAAGTCTGTAAATTACCTAATAGTATTGCTACAATGTGAACTTTCTAGTTTTGATTAGTGTACTATGTTAATGTAAAAGAATGTCCTTATTCTTAGAAAATACACTTCAAAGGGATAAAGTGGCCTCCTGTCTGCAACTTGCACCCAAATGGTTGAGCAAAAAATGTATCTATTGATCTATCAAAAGCAAATGTGGTGAAATGTCACCATACGCAGAATCTGGGTGAAGAATAGATGGGAATTCTTTGTATTAATTTTGAATCTTCCCTTTAAAATTAAATTTATTTTATAAATATATTTATTGGGATGACATTGGTTAATAAAATTATACAGGTTTCAGGTATACAACTCTATGATACATCATCTATATATTGTATTGTGTGTTCACCACCCCAGGCACCCAGCCCCAAGTCAATTCTCCTTCCATGACCATTTATCCCTCCTTTACCTTCTTCTACCATATCTTTTCTATATGTCTGACATAATAACAAAGTAAAAAGCTAAGAAAAAAAAAATCTAATTTGTAAAGAGATTGACAGCTACGACTAGAGAAGTAATATATTTCAGGCTTCTTTTCTCCTCTCTCCTCCCCTCCCCTCCTTCCTCCCCTCCCTTCCTCACCTCCCCTCCCTCTCCCTCCCTTCCTCACCTCCCCTCCCTCTCCCTCTCCCCTCCCTCCCCTCCCCCTCTCCCACCCCTCCTCCTCCCCTCCCCCTCCCTCTCTCCTCCCCTCCCCCCTCCCCTCCTCCCTCCCCTCCTCCTCCCCTCCCTCCCCACTCCCCTCCCCTCCCCTCCCCTCCCCTCCTCTTTTCCCCTAACCATCCTCTTCATTCAGATCGTGGCCAGGTTTGTGATATAAATCTCTAAATGCACAGGGAATTGTGGTACCCACTGGTTTATCTAGATTTCTTATGTAATGTACCCTCATTGAATCCATGAAATAGGAAAAAACAAACAAAAAATAAATGACAAATGACTATAATATTTTGAGGCTTTAAAACAACTCAAAACAACCCCCCTGCTTTGCGCCTGTTTGCTAAGACCACATGTGGCAGGGAAGGTGGCTGGTCTGCGGACCATCATGTGGCGGGCTTCCCTTGCTCTGTCTGGAAAAACAAGACACCATGTTCCCCCACTGGTCTCAGAGAGCCCACCCCAGCTCCTTCTCCCAAGACAACCCCTGTGAAGTTCTGCTGACATGATGGACTCTACCAGGGGTCTCAGGACTAGAATGCGAGAACGCACTCAGTTAAAACGCAACGGGTTTGCACCGACACTCACACTATCCCCATATCCAGAAGGAAGTGCACACACATTTTCCCATAACCAGTCTCCAAAATTACAATTCCGGAACAATTTAAAAAATGTGCTCTGCATTATACGGTCTTCTTTTAAAAATATTTAACAACCAACTGCCCTCATTTCTGAGTTTCTCTGACTTAAAGACCAAACCATGTGCCAAGAATGGCAGTGCCACCTCACTGACACCGAGCAGTCTTAGAGGCAGGAACGAAGGAGGAGATCCTTGGCTGGCCCCGGGGGTGACAGATGCTTTAGTGGACCTTTGCTTTTCCCTGTGTGGCCGGTAACCATGGCTGACATTCCTCATTGACATTCCCTGTTGACATCCCTACTATCTGTTCTCTTCTCTCAATAATCAGAATCCCTGTTTTGCTTGTGAGTAAAAAGTCTCACCTGCCCAGACTCCTTAAGCTAGGAGGGCTCATCGGTCTAGTTCGGGCAGGTGAGTAAGGAGAAATTTCAGGGCAGGGTGTTACCCAGCTAGCACCCGCCTCTTTTTCTCTGCCCTTCCCCCTTCCTCGCGCCTGGACGAGGAGCGGCCGTTCTTCCAGAGGGTGAGAGCCGCCGCGGGCTGGGCGGGACGGCTTCTCGGCCTCCGACGTCTCACTACCCCAGAGAACGAACTCCTGTGGTGAGCCTTCTACACGTGCCCCTGAGTACGCTCCCCAGTGGGGAATCCAACGCTCCCGCCTCACCATCCCGTCCTGCTCATTTTCAGTGGCTCTGACGTCACGCCCGGGGCTCCCCATCTGCTCATCAGCGCGTGGCTTTCTCCAGTCTGCACTCTTGACTCGGGTGGGCCCACGGTTAAGCCAGAGCAATCTGAGTAAATCAGGACTCTCGCACCAGAAGGACAGACTTCTTTCGCCTGTGGATTAGAGGTTCCGGTGACACCGAATGTAGGACTGTGGCCGCGTGTGTCTGCTGGGATAAAGCTAGTATCTGAGAGCATGACTCCCCGCTGAGAGGTGACGGGACTAAGTTCTTATGTCATCACTTGAGCCCTTATCTCAGACTGTGCCGAAAGCCAGCCCTAACCTTGGACTTTCTCATTATACAAGCCAATAAATTCCCTTCTTCCTGAAGCTAGTTAGGGTTTCCTGGTTGATTCAGAGACTCCGGGGGTGCAAGCTGGCCGAGGAGACCCTTGGCAGCAGCCCTCCTGGTCCTTAAGGGCCCCACGGCCGACGGCCTGGTGTGCTTTGTAGAAGCGGGAGCTCAGTCCCAGTGCGTGTCATTCTTCATTCCAGTTGGACACACATTTTGATCTTTGGGTCCAGTGAGAACAGTTTTTTCAGTTCTGAAAATGAGGCCTGCTGGGAGGAGGGCAGGGTCTGCCTTGTTTGGTCTGGGGAGGGTCATGCAGGTGGATGGAGAGTCCTGTGCTGAGTCATCCCCTCATCTTGCAGGGGCACAACCACAAGGGACAACACTTGCTTCCATAAGATTGTCTCTGACACCACCTTAATTCCACAAATGACTGTCAGCCGGTGCTGTAAGGAGCTATTTTGAAACTGAATCTACTTGGCAGGCCATAGGGTAGGCTTTCAGAGTGTAGATCGTAAATGGTCCTAGAACCTTCCCGGGGAGATGTCTGGCACGCTGTATGTAGTTTTAACCCAGAGGAGAGAGGGAGAGCTGCCTACAGCCGTGGAGGGACGTTCGGTCTCCGAGGACGGGCCACGCCCATGCCCCGCGGACCCAGACTGCTCTGCCCACCCCTCGGCGAGCCCAGCAGAGAGAGCGGAGCGCACTCGCTGGGGAGCCATGAGGACTGCTCACGACAAGGTGAGCCAGGCAGGCCCTTCCTTCTTCAAGCATCATCTGAGAACAAAATGCACTTGGGAGCCCACCATGCTTGCCGTCCACTGTCTTCCAGGTCAGCCACAAGCCAGGAGTCCACATGTTCCCAGAGTGTGATGGCTTTCATCACCTTGTTGGGCCTTTTGGGACAGCAGGGATGGCTGCCCCCCAGCATGGCTTCTGAGTCACTCAGGGACCAGCAAGCCTCTCCAGGGCCCAAGCAGAAAAGGCCGGGCTTCTGGAAGGATCCATACCGCCTTCCTCCTCCCAGGCCTTTCTTGGACTTTACCCCATTCTCTATTCGGCCTCCCCGCCTGTCCCCAGAGGACCGGCCACTAGGGAAGAGAGAGCTCCAACACCCTGGTTCCGGACAGACGAGCCAACAAGCTGTGCAGGAGCACGAGGCCCAACCTCCGGCCCCACCCTGCTCTCTCCCCCCACGTCTCCCCTCGGCCCGCCCTCCCCAGGCTCCTCAGCCTTTCCCGTTAAAGACAAACACGTTGTCCAGTGAAACTGAGTGGTGCAGCCCCTACGGAGCTGGCCCACCCTGACCCCAGATGCCTCAGAGAGGGATGGTCCTGCTTCGTGCATCAGGGGCTGGGCTCAGAGAAGGTGAGACCTTTTCCCAGGCCACCCCACTGGTGACGGAGCTGGTCTCTTTGACTCTGAGTCGGCGTTCCCGGTCTCCTCTCCGGAGCCAACCCAAGCTTCCCCAGGAAGCGGGGCATTCAGCAGTGTGGGTGGGTGACGGACCTTGCCCGGGGCCCTCACTCGGGTCTCTTCGCACTGGACAACTGTGAGGTTCTTTGGCGGCAAGACGAGATGGTGCTTCTCCTCACCCCACCTTCCTCCTCTTGAAAAGAATAAAAGGAGAGCTTCAGTCCTTTGTCTCTGACCCGGGTCCCACCGGAGAAGAACACCAGTGCGCTGGAGTCTGTGCGCTCTGCAAACCTCTGGCTGCCTTCCTGGGGTTGAGTCATGTCTCCGCCTCAGGAAGATGTCATTAATGTGGTGCAAGGAATGAACACATGCTAGCAGAGTGTGGCGTAGGGCTCCCCCAAGGAGCCGAGAGCTTTCTGGGCTGTATCCACAAGCGTGGGCTGAAAGCAGAGATTGCAGAAGGTGTTGACGGGCCTGGAGCTTGAAAACATTCCTTTGGCGCAATTAGGAGGCAGCTTAGCGCCTCGCTGGGCTGCGTGTGCTTTGGAAGTGGCTTTCGTTGACTCAGGAAGCCTTTTTCTTCAAATATGGTTTTTTGAATTATAATAAATGTGTGTGGGTGAGACCAAGGTTGGGCTCAGTCCCCGGGGCAGTTGTCCCAGGGTTGCAGATGGACCTAAGTGGGTGGCCAGAAAAAAATAAAACAAAATTGTCTTTGTCTTTGAAGTGTCTGTCCTGGAGATGGCTGGACCCTGCGGATGTGACATGGTGCATGAGGATGCTGGTGCCTTTGTTCTTCCCCGGAGTCTGGAGGTGGACGCTGCCCTCCCAGCGAAGGTCCAGACCCCAGGCTACAGCTCACGGGGGCGGCAGTCCAGGAGGTGCCTGCTTCTGACGGGCGGCCCCCGGAGAATCTTCCTACGTTTCTGGGACTTGTGCCCAGATGTGCAGAGGCAGCCTGGCCAGGGCCAATCAGACCAGGGCCTTGTGTCGAGCTGAGGCTGGTGGGACACTGGTTTCTGCTTTTGTTTTGTTCTTATTTTGTTTTTTAAATGTATTTTACATTTTTAAAAATAAAAATTGAAGATATTTATAGATTTATAGTGTACAGTGTGTTTTGATGTGTGTGTAAAATATATATATATATATAAATGATTACCACGATTAATCTAATTAACATATCTATCACCTCCCAGTTACCACTGTGTGTGTTTGTGCATGTGCGTGTATGTGTGGTGAGAACACTTAAGATTTACTCTCTTGGCAAATTTCAAATATACATACAGTATCGTTAAGTAGTCACATTGCTGTACATTAGGTTTCCAGACCGCATTCATCTACGTGACTTTGAAATTCTGTCTCCTCATTTTCTCCCGGGCCTGGTAATGACTACTCCACTCTCTGCTTCCATGAATTTGACTTTTTTAGGTTGTACATATACGTGAGATCATGTAATATTTATCTTTCTGTGTCTGGCTTATATTACTTAGCATAATGTCCTCCAGCTTCATCCATGTTGATGCAAATCACAGGGCTTCCTTTTTTCCACGGCTGAATAATATTCATATATATATCCATATATGTCCGATTTCTTTATTCATTTATCCATCAGTGGACACTTAGCTCGTGTCCATATCCCGGTTACTGTGAGCAGTGCTGCAGTGAACAATGCAGGTGTCTCTGAGACCCTGTTTCCTTTCCTCTGGACATCGCCAGAGTGGGATTGCTGGACCTGACGCGACATAGGATGCTGGTAAGTCCACCAGCCAGAACTTCTCTTCCCCGGACGCGCTCGGAGGACCCCAGCCTGTGACGACCCTGACTTCCCGCGGCGGCCCACTGCCCGGGCGCTGACACCCTGAGTGGCGAGGGACTGTGGGGCCGAACCAGTGTCCGTGGGTCCAGGCGCCCTGGCCGCTGGTTTGCCGTGAAGCCCCACGCTGGAAGGGAGCGGCGCGGCTCCGCCCTGCAGCCCGAGGAGGATGCCCCTTGCTCCATCAGTGTCGCGGGGAAAATGACTGGTGTCTTCTGGACTGCAGCCTCTGACCTGATGAGCGACCCTCAAGGGCCTCGTTCTTCTCTCTCACCCCCAATCTCCTTCTCCAATTCGTTCTCCCACTTCCCCCTTTTCCAGCGTTCACAGTCTGACAGGGAGAGGGCTTCCGTGTCCTACGGGAGCCACCTCCGAATCTTTCCTTTCCCTTGGCTGGCTCGGGAAGCCTCCGGAGCCTAGGTCCCGGGCAGAACTTCCAAATGCCTGCCAGCAGGCTTCCTACAAGAAGCTCCTGAGGTGCTGTTAGGCCGAGCCGATTAGTCAGCGTGCGAATGGCCTCGGCCTGGGGCTCCCTGGCCGCTGACAAGATCCGGTGTTCTGAGCAGTACGTGCAGAGCAGAGCCGGGCTGGGTGTGGAGCGGGAAGGGCACCCAGGGTGAGGACCTGGCTCCGGCTGCCCCCGCCCCGGCCCGCCCCAGGGCTCTGAGGTCAGGGGTGCGTGCTGCGTCCCCTCCCTCAGCGCCAGAGCGGGCCCCTCTCCGGAGTCAGCCCTGGAATCCAAAACCTCGTCCCTCGCCCTCTCCTGCGCCCCGGTGGGCTTTGCTCCAAGCAAGGACAGAAGTTCATGGTTTCGTGCAAGCATGGCTGTGCAGAAAGGTGGGAGCCATGGTTAGCTCATCTGTCAACAATTTAAACCTAGAAGGTTTCTAGAAATGGCTGAGCTGGGGAATGGACCCCCAACTTCCTGGCCTTTTGCCAGTCTGAGGAGGCTCGGGCTCCAGCCCGTGGCTCGGAACATCATCCTGCGGGAGAACCAGCCCGTGGTTCCAGGGCCCACGAGGCACAGGGCCTTTCGCCCCGCCCCAGAGACCCTGCGGGGCTCGGCCCCGCCCGCGGAGCACAGGCTTGCTCAGAACATGCCTGGACCCTGTGTCTGAGCCGAGTTTTACCACCCTTTCCAATGTATAACTAGATCAAGGCAATTTGGGGGTTTTTAGACCTGCCTGCAGATTTTTGCAAGAAATTCGCTGTCGAGTAGAGGCCATAGCACTCCAAACAGCTTCAAATTGTACACCAAGCATCCTCGTGCTTAACGTGTCCTCCAGCCTTCCCAGCCCTGCAACTGTCCCTCACCCTGACCACGATCTCACTCGGGCTTGGCCCAAGCCTCCCAGCGTCTGAGGCAGACTCCACCCCGCTCCCTTCGCAGAGCCGATTTCTCTCCTCTGCTGTCCACAGGCCCCTGCCAGCGCCCCCCTTCACCTTCGGCGGAAGCTGGTCACCAGGGGTTCCCCAAGCAGAGGGCTTTCTTCTGGAGAGGCAGAGCGCCGTCTGTTGAGACAGTTGTACCCCGGTCACGCGATGGGAAATGCCACCGTGCGTGTATGACAGGGTGGGGGCGCCTGCCTTCACTTAGGGTAAAGGGGAGGAAGGACAGGTAAGAGTTGGCGGGAGGAGGTGGGATGCGAGACAGAGGACTTGGCGCGGGTGTGGCCGGACGGCGGAGAGTGAGGGATGAAGGGGTGAAGACACATCTGGAGAAAGACCCAGGGCACCACCCTGCCCGAGGACACAGATTGCATTTCCAAAGCCCTTAAGAGAAACGATCCATCGCCGCCTGCCTGTCACTTCCACCCAGTGCTGCTCCTTAACCCTCTCCCTCGAGGTGACGTTCTCAGTGGTAACATGTTTCAAGAAATGGAAATGCCGTCCTCCAAACCATGTGCCTCCGTTTCCTCGCTCAGCGCGGCCGCTCGGGAGTGAGCTGCCTCCACGGCCCTCGCTGCACACTTGGTCCCATCGCGATCGGGGACCAGGAGCAGGGCCGCCGGCCTCTGCTGCTGCCTGGGGAGCTGGCAGCCTTGGTTACGGCCAGGCTTCCCCCCCTGCAAGCTTCCCAAGGACCTCGGCCTTCTTTGCTTCTGAACTGGGCCTGCCCCAGCCGACACTGAGCCTGTGAGCCTTCAGAAGAGACGCCCCCTTGGTGCCCATGCAGCTTGGCCGGAGGATCCTGGGCTGGAGCTCAGCACCCCCTGGCCAGGCCCTTGAGGCGGGCCGTGAACTACCCCGCAGAATACGGCCGCCCTGCTGACAGCAGGCCTGTGAGGGCGGCGGGCGCGGGCGGCGGGCACGGCCTCCGTGAGGGGCAGGCTCAGGCTGCCCTGAGCTGAAGCAGAGCCTGTCTTTCCTGGCTCACGGTTTAGGCAGATTCAAACCCAGTGCAGTGGAAACCCTGCTTCGGCCCGACAGGATGTGGAGGGCCAGACAGACTCACGGGTCAACGTTACCCCTTCCTGGGCTCCCACGGCCTGGCTCTGTCATCTTCGAAATGGGGATGGACATTCTCACCCCATAGGGCTGCTGAGAGGGTTCAGTGAGAGATGGGTGTGAGCCCGACGGCCTCGAGCTGGACGGAACCTGCTAGCCGGCCCTGGGCAGAGGGACAGAGCCAGCTGGGGGAGGGGGGGCTGAGGCTGCGGGTGGGAGCAGGGCAGGCGGCAGGAGCTGAGGGCAGTGGGCTCCTCTCTGGTGACTCGCAGCCCGGTGCCTCCAAGGCTGGAGCAGCAGTCTTCGGGGGGAGGAAGCACCCCCAACTCCAAAAAGTCAGCATATTGTAGGGGGGAGGGCAGTCTGGTAGGCATGACATGGCTCCCGGGAAATCTGTCACAGAGTCTGAGAAATAAAGAAAAACAGGAAACGCTCTGGACAAGTATCA
Source organism: Molossus molossus (assembly GCF_014108415.1). Lineage (NCBI taxonomy): Eukaryota > Metazoa > Chordata > Mammalia > Chiroptera > Molossidae > Molossus > Molossus molossus. The sequence continues at coordinate 5,990,745 of NW_023425348.1, read as the reverse complement.
GAATAAGATTTCTTGTACACCAGCCCCTCCGTATCCGCAAGGAGTATCTCCCAAGACCACCCAGTGGGTGCCTGAGACCACAGACAGCACCGGAGCCCACAGGAGCTGTTTTTCCCGGATGTACATCTCTATGATAAAGTTTACTTTAGAAAGTAGGCACAGCAAGAGATTAACAGCAACAACTAATCATAAAATAGAACAGTGATAACAATATACTATAATAAAATTACGTGAACGTGGTATTAAGCAAATGAGGGCGACTTGAATACAAGCACACGAGACCTTGACAGTTGATTTGATAACCAAGCTGGCTACTAAGTGACGAGGGGTGGGGAGGGTCCTGAGTAGGACAGAGCAGGGCGGGGCGAGAGTTCCTCACGCTACTCAGGATGGCATACAATAGAAAACGTATGAATTATTTATTTCTGGAATTTCTCATTGAATGGTTTTGAACCACGGTTGACTGTGGGTAACTGAAACCACGGGAGGTGAACCGTGGGTAAAGGGGCAGCTACTGTGGAATGAAGATCTGGGGGTGGGTCTTGGCAGAGGGATGGAGGGTCAGGGGTGACTGCTGTGGGGGGAGACTTCCAGGGCAGACGCTTCACCAGCCTCGGTGGGAGGGACGAGAGAAAGTTGGGTGAACCTTTCTTGCTGCAACACATGGTGTTTCATGTCCTTGTTGAGGAAGACGCTTGATCTGTCCCCTCCCGGGGCCCTGGCTCAGGCTTCGGAGCACGGGGTGGGCTTCTTCAGCCACGCCTGTGCTTATGCAGGTCAGATCTCTGCCCCTGTCTTCACTTGTTGAAAACAGACCCACCGAACACCTACATCCTCGTATGATTTTAATGACTATTGTGCATGTGTTTATAGAAGTGTGTGTGTGTGTGTGTGTGTGTGTGTGTGTGGTGTCAATCTTTGTGAAGTGATGTAAGTGGCTGTGTTTGCCGATGTGTTTTTATGTATGTTTCCCTATTTGTCGGTCTTTATATGAATACATGCATATGTGTGTATATGATCATGTATGTAAGTCTAAGTGTTTAAGTGTTTCTATGTGTATCCTTTTCTCCAAAAACTAAAAAGAAAGCATGTGGAGAAAACTTGCTAATGAGTCTGAGGTTTATGTGCATGAAAAGGGGGAGTTAACTTTGGGGAGCATTTTGCTCCAAGGATTCTGGGAGCATGCTGCTCACACCAACTCACCTCAGGAGAGGTGGAGTGAGGACCCGAAGAGCCAGGTGGATCTGAGGGACCAGCCACAGGCGAAGACAAGCCGGAAGCCAGGATCCAGGAGGGCAAGACCCGAGTGAAGGATCTGCCAAGCCCAGAGGCTGGAACTGACAACTAGAACTTCCACCTGAGGTTGGAACTCCCGCACGTCCAAGGGCTGGGCAGTGATCGGAGGTCTGGAGGAGCTGCGAGACCAGGGGTGGGCAGCAAAACTTCTGATCCCGGCGCCCTGGCAAACTGGGCCAAGCTTCCCTCGCTCATGGAGCGCGAGGCAATTTCTAGACGAAGGCTGTCTTAGGCAGAGCCCACTAAAACTTCCTCAGGGTCACAGCCAGTGGCTGGCTTGGGAACCAGTAAGAGATCAGCGTCTGGAGGTACCGGACCCCAGTGTCAGGACCCCAGCCTGGTGCCTCCAGTGAAGACGGAGACTGGGGGGCAGGGCGGGAACCCCTGAGAGTCGGGAGGGCCCAGAGCAGCAGCAGGGCGGGTCAGAGAGGACACCAAGGTCATCTAGACATATACCATCTCTGTTTACACGTGTCCTTTGCACGGTTTGTCACTCAGATGGGCTTCTTTAACCTGTACGCTCAAGTAACACCACTGTCATTATGCAGTTGTTCACCAGAGAAAAGGAAGAAGGGAGTGCATCTGAAGGTATCTGTTGCACTTACGTAATGGGGCGCTCAGAGTGGGGGGGCAGCTGCCTGGTCGTTCATTTCAGCATCGGAGTTCTATTGGAGAGTTTCTGAGGTGACACCAGCCACTCCGGGCTGGGAGACGGACTGTGTCCACGCTGTGAGCAGCACCAGACACGCCTCGAAGCCTGCTGCCTCCGGGAAGTGCACACGGCAGCCCCCGGGGAGAGCAAGGCTACGCGGCAGAGGCCCGAGTCTGCAGGGCTTGTGCAGGATTCAGTCTACTTCCCGCGGTTCCCAGATGGCTGGTTTCTGGGCTGTGGGGGGATTCTGGATGCTAATTCCAATCTCTTCCGCCGGTAGCTGGGTTTCCTCTCAACCTGGACTGTGAATTGGGTTGGCTTGGGGTTGCTGGGCCTGTTCCCAGCACAGGGCCTGGGGTGCGGGGGCGGGGGGCGCTGGGATAGGCCCCGGTGGTAAAATACTTCTTCTCCGCTCACTCGGCTCGATTTCTAGCTGTAAGTTCCTATGCAGGTCGTGGGAAGAGCACCAGCTGCCGACTCGGGCCGCCCAGGGTTCAGACGCTGACGCCCTAGTGGGCATTGGGCACGTTGCTGGGCAAGGCGCCGTGACGGGCAGGGTGGTAACCGGGGCGGCTCTGGCCAGATGTCTCAATGTGAACTCGCTCTGTGACTTAGGCCAGTTGTTTCTCTCTGGGTCCCTGGGTCCTAGTCAGGAGATGGAAACTGCAGTAGTATGTTCTTCACTGGCCGGTGTGAGGACTGAGTGAATTAATGTATATGCATGTGTGTGTGTATATATGTATGTATATATTAGATGAGCTATAATAATATGGCATTATGCATATTTTCATATCGTATACAGTGTACATTGATAGATGAGAACCACGCGTGGCACACTGACATCTGATATTATTCATTCGACTCTAGCAAACGGAGATTTCGGCAGCCCCCACTTCCCTGGTTTTTCACGAAGATGGAGGCAATGCTCATAAACGTTCCGCCTAATGCCCGGCACACAGTGAGCTCTTGATAAATACGTGCAGTTGTTGTGCTGATAGAATCAGCCTGGACACTGGGTCAGGGCCCAGACAGCAGGACGATTCCAGAGAGCTGAGCCGGCTGCGACGGCCTTTCCTACGGGAGGAGGCGGGGGCTGAGCCTGGTGACATCATGACGGCTCTTAGGAGAGCAGTCTGATCTGCTTAGCTGACTCCGGGCCTGGCCAGCGTCCCCTGTCTTATCGACCCAGGGAGGCGGCAGACGGAGGGGACTGTTTCCTTCATGAAAGCAACATGCCTGTGCCCGGCCTCAGAATCCCTGCAGGGTGTGTGCAGAGCGCCGTGGGCAGGGATGCGCATGGGGCCGGGGCGTGTGTGTGTGTGTGTGTGTGTGTGTGTGTGTGTGAGAGGAGCCCAGAGCCGGCTGAGCTCCCACCCGGGGAGACAAACGCCCCGTCTAGAGGTTTGCCGGGTGCCGGGTGCCGGGTGCTGCCTGATGCTGGGGAGGCGGCGTGAGTGTGCACGGGGACGTCCTCATCCAGACAAGACTCGCCTCCAGAAAGGCCCCTGCAGAGCCTGATGCCAGAGGGCCTCCTTAGGCCCCGGGTTGGAAGTCTGGCCATCACCGGCCGAGACAGACAACTTCGTTGCTCGTTCTTCTGCGGATAAAGAGCATCCATGCCCCAGTGGAGGGTATGGAAGGGCCCTGCGTTTGCTTTGGGACTGGACCCTAAACCCTGCTGGGCAGGAGCTGGGGTAACTCTGCCTCTGGCCCGTGTCTCCCGCATACCTGAGGTGCATCTTCACTCTGTGGTGCTTGGTCTAAGAACAGGCCAGCTGTCCCTGGGCAAAGGGCTGCACATTTCAGTGCTGCGCAGTGGGTTGCTCATAAACAATGGTGTCCGTGTGGCCAACACGCACGTGAGCCGGACTGGCCCTGGTGCTTCCTGAGGTGGACGCGACCGCTTACTAGCCACATAACTCAGGGAAGGTGACTTCACGGCTGAAGCCTCCACACCTGTTAAGTGGGAAGCGTCCCATTGTGAAGGGTGCTGTCCCGTGACCACATGGGTGGCAGACACAGCCTTGAGCCACCTGGATCCCCTTTCAAGACGGAGCCAGTGGCCCACCGATGGGGAGCGGCCCGCAGCCAGCCTCTGGTGTCAGCGCCTTCGAGGTCTGGCCCAGCTGCCCAGAGCTCTTTGGTCAGGCCTGGCCTTCCTAAGGCAGTGTGGGGGGCTTGGAGCAGCACCCATGCCCCAGAGGGTGCAGGTAAACCCGGGGAAGCCCCAGGGGCTGCCAAATCCATAAAGGTTTTAGAGGCCCAGTGCCAGGATATGTCCTTCAAAATAAGACAAACGATGCAATCTTGGACCTCCCATTATGATAATAAAACCAACACACCTGATGAGCCTCTTCAGGTCTGGAAGCAGCATGTCGCAAACCTAGGGACTCTGCTCTGGCCCAGACGGCAGATGGTATGAGAGGCTCCCGCTTCATGTGGGGCTCAGAGCAGAGAACGTGCTCTGCAGCTGGTCCAGGCTGGGTCCAGGCAGCCTGACCATTTGGGCCACACAGTGCAGCCAACACCTCAGTGATGCCACGTGGGGTCGGTGACAACTTCCAGTGGGAGGATCACAGCTCAGCCCCCGGGTCCTGGGGCAAGTTCATGCCACCGGCCACACAGGCCTTTGGCAAAGCACACCTGGTATGGTGTTGAGTCTTCAGAAGTGTAATGTCTGACCACAGGGACATCAAGGGATGATGAGGCTAGAACTGACCATTGTAAACTTGTCTGGCATCGAGTCAGGAAGGGCAGCAACAGTCAGTTGTAAAATGAAAGTGGCGCATCCAGGACTGAAGACAAGCAGAGCTGGTGGGCACAGGCACAGCAGCCCGACCCTCGTGGCACCCACTGCTACTGCCCCAGAGACCCTCCTGGGCTCAGGCCTGTGGCCACACGGGGCATCTCGTGAGACTGGCTAAAAGCAGAGGGAGAAGTCTGAGCTGGGTTTATGCATGGATTAGCTCAGCAACTGTGCATAAGCTCTGCTGGCCTTACAAGACAGAGCGCTGCCTCCTTCCAGGAAGATGGAGTAGATCGCTCCCATGAACTGCGGCTAAACGCCCTGGACAACATACATAAGAACCACGAGGAGGCTCTGAATGGCGGAGAGAAGAAAGGCAGACTAGGCAGGGGCGCTGGAGCCTGAGGAACAGTACAGAGGTGAGTCCCCTGGTTTCCTTTGGCCTCATATGTCCCAGGCTGGGAACTGAAAAGTTGGCAACCTGCAAATACCAATGAGTACTGACAAGACAAATAAGTGAACAAACAGAATCAACAAGATTTGCTCTCTCCAGCCAAAGGACCAGGAAAAGGTCAGTCTAACAAGATAGAAAACTATTCAACAATAACCACTGTACTCCAAACAAACACTACAGGAAAAAATGTGTCCAACTCCACCAGCAAAGGCTGAGTTGGGAGCCTGGATGTCCACCCTGGGCTGTCCTGGTGCTCCAGCTCCCTTGCAGGGGTGGCCTCAGAGAAAGCCCCATAGAGGGGCTCCATCAGCTTTCTTCTGCTGCAGTGTCAGTGAGTACCACAGGGGGCGCTGCACCGCACTCCCACCAGGCTAGAGCAAGGTGTCCCTCTCTCCCCAGTTTCAATAAAACATAGAAGGTATACAGAGCAGAAAGGAAAAAGTAAACTGTGCCCATTTGCAGATAACATGACTGTTTATATAGAAAACTCCCAAGGAATAGGAAAAGTCTTCCTAGAAGTAATAAATGATTTCAGCAAGATCACAGGACACAAGATATACAACAATTAATTGTGTTTCTATAAAAGAACAATGAACATGTGGACACTAAAATTAAAAATACAGTGCTATTTACAGTTGTTCAAAAATGAAGTGTTTGGGTATAAATCGAACAAATCATATACAAGACTAGTACGCTGAGAACTATAAAACACTGATAGAAATACATAAATAAATAAATGAAGAAGCACGCCATGCTCATGAATCGGAAGACTCCATATAGGGTGCAGCACAGAAGTCCAAGATCACGGTGTCTGCGGGTTTGGCTTCCGTTTGGCTGGCAGGGGCCACCTTCTTGCTGTGTCCCCACATGATCTTCCCTGTGCATATGCATCCTTGGTGTCTCTCCGATGCTCCAACGTCCTCCTCCTGTAGGACACCAGGCAAATTGGATTAAGACCCACCCAATGACCTTGTTATCATTCATGACCTCTTTATAGATGCTATCACCAAATTCTGTCACGTTCTGAGGTATTGGGGCTTCAAACTTTAACAGATAGATTTAGTGAGGATAAGAATTAGTTTGCACCACGGTGCAAACTTAGCATGTGAAGTCCTCTTGAGTCTGGCTTCTCCTGCTCCCCATCCTCATTTCTCATCTCCTTCCCCTTCACTCCGTGTGTCTCACTCACACCCACACACGTAGTCCTTCCAGTGCATCGTGGGGGCTCTCACCTCTGCGTGTTTGTGCGTGTTATTCCCTCTGCCCAGAACACCCTTCCCCCACCGCAAACACTCTGTGCCCCCAGTCACCAGCCTCTGACTTCTCATCCTTCTGACCCCAACTTAGATATTACCCTCTCCAGGAAGCCTTCCTTGACCCCACGCCTGGGTCAGGTGCCCTTCGAGGGGTCCACATCCTGGTGTCCTTTCTACTTCACATGCTCCCGTCATTGCTGACTCCCCTCTCCAGCTCCTCTGCCAGACTCAGCCCCGTGGAGGCAGAAACCACTGCTGACTTGTTGACTCGTATTCCCAGAGCCAGCAGTGTCGGGTGTACAGTGGACGCTCGATGTTTTTGGAATAACAAGCAATGGATTAAGGTGTGGGGTTAGTGCGAGGCTGGCTGCGTGTCCTGCGCGCGTGGGCCTCCTGCCTGCACGGCCCGATGGAGACCGTGGGCCGACCTCTCCTCCAGCCAGGCCTGAGACACGCAGTGGGGGCCCACACTTCCCTCAGCTCCTCCAACACGACCCCTTCGGTAGCAAATCCCATGCAGCCATTCAAGGGCACAACTATTTTATTAGTGTTCACAGCACACGTGAATGCAGCTTATTCAGGCAGGAGGACCAGGTCTTACCATTTTCAATGAGCCTGGCCACACCTTAAAGCATTCCTTCGTCCCTCATTCGCCCTCTTTCCAGTCCAGAGGCCCCTCCAGACCTGGCCTTCGGAGTCCTTGCCCATCTTGCTCATCCGCCCTTTTCTACCTCCCGTTAAGCGAGTCTGCCTGAGCAGAGGTTTGTTCTTCCTTTCAGTTTCCCAGGACCGTACACGTGTGTGTGTGTGGGTGTGTGGGTATGTGGTGCGGAGAGGTATTATGAGTCCTGTGTAAACATCTCTGACTTTGGTTTGAAACTGTGTCTGCAAAGCCACTAAAATTTCCTCCACATTATCCATTTGGTTTTGGCCCAAACCTTGTCCCACCAGAATCACAAATTCATCTGAACTGAGCCTCTGATGTTGGTCTGCAGTTGGCATGATCAGAGGGTTTGCGTTTCACCTCCTCCACCGGCCAACCATGTGACATTAGTCAAGTGACTAAGGACCTTCACAATGGCACCTGTCTTGTGGGGCCTAAACGAGGCGACACAGGTGACATGTAGGGAGCTTTCAGTGAAGGTTCGCTTGTGCTGTGCAGTGGTCTTCCTACCGCTCCCCTTGCTTTGAGATCTAGAGTCATGAGACAGTTTTAGACTCAACTCTTTCACCTCCTGGCTCTGTGACCTTGGGTAAGTCTCTTAACCTATCTGATCTTCACTTTTCTCATGAGTAGGAGATGCACAACCACACCACCTTCCAGGGCTACTGTCAGAGGAGAAAGGATGGGCTGTGTAATAGCGCTTTATCCACGTAACTGCTATGCAAATGGCACTCAGGTGTTGGCCAAGGACCCCAGAAGTGTCCCGTCCTCACCCAGCTCCCACCGGCATCACAGGCTGGTTTCACGCATAGCTGCTCAGATCTGCCATGCTCGTGAGCATTCTTTCCTCGTAGAATTCACTTCCGTGAGTCTACCCCCACTTTCTCCTTACAATATTGATTTGTTTAACACCTCCTGCACCACCCCACCAACATGCATGTGTACGCGCACGCACATGCACACGCACATACACGCACACACCAGCCTGGGGCCTCCATCCACATGCAGGGATTGGGGAGAGGAGGTTTGAAAAACTTTCGGAGAATCTGGGATCTTGGTTGGACTTACTGTGTTCCTTCTCAGTGGCACCTGATTAGGGGGTTGCAGCACCATGCCATCATAATTTTATCCAAGAATAGAATTCCAGATCTTTGCAATTAGTAATGCAACGCCTCTATGTTAGTGTGGAGGAAACTGAGGCTCACAGGAGGGCAAGGTTCATCTGAGATCATATAGTTGGGCCTTCATAGGTCTGGGTATCTGTCTTAGCTTGGCTTCCCAGAAACAGATCCCGAGACAAGGATTCTTTGCAAGTAATTTATTAAGGAAGAGCTCTCGGGGGAGGGGGGCGGGGTGGAGTGAGGGGAGCAGAGCAGGGAAGCGGATAAAACAAGTGTGTGGTTTCAGGTAGGTTCCCTATTAGCCTCAGCTCATAGGGAATCTCAGTGTGTTTGTCAGGACTGGAGACAAGAGGGGTGAATCTGCACCGACCAGTCGATGGCTGAGGGCCAGGATGGGCACAGAAGGCGAGGAGTGCTGTAGGGACCTAACCTGCCAGGCTTGCCTGCTGTCGGCACCTGTGGGCACACAGCCACAAGACAGGCTCTGGTGAGAGTCGGGGTGGTGGCCTTAAAAGAAGTCACAGGCACGGGGCAGGTGCATGGAAATGGTGAGGTGGTCCCTGGGAACTGGGGTAAGCCCTGCAGGGCCTCTCCCTCGCGTTCCTTCTCTGAGTGCATGTCGTCCATTCTCCCCGTGTGCCCGGCAAGCGCTCTAAAAATAGCCCCTCTCCTTTGTTACTGCTAGATGTGTAAATTGGTCCCACCACTTTGGGAAACAGTTTGGCATTCTCTCCTAAATTTCAAAAGCGTATGTCCCGGCAATTCCCAGCCCCCTCCCGGTCAGAAACTCTTCCTCATGTATGAGGAGCCATGACCACGGGTGTTCAGAGCACAGTGGCCCCAAGTGAAGCCCATCCACAGTATCACACACACGAATTGTCTTAGAGCCACACCACGGGATAATGACGAGCAATGAAAATGAACTACAACTTTATGCAAATTCATGCAGAAATTTCAAATGAACGAGGTGTAAGACACTATAAAAGTATACGTGGTTTCATTTATATGAAGTTAAAACAATGGGCAAACTGAACTACAGTACCTAGGGTTGCGTGTATAGGGGTAAAGCTCTATAACCAAACAAGGGAGGGATTCCCATGAAAGTCAGGACAGGGGTCACCTTCAGAAGGTAGGGACAGAGGGAGAAGTTACTGGGAGGAGGAAAGTCAGGGCTTCTGGGCTGGTCATGCTCTCTCTTGACTCGGGAGTGGTTACAAAGCCTGCCCTGTGCTAAGCCATCAAGATGTACAGTATGTGTTTTGTGTGATGTGTAATGTGCAGTGTATCCCATAACCAAAAAATTAAAATATACATAAAGTACTTTAAAAAATTTTTAATTTCCTGGGGACTTCCGGTCAAGATGGCGGCGTAGGTAACGCGGTATCCGTCCTCCCACAACCACATCCAAGTTACAACTAAACTACAGAACAACCATCATTCAAAACCGCCTGAAATCAAGCTGAATGGAAGTCGTACAACTACGGAATTAAAGCAGCAGCCACATCCAGACTGGTAGGAGGGGCGGAGGGGACGGGCTGGGCCCACACCCACGGGTGGTGGATAAAAATCAGGAGGCTCCCGCGGCTGGGAAGGTCCTCCCTGAGGACTGAGGGGTCCCCGTCCCACACCAGGTGCCCCGCTCAGGGTTCCAGTGCCAGGAAGAGAATCCCCATCACTTCTGGCTGGAAAAACCAGCGGGAACTGAGGCTCAGGGAGACTGAGGTGGCTGGAGCCCCAGGCAGCTCCCTAAAGGGCCCGCGCACGGACTTATCGGACTCGCTCCCTCTGAGCTTGGAGGGGAGGCAGCTCCAGGGGCACCAGAGACATACAGGGAAGAACTGAGTTGTTTGGCACTGGAGCCAGGGCTGGAGAGGGGGCTTTCTCCAGGACAGACGTGCTGTCAGAGGCCTTTGTTCCTTTGGTGAGCCCTTCCCTAAGGCGACAGACAGAAGCCATATCTGGGACTCCAGCAACCTGGCTCACACTGGTCGCCCCGCCCTGGTAATTCCCTGTGGCCCTGCCCACCCAACTTTCAGGCCCACCCAAGCTGTTGCCAGTCGCTTAACCATAGGATTGGCCGGTCTTGAATCCTGCTTCAAGTTTTTCCTAAATTCTTTCAAACAAGCAGCATCTGGTCTCAGATAGCCCCATACCGCTCGTTAAGTAATACACAGAAACAAACACGAAGGCAGCCAAAATGAGGAGGCAAAGAAACAGGTCCCAAATGAAAGAACAGAACAAAACTCCAGGAAAAGAACTAAGTGAAATGGAGATAAGCAACCTAACAAATGCTGAGTTCAAAATACTGCTTATAAGGATGCTCAATGAACTCAGTGAGGGCCTCAAGAGCATAAAAAAGGACCTGTCAGAAATGATCGATGCACAATTAGAAACGAAGGAGGCTTTAACTGAAATAAAGAATAATTTACAAAGATTCAATAGTAGAGTACGTAAATTCAAGAAGCAAACCATTGATTTGGAATATAAGGAAGCAAAAAACACCCAATCAGAACAGTAAAAAGAAAAAGGAATCCAAAAAAATGAGGATAGTGTAAGGAACCTCTGGGATAACTTCAAGCGTGCCAACATTCGCATCTTGGGGGTGCCATAAGGAGAAGAGAGAGAACAAGAAATTGAAAACCTGTTTGAAACAATAATGGCAGAAAACTTTCCTAACTTGGTGAAGGAAACAGATATACAAGTCCAGGAAGCACAGAGAGTCCCAAACAAGATGAACCCCAAGAGGCCCACACCAAGACACATCATCATCAAAATGCAAAAGGTTCAAGACAAAGAGAGAATCTTAAAAGCAGTAAGAGAAAAGCAGCTAGTTACCTACAAGGAAGTTCCTATTAGGCTGTCAGCTGATTTCTCAAAAGAAACTTTGCAGGCCAGAAGGGAGTGGCAAGAAATATTCAGAGTGATGAAAAGCAAGAATCTACAACCAAGATGACTCTATCCTGCAAAGCTGCCATTTAGAATCAATGGCCATATAAAAACTTTCCCAGACAAGAAAAAGTTAAAGGAGTTCATCACCACCAAACCGTTATTATATGAAATGATGAAGGGTCTTTTTGAAGGAAAAGATAAAATATATGAACAAACAAAATGGCAATGAATACATATCTATCAACAATGGAATCTACAAACAAAATGAACAGGTAGAACAGAAACATTCTCACAGAGAACATTTTGTTGGTTGCCAGATGGGAGGGGGGTTGGGGGAATGGGTGAAAAAGGTGAAGGGATTAAGAAGTGCAAATTCGCCCTGGCCGGTTTGGCTCAGCGGTTAGAGCATCGGCCTGCGGTCCTGAGAGACCAGGGTTCGGTTCCCGCTAAGGGCATGTACCTCGGTTGCAGTTTGTCCCTGGCCCTGGTTGGGTCATGTGGGTGGCAACCACTCGACGTGTCCCTTTCACGTCGATGTTTCTCTCTCTCTCTCCCCCTCCCACACTCTATCTGAACAAAAAATAGAAAAAATGTCCTCGGGTGAGGATAAAAAAAAAAAAGAAAGAAGTACAAATTCATTGCTAGACTGACAAACCTCAAAGGGAAAGGTGTTGGGGGGGGGGGAGAAATAAGCCAAAGAACTTATATGCATAACCAATGGATACAGACAATAGTGTGGGAAAAGGCAGGAGGGGGGCGGGAGTGGGGAGGAAGGAGTCAATGGGGGAAAAATGCGGAACGTCTGTAATACATTCTACATTCAACAATAAAGATTTTTTTTTTAAAAAAAAATTAAGAATATGTTAAAAGAAAAAAATCTAATTTCCTTTTCCTTGTGCTCTTATTCAAGCTTTTTCATTATAGCAAAATATACAAGGTGTCCCCCCAAAATGTATACTCACTTTCACAGCTGATAACTCACTTCATCTCCACCCCTTTTCAGCTTTAATGGATTTGAAATAATGTCTGAAGCCAAACTAAGCTTTGAACAAAGAAAATTACCCACTGGACTTTTTATGGGGATACATAAAAGATCAAGTTTACAGTACAAAACTGGCAACAGTCGATGAATGGAGAGCAGCCATTGAAAGAGAATGCGCACCAATCCCAAAGGAGATGGTTCTCCGTGTCCGCTGTTCCTTGGCTTCCCGTTATCAGCGGCGCCTGGACCAGAACAGACACGGTTAGGAGCCAGGCGTTGACAACAGAAAGTATTCATTCCTGTCGATTCTTTCAAATGCATAACCCATGGACCCAGACAATAGTGCGCTGAAGGCCGGGGGGAAGGTGAAGAGGAGGGGGGCCAAGGAGGGGAAAAGAGGAGGGAACATCTGTAATACTTTCTACAGTAAAGATAAATTTAAAAAAATCAAAATAAAAATTTCAAATGAACTGTATGTTAATAAACAACTGACTTTATAATCATTCAAATTGTGTCTACATTTTTTTGGGACACCCTGTACAGTAACACACAATTTTATCATTTTAACAATTGTGTTACATTCATAATGTTGTGCAACCAGCACCGTCTGGCACCAGAACATCTTCGTTCCCCCAAATGGAAACTCTATGCCCATTTTCCACAAATTCCCATTTGCTCCTCTCTCCAGCCTTGGCAACGTGTTTACTTTCTGTCCCTACGAATTTCCCTATTCTAGGAACTTCATGTAAGTGGAATTATATAATATTTGTCTATTTATGTCTGGATTATTTTACTTAGCATTATATTTCAAGGTTCATTAGACTTTGATTCCTTTTTATGGCTGAATAATATTCCGTTGTGTGTATAGAGCCACGTCTTGTATATCTTGGTTGGTGGACACCTGGGTTGTTTCCATCTTTTGGCTGCTGTGAACATGGGTGTGCAAATATCTATCTGAGCCCAGCTGTGGATTCTTTTCAGTGTATTCCTAGGAGCAGAAACACTGGAGCCTTTTTGATTTAAGCCAAAGCCAGGGGTCTCTACTCATCAGAATACTGTTTGTGTGAATTCCAGCCCCTGGGAGGGCTGCATATTGGAGGCTGGGCGAGCAAGGAGGTGAGAGAGGCCACCAGGGGCTGTCAGTCGTGATTGAGCTGGGAGCTGACAGAGGCCAGGATTCTTGGCTCTGGCCAATTCCACTCTCTGTGACCCGGCAAGCCCCTCCCCGCCCCTGTGCCCAGTGACCCACTATTCCGTGGGAACGATAACTCCTTGTTGGTGGGAAGAGAATAAACGGGACGAGTGGGAGAGGTCAGAGAGGCAGCTTAGTGTGGGTCCTGTCCTCCCTGGTGGACGGGTGAGACCCGGAGGAAGAGGAGGAGGGCAGGAGACAGGGAAGGGGCGGGAAGAGAGGGAGAGGGACAGTGCAGACACGGCAGCTGGGGGAAGAAGGGCCGAGGGGGCGAAGAGAAAGCGGCTGTGGGGAGGAGGAGACTCTTCTCCAGAGGGAAGGGGCTGGAGCTGCGCTGGTTCCGGAGCGGAAGACCCGTCCCTCGAAGTGATGGACACTCTGCTCACGGAGCCTGAACGTCTGACCAGCAGCACCGGCAGGAACGAGCACCTCGAAGTCGGTGAGACGGGGCAGCCCTCAGCCTGACCCCCCGAGGTCCTTTCCCACCAACACGTTACTGACAAGGGTGGCTTTTGTCTTGGCGTCCCGGCCTGCCGTGTAACGCGTGTGCGCTGTCCACTCCTTATCGCCCATTACCTCATTAAAATAATTGTCTTAATTTCATTGTTAAGTGATTAATAGGGAAAGCGTTAGAGGAAATTAATACTCGAAAAGAAGAATAACTGTAGTCGAAGAATAGCTCCTCTGAATTGGTCTGGTGGTTAAGTTGGGGATTTCGTAGTTAATGAGGCTTAGAGAGTTAAATATAGAATAGTCCAGAAGAGTGGCCAAGGGAGAGATGGTGAGCAGAGTGGGGGAGGGCCCAGCAGGGAGGAGGCGCGGAGGGGAGGGAAGAGAGATGGTTGGTACACGGGCCCATCCTGCGATCTCCAGGCCGCTCAGACCTCGGTGCCCGGTGCAGTGCCCACCACGCCCAGGGCCCTAAGGCCTCAGAGCTCAGTCCAGCCCAGTGCTCCTGGTGAACTGCTAGCAAGTCCGAGGCAGGGGTTCTGCCAGCTGGGGTCTGGGTCTGAGGCTGGGCTATTTTATTTATTTATTTATTTCATTTATTGGTTTAGAGAGAGAGGAAGGCGGAGGGAGAACGATGAGAGAGAACATTGATTGGCCACTTCCTGCACGCCCCCCATGGGGATCGGGCCCACAGCCTGGGCATGGGCCCTGACCGGGAATCGAACCAGTGACCTCTTGGTGCTTGTTAACACTCAGCCCCTGAGCCACCCCGGCCAGGTGAGGCAGGGACAGGCTGCTGCGGCACGTCCTCCTCAGGGTTGGGTGAGGAAACCAGCGTCTCATTCCTTCCTCCGTGTCCTGCACACTCCGGCCACCCCGGGTCCCTGCTGTCCTTAGAGCTCCTGCCCCGCTGCCCAGGCTGGACTGCAGGGCAGCACTGGGAACAGGTGCTGGGAGGCTGCTCCGAACCTCCTCCTCCGTCGCCGGTAGTGATCTGGGGAAGGGAGCGTGGATCCCTTGGCAGTTTCTTCACTCGTTCATTCAATCATTTGCCTCATGTGCATTAAGCTCCTGTGAATCAGCAGGTTCCCCTTAAAAAGCTGGGCATATACAGACAGAAAGACAGTTTCCAGCCCGGTGGAGACAGACACATGCAACAGGTAATCATCACAACATTGCTCAGCTATTAGTAGATCTTTTTTCTTATATTCTGAAAGTTCTCATGGGCTCTCAACCAATGAAAGCATCTCAGAACTTTCTGTGTCGTGGCTGCAAGATTGCAAACACCCTCAGTCCACGATCTCAGGGTGTGCTGTTCTTCCAGCCCTTTATTTCGTGTCCCCGAAAACAGCAGTGAGACTCGGTGGCTAAGCAGACGTACAGCGATGGAGGGTCCTGTCAGAGGAAGGCGAGCATCGCCATGGGTATAAAGTGAGCTCCGAGCACTGCAGGGCACAGAAGCAGAAAGGAAAGCTAAGCAGGCACCGCGGGAATGGAGAAGAGCTTTAACATTCTGAAGGGCAAGTCACTGCACCGGCGAGAGGAGCCAAAGATGTAGAGAGAAGCTGGAAGAAACTCTGGTTCAAGATACAGGACGCGCCCTGGCTGGTGTGGCTCAGCGGTTGGAGCGTCGGCCTGCAGACCAGAGAGTCCCGGGTTTGGTCCTGCTAAGAGCACGTACCAAACAAACAAAAAAAAAGATACAAGACATGAAGAGAATGGAACCATCCCCAGGGAGACGCCAGGAGGGTCTGCACGAGCTACTGTGCAGGTAGCTCTGCGCACTGAACCTCAGCTTCAGCCCAGATCCGCTCTGTGGGTCTGACCCCGGGTTGGCCTTCACCGGGCTGAGATTCAGTGCCCGCCTCACCCCATTTCTAACATCCTCAGATATTTTCTTTTTTATAACTACTATGTTCACATAGATTGCTAACTTATAAGTCAATGTAGCAATATCAGTAATACAAAGTATTTCATTAAGATGTATTTCAATTTAAATATTTCCTTTGAAATATGAGTATGGAGGTAATCAAATATATGAAAATTGAAGTGAAAAATTCTCCTATGTGCTTTATGTGTTGAAGTTCTATCAGTTCAGAAATAAATATGTATGTATTACTGCATGATTAAAATGGTGCAACGATGCCTGATCATTTCGAAAACCGTTAATTTTTTGTGAAAAATCATTATTCAGAAACTCCAAGGAGCTAAATAAAAAAGAATTACCAAGTGTGTTATTTAGATAACTTTAGGAAGAACTTTATATCCTTTTGGACATGAAAATATTTGCAAACATATAAATAATAATAGTAGCTAAATATAGAGATTATATCATAATTCATGTTACTTTGTGGAATTGTTTGGTGTATTAGCATCCACAACATCAAACAAGCTTTAAAATAAGCTTTAAAACTTGTATTTAATGTTTCATTGGTAAAGTTCATTTAGACCATGAATCTTCCTACTTGTAAACGCTTCACATTTTGAAGTTTGAATTAAGAATAATATGTCAATCTCAGGACTGTGTGAGAAAAACCATGTGCAGCAGTTTTGTGTTTTTTTATCCTCACCCGAGGACATTTTTCCATCTTTTTTTTGTTCAGATAGAGTGGGAGGGAGAGAGAGGAAGAGAGAGAGAGAGAAACATTGACGTGAAAGGGACACATCGAGTGGCTGCCACCCGCACGACCCATCCAGGGCCGGGGACAAACTGCAACCGAGGCACACGCCCTTAGCGGCAACCAAACCTGAGTCTATCTGGACCGCAGGCTGACGCTCTAACCACTGAGCCGAATTGGCCAGGGCTGTGCAGCAGTTTACATGATAAACAATCTTCTGTCCACACATGATAAAAATTTAAATATGAAAGACAAAGGTATTGGAAATAACACCCTAAATGTTCTGGTGTCCCACTGACCTCAGCTGGAAATGAGCATCCATCCGAGCACAGTGACTACACAGGATCTACAACTAATTATTCCTGAGCCACAAGGTCAAACTTCTGAAATTTAACTACTAAAATTTTGAAATATGCAATTGTGATAGTAGTTATTTTTGGTCATATGTCAGAGTAATTCCTGAATTCTAGAGGTTTGTTTTATGATGGTGATACTTGGCTTTGGCCCACCATTGATGTTAATAGGGGAGAAATGGTGATGGAAGGAGTCTTGACTTGGGGTGGTGAACACAGTTTAATATACAGATGGTGCATTACAGAATTGTACACCTGAAGCCTATATAACTTTATTAAGCAATGTCACCCAATAAATTCAATGAAACAAACTAACATTTGGAGTTTGGCCCAAGCATGATGCAGGTAGTGTACACCCATCCAGAGTGACCAGTGCTCGAAGGGACAGAGTTACGACGCGGAGGGAGCTGCATCCAGGAGGATCAGAGCTTCACGCAGGAGCCAGAACAGAGCCTGGAAGGATGAATTCAAAGTCTGCCAAAGCAGGAGCAAGATGGGGTCGGGTATGCTAAAGGAAGAGGGACAGTTAAATACCTTGAATGATCCTTTATTTTACTTGATTTTCTCCATCACAATGTATCCCCTCCATGCCCTCTTCCTCCCCCACCCCGTCTTGAATGTCAGGTACTGCTTTGCTAATTGATACACGTGTTTTTCCCCTTCATCCGACACCAGCAGGGTGAAGGAGGTTTTCTCTCTGATTGTTGGAGGAGCAGACGAGGGTCAGAGCAGGGGAGTGCAGACGGAGATCTTCAGCGTGGAGAGACTCCCAGCCTTGTGGGAATGAGCCTGGAAATGGCCATATTCCAGTGCCCCCAACTCTCCCAGCGTCTGGGGCTGGGGAGGTTGCCGAGGGTGTCGGGACTTGCCTTGCCTGAGGTCTGAGCCCATGACCTCATCACCAAGAGCATCGTCCCCAAGGGTGTCGTTTTCTTACTCCCGTCAGGCTGGGGACCCAGAGAGAGCCCAGGCTTCCTCCGTGGCCCGGCAGGTCACTGCAAAGCCCTCCCCTAATGGCCCGATTCAGGCAGACGCTTCTTTTTCCTTTGGTTTTTCTTTTTTCCCTTTCGTCTCTTCTGGGGAAGGCTCGCTGCCTGGCACAGCTGTTGTGCTGGGAAATGAGCCTCTGTGCTGGTGAATCCATTTCATTGTGTCCCTCCCTGTCACTCTGGTTGGGGAGCACCGGAAGATGAAAGCTGACACTTCCAAAGCGTGCTTTTGACACGGGCTGGCATTTCCCATTTACAAGCCAGGAGCCTCAGTGGCACTGGAAGGAGCCACACCCTGGCCCTCCCTGCAGGATTGTCCCAGCCTCCTGAGCCAGGCACCTGGACACCACTGTCTTCACCAAATCAACAGAAAGGGCAGGTTCCCTTCTTGGCAAAGCAATGCTGGTGGCAGGTGGCTCTGTGCTCCTGGGAGGGGAAGTGGGTCCCCGTCTGGAGCATCTGAGCAGTTGGATCTGTATTGTAATATCGAACTATATACAGCGCCCCATGCCCGACGCCGTCATTTGGGGAATAATAGGGCTCTGATACCTCGTTCCCCACACAGCGGGTCCCATTCCCTCACCGCCCCGACACTGGCCCAGCATCTACCTCCGGCGTCCCTGCTGAACAGTCTCTCAAGTTAAGACTCATGATCGCCTCTCTTCATTCTGAGATGGGCACGATAGAGGTCCAAGGTCAGGGAAGCCCGCCAGCCACTGATCTAGCAGAGACCCCAGGCTCCTCCTGTGGGGTGGGAGGGGCTGAGTGAGCCGGGGAACTCTGAGGAGCAAACTAACTTCTGAAATGGGCCACATTCCCGCAAAGGGGCCAGAATAGGGCAAAGCCACCGGAATCTTTACCCTCGGCTGCCCTTTCTCAACAAGGCTGGGACCCTGGCTTCTGTTTGCAGCCGGGAAAAGAGGCCTTGGGGAGGGCCTGGAGGGGGCGCTGTGGCTCCTTACTGATGGGCGGAAGGTTGGAGACAGAGGAAGCAGGAAGGGTCCTGTCCTCAGCGCTGGCCCTAACCTCACTTTGATCTCCCTGGGAGGACGGGACACTTGTCCAGCCCCGGGCGTGAGGTGTGCGGGAGCAGCAGACGCTGTGTGAACCTGAAAGCTGTCGTAGGTCACCACACGCAGCCCATGCTCGGAGGGGAAGAACCCCGGATACTGATGGCTGTGCGGCCGCGAGAAGTCGGGTTTCTAGAACTGCAAAGAGCAGCCTTGTGTTGGAGTTTTATGACATTTGCTTCCAGTTCCATTTAGTTATTTCTTGTTTTTATATCATGTTTTATTGAAATCCATTTTTCACTTTAATGCTTCAGGCTCAGTCATGGATCTTTTCCCCCCATCTTTGCCTCCTGAGCACATGAGGAGGAAAAGGCTTTGAAGCATCGTGGTTGTCTGGCCCCTTTCTGTATCTCAGAGATGAGTATTTATGCTCCTGGAAGCGGGCTGGGGACGCAGCCACACACCTGGGGGTGCAGCTCAGAACCCGCAGGCGCTGGCCGGCCTGGGTGGGGCTGCCTGTCTGGCCTGGGGAACTCGCTGGGAGCTCAGCCCAGTGCTCCCTGGGGCTTCCATTCTCATGACCAACGGACGGACTGGCCAACAGACCAGGTATTTTCCTGCTTTGAACTGTGGGTTCTTCAAGTAGAAAGAGAGCAAACAAAATGTCCTGGGAGGCTCGGAGGCCAAGCAGAGCATCTTTGGAAATGGAAGCAAAGCAGGGGGCACAGTCTCCTCGTTCCCGTGGTCCCACCATGACTCTCATGGCCTCTTCCCCAGAGGCTGCCGGAGCCTCCCGCCCCGCTGCCCAGTCCCACCAGCTCTTCCTGCGCTGGGCATTCCTCCATGCCAGTCATTGAGCGGCTCCCAGCTCCGCACCCCTGGGCTCTGCCCACCTGACCTCCTTCGTGTGACCTCAGGCCCCCTCACAGCCTTGGGGCCAACCAGGACAGGTGTCACTGCTGGGTCCACTGTCAGCCCCACTCGGTAGAAGGGTTTCCTTTTAGGTCTGCCTCTCCAGCCGCGGCTCCAGCCCTGCCACCTCCAGGAAGCTCTCCTGGACCACTCTGGCTGCCGACGCCGCTCTAAACCGTGGTTATTTGACACTTTATCCAATGTTCCTTGTTGCTATTAACTGTGTTCTGAGTGTGTGTCTCTTGATGAAGTTTGCATAATCGGGCTGTAAGTCGACTCTGACTAGGAATCGCTGTGTACTGTTTGGTCTGGTAACCTTAGGCAACTGGCTTCCTCTCTCAGCACCCCCTCTCCTCCTCCATAAACTGATCATAACAGTCCCTGACTCATGAGGGTGTTTGAAAATTAAATGAGTTAATATTTGTAGAGTACTTAGAACAGACTTTGGCACATAGTTAATACCATATAAATGTAAGTTTTTATTGTTATTGTTTCCAAATAACAGAATGAATTAGAGTCGGAGAGACTTCCAGAGCTCCCTTGGGCTAGAAGCAGCGAAGTGACTCTCGCTCCTGCTTCTCCGGGCGCCCCTCCCCCTCCTGCCCGTGCCAAGAGATGGTCAGGGGGGGCGGGACGGTGAGGAAAACCACACGCAGAACTTTGGAAGGCACAGGCTAGTCCGCCACTCAGCCGGTGGGACCTCCCCGTTCCCACGATGAGCGGTCCAGGGCTCTGGAAGTGTTCCTTTGGGCACTGACCTGTGAGCACTGCCCTGGGGGGTCTGCACCGGCCACACAGAGGCCGTGGCAGGGTGCCTGAGCCTAGGTCACTCATGGGGGTGAACTCAGACTCTAGGGCAGTGTGAAGAGGGTCACTTATGAGAAGATCCTCTTCACCCGTGGCCCCAAATCTCCCAGCTTTCCACAGGCTGTTCATGCTCATCCACAGAAAAAATGCAAAGGCCGCCCCGCCCACGCACGGACCTCACGCCGTGCAGCAGTGGTGCTCCGCCTCGGCTGCGCTGAAATCGTCTGGGGCGGTTTAACGATCTGCTCCCCAGGCAGCGCCCAGACCAGTGCTGCGGTCTCTGGGCAGGGGCCCGGCATCCTGCCGCGTTGTGGCTCCAGGTGGTTCCCGTGTGCAGCCGAGTTTGGAAACTCTTCTCGCAGCTCATTCTTTCCCGCGATCCTAAGCCTCCGCTGCCCCGGGGCCCACAGCAGACTCACGCTCACCCCCCCTCTGTGCCCCCAGCTCCTCCGGCTTCCGCGTCGCCTCTCCGCATAATTGATTGACTTGCCAAGAACACTACAGATTCTGACTCATGTTTGTCGGCCCCGTCTGCTGTTTGTCGGCCCCGTCTGCGTCTCATCATTTTGAGCTCCTCATCCCTTGTCTTTGGACCTTGGCTCAGGGCTTGGTTAGTCTGCGGGCCCCTCTCCTCACCACCTTGGTGTGCAGACAGTTCCTGCTTGCCACGTTGCCTGGCGCTCGGGCTGCTTTATCAAAATACCATTCATATCGGCTTCTTGAGGGTAGAGGGACTGTCTCTACGTCTGGTTTGTTTACACGTCTTCCTAGAGCACCTGATAACACATTGACTACCGGTAAGTGTAGCTGCCCAAAGACAGAGGGCAGAGCGCACTGGCCAGCTGTGATTTAGACAGAGCCAAGCAGGGCCCCCGCGGCTGCAGGGCCCCCCACTCCCAGCCCAGGCGTGCACTACACCCCGCGGCTGCAGGGCCCCCCACTCCCAGCCCAGGCGTGCACTACACCAGGCCTGGAAAATAAGTCTCCCTGAGCTTGTGTTCAGCAAGGTCCATCGCGTCCACCTGAGACTTGTCAGTGTTAGAGGACATGTTCCTGAGAACTGTCCTGGGGAGCTCTGTGGATGCTGCTTACAAAGAGGGGTGCCTAATAACAGCTGCCACTCCCTGAGGACTCCCTTTGTGTCTGGTGCTTTGCATACAAGTGTTCACAGTAATTGTGTTGTTGAAGTGTTTCCGAGAGGGTCTTTGCCCAAGGTAAATGGCAGCACTGCAGAGGACCAGCAGTTCGTAGTAAGCAGGTGTGTTCCAAAGCCAACTCCAGTGGAGAGAAGAGAATCAAGCAGGCGTCCTTGTCCTCACTCCCGATCTTCTTCCTCGTGTCTAATGACAGTGGCCCACGCGAAGGTTGGCCAATTGCCCTGGTGTACTCTGCATCACTATCCCTTTGAGAGGAACACAAAACCACATTCTTAAGTAGTTTGTGGAAAATGGAAGTCAGAGGGAAAATCTATTTGTGTGAATGTACAGTTGACCCTTGAAAAATGGAGGGGATACGGTGCCGACCCCTAGCAGAGTAAAAAGTCCATGTATGACTTTTGACCCCCCAAACCTGAACTGCAGTCATCCCTCTGTGTCCTCAGGGGGATTGGATTCAGGACCACCCCCAAATCCCTTATATGAAATGGCCCTCAGTACCCACGACTTCCCCACTGCCGGCAGAAGATACGCTGTTGAGGTTGGCTGACTCAGGGATGCCACACCCAGGAATAAAAGGGCTGACTGTGTATTTATTGAATAAAATCCACATACAAGTGACCCCGCACACTTCACACCCACACTGCTCAATGGCACCTGTAACCATCACTGTAGTGGCATCATCATCATCATCATCATTTTCGAGTGAGAACTAACTGGCTGTAAGCATGAGAAAGCAGCTGGAGCTGGTTTCAGGAGAGCCAAGGCGCTTGTAGGCTAGAGTTGCCTTGTGATCCCAGAGAAAGGGTGCCGCTCGGCCAGGAAGGGGCGGGGTGGCCGGGTCCCCTCCTGCCCTCCCTGTGTCTCTGCCTGTCTCCTCTCGGACCCGCAGACCTGCTTTCTGTGCTCCCAGTAAACACTGTGCAACACGGTGGCCGAGCCCTGGAGTTTGTGTATCACAGTCCTGGCCACCTGGGAAGCTGACCTTTGCTCCTGGCCTCATTTGTGAATTTGTTGAGAGGAGCCTTCAACTGGCCCATTTCGGTCATCTGCCTCTTCACGTCACCCCTCGTCCCATCATGTGGCCAGTGTTCCGGAGGGGACACACCCACGTCTCTGGAGAGGAAGTAAGCTGGAGAGAAAGGAGACATGCCCGGAAGAGGGAATATGAGAATTCGAAGGATGCCCCAGCAAGTATTGTAATAGCAAACACTATGTTTTATGATGCAGACACAATTTTAAGGGTTTTATATCTTTCATTCCTACAACAGTCAATCAAGATAGAAGATAGGGCTTATATATTCCCATTTTCTGGGTTTTCCAGAGAAGGATATTAGTGATTTTCAAACCCTGAAACACTGATCATGGTGACAACAGAGACGATTTTAGAATCTTTTTCTTTTAGAGACACGGTTGAGCTGTGTGTCAGGCATGTTAGTTCTACAGTGTTTGCTCCTAGAGGTAAGGTGTGTGTGGGGGGGTGTTTATATGCACGAACACTCTGTGGGTTTGTATGGCCTTAGTTTTCCCACAGCTGTGCGCGCCCTGAGATTCCGAGATGCTCGCCGTTTGTGGGCAGAGAAAGCTTAGCTGGAGGCCGCCAGCTGGGCCAGTCCGGAGACAGCGGCCTGGCAGCAGGGGACAAAGATGCTCTTGATCCGTCAGGAATGCAGTGACCTCACCGTGGCTGTCCTCCGCTGGCTGGGGTTTGTGCTCAGCAGGACGGAGAGAGATTTGGGGCCGGGGCTCACTGCCTGTCCACTAGTCCTCCGTGCCCCGGCCCCTTCCTCCGTGGCTGCAGCGAGCCTACCACGGAGCTGCGTCCAGCAGATGGCGGAGGGGACCCCTGGGTCACAAGACCAAGGACACAAGAATGCGGAGGCCTGACTTCTGCCTGGGTTCTCTAGCCGTCTGTGAGATTCTGTTCAAACCACGCCACCACTTCAGACTCCAGTTTTTCTCATCAGCAAGGTGAAGAGCCAGGTGACCTTCAGCGAGGCGCCTTGGACAGTTAGTGCTCTTACCTACGACTGTTTTCCCCTCTCTCCCTGTCTTTTAGGGGAAACCTCGACTTGGAGTGAGTCAAACAGGTGGGCACAGTGGCCTCCTTCCGGGGTGCGCAGGGCACAGCGTGAGGAGCGGCATCTGAGTATGGCTTCATAGAGATGGAGGGCTCAGGTGGGCTTCGGGGGAGATCAGCGTTTTGACAAGGAGAACTGGCAAGTCCCAGACGACCTGTGCCACTAACTTTCGTCTTTGGGGCTCAGCTTCTGTGGCTACAAGAGGAAATTGCTCAACCGGATGGTTTCCAAGGATTCGCTCAGCTCTGCCATGCTACCGACTCAAGCATCTAAGGACCCCCCCCTTCAGAAACCCCTCCCCAGGTCTGCTCTATGTCTGCTCTAGTCTATAATGGTCCAGTCGTTATGGCAAGAGAAAGAATATTTGTGTCCTGTCGTGTGTGCGTGTGCGTGTGTGAGAGAGGGGGAGAGAGAGAGAGACACACAGCGGATGCAGAGGGAGGGGACAGGAGGAGTCCCCAGGCCTCCAGGAATCTGTCACGCATTAATTGGTTCTCATAAACCAAAGCCATCAACCCTTCCACAGAAAACACAAGTCTGGGTAATAAACCAGAAATAATGGTCTGAGTTGTTTCAATCCTTCATATTTCAGGCCACAGTCACCCGGTTTGACCCCCCGAGTTTGACACACATGTTGGCTTCGGGACCAGCTGCTCAGTGTCCATGCCAGCTGGGGACGCCGCCCTGGGCTCCGGCTCACGCTGCCCCTCCCCCGCTGGCCTGGTGCCACTGTCCCTTGTTCCCGGTCTCAATCCTCCTCCGAGCTGGTCATTTAAAAAGCAGAGCTTCTGACGAAGAAGTGAAGGTAAAATGCATTTGCCAGAAATGTGTGCGGCGTACCTGAGGGAGGTCTCCTTCCCCCGGAGTAGTGACTGTTCAGCACCACCTTGTGAGTCGTGTGAAAACGGGTTTCACTGGCTACCTTTTCTTTATCATTTCCGAGTGGTGTTTTATTAGGACACTCAGCGGATTAGTTGAGAAGAACTGAATGCCCTCATTTGACAGTAAACTGTACACACACACGAGGTTTCAATACTGCCAATTACAAAGAGTGGTCACATATAACCGCCCCGTAGGACTGGTGTCAACACCAGTGTCTTTCTAAGGATGCAGGGGTGGGTGGGCTGGGGCAGAAGGGCTGGAAGGAGGCAGTGCCCTTCCCTGACCTGGCCTGACCTTGAGCCCTTTCGACCTGATTCTGAGTCTGTTCTCCCATCGTCGCTGCACCTCCGTCTGGCCTCCTGCAGAAAGGCTCTTCGGGGCATGAGGGATGATAGCAGATTGTGGACATTTCTCAGTGTCTGTCTGCAGCTGCTCAATGTTGAATACAGAGAAGATAAGTGGTTTGGCCAGAGAGAACCCATCCATCACAGTACTTTCCTCTTTCACCTTCAATCCTCACTCCTAACTGTTCACGGCAGACTCCACGTCACAGGCTCCTTGGGACCCACACGGGAGGTCTCTGGAAATGGGTTTCGTTTAGGACGGCCCCTTTGGCCGTGGGAGGGCTTTGACGATCTCCCAGGTGTACGCTGGGCTCTGTCTCCTTCTGAGCTTCACGGTGTGTGTGCAGGTGTCCCACTTCCTTCAGCCCCTGCCCCATGGTTGTTCTATGTCTCCCTGTGAACCAATCCCGCCATCCCTGTCCTCTTCCCTCCTCCTGCCAAGGGGTGCAAACCTCTAGCTGTAAAATAAATGCACCACAGGGATCCATGCACACAGCACAGGGACGGGAGTAGAGACGATTGTAATCCCTTTGTACGGTGACAGATGGTGGCTAGCCTTAATGTGGTGATCACTTCATACGATATATAAATGTCCAATCACGACTCCGTACACCTGCAACTAACATAATATTGTGTCAGTTACGCCTTAACAACAAATAAGAAAATCTGCCCCTTTTAGCAAATTCCACTCCACCAGCACTGTGCTGTTTCTTTTTTCTCAGTTTTAATTGTGTAAAGGAACTCAGTATGAAATGCTGACACTCTGCCTCGCTTATGTGTAAAGCTAACCATCAGGGCAGACTAATCATAGACAGCAAATTTGAAGTTTTCTGGGATGCCCAGCCAGTGTGGCTCAGAGGCTGAGCATCATCCCATGTACCAAGTGGTCACTGGTTCGATTCCCAGTCAGGGCTCATGCCTGGGTCTGGGGCTCGATCCCCAGTAGGGGACGTGCAGGAGGCAGCTGAAAGATGTTTCTCTCTCATCGATGTTTCTATCTCTTTTCCTCTCCCTTCCTCTCTCTCTCTAAAAAATCAATAAAAACATATTTTTGCATTTTTTTCTGTGTTTGGTGAGACAGTTCTGCGGGTTAAAGTTGCCGGTTCTGACTCCCTCAGAAGCATGCTAGGACCTCCCAGGCCACAGGCGTCTGGTGGACGAGGTGTCACGGCCCGGCTGAGCTTAGCAGGACGACGAGAGCTCTCGCTGCTGCAATTGTCCTGACTCACATCCGCTGGCCCCGGCTTCCCCCAGACCCTCACCCATGGTGCCCTGAGCGGGCCTTACCTCTGCCCGTCACCACCTCTTCACCTGACCGTGGCGTGGAGATGCCGCAGGGACAGATGGCAGTGGATACAGTCAGAGCGTCCATGGGTGAGTGACTGAAGCTAGACTCTGAACTCTGGCAGGCGCTTGCAGCTCCCGTCAGTGCTGGAAGCCCTCCCTGTACAGTATTCCAAGTCAGCTCGTGAGGCCTCTCTCTAGGAAGCCTTCCCTGACTCCCTGCCTCCATCCTGCTGCTTTTCATTGCCCCTCTTTAGCTCCGTAGCTAGGGTAACAGGTGTCATAGTTTTCCCGGCGGTCCTAGTTTGCACCTGTGGTCCCGCCGTAATCGTGCATGGTGCACCTTTCATTCTCATACCCTGGTTTGAACAGTAGGTAGTGTGGGCCCTCGTCACACCCGGAGCTCCTCCTCACTGATCTGCATCTGACCGATGTGGCGTCTTCACTGGACCGAGGTCTCTGAGAGCAGACACCTCGGCTGGTCTGCTCACTGTTAGTCTCAGTGCCTAGTACCAAGCAGAGCACACGGTGGGGCCCCGAATGTTTATTTGATAGATAAATAAATGGCCACAGCCCAGCTCAGATCCCCAGAGGCCACCTCGCTGAAAATGCTTCACGCGGTTCGGAGCAAGATGGAAAGTGCATGGCGAACAAAGACATCGATCGCCACCCGCCGTCCCCTGTGCCAGCCGGGTGTGTCGGCACCGCAGCCCAGGCGCTCTTCTGCGCGGCCTCGTTGCGTCTCGCTGTGGCCGCTGTGCACGGGCCCTCATCCTGGCACTGAGCTGTCCTGGGAGGACGCGCGGGGTGGGGCGGGCAGGGGCCTGAGGGCAGCCTCCGGCTCGGCCACGCACAGGCTTCGCGATCGTGGTCCAAGCCTTTACCTCTCTGCCCCGCAGGAGAAAGGGCCCTTCCAACTGTGACCCCGGTGATTCAGTGACTGTCCTGGGGTTCACTAGGAAGACGGAGCCCAGGCTGTGAGCCAGGATGATGATAAAATGGGCTGCTCGTGAGCCGCACCGCGGTGAGCTAGCCTTTGAGGCTCTGCAGTCACGCCCTGCCCTCTCGCCGCCCAGCCCCCCAGTGCTCAGCGCTCCAGCCCCCAGCAGCCCGAAGCCCAGCCTGACAGGGCGTCCCGCTCAGCGAGGCCTTTCCCGGGGTCCCCTCTTCCCGCAGAGCCCCGCTAACCAGTCCTGGTGCTGGCTCTCCTGCCCCTCCAAGGGCCTGGCTGGTCTGGGAAGCATTTGGGGGTGCCTGGTCCAGGGAGAGAGCCTGCTGGTACCCGGGCTGGCCTGGAGCAACGGGGGGAGGCTCGGAGCGGTTCTGGACCGGGGTGGAGGAGGTGTGCGAGGATGAACCACGGAGGCGAGGCAGAGCCATTAGCAGGGACATGGCTGCATGAGATCAGGGCCGAAGCCGGAATCGTCTGGGAAGCCGAGGGCAGAGCCAGAGGGCCGAGAGCCGTGTGGATGCTGTGAACCTGGAGGTCACGAGTGACCCGTTTTCATGGGGCGGCGGGTGTGTGGAGGCCCAGCTGCGGAGGAGGATTGCGACAGTGACGGCCTAGAAGGGCGTACACCGTCCCCTGGCTGGGTTCTTGGTGTTTCAGCAGGATTCCTGGAGATGCACACATTGCTTCAGAGGGTGAATTCTCAGATGCAGTTTCGGGTGGTGCGGCCAGCCCAGAGGGCGAGATACTTGGAGCCACTGAAACCAGATGTAAAGGTCCCGCTGACTCTGACTCTACCCGTCGATAGAAAGAGTGACTAAGCTACACTAGGATCGCGGAGAAAGGCTGAATAAGATGGGCCGAGGTCGTACAGCTTTGTCCTCCCACCATGCACTGGGAAGCTGAGGACTACAAGCTGAGCCTTCGTGGGGGAAGACGGTCTAGGTCCGTGTTCTGAGTGGCAGAGGAGGCCGCACACCGCCCTGGGCTTCCTCACGACGTCACAGGCTCTGGTGGGACCTGCCCTCTCGCCAGGACTACGGGACTGGACAGCCTCGTGGGGCTGCTTCTGAGAGACACGCCTCACTCTCCTGCGGTGGCATCATGTGCACTTTGGAAGCATCACAGTGGCTGGGAACTCACCAAGGGTTAGAGGAGACGGGGTGTCTCAGACAGCGGCCAGCTCCCCCTGCTGTCTCTCCACCGGGCCTTTCAGAACCCCGCCAGGCTGACCACGCTTCAGGTAAGGGCCACGGAGCCTGCCTGTTCATTGGCCAGGGCTGGCTCGCTGTCCCGCGGCACTGACTCCAGAGTAAGGGGCAGGCAGAGCAGGCCCGCTGGCCCCGAGACGCAGCCACGCCCCCCCCCCCCCCCCCCCAGTGTCCTGCTCACGGCGTGAAGCCTAACGCCACACGTGAAGCTCTCGGCAGGACCTGGCGGGGCATGTCTTTTGTATTTTAAGTCTTAAAGATAGACTCGACTTCAGTCACAAAGCCCAAGTTGGTACTACTTAATGGCAGTACCCACTGAGTGGCTACTGCTGTCCCCTCCCTTCCCAGCCTCTGTCTGCTGAGATGGCCCAGCATCCCTGGCTCCCCAGACACCTGCTTCCCCATGGCCCTGGTCCTGGAACCCGGTCCCCACAGGGCCCACGGACCCCTCCCCCAGGGCTCATTCTAGCAGCAAAGGCTGGGGACACCCGTGCACAGGACAACCGATCCTGAGGCCTTGAGTCTTCGGTGGCCGAGACCAGGGAACAGAGGCTCTGGGTGAGTTCAGGGGCATGAAGGCTGGATCCCGAGGCCGTGAGCTGGAGGAGCTGGTCTCCAGTCCTCCAGAAGCGAGCATGGCTCTGTTGAAATAGTTTCCCAGCGGAGGAGGCCGACCCGAGCCTGGTCTGAGCTTGCGAGGGGCTCCGACGAGCCAGGATTCTAGCAGAAAGGACCTCCTGCCTGGGGGTCTCTTTCTGGTTATCGATTGCTGCACAGAAAGTTGCCCTGAAACATAGTGGCTTGAGACAACCCTTTCGCTCAGCTCACAACCATGCAGTTTGGGAATTCCGGAATTCCACACTTCCAAGCCGCGTCCTCACTCTCGTGTCTGGGCCTCCTGGTTCCCTGGCCGTCTCCGCCCAGCACGTCTGGCCCTCCCAGACCTCTGCACACGGCTCTGCCGTCTTACAGCACGGCACGCAGGCTGGTCCCTGAGGGACAGTTCAACGCCCGCACTCAGAGGCTCAGGGGGACTGCACGGCTTCTGTGACCAAGTCGTGGTCCCCGAGGTCACTTCTGCGCCAAGCTGGTGATCAAGGAACTCAGCCAGCCCACCAGGTCCAAGAGCGGAGGAGGCGTGGCTGTCCCCTCTGCATGTGCACTGATGAGGCCACCTTGGAGGAAACCACCTCGGCCTCCAAATCACTCAGCCACGACCGAGGCTCTGAGTTGTCCTCACTGGTTCTCGCTCATGGCAACCAACACGCCCATGTGTGCCCGTGCTCCCAAATGCATTTGTTCATAGTTGCTAAATAGTGTTCCTGTGGGCGCACACTTCACAGGCTCAACAGGTGCTCATGGATGTAAATGTTCTTTCTATATAAAGAAATATGTTTTGAAATACACTAGAGTACTCTGTTAGTGCAATGGACGAGCGAGGCTGCAGCACCCTCGCGAGTCTACGGCTCGCACTCCGAAAGCCAAAGGACTAGGTCACCGATGGCAGGGCTCTCGCCCTTCGACTGGCAATGCCCTTCTGGTGCCCAGACCCCTCCAGGTCTCAGGTGAGAGCGGAGTCGCCGTGTCTGCTGCAGGCGAGAGGGAGGAGGAGGAGGACGCTTTGAGATGTGAGGCGGAGGATGGGAGAGAACGTCGAGCTGGTTTACGACTCCGGGTGGCCACGTGCTTCTGCCTTCACCTCCCATTCCGGGTCACCCTTTTCTTGGTCACACTGAGATGTCAAAAGACAGAAACATGCAGACAAATCAGAGATCAAGTCCTGTGAGGGTGAAGCAGCCAAAGGTCTTCTCCAGCCTTCTGACACAAGGCACAGCCTTCTGCCAACATAACTTTTGAAACTTTTTTATGCCGGAAGAATGCCCGCCTTGCTCTGACCTTGAGGTAGTTATCAAGCTGCCTTGTAATAACTTGGCTTTGCAAGGCACGATGCTATTTATCCCTCATTCATTCCAACCCCCGCCCCTCTTCCTTAACTGGAGCAGGTGGAGAAAGTCAAGTCAACCACAGTGAGATGCTCATTGAGTCACTATTTCTTCTAGCCTGATTGCCCTGCCGGACTGTCAGCTCCATGCAGGCAGTGACTTTGCTTTGCCGGTTGTGACAATGCAGTGCCACGTACCTGGTACCAGGCAGCACTCATTAGGTGGCTCTCGGATGAACGGACACGGATTCATTCAACAGCGCGCGTGCAGCAGCGCTCACGGTGTGGCACTGTGCTGGGTGCCTGGGATCCACAAAGGGAACGACGCTGTTCCTGCCCCCCAGGAGCCCAGACCTCGTCTGTGTGAGTCCATTTGTATTTCCTAGGTATTTCCTCCTCGGCCCCTGGATCCGTGCACTGCTCATAAACTATCCGACCACACGGGGACCATCCCTCCCGCACGACAGCCCAGATGGTGGCTTCACCAGGCAGGATTATTTAGGGGTGATCTTTTCCTAACCTCCTCCCTTCTCAGCTCTCACTTAATTACCCAGCATGCCTCATAAATAAAGGGGGGAGGGGTTGTCTTCGCCTGGTGAGCATAAATGTTTTCTAAATGATACTGTCCCTGCAGCTTCCGAGAGCCTCATAAACATTCCTGTCCCAGGATTTACTATGTGACGATAATCCTGCGTAGCCAGCTGGTTAGATGCATAGTTCTGACCCCTTCCCTAGCAGCCTCCTCTGGCGCCCGCCTCGGGCCAAGGGGGAAAGGGCGCAGCGCCTCAAGGACAAGGACTTGGGCCAGCCTCCAGCGGTCGGATGCTCTCGGCTTGGAGCACTGCATCCTTCGCCCATGACATCCACCCCCGAATCCTCTGCAAGCAGCCCGTCCCCAGCATCCTCCAGGGGTCCTGGGCCGTGGGCAGGCCTCGGCGGAGCCCGGCCACACACCGACCCGTCCACGTGGACCACGCTGGGGCTCGTCGGAGGTGACTGCAGACAGCTCCAGGACCTGCAGGCACCCGTCCGCCCGGTTCGAGACCGTCCTGCACTAGTTTTGGCAAACAACAAGTTTGCCAAGTTCAAATTCTGACTCTGTACCCTTGTATTGCCAGCTGGGATCAGACCAGCTATTCCAGTTGGCCTGAGAACTTCAGCTCAGCCTGACGTCTGTGCTCTGGGATTTACTTCAGACGTGGAGACCACAGGTAAAGAGCGTGTAGGACGGACCCAGGAGCACCGCCTTGCCCTGTGGCCTCCCTGGCAGAAGAGGGACCATGGACGTGAAGACTGGTTACGGGACGCTGAGACCGTGTGGCCATCAGTCCTGGGTGCACTGCCTGCGGTCTGTGTGAGCAGGTGAGCACTGCCCACCGATGTCTGGGCCTCCCGGGTCAGCCTGCGGGGCCACGTTAACAAGAAAAGCAAATCTAACTCCAGAAGCTGTGAAAAAGTCGTGCGATTTCCCCGACGGTTCTTGGAGAGGCGGCGAAGGGGAACACATGTCACCTCACACAGAGCAGAGCACGTTCAAGTTTCTGTTCCCTAATCTGTCTCCACGAGGTCTCACAACATCCAGCAGCAGAGCGGCAGGCTGTCCACTGCACAACTCTAGGGGGCACCGTTCACATGTGGCCATGACACATACATTTCTTACAGCATTTTCCTGGCAGATGTACTCAGGTGTCTTGAAGGAAAGGACGGCTTTTCCGTCTCTCTGTGTCCCTGTTTTCCGAGTCTTTCCCAGTGACCTGCTGTCCGCTCTGCTCCCCCATTTGCCCAGCTCAGGGCCTCCGCTCATCCCCCCAGCCCAGACCTTCCCGTGGCGAGTGGCTCAGGCCCTCCGTGGGTCACGAGTCTGACCTCAGTCCTCCCTGGTCTTGCCTGTCCTCCGCTGTCAGCATTAGCCGGGAGCAGGTCTGTGGAAGAACCCTACCAAGTGACATCGTTGTCTCTCACCAGGAGCGCCGGCTGATGCGGGGAAGACAGGAACCGCGGGAGCCCTCCCTGCGGGAGCGGGAGGCCTCTGCCCCTCTGTCCCCCTCACGGCCCAGCCCAGTCCTTGCCGACAGCTGGTGGTCCCGAACAGCTCCACGCGAGCACCCCCAGGGCCCCTCAGCCCCCGCAGAACCTCACACCCTCTCTGCGGGGTGATGCTCTTTCATTTCTCAGGAACCCAAGTCTCTTCCGTGGCAACTTGGGCCACCGCCTGTGGTTCAGACCCACAGTGGGAAAGCCACGTGGCAGTCACACCCTCCACTGTGCTCCGAGTACGGCCACCTCCCCTCCAGACACAGTTCCCACGTGTGGGTTGGAAGGGGAAGAGAAGACCCGAGTCAAACTCCTGGTTGGGGCTACTCAGGTGGGCGTTGATGCCACCTGCCCCTCCCTTCGGAGCCCAGGTCTCGCTTTTCATTAGCCTGTGTTGTCCCTCCCTCTCCCTCTCGTGGCTGAGTCCTGCCCGAGGGGTCTCCACAGGCCGTCTGATGGCTGCGGAGGGGGATCCTTCTCACCTCTTCTCATTAGCTGGGGCGGCCAAGGGGCCTTGGTGGCTGTTCCCCACCACCTTTCTGCTCTGCAGATGCTGCCTGTGGGCCCGCCTTCCCGGCCCTGGAGCAGGTGTTCTGGCCCTGGACAGCAGGTGTTCCGGCCCTGGGCAGCAGGTGTTCCGGCCCCGGGCAGCAGGTGTTCCGACCCCGGGCAGCAGGTGTTCCGGCCCCGGGCAGCAGGTGTTCCGGCCCCGGGCAGCAGGTGTTCCGGCCCCGGGCAGCAGGTGTTCCCGGCCCCGGGCAGCAGGTGTTCTGGCCCCGGGCAGCAGGTGTTCCCGGCCCCAGGCAGCAGGTGTTCCCGGCCCTGGACAGCAGGTGTTCCGGCCCTGGGCAGCAAGTGTTCCGTCCCTGGACAGCAGGTGTTCCCGGCCCCGGGCAGCAGGTGTTCCCAGCCCCAGGCAGCAGGTGTTCCGACCCCGGGCAGCAGGTGTTCCGGTCCCGGGCAGCAGGTGTTCCCGGCCCCGGGCAGCAGGTGTTCCCGGCCCTGGGCAGCAGGTGTTCCGGCCCTGGGCAGCAGGTGTTCTCGGCCCTGGGCAGCAGGTGTTCCGGCCCCGGACAGCAGGTGTTCTCGGCCCTGGGCAGCAGGTGTTCCGGCCCCGGACAGCAGGTGTTCTCGGCCCTGGGCAGCAGGTGTTCCGGCCCTGGGCAGCAGGTGTTCCCAGACCTCTGTCTCCAGGCCAGCCTAGCTAGTGCAGGTGATTTCTCCTTATTGGGAGCTGGAGCCCTCCTGAGCCTCCACTGCATTAACCTGGCAGGGGAGCAGGTTCCACAGAGAGAGTTCCCTCCATTGGAAACCCCCGCCCCATCCCGGAACAGTTCCTGCCACTCTTCAAGGGGAGCCATGTCCTGTCTGTTTCCCAAGGTCTGTGGGAGCTGCTGCCGGTGCCCGCCTCTGTTCATTCCTGAGCCGTGGACCCTGCTGGGGAGCCGGGGCCGCACCCACACGGGAGGGCTTCCTCCCTCTGCCACTTTCCTCCTGCACCTGCTCTTGTCCTCCCTTCTCCTGGCTCCTCTGTGTTCTCAGAAACACACCACTGCCTACCCAGATCAATCAGCCTTCCTCGGCACCCTCCCAGGGGCTCTGGAGAACATGGCACATCTTCCTGTCACTTTGTCATCTGCTGAAACCAGCAGGGATGAGCTGCGCTTCCTGCTGGCCCATGATGAGCAGCCTACTCGGGGTGGGCGGGAGCGGAGAAGGGGGCACCCACGCCTGTCCTTCGGGGCTGTCCCGCCGGCGGGAGCTCGGCCTCCTTCCCGCCCTCCCCTGCCTCACACGTGTACGCTCTCATTCCTGTCTCCAGAGAACCCGAATCCGGAACTGCAGGCCCCTCCCCGCGGTTGTCAAGTGTCTTCACTCAGCTGTCGTGGCACTGAGCGACGGAATCCTCATGGAGAGCGTGGTGTGGGTGGGAGACCGCGGGAGGACGGCAGGTGGAGGTGAACGTACACCCGCAGCGAAGGGGCGCGGCCGAAGCCCAAGCACAGAGCAGGAAGAGGAAGGAGGTTGGGGATGAAGACGGGAGGTGTGGAGGGCTGGCCCGGCGTCAACACGGTGCTGTGGGCAGCGGGGCTCCCCAGGGCTGACGGTGGCATCGCGTTCCGGTAGCCAAGGCTGCCCCTCGTCCTTGGACAGGACGGCCTGTCTCCAGCCCCACGGCCACGCCAGGCTGTTGTCACCTCGTTCCCCACACCTCTTTTCTACTCCATCCCAGACCCTGCCGCCCCAGAACCCCCCGAAGCTCCTCATACCGTAGCCGGGCACTCAAGGCCCCCATGGCTTCGCTTTCCTCTTAAGTCCACTTCATGCAGCTTAACATTCGTCCAATATGAGCCACCGATGAGCTGACCCTTTGTCACGTTTAAAACTGATATTCAGACTGTCCCGTCTTCCCAGGCTCAAGTCAGAGGGCGTCTCCAGTTGGAGTTTCTCTGAATACCGTCTCCTCTGGCTCCCACAGCATTGTGTCGTAGCCCCTTCGATCACTTTCTGTTCTGATTTATAGTTACATATGTATGTGCATATTAGCCCCTCCCCCTTCCCAGGGGACAGGCCGGCGTCGGGCTCCCGATCCCGTTCAGAGCCTCGCACAGTGCGGACCGTCAGTCTGTCCTGGCTGAAGACTCCTGTATGTCACAAGCTAGTGGCCACCCGTGGCCACCTTTGCTTCTCTCCTCAGAAAACAATGAAAAAGAGGGGCAGACAGACACAGACGTGTGGCGGAGCCTGTGGGAGAGGAGGAGAGAGCGGGGTGTTGCTCTGGCTCCCGAGATGCTCGTCAGCAGTTTTCATGCCCAGCACCCCCTTCGCATCCTGCTGACACCCCCCCCCCCCCCAGGAAGCCTGGACCAGCTCTCCCGGCTCTGGTGGCTTTCAGTACATCGACTTCAACGTACTCGGTTGTTTTCTGAAGATGCCAACAAGTTTGAATGACAGGTGCCTGTGTGCCTGCCTGCCTGTTGTCTGCCTGTCTGTTACTGGGGGGCCAGCTGCTGTGCTCACTGTAGGGGCTGCCCCTCTGCCACTGCTGTGCAAAGCATGTCAAACAGACCAGAGGCTGCTCCCTGGCTCCGACGGGGAAGCGACCCCCACCCCCAAAGACTTCTATATACTTTTAAAGCCACTGGCCATGTGTAAATGTCTCCACAGACAGCCAAGAGTTCGGAGGTTGACCCCGCACCACGTATGAAATGATTTAATGACACTGACTGTCGGAGATGAGTGGGAGCAATGTGTTCGGATGGTGATGGTGAAAGAGAGAAGCTGGCCCTGGGGAACGGGCTCTGGTCACTGGCCCGGAAACAGAAGCCGTCCGTGTCGGAAGCCTGAGAGTGACGTAGCCACGGAGGGGTCCTCTGGTGCGTTTCTCTGCACCCTGGCCCACGCCTGGCCACCGGGGAAGGAAGAAATCCAGCCGTCTGCTTTGTCACCTGCCCAGGTTTTCAACATTCATGTCAAGAATTGCTTTTTGCGTTGCTGTAGTCCCCGCTTATCCACAGTT
The DNA here is from genome assembly GCF_014108415.1 of Molossus molossus. Lineage (NCBI taxonomy): Eukaryota > Metazoa > Chordata > Mammalia > Chiroptera > Molossidae > Molossus > Molossus molossus. Next base: position 5,954,953 of record NW_023425348.1, on the reverse strand, counting down.
CCACTTTCCGTGGTTTCGCTACACCGCCGCTGTGGTCTGAAAACAGTGATTGGAAAATTCCAGAAATAAGCAATCCCTAAGTTTGAGATGGAGCGCCTTTCTGAGTGCCTGCTGCTCCCCCACCCCGGAACGGAGCTCGTCCCTGTGGCTGCTGTCCACGCTGCACAAGCCCTGACTGTCAGTCACCCCGTAAGTGTCTCTGTGATCAGCTCCACTGTCACGGTTTCAAGTGCCTGGGTCCCCTCACTTAATAATGGCCCCAAATGCAAGAGTAGAGATGCGTGCAATTCGGATCTGCCGATGAGAGGCGGTAAAGTGTTCCTTTGAGTGCAAAGGTGTGTACGTGTAGGAAAAGCATAGTATCCATAGGGTTCAATACTTCCCATGGCTTCAGGCGTCTCTGGGGGTCTTGGGGCATGTCCCCTGTGGCTAAGGGGGCTGATCTACCTCATTCCTCCTTGCTCTCATTTCAGCTAACTTGTGTTTGTTTTGTTTCAGTGGAGACAAAGAATTGCTTTTTTGCTCAATCTTGCTCTCTATAAAAATAAAACTGTTTAAACAGTTATACATCAACATCTACTAACTTTGAATAGCATATATATATATATTTTAAATGTACACAATTAGATACACAGTTTGAACAAGATGATATATATATACACACACACACACACATAGTGCTTCCAATGTACGAAGCATTTCTTCCGCCTACGTGGTTTCATTTGCTCTTCACAGCAGTGCCATCGCTCCCACCCCTCAGCAATCTTTTTCTTGGTGGAAAGGAAAGAAGGTCTGTGAGGTTCAGCCACGCTCCCGAGCTGCACAGCTTGTGAGCCCGCTGGGCCTGGGCTCGGGCTCGAAGCCGGGCTTTCCCTCGCCTGTCTTGCATAACATGTCTTCTACAGGTTGTTTAGAAATGGGTAGAGCTGGCCTCACACTGTGCAGTGCCTTCCCCAATCTTTGGGATGGTTCATCATTGGCTGAGCAGATATTCGTGCAGCCCTGCCGCGGCCCGGGCACTGGCTGGACGTCGGGCACTGCAGTGAACGAAGTAGACCGTTAGGTCCGGTTCCGATGAAATCTCCCGCTGGTCATCCTCTGGTTTGTCTGTGTTGTCTTCGCGTAGTCAGACTGAACCCTCGCTCCTGCCTTCACAACCTCCTCAAACAAACCACAGCCACGTGCTCCTCAGAAACCCCACTAGCCCACCGGGGCACACTGGAGGTTCGTGACTGACTGCCGGGTCTGCATGTTTTCTGCAAGGATTTCTCGAGAGCGAGTGTTTACGAGAGCATCAAGTCTCCAAGCTAATTTGCATCTAGAGGTACATGGAGATCTTCCAGGGGACCCTGAGCGTGGCCGCATGGAGGCATCAGTAGCACCTGGGCCACTCCCCACACTCTCGCAGCTGGTCAGTGCCTCCTGCCGCAACGTCCTGCTGTGTCCATCTCCCCTCATCCCCTTTGAAAACCACCTTTCTCTCCTTTTGCAAAGGAAAAGCATTCCTCTCACTTGTTCTAAATCTCACTATAATGCATGGTTTGTGCAAAAGTGCAAAAGAAAATCCTCCAGACCATCAAGAAAAGAGACAATTCAAAATATCAATAGAGCAGTCAGGGTTCAGTGCAAAACACAGAAACCTAGAAAGCTACTTTGAGCAAACAGGGATTCGGGGCCAGGAGCAAGTACTCAGAAAGTCTGCCAGGGCAGGTTCTTGGCTGGGTCCCTGGACTGATTTCCAGCAGCGAGAACTGGTCCTTGGGGAGACCCTCTGAGCAGCTGGGCCAGGACTGCTCCGGCAGCCCCGGCCCGTCAGGAAACTGTGATCCAGGAACTGCAGGATGGAGTCAAGAAGTTGCCAATGCCGTGACTATTTTTTAGGCGCAGAAAGCTGGAGACTAATCCCTGGCACCTGCCGCAGAGAGGTCCTGCCTTTCCTGACCAGGGAGACCACCTGAAGCCTCCAGAAGGACACGCGGTCTCACTTCCTCCCTTCAAATGTCACATAAACGCGTCAAACCGCGGGACGTAGCTATCCTCCCAGTCCTACATTTCGGGGAGCACCAGAAATGCCTTGTTAGATTTCCATGCTCCCCAAACAGGACCCTGAAGTGGAGATACGAGCGACAGCAATACTTGCCTCCGTTACTGTCCAGGAACCTCTTTAAACTCCAGGCACCATAAACTTTCAGGGTGTTCTCATCTTCCCTTGCCTTTCGCTTGTTTCTATTAAAGATAAGGTAGAGCAGGTTGGGGTGTTCTGAATTCATGGGTTGACGGGGAAGGCAAATTTTAACTTAAAAAACATCTCACCTCTTCCGCCCCAGGGGCGAGCCTGAGCTGAGCAGAGAGCATCGGTGAGATCTCACGCAGCATCACAGCGCAGGGTGGCAACAGGGCAAAGCCTCGCCAGCTCGGGACGAGAGCGCCGAGACTTGTACCAAGGCAGCGGGGAAGCCGCCTGGGATGCGCCAGTCTGCGTTGTCATCATTCCAGGGAGACGTTGGTGAGTGACGCATACTCACCCGTGGCTCATCCGCGTCTCAGTTACCTACTGTGCAAGGAGGAGGTGGTGAGAATTCCATGGTTACTTCCAACTGTGCAGTCATAGGAACACAGGCCACACGTGTATCCGTGTTCACTGTCGTGTGGACACAGCCTCCTCCTTGTCGGCCACCTCTCTGCTCACGTATTCATTCCTACCATGGGCTAATGAGATGTAGATCAGTGAAAATATTTCGTGGGTCCTCTTATAAATAATGCTCTTAACAACACTCATAAGTAAATGCTAGGGTGTGCCCTGGCCTGTGTGGCTCAGTTGGTTGGGTGTTGTCCCGTGCACCAAAAGGTTGCCGATTTGATTCTCGGTCAGGGCACACGCCCAAGTTGCAGCTTAATCCCTGTCAGAGGGTGTACAGGAGGCAGTCAATCGACATTCCGCTTTCACGTTGATGTTTCTCTGTCTCCCTTCCTCTCTGTCTAAAAATCAATTTAAAGAAAAAAATTTTTAATCCTCACCTGAGGACATTTATTGCATTTATCTTCAGATAGAGCAGGAGGGAGAGAGGGAGGAAGAGAGAGAAACATTGACATGAAAGAAACACATCGACTGGTTGCCACCCACACGACCCCAATCAGGGCCGGGGACAAACTGCAACTGAAGTACGTGCTTTTAGCAGGAACCAAACCAAGACTCTCTGGTCCGCTCCAACTGCTGAGCCAAACCGGCCAGGGCCAACTTAAAAATGTTTAAAAATAAATATGCTAGGGTAAACCTCCAGTTTACTAGTCACTCAACACCTTCTCTCTTTCTGTTACTAATGTTGTAGCAATAAGTAATATTCACTCTTCGTCATGCAAATTTGTGGTCAAAATGAGTCCCATGTGTCTCATTAAGAGAGAGTTTTCCAAAATATTTTGCTTCGTATATTTAATATTTTCACTGAAGTTTTTATATATGTATGTTATTTTGATCAATTACATAATACTAATTATTATAATATTATTTAAGAAGAAAATACCTTGTATTGCCTTATGGTTACAAAAATTTTTAAAAATTAGTGTGTGTGTATATATAATATATATAATGCTAAGATGATCAGTGTGTGCGTATATATAATATATATGTAATACATGTATATAATGCTAAGATGATCAGTGTGTGCGTATATATAATATATATGTAATACATGTATATAATGCTAAGATGATCAGAGTGTGCGTATATATAATATATATGTAATACATGTATATAATGCTAAGATGATCAGTGTGTGCGTATATATAATATATATGTAATACATGTATATAATGCTAAGATGATCAGAGTGTGCGTATATATAATATATATATAATATATATATAATGCTAAGATGATCAGAGTGTGCGTATATATAATATATATGTAATACATGTATATAATGCTAAGATGATCAAGTTATATATATGTAATACATGTATATAATGCTAAGATGATCAGATGTGTGCGTATATAATAATATATATGTAATACATGTATATAATGCTAAGATGATCAGTGTGTGCGTATATATAATATATATATAATATATATATAATGCTAAGATGATCAGATTGTGCGTATATATAATATATATTTAATACATGTTATAATGCTAAGATGATCAGAGTGTGCGTATATATAATATATATATAATACATATATAATGCTCAGATGATCAGAGTGTGCGTATATATAATATATATGTAATACATGTATATAATGCTAAGATGATCAGTGTGTGCGTATATATAATATATATATAATATATATATAATGCTAAGATGATCAGAGTGTGCGTATATATAATATATATGTAATACATGTATATAATGCTAAGATGATCAGTGTGTGCGTATATATAATATATATGTAATACATGTAGTATAATGCTAGAGATGATCAGTGTGTGCGTATATATAATATATATGTAATACATGTATATATGCTAAGATGATCAGTGTTGCGATATTAATATATATGTAATACATGTATATAATGCTAAGATGATCAGTGTGTGCGTATATATAATATATATATAATATATATATAATGCTAAGATGATCAGAGTGTGCGTATATATAATATATATGTAATACATGTATATAATGCTAAGATGATCAGTGTGTGCGTATATATAATATATATGTAATACATGTATATAATGCTAAGATGATCAGTGTGTGCGTATATATAATATATATGTAATACATGTATATAATGCTAAGATGATCAGTGTGTGCGTATATATAATATATATGTAATACATGTACATAATGCTAAGATGATCAGTGTGTGCGTATATATAATATATATGTAATACATGTACATAATGCTAAGATGATCAGTGAGGCCTTTAACGCATAAGAATATCGAACGTCGTGGACACAGTCTGGGAGAAAGTGGGTGGAACTCTAGGAGACAAAGAAACAAAGTGAACGTCCTGACCACAGCGAAGGGCTTGGTTCTCTGCTGCCGTTTGTGGAAATGAGGGGCGGTGTCTAAGAGCTGTGGGATCTCCTTTCCTTCCGACACCTTTGAAAGACTGCTAGAGCCATTTTATTATAAAATACAAAATGTATAATAACCTGAAAATATCACCTTATAAAATAATTTAAGCTTCCAATAAAAACACGCAAGGCAGCGCGTGGTTTCTCTTCCGTCGTTCCGGGCGTCCATGAACAACACTGTCCGAGCATCCGGCCCCGAGCCAGCGATGCCCACCTGGTCCGCACCCTTCCCCGCAGAGGGGCCTGCAGGGCAGGCAGAGGCGGGGCCAGGGCAGGAGGGAGAGGGGCGTCTCACAGGTTCCTTCAGCGAGGCCCCCAGTGCCTCAGCCCGCAAGGCTCCGAGCCCAACGCTCGCACCAACGTCCTGCATCCCCCAATCCCGTATTTTATTCTGTTAACCCAAACCCTTAACAAGTTTACCTGGTTTATCATCTGTCTCTCTCCTCCAGACATTAGAACGAACTTCGAAGGCCAGGGACCTTGTGTGCTTTTCCCTTGTTGAGCCCCACTGTCTAGCACGTGGCAGGCGCCGGGGGAACGTTTCAGAGCTGGTGATGACTGCCCGGCTGAAGGGTGACCGAAAGGTCTCTGACTCAACGTCCGGAACGGTAAGGCCCCTGTCTCCCTCCCGCCACCCAGCAGACGGGCTCTTGTTCTCTCTTCACTCAGACGGGCACGTTCCTGCATTCACTCATTCGCTCATTCACTCATCCGTCGGGTGCTTAGTGGGTACGTGCCAGACGTGGTCATGGCCGTCAGGGGGACAGGGAGCTCGTGCAGGGCAGAACCGACGGGACAAGCAGACAGGCGCACACCGTATTCACTTCTCCGATGGCGTTTGGAGGAGGACGGAGGCCGAGCACAGAGAAAGGGAGCGTAGTGTCTGATTTAGAACCTGGGACCAGCAGAGGCCTAAACGACAAACCTAGCACAGAGAGATGGAGGTTGTTTTGCAGGTAGGGGGACGAGTGTGGCCCACGCTGGGAGACAGGTGCGTGAGGAGGGGTGGCCTGGCCCACAGCTGCGGGGCGCCGGGCAGAGCGTGCAGAACCTGACGTGCTTTGTGGAGGAGTCTTGTTTCGATTCTCAGGGCTGTGAAAGTCTTAAAGAGTCCTGAGTAGGGGCCTCCCATGATCCTGTTTATTTTAAAAGATCTCTTCGACTGCGGAGTAGAAAACAGGTTGAAGGTGGGCAGGAGTGAAGACACAGAGACCAGCTAGAACACTCTTTACCATGTGCAGGTGAGAGGGAGGGTGATGGAAACCGACATAATTTCCATCCCTCTGAGACCTACCCTCGTCGACAAGATCATTCATTCATTCATTCATTCACACGTTGGTTCACGCAGAAGCTCACTGGTAAGAACTTGATATGACAGGTGATGGGGACACAGCAAACAAGACGGACATGGCCCTTGCTTCCCTGGAGTTTACAGTCCAGTAAGGGAAACAGACCACTGAACCCAAACTTCCAGCCTTCCGGCCACACGAGTGGGACCGACCGCAGGGAGAGAGGGAGGTCTCATCACACCAGGAGAGGCGCCTGACCTGACTCGGGATGTCAGGACTGTCGAGAGAGATCGAGGTCAGCATTTCAAATTCCCAGGTCCACACGAACGGACTCTGTGTCCGTCTTCTGAACAGCCCAGTGGTCTTGGCTTCTATTCCTCTAACTGCCCACTGACTAACCCACTAGGCTGGTCTCAGTCTTAATACGGCCCAGACTGAAAGCTTTGTCTGTGACCTGCGGCTGGCCCCATGCCCAAACCTGCCCAAGAGTGTAACCATTGACTCAAAGAAAGATGCTTCATCTACGTAGTTGTCCAAGCCGTGGATTCGGGAATCCCTCTCTCACCCTGTATAGCACACTCACCAAGTCCTATTAGTTCGACTTTGCAATGGCCCCTTCCCTTTGTCTTCTCTCGGTCCCATGGCCAACCCCGTGCTACAGGCCACCATCGTCTCCAGCCTAGATTGCTGTAACCAGGGTCATTTCAGAAAGAGGACATTATTCCTCAGCGGGACATCTGGAGGACTGGTCGTGAACAAACCAGGAGCCCGTAGCAGGCACGCCGGTGGCCCCTGGCCCCGCTCAGCCTGGCCCAGCCCAGCCGCGCCCCTTCTGCCTCCCCCGGGGCCCCCTCCTCGCGGAGCTGGCTGACCACAGACGGCGAGGAGACACCGTTTCTACTTCTTTGTTTGGCTTGGAGCGTGCTGTGACAGACGGGGATGGACTATTTCTCTCCTCGCCCGAGCCCCCAATTTCTTCTCCTTCCGTATGTGAATCTTTGAAGACAACTCTCTGAAAGGGACTGGCAGGCAGGTGCTGGGGAGAGGGCGTCTGCGGAGAGGAAGGCTGCCGGTGCCCGGTGGCCGTCCCAGCACGAGGACAGTCACCGTCGGGCAGGCACGTCGACGGCAGAGGAAGGAGAGGGAAGAGAAGAGAAAGCACCTTATCTGTCAGAGGCGACAGCGGGGTCTGAGGAGGCTGGGCCTCTCCCTGCCTCTGAAAGTATTTTAAGACCAAAACACCCACCGTAACTAGGTCTGTCTGGACCTGGAGCAGCAGCTGGCCTGGCAGTGTGGCCTGAAGGGCATCTCACTCTTTCGGTGGCTCTCCTGGAACGACACCTGTAGACCCGTCCACAGAAAGTTCCAGCTACTCAGCAGGGTGGGTCTGCTTGGCGCCTCAGACCAGATGCTGAGGGGTTCCCAGGCCTCCTGCTTCTACCCTAGACGCTCGGGGAATGCAGTGACCTCTGAACTCTGCCCCCGTTGGCCTGAGCCTGCCTCCTCTTCAGATCATGTGCAATCTTGATTTTTAAAATTTACATTTCAGTGGAGAAAGGGAGAGATATATCCTAGAACTGTAAGGCAGGGAGAGGCAGCAGCACCAGCGTATCTTAGAAAACACAGAGGATGTTTGTCTGGTGCAGAGAGAGAGGGGGAGGGGGAGGGGAGGAGGATGGGGAAAGGGAGAGGGAGAGAGAAGAATTTGGGAGTTAAACACCGAGTCTTATTGAAAATGAAGCCAGAGCTGGAAAATGTCGCCTGACTTCCGCTGTGTCTGCTGCAGACCTGGGGGCACAGCACCCCACCCCCTTTGGGAGAGCCCACACTCTCCCCAGAGCCAGGGAAGCAGAGAGGCCCCAGACCAGCCAGATCATCTCTGCTCTTAGATTAGGGGCACAGGCAGGCCAAGCTGTGTTCCCTCTCTTCCTAAAAGGAGGGGTCTGCTCCCCCACAACTTCTTGTACCCCCCACCCCAGCAGCAGCCACTTTTGCCAGGCAGCTCATCAGTCGGCCTGCATCAAACGCACTGGCTAACCAGAGCGAAGACGCTAAAATCCAGCCCCAGGACTGGCTGTCTCAGCTCCATAAAGGCTCCCAGTCACCGCAGGCCCACAGTGACAGCCGCCGAGAGTCATTCAGTCTAGGTGTGGGTAGGCATCATGCTAAGTTCTCTGCAAGACATCTCTTCATAATCCTCACAACAACTCTCTGTAGTAGTTTCAGTTACTAGTTCCATTTCTTGGATGAAGAGACCAAGGCTAGACATTAAACAGAAAACAAACCAAACTAACCCAAGATCATGCAGAACTCAAAGGAGGCAGCTCTGATTTCCCACAGCTGACTCGGATGCCCTTCCTTTGGGTTCTAGCAGGACCAGAGCACTTTTCACACAGTGGTGATCAAGGGTTTATACTTTGTGACCAAATTCTCACCGACAGTGTTAGAGGAAGCACCCAGTGCAGTTTCCCAGTTGTGGTTTTCAAAAGTGAATGCTCTTGGACTCGATGTGTATGCTGTACAAACAAAACATCAAGAATCTGGGTCCCTAGGTAACTGAATGGAGCAGAATCTCCTGCCAACTGGGAAGGTTCCCCTTGAGCTCTGTCTTGTTACTTTCACAAATGCCATGGAGGAGACACTTGAGGAGTTAAAAGGAGCATTTGGATGCCTGGAATGTCAGCCATTGCTCAAGAAATGCAAAGGCAATAGCCATCCCTTGCTTGAAAACACAAACATGTCCATGCAATTGTGAGCGTGCACGCACACACACACGCACACACAGCTTGCACACTTCTGCTGCGTGGCTCTCTACCCCATTCGCCATTAGGGCAGCAATCTGCTACCACCACGGCGTTCTTGGCTTCCTACCAGACTGATGAATGGGGAACTTCTCCACCTACTTTCTCCCCTTCCCAGTCAGGCTGAGCTTCAGCTTCCTTGTTTATATTCTCCTCCTAATTCTATAAAGCAATTAAAGACACATTTTCTGTAGACTGCCTCTTCTGTATTCTCTCCTGGAAGCTGGCTGATATCCTGTCTGGTTCACAGTCTGCAAGTCCCAGGAGGTGAGGAATCCGGCGGCGCAGAAGCCGCCTGTGTTTCTGGGCCCCGGTCTCAGTCCCTAGGGTCCTTCTCAGACAGGACCCCGCTTGGAAGTGTGAGGCGGGGCCAGCTCAGCCGCCTGGGAGCCTGGGAACAGGGCTCCTGGCAGGCAGGCGCGCAGGGAGGACCGCCTATGACGAAGGAATGGCGGGTGGGGGTTCCCCTGGACCCGAACTGCTAGAGCCCGAGCCAGGACCATGGGCAGGAAGAGCTGCCTGAGGAGCACAGGAGGGAAAAGGGCATGGCCTGGGCACAGGGAAGAAGCCGCGGCCCAGCCTCAGGAAGCAGCACTAAGAAGACACCTCAGGCATCATGTCCGCCAAGAAGAAACACTATCTCTTGAGGCCTGGGGTCCAGACAGCAGTGTCTGTGAAAACCGTGTGTACAATGATACAAGAAACACCGGAAAAGGTCCTAGCCCTAAAGTGACTTTTTATTTATTTATTTATTTATTTATTTATTTATTTATTTTTGTTACAGATGTTTCTTCTTTTTCTCCCATTGCTACCCTCCTCCCCACCCCTTCACAGTATTGTTCATGTCCATTGGTTGTGCATATAAGTTCATTGGTTTATCTCTTCCCTCTCCACCGCCCCCTCCTCTGATGTTTGCCAGTCTGATCCTTACGTCTATGTCTCTGGGTCTATTTTATTCATCAGCTTATTTTGTTCGTTATATTCCACAAATAAGTGAGATCATGTGGCACTTGTCTTTCTCTGGTTGGCTTATTTCACTTAGCATAATACTCTCCAGGTCCCTCCATGTCATCTCAAAGGATAAGAGATCTTTCTTTCTTACAGCTGCATCGTATTCCATTGTGCATATGTACCACAGCCTTTGTATCCACTCATCTATTGATGGACACTTGGGCTGTTTCCACATCTTAGCGATTATAAACAGTGCTGCTATGAACATAAGGGTACATATATTCTTTCTGATGGGTGTTTCAGGCTTCTTAGAGTATATTACTAAAATGGGATCACTGAGTCAAATGGCAGTTCAATTTTTAATTTTTTGAGGAAACACCATAGTGTTTTCCATAGTGGCTGCACCAGTGTGCATTCCACCAGCAGTGTACTAGAGTCCCCTTTTCTCCACAGCCTCGTTAGCATTTGTTGTGTGATGATTTGTTGATGGCAGCTATTCTGGCAGGTGTGAGGTGATACCTCATAGTCATTTCAATTTGCATTTCTCTGATGATTAGTGATGTTGAGCATTTTTTCATATGTCTCTTGGCTGTATGTCCTGTTTGAAGAGGTGTCTATTTAGGTCCTCTGACCATTTTTAATTAGATTTTTTGTCTTTCTTTCATTGAGTTGTATGAGCACTCTATATACTTTGGAAATTAACCCTTATCTGGTGTATCATTGGTGATTATGTTCTCCCATACAGTGAGTTGTCTTTCATTTTGATGCTGGTTTCTTTTGCTGTGCAGAAGCTTTTTAGTTTGATGTAGTCCCATTTATTAATTTTTTTCTTTTGTTTCTCGTGCCTTGGGTGTTGTATTAGTGAAAATTCTGCTGTGTGCAATGTCTGATATTTTGCTGCCTACATTTTGTTCTAGGACTTCTATAAATTCATGAGTCACATTTAAGTCTTTTATCCATTTTGAGTTTGTTCTTGTGTATAGTGTAAGTTGATAGTCTAGTTTTATATTTTTGCATGTAGCTGTCCAATTTCCCCAACACTATTTATTAAAGAGACTGTCTTTATTCCATTGTATGCTCTTGCCTCCTTTGTCAAATATTAATTGAACATAATGTCTTGTGTTAATTTTTCTGGGTTCTCTGTTCTGTTCCATTGATCTATATGCCTGTTCTTGTGCCAGTACCAGGTTGTTTTGATTACGGTGGCTTTGTAGTATAACCTGATATCTGTTATTGTGATCCCTCCTACTTTATTCCTTTCAAGATTGCTGTGACTATTCAGAGTTGTTTTGGGTTCCATACACACTTTTGGAGTATCTGTTCTAGTTCTGTGAAGTATGTCATTGGTATTTTGATGGGGATTGCATTGAATCTATAGATTGCTTTGGGTAATATGGACATTTTAATGATGTTAATCCTTCCAATCCATGAACAAGGTATGTGCTTCCACTGTTTTATATCTTCCTCTATTTCTTTTTCCAATGTCCTGTAGTTTTCTGTGAACAGGTACTTTACTTCTTTGGTTAAGTTTATTCCTAAAGTGACTTTTACCGCACAGGACAAGGAAAGCTGTAGGGCTCCCCGAGAGGAGGCACCCAAGCCCAGCTCTCGTTCTGAGGGCCAGTGCTCCCCTGGAGCTTCGGGCACATCCCTGGCCCTCTCTGAACTTCAGTGTCTTCGCGCACAAAGTTAGTGCGATGGTCACATCTTGTCTACTGACTCTACTATGGTGTTCATAAGATCGACTAAGACAATGCGTGTGAAGACAAACAGTGAACACAGCGATGAGAAACAGTCACGTGCTCCAGTTCTCTCTGGCCTCCGGTGAAGTCCCAGCGCTGAGTGGAAAGAGTTTCCCAGAGAAACTACTCATTGAACATTTACTGGAGTGCTGTTGATTTTGCTTTTTTTTTTAATCCTCACCAGAGGATATTTTTCTATTTATCTTCAGATACAGTAGGAGAGAAAGGGAGAGAGAAAAAAACATTGACATGAGAGGGACACATTGACTGGTTGCCTTCTGCACGACCCTGACCAGGGCTGGGGGTGAACTGCAACCAAGGTACGTGCCCTTGGCTGGAATCGAACCCGCGACTCATTGTTCTGAAGGCTGACGCTCTACCACTGAGCCAAACCGGCCAGGGCTTATTTATTTTCTATTTAAAAAGGAAGTCAAGCAGCCCGGCCAGTGTGGCGCAGTGGTTGAACATCCACCCACGCACCAAGAGGTTGCCAGTTCGATTCCTAGTCAGGGCACATGCCCAGGTTGTGAGTCCGATCCCCAGTGCGGTCCTGCAGGAGGTGGTCAATCAATGTCCTCTCATTGATGTTTCTCTCTCTCACTCCTTATCCCTTCTCTCTCTCTAAAATCAATAGAGAAAAAATATTTAAAAACAACAAAACAAAATAGAAGTCAAGTAAACTCGGCGACTTTTGTTTGGAGGAGAATGGAAAGAGCAGGAAGGGGAAAGGCCAGAGTCTGGACCCGATGCGGACCGCCAGCGCCCCGCAGATGTCTCCCGGGGGTGCTCCCGTTTTCCTGGAGGTGCTCAGAGCCTTCAGGGTCGACCGGGGACTGCGCAGGAGAGAGCGGAACAGGGAACAAGCCAGTGAGCCCTGTGAAGGGCCCGTGGCCCTCAGACTCTCTTCCTCGCTGTCTAGACAGACCAGTTATGGTGTCTACTCTGCCCTTGTCCCTGCCCGAAATCCTGCATTGCTTGAGAAACCCTGACTGAATCTCTCCTGACTGCAATCCAAACAACTGAACTAACAAGCTGCCTTCTGAAATCTGGAAGAGTGAGAGGCAGAGCCCAGGGTCACTGGCAGGCCCCTAGATGTCTCCCTAGCAAAGCTTTGAAGCTGCGCCTGGCCCTGCTGTCTGGAAGGGCTGGCCCTGAATGCCCGAAACCCTGTTCCCGGAGCCCAGCTCGGAACCCTCACCGGCCACAGCTGCTGAGGAGTATGTGCAATGTGCCTGGCGTCTGGGCCTGGTGCTTGCCCCTCCGTTCCCGTCAGCTGACGGGAGGACAGGGCTCACCGCTGCTTTTGTCCTGCCTTGGCATTGGGCTCTCATCGGCAGAGGCTGCTGGGAGAGGGTACAGCCTGGAGAAGGATGCCGATCCCACGCCGGTACGCAGCCCCTCCCCCACATCTTGCAAAGCCCGAAGCAAAGACACAGCGGCCCTGTACCTTCACTGAGCCCTGTCTCCTCCCCAGGCCACCGGGGTCTCGTGCACATGCGTGTGGATTCCGCAGTCCCCAAGTTCCAGCTCTACCTGTGCTCACCTCCAGCCCCTCGGCAGTCACCCTCTGGCCGCCGTCAGGCCTCGGGGTGTGCATGCTGGTGGTGACGTCCACCAGGGAAGAGTGGACCCAGGGAATAGGCCACTGTGAGCCTTGATAGGCAGTCCAAGTCTGTTTGGCGTGGGGTCCCAAAACGCTTGGATGTGGTTCAAAGGGGGATGGGCACCGTGGTTATTCTCTGTGGACAGCACCCCTCAAGAGCTGCGGTGCTGCTTCTGGCTTCTCCCTGAGCCATGGACAAGAACGCCCCCGTTAGGAGAGCGCCTTGTGCCAGGAGCCTCCTACTCAAGTTTCTCACACTGATGTATTAGAAGGTGAAACAACCCCGAATCGTCACTGTTGCCGTTTCACAGCAGGGGAAACTGGGGCTCAGAGACACCTTCCTTGCACAGGATCTCACAACATCAAACAGCCGCAGCAAGATCCTAGCTCGGGCCATCTGGCCCCAGGGCCTGGGCTCTGCCCATCCTGCGACGCGGCCTCGGCAGCCCCAGCGGAGCCCGGCTCCCTGCAGGAATCCGACTTCACGTGGGCCCCGTGGACGCACAGAATCCACTCTCCTCACGTTCCCTTTCTGTCCTAGGCCTGAGCACAGCACCCTCTCTCGGCCTTGTCTGTCCGGAGCCTCTGCCTGCAGCCCATGCAGACGTGGAAGGAGGCGTCCCGGGAGGGCGGGCGCCGGGAAGCTTCCCACAGCCCAGACAGAGGAGGGATGGGCTCACAGCTATCCCTGCCCTCCCCTAAGCACCCGCTGTGCGCCAGGTACGGGCTTTCCCTACGTGATCTCATTTAATCCTCGTATTACTGAAAGGTAGCTGGAATCACTCCGACTTTAAGATGTGTAACTAGAGCTTTAACAGGTTGAGCAATTTTTCTGAATCATTCAATAGTTGGCTAAAGTAGGACATGACCCCAGTTCTATGTGACTCTAAGTGAATGACACCTGGCAAATCACAAGGCATTAGCTTCTCTCCATTCCCCCTTCTTTCCTCCCTCACCGCCTTCTCTACTCTCCTGCCCCACTTGGCTTTCGCCCTTATTCCTGCTCCTGAGCAAATTCATTCCCTGCATCAGCGCTTGTAAAGACGCCTGGGATGAGGGCAGAGAGGTCTGTGGACCCAGGGGACGGGGTGCATGAGCGAGGGGTGGACTGGGGTGTGAGGGGTGGGTCTCAGGGAGGACAGAGAGCCAGGCCATCACTGCAGAGGCTCCAGACTGGAGCCCTGGATGACGACCTACAGAAATACGGAGATTGGTCACGACTCCCCCTGGCTACACTTTCTCCAACAGTTTAAGGAAAAAAAGGTACAAATAAACATTTGCTAAGCAACTTAAATGTGTCCCCGCATACTGCCACAGCTGCTGGAGAGTCACTGCAAGACGGGCTGGCCTGGGCTTGAAGCCAGGAGACGGAGAGAGACCATGTGGTACATCCAGCCCCTGGGAGGGCTTCAGCAGCACTCCGGGGAGGTGTGGTACGTTTTTTAACCACAGATTAGAGAGCAGTGAGCCACCTTTAAGTCCGAGCTGTCGACTTTAGAGATTTCTTTCTGTTGCCTCTTTATTTCACAAATTCCCAGATAGTCCAAAGCCACAGGCAGTTGTAAAATCCTGCTGGTTTGGCTGAGTGTAGAAGTCAGGATGGGCTAACAGCTATGACAAACAAGCCCACGTTCTGGGCAGCTCTGCAGAGGAGGGCGTTTCTCACTCACTGAGCCCATCCACTGGGGCTCAGCGGTGCTGGGGTGGGGGCTCGGCGGTGCTGGTGCGGGGGCTCGGCGGTGCTGGGTGCAGGAGCTCGGCGGTGCTGGGTGTGGGGGCTCGGCGGTGCTGGGTGCGGGAGCTCGATGGTGCTGGGGTGCGGGAGCTTGATGGTGCTGGGGTGCGGGGGTCAGCGGTGCTGGGTGCGGGGGCTCGGCGGTGCTGGGTGGGGGCTCGGCGGTGCTGGGTGCGGGAGCTCGATGGTGCTGGGGTGCGGGGGTCAGCGGTGCTGGTGTGGGGACTCTGCTCCATGCAGTCTTAACGGATGGTAAGACCCAGGCTACTACCCTTTTGGCACGGCCACCCCAGCAACGTTCCCACAGATGGAAGGAGAGGCAGAGGATCACTCTTGGGAAGTGCTGCTGGCCAGCCTGGAAGGGGTGTGCAGTGCTCCTGCTGCATCCTGTTGGCCTGAACTCCTCGGAGCTGCAGGGAATGCAAGCCAGGCCTCAGCAGGAGGAGAAGCTGGTGGGGGGAGTGAATCCCTGCCCCACTGGAAAGGGGAGGGACTTCCCTTCACTTGGAAGCCTCCTCTATTGTTCTCTCAGGCAGGTGTTGACAACAAGAACAATAAATAATAAACTAGTGTGTTAGGGCACTGCTCTGTGCCAGACACGCTGCAGACGTCATTCACACGCACTGATGCCAGCCTCACGCACGCTAATGCCCATCCTCACACTAATGCCGGCCTCACGCACACTAATGCCAATCCTCACACTAATGCCGGCCTCACACACACTAATGCCGATCCTCACACTGATGCCAATCCTCACACTAATACCAGCCTCACCCTAATGCCGGCCTCACACACATTAATGCTGGCCTCATGCTAATGCCGGCCTCACACACACTAATGCTGGCCTCATGCTAATGCCGGCCTCACGCACACTAATGCCGATCCTCACACTAATTCTGGCCTCACACTAATGTCAATCCTCACACTAATGCCGATCCTAACCCACACTAATGCCGGCCTCACGCACACTAATGCCAAGGCGCTGGCTTTGTTTCTGTTCGGAGCATAGAACCGACACTAAGAGAGGTTTACTGGTTTCTCTTAGGACACACAGCTGGTGGGTGGTCCTGCTGGGCCTCGAACCCAGCTCTAACTGACCCGGGGTGGGGGTGCTCCTCTCACCCAGCCACGGAGCACACCGAGGCTGAGGAGCTAAAGGCAGCCAGGCTGGGGTCCAGCCACGGCTGGGTCAATTCACCCTCCAGCGAACAAGAGAGAGGCCAGTCCTCTGTCCCCCACAGCAGTCCCTCGCTCAGCCCCAAGCAGGGCGGTGGGACCGAGCCTCTAAGCCACCAGGCTGCCTAACGGCGCGGCCCTGCTGGCACAGCTGCCTAGAGAGGCGCGTTCTCCTCCATGGTCTAATGCAGGGGGCACCCGCTCTCCAGCGCCCCGCTGCCCCGGCCCATCAGCTCCCCCCTCGGTGCCCCTTCCCTCAGCTACCGCTCTCCTGTGGGCAGCGGTGCCCTTGCCTTGAGCCCAGGCTCGTCCCTGTCCTTGAGAGGAAGCTGGTTCCCTCCTTTTCCAAGTCCCTCTTGGTCCCCTAGCCCAGAGCCTGGCCCGGCCTCTGCTCCGGCCGGGACCCTCACCGAGAGCAGACGCTGGGGTCCACAGGCTGGGCTTCAAAGCTTCACCCCTTACACCTCAGCTATGGCACCCCGGTCAATAATTAACCCCCCTTGCTTCCTTCCCATGTAAACTGTGGGGACGAACGTCTGCCCCCGGGCTGCGGAAGGGTTCCGTGAAATAAAGGAAGTGGGGTTCTTCGCCGGTGAAGGCCCTGTGATGGCTCTAGCTCTGGATGACCCTGTCTCAGCCGCTCTCCCTGCCCACTGTCCCCGTCACCCAGGACGGTGTCTTCGCTCGCCTGCTCTCGCTCCCTCCGAGGCTGTCTCAGCCGCAGAGCAGCCCTTGCGCCTGCGGAAAGCTGGGTCCCTGGGAGGGAGCCCCGGAACGACCTAGCCAGAGACGGGGTGATCTACATGGTAAGTGAAGAGGGGAGGGGTGTTAGTCCAAGTCCTCTGAGAAGCGGATGCCTAGATGGGATTAAATGTGTCTGGACTTCATTAAGAAAATGCCTTTGGGATTGCCCTGGCTGGTTTGGCTCAGCGGTTAGAGCGTCGTCCCATGGACCAACGAGTCGAGGGTTCGATTCCAGTGAAGGGCATGTACCTCGGCTGCGGGTGGATGCTCAGCCCTGGTCCGGGTCATGCGGGAGGCAACCAGTCTGTGCGTCTCTCTCAGATTGAAGTTTTTCTCTCTCCCGCCCTCCCGCCCTTCCAGTCTATCTGAAAATCAATGGGAAGATATCCTCAGGTGAGGATTAAAAGAAAAGAAGAAGAAGAAAGAAAATGCCTGCGAGGGAGGGAGTGGGGGAGGGGCTGGGAGGCCAGGAGAGCTGTCAGCACAGGTCTGGGTGGGGGGGGCGAGGCGGAAGCACCCTGGTCTGGCGGCCATGCAGTCTGAGGAAGGTCCCACCGAGCCACCAGAGTCCTGGGCCCCGTGTCCCTGACAAAGGGGTGCCCTGCTCCCAGGAGTGGTCTGCCTTAGTTCGCAGCCACACAGGCGGAGAGGGGAACAGCCGGTGGGAGCAGGGCCTCGGTGCACACGTGCTGAGATGTCGCTGGCCAACGCCGGGCCTCGGGCAGCAGCCGGGGCCCAGCCCAGCCGCCCTGGAAGAAGAGAGGGAGCCCTCGGCGCCCTGGAAGAAGAGAGGGAGCAGAGCCGGCGGGGCCGGTGGCTCGGAGGAGGAGCTCTGGGCTGAGCGCATGCAGAGCCTGTGCGGGTGACAGTACTGGGAACATAAGGGCTGTTGGAAATGACAAGTTATAGCCTCGTCGTTTTTCTGGAGACATACATTTATGAATTGGGAATTCTCTCTATTTTTGGCTCTCTGAGCTAGGCCTCCCAGCATGATTGAGTCCGAGACTAGTTTTAAGATTTACCAGATCACCTTACAAAATATCGTGTCTGCAGTGTGGCCGATGTGGCTCTAAATGCTTTATCACCATTAACTCATGTAATCCTCACGGCACGCCAGCGACGCAGGGTTGTCACGCTCTTCGAACCGGTGAGGACCTAGGGGCACAGAGAGGCTGAGTGACAGCCAAGTCACAGCCAGAAAGTGGTGGGGCTGGGATTTGAACCCGAGTCTGTGCTCTTGCCTGACAGACTCGGCTGTCACCCACTCTGGCCACCACTGTGTCTTCTTTTTTTAATTACATTTTTTTTGGTGGCATTGGTTAATAAGATCATATAGGTTTCAAGTGTACATTTCTATGAAACATGGTCTGTATGTTGCATGTGGGTCTTCCATTCCCTTCCTCCCACCCCCTCCTCCACACTGTGGCCTCACCTGGGCTCACCTGGCAGTAGCAGCCACTCCCCTCTCTGATCCCCAGCTCTCCTGCACAGTCCTTGAGAACCACAGGCCCCTGCTCCCCTGAGCTCTCTGAGGCCTGTAGCACAGGCCAGCCCAGGTGGTCACGACATATCTGCTGGTTCTGGGCCTGGATCATCTTCTGAAGCATTTGCATCGTATAACCCCCAAGCTCTGCTTGGTTATTTGGGGCTTGACTAGTTCAGAGTTGGCTCTGGAGTAAGGCTGAGCTTTATTCTGGGTGAGGAGGTGAAACATCGCCACAGGAGGACATGCACCTCTGACCCCATGTGGGATAATGCATAGTGACCTTCATGCATTACCCCACAGTCGTCGGGAGGTGTAACTGGTATTGTCATATTAGCTAGTTATTAATATTCGTCATAAGAAGAGAGCAAAGGGGAGCCAGCCATCTGGGCAGCTTCACGGAGAAGCTACAGCTTCACGCTCCCCAGGGAACCACTGGTCCATTCCCTGCAGATCACTGGGGGAAGGGATCAAACAAAGGGGGAGGTCACAGGCACAGTGAAGCGGAGTCATTAGGGAAGGGGTTTCCTGTCGGTCTAGCCTGGAGAAAGACGGGTTGGCTAGGAGGGTGGAGCCACGGCAAGCTCGAAAAATCTTGGCAGGTTAAAATCCCCAGAGTGCCCTCGCTCTGCGTTCCCTCTGCTCTCATGCTCACTCCTGTGTGGTTGTCCTCACCTGTTTCCTCCCCATGCCATGCGGACCCCACACGCAGTGGACAGCACTGGGAACACGAGGTAAGCTAGCCAGTGGCTGGACTGGACTGGGCTTTAACATGGCACAGAAATTCTGCACAGCGGCCTTAAGTTTGGCCGTGCTAAAGACATAGTTGGACATTTTTCATGGCGAGGTGGACCTTGGAGGGAAAGCCCTTTAATTTTACATCATCAATAAAGCTTTCCATGAAATCCTATCCTCCCGTGGGGGCCTCAGGAAATTCCTTTCCTTGCAGCACCTGAAGAACCCCACTCCCACTGATCACATAACTGCACCTTCATGTTATTCCCTGATCACTCTTTTCCTGCCTCTCATTACAGTCTCCAGCCCACTGCCTAAATGCAGGGTTAACGGCCACACACAATGCCTAGTGCTGCCCTGTGGGGCCCTGGGCACCCCTGAGGTTCTACACTTACTGGAGAGGCCCCGTGCCCCAGGGGGTGCAGCATTAATAGCACATAAAAGACACCACGACAGGTTGAGAGAACACTTACATTTTAAGACTTTGCATAAGGAAAGTTTTTATACTGACAGTACTTTTTCCCCTGTCATTTTGAACAAGGAGCCTCACACTTTTGTTTTCCACTGGACCCCACAAATTGTGTAGCCAGCTCTCAGCTCTGTGCCTACCCCTCCCCCCACGGAGTATGATGCCGCTCACCAAGACTCATCACGAGGCCCTGAGCTGAGAACAGGGCCGGGCCGATGGGGACGGGGACCCCCAGGGCCGCCTTGAAAGGAATGACTTCAGGGTTCCGCCCTCAGCCCCCAGGCCCTCTGCCCCTCTGCCTCACCCTCACGGCCTCTGACGGCCTCTGGCCTCCTTCCTATCCACCAGCCTCTCCTGACCTCCCGCCCCTTCCCCATCTCTGCTTGTTGCTTTGCTGACTTTCTGCCTCCACCTCCAAGTGGCAGTGGCCCTTCACGCTCTGTGCCTCAGTCTTTCTTCTCTCTTTCCCTAATTGACATGTCCACTCCTTGTCTCTCATCTACACCTTTGGCAGAGGTGACTCCCAAAAGCCACCCCAGCCACCCTCTGCCTGCAATTCCTGCTCGCTGCTTGCAAGCTGATCGGGTGAGCAACTCTTCCCGGGACGCATGTGCAAGGCAGTCTGCTCTCTCCAGAGCAGTCTGTCATCCGAGACAATGCGCTGAGAGTGGGAGCGACCCCTCCTCCTCCAGTCATGTCTCCCGTCTGACGTTTCCATTTCTGGCTGTGACATCCTCATTCTAAAAGTCATCCGGGCCTGAAACTTCCTAGTCATCTTTCACGCCTTCCTTTACAACACCTCCACTAAAGCCCCAGATCCTTTATACTTCCTTAAAAGATGGGTCTTGCCTTTGTCTCTTGCTGTCCATTCCTATCGCCAGCAGCCTGGGTCAGGCCTTCATCAGTTCATGCCTGGACAAGGGCACCCGCTGACCTCAGCTTCGAGTCTCCCCCCTGCCAAGTACTTGTGTACATGGCTCTAGGAATGAGTTTATTAAAAGGTGCTCTGCTGATAGTATCATTCGGTTACTCAGAAATTATCAGTGGTTCTCTATCAACAAGCCTAGCAATGCTCCCTCATTTATGAGTCACCGTAACTGTTCGTGTCAGATATGATCATATCACTCTCCTACTAAAACAATCCCCAATATGACCTAGAGACACACAGACTTGCATACACATTGTCACTGCATAGAAATTTCCTAATCATTGTCTGAGTTCAACTCCCTGTCATAAAGGGTTGTAGTACTTCATACTTCTTTGTAACCCTTACTACTACTGCAGTTAACTGTGTAATCAATAACTTCATGTTATGCTTTTCTACTAGAATATAAACTCCATAAGGGTGAAGATTGGGTTGGTCAGGCTCAGACAGACCTCTCCCCTTGCCTGGTGTATAGTGGACATTTAGTAAATATCTGTTAGATGGATGCATGAACGACCATTTACTGAAGGTTCTCTAGCAGGTCCTTCCGCCGATTTAATTGTCACAATAGCTGTTAAGTATTATTTCCACTCCACAGAAACCTAGAGGTCATACACGTTATGGACAAGAAGCCATTCTGCATGCTGGCTATGGATGTCTCCCACCACTTGCTAAACACACCTACACTTCCTCCCCTTCCTGCCTTTCTGGCTTTGCCTCCACCTGGAATGTCTCTTCTCCCTTCACCTGCTGACCTCCTCCTCACTTCTTGAGGTCCAGCCTTAAAGGGGCTCTGCTACCTTTTCATCTGGCCTGAAATATGCGTGGAGGGTCGGAACGTGGGCTCGAACGGGACAGACAGATTTGCACTCCAACGACTCCCCCACCTACACGTCAGTGACCGCGAGCGAGTTACTGAAGCTCAGTTTCCTTGTCTACGGTATGGTTCTATAAGTACCTCCCTCGTGAGGTTTAAGTGAGATGAGGTATTTGGAGAGTTTAACTTGGGGCCCGCTTCATAGAAGGTGTTAAAGCAACATTAGCTCCTCCTGTTTCTCGTTCTCCTTCTGGTCCTCTCTTCCCTTTCCTTCAAAATTCACTCTGATTTCTATTCCCATCCCATGCGCTTGTACGTACCTACCACACCTGCCCACGGACCATCCTGGAACTCACTCTGCTTCCTCCCCACACCGATGTCAGTTGCTACTGGCAACACCGCCACCAGTCATGGGGGGCACACTCCGCGTGGCCCGTCTGTGCATGTTCCCCTGAATGTTTGCTGTGCCAGCTGAGAGGACACAGTGTTTGTCACCTGTCCCTGCACCTTAAACACTGGAATCTTGCCAAAGTCCTCAGGGACCCAGGTCCTGAGGCCCAAATTCCCCTGTAGGACAACATCAGTGAAAGTGGAGTGTGAAGGACTCAGAGCCCTGGTTCCCAGTGTCAGCAGAGGCCCGGCGATGTTGCACCGTTGTCCAGCTTAGCAGGGATTGTCACGGGGAAGGTCATGGCATCGGCAAACTAACATTTTTAGCACCTGCTCTGTGCTGAGTCCTGTGCTTGGCAATTTTTATGATCGTCATCCTTACAAACCTGCCCTAGGAGGTAGACCCCAGCACCCTCATTTTTGCTCCATTGAGTTAGTCAAGAAAGGCTTTCTAAAATTAACCATTTCTCTGCCATCAACAAATCATCAAACAACAAGTGTTGGTGAGGGTGTGGAGAAAAGGGGACTCTAGTACACTGCTGGTGGGAATGCAGACTGGTGCAGTCACTGTGGAAAACAATATGGTGTTACCTCAAAAAATTAAAAATTGAACTGCCATTTGACCCAGTGATCCCACTTCTAGGAATATACCCTAAAAAGACTGAAACACCAATCAGAAAGAATGTATGTACCCCCATGTTCGTAGCAGCACTATTTACAATAGCTAAGATCTGGTAACAGCCCAAATGTCCATCAGTAGACGAATGGATAAAAAGCTGTGGTACATATACACAATGGAGTACTATGCAGCTATAAGAAAGAGAGATCGCTTATCCTTTGAGACAACATGGAGGGACCTGGAAAGTATTATCCTAAGCGAGACAAGCCAAACAGAGAAAGACAAGTATCATATGATCTCACTTTTTTGTGGAATACGTATAATGAACATAACAGTCTGAGGAATGGGATAATCCCAGAGACGTGGAAGTGGGGTACAAAATGACAATCCCCAGAGAGGGGGTGGGGGGGAGATAAATCACAGAACTTATACACAGGTGTGCATGAACAATGGACGTGGACAACAAAGCTGGGGACAGGGTGGGAGGGGGAGGGGAGAGTCAGTGGGGAAAAAAGGAGAGACATCTGTAACAAAAATAAATTAAAAAAATAAAATTAGCCATTTTTTCTTTTCTTATACTTTTATTTTTAGTTTTTAAATATTTTTTATTTTTAAATTACAGTTGACAAAATATTATATTAGTTTCATTTTCTTCTACTTTAAAAAAAATTTTTGAAAATTGTTACCTTTAGATACCCTCCAAGAGAACAGTGAAGGGTCACTTTCTAACCGCCCAAGGCAGACCTGGGTGACTCTCCCCCGGGAAAGGCGGCTCCTCTGCGGGCGAGAACATCACGGCCCCGCCCTGCCCAGTGGCTCAGTTGGTTGGAACACTCTTTCGTACCATGAAGTTTGTGGATTCAATACAAAGCTGGGGCATAAGGCAACAGATTGATGTTTCTCACATCGATGTTTCTCTCTCTCTCTCCAAATATCAATTTAAAAAAATATCCTCAGATAAGGATTAAAAAAATAAACAATAGCCCTGGCCGGTTTGGCTCCCTGGTTAGAGCATCAGTCTGTGGACCAATGAGTTTCGGGTTCGATTCCGGTCAAAGGCACGAACCTCGGTTGTGGTTCATCCCCGGCCCTGGTTGGGGTCGTGTGGGAAGCAACCAGTTGATGTGTCCCTCTCATATCAATGTTTCTCTCTCTCTCCCTCCTCCCACCCGCTCTATCCGAAGATAAATAGAAAAATATCCTCAGGTGTGGATTAAAATAATAATAAATAAATAAATAAACACTGCTCTTAAAAATAAAGAGCATCATGGCCATTCAGAGGTGGCGAACACCCAGTGTTCCCAGGCCCCAGGTTCTGCCCAGCCCTCTGGTCCACGCTGCCACCCAGGCAGACGGCACCGCACACAGCATGCTACCGGTGCGACAGGAAAGCTGACGGCATGTTTTGCTTTTCAGGAGACTATTATAAGCAGCCGATGGGAAAATATGTTTAATGGTAAAGAATTACTTCGGCCCCTCGAACCTGCTGTGTTGTTTCTACATATTTTCAAAGCATTTAGAGTGTGTAAGGGGTGTTATTTGTGAGGATAAATAACATGTGTGGGCTTTTCACGGAGAGTGTGGTCAGCTCTGTACAATCCCCTGCAGCAAAGGCCCCGAGGGCCCGGGCCGGTCCTGCTGGGGGAGGGGCCGAAGGGCACAGCTGAGCCTCCGCACCTGCTCGGGGCATTTCCAGCAGCACCACTGGCCCAAACTGGCCCCTTCAGGTGGGGCGCACTGCAGTCCAACCCACGCCCCCCACACCGGAGAGAGAGCGTGTGGCTTTCATTCACACTCTAGAGAGAATTAATCAAGTCGTTTCGTTCCACGGCGCAGCCCCCGGAGGCCCAGAAGCAGTCCCGTTTGGGTGGAAGCTGCGGAAGGAGACGGCATAAGGCCGGTCTGACTCGGGCTTGGTGAGGAAGTGCTTCAGGTGGAGGCAGAAGAAGGGGAAGGAGGTGGAGCTACAAGGCTATGAACAAGCACTTTCCATACCCTACAATTTGCCCTCCCAGGTCAGCCCTGTCACCTCTGGGCCCAGCGGCTCCCCTTTCCCACGCTGCCCACCTCGTTCTCCGGCCCCGACGTCAAGCCGTCCTTCTTCCCGCGTCTCGGAAACCACCCTCCCTCCTCCACAGCAGGTACCGCTCTTGTTAAAGAATTTTAACAGCTGAAACATTGAGTGCAATGTTAAATTATGTTCTGCTCAGGATGGAGCGTATCTGGGAACCTCGAAGGACCCCTAGGGCCACCGAGGTTCTGCTTAGGAGGCACCCCGAGGTTCCCCTTTAGAAAAACGTCACCCTAAAGAGAGGAGGGGCAGGGGACACGGCTCGGAATCAGGGGAGCAGAATGGTTGTGCGAGCAGTCCTGCGCCTGCCCTTGGAACCCAGCCCGAGCTGTGGGGTGCAGAGCAGGTGGTCAAAGAGGAAATCAGGGTGATGGTGGGGACGGGGTGGAACTCAGCTTCACAGCATCTGCCCTGGGCGGAGGGCGGATCGGCCGCATGGGTGGCAAGTGGCTGGAGCGTGGCCCCGGGGGCTCTGCAGCCGGGCCAGGGGCCGCAGCGGTCGGTCCCCCTGGGCGGACACCAGTGAAGTCCAGCAGCACCTCTGGGTGAGGGCTACGAGAAAAGTCTGGCACCACAGGGGGATTGAAAGGTCCCTGTTGTAAAAACCTTGTTAGACCGTGAGACCTGCTCTGTGGACTCTCAGAACCATTTAGGGGGTGCAAAATGGGGGTTGAAATTCCCCAAGAATGAGGAGGCACAGAGACGGAGAAATCTGACGCCCTCTTTTTGCTCCCCACACCAGCGTGGCTGACAGGTTAGTGATCTGACTGAGGGGACAGTGGGCCTCATGGAATGACGCAGCTTCTTCTATCCACAACTCTTCTTTTACACAGACGTCCCCTTTCTCAGGAAGCTGCTGGGAGTCTGGGCAAGGGCTCTGAGGGAAAAGACTGTGTTTTCTCTGTACCCCAAAACTACATGTTTATCGGCTTCCTGATCCATGTGACTGTTTTGGCAAAACATGGCAAAAAGTCAGCTCATGGTATGTGTGGCACCAAATGTTCAAACATTTTTCTTTACCCTAAAGTCATAATGCTTCCCAGAAGGAGTGGGAGGAGGGGTGCTCAATCAATGGAGGTGGAATTCGTTAATTCATCAGTTTCAGTGATCTCGATCGTGAAGCTGTGGCACAGCTTTCACAAGTAAAATGCTTCTCAGCAGCTGGTGGTTTCTGCAGGTCACAGAGCTGAGGCTGGTTGTGGATCAGCTGTAAGTGTAGCCTCGGGCTCCCATTGCCCAATGAGCCGCCAGGCACCCGAGCGGAAGACGCTGTGCTAAAGGAACACAAAGAACATTCAGCTCAGTCAGGGGGGCCTCCGCCTCCTACCTTTCGGGACTGCCACAGCTTAAGGATCTGTGATGAGGTAGGCACAGCCCTGTTTCTCTGGGTTCCCTCTCCTCTTTTGGGGGGCATTCTCGCCCACCCTGTGTGGAGAGTGTTACCCGAAGTCTGGGCTCCCTGTGAGCTGAAGGGGAGGGAGTCACACACTGGAAGGATGAGCTACTCTGCTGCCGCCCCATTAATCTCACATCTTCTGCCTCTCCACTTCCTACTGAGACCTCCCTGGCAATACCATCCTTATTAAATTGTATTTCTTTAATTAATCTGCAACATACAGTGTAAAACTAAACAAAACAGGGTTCCCCTTCAAAATAAGGCCCTTGATGGATTTCAAACCAGCTTCCAGCCCTCGGGCCAGTCTGCAGTCCTGCCTAGGAATGCATTTCTCCTCCGCAGGACGAGTCCCCGTTGTGTGAGTGAACCTCCCTAGGGAAAGGGAATATTATGTCCTACTTTCTTGAAGTCTTTTCATTGTGTTGTTATTGTTATTGTTATTGTTATTGTTATTGAGATAAAGAAAACAGTAAACATACAGGATATTTTTTCTTATTATAAAATTTTCTTTAAAAGAGTAAGTGACCTTTTATACAACAGTAGTAACAGTGACAGTAACATAGTGGGGGCTTTGTAACGTATGCAGAGGTAGAACAGCACAAGGTACAGGGTGGAGAAATGGAGTCGGAGCATTGGAAGGCCCCTGTGCCACATGTGAAGCAGCAGACATCGCCGGAAGGGATCCTGATGTAAGTGTAAGTGTGTTCTATAAACCCCAAAGCAACCACTGTAACAACAAAACTGACAGGTATACATAAGAAGCCAATAAAGGAGAGGAGATGGAATAATAAAAAAAAAATTCTCGGTGAAACCAAGAGAAGGTTTTGAAAAGTAGAAAAGGAAAAAAAAAGAGAAAGAGAACAGATGGGTTAGATAAAAACCAAATAGAAACCTAACTATATCGAGTCACATTAAATAAATTCTAACAACTCCAATTACAAGGCGGAGATAGTCAGATTGAATAAAAATAGCAAGACCTAACAATATGCTGCCTACTAGAAACTGACTTTAAATATAATGATAAAAAATGGTTAAAAATAACCTGTTATTTTATTCATTGTTATTTCATGGAAATATATGTGAACACTAATCAAAGAGGAAATAGAATATCAATATTAATATCAAAGTAGACTTCACTGCAAGTAAGATTAACAGGGATTCATTAAAAAGTAATTTTATAATTATAAATGGGTCGATTCATAGAGAGGTCATAATTTTAACATGTATGCACCTACTAACAGAATCAAAAACTGAAAGAACTGTAGGCAAATCATGGGATTTCGCAATACCATTTCCAATAATTGAGAGAATAAGTAGACAAAGAAGAATCTGTAAGGATCTAGAAAGTTTAAACAGTACCATGAAGCACCTCAACCTAACTAAGATTTACAGAACACCCCAGCCAATAAAACAGAATGTGCACTCCTTTCTCTGCACATGAAACATTTACCAGGACAGACTACATGCTAGATCATAAAACAAGTTTCAATAGATTTAAAAGAATTCAGGTCAATATCATAGGTCATTAAGGAAATGTAATTAAAACTACAATGAGGTGCACATCTATTTGCTTGGCTAAAAAGAGAGACCATACCACATATACCAAGGATGTGGGAGAATATGGAGAAACTGGAATTCTCATGCACCACTGTTGCAAATGGAAAACATACCATTGCTTTCGAAAACTGAAAATGTCTTACAAATCTGACCAGACATCTACATATGATCCAATCATTTCACTGCTGAGTGTTTACCCAAGGAACTGAGAGCTCTGTCTGCACCAAGACCTGCACAGGAGTGATCACATGCGCTTTCTTTGTAATGGCCCCGAACTGGAGACAACCCCTCCATCAATCAGCGGAGAGTGCACAGCCGACTTGTGGTCTTCTGTGGGAAATTACGCAGTAATAGAAAAGAGTGAACTAGTGCTTCACATAATGCGATGAGTCACAATACTTCTGAAAGAATCTGAACAAAAAAGATTACATACTATATGATTCCATTAATATAAAATCGTAGAAAATGCAGGCTAATCTACAGTGACTGAAAGTAGATCAGTGGTCATCTGGGGGGGCAGGAGTGGCAGGGTGGGAGAAAGACATTAGAGAGGAGCACGAGGAAATTTGCAGTGATGGATATGTTTATTATCTTGATTAGGCGCGTGCACACACACACACACACACACACACACACACACACTGCAGTGAAACCAAAATAAGGTTGCTGATGCAATTAAGGTTGTAATTAGCTAATGCTTTGAGATGGGGAGATAGCCTGAATTATCCAGGTGGGCCTAATCTAATCACATGAATTCTTAAAAGCAGAGAATCTTTCCTGGCTGTGGTCAGAGAGAGATGTCAGCATGAGATAAACTTGACCCTCTGTTGCTAGCTCTGAAATGCAAGGATCAGAGAGAGGCCGCAGGAGCTGGAAAATGCACAAAACCTTTCTCCCCTACAACTTCCAATGCCTTGATTTTAGCCCAGAGACACCCATATTGGACTTTGCCCTTGAGCAGTATAAGATGATAAATGTAGATTATTGTAAATCACTAAATATGAGTCATTGGTTATGGTAATAATAGAATACTAATACACCAGGTTTACTCCCAACGTTTAATATCATACCTTAAAAGTTTTCTAATCTGATAGGTGGAATGGTGTCCTTTGAAATTTGAATTTCCCTGATTACTATTGGCTTTAGCCTCGATTCATCTATACCTTCTGTAAATTGTATATTCCAGTCCTTCAGTAATCTTTAAAGTTGGGTTATCTTATTATATGTGTTCGATATCATTCCTCTATTTGTTTTATGTGTTATAAGTAGTTCCTTCCTGACTGTTCATATTTTTAATTTTTGTAATGTCTTTGGCATAGAAAAGCTTTAAATGTTACGGTAAAATTTATCTGTCCTCAAAAAAAAAATGTGTCTCTGTGTGTGTGTTTAAAATATCCCACCTCATTCAAGGTCCTAAAAATAATCTACCAGATTTTCTCCTAATGACTTTAAATTATATACTTTAGGTTATATGTATGTCTTTTATCAGGTGTAATCAACTGTCTCAACTTCACTTACAAAAGTAATTCACTTATTTCTTATTTATTAATTACCCTCACATCTATTATTATATATAAGTTCCCATATATACCCTCACACCTATTATATATAAATTCCCATACATACATGGGTTTGTTTCTGGTTTTCTATTTATTTATTTGTTCCATTTATTTATTTGTCTTATGCCAATACTATATATATTTTTGCTAGTCTTAGAACTCTCAATATAAATGTTAGAATCTATGTTTCAAACTGACATCTACAGAGAAGGTAAAAAGCCTCTCTATGGAAAATAGTATGGAGGTTCCTCAAAAATAAAGAACAAAACTACCATATGACCCAGCAAACTGTCTTCTGGGCATCTACCCGAAACATTTGAAAACACTTATTCATAGAGATACACGCACCTCTGTGTCCATTGCAGCATTATTCACAGCAGCCAAAATATGGAAACAACCTGAGTGTCCCGTGATTGGTGATTATATAAGGATGTGCTACATACACACAATGGAATACTAAGCCATAAAAATAATAAAATATTGCCATTTGAGATAACATGAATAGATCTTGAGAGTATCATGCTAAGTGAAATAAGTCAGACAGAAAAGTACAAGAACCATGATTTTACTCATATGTGGGATATCAAACAGAAAGCAACAAATGAGCAACCCAACCCAACAAACTCATAGACACAGACAACAGTGTGAAGGTTACCAGAGGGGAAGAGAGATGAGGGAAGATGAAGACAGTAAAGGAGTCAAATATGTGGTGACGGAGACTAGACTGGATGGTGAGCAACAGTGCTGTTATACAGATGTACAATTACACACCGGAAACTTATACAATGTTATTAGCCAATCTTACCCCAATAAATTAAATTAAAAACAACAACAACTAACATCTACACTGGAAGCTCCCTGCGGACAGAGATTTTAGTCTGTTTTATTTACTGCAGAATCCCCAGCATATAGGAGCTCAGTAAATACTTCTTGAATGAAAGAATGACTCTTTGTAATGTCACAGTGGAGTCGTCACCGAAGGTAGTTGTATTTGTTTCCTAAAGCTACTCGTACCACAAGCTGGGTGACTTCAACAACAGAAAGGTGCTGTCTGACAGTTCTGGAGTCTAGAACGCGGAAGTCACGGTGCTGGAGGGCCGAGCTCCCTCTCATTCTCTGGGGTAGAATTCTTCTTTGTCTCTTTCAGTTGCAGTAGCCCTAGGAATTCCTTGGCTTGTGATGGTGCAACTCCAATCCCTGCCTCTGTCTTCACTTGACCACCTTCCTCCCTCTTGTGTCTTCACACAGCTTTCTCCTCCCTATGTCTCTCTCTCTTCTTTTTATAAGAACACAGTCATGTTGGATTAAGGACCCATTCTATTTCAATGTAACCTCATTTAGATAATTACACTGTAATGACCTTATTTCCAAATAAGGTCACATTCTGAACTACTGGCGGTAAGGACTTTAACTTTTTTCTCTTTTTTTTTTTTTGCCTTTTTGAAAATATTTATTTTATTTTTTTTTATCCTCACTCGAGGACATTTTTCCCATTTTTTGTTCAGGTAGAGTGGGAGGGAGAGAGAGGAACAGAGAGAGAGAGAAAAACATCGACGTGAAAGGAACACATCGAGTGGCTGCCACCCGCACGACCGACCAGGGCCGGGGACAAACCGCAACCGAGGGACGCGCCCTTAGCGGGAACCAAACCCGGGTCTCTCTGGACCGCAGACTGACGCTCCAACCGCTGAGCCAAACCGGCCAGGGCTAAAAATATTTTTAAAAATTAATTAAATTTATTGGGATGACATTGGTTAATAAAATCATATAGGTTTCAAGTGCATATTTCTATGATACATGACCTGTATATTGCATTGTGTGCCCACCACCCAAAACCCATCACCATATATTTGGCCTCCTCTATCCTTTCCTACACCCCTCCCTCTGGTGACCACCATAGTGTTGTCTGTGTCTATGAGTTTCAGTTTTATATGAGTGAAATCGTATAGTTCTTAGCTTTTTCTGACTGACTTATTCCACTTAATGTAATATTTTCAAAATCCATCTTTGTTGTTGCAAATGGCAGTATTTCATCTTTTCTTATTGCTGAGTAGTATTCCATTGTATATAGGTACCACATCTTCTTTATCCAATTATCTATCAAAGGACACTAGTTGTTTTCATTTCTTGACCACTGCAAATAATGCTGCAATGAACATAGGGTTGTATATATCTTTGCAAATCAATGGTTTCAAATGTTTGGGTAGATACCCGGAGAGGGATTGCTGGGTCATTGGTAACTCTATTCTTAATTCTTTGAGGAACTGCCATACTGTTTTCCATAGTGGCTGTACCCGTTTACATTCCCACCAACAGTGAACGAGGGTTCTTTTCCCTTCATAACCTCTCCAACACTTGTTATTACCTTTCTTGTTGATAAGGATCATTCTAACAGGTGTGAGGTGGTATCTCACTGTAGTTTTGATTTGTATTTCCTTAATGGCTAATGAAGTTGAGCATCTTTTTATGTATCCGTTGGTCATCTGTATGTCTTTTTGGGAGAAGTGTCTCTTTGGGTCCTCTACCCAATTTATTAAATGTTTTTCTTTATTTTATTTTTTCATCACCATTTATCCCCCCATATCCTCTCCTGCCTCTACCCACTCTCTCCCACAATCATCACACTACTGTCTGTGTCCATTAGTTTTTTTTCTTTTTTGCTCAATCCCTTCACTACCTCCCCAACAACCCCCACCCCACCCCCACCACACACACACACACACACACACACACACACACACACACCCCAGAGCTGTCTGCCTCCTCTCTATGAGTCTGTCTCTACCACTTCTGGGAATTTATCCAAAGGAACCCGAGACACTAATTAGAAAGAACATATGCAACCCTATGTTCATTGCAGCACTATTTACAATAGCCAAGATTTGGAAGCAGCCCAAGTGTCCATCAGTAGGTGAGTGAATAAAACAGCTGTGGTACATTTGCACAATGGAATACTACTCAGTTGTGAAAAGGAAGAACATTTTACCCTTTGTGACAGCATGGATGGACCTGGAGAACATTACGCTAAGTGAAATAAGCCAGTCAGAGAAAGACAAGTACCATATAATTTCACTCATATGTGGAATTTAATGAACAAATTGAACTCTGCCCATTTTTTAGCTAGATTGTTTGTTTGCTTGGCATTGAGTTAAATGAGTTCTTTACGTATTTTGGATATTAAACCCTTGTCAGAGCTGTTGTTTGCAAATATCTTCTCAAATTCAAGTGGTTGCCTTTTTGTTTTGTTGGTGGTTTCTTCTGTTGTGCAGAAGCTTTTTAGTTTGATCTAGTCCCATTTATTTATTTTTCCCTTTACTTTCCTTGCCTTTGGGGTCAAATTCATAAAATCTTCTCTAAGACCAAGGTCCATAAGTTTAGTACCTATGCTTTTCTATATATAATTTATTGTTTCAGATCTTATGTTTAGGTCTTAGATCCATTTTTAATTAATTTCTGTGTATAGGGACAAACTGTAGTCTAGTTTCATTCCTTTGCATGTGGCTTTCCAGTTTTCCCAGCACCACTTATTGAACAGACTTTCTTTTCTCCATAGGATATTTTTGGCTCCCTTGTCAAAATTCATTTGCCCATATATAGATGGTTTTATTTCTGGATTCTCAATATTGTTTCATTGATCTGTGTGTCTGTTTTTTTCCCAATGCCATGCTGTTTTGATTATCGTTGCTCTGTAGCACAATTTGAAGTCAGATAGTTTGACACCTCCAGCTTTGTCCTTTATTCTGATGAACTGCTTTAGCTATTTAGGGTCTTTTGTGGTCCCATACAAATCTGATTTTATTTTTGTTCTGTTTCTTTAAAAATATGTCATTGGAATTTTGATAAGGATTACATTAAATTTGTATATTGGTTGGGTAATATGGTCTTTTTAACTATGTTTATTGTTCTGATACATGAACATGGAATATCTTTTCATTTCATTGTGTCTTTTTCTATCTCTTTTAATAATGCTTAGTAGTTAACAGTATATAGGTCCTTCACATCCTCTGTTAAGTTTATTCCCAGGTATTTTATTCTTTTTGTTGCAAATGCAAAAGAAATTGTTTTTTGTTGTTGCTGTTTGTTTATTTTTCTAAATTTTCATTGTTAGTATATAGCAGTGACTTTCACCATTTTTCATTTCATGGCCCACATAAACTAATTACTAAAATTCTGTGGCACACCAAAAATATATTATATTTTTGCAGATCTGACAAAAAAAATAGGTATAATTTTGATTCACTCATACCAGAAAGCTATTGTTGTATTCGCTGTTTTTTTGTTTGTTTCGTCTTTTTAAATTTGCAGTCTAAGGGAAAAGAGGTCAGTGCCCCTGACTAAATAGTCAGGTATTGCATGTTTTCAAAATTCTTGTAGTACACTGGTTTAAAATCACTGGTATATAGGAATGCAATGGATTTTTGTACATTAATTTTGTATCTTGCAACTTTGCTGTATTTGTTTACTGTTTCTAATAGTTTTTTGGTGGAGTTTTTAGGGTTTTCTATATATAGAATCCTGTCATCTGCAAAAAGTGACATTTTTACTTATTTATTTATTTTTTTTATGCTCACCTGAGGACATTTTTGCATTTATCTTCAGATAGAGCAGGAGGCAAAGAGGGGGCAAGAAAGAGCAAGAAACATCGATGTGAGAGAGACACATTGACTGGCTGCCACCCACACGACCCCAACCAGGGCTGGGGACAAACTGCAACTGACGTACGTGCCCTTAGCGGGAACTGAACCCGGGACTCTCTGATCCACGGGCCGACGCTCTAACCGCTGAGCCAAACTGGGCAGGGCACATTTTTACTTCTTTATTCCAATTCGGATGCCTTTTATTTCTTTCTCTTGCCTGATTGCTCTTGCTAGGACGGCCAGAACTATGTTAATTTAAATAAGAGTGGGAGAGTGGGCTTCCTTGTCTTGTTTGATCTTAGAGGAAAACCTTTCAGTTTTTCACCATTGAGTATGATATTGGCTGAGCGTTTGTCATATGTGGCCTTTGTTATGTTGAGGTACTTTCCTTCTGTACTTATTTTAATGAATGTTTCAATTATAAATGGATGTTGTATCTTATCAAATGCTTTTTCTGCATTTATTGATAAGATCATATGATTTATATCCTTTGTTTTGTTAATGTGGTGCATTACATTGATTGATTTATGTGTATTGAACCTTCCTTGTGCCTCTGGAATAAACGTCATTTAATCATGATGTTTTATTTTTGTAACGTATTGTTGTACTCAATTTGCTAGTATTTTGGTTAGGATGTTTGTATTTGTATTCATTAGAGACATTGGTCTGTAGCTTTCTTTTTTTTTAATGTTATCTTTGCCTGGTTTTGGTATCAGGGTTTTGTTGGCCTCATAAAATGTGTTAGTAAATATTACCTCTTCTTCAATTTTTTCAACGAGTTTGAGAGTGATAGGTGTCAAGTCTTTGAATGTTCGGTGGAATTCACTGGTGAAGCCATCTTGTCCTGGACTTTTATTTTTGGGGAAGTTTTTTATGGTTGTTACAATTTCCTCACTGTTGATCGGTCTATTTATATTTTCAAATTCTTCATGATTCACTCTAGGAAGGTTATGTATTATCTCTATAGATCCATTTCTTTTAGGCTATTGAATTTGCTGGCATATTGTCTTTCTTAGTATTTTAGTATGATCCTTTGTATTTCTGAGATGTCTATAACTTCTCTTTCATTTCTGATTTTGTTTATGAGTCTTTTCTCTTTTTCTTTAGTGAGTCTAGCCAGGGGGTTGTCCATTTTATTAACCTTTCCAAAGAACTAGCTATTTGTTGTATTAATTTTTTTATATAGTCTTTTTAAAATATATAGATAGATAGATATTTTATTGATGTCAGAAAGTAAGGGAGAGAAAGAGAGAGAGATAGAAACATCAATGAAAGAGAAACATTGATCCGCTGCCTCCTGCACACCCCCTACTCGGATCGAGCCTGCAACCCAGGCCTGTGCCCTGCCTGGAATTGAACCTGCGACCTCCTGATGCATGGGATCATGCTGAAGCAGCTGAGCCACACCAGCTGGGCTGTATAGTCTTTTTCATTCAATTCTGCTCTAATTTTTATTCTTTCCTTTCTTCTGCTGACTTTGGGCTGCTTTTGTTCTGAATAAGTTCAGTTCTTTAAGATGTGATGTTAAGTTGTTTACTTGAGATTTTTCTTCTCTCTTGAAATAGGCCGGTGATGAAATAAACTGCCCTCTGGTACTGCTTTCGCTGCATCCCAGAAGTTCTGATAAATTGTATTGTCATTCTCATTTGTCTCTATTTAACTTTTTAACCCCACTTTTCATTTCTTCTTTGACCCAGGCATTTTTAGTAGTGTGTTGTTTAATCTCCACACATTTGTGGGGTGTTTAGACTTCCTTTCTGTGCTTGATTTCTCATATCAAAGCACTGTGGTCAGAGAATATGCTGGGTATGATTTCAATCTTCTTCAATTCGTTCAGGCTAGTTATGTGACCCCACATATGGTCTATGCTTGAGAATGTTCCATGTGCACTGGAGAAGAGCGTGTAATCTGATGTTCTGGGATGAGAGGCTCTGTACGTGTCTATTATGTCCATTTGGTCTAATGTGTCATTTAAGGTTAATATTTCTTTATTGATTTTCTGTTTGACTGATCTATCCAGAGCTGTCAATGGAGTATTTAGGTCCCTACCATGACTGTGTTTTTGTCAGTTTTTACTTTAGTTCTGTTAGTAGTTGTTTTATGCATTTTGGGTGCATATATATATATTGATAAGTGTTATGTCTTCTTGATGTAGTATCTCTTTTATTATCATAAAGTGCTCATCTTTGTGTCTTGTCACCTCTGTTATCTTGAGTCTATTTTGTCAGATATAAGCATGGCTACCATGCTTATTTGTTGTCACAAATTATCTGGTTTTCGTGGATACTATTTGCTTGGAGAATCATTTTCCACACTTTTCACTTTGAGTCTATCTGTCTTTGCAGCTTAGATGTGTCTTCTGAAGGTATCATTTGGGCAGGTTTTGTTTTGATCCAATCTGTTACTCTGTGCCTTTTTATTGGTGAGTTCAAACCGTTCACATTTAGGGCGATTATGAATGTAGGAGGATTTCCGACAGCCACTTCGTCTTTGTTTTCTGGCAGCTTTGTGCCCACATTGGTTTTGTGTGTGTGTTTCTCCTGGTGTTTTTGTCTGATGGTATTCCATATTGTTTCATCTGTTCTCTCTTTCTTTCTTTATTGACTTTAGAGAGAGGAGGGGAGAGGGAGAGAGAGATAGAAACATAACATTGATGAGAGAAAACATTGATTGGCCGTCTCCTGCATGCCCCCCACTGGGGATCCGGCCCACAACCTGGGCATGTGCCCTGACCTCTTGGTGCATGGGTCTATGTTCAACCACTGAGCCACATCAGATGGGCTGTTTTCTCTTTTTTTAAGTTATGTGTCTCAGTTTGGGGTTTTTTATGTGTGGTTACCATTAGGTTTATGAAAAAGGAAGCTTCATTTCTTTTGAATGCATCTGATCTTCATCTCCTTTGCAAATTCAGGCCTTTACCCCTCCCTTTTTGTTTTGTTGACACAAATTATCTCTGTTTATGCTATAAATTTGTTGGTGTTCTTATTTATAGTTTTCAACATAGTTTTTTGAGATATACAATATGACCATAACAGTGATATATTTCTTCTTTTATTTAGACCTTATTTTTGTTTTTCATAACAATTATAAATATTTCTCCATACAATCTATAAATTTTCTTATATTTATTTTCAGGTAACTTCATAGTTGTTTTGCTACTGAGAATGAGATACTACTTTTTATTACCTTTTCAGTAATAGATTGATTAGTCATTAATATACTTTTTAGAAATTGTATTGATCTTTGTACATTAATGTTTCATCAAAACATGTTGAACTCTGTTTATTGCTTTAAATGGTTTATATGTGTAGAAACAGATTTTTAAGCTCCACGTTCTTTAATTCAGCCATGGTTAGAAATAATACTGCAATATAAAAAGTACATGCCTTAGTTGGCAATTTAAGTAGAAAGTATTAAAAGTAGAATGTTGATTTACGTGCTTTCAAAGACAAATCCTCAGCTAGATATTACACATTCCTAGATGATAAGGAAAAGGTTCATGAATCTTTTTAAAGTGGTTACATTATAATTTAAGTTAAATATTTACTTAATGTGAATCCTCTCAGAATAAAGTTGAGTTTCTGTCTATATCTATTTTCTAAGAAAGCTAAAAAGCTTTCTATAATATTTAAATATTTGTTTTATTTCTTCAGTGACTATTGGCTTGTGATTTTGAAGCTGAAATATGTTTATTATGAAAACTAAATTTGTTACAATATTTTCTGTAAAGACCTGTTTGTTTCCTTAAAATTTTGCTCTGCTTGTCATAGTCAGTTGATTTTACCGACCACCTGGTTATAACTGATTCACTATGACATCCCTTAAGTATCTCAAACCCAGCCTGTAAAAGGAATCTGAAGGTCTCTTAAAATTAGAAACATTGTTAAAAGTATATTTCCTCTTTTTAAAATGTATTCACAAGTAAATTTAAGACAGTCTTGTAGATTAATCTCCAAACACATGCACTGAGATATGTCATAAGAGTAGAGGCCCAGGAATCTTCTATGTAAAAGATCGTATCTTCTGTATATAATGGAGTTTTCTCTCCTAAATTCTTATATCTCGTTTCATTTTCGTGTTTTACTGAATTAAGACCATTAGTACAATGCTGAATAGTAGATATCTTGACTTTTTTTTTTTTTTTTTTTTTATCCTCACCCGAGGATATTTTTCCATTTTTTTGTACAGATAGAGTGGGAGGGAGAGAGAGAGAGAGAGAGAAACATCGACGTGAAGGGACACATCGAGTGGCTGCCACCCGCACGACCAACCAGGGCCGGGGACAAACTGCAACCGAAGTACGCGCCCTTAGCGGGAACCGAACCCGGGTCTCTCCGGACCGCAGGCCGATGCTCTAACCGCTGAGCCAAACTGGCCAGGGCAGATATCTTGACTTTAATGACAATGTTTTAATTATTATTATTTTTTTCTTTATTGACTTAAAGAGAAGAAGGGAGAGGGAGAGAGAGATAGAAACATTGATGAGAGAGAACATCAATTGGCTGCCTCCTGCATGCCCCCCACTAGGGATTGGACCCACAACCTAGGCATGTGCCCTGAATGGGAATCAGACTGGTGACCTCTTGGTGCCTGGGTTAATGCTCGACCACTGAGCCACAACAGCCAGGCAATAAGAATGTTTTAAAAATTTCACAAGTTTGTATAATCTTTGCTGTAGGTTTGGGCAGATAGCATTCATTGGATTAACGTTAGCAAGTAAAAATTCCATTTTATTTCTGGTTTACTAAAAGTTTTTTTTTAAATCATGATTTATTTTGAACTTCCAATAATACTTCATTATCTACACTTATTGAGATAATTATATATTTCTACTTTTCTAATCTATTAAAAAAATTTTATTGATAGATTTCTAATGTTGACAATTTAGATTTTCTGGTATAAGCTGTATTTGAACAACAGTTTTATTTTTTTAAAAATATTGAAATTCAGCCTGGTTGTGTGGATCAGTGATTGAGCATCGACCCATGCACCAAGAGGTCACCGGTTCTATTCCCTGTCAAGGTGCATGCCCAGGTTGTGGGCCCAATTCCCAGTGAGGGGCACGCAGGAAGTGGCCAATCGATGTTTTCTCTCATCAGTGTTTCTATCTCTCTCTCTCCCTCTAAAAAAAAAAAAAAAAAAAAAAAATCAATAAAGAAAAAATATTTAAATATATATTGAAATTTAAATTTTAATGTTATCTTTGGAAATTTTGTGTGTATGTTTTCAATAAAATTGGTCTGTAACCTTGTCTTGTGCAATGTTTGTCAGTTTGGTATCAAGATTATATTAGATTTCTAAATTACTTGAACTCTGTTTCTAGTCTCTGGAAGAATTTGTGTAAGTGATGGATTATCTGTTTTTAACTAGCAGAAACTGCCCCTCTAATTTGGCCCTGGCATCTCATTGACTTTTGCAGTAATATGTGATTATAAATCAATTCATTCATTTCATGCTTTCTCTCCAGTTTTTATAATTCTTCTGCTGTCCATGAATTCACTCACCGTGAGGCATGGTGGTGAAGTCCTTTATTCAAGGAGCTTAAGTATAGTTGATATAAACTCTTCTGTTACCCTCAAGATTGTAATCCAAATATTATTTTCTCTGCAACCAAAGCAAAACAAGCAAACCATAAAAATTTCTCTTTCTTTTAAAACCTTGTCTTATATAACTTAATATATAAATTATATATGATTATATAAAGTGATATACAGCAAGTACTCAAATAATGTTTTTGTTCGCCATTTAATTATAATGTTGATGAGATGCCGTAGGAACTTAACCCTTGTTTATTTCAATTAACCT
Organism: Molossus molossus; assembly: GCF_014108415.1. NCBI lineage: Eukaryota > Metazoa > Chordata > Mammalia > Chiroptera > Molossidae > Molossus > Molossus molossus. Next base: position 5,915,421 of record NW_023425348.1, on the reverse strand, counting down.
ATGGTTAACCGTTTCACTTAAAGTTGTGAACCTATCAATGATGTTAAATGAGGACTTACTGTATATATCTAAAATTTATATTATATAAGTTGATATATACCTAAAAAGTTTATACTCCTTTTCCTATAACACTCCTTTGTTTTTTCTGCTCCTATAACGTTTTATTCATAACCCTATTGCAGTCTTGATTGAGAAATATTTTGGGGGTTGCGAATCGAACCTGTCTTCTTACTGCTGGTGGTTCGGATGGGAATCTAGTGGGAAAGACTTCTGGGAAAGAACTCACATTTCTCCACTACAGACAAACCCAAAGTCCTTTGCTTAAGTTCAGTGAACGCCAGAAGGCGGGACTCTATCTGCAATTCCCGGTACTATAGTTTTGAATGTGCGTATGTGTCTTCCACCGATCTATGAAGACTGAAGGGTAGGAACCCAAACTGAAAATGAGTAAACTATGCTCTGCAAACTGTTTTTCTAGTGTCATGTTGTTATGTTTCCTTTGTGTTAACCGTGAGCTTTATGCGCTAGCCCAGTATCTCAAGGGCTATGTAATTAGAAACATGTCCTGTCTGAATCAGACAGGCATCCACACGAGCCTACCCAGCCCGGAGTGGCGGTGGCAGCCAGGTCAGTGAGAAAGGACCCTGGCGACTGGAGTCAGAGATATGAGACACAGGGATTCCTCCTCACATGCAGATTCAACTCTATGTCCAGATTCGACTTTGGATGATCTGGGCTTGAATTTCGTTAGGAAAGAAGATCAGTTGCTTTTCTTCAGACAGTCAGAGAAAGTGACAGGATACAGCAAGTCTTCAAATGCTTCTAGAGAAAGGACTCGGCCTTTGCTCTGCTGGGATCTGCAATAGACTGTAAACAGCCATAGGAGAAAAGGCGGTGCTCCCGCAGAGACAGGGGAGAGATCAATGTGGGGCTACCTCTGGACCTTGGCTCCTTTCCCCCAGCGCCGTGTCTTCAACAGCAAATACTGCTGCTTCCATCTCCCTTGCAAAATCTAAACTTAATAAAACCAGAAGCAATTACTTTTAAAACTGCTGTCATGGGGGCTTTGACTCTTTTTAAATAACAGGATTAACAGGAACCTCAGGAAACTGGCCCAGCGAGGAGCCATTCGCCGAGAGCACTGCCAGCGGAGAGCTGGAGCGAGTCCCCCGGGCTGGAGCCTCCAGTTGCGAGGGGTGGATGCCATTATCCACAGTCGAGCTTGTTGAAATCTTCAAGCAATGTTGACCTCGGGAGCAAGGAAATGCTCGGCTCCTACTACACAGAAGCACTTTAAATACACAGCCGACCTCCAGGTCAACTAAGAAAGGGGGCCAGTAAGAAATAAAAGAAACAGAAATTGAATTCAAAAGGTCACTCTTTACTGATCAAGATTGCTTTAGACCACTTCCTCTATACATGTAGCATCATCGACATGATCATCATTGACAGCTGGAGCTTGGGAGAAGTGCAATTTCTGAAGCTACACTGCAAACCTATTGATCCAAAATCTCAAAATTAGCAACCCATAAATCTGTGTTTTAACAAGCTCTCCAGGGATTTCTTCAAGGTTAAGAGGCACTGTTTTAGGTCTGAGTTATCCCTGTGGCTTTTCCTAGAACATTAGTAGATCTTAAGGGGCAGATTGGTCAGGAGAAAGGAAAGGCAATGGTTAAGGCCCCAGGCCTCCTTATCTGAAAGAAGACGATTAGCTAGCAGCAAACAAATGGTGAAGACAGGCAAGGCCTGGAAGAAACAGACCAGTAACTTATCCTAAAAGGCTGTTTGTTGTGCCAGAGATATTATCAATCTGTAATACAATCCAGTGTGCATCAGCAAAGTGGTGGACGTTACATGGGAGAACTTTTATGAAGACTAGGCCATACCTTTAGGGCCACTGCACACATCTGTTCGGCTGAGCGCAGGAGGAGCCTATGATGTTATTGGTGTCCTGGCATTGTGCAACACAGCAGTGCTGCTGATATTCCCGTGAGATCAAAGTATTTTAGATCTAAAAAGACCATAAATATCAATGCTTTTAACTTATAGACCAAAGGAAATAAAATAACTTGACCAGATCACATGGTTAACTTAGCAGCAGACCCAAGACCTTGATATCCAAATTTCTACCTTAGGATATGAGTTTCTAGAGAGCAATTAGAGAGAAATAAAGAGCTAAATATTAAGAAATATTGGCCCTGGCTGGTTTTCTCAGTGGTTAGAGTGCTGGCCTGTGGACCCGTGAGTTGCAGGTTGGATTCTGGTCAAGGGCACATACCTTGGTTGTGGTTTGTCCCCAGTCCTGGTCAGGGTCACGCAGGAAGCAACCAATCGATGTGTCTCTCTCATGTTGATGTTTGTCTCTTTCTCTGTTTCTCTCCCTCTCTCTCCCTCCCACGCTATCTGAACAAAAATGGAAAAATATCCTGGTGTGAGGATTAAAATATATATATATGTGTGTGTGTTTTATTTCAATGACAACAAAAAAATTAAAATAAAACCCAACACAAGTAGGTAAGAAGATGAAATGGTTCTGTAAATTACTTTAAATGGTTAGGTAAACGACATAGACGATGTGTACATACACACATGTACATATACATTACACAGCATAAACGTGCGCATCACCAGTCATGCGGGTGAAGAAGCGTCTTAGACGTCCAGCCTCCACACGGTCCATCTCTCCAACTGGAGACAGGTCTGGCATCAAGTGGCTGTAATTCTCGATATCGCTTCTCGCCATTGCTGGTAGTATTCATAGCGTTATACATGTATTTATGGGCATATCTATATCTATATACAAATTTATCTTTTCCTGTCCTCCCCTCACATTTTATCACTGAGTAGAAGGTGGAAATTAATGATGCACAGAAATACGGGCAGCTGAGGTGTCGGAGGTTTTAGCACAATGGGTTTTTAAGGCTCCAGGTAAGTGTTTCCCAGAGCAGGTGCTCCTGCCAGAGCTCTCTGCCTAGCCCTGCAGAACATGACCTATAGCCCGCACGCTGGAACGGAGCCAGATCGGTGGAGTGCACACGACAATTTACCTGGTTTGATGCCCTAGCAGGAGTCACCTGAATTCAGTACATGACAATGTCAGAGGGTTCAAAGAACTTTATTAAGACTCTAAAAGAAATTATTGAAAGACTAAACCAAATTAGATATAATAGATATATACACAGTACAAAGCTACAAGTCTCCAATTCTTCTTCGAAACATTTGTGTGAGTGATGGAACAGGCTCTCAGCGACGTCTTTGTCACTCCCTGTGGGTCCTCTTCCACGAGTCAGGCAGCCTGAGCAGCAGGTCCCACGCTGCAGGGACCTCTTTCCTACCAGAGTAAGTTCTAGTCTGCTCGAGCCATTTAAGAACCAGTTGATTTACCTGGAAGTCTTGGTTTCTCTACAAAATGATCTGAAAAATGCTGTGTCTGTTTTATCTTTTAATCCCGAGCTAGCTCTTCTTCTTCACCTCAGGCATTGTTTATGCATCTGTATTTTCCATGGTCACCAAAGGTGTTCCCAGAGAAAGGAACTATATAAACTCCCTTGAACAAGAATAACTTCCTCCCGGGCCAGTGTGGCTCAGTGGATTGAGCATCGTCCCATGGACTGAGAGGTCCCTGGTGTGATTCCAGGTCAGGGCACATGCCCTGGTTGCAGGCTTGATCCCCAGAAGGGGGCGTGCAGGAGGCGGCCGATGGATGTTTCTCTCTCACATCGATGTTTCTATCTCTCTCTCCCTTCCTCTCTGTCTCTAAAATACCATTAAAAACATTAAAAAATAAGAAGTATAATTCCCTTAGTGAGTTTCAACCTGAAGATGGTTTTCCATTACACATTCTGTGTAATGCCATAGGCATCTCCTTGGTAGCAGGAGCTCATCTGCATAATGGAACAGTCACTCCACGCCCACTATCACACGTATCACATGCAAGCCATGTACAGCTATTTACATGAAAGAGTACACGCGCCAACACAACACCAGTGTTCTCATGGAGGAATATAGGTGAAGTTCTCTTTTACTCAACTATGCCTACAAATATGTCTACCTTTAGAATTTAAATAACAAAAAAATTCTGTGTTATTTTCAGCAAATTATACTACCTCTAACAGTTCTTCTTTGGATTTATTGAGCACATTGGTCAAAAGAGAAATTAAAGCCTTTCCGCTCACTGAACTCCGGGAGTCCCCTTTTTAGGTAGCATTCCTACTTTCTTTAACCCTCTGGTTTTAATGGAAACATTATCTAAAACAAGTAGCAGCAAAGATCTGACTGACAGTGGCCTGTGGAGCTTGTGGTGTAACTGTCCTTGAAAACAGCATGAAGAACTTCAGCTGGTGGAGTGAGGGTTTTGCTGACACTGAGGTTGGTGCTGTTGTCTTGTTGGGTGGTAGAAAGCTCAACAGGGTACCCTTAGCAGATGCTTCGCTCTAGAGCCAAGAAATTCCCACGAGAATTCCTGAATTTCACAACATCATCCATAGAAATAGGTCAAAGCTTTATATTATTTCTCCAATAAAACATCTTGGAGTTCATGAAAAGGGTTGTCATGGCCATCTGATGAGTGTGCTCGACTCAGCTGACCAGTTCCTCCTGAAGTGTCCGGGTGATCTGCAGGGACCTAGGGGAATGATATGGAGCTTACAGAAGACACAGTAAAACATGTGCGTCTTGTAGGTCCCCCTCACCGACACGGCTCTGTGAGTCGTACCCCGCCAGACTGCCATGAGGTATGTCCAGCCTCAGCATCGCTGATGTGATGTATGGCCGCAGAAGCACTGCTGGGACAGTGGTCCAGTTCGTAAGGATCTCCACGCTCTGTAAGAGCTTTTATACACAAGGCGGCCCCAGAGGCTTTGCTGCTTCCACGTGACCCCGACTCTAAGCCCACTAAACCGATCTAAAAAGATTTGCACCTGCCCAAGCTGGGCCAATCAGGGTGCTTCCCTGGAATTTTAAAAGCTGGACATAAAGCGTGAAGGTCACCCTTGTCGATGGCAGGATCAAGAAGGTGAGGCCTACGAACTCTGAGCCTTTTCCTCACTGCAGAGGTCTCTCTATCACGACGACGAGGGAAGAAGTGGAGATCGGAGCAGAAACCTCCTGGGGTCATTTAGGTCCCCGACTCTAATGGTTCCTGAGGCACCTGTCTTCTGTCGTGTGAGACTTTTTGGTATTCATCCAATAAATTCCCATTTGTGCATAAGACGTTTTCAGCTGGGTTTCCAATATTGATTAAAAGTGTCCTAATGTTGCCCGGCCGGTGTGGCTCAGTGGTGGAGCATCGACCCATGCACCAAGAGGTCGCCGGTTTGATTCTCGGTCAAGGCACATGCCTAGGTTGTGGGTCCAATCCCCAGGTGGGGGCCATGCAGGAGGCAGCCGATCGATGTTCTCTTTCATCGATATTTCTCTCTCTTCCTCTCCCTTCTTCTCTCTCTAAAATCAATAAAGAAAAAAAAAATTTTTAAGTGTCCTAATGCAAGGACCCCGGCTGATAACAAACATGCCGAAGTGGCCAGTCTTCTGTCCCTTCCATCTTCTGAGAGGAGGAGGTTTGGTCGGGGGCTCCCGGCAGATGTCAGGCACCATTTTAGAAAAGGGGGAGACACAACAGCCTAGACTCAGCCTGGGTCAGGGTTGGATGCATATTTCTTTGTTCTTTAGACTTCCCGGAATAAGCAATTCCTACCCAACTTACTGTTCCAAGTTAGTCCTGACATTCAGGTATCAGTCCTGGAGAAAATAACACTTTTGATTCCGACTTCAGAATTCTCATCTTGAGCATTACCTTTTCATTCATGCTTCCATGTGGGTAATCACTGGGGCATCACCGGGCTCATGGCGCAGGGCGTAAACATTCGATGTGGTGAAGAGCAAACAAATCAAACTGGGGATCAAAAAGCAGAATTTTTATTGTGGCTTTACCACCAACTCAATGTGGTACAAAACAACAACAACAACAAACCCCTGTAAACTGTCTGGTGCTCTGTTTCTACTTGGTAAATGAAAGGTAACCACCTTCACCCTCGTTAATTCCAAAGAACTCGATAACAATAACATAAAAACATGTACAGAAAAGTTACAGGACTGGTCCGAGGTCATAAAATTCATTCCCTGGAACACAGGACCCGATCTCCTGGGCCAGCGCTAGGTTGCCTGTGACTCATGACTTATTCCAAAGAAAAATTCAACAAACAAGATGCTCTGGAGGAAATGGAAGTCAGGTAAAATTAAGGTGAAACATATCCCTGTGCTCAGTGGTCCTTGAGACCCAATTATCCCCCTCACCTGACCCCGAGTCTGCCCAGATGTCTCAAGTTTTACTTACTTGTTACTCAGGTCCACATTTGTCCAAAGGCCAATCAGCAGGGGGCCCAGAATTGCTCCTGGGATGACTCTCATTAGAACCGTCTTATAAGGAAAGGCATCCGTCCCGAGAACAATCCCCACACCACTGACTTACCGGGAGTTTTTAGTCCCAGATACATCGACAGAACCAGGCGATGGGAGACCCAAAGGACAGAGCTGCCAAGGAATATTCTTTTCTGTTGTTTTTGGTCTTTCTTGGCTTTCAGTGACACAAGCTTATATTTCGAAGTCCAAGATAATTGGAAATAAAATGAAATGTCCTATGTTCAGAGTTCACATGACCTCTGACGGTGGCCGGGAATGGAATCACACTGTATACTGAATGCTCTGCATTAATAGGCAAGGTAGAAAGTCTTGAAAATCTCAGCTCCTTTGCGGCCCTGTCTGGGGCAAGAGATGGCACCAATTTAACAAGTGTAGAATGTAAATCATTCATTGAAATCTCTCACCATGGAAGGACAGAGATTTTCTAAAAGGAAGAAATAAAGCCATCCAGCACTAGGCAATTTAGGAGTCAGTGTTCATGTTTAAATGTTAAACATTTACATTTACAGCAAAGTGACATTTATAAAGGGGTTCTATTGCCCATTTGCAGCCGTTTGTCACTGCTGGCCACAGACTTGGGGCTGGAGCTGGGCGATGAATCAAAGGTACCCTTTGTGTCATGTCACTAAGCAACTCCCTCTCTCGTCGCTTGCAGAGCCTGGGCTGGGCACACAGCCTGTGTCATCCACATGGTGGATTTACAGGTCTCAATTTATGCCAAAGTTTCCTGAAGGAACGGCAGCTGGGGCTGGGCTCTGGCCATGTCTCTACCATGTGCTGGGGGTAAAACACGGAGAAGGCGGGGATTGGCGTGCATGGGCAAGGTCAGACATGCCCTTTGCTACCGGCTCCCAAATCAACTGTCCAGAATGATGCTTCAGTCTACGGAAGGCACGTGCATAGCATGCATGCTGGTATGACCCCCTCTGTCACCCAAAATGGACACCACAAACTGGTCATAGCGCTCTTTCCTGCTGAGCCAGACACGGCCCTGGGTGCCACCAGCTTGGTCAGCTGGCACACAAGTTAACCTATGTGTCATCTCTGCCTTGGTCTACGTGCCAAAGTCTGTTTCCCATCTCTGTCGTTTTGTGGTAAGATCAGAGACTTCAGGAATTCTCCATGTACAGCTATCATTGGTAACAATAACAGTTGTAATACTTAATATTTGTCCATCTTATGGGCCAAGCACTTTACATGCATGAAATTATTTAATTCTATAGTCATGTGTCACTTAAGGACAGGGATACATTCTGAGACATGCGCCGTTAGGTGATTTCATCATGTGAACATCCCAAGTGCACGTACACAAACCTACCTGGTCGAGCTTACCCCACACCTACGCTACACGGCGTGGCCTGTTGCTCTGAGGTTACAAACCTGTACATATGTCACTGCACCGAATACTGTAGGCAGCTGTACCACAACAGTAACAACTTTTGTATCAAAACATAGAAAAGGTACAGTAGAGATACAGTAGAAAGATACAAACGGTCACCTGGGACCAAGCGGAGCTCGAGCACCGGGATCTGCGCCGGGTGGGTCAGTGAATGAGTGGTCAGTGCGCGTGAAGACCTGGGACACTACTGTGCATGCCGTACACGTTACAAACACTGATCACTTAGGCTACATTGAATTCATAAAAACCTATTTTTCTTTATTCAATAATAAACTAACCTTAGCTTACCGTAACTTTATGACAATAAACTTTTCATTTTTAAAAAATTTTAATGCTTTTGTAATAACACGTAGCTTAAAACACAAACATTGGTAATGGCTTCCTGATGGCCACGATGTCACCAGGCGACAGGAATTTTTCAGCCCTGTTATCGTCTGATGGGACTGTTGTCAGGCAGGTTATGTTGACGGAAATGTCATTATACAGTGCATTACTGTATATCAGACAAAAGAATACCTGCCATTTATGGAGCAGCCCCTGTGTATTAGGTACCATATCTGATGGTATATATTCCCACTTCACCATGAACGGAAAACTCGGAGAGAATCAGAAAGTCACCCGTAGCCCCACAGCCAATCAGAGCAAGGGCCTGGATGTGAACCCAGAATGTCTAATCCCAGCCCTGGCCAGTTTGGCTCAGCAGTTAGAGCGTTGGCCTGCGGACCAAAGAGTCTCGGATTCAGTTCTGGTCAAGGGCACATACCTTCATTGTGGTTCGGTCCCTGGCCCTGGTCAGGGTCCTGTGAGAGGCAATTAATCTATGTGTCTCTCTCACATCGATGTTTCTCTCTCTCCCCCCACCCCGTCTGAAAATAACTGGAAAAATATCCTTGGGTGAGGATTAAAAAAAAAAGAATGTCTAATCCCAAAGCCTTGTGTTCTCAAATAAGCACTAGGCCTTGACCTTCGCACATCAGCTAACCATTTTGACCCTCTCATGTAGTTTCCGTTGTTACTGCCAAAGCGGGGGAGATACTTTTCTACCAGAAACTGGCCCTAGACTGTTCCTAATTTGCTCCAGCTTCCCTGGCAACATCCTTTTACCTTCTCATCCTCAGCGTCCATCTCAGATCGGTGAACCAGTAACTGCTCAGCAGGGAGAGAGGGCTGAGGCTACAGAGCAGACAGTGTTGAATTAAGACACCGATGTTTTATTTTAGCGTGTGGTGCCCTGCTGGCGGGGAGGGCTCCTGCACCCCACAGCAGACACTTTGGCAGGGAGGGCTCCTGCACCCCACAGCAGACACTTGGACTGGAGAAGGTGGAGACTTCCCAAGCTGTGTGCCAGGAAGGCTGCTCAGCTGCTCCTCTGAGCAGGAATGAGCCACCGCAGCCCCGTCTCTGTCCCTCATGCTGGACACTTCAGCCAAACTGAGATTCTGTTTCTTGAACGTCTCTCTTAGCTTCACACCTGTGTACCTCCTATTCATTGTGCCAAGAACTCTGGTCTATTAGCTGCTATCTGTCCCCTCCACCACTGCCTCTCCCTACCCCCAACTCTGCACATCTGTCTGGCCAGCTCTCACTCATCATTCATGCTTCAGCTCATCGGCTGCACTCTCTTTGCAAGGCTGACTTAAGTGCGTCCTTCATGTTCTACTTCGCACTTGGTCCATCCTCCTGGCCAGCACATGCCGCACTGCCTGGCTCCTCCACTGGGCCACAAGCTCAGTGAGGACAGCGTTGTGTCCCCAATACTCACTGCTACCTCTGGGTCTGTTCTCAAAGAACTGATGAATAAATGGATGACTGAATCGACTGACAGATGAACTCATGGCTGGACGCTAACTGGATTTGCATGTGTGGGGAGATTCTCCCACCTTCTGTGCCCAGTTCACTGTGACGGGCAGATGTCCCTGGGCTGGTGGAAATGTGGGAGCAGCCAGCACATTCCACAGGGAGTTCAGTGGTGAGATCTGAGGGTGGTGAGAAAACATGCCCAGGAAGATTGCTTTATTCAGACTCTGTCCATCAAACAACTTAGATATAACAGAAAGCAAACATCTTAGTTTCATTGCTTAGCACAGCCAAAATCCATATCTGATCTCGAAAGAAAAGTTCAAAATGTGGCCTTGGCATACAAATGTGTATTGATTTCTCAAAAATAGATATGTGTTGGCCTATTCAGGACTATGAGCACCAAATGAGAATTATTTGCAGAATCTAAGGAAGGGTTATTAAATGTCATCACCTTGCTATAAATTGAATAAAAATTGCCAGCTAAAGCTAGATGAAGGAAAGAAAGGGCCTTGGTTGAGAGAGATAACTGGGAAGAACAGAATGGAGTAGGCTCAGGCCCAGGGACTCAAATGATGTCATCATCATTCTTCCCTTCTTGAGGCTCAGGGCTCAGCTATGCTCTACAGGTTGGCTTCCTCCTCTTCCACTAGAGAGAGCTCTGTTCAGGGTCTCTGTGCCTACAAGCAGTGTCAGGCTTTCGTCCTGATGGTTTGGGAGCCCTGGAGGACAGGGAGACCTCCTCTTTGCATGTCAACTCCGGAGAAGGATATCAGTTGATGCTGCTGGAGTCTCTTGCCCACACCCCTTGACTCACGCACTGTAGTCAGGGGGATGGGCACTATAATTGGGCAGATGTGGGCCATGTGACATAATAAGTATATATTTGATCTCTGCTGCCCTTGTAATTTCCTAAATGATAAGAGCATCTTTTGCTATAATATTTGGTCTTAGTTTCATTCCTTAAACAGACTTTAAGACCCTTGAAATCTCCGAGGTGATGAGTGTCTTTTTGTATGTTAATGAAAAGATAATGGCTGAGGTCTCTCGATAGCTTCAAGGTGGGAGTTGGTTGCCAGAGGAACCAACCAAGTAATTAGAGGGCTGGGACTCTCAGCCCTTCCCCACCTCCAGACTCTGGGGAAGGGGGAGAGGCTGCAGATTGAGTTCAATAACCAAAGACACATCAATTATGCTTACATTATGAAACTTCCATAAAACTAACAATGGGGTTCAGAGAGCTCCTAGATCGGTGACCTCATCAATGCGCAGGGCAGTGAAGCACCCCAATTGCAAAGGACAGAAGCTCCTGACCTTGAGATCCACTGGACCTTGCCCTGCTTACACCTCTTCATCAGGCTGTTTATTTGTATTCTTTGTAATGACCAGCAAACACAAGTGAAGTGCTTCCCCAAGTTCTGTGCGCCATTACAGCAAATTATCGAACCTGAGGAGGGGTCATGGGAATCCCCGATTCATAGCCAAGTCAGACAAGTTGTGGGCAACCTGGGAACCCACTACTTGTAAGTGGTATCTAAAGTGGGGCTGAGCCCTTAACCTGTGGGGTCTGTGCTTATGTCACGATTGAACTGAACTGTAGAACACCCTGTTGCTGTCTGCAGAGAATCGGAGAATTGCTTGGTGTGGAAAACCTACACATTTGACGTCAGAAGCGTTGAGAATAAAGAAATAATTTAGCCTTGTGGTTAGGAGAGATCAAGGTTGTGTGATGCACCGAAACTACCCGAAGAGGTAGGGAGGAAGGGAGGAGATAAGGGAGGGCGAGAGAGGGAGAAACACAAAGGAGGAAGGAGGGAAGGAGGGAGAGAGGGGAGAAAAAAAGGAAGGAAGAAAGAAAAAGGGAGGAGGGAAGAAAGGAAGGAGAGAGATGGTAATGATCTATATCTTGATTGTATGATGGTTACACCGATTTATCAAAATTCATCAATATACATGCTTAAAATGGGTGTATTTTGTTACATGCAAATTTTATACCTCAATAAATTGATTTTTGAATTTTTTTGACATTCAATATTATTTTATACTAGTTTCAGATGTACAGTGGTTAGACAATCAGATCATTTACAAAGTAATCCCTTAATTTTATTTTTAAATCAGCTCTTCCAGGGAGTAACTTTTCCACACACAGAGCCTCAGTGGCCCTCGTGTCCCCCCCCGCCCCCCGCACGAGCCACGCTGCAGGGATGCTCTGCGTAGTGGGCCGCCTCCACACTCTCTCCCAGCCTTCGAAGGAAAGACCTGAGCTCCCTTTGCATCCAGAAGAGCTAGCACAGTGCTCAGTACACGGGGGACCATTTTGTTTGGTAAATTTATGTCTGTCTAACCATTTCCACAATCGACGTACGGGTCACTTCCATCATCCCAGAAGTCCCCTGTAACTCTTCCCAGTCACCATCACCCCAGCCCAGACAAAGGACCGCACCTTAGGGTGACCGTTTCGAGGCTTCACATCTCATCTCTTCTGGAAGTCCGGGAAGGGTGTGGTGCTCCAGGTGTGGTCGACATCCGTCAGCTGGATTCCACGCACAGCATGAGCACTTACAGAAGTAGCGTCACTTCAGGAGATGCGGAAGCCTAGAGCTGGGACAATTATAATGTAACAACTCACTTTTGTCCCCACTCCTCCAAAAATTAAAAAATATCTGGGGACTGGCTTTAGTTCCTACAGCTCATGGAATGCAAGGAAAAATCAACTTCACTTTTATTTTAAGGGGTAAAGGGGTTTCAGCTGAGTCATAAATTCGAATTTAGTTTAAGGCAACAGGAACTCAAAGAGCACAATTTAACTTCATATAAAGGAAAATGGCAAACTCCTCGGGAGACACAACATCTGAGCTTAAATAAGGCACCAGAACAGAAAGGAGAAACGGCGTGTCCACCTCTGACCAGCTTTCCTTGGTCCCTATCCCTTCTCTCCCAACGCATCGTGGTCCTGTCGTTCAGAAGCCTCACCGCTTCCAGCTTTTATATTGAAGCCCTTCCCGCGTCCCCAGCTGTCCCCTCACGAGAAGGCTTCTCCCTGACACCCCTGGGCTCAGCCCCTGCCCTGGAGACCAGGGGTAGGTATGTTCAGGGTGTGCCCAGCACACCTGGATGGCGGAGATTCCCCAAGTGAGCCTAGAGCCTGGAGACACTGTAGTAGTTTGGAGCTCAGCCTCTTGCTCTAGTAAGAAAAAAATCTGCTCCTCAAGGCCCTGACTTCCCAAAGCTGAGGGCGCAAGGATCGTGGGTGAGTTAAGTGGACCGCGTAGTTATTTGCAAGGGAGTTGTCTTTCTCATCTCTTCTGGTATGAAACTCAAACTGAAGTTGTATTCGTCTCTATGAAGTTCATCATTTCTGGCTCTGCTGCAAATAAACACCAAAACCCTAAGTTGTAGAGTTTGGGAAATATGTTAAAGCAGGAATTCTAACCTTGTTTTACAGAAAGGGAACCCCTGCAGCTCAGGGCAGGGGCAGGTCTGGCAGGATGGGCCGGAGTCTGCACGCGCACCGCTGGCTCACCTCCGCTCCGCAGGCTGGCCCCAGGAGGTGACCTCTGCCTCACGTCCCCTTTCAGCATTAGCCAAGGGCACGAAGACCAGCAGAGCCCTCGGACCTACACGCTTCCTCCCCTAGAAACTAGACAAGGAATTAGCCAGTCCACACCAGTTCCTTTTTGCCCTTAAACACCGGAGTGATTACACCTGCAATTAGTTCAGCTGCCTTGGGGCGCTTTTGGTTCAGCTGAGAATCACAACAGAACATTGCAGCAAATCGGTAGACGGTCTAAAACCTGAACTGGTACACAATAGCAAACTAATAAAATTTCAACTAATCATAGAAACAAAGCAAGTATAAATTCTAGACGAAACTGCTGTACCACTGACACATAGAATTTACTTTAACAAGCACCGATTTTTAAAAAAGAGAAAACACTATTACATGGTACCCAAATCACTTTTGATTTGAAATATGACAGTCCACCCATCACTTCTGAGGAGCCAGCCGCCCAGGACCCAAGCAATGTTTCGGAACTGGTCCCTTGGGCCCCTAAACCCTCACCCCTTGGGCAGCCCCTCCCTCCTCACCCAGGCCAGCCACCCCATCCACCCTGCCAAGCCAAGGCCCACAGAGGACACACACCTGCCAGGGTTCCTCACTGAGCATAGACGGCACCTGATTCCAGGGGCTCTGGTCTTATTCTTTCACCATAAATACCTACTCCACACGGAAAAAGTCTGGCACATGTGATATGTAATCCATGTGGGTTCCCTTTCTGCTTCTGATCATAGATACATATGTCTGTCTTTCCCACTACACTGTTCTTACTTTCTCTATTGGAGATATATCACGTCGGTTCTAAGTAGGGGGTTAGTGATGGCAGGGACACACATTCTGAACGCCATTGCTAACTCCCCAAGGTTGGGAAAGAATTGCCAGAACTGACCTTCCCTCTTCTATTCATCCTCATGCTTCCTCTGGTCACTCTGAACACAAACACAACCTAATCTGTGTATATTTGCCCTGGATTCAGAGTCCGGGAATATCAATGTTTGTGAAGATGAAATTCCACGTAGAGGGGCTGATGAGTGAGGGGTGACCTTGGTATTTCACCCCTGCGGGACTCCAAGGCCCACTGGGCCTTTCCAGGTACAGCCTTTGGGTGAAAAGGTTCGCAGCCGCCTCTTCCACGGGCCCACGTGCTCCCAGAGCTGAAGGCTCATGGGTTCCGGCAGGGAGCGACCTCCGAGCCTTCCCTGGACGAGTGACCCAACCTCTCCACGTCTCAGTGTCCTCGTCTCTGACACGGAGATAATAAGAACAGCTACATGTAAAACGACAGGGGACGATTCATTTCGCACTAGGCACGGTGCCCGGTGGCCGCTCAGAAGGGCCCTGTGTCTGGGGTGGAGTCACGGCGCACGGTGACGGTAGGGTCATAGCAGGACCTGCTCAGCGGGACTGTCTCAGCTTCAGAAACAAGGCCTGGAACAACTCTGATCGATCCCAGCGATGCTAATGTCTATTAGTTTTCTAATATACATTTTATTTAGAAGGTTACCCCAATTTACTCCTCAAAAGAATGCAATACATTACAACGAGAAGTTGTGAAATTAGAAACTGAAAATCACATTGAAGGAAGAGAGAGAAGACATCAGGAACCACGGGGTCTGACTGTCACCATAAGCTCTGACCTTCCGAGTAGCCGGTACAAAAGGGAAGCCAGAGGGTCTATGAAATTCTCATTATCTGATGTAAATATCAGGTTAGTGTGGATCCAGATTAACAAAGTTATTTTTCTTAAAGTTTGCATGGCAGCCCTGTGATGTCATCAGCTGTCTATGCATTGAATGTGTCTGACCCCTCCCTGCCCTCACCCCTCCGCCCCCTCCCTGCCCTGCGCCCCTCCGTCCCCTCCCTGCCCTCACCCCTCCGGCCCCTCCCTGCCCTCACCCCTCCGGCCCCACACTGTCCTCACCCCTCCGGCCCCTCCCTGCCCTCACCCCCTCCATCCCCTCCCTGCCCTCACCCCCCCCGCCCCCTCCCTGCCCTCACCCCTCCGCCCCCTCCCTGCCCTCACCCCTCCGCCCCCTCCCTGCCCTCACCCCTCCATCCCCTCCCTGCCCTCACCCCTCCGCCCCCTCCCTGCCCTCACCCCTCCGTCCCCTCCCTGTCCTCACCCCCCGTCCCCTCCCTGCCCTCTCCCCTCCGCCCCCTCCCTGCCCTCACCCCCTCTGCCCCCTCCCTGCCCTCACCCCTCCATCCCCTCCCTGCCCTCTCCCCCCCGTCCCCTCCCTGCCCTCACCCCTCCGTCCCCTCACTGCTCTCACACTGTTTGAGGGGACGAACTGCACTGTATTCACAATTGTGTCTCCTAAGCATGTTCCCTGTCCTGAGTAGGTGCTTTAAAAACATGGAACGATGCGCCCTGGCCAGTTTGCTCAGCGGTTGGAGCACCGGCCCACAGACCACAGAGTCGCGGGTTCAATTCCAGCCAAGGGCACCGACCTCGGTTGCTGCTCCTCCCCAGCCCTGGTCGGGTCGTGCGGGAGGCAGCCGGTCAATGCGTCCCTCTCACGTTAGTGTTTCTCTCTCTCTCCCTCTCTCGCACTCTACCTGAAGATAAATGGAAAAATATCCTCAGGTGAAGATTTAATATATATCTATATGGAACAATGAATTAAATTGCACATAAATCACTTAACCCTCAGGCTGGTAACTTGATTGGTGTTTGCACAAACATAAACAAAATTTGAGGCAAAATTTTTGGTGCTCAAAACCTATACTCTTTTCTAACAGTCTACTGTTCTAGATATCTATTTTTATATTACACAGTAGGCCAAAACCTAGTAGCTTCAAAGAACAAGTTTTAGTCTCTCTCATAGCTCTGTGGGTCGCATGGGCTCAGCTGGACTGTTCTTGTTCCAGATCTTTCTTAAAGTTGTCGTCAGAAATGGTTAGGACTGGACTTGTCTAAAGATCAGCTCAGTCACCTGTGTGGGCTGTGGGCTGTGGGCAGGCACAGCCGTGGTTTGTCAGGCCTCTCCCTGCACAAAGCCTCTTTGTGTGGCTGGCTTGGGCCTCCTCACGGAATGGTGGCATCGGCGTGGTCAGATTGCATACTTGTTGTGTGGCTTACTTCAAGTGAGCATTCCAGGAGCCCAGGTCTGAAGTTTCAAGACTCTTGACTTGGTCTCCAAAGTCACATAAAACACTCCTGCCATATGATATCAGTTGAAGTAGTCACAGGTCCACACAAATTCAAGAGATGGAGGAATAGATTCCACCTCTGAAATGAGAGAGGAATTACCTATATCCAAGATTTCAGATACAATAATCTGTACAGTAAACTGCTTTTGGTGCAAAGTTACCATAATCAAGATAGTAGGTATTAGTGTTAGAATATTAATACGAGGAAATCAACAGAACAGAACAGAACACAAAGTCCAGAAATAGACCCATACATTCACCTCTAATTGATTTAAAAAATTAATCTCAATTGTTGAAAGCATTGCAGATGTCCTCCTTTTCCTCCACATTGACACCCTCCTCCCTGCCCACCCCTACCTTCAGCACACTGTTGTCTGTGTCCCCGGGTTATGCATATAAGTTCTTTGGTTGATCTCTTCCTGCCCCTCACTCCCTCCCCTCTGCCAGACAAGTACAGTCTTTCCAACATGTGAACATGTGATCCTGGAATTGACTAGCCACATAGAAAGATATTTAACATTGATTCATAACATAAAGCTTGTGTGCTAAATTTAATTTGAGGTGGATCACAGACTTCAATATAAATATATATTTATACATATATTACGTATATATGTCAAAGAACTGGTATACACAATCTATAAAGAACTCTGACAACTCAAAAGTAAAATGACACAAGGGCCGATGTAAAAATAAAGCAAAAAGTTTAACAGTCCTGTCACAAAAAAGGCATACAACTGGCCAGCAGTCACATGAAAAGATGCCCAATGTCATTAGTAAACATGGATATGGAAATTCAAGCCATGGTGAGGTACCACTGCGCGCCCACTAAGATGACTAAACAGACAGAGGAGAAAAAAAAGACGGCAGCAGCAGGACCGGAGGGAGGGTGAGTGTGTGAGAGGGTGTGAGTGGACGTGAAGGTGGACGACCAAACTCCTGCAGTGCAGAGCCGCGGAGCAGAAGGTCCCTGTGCTGTGGACAGGAGCAGCCGGATACTGTGGTAAGCAGCCCTTCAGGGCGCTTCTCCCTGCACCGTGGGGAGGTCCCAGCATTTTGGAAGATCCCAGGTCTCTCCTGGGAGGAGGCAGTGGGAGCGGCTAGGGCCCAGCAACCTGAGCCCACCAGTGCACCTGGCACCATCGGACCAGTGGACACCCTGTGTCAACACAGACCGGTGCACAGTAGTGGAGCTCCCAAGGTGCCGGTTGCAGAAGCTGCAGACAGCCGGGAGCCCAGCACCATCCCCCACAGTAGCAGCCCAGTCACAGTCCAGATATAACCCCAGCAACAGAGGCTGGGGAGCAGACATCCATCCCCAGGCAACAGAAATGCAGACCAGCAGCAGAGAACCATCTCCAAAAACTACAGCAAAGGCTGAGCAGGAGCTGAGCCCCAGTGAGCAACAGCACTCCCCAGCTGCCAACAGCAGGACCTAGGTCTTCACAGTGGCCTGTGCGACCCAGCAACCCACAAGAACAGTGAGAAGCCTGGGTTCGAGAGGGCCCAGTGTGATCCACCTTCCTGAGGGACCTGAGGGGAGCTGGGGCACCAGAGTGGCCTGTGTGACCCAGCTGCTTACAAGATATGCATGGAGCCAGGCCTCCAGAGGGACTGTGCACTCCAGCTCCCCACGGAATCAGCAGGAAGCAGGGGTCCAATGGGGCCTGACAACCCAACTACCCACAAGATTGGTGGGGAGCCAGGGCTCCAGTGAGGCCGGTGCGACGTAGCTGCCCACGGTGTGGACAGGGAGCACAGCTCCAGCAGGGCCCGAACTATACAGCTACAGGTGGCACCAGCGACCAGCTGGAACTAAACTCCAGAGGGCCCCACATGATCCAGCAGCAGCAACTACCAGGACACACCAATACCAGTAGTCAATCCTTCAGGATCTACAGCAGGCAAGAGGCGACATGCAACAAAACAGTATGGGAGGCACAGTAGCCTTATTTGATATACAGTAAGCTGCCTACACATCCAGACATCCCTCACTGGGTCTAAGCTACCAGACAGCTAAAATGGGGAGGCAAAGAAACAACACCCAATGGAAAGAAAAAGAGGAATCACCAGAAAAGGAACTATAGGAAATGGAAGAAAGCAACTTGTCAGATAAAGAATTCAAAGCAATGATTTTAAGGGTGCTGAAACAATTTGGTGAGAACTATAAACAACTTAATAAGAATTATGAAGAGCTCTCTGGGAACTACTTCTGCTTAAAAAAAGAGGTAGAAGCTATGCATAAAAATCAAGAGGAAATAGAGAATAACATTGTTGTTACGAAAAATACCTTACAAGGGTTCAATAATAGATTAGAAGAAGCCGAATACCGAATCAGCACCTTAGAAGATAAGGTAGAGAAAAACACCCAAATAGAGCAGCAAATGGAAAAAAATTAAAACGCAGGAGGAGTGTTTACGGGAGCTGTGGGACAATACAAAATGTAACAACATTCGCATTATAGGGGTACCGCAAGGAGAAGAATCAGAAAAAGGAATAGAGAACCTGTTTGAAGAAAAAATGACAGAAAAATTCCCTAAAGTGGTGAAGGAAAGAGTCTCACAAGTCCAAGAAGCACAGAGAGTCCAAAGCAGGATGAATCCCAGAAGACCCACAGATAGACACATCATAATAAAAATGGCAAACATTAAAGACAAAGAAAGAATCTTAAAGGAAACAAGAGACAGACAGAAAGTTACCTACAAGGGAATTCCCATTTGACAGTCAGCTGATTTCTCAATAGAAACGATACAGGCCAGAAGGGAGTGACATGAAGTATACAAAGTAATGCAAAGCAAGGGTCTGAATCCAAGACTACTCTATCCAGCAAATGGATAAGAAAAAGCTAAAGGAATGTACCACCACCAAACCAGCACTGCAAGAAATGCTGAAGGAACTATTGTAAGAAGAAGAAGAAACAGAGAGAAAGAGAAAGAGAGGAACACAGGCATAAAATTAAAATGGCAACTAATAATTATCTATCAATAATTGCCTTAAATGTAAATGGCTTAAATGCTCCAATAAAAAAACATAGGGTAGCTAACTGGATAAGAAAACATGACCCATATATATGCTGTCTACAAGAGACGCACCTCACAACAAAACACTTATACAGGATGAAAGTGAAGGGTTGGAAAAAATTTTTCCAAGCAAATGGAAATGAAAAAATAGCTGGTGTAGCAATACTCATATCTGACAAGATAGACTTCAAAACAAGGGCCATAATAAGAGACAGAGACGGTCACTACATAATATTAAAAGGATCAATCCAACAAGAGAATTTAACCCTGGTCAACATATATGCACCAAGTACAGGAGCACCAAAATATATTTAAAAACTTCTGGAGGACTTCTAGTGAGAGATCAATAATAACATGATCATAGTGGGTGACTTTAACATGTCAATGACACCGCTGGACAGATCTTCTAGACAAAAAATGAACAAGGACATAGAGTCCTTACAAGATGAACTAGTTCAGTTAGACTTAATTGATATTTACAGAACATTTCATCCCAAAGCTGCAGAATATACATTCGTCTCAAAGTGCACATGGGTTATTCTCAAAGATAGACCACATACTGTATTATGACACAAAGCAAGTCTCTACAAATTTAAGAAGATTGAAATCATATCAAGCATCTTCTCAGATCACAATGGCATGAAACTAGAACTCAATTACAATAAAAACACACAAAAAACATTCAAATACTTGGAGGCTAAATAGCATGTTATTAAACAATGAATGGGTTACTCATGAGATCAAGGAAGAAATTAAAAACTTCCTGGAAACCTATGAAACAAACACAAAACAACACAAAACCAATGGGACACAGTGAAAGTAGTCCTGAGAGGGAAGTGCATAGCATGACAGGTATCTCAAGATACAAGAAAATGCCCTGGCTGGTTTGGCTCAGCGGTTGGAGGGTCAGCCTGTGGACCAGAGTGTCCTGGGTTCAGTTTCAGCTAGGGGCATATACAAAAAAAGAAAAAAAAGAAAGAAACAAGAAAAATTTCTAATTGACTTTCTAACCCTTCAACTTAAAGAACTAGAAAGTAAACAAAAAGAAAAACCCAGAGCTAGTTGGAGGGTGGAAATAGTAAAGTTCAGAGCAGAAATAAATGACATAGAGACTAAAAAAAACAATTCAAAAGATCAATGAAATAAAACACTGGTTCCTTGAAAAAATAAACAAGATCGATGGACCTTTAGCCAGACTTACCAAGAAACAAAAAGAGAGAAACCAAATAAACAAAATCAGAAACAAAAGAGGAGAAGTAACAACTGACACCACAGAAATACAAAGGATCATCGAAACATACTATGAACAATTATATGCCAACAAACTGGAGAATCTAGGAGAATTGGACAAATTTCTAAAAACACACAGCCTCCAAAAACAACAAAGAAGAGATAGAAGACTTGAACAGACCAATAACACCAAAGGAAATTGAACAGGTAATTAAGAAACTCCCAGCAAACAAAAGCCCAGCCCAGATGGCTTCACGGTGGAGGTTTACCAAACATTCAAAGATCTAATACCTATTCTCAAAATATTCCAAAAAATCTAAGAAGATGGAACACTTCCAAACTTATTTTATGAGGCCAGCATAATAATCCTAATTTTAAAACTGGATAAAGACACTATGAAGAAAGAAAACTACAGGCCAATATCTCTAATGAACACAAATGCCAAAATCCTTAACAAAATATTACCAAATCAGATCCAACAATACATCAAAAAAATTATTCATCATGACCAAGTAGGTTTCATCCCAGGCATGCAAGGATGATACAATATTTTCTCATCAATAAATGTGATAAACCACATAAACAAAATAAAGATAAAAACCATATGATTATATCAATAGATGCTAAAAAAGCATTCAACAAAATCCAGCATCGCTTTCTGATAAAAATGCTCAGCAATGTGGGAACAGAGGGATCATATCCTGACATAACAAAGGCCATATATGAAAAACCTACAGCCAACATTATACTCAATGGGCAAAAACTAAAAACATTCCCCTTAAGAACAGGAACAAGACAGGGATGCCCACTTTCACCACTCTTATTTAAAATAGTACTGGAAGTCTTAGTCACAGCAATTAGACATGAAGAAAAAATGAAGGGGATCTAAATTGGAAAGGAGGAAGTAAAACTATCTTTATTTGAAGATGACATGATATTGTACATAGAAAAAACTAAAGACTTCATCAAAAATCGACTAGACTGCCCTGGCCAGTTTGGCTCAGCAGTTGAGCATCGGCCTGTGGACCAGAGAGTCTGGAGTGTAGTTCCTGCTAGGGGCACATACCACACACACACAAAAAAAAAGAAAGAAAGAAAGAAAAGAAAAAAATCAACTAGACTTAATAAATGAATTTGGCAAAGTAGCAGAATACAAAATTAATGTCAAGAAGTCAACGGCATTCTTATACACCAATAATTAACTCACAGAAAGAGAAACAAACAAACAAACAAAAAAACCAATTCTATTTACCATTGCAGGGAAAAAAATTAAGATACCTAGGAATAAACTTAACCAAAGAAGTAAAGAACCTCTTCACAGAAAACTACCGGCCATTGAGAAAAGAAATAAAGGAAGATACAAAAAGGTGGACGCATATACCTTGTTCATGGATTGGAAGAATTAACATCATTAAAATGTACATACTACCCAAAGCAATCTATAGATTCAATGCAATCCCCATCAAAATATCAATGACATATTTCACAGAACTGGAACAAACACTCCAAAAGTTGATATGGAACCAAAAAAGACCCCGAATAGCCAGAGCAATCTTGAAAAAGAAGAACAAAGTAGGAGGGATTACATTACCAGATGTCAGGTTATACTACAAAGCCACTATAATCAAAACACTGGTACTGGCACAAGAACAGACAGATAGATCAATGGAACAGAACAGAGAACCCAGAAATTGACCCATGCCAATATGCTCAATTAATATTTGACAAAGGTGGCAAGAGCATACAGTGGAGTCAAGACAGATTCTTCAATAAATGGTGTTGGGAAAATTGAGCAGTTACTTGCAAAAAAGTGAAGCTAGACCACCAACTTACACTATACACAAGAATAAACTCAAAATGGATAAAAGACTTAAATGTGACTCTTGAATCCATACAAATTCTAGAAGAAAATGCAGGCAACAAAATTTCAGACATCATAAGCTGCAGAATTTTTACTAATACATCATGTAGGGCAAGAGAAACAAAGGAAAAAAATGAACATATGGGACTACATCAAACTAAAAAGCTTCTGCACAGCAAAAGAAACAATGACCAAAATGGAAAGGGAACCCGCTATATGAAAGACCATAATTGCCAATGATGCATCAGATAAGGGGTTAATTTCCAAAATATATAGAGTGCTCATACAACTCAACAAAAGAAAAAGAATCCAATAAAAAAATGTGCAGAGGACCTAAATAGACACCTCTCCAAATAGGACATACAAATGGCCAAGAGACATATGAAAAAATGCTCAACATCACTAATCTTCAGAGAGATGCAAATTAAAACAACAGTGAGGTATCACCTCACACCTGTCAGAATGGCCGCCATCAACAAATCATCAAACAGCAAGTGTTGGCGAAGGTGTGGAGAAAAGGGGACTCTAGTACACTGCTGGTGGGAATGCAGACTGGTGCAGCGACTGTGGAAAACACTATGGTATTACCTCAAAAAGTTAAAAATTGAACTGGCATTTGACCCTGTGATCCCAATTCTAGGAATATACGCTAGGAAACCTGAAACACTAATCAGAAAGAATATATGTACCCCTATGTTCATAGCAGCAGCATTTACAATAGCTAAGATCTGGAAACAATCCAAGGTCCATCAGTAGATGAGTGGATAAAAAAGCTGTGGTATATGTACACAAAGGAACACTATGCAGCTGTAAGAAAGAAAGATCTCTTATCCTCTGAGATGACATGGAGGGACCTGAAGAGTATTATGCTAAGCAAAACAAGCCAAGCAGAGAAAGACAAATATCACATGATCTCACTTATTTGTGGAATATAATGAACATAACAGTCTGATGAACAAAATGGACCCAGAGACATAGAGGTGGGGTACAGACTGACAAACCTCGGGGGGGGGTGGGGTGGCTTGTGGGGAAGAGATAAACCACAGAACTTAAGTGCATGTATGTATGACCAATGAACATAGACAACAAAGCTGGTGATGGGGTGGAGGGTGTCAATGGGGGAAAAAGGAGAACCATCTGTAAAAAAACCCAAATTAATAAAAAGAAAATGAATTGAGCTTTTATTAGAAATCCCCGGATGTTTGCCTGAAGACTAAAACATGCTATCTATGTTGTATTTAACTGACTTTGTAGTTATGTGTATTAGTAGCTTATTTTTTATTTGTTATTAATAGTATTCTGATAATTGTTTATACATTCTCTTGTTAATAAATATTTTAATTGTTCTAAAAACAAACAAACAAAAAAACCCCAAAACAGATTGATGATGTCAGCGATTGATAAGCGTGTAAACTGTTGTCAAAATTCATGGAACTGTATGCTTTAGATGACAGTGTTTTCTTTTTAACTATTCTTTCAAAAATCTACCCCAATGTGGGCAAGAACATAATAAACTCAAAAGGTAGAGCGGGCAGGGAAATAGCAAACATAGTAGATTTAAACCCCACTCTCGCAACCCCTGCACGACATGTTAGTACACCAGATGCTCCAATGACAAGACGAAGCTTTGTGGGTCGGGTTTTCAGCTGCAGTGACGCGCTGTTTATGAGACACACCTAAACATAAGCCATGGAGGACTGAGGTGAAAGGCCAGAAGATAACCTCTGCAAACTCTGACAAGAGAAGCTAGTGACATTATATGATCATTATCAGACCATATGGACTTCAAGGCTAAATAAATCACTAGGGGGAAAGATAAACATTTTGTAATGATCAAGGTTTCAATGTACCAGACAGAAAACAGCAATTCTAAATATATATGCACCTGGCCTGAAAATATTTAAAGCAACAACAAAGAGGAGAAACAAATAAATCATAATAATAGCCAAAGATTTTAGCTTATTTCTTTCAGTAACTGATCAAAAAATAGCCCCCATAAATCAGTAAAAATATGCGAAATTGTAACAAGAATACAAATAATTTTCAGTGGTTGTGAAACATTTACAAAATTGATCATGTGTTGGACCACAAAACACATCTCAATAAATTTCAAAAATTCAAATTGTGAATACATATTTTGGCAACAGAAGAATTAAGCTAAAATCAATTGTTAAAAGATTTTTAAAAATTTATTATATGTATTTTTAAAACACACTACCGAATAATCCATAGGTCAAAAATTAATCACAAACAAAATTAGAAAAGGTTTTAACTGCAAGATAAGATTAGGACACAGCAAAAGCTTATAGAGTACAGCTAAAGCAATGCTTAAAGGGAAATTTATAATTTAACTTTATTTGTTAGAAAATTAAAAAATTTAAAAAATCAATTATGTAAGTAATCATCTCAATGGGTTAGGAAAAAAAACTCAGCAAATTAAAGCATAAGAAAGTAAGAGGAAGAAAACAGAGAAAGATAAGGGCAGAAATGAATGAAACAGAAACAAAACTAAAATAGAGAGGATAACAACCAAAAACAGATTCTTTGAGAAGAGTTATAAACTTGATAAATCTTTGACAAAGCTGATTAAGAAAAAAGCCAGAGAAGGTGCACATGCTAGGAATGAAGATGAAATGCTTTCATAACATAAAACATTAAAGAGATGTTGAGAGAATGCCAGGATTAGCTTTATGGCAATAAGTGTGAAAATTTGATGAAATGAAAAAATTCATAGGAGAAACACAATTTACAAAAATTGACACATGAAAAAGAAATAGAAAATATGCTTATATAATGTGTAATTAAAATATCCTTCAAAGAACACATTTTCAGGCCCAAGTAGCTTCAATGGTGAATTCTGTCAAATGTTTAAGAAAGAAAATAAAAAGCCAATCCCATACAAATTTTTCCAGAGCACAAAGAAAAGGCAATGCTTCCCAACTTGTTTCAGGAGGCCAACCTAACCTTAATTTCAAACCTGACAGAACATGATAAAAAAGAACTACAGGCCAATCACACTCAGAGAAAAGAAGCAAAAATCCTGAACAAAGTATTAGCAAATGAAACCAGTAATGTATAAAAAAGATAATGCATCAGATCAAATGGGTTCTATTCCAGGAAAGCAAGGTTAGTTTAACATTCAAACCTCAATCTACCTAATTCACACAACAGAACAAAGGTGAGTATTTATATAATCATTTTAATAAGGAAAAAGCAATAAAATTCAAGATCGATTTGTCATTAAAATAAGCAAACAAAACTTACTCAGCAAAGTAGAAATAGAAGAGGATTTATTAGCCTGACGAAAGTCAATCTAAAACAAGCCCATAACAAATATCAGATTTAATGATGAAATATTAAAAGCTTCCCTTCTGAAATAGAGAATGAAAGATTTAAACAGCACAATTAACCTGCCACAGCACTCCAAGTCGATGTTGACTGAAGGTCCTAGCCAGAGCAGTGAGGCAAAAGAAAAAAAGAACCTACAAATTCTTCCAAGTTTACAGATATAAATAAGTAAGTTTACAGACACAAGTAAGTTTACAGACACAAGTCAATATACAAAAATCAATTGATTTCTATCTAAAAAAGGAAGTAATTAGAAAATAAATGTTCTTAAAGATTCCCATTTACAATATCATTAAAAGAATCAAATACCTAGGAATAAATCTAACAGAAGTTGTGCAAAGCCTTTGTGCAGAAAGCTCTGGAAATATTATTGGAGGAAATGAACGGAGACCTACATAAATAAATGGAGGGGAAGGGGTTGACCATGCTCAGAAACTGGAATACTCAACATTATAAAGATGCCAGTTCTGTCCAAATTTAGGTGAAGAAAAAGGGAATTCAAATCAAAATTACAAAGGGTTGTGTGTGTGTGTGGGTGTGTGAGACTCTTGACAAATTTATTTTAAAATTCATAGGAAATAGAAAAGACCAAGACACTTGTAAGAAAAAAAACAGGCGGGAAGATAAAGCAAGACTTATAAAACCACACTAGTGAGAAATCGGTTCCAGGCACATCAAACACACCAAGGAAACAGAATAGCTATGCAGCCCCAGAACAGACTCACACACACAGTGGCACTTCACTTTTGATAGAGGTGCCGTTGCAGAGAAAAGAATGCTTTTTTCAAGGGATAATCTCCCATATTGATTGGAGATAGAAAAACATTTTAAATTTGACTCTTACATCACGCTGCACATTAAAAAAAAATCATTATCAGGTGGATATAAAGTATATCTTAACTAGGAAAGGTAAAACTACAGTTGACCCTCGAAAAACATGGGCGTTAGGGGCGTTGACCCCCAAGCTGTTGAAAATCCATGTATAACTTTTGACATGGACAGCACTCCAAGCCAAGGTGGACTGAAGGTCTTAGCCAGAACAGTGAGGCAAAAGAAAAAAGAATCTACAAATTCTTCCAAGTTTACAGATATAAGCTTACAGACACAAGTAAGTGTATAGACATAGGTCAATATACAAAAATCAATTGATTTCCATCTAAAAACAGGAAATAGAATACTTAACTATTGCCCAGCCGGTGTGGCTTGGTGGTTGAGCGTAGACCCATGCACCAAGAGTCACCGGTTCAATTCCTGGTCAATAAAAAAGAAACAAAAAAAAACTTAACTATTAATAGCTGACTGTCAACGGGAGCCTTACTGAACATAAACAGTTGATTAACAATTATTTTGTATGCTATATGTATTATATACTATATTCTTGCAACAAAGTAACCTAGAGAAAAGCAAATATTATAAAAGAGAGAATACATTCACAGTTACTTTACTGTCTTTCTCCATACCATAAGTTTACATCTCCTGTTCACAAGATGAATTATCTGTGAGTACGCTACATAAATATTGTGTTATATGATATAAAACACAGTAGATGTAATATGTAATACTACACTAGACATCACAAATGAAAAGATAATGTGAAAAAGAAATTCATACGTATGTACAGGTCTAACAATTCATGCCTTGATAATGAAGAAACAGCAACATGATTGCTATATGGTAGCCTAGTGTAATCGACAGCATTGCTTCACAATAGTAAGGAAATCTTCAAAAAATTTCAAATATATTTTTTGGAAAAAAACAACAACCTTGTATAAGTGGACCCAGGCAGTTCAAACAAATGTTGGTCAAGGGTCAACTGTCTAAGGCTTCCGAAAGGAAACATTTTTATGATCTTGTGGTAGGAAAAGACATCTTACTAGAACAAGACCCAGAGGAGGCGCTGCGGATAAAGGAGAAGACTGATGAGCTGGACTGCATTGAATTAAGAACTTCTGTTAAAAAGGAAAAATGGTAGCCTCAGGCCACCATCAAAACAGTGAAAAGAAAGAAGGTGAAACATTTCAAACACGCATAACTGATAAAGGCCTCATATCCACAACATGAAACAGTGTCTTACACATCAGAGAGGAAAAGATGGACAACTTGATGGAAACACAGAAAGAAATCACCAATAACAATATCACAAAAAAGAAATATTCACTTACCCAATAAATATGAAGAGGGAGTCAACCTTATTGGTAATCAATGAAATGGAAAGATAAGCAAATCAAAGTACAGTTACACAGAGCACTACCCAACATGGCTCAAGTGAAAAGAAATGACCACAATAAATATTAGCAAAGATGTGGAGCAAGGGAACCCTCCTAAGTACTGGAGTAAAAGTCGTTACAGCCCCTTGGCATGTCGGCAGAAGCTGGCTCCAAGTGGTGCTAACAGCTTTGTCTGTAACAGCCCCAAACAAGAAACAACCCAAATGTCCATCTAGGAGAATGGTTAAATACTTGGTAATATCTTCATGCAAAAGAAATTGATACAACAATGAAAATAAATGAACTCCAGCTACAATGTGGGTGAATCTCATAAACGTAACATTGATCCAAACAAACCTGACACAAGAAGTATACAGTATGATTTCATTCTTTACTATAGAAACTATAGGATTAAGAGATGCCTGATGAGGTGATAAAACTCAAGAAATGAAAGTGGTTACTATAAAAATCGGGCTAGTGGTTAGCTCTGGGGGAACCGGAGAGAGGTGTTTTGCAGTAGGCCCGAGGAAGCTTCTGGGATACTGTTTCATTTGTATTTGGGTGATGATTCTTAGGGCTGTTTGCTTTGTGATGACTGTTTAAGCTGTACATTTTTGCTTGAAAAGTCACTTCCTATGTATGTGTCATATTCAACAAGAAGTCGTTAGGAAACAACAAGAGAGGGGGATTGCCTCCTGGGTTGACATCAATCCATTTGTTACTTTAGACTAAATGATGCCAAATGGAACAAAGGGAATATAATATAAAAATTTAGCATCAAGGTGCACCCAGGCAAAAATGCAGCTTGCCATGCAAATTAGATGCAAAACTAGCTGTGTCTGTTTGATTTCAGAGTGGCTGGGCTGGGGATGGGCTAAACACAGACATTTGTTTTCATGGCAGCTGCCTGAGAAGCCAGGATCAGAGCTGCAGAAAGGCTCTGGCGGTTTGGGAAGAAGCGAAATGGTAGATGAGGCCAATTAAAATGATGGCCCCTTACAGCCAGGCCCAGAGCTCCAGCCTGGGGAGTGTCCTGAGGACACAAGGGCCAGAGCTCGGGAGAAGCTGGAAGAGGAGATGCCTGAAGCCCCAGTGCACACTGGGAAAGTAATACCCTCTCTTCCCACTGCAGGGGAGGATGCTGCTAAGAGGAGTCAACGGGAGCCCTAGGAGGCAGCTGTTCAGCAAAATTGTGCCCAAAGTCCCCATTTATGATGGTTAATTGTATGTGTCTACTTGACTGGCTGTGGGGTACCCAGATTCAACATTATTTCTGTGTGTGCCTGTGAGAATGTTTCCCTATGACGTTAGCATTTGAATCAGCAGCCTCAGTAAACAGATGGCCCTCCCCAGAGAGGACGGGCACCATCCAGTACACCGAGAGCCTGAGCAGAACAAAGAGGGGGAAGGAGGACTCCACCCCTTTGCCCTGCCTCTGTTTGAGCTGGGGCATAGCTCACCTCTTCTGATGTTCAGCTGGGATTTACACCATCAGCTCCCCTGCCTCACAGGTCTCAGACTCAGACTGCATTACCCTACTGGCTTTCCTGGTCTCTGCTTGCAGATGGGAAATCGCAGGACTTCTCAGCGTTCGTAATCACACGAGCCAATCCGACGTAATGCATTCCCTTTTATAAGTAGCCTGCCAGTTCCGTCTCTCCGAAGAAGCCCAACCGACTCCCCATCTCCAAGATTCCTGCCTGCCTGTTGTGGGTGCTCCCCTCGCCCTCCTCTGTGCCCCTCTCTCCAAACCTCTCCCAGGTGGGCTGTGCTGCTTCATTAGAAGCGGTCCAGAGCTCCTCCACCACGCTGTCTTTGGGACCAGGCAGAGTGCTGGGTGTGCCGACCTGGGCAGCTGCTGAGGGCTGGTTCATCTGGGATGGGAGAGGGTGACAGGACTCCCCCAGCTTAGCCTGCGGAGAAGGTGTGGCCTCCAGGGCTCTCCTAACCTGGGTGTGAAGCCAAGTCCGGCCACTTCGTGGCTGTGTCACCCGGGCGAGTTACTGGGAGTGTGAGCTTCAGTTCACACGGAGAGAGCAGTGCCCGCACCTAAGGCCATTGCTGACATGTATTTATCATCAGCATGATTATATTTTATTTATTTTTAATCCTTAATCTAAGATATTTTTCCGTTTATCTTCAGATAGAGGAGGGAGAGAGAGAGAGAGAGAGAGAGAGAGAGAGAGAGAGAGAGAGAGAGAGAGAGAGAGAAATCCACTGGTCGCCTCTTGCAAGATCCCGATTCTGCCAGCCAACCGCTGAGCCAAAAGGGTCAGGGCCATAATGATATTTTAATTATTAAAATTATATATTATTATTACAATGAATAAAAGAGCATTGTTTATTATCACCGTCCCACGCGGAGCCAGAGGTCACTGAGAATCTCTTCCGTGGAAGCAAACGCCCAGGCACTGTGCCCTCCGGAGGGAGCCGGGAGCCAGCTCCCCGGGAGGAGGGAGAAGCTGCGCCCGCTCCACCGCGAGGCGGGGCGCGCATCCCTTGGCCCGGTCCTGGGGCTGTGAGGGGCACACGGTTTCCCTTCTGTCTGAGACTGTCCGCCCCGGGTCGCACCCAGGGGAGGGTCTCAAGGAGAGGGGGAGGGTCCTTGGCCTGACACCTCCTCTGGAGCTGTGCCCATATTTTTCATCACGGTCCCATGTCCTTCCATCATGGTCTCAAGAACTGTCAGGTCAACGTATTTCCTTTCAAAAGATGCCGGAAAAGTACTACGTTGGGGGAGAAGATTGGAAGGAGCGAGCACGCTCCCTCTCAGCCCACGGTGAGGACGGGGAGCCTTGGTGAAGAGGCAGATGGTGCTGGGAGGACCAGGGAACACTAGTGGGAAACAGCCAGTGCGATGGGGAGAACAGGGCCAGCCAGGGCCTCCGCGGCAGCGGGCCTCCTCCGGGTGGCGCTGACCCGCTTGGGCCATAGAAAGAGGCTGGATTAGCAACTGAAGCGAGAGTGCGGTAGGTGCTCTACAAAAACGCCCACACGAACCGCTCCCATCTCTGGACAAGTGCCCTGCTCCTCCCATCAAGAAGCAGAGTCTGTTTTCTCTTACCCTAAGTCTAGGCTTGTCCTCTGCCTCGCTGTGACCGACACAGTGCACCAGAGTGATGCTGCATGACCTCCAACCCTGCGCCTCATGAGGTCTTGCAGTTTCTTCTCTCACCGTCCTGGAGTCCAGCCGCCACGTAACGAAAGTCATACTAAAGCACTAACTGAAGAGAGGCCATACGGAAAGCAAGAACGGCCCAGCCGGCCCAGCTGCAGCACCAGGTGGGGGTGGAGCCAGCAAAGCTGTCCAGCTCAGCCCGGCTCCCTGCAGAAGGCAGCGGCAGGAGTGACCTTGGCCAACACCGTGTGGATAGACCTGCCCAGCTGAGCCTGGCCAGCACACTGAAGCATGGGGAAATAGTCAATCCTCGCTGTTGAAGCTACTAAGTTTGGTCTGCTTTCTTAGGGAGCAGTAAATAATTGAAATGGAGTGACTTACAAGCTATCGCTTGGAGACACTGAAAGGCAGATCAGTTAACATCACCGATTGGCTGTTTTCAGAACATAATGCATATTGATCTTTAGTGCTTTTAATAAAACTTCTGTTTTAAATTTACACTGTGGCCCGCATGCTTGCAAGGGGGAGATGGTGCCAATAACTGAGACTTCCCATATGCTTCTCCTCAGAGATGAGCCAGGAAGAGAGTGACAACACGCAGTGATGGGCGCCATCACTGACTGGGCCCCTCCTGTGGGGCAGGCTATCCGGGGTGCTTCGCAGTCATTCTTCTGGCATTAGAGGGGGGAACTATAAAGTGTCTCACTCTACAGATGAGGCGCTTTGAAGGTTATGAAGCAGAAGCTGTGCCCAGGGCTAGCCCATGAATGAGTGGCGGGGCCAGCATCTGACCCAGAGCTCGGAGCACTTGACCTCCAAACTAGGCTGCCTTTCTTAAGCCAGAATATTCCAGCTGTTCTTCGGGTGCAGCTGCAACCTCTGCCAGTGGGCTGGGATCGGAGCTCACGAGGATGTCTCTTGGAGAATTCTTTTCTCTCTCTGGAAGGGGTCATGGGCCTTCCGGGCTGGGGCACCTGGCACCTGAAGGCACCGGCAGAAGGCTCAGGCCCCTCTCTACAGAAGCAGCACGTGAAGTTCTGCAGTTTCGTGTTCTGTGCTCCCAGGGGGGAGGTTCCTTCTGAAATTCCTGAGTAGCCTCAGGCCACTCGGAGCCAGAGCTCCGGAGTTTCCCTGGTCCTAGAAGAGGGCTTGGTTTCTACCCCTTTTAATCCTGGAAACCTTCCTGGGAGAGTTCAGCTTTGAGCTCTGTTTTGGAAGAAGTGAGGGAGGCAGCTGAATGAATGCTAAGTAGGACATTTTTAGTTTGAACGGCGACTCCTGAGACACTGCGGTGAAAATCTTAGTCAAGGCAGAAATAGTCCGTGTGTTGTGTTGTGCAGCAAATTACAACTCAGGGGTTTCGGTCATGACCGAAATCAACCTGATAACCTTTAGCATAAATAAATGCAAACTCCCCGGTGTCGATACAAAGGATCGTTTGTACAGTTTTATTCGGGGAAGAGCCGAGTGAAGGCAGTTCCTGGGACCACTGGTGGGGGTTGGGCGGAGCATTCAGAGACTCACAATCATCCAGGAGCAGATGCAGCTGCTGAGAGAGCTAAAGCAATCTCCAGTTGTGTAATTGCACGTTTCACATGCCAGTTTAGGTTCAGGGAGGGGAAAATGAGCTGATGTGAAGCCTGGGGACAGTTCTAGGTGACATTCTTTGACATGGAGATAGAGTTGGGGCTTCTAGGGACAGCACAGGTCACTCAGGCCCACCTTGAATTTGGCTTGGTCAGATTCGAGGGCACTTAATAGAGTCATGTTTAAAAGGGTTGACATTTTCAAAAGAATGAGTATGTCCAAGCATACAGAGGTGGTCTTGCCCTGTTTTCTTTTTGTCTCTCTGCACCAGGGCCAGCTTCCAGGGCCCTCTTCTCTCACTTTCTTCCCCCTGTCTCTTCTCACCTGACTGACTTAGGTCCCAGGACCACTGACCTGCCCTGAGCAGACCTGGGCGAGACAGCCAGGACCGTTCGACTCCACCTCAGGACAGTGTCTCCTGCTGTCTCCTTGTTCCTTTGCTCCTGGTGCTGTGGGTAGGGTTGGATCCGCCATTTCTCCCACTGGAGGCTAAGACCTGAGACTCAAGTGTGACCACTGTGAAGGCACGGAACCAGGCCGACTTGGGGGCAGACCCAGTGCTGAGCACTGTGTCGGGGTTTGGGGACACTCCCCAAATAGTAACACTCTTCTTTGATATATATATATGAACTTCTATGAATTGAATTGTATCTCCTTCAAATTCATATATTGAAGCCCTAACCACTGCCCCACACATGATGATATTGGAGATGGGCCTTTGAGATGTTACTAGGTTAATGATGTCATGCAGGCTGGGTCATCACCATGAAATTAATGCCATTATAAGTAGAGACATTATAAAAAGACTCCCCTCTCTCTTTTTCTCTCTCCCCCTCCCAACCCTGCCACGTGAAGACCCAGTAAGGCAGCCACCTGCACGCAGGCCGAGCGCCTTCACAGGGACGGAGTTGGCGGGCACCTTGACCTTGGGCTTCCCAGCCTCCAGAACTGTGAGAAATGAATGCCCATTGTTCAAGCCACCCCGTCCGTGGTGTTTTTTATAGCAGTCGAGCTGACTACAGGACCCACTGGAGACAACAGATGGTTTGAAGGCAGGGTCTGGGTTCTCCTACATAACTGGCTCAGTGTACCATCACACTGCCATGTCATGGCATTAAACCCAGACATTATCCCCGACACTGAAGTGCTGGAGAGTGACCAGAGGGCCACTGCTGGGCAGGAGAGACGTGCGACCATGTCACATGAGGGTGGTTCGGGGCCTAGGGCTGCTAGCCTCTTCCCAGAGGAGAGCTGGCATTGTGAGGCGCTCCCCTCTGTGGGGCTGTCCCTTAGAGAAGAAAGCTGTGATTGGCTGCCCCCGGTTTAGAGCTGCTTGAAGTAGCCAACTGCCACCTGAGACTGGGTCACACCTGATGGCACCTCTTCCTTGAGGAGCCTCGGAGAGAAGAGTTAGAAGACAGGGCAGTGTTTCAAATATCCTCCTCCAGACAGTGAAACTGGGTGTTCGTAGAAGTTACAGGTCCCATCTTGGCCAGGGCAGAGTTACAGACCAGGGACCAGGACCTGTGAAACCTGGAAGGATCCCACCACCTCACCGTTTTAGGTTTCTTGGTCATCCCTGGTCAAGACAGCAGAATAACTCCTCCTTCCTTCGGCAACCCTGGGGTGGGAAAGGTGTTTTTAACCAACAGAAGGAATTTGAGAGGATTATTTCTACTGATTGGGTTTGGGAGAAGAGTATGCCAGCTGAAGTGGGCAGAGACCCTCTTGGCGAAGAGAACAGGCCGAGTCCTGGGCCTGTGGGAAAGCAGAGATGAACAGCCGTGAGCACGGACCGGAAGTGTCACTGGGGGAGAACAGTTGGCTGGGGCAGCAGAAGGCCCAACAGCCATCCCGTGTCTACAGGGCTGTCCTTAGACGGTGGCCTCGGGTGGGAGAGCCCCAGTCAGTGCGGAGAGTCACAGGAGGGACATTGGATTCTCCCTGGCAGGACTTGTTAAACCCTGGAGCTGAGCAGGACTGGAGGCCCTGCCTCTGGAGCTCATGCGCTGTCGCTGCAGATGCTGAAGGACCGAGTGGGATGAACAAGTGGGCGAGGTGCCAAAGCTCTCCAATGTCCTTTCCAGCAATGGGCAGGGAAAACACCCTCACAAAATCCCTAGGTCTCTGGAGCAGGCGTGGGAGAGGGGCCATCGCAGCTGTATAACAACGACTATGAATGCCAGAGACATGGCCAGTGGGCTGTGACTGTTTCTGATGGTATTTTCTTTCCAGCTCATCTGGAGAAAACGCCATCTGATAACCAGACACTTGCTTGTGGCCTGTCGCCTGCCTGGCCAGCTCTGCCCTCCTGGCTCTCGCCCACCACATGGACTCCTCTGCAGGAATTGTGAGCAGAATGGCTCTGACGTGGAATGAGGGGGACGGTTTTACCTACTCACAAACGTGTGGAAGGTCTTCTCTACTGTGCCGTGTGCTGAGGGTGCAGAGAAGAAAGACAGACCCTGCCTTCGAGGATTGCCGTCCGGAGGCCAGGCAGCCGTGGGGACAACAGGCAACTGGAATTCAGGTATCGACTCGATGAACGTTTGTTGAGGACGTGCTCTGTGCCAGACACTGGAGACTCAGCAGGAACGAGAAAGATGTGCTCTCTGCCATTAGAGAACGTTGCAGAACATCCCAGTGCGGGATCAGACAAGAGGCGAGTCACACCTAGGACATCAGAACCTGTTGTGCCACGTGTCATAACGGAACTTGGAAAGTTGAGGAAGTGGTGAGCGGGATGGGACCTGCTTTAGAAAAGGTGACCGTGAGTCCTGCTGGCAGGAGGGCAGTGAGGTCTCCACCTGGAGCACAAGGAGTCGAGGGAAAAGGACTAGAGCAGAGCCCTCCCAGTACCGGGCAGCTGCCCCGAAGGAGGAAGACCTTGTTGGTTAAAGAAGCAGAAAGGGCATCACTGTGCCTACAGGTGGTAGGTGATGGCATGAGAGGAGCTGGGAAGAAAGGCAGGAGGAAGATCTAACAGAGCTTTGCAGAATTTGAGAGACAATTTATTTACATTCAGCTCAAGGTCAGTAGTCCTCATTTGGGGCCGGCGCAGTGAGGACTCTGATGCCCTCCCTGCTTCCTGTCACGGCAGGAGGAGGCA
The DNA here is from genome assembly GCF_014108415.1 of Molossus molossus. NCBI lineage: Eukaryota > Metazoa > Chordata > Mammalia > Chiroptera > Molossidae > Molossus > Molossus molossus. The sequence goes on along the minus strand of NW_023425348.1, from coordinate 5,879,613 downwards.
GATTCTCTCAAGAGACAAGGGAGCGGGGATGCTCTGGGGCCTGCCAGGCAAGGGTCTTCGAAGGGATCCGAGGCGGCTCAGGAGCCGGACCTTGGAAAAGGAGGAGAGGCTGATGGAGATAAGGTCTGGGATCTATGTCACTTGGCCCCATTCCCCTGGAAGTCACTGAGGGGGCAATTTCCTCTGTCTCTCTCCCCCGAACGCTGGCCCTTCGGGCCCCCAGCCCAGCCCAGAGGACAGAGGGCTGCAGAAGCCCCCCCCCCCCCCCCCGAGGGTTGGACGGCCTGGGCTTTCCGGCGATTTGGGGAAGGAGGGGACACAGAAAGCTGGGTCAGGCAGAAGGCAGGAAAGTTGGGGGCTTCTCTGGTATAATCTTTTCTTCTCCATTTTATTTTTAAAAATCCACTTTGCAAAGATATATGGTGTCTAAGTTTCTGAAAAGGGAAGCAGCGAAGAAACTCCTTCTGGTGCGAATGAAAAGAATTACATAAACCACAGTAAATTTAGTATAAAATTACAGCCCCAGCCCCGGAGAACAAGATGCTTTCCCGTCTGCATTAGCCGTGTTCAAGGACCCATTCTTCGAGCGCCCGGTCCGCTGTTCCGACAGGGACACACTGGCACGCAGGCCTGGCCGCCTCCAGGGATGGGAGCTGCTGGAACACAGGATTTGACCTTCCTGAGGGCATTGGGTTTTCACACAATTCCTTCTTGCATTTACATTCGTCTCTTCTTTACTTTCTAACTGGGACTTGGGCTCCATTAGATCAGAATTGCCCTTCTCTTGGGTTTCCCGGTTGGACGCTCCTGGGCTCCCAAGGGGCCCCTGCGGAGGCTCCTATGAAGCGTCCAGGCCGAGAGGAGAGCTCAGTGCTTCAGGTTTCCAGGCCAAGCTCCGCCAACGTCCAGCTGCGTGACCTCGGGCACGGCACTTGACCTCTCTATGCCTGTTTCCTCGCGGGTGGAATGACGACAAGTACAGGGGCCCCCACTGACCTCAGAGGACCGTGGTGGAGTTTAACTGAGGGAATGTGTCTGTGATGCGCTTGGCGCTCTGCCTGACGCACAGCAAGTTTTCAAGGCAAGTCCGCTGCTCCTAGAGTCAACCCCTCTGGCAGCAGCGGGGGTGGTCTCGCTCCGAGATGCACCTTTTCCCCAAAGGGTGCTGTGGCCCCGTGAGGCGGTGTCCCAGCCAAAGACGCTGCATTCGTTCATTCATGAAGTCACTGCGCTCGGATTCCACGCCCAGTGCTCAGGCGACTCTGCTGATCAAAGAGAAACAAGACTCTCCCCTTGCACTGTAAGGGCTGACTGGCATCGGACAACACAGGCGTGAGAGACACCTTGCAGCCTGGCAGTGACCCCGCAGGGGAGGCGCAGGAAGTCCCGAGGCCGGCTTTCCTCGGCCATCTGGGTTCGCGGGCGTAGGGTCCTCTGGGGGCAGGCCCCACGGACAGAGCAGAGGACTATGGGTAGACGGCACAGCCCGGCAGAGGCGAGCTGGCCCAGGGAGGGGGGACGCGGGCGCTGGGCACAGTCCTGGCTAACTCCCACACCAGCAGGGCAAACACCGGCCGGGGCGGGGGCGGTTCTGGAGACCCTGAAACTCCCCCTGCACACCAGGCTGCATGCATCCCCGCCTTCCTCCTTCCAAAGGCACAAAATGAGAGACTGAAATCTTTTGTCCGGATTGGCATTTCCTAAAGAACTGTTGGGTTACGGGATGCACTCAAGCTCTGGACCGACTGCACACGTGGCTACTTTTCCCACTTCCCACGTTCTCTGGGGAAGGAGACCAGATGAGTTATCAGTAAAAATTCCCTCACATCTGAATCACAGTCTGATTAAATTTGGTGACCCTTTCCCTTGGGTACATGCCCCATACCTAGCATAGCACCAGCACCGAAGTGGTACTTTGTAAATGCTGCCCGTCTGCACATAGAACTAAAAAGCAGAGGAACAGTCCTGTCTGCCTGTCTGGATCCCATTTCTGAAAGACGCAGGCCAATATGCACGTTTGGTATAGATTACAGCCCCGGCCCTGGCCCTTCCACTCCTCATTCTTGAGGCCTGGACCACCCAGACCCTCTCTGCTCTGGAGGAGGGAAGACGGGCAGTGAGCCTATCTGGACCGGGGTCCACGCCATCCTGTGCCTGGGAACTTAGGTTATTTTAAATCAAGTTCCCCTTATATGCACATATGCACAACTGATCGACACACACATGGCTGGGGAGGGTGGGGGGTGGGAGCAGGAAGGAGGGGTTAATGGGGCAAAATGGGAACATCTATAATACTTTCAACAATAATAAATAAATAAACAAAATTCCCAGTGATGGACCAACTCCATGCCACCCACAGGTCTTTGTCCTGGACACACACACACACACACACACACACACAGCTGAGTTGAGATGCCATGTACGTCTGGGGGTTTTCAGGACTTGGCTCTGGTTTCATGATGAAAGAAGATGGGGGCGGGCTGAGAAGGGGTAGCATGTGCGAGCCCTCCTCACTCCTGCTGAGATGCTGTGCTGAACATGTGTAGCCAAAATAAATGGTCCCTTTGGGAGGAGCAGAGGCCGATGGGAGAGAACAGTTCCTGATCCAATCAGAGAAAGATTTTATTTCTCACGAGTCTCATGATTAAAATGGGGGGAGGAGAGTCACATGAAATAGTCTGTGTCTCCTGCCTGGGGTGGACCTTTGGGGAAGGGAAGAAGCTGGGGTACATGGATGACATCATGGCAGGAGGGAGAGCACTGTGATATCACAGACAGGTGGGAGGCTCCTGGCGAGAAGTCTCGAGAGGACTAAAGAGCTCAGGACCCTACTGCTGGCTTTAATAACAGCCCTGGTGACAACCAAACACAGGAGAGGGGCAGGCAGGTGGCCTGCCAGTGCACAGTGGCGCCTCCTGGTGGAATGAGGGTTTCCTATGAGGTCTCGGGGGTCTTTAGGGCAGGGACGGGGTGGGTAAAGGGTGTACTTTTAGAGCGAGAAGGCACAGGTGCCTGGGAAAGGATGGGAAGCAGTGGGAACTGATGCTGCGGCAGGGCTCCAGCGGACGAGAAAGACGCTGCTAGCTTCCCGGCACAGCGGAGCAGGCTGCGTGGGCGGGGCGCAGAGCCCTGCACCTCCTGGCCTGTCCTCGGGAGCTTTGCTTCGCCTCCCAGGGCCCCAGGTGCCTCTTCTGTAAATGGGATAATAACAACATCTTTCTCTCAAGACTGCCAAGATTAAATGAATTAATACATGCTTGTAAAGAGCTGAGGAGGACACTTGGCACACGGAATGTGCTCAGGGAAGTTAACAGTGATCACAGTGAAAAGAGGGCTCGAGTAGGACGCAGAAGACAGTTTTCATAGTGACTCTGCCAGTGGCCACGTGACCGCCCCTGGACCGCATTTCATCGTTTGCAAAAGGAAAATGAGGGACTAGATAATCTCAACGTGCTCTTCTGGCTCTAACAGTTTAAGGCCTTGACCTGGTAATCTAGGTAGTGTTGACACAAGTCCACGGAATTGTCTTAGGCATGCCAGTGTCTACAATTCTGCACCGGGGCCATAAGCCTTTAGTTAAGCATATTCTTTAACCCTCTGCTCCCTTCTTCAGAAAAATAAAAAAAATTGGTCCTGGGGATGATTGGTGAATATTGAATCAGGAATACATGGGAGTGAATTAATTCCTCCAAAAAGAAGTGGCCCAGGGTGACAGCAGTCCACAGGCATGGTGCAGAAGGAAGGGAGACGGAGGAACCTTGACTCTGAATTCCCAGTACATGGATTTGTTTAGGACAGGCTCTGCCCCAAGTGGCTTTTAAAGAAAATATGAAAATATGCAATCTTCAATTGCAGCATGAAGAATCTAGGTTAGATACAGGTAAATCCAATTAATATGACATGAAGGGAACAAACATTTTGAACGGGAATCTGAGGGAGGCTGGGGCCAGGTGATGGACCAGATGAGTTCTTGGGGTACCATCCATCCCTCTGAGCCAGGCAGGAGTTCCAGGCCACCGGGGTTCCTCCGAGAGTGGACGCCTGCCTGTCCCTGGTAGAGCCTGTCCTTCCTGAGCATCTTGATGCTACATGATTCAGTGATGTGCTTCCTGCTGGGCGCTGCAAATTGTGCCAGAAAGTATTTGAAATGATCTACAGTCATCAGGAAAAAATTGGAGTGACTCAGATGACAGAATTCTTGTCATGCAGGCCAGAAGCTGAGTACTCAGCACATGGTCCAGAGAGACAGGAGAGGGGAGTGGGCGGGAGAGAAAGGGAGAAGAAGAATGTGGGAACTCCAGTGACCTATTGCCTGGATACTCTCTCTCCACAACTCCAGCCCAAGAAAAGAGACAGACCAGCAAGTGGATACTGGGGTCCACTGTTCAGAGGTCAGGGGGAGAAATAAGTCAAGGGAAGTGAGATCCTTTGAAGTATTCTCATTTCCCATCACTGAAAAAAAATCAGGGTAGCAAAGGGGTTTTCTCATACCCTCCTGCTACCCTCCTATGGTACGTTGCAGACCCCCATCCCACTGATGAGGTTCCGTCCCACGCTGAGGAATTGCAAAAGGTGGTAATGGATCGGGGAGAAGCATTCATATAACATTCATTCACTTGTTCCACATTTATTGAGATGCTTCTGTATGCCAGACACTGTTCCAGGTGCTTAGGACACACAGAGAAATTAGACACTGTCCTGCAGGGGACAGGCACAGGGGACCAGTTGTTGCGATGCAGCAGTGTGGATGCTGGAAGACGCAGGGAACTGTGGGAGGCACAGCAGGGGAGCACCTGAGGCAGCCCTGGGGTTTGGGCAAGGCTGAGGTGATCAGAATCTTGAAAAAGAGTGGGAGTAACTAGGGGGGCAAGGAAACCGTGAGAGGGACTTTGGGACACAGGGACCATAAATGAAAAGGGGAGGAGATGTGAAAAATGACTGTGCAAACGGGAACTGGACACTGGATACAATTGGATTGTTGGAAGTAGAAGCTGGAAAGGTCTTGGAGGTCGGGAGGAGAAGGGTGTGGGTAGGAAGGGTGGTCAGTGCTGCCTTTAGAGATAAGTTTCTGCTGCAGTGTGAGGGAGGGATGGGAGGGGCAGGCTGAGGTCCAGATCCCTCAGGGGACTATTATGGAGGAGCTGAACCAGGGAGGTGGGAACAGAAAGTGAGAATGCCATCAAAGGACCTGGGTCTCAGAGGATGTGTGGATTCAGGGGCAGGGGCAGGAGGAAGAAATGAGTAGGAATCGGAAAGAGGGGGTGAGTAGAGGCAAGGAAGTCAGTGGATGTTTGTGGAGGGTTACTTCCCCCTGTTATGAGAGAAAGTGCCCATTAATTCTGAGTCATTGGATCATAGTCTGGGTTGGAAGGGACTTTGAGGTGAATTATTCTAACCTCGCATCCAGAACAGGCATCTCCTCTACAGCTCCTTCCTGGTGTTTAGTCATTCAGCTTCTTCATTCATTCAAGCATTCAACACGTAATTAGTGTGCACCTACCACGTGCCTACACTGTGCTAGGTCTTGAGGCTGTGGTGCTGTACAAAGGCTAGAGGGAGGAAGGCAGAGTGGCTGGAACAGAATAAAAGGATGAAGGCATTTGGAAAACAAGGTCAACAAATCAAGGCTTCAGGAATAAGGGTTATGCAATACTTTCACAGACATTACCTTAGAGCTGAGATGGCCCTTGATGAGCTGGGGCAATGAGGCACCCCCTCCCCCCCCCTTGGATTTGAGCTGCCCCAGGAAGGAAATGTGACCTTGGCAGGGCCATGTCCAAAGGGTTGATGGATGACAGCTGTCTTCTGGTAGCTCTCCTAGCAGCTGGGAAAATAAGTCCTTTGTCACTAATGGAAGATCTGGGTGGTGCTTCTCAGTGTCTACCTTAGAGTGTGCGTGTCCGAGTGTATTCTGAGACTGCTGATGTGTCTGTGTTTGTGTACATCTGTGTGTGCATGCCTGTGCCTGTGCATTGGTCAGAGTGTCCATGTGTAGTGCTGCCCTGTCAGATCAGGGACTGGCACTGCTCTGCAGGAGCCTAGGAGGTAAGCCTCGTCCTCTGCTGCCTGCTCACCACACTGCTTTGGTGGACCCTTCAATTCCTTCCTGTCGCCTGTTCAGTTTGGGCCTGGTACAAAGGTCTGGAATATTCATGGGCTCTCTGCCAATATGTTATGTCTATCTTCACTTACTGAGGGGGGTGAGAGAGGGTTATCCTAAAAGGCTTCCTTGTGAAAATTAGAAAAATGAACTCCTTGCTGCCAGACCTCGTGTGAATGCCCCTGCTTGACACCTCTACTGGGCATCCTTAAGGGTTGTCTTATCTGGACTATATTTCCTGAGCCAGGAGGATCTGAGTAGAGCTTTGGGGACCATGAGGAAATCCCTTCCACCTTCAGGATCTGACCTTCCGATCACACTGTTGTCAGAAATCAGGATGACGATACTGCCATGAGGCTAGGCTCCCAGGAAAGACTCCTGCCCAAAGGCCCCTAGAAGGCTTGACTTTCCACATTTAGGGAAGAGGAGGACCTAAGGATGGAGAGAGCTGATGCAGGTAAGAAATGGAGCATCTTCAGGTGGTCAGCACCCACATCTGTCTCCCACATCAATGGACATGTGTCCAGTGCAATGTTTGCACATTGGTTGCCAAATGGACATAGGAATGGACATCCCCAGCAAGGATGAGGGTCCATGACCCTATTGCAGAGACTGGAAAACCAAGACACCAAGTGCTCTGGATTAGATCCACCCTGGACTCAGATCTAGGGTGGATTCCATCAGTGGTTCATCCAACCTTTATAACTTGATGTCTCACCAAATACTTTCTCAGAGAGACTATAAGAAAAAAACAAACAAACAAAAAACAAAATTAAACACTCTTTCCAAAGGTTTGTGCTGCCATGCTATTTTGCACATATAATTACTGGCAATGTCAGACGAACCCTGCTGGGAAGAGCATAAGACAGAATGGCGGAGGTTTAGTGCCCCTGAGTTCTTGAATGTTGGAGCTGTGTGAAGCCTGAGCTCATCTTATCCAGTGCTCACAGCTCACAACTTGGGGCAGAATTCTGCTTGTCATCTTGTTTGATCCAGCCTGCAAAATAAACAGTGAGAATACATGTGTGCAGGGCCTGTTCTTTCCTGCTTACCTCCTGCTGCCAGCCTGCTGCACCCTACCACCGACCTGCAGCTCATGGTGTAAGGACTTACTAGCTCAAGATCACACAGTGGCTCAGAGACAGGACCAGGATCAGTGCCTGGGGCTCCAACGGCAAAGCGGCATTCTCTCGGGCCTAGGAATCCCTGATTCTCTTTTGATCTACATGGGATCTGAATGAGCACCTAGAACTTACTTGGTACGTTATGAGACAACAGTTTATGCTATTCCTCCATAGCCCCCTATGAATGTGCACACATACCCACACACAGACAAGCTTAGACTCCTAGACTGCAGAAAGGGTCTAGATCTTATTCTTTTATCATTTTGAATTCCACCCAACTCAATGCCTAGCATGCTGTCCCTGCTCAATAAATGCTTGTTGAGTGAATGATGATGAATATTAATGAATCTTTACCCTCCCCAAATTCCTGTGGCCTTCACCATGACCTTGATTCACACTCCCAGTTAGACTATTCCACATGGGGGAGGAGAGAGGGAAGAAAAGAGATCAAGACATTTGTTAGGACTGTGGCAGGCACTTAAACGCATATCATTTCAGCGAATCCCAGTGTTAAATGAGCAACCCCAAGTGAGCAGATGTCACACCATACAGGAGTGTCCCCACCATCCCCTGGAGCCCATACATAAGGGCGTCAAGCACAGCAGCTACAGCTTCTGCATCAATTTCTGTTTCTACTTATCCCCAGAAGGATCTGCAAAAGAAAACATCAGGACATGTGAAGACCGAAATCTCGGAATTCTAAGCTTGCAGCCTTCCCCCTTTGTGAGACAGAGAAGCAGGAGAATATTAAGAAGAGGGAGTGCAGGAAGCTAAAAATATCTTCAAAGCCTATGCAAATTCAGTGCACTCAGAGGCTCTGGCCTTTGGGCTCCAGCTGTTCTCAGGGCTGACTTAGACGTCCTTGACATGGAGATCCAGACCTCCTCGGAACCCGCCCACCATTTGTAACCTTTAAAAAAATCTTCCTAATTGTGCTCCATGTTCTTTAAATTTATCACCCTTGGTAGTTGAGCTACAGTATGCTAATGAAGCCATTGACGAGTCCCAGACACCCCTCCTCCCCCAGCCTCTTGGGAGAACAGTGTGAGGTCAGACACATCCATCCTTGGAATAACAGGAGCCTTTGAGAGGGGCTGTACCCCTAACCATTAGCATGTTAATGGGGAGGGAACTAAAAGATCACTCAATCAACACCCAGTGAGGGCATCATTTCAATCAACAGCGGAGCTCATAAAAGTCCCATGCCATAGACACTGCATAAAAACAATTCCTAATTGAGAATTAAACAAACTTTTATCTGATGCAATTCTGAAGTTCAGCCTTTAAAACAATGCCAAGTTCAGAGACACGTTCGGTGTCATGATTCAGTCTGGCAACTTGTGTACATTTAATGGATATTTTCCCCTCATAGCTGACACGTTCCCTTCCTGGTTCAAGTAGGAAAATGAGACGGGGGTCACTTCCCCAAAGGTCAAAGTGCTAAGGTAAGTGACTCTGAGTAGGAAGGGGCTCTAAGTGAGCACATTTTAACCTCAGGTGCCCCAGAGCTGGACCAGGTCCTGGCTTTCCTGTTCTGTAACCAACACCCACTAAATGTAATTCAGCTCTTAGGTACTCAGAATGCTGGCGGCCAGACTGGGAGACAAGTAGCTTTTAATGCTCTGATGACACAGTCTTCCTGACATTAGAGGGATGGCCATGAACCAGGTGGCCAATTACTCTCAGAAAGAACAGCTCAATATCAATTGTGCTAAATTCAAATAGTCATATTCGGCAGAGGCTCTTCAGCATCCAGATGGACATGACTGAATATCCCATTCAACAGGGCAATTCATTTCATTACTTGCAGATTTCTCCCATAGCCAGCTCATCCCAGCAGGCCGGGGGAGACGGGGTTCTGGCCAAAGTTAAGTATGTTCAGCAGGAATATTAATGTAAAAGCAGAAATTCAAAATCTTCCAAGTCAACACCATCTCATTCTTCTGTGAGATGGTTAGAATGCTTGAAATTTTCATGGAAGATCTGGTCAAGGTTCTGACCAAATCCAAAGTGGTTTCTTTGGAATAATCTTGGCTTTCCTGTGAACACCGTAGAAGCCTTCCGACACCTTGCAGAGCTGGGTTGACCGCCACCGAAGAAGACAACAGTTTGACCCCCTTTATGCTCACAGGTAAACATCACCTTTGCCTCCTCTTCACTGGGTAAAGTGTGTGATGCTCCGCTTCATCAGCCCCAGAAAGTGTGTGCACCTGCAGCATTCACCTCCTCTCACTGCAAGTACGTGCTGGGAGGCGTTGCTCAAGGGGCGCCCCAGCCCCGGCTTCCTACATTCAGACAGCAAATCCGTGGCCAACTGGCTGACTTCAGCCACAGATCTGCGGGCAGGGTCTCCTCCACCCCATCTCTCTCTCTCTCTCTCTCTCTCTCTCCCTCTCTCTCTCTCTCTCACTCTCTCTCACACACACTCTCTCTCTCACACACACACACTCTCACACACACACACCATATCCACACCACACACACATGCAAATGCACACACACATTGTGTTTTTCAAACTGTAGCTTTGGCTGGGTTTAGGCTATGACCTTTACTTTCCAGGGCACCACTAACCCCACTGAGTCTCCTCGCCACACACGTTCGGCTTCACTCATTCACCTTTTCTGTCTGGACACTGAGAATGTGTGAGTTTGTAAAACCCATGTTTTAAGTCTCACAGTATCACCCAGAAACGTGTCTACTGAAGCAACAGATGGTTCCTTCGGGTAACACACTAGGTTCCCATGCAGCAGGCTAATGACTAGCAGTCAGAGCATCGGATTTCTTTCCTCTGGCTCGAAAGGTATGGTTGGAATTGGAGAGGAGGGGTTCTGGGGTCAGTTACAACTCTCACTTTTCTGCTGCTTTTTTCTGCCAGTGTAAATTGTCCCTGAATGCTTGATTCAGGCACTCGGGCTCCACAGACTGGGAGGCTTAAACCACAGACATCTCTTCCTCACAGTTCTGGAGGCTGAAGTCCAAGCAACGTCGAGTTGCCAGGGGTGGTTTTCCACGACGTCTCTTCTCCGCCGGCAGACTGCAGTTCTCACTGCGTCCTCCCAGCCTCTGCTCCGCGCAGGGAGAGACAGTGAGCCGGCATTTCTCCTTCATCTTACAGGGACACCAGGCCTACAGATTAGGATCATTCTTAATGACTTTATTTAACCTTAATTACTTTTTAAAAGGTTCTTTCTCCAAATACAGTCACCGTGGAGGTGGGGGCTTCAACATAGGAATTTGGGGGACATAATTACGAATACTAACTAAAAAGCCCATGTGCAATTTTTGCTGACACACTTTTGATATTGTTCCAACATCAAAGATGGCAAATATGTGAATATTAATTATACTGATTAGGTATATTAATATATAAATATAACCATCAATTACATTGATTGCTCTGATCCCACATCTGTGGAAGACATTGCCATTCAACAGTGATAATCTTCTTCACTGGACTTCGGCGGAGCCTCAGAGACCTCAGCACAGCGTGGAGGCCGCCTTCAGGCGAGTTTGGTGCAGGAGACAAGATGTGTTTGACACGTGTGCCCATAGCCAGGTCTCCTTCACTTCGGTCAGGATCCAGGAACCGGGTGAAAATCCAGGAGTGTGGCACATCCCTGTGGCGCCCCATGGTGCTTTCGTGACGTCAGGCGTCTGGCCCGCAGGGACTTTTGACTGACAGTCGTGCTGGAAACTCCCTTTCCTTGGTTTTGTATCAAGCAATTAATCTTCTCCTAACTTCTTCCATTTTCTTACAAAACTATAAGGAGCCTCAGGCCACAGATTATGCCTGGAGTCATCAACCTGGCTTCCTGAGTGGGAAGGGGGCCGCTGTCTCATCAATCGCTTCCTCTCAGCTTCCACTTCAACACAATCTGACACTACTTGTTCTGGAATTTTATTCTTATCCACTAATCTGGACTGTTCTCCAAGGATCCCTGCCCCTGTAGCTAAAATTTCCATCTCTATCGTTCGATTGGCCTTTCTGTAGAGGAGGCAAAAGAGAGGATTTGAGAGCAGTAAATCACACCACATTGGCTCGTCATAGAAATGTCTTCACAAAAATAGGACAACACTATGAGATTAGTTTCAATAAGAGAACAATATAAAAATGATATTTGGTCTTTTATAAGGTAGGTTTTGAAGATGCTCTTCATATGATTATCCCTTGAGCTTATCCTTGAATTAAATACTAAGGTAGCAGATTGTCCTTCCTGATAAATCTGCTTCCCTAGCATTTAATTCAAGGACAAACTCAAGGCATAATAACAAATTCATCATGTTTATCTCCTTTCCTTGGCTGCCAGTAAACTCACAGGCATGTTTTGTGCTCATTGGTGGTTATCATTTTCACCTAAAGGTTTCTGATGAATTATTTTTTCCTTTCATTACTGGACTCTCTTGATCATCCTTAATGGCCATCCTATACCAACCATCTCTTCCATTAGGAAGTGAGTGGGGTGCTTTTAATAAATGATATATCAGTGGTGGAGTCAGGGACAGATCACCAGGGGTCTGGGTTTTAACCCCAGTTCAATCGACTGACCTGCTGTTGACTCATTACTGGCTGGTCCCCAAGCCCTCTCTGATGTCCTCCAGGAAGAGTTATTGGATCTTTTAAAATGATCAAAGGCTCCTGGCTTTAAAACTAAGCAAAGGCTTGTCAATAGTTGCCATGCTCTACTTCAGCACAATATCAAATCTCATGTTCCCAAACTTACATGATTTAAAACATGAGAATACCCGTTGATTCCAACTTCCCCTTCAGTTTTAACCTCTCTCCCAAATCCCACACCCAGATTTTCAACTACTTCTAGGACATCTCTTCTGAATATTTCAAAGGCACCAAATACCTAACAGGCACCAACTTCAACTCCATGTTCTACCCATCTTCCTACAGACTTGTTTCTTTCTCTATATTCTCTGTTTCAATGAATGGTATCACTGTTCACTGAGATTCCCAAGCTAGAAACCTGGACGGCTTTGCCCCTCACGTTCCTTTGGTCTCCAGATGCTTCACAGTAAACTTCGGAACCTGGCCCCTTCCCCGAGACCACACCCACTCTTAGCGTAGAGCTTGCTGTCCCTCTCCTGAACTATGACACCCACTTCCTGAGCGGTCTTTGCCACGCAGTCTTTTTCTTCACTCTCCTTTACCATCACTGTCATCTTTCTGGTCACTTTCTACTTAAGGACCTTTGCTGGCCTCTCTGTGCCTATGACATAAACACGAACTTCGGAAAGGAGTGGACAAGGTCCAGTGCGACCTTCTCCAGCCTCCTCTCACCTTCCCCGCTGACCCCGTGGTCCAGAGGAGACTGCGTGTCTCATTCTTTCCCAAACAAGCTGCCTTCTCACCACTCTGTGCTTTTGCAGTTGTTCTTCCTTCTGCCAAGAATGCTGTTAAAATTGATTTTTATTTTTCATAAATTAACTTAAATATCACCAAGACTCGGGTTACCTACCCCACAATTAAACCTTTCCTAGCCGGTCTACCTTTTTCTTAGCTGCTTTGTCCAAAGTCTTCCTTTGAAATTATCCCGGCATATTTAAATTATTTGTTAACAGAGTGCCCACCACTCTGAGCTACTATAGGTCAAGAACCATAGTTTTCATAACCCGGTACCGAGCACAATAAATGGCACAAAGTTGGTGCTCACTAGATAGTGTTGTAAGCCTAGAAATATGCAGGTGGAGCAGGTGGACATCTGGGTGATAAAAGATCTCCCCTGGACTCTTCGATAATGCAGCACCCTTCATTCACTGGCCCGGACCCCTTGAGGAGTAGAGTAACAAAGAGAAGAGCAAAGGCTGCTCTGGCTTACTTTCCCTCGGCAGCTGCGGGCCCTCGAGATGCTTTCTACCTTCGGCCGTTTCGTTCCGCGCTCCTGTGCCTGCACCACGGCCGCTCTGTTTTATAAGAAGCATCTTAGGAGATATGGGAGGGACAAACCCAGTCGCGCAATTTCCCCAAATTAGAGAAGACTTCACTAGTCTTACCCTGTGATGCTGTGTTCTTGTGGACTTTTTTAATCTGCAGTAAACCCTACTTGCCCACAAGCACTGAAGCTGTCATAGATGATGTGGAAGATCATATTTTCAAAGATGGCTGTAGCCACGCTCTTTCTGCTGCTGTGTGACCTTGCTTTGTCCCCAGGAAGACCCTGCTGCTCTCCTCCCTTGAACCTGAGCAGGCCTGCGACTGCTCTGCTCGGTAGGGATAAAACAGCCTTGAGGAGCTGTTGAGAAAAAGGACAAATCTGGAAAAAAAAAAGATTCTTGCTATGTAGCAGCAGAAAGCTCAGCAACATTGTTCTTGTTTTTGCAATGCAATTATTTTTACAATGACATGGACAATAAAAATAACCCTCATGAATGGATAGATTTGGCTAGAGATATTCCTAAGCAGAATGTCAAAGTGTCAACTGGGTTAATTTAGTCACGTAAAAGGAACCATTCAACGTAAAGAAAATTTAAAGGAAATAGAACATTTCAGAATAAAACTATCTTCTCCATTCACTCACAGAAGAACATCCTCAGAAAAAGAAATTGTCTCGGGGTGCTAAAATATGAAAACATCTCAGGTTAAATACGAAGTCAAGTATATGACCATGAAACTTTTCCCTAGGACCTTAGAGAGGTCAGAACTCATGCGTTATGTAGACTCTTTCAAACAGTCCAAAGGACTTCTGAGTGTCTCAAGGGCATTGCTGGCAGATCTCTGTCAACAGCAGGGTTGCTAACTCCTAAAGATGCTGTCTCGTTGCAGCTTCCAGACGTCCGAAGGTAAAGGAGGGCTCATCTCAGACAGATTTGCGGGTGTGGAGTTTAACTGATGAAATATGGAAATTTCACACATTTTCGAAAAGAACTATAGCAGCATAAACAGGAGGAAACAAAGAAAGAATTAGTGAACAGAAGACTTTGAATCCCTAAACTTTTATGGGTACCAAGCAGGCTGAGAGGCTACTTAGGTGCAGACATGAAAGACTTTCTATAGAAAAGAAGGACCCAGAGGGTGGAACTAAGAGCCCAGAAGCAGAGCCATGAGTCCTGGGTAAGATCCCAAGGAGCAGGACTAGCTAAGGAACTGGCATGTGTGCTGGGCTGGATTTTTGAACTGCTGTGGACCAATAATTCTGTGAGCCTTTCATTTTCCCTCTTCTCAAATGGAGAACTATAGCAATTATCCTATACTTGTCTCACCTGGATGTGTGGGGGGAGGGGACAGATAACTTGTCTCTCTGGTTCATAGATCTTTAGAGCAAGATGAACTATACTAGAATTGCACCAGAAGCCCATTGTCAGCTGGACCTTATCCTGGACTTTGAACTGATGCCACAGCAGGGTGAGGAGGATGACTGAACACATATGAAAGCGGATGTGAATTTTCTGTGGCCAGAGGCAGACTATGACGGATTATATTTTCCAAAAATAACCACAACAATATCTCACATCTATAATATAACCTTGCTAATATACTATCAAGATATGGAGGCTAATTTCCTCCCCTTGGACCTGGGAGGGCTTGTGGCAGTTTTAACCAAGAAGGTAAAATAGAAACAATGATGTGTATCTTCTAAGACTAGGTCATAGAAGTACATACATTATTGCACATACATTATTGACTGGGATATATTATTGACATCCCGATATGAGGTCACAGATGACAGCTAGTGCCAGTTGTTAAATATGTGCATGAAGATGTTGCAGATGATTCTAGCCCCCTGTCATTGAGTCACAGCAAGTCACAAGACTTCCGAGCTCCAGTGCCAAACATCATGAAAGAAAGATAATCCGACTCTACTACGCTTGTGTGAACTTCTAATTTGCATAATCCATGAATGTAATAAAATGCTTTTAAAAACCAGTTAGTTTTTAAAGTAATATATTGTTACACAACAATAGAAACTGCAATGTATGGACATGGACTCTCTCAAAATTGTATCACTCACAATATTGCTTAAGTCTACCCCTTGCCCAGCATCAGGAAAACAGACACGTTTTAAAAATTATGTAAATCCTACATACAAAGTAAAAGAAAGGAGAAGTCAAAATTCTGTATTGTGAGGATGTGGATTATTTCTACATATTATCTATTTATTAGAGAAGGAAAATATTAGAAGGAAATTTTATCTAGATAACTAAGAAGAGTGAATATTAACTTAGGGTTGACTCCTGAATGTTAGCTCTATAGGTGGTACAATTTTCCTTTAGGCCTTCAACAGTGTTCTTAAAATTAAAAATCTGTCAAAAAAGACTTCCACTTCTGGAAAAGATGGAATAAGAAACAGCAGAATTAGCAAAATCAATTCTAGACTAAATATAGCTCTGGTTCTGCCTAATAAATTTTGAAAGCAAAACTCAAATGGATCAACGTATTTTCAAGTAACTGAACTTTATCCCAGAAAAAGATCAAGAATATTTATAAGAATACATAAATAAATATCCAGCCAGCATTCAACAAGGTACAATTCACAATGTCTGGCATGCAATCAAAATCTAATAGACATTAGAAGAAGTAGAAAAATATGACCCGTAATGAGGAGAAAAATCATTTGAAACCATCCAGAATAGACACAGATGTTAGACTGGCAAAAAGAGTATTAAAATAGTTCTTATAACTTCCATATGTTCAAAAAGTTAAGTAGTGACATGGGAGATATTAAAAAGACCTACATAAACCTTCTACAGATGAAAACTATGATATCTGAAATTAAAACTATACTAGATGAGATTAACAGTATATTAGAAATTGCAAAAGAAAAATTAGTAAACATAAAGCCATAAAAATAGATATTATCCAAAATGAAACACATAGAGAAAAAATAATTTTATAAAATTAGCTATGAGACCATTTCAAGCAGTTTATTATACATTTAACTGGAGTCCCTTAAGGAGGGAGATAGCAGAAAAAAATTTGGGAAATGATAGCCAAATTTTTTTCAAATTTGATTAAAACTGTAGACCCACAATTACATGAAGCTCAATAACCCCAAACACACACATAAAAAAAAAACCAAAAAAAAAAAAAAAACCCACACAGCAAGGCACATTGTGATCAAATTGCTCAAAACCAGTGCTAAAGAGGAAATCTTAAAAACAACCTTGAGGTGGGGGTTGGGGAGACACCAAATATACAAAAAATAAAAATAAAAATAAGAGTTCTAATCAGAATCAACACAAGTGAGAAGAGAGTGGAGCAACATCTTTAAAATAGTGAAAGAAAAAACTATCAGCTAGAATTCTATACCCAGTGAAAGTATTTTTCAAAAACAAAGACAAAGACTTTCAGAAATGCGAAGGTAGAAGACTTCATCCTCAGCAGATTCATACCACAGGAAATGTTAAAGGAAGTCCTTCAGGCAGAAGAAAAGTGATGCCAGATGTAGATCTTGATCTATGCAGAAGACAGAAGAGCACTGAAAATGGTAACCACACAGGAAAAGATACACAATTTCTTACTCATTATTTAAATCCCTTTAAAAGATAATTAACTGTTTAAACCGAAATCATAACAATGTTGTAAAATTTAGAACACATGTAAAAGTAAGATGTATGACAATAGTCCAAAGAATGAGAGGGGAGAAATGTAAGTATACTACTTTAAGATTTTCATACTAGGTGATATTTATAATATCACTTGAAGGTAGACTGGGATACGCTAAAGATACATATTATGAACGCTAAGGCAAACACTAAAATAAAAAACAAAACAAACAAACAAAAATGACTTACAGCTATTAACCCAAAAATAAGACAAATGGAATTACAATAAAACACTCTATCCAAAAGAAGGCAGAAAATGTGAAGAAAGGGAACAACAATAACGATGGTACATGGGGCCCTGGCCGGTTTGGCTCAGCGGTTAGAGCATCGGCCTGCGGTACAGAGAGACCCGGGTTCGGTTCCCGCTAAGCGCACATACCTCGGTTGCAGTTTGTCCCCGGCCCTGGTTGGTCGTGCGGGTGGCAACCACTCGATGTGTCCCTTTCACGTCAATGTTTCTCTCTCTCTCTCTTCCTCTCTCTCCCTCCTGCTCTGTCTGAACAAAAAATGCAAAAAAAATGTCCTCGGGTGAGGATTAAAAAATAAAAAAAAAGATGGTACATGGGAAAAAAAAATAGCAGGATAATAGATTTTTAACCTAACAATATTAATAATCACATTAAATATAACTGGTCAGTAAACTAAGATCCATGGACCAAATCTGGTCTGCATCCTGATTTTGTAGGGCCCTTGAGCTAAGAATGGTCTTGACATTTTTAGAGTCATTTGAGAGAAGGGAGGAGGAAGATGCAGAAGCAGAAGCATCGAAGATCATATAGGCTTGGCCCACAAAGCCCCAAATATTCACTATCTGGCTCTTTACAAAAAAAGTTTGCCAACCTCTGGATAAACACCTAATTTAAAGGCAGGGATTGTCAAGTTAGATAATAAAATAAATCCCAATTATATATTGCCTATAAGAAACACACTTGAACTATAAAACGTAAGAAAATTAAAAGTAAAGGGATAAAAAAATATTTTACTAATCAACACTAATTATTGCTATCAATGCTTATACAACTCAAAAGAGAGTTGTGGTTATATTGAAATTAGAAAAAGTAAAAATCAGAGTAAAAAATACTGTCAAGGATAAAGAAGATAATCAACTCATCAGGAGGACATAGTGATCCTAAATTCTTATGCACCTAAAAATAGGGCTTCAAAATATATGAAGCAATAACTGATAGAACAACAAAAACCAATAAACCAATTTATAATTGTAGTCTAAGATTTCAATACCCATATCTCAATAATAAATAAAATAAGCAAGAGTATAGAAGATTTGAACAGCACAACCAATTTGACCTAATTGACATTTATAAAACATTGCATTCAACAAGAGCAGAATACAGTCTCTTCAAACAAATACAGAACATTTACCAAAATAGATCATACTCTGAATCATTAAACAAATCTCAATAAATGTAAAAAAGTTCAAATCACATAATATATATTTTTTATTTTTTTGTTTATTAATTTTGTTTTTGTTTTAGATGTTTCTCATTTTTTCCCCATTGACACCCTCCTCCCGTTCACCGCCACCCCATCCCCAGCTTTGTTGTCTATGTTCACTGGTCATGCATACATGCATGTAAGTTCTGTGGCTTCTCCCCCCAAACCCCCCTCCTCTGAGGCTTTTCAATCTGTACCCCACCTCTATGTCTCTAGGTTGATTTTGTTCAGCAGTATGTTTAGTTCATCATATTCCACAAATAAGTGAGATCATGTGATATTTGTCTTTCTCTGCTTGGCCTGTTTTGCTTAGCATTATACTCTCCAGGTCCTTCCATACCACCTCAAAGGATAAGAGCTCTTTTTTTCTTATAGCTGCATAGTATTCCATTGTGTATATGTACCACAGCTTTTTAATCCATTCATCTACTGATGGACACTTGAGTTATTTCCAGATCTTAGCTATTGTAAATGCTGCTGCTATGAGCATAAGGGTACATATATTCTTTCTGGTTGGTGTTTTGGGTTTCCTAGGGTATATTCCTAGAAGTGGGATCACTGGGTCAAATGGCAGTTCAATTTTCAACTTTTTGAGGTAGTACCATAGTGTTTTCCACAGTCGCTGCACCAGTCTGCATTCCCACCAGCAGTGTACTAGAGTCCCCTTTTCTCCACACCCTCGCCAACACTTGTTGTTGGATGATTTGTTGATGGCGGCCATTCTGACAGGTGTGAGGTGATACCTCATTGTCATTTTAATTTGCATCTCTCTGATGATTAGTGATGTTGAGCATTTCTACATATGTCTCTTGGCCATTTGTATGTCCTTTTTGGAGAGGTGTCTGTTTAGGTCCTCTGCAAGTTTTTAAATTGGGTTTATTGTCTTCCTTTTGTTGAGTTGTATGAGCACTCTATATATTTTTAAAATTAACCCCTTATCTGATGCATTATTGGTGATTATGGTTTCCTCCCTTCTCCTTTCCATTTTGATGGTTGTTTCTTTTGCTGTGCAGAAGCTTTTTAGTTTGGTGTAGTCCCATGTGTTCATTTTTTTCTTTGTTTCTGTTGCCTTAGATGTTGTATCAGTGAAAATTCTGCTGTGTATGATGTTTGAAATATTGTTCCCTACATTTTCTTCTAGAATTTGTATGGATTCATGAGTTACATTTAAGTCTTTTATCCATTTTGAGTTTACTCTCATGTATGGTGTAACTTGGTGTTCTAGCTTCATTTTTTTTGTATATAGCTGTCCAATTTTCCCAACACCATTTATCAAAGAGACTGTCTTTACTCCACTGTATGCTCTTGCCACCTTTGTCAAATATTAATTGAGCATATTGTCTTGGGTCAATTTCTGGGTTCTCTATTCTGTTCCATTGATCTATCTGCCTGTTTTTGTGCCAGTACCAGTCTGTTTTGATTATGGTGGCTTTGTAGTATAACCTGAAATCCAGTAATCTGATCCCTCCTACTTTATTCTTCTTTTTCAAGGATTCTGTGGCTATTCGGGGTCTTTGGTTCCATATAAACTTTTGGAGTATTTGTTCTAGTTCTGTGAAGCATGTCATTGGTATTTTGATGGGGATTGCATTGAATCTATAGATTGCTCTGGGTAGTATGTACATTTCAATGATGTTAATTCTTCCAATTCATGAACAAGGCATATTCTTCCACTTTTTAACATCTACCTCTATTTTTTTCAATGACCTGTAGTTTTCTGTGAAGAGGTCCTTTCCTTCTTTTGTTAAGTTTATTCCTAGGTATCTTAAGTTTTTTACTGCGATGGTAAATGGAATTGTCTTTTTAGTTTCTGTTTCTGTGAGTTCATCATTGGTGTATAAGAATGCCGTCGCTTTCTTGATATTAATTTTATATCCTGCTACTTTGCCAAATTCATTTATTAAGTCTAGTCAATTTTTGATGAAATCTTTAGGGTTTTCTATGTACAATATCATATCATCTGCAAATAATGACAGTTTCACTTCCTCCTTTTCAATTTGGATCCCCTTTATTTTATCTTTATGTCTAATTGCTGTGGCTAAGACTTCCAGTACTATGTTAAATAAGAGTGGCGAAAGTGGGCATCCCTGTCTTGTTCCCATTCTTAAGGCAATTGCTTTTAGTTTTTGCCCATTGAGTATGATGTTGGCTGTAGGTTTTTCATGTATGGCATGTTGAGATATAATCCCTCTATTCCTACATTACTGAACGTTTTTATCAGAAATGGATGCTGGATTTTGTCGAATGCTTTTTCAGTGTCTATTGATATGATCATATGAATTTTATCTTTTCTTTCGTTTATGTGGTGTATCACATTTTTTGATTTGCAAATATTGTACCATCAGCGCATGCCTGGGATGAAACCCACTTGGTCATGATGAATAATTTTTTTGATGTATTGTGGAATCCGATTTGCTAATATTTTGTTAAGGATTTTGGCATCTGTGTTTATCAGGGATATTGGCCTGTAGTTTTCTTTCTTTGTAGTGTCTTTATCCAGTTTTGGAATTAGGATTATGCTGGCCTCATAAAATGAATTTGGAAGTGTTTCATCTTCTTGGATTTTTTGGAATAGTTTGAGGACAATGGGTATTAGATCTTTTTTGAATGTTTGATAAACCTCCCCCGTGAAGCCATCTGGGCCTGGGCTTGTGTTTGCTGGGAGTTTCTTGATTACACCTTCAATTTCCTTTGTTTTTATTGGTTTGTTCAAGTTTTCTATCTCTTCCTGGTTCAGTTTTGGGAGGCTATGTGTTTCTAGAAATTTTCCCATTTCTCCTAGATTGTCCAATTTATTGGCATATAATTGTTTATAGTATGTTTCAATGATCCTTTGTATTTCTGTGGTGTCAGTTGTTACTTCTCCTCTTTCATTTCTGATTTTGTTTATTTGGTTTCTCTCTTTTTGTTTCTTGGTGAGTCTGGCTAAAGGTCCATCGATCTTGTTTATCTTTTTAAAGAACCTGCTTTTTGTTTCATTGATCTTTTGAATGGTTTTTTTAGTCTCTATGTTGTTTATTTCTTCTCTGAACTTTACTATTTCCTTTCTCTTACTAGGTCTGGATTTTTTGTTTGTTTGTTTACTTTCTAGTTCTTTAAGTTGTAGAGTTAGAAAGTCAACTAGAAATTGTTCTTGTTTTTTGTGGTAGGCCTGTAGTGCTATGAACTTCCCTCTCAGGATTGCTTTCTCTGTCTCCCATCAATTTTGTGTTGTTGTGTCTTCATTTTCATTGGTTTCCAGGAAGTTTTTAATTTCTTCCTTGATCTCATTAGTAACCCATTCATTGTTTAATAACATGCTATTTAGCCTTCAAGTGTTTGAATGTTTTTGTGTGTTTTTATTGTAATTGAGTCCTAGTTTTATACCATTGTGATCTGAGAAGATACTTGATATGATTTCAATTTTCTTGAATTTGAAGAGACTTGCTTTGTGTCCTAACATGTGGTCTATCTTTGAGAATGACCCGTGTGCACTTGAGAAGAATGTATATTCTGTAGCTTTGGGGTGAAATGTTCTGTAAATATCAATTAAGTCCAACTGATCTAGTTTGTCTTGTAAGGACTCTATGTCCTTGTTAACTTTTTGTCTAGAAGATCTATCCAGTGGTGTCAGTGGCGTGTTGAAGTCACCCACTATGATCATGTTGCTATTGATCTCTCCCTTGAAGTCCTCCAGAAATTTTTTAATATATTTTGGTGCTCGAGTATTTGGTGCGTATATGTTTACCAGGGTTATATCCTCTTGTTGAATTGCTCCTTTTAATATTATGTAATGACCTTCTCTGTCTCATATTATGGCCTTGTTTTGAAGTATATCTTGTAAGATATTTGTATTGCTACAACAGCTTAGTTTTCATTTCCATTTTCTTGGAGAAATTTCTTCCATTCCTTCACTTTCATCCTGTGTGAGTTTTTTGTTGTAAGGTGCATAACTTGTAGACAGTATATATTTGGGTCGTTTTTTAATCCAATCAGCTACCCTATGTTTTTTGATTGGAGCATTTAAGCCATTTACATTTAAGGTAACTATTGATAGATAGTTATTAGTTGCCATTTTAATTCTATGCCTGTGTTCCTCTCTCTCTCTCTCTCACTCTCTTTCTATCCCCCCGTCCTCTCTGTTTCTCTTCTTTTTATAACAGTCCCTTTAGCATTTCTTGCAGTGCTGGTTTGGCGATGGTAAATTCCTTTGATTTGTTTTTTTTTTAATCCGTGAAGTTCTTTATTTCTCCTTCAATTTTGAATGATAGCCTTGCTAGATAGAGTAGTCTTGGATTCAGACCCTTACTTTGTATTACGTTGTACACTTCATGTCACTCCCTTCTGGCCTGCATGGTTTCTATTGAGAAATCAGCTGACAGTCAAATGGGAGCTTCCTTGTAGGTAACTTTCTGTCTCTCTCTTGCTTCATTTAAGATTCTTTCTTTGTCTTTAATGTTTGCTATTTTTATTATGATGTGTCTAGTTGTGGGTCTTCTGGGGTTCATCTTGCTTTGGACTCTCTGTGTTTCTTGGACTTGTGTGACTTCTTCCTTCACAAGTTTAGGGAATTTTTCTGTCATTATTTCTTCAAACAGGTTCCCTATTCCTTTTTCTGATTCTTCTCCTTCCAGTATGCCCATAATGCTAATGTTGTTATGTTTCGTATTGTCCCACAACTTTCTTAAACTTTCCTCCTGCTTTTTAATTTTTTTTTCCATTTGCTACTCTATTTGAGTGTTTTTCACTACCTTGTTTTCTAAGTCACTGATTTGATCATCAGCTTCTTCTAATCTACTATTGAACCCTTCTGAGCTATTTTTCATAACAGCTATGCCATTCTCTATTTCCTCTTGATTTTTATGCATAGCTTCTACCTCTTTTTTTAAGCTGAAGTAGTTCCCATGAGTTCTTCTTAATTCCTATTAAGTTGCTTGTAGTTCTCACCAAATTGTTTGAGCACCCTTAAAATCATTGCTTTGAATTCTTTATGGAAGAATTCAAATGGAAGTTGCTGTCTTCCATTTCCTGTAGTTCCTTTCTGGTGAATCCTCTTTTTCTTTCCTTTGAGTGTTGTTTCTTTGTCTCCCCATTTTAGCCGTCTGGTAGCTCTAGACCCAGTGAGGAATGTTTAGATGTGTAGGCAGCTCACTGTATACCAAATGAGGCTACTATGCCTCCCAGACTGTTTTGTTGTGTGTCGCCTCTTGCCTGCTGTGGATCCTGGAGGATTGACTACTGGGGGCTGATATTGGTGTGTCTTGGTAAGTGCTGCTGCTGGATCACGTGGGCCCCTCTGGAGCTGTGTTCCTAGCTGGTCGCTGCTGACACCTGTAGCTGTATAGCTCAGGCCCTGTTGGAGCCGAGCTCCCTGCTCATACTGTGGGCAGCTAGATTGCACAGTCCCTTGGAGACCCAACTCCACACCTATCTTGTGGGTATCTGGGTCGCACACGCCTCTCTGGTGCCCAAGCACCCCGTAGGTCTCACGAGCAGCTGGATTGCCCTTTGGAGACCAGACTCCACGCCTATCTTGTGGGCAGCTGGGTCACACAGGCCTTTCTGGTGCCCCAGCACCCTGCAGGTCCCACAGCCAGCTGGATCACTCAGTCCCTTTGGAGACCCTATGCCTATCTGTGGACAGCTGGGTCACAGAGGCCTCTCTGGTGCCCCAGCACCCCGCAGGTCCCATGGGGGGCTGTCCCTTTGGAGACCCTGCTCTATGCCTATCTTGTGGGTAGCTGGGTTGCACAGGCCTCTGTGGAGCCCCAGGTCCCACTGCTGGTGGCTGGGGAGTGCTGCTGCCCCGTGGGCTCAACTCCTGCACAGGCTTTGCTGTAGTTTTGGGGGATGGGTCTCTGCTACTGGTCTGTGCTTCTGTTGCCTGGGGATGGATGTCTGCTCCCCAGTCTCTGTTGCTGGGGGTATATCTGGACTCTGATCGGGCTGCTACTGTGGGGATGGTGCTGGGCTCCTGGCTGTTTGCAGTTTCTGTAACCGGCACCTTGGCAGCTCCACTCCTGTGCACTGGTCTGTGTTGACACGGTGTCCACTGGTCCGATGCCGCCAGGTGTGCTGGTGGGCTCAGGTTGCTGGGCCCTGGCCGCTCCCACTGCCTCCTCCCAGGGAAGACCTGGGATCGTCCAAAATGGTGGGACCTCCCCGCGGTGCAGGAAGAAGCGCCCTGAAGGGCCACTTACCATGGTAGCCGGCTGCTCCGTGTCTCTGCACTGCATGAGTCTGGTCGTCCACCCTCACGTCCACTCACTCTCTCTCACACACTGGCTCCCGCTCTCCTGCACTCACCCTCCCTCCTATGGCCACCGTCTTCTCTGATCTCCCTATCTATAACATATGTTCTTTCACCATGATGTAATCACATTTGAAATAAATAACAAAAAGGATCTCTGGGAAAATCATAAATATTTGAAAATTAAATAATATACTGAGTCAAAGAAGAAAAATTTTAATTATTTTGAACTGAATGAAAAAATATACACTATATGAAAATTTGTGTAACACAGCTAAATTAGTGCTTAGGTAAGATTTATAACACTAAAATAGACATGATTCAAATCAATGGCTTTAGCTTTCATCTTAAGAAACTAGAAAAAGAACAAATTTAACCTATAACAAGCAAAAAAAAGAGAGATAAATAACATTAGAGTGGAAATAAATGAATGAGAAAACAGAAAAATAATAGAGAAAATCAATTATACCTCAAGCCAAACTGATGAAAAAAAATGACAAGAGCCAAATGAATAATATCAGAAATGAGAAAAATAGATTCAATACAAATTCTACAGATATTAAAAAGATATTAAGAGAAAATTATAAACACCTTTATGCCAATAAATTCAACAGCTTACATGAACAAAACAATTTCCTTGAAAGACACTAATGATCAAAGCTCATTCAAGAAGAAATAGCCTAAATAGCCCTATATTTAGTAAAGAAATACATTTTCAATTAAAAATATTTCAATTAAGAAAACTACAGGTCCAGATGCTTTCATCTATGAATTTATACCAAACATATTCAGAAAATGAAAGAGAAGAAAACACTTTCAAATTTATTCTATGAAGTCAACAGTACCTGATAACAAAATCAGACAAAGACATTAGGAGAAATAAAAATTACAGACCAATGTCCCTCACAAACATAGATGCAAAATTTGCAACCAAATTAGCAAACCAAATACAATAAGATAGAGACAGAGATACTATGTCATGACCAAGTGAGGTTTGTCCCCAGTATGCAAGGTTGGGTTTAACATTTGAAATCAATATAATTTATCATATTAACAAATAAAAGAAAACCCCTATGTTATATTTTAAATAGAAGTAGCAATTGACAAAATCCATCATCTATACATGATTAACAACAACAAACTCTTAGCAAGCTGGAAATAAAAGAGAACTTTTTAAGCCCGTAATGACATTATTAAAAACCAACAGCTAACATCACACTTATGGCGAAAAGCTTACACTCTTTAAATATAAAACAAGACAAGAATACTCGCTCTTACCACTTCTATTCAACATTATACTGGAAGTTTTAGCTTTGCAATAAGTCAAAAAGAAAAAAAAAGAAAGAAAGAAAGAAAGAAAATACATCCAGATTGAAAAGGGGGAGGTAATACTCTCTCCCTCTCTCCCTTTTCTTTTGCCAGATGATATGATTTTTATGCAGAAAACAGTGGGAAATGTCCCCCCAAAGCTACTAGAATTTATTTAAATTTTTATAAGACATCCCTTGCCATAGCATAAAAATATAAAACATTCAGAAATAAATTTAACATAAGCTATGCAATACTTGTATATTGAATATTATAATACATTATTAAGAGAAATTAAATATATAGATAGATATTGCTCTAATGTTACTTCTCTCCAATTTGACCTACAGACTCATGCAATCCTGATGAAGTCCCAACAAGCTGATTCTAAACTCTTATGGAAATGTGAGGGAACCGGAAGAGCCAAAGCAACTTTGAAAAGAGAAACAAAGTGTGAAGACTAACACTGCCTGATTTCAAGGCAGTTCGACATTGGTGCCAAGGCAAACAAACAGATCGATGAAACCGAGTAGAAGAACCCCGAAACAGATACACATGTATATACACACCTAAGTTTTTACAAAGGTGCAAAGGCAATTATGTGGGAAAAGCATTTTTTCAACAAAAGGTGATAAGATAATTGTACGTCTAGGTATTCCCACCCCTGCAAAGAACTTCAATTTATACTTTCTACCATTTAAAAAAATTAACTCAAAATGGATGAAAGATCTCAGTATAAAACCTGAAACTACACTACTTAAAGAAGAGAACATAGGTGAAATATTTGTAACCTTGAGTTAGGCAAAGATATCTTAGCTATGACATCAAAAGCAGGGTCCAAAATAAAAAAAAAAAAATGATAAATTAGACTTCATCAAAAATTTAAAACTTCTGCTTTTCAAAAGATACTGTTAAGAATGAAAGGATGGCCCTGGCCGGTTTGGCTCAGCGGTTAGAGCGTCGGCCTGCGGTCCGGAGAGACCTGGGTTCGGTTCCCGCTAAGGGCACGTACTTCGGTTGCAGTTTGTTCCCGGCCCTGGTTGGTCGTGCGGGTGGCAGCCACTCGATGTGTCCCTTCACGTCGATGTTTCTCTCTCTCCCTTCCTCTCTCTCCCTCCCACTCTATCTATACAAAAAATGGAAAAATGTCCTCGGGTGAGGATAAAAAATAAAAAAATAAAATAAAAAAAAATAAAAATAAAAAAGAATGAAAGGCTGAACTACAGACTGGGAGAAAAATATTTGTAAAACACATATCTGATAAAGGACTTGTATCCAGAATACATAAAGAGCTCTCAAAACTATGTAAGTAAATAAATAAATAAATAAATAAACAAACAAACAAACATTGAAAGAACTGTTTATCCAAAAATACACATAGATATCAAATGTAAATGTAAAAAGATGTTTGACATCTTTTTTGTACACTTTAAATGTCTTTAAAAAATGCAAATAAAAGCCAGAAAAACAATACTATCCACCTATTAGAATGACTAATAGTAAAAGACTGACCATACCAAGTGTTGGTAAAGTACAGGTGTGTGGTAAAACTTCCGGTCAAGATGGCAGTGTAGGTAAACATGTTACCTAACTTCCTCCCACAACCACATCAAAATTACAACTAAACTACAGAAGAAGTATCATTCAGAACTGCCGGACATCAAGCTGAATGGAAGTCCTACAACTACGGAATTAAAGAAGACGCCACATCGAGACAGGTAAGAGGCGCAGAGGTGTGGACGGGCTGGCCCCACACCCATGTGTGGAGGATTAAATCAGGAGGGACAGCTCAGCTGGGAAGGTCCTCCCTGAGGAGTGGGGGGTCCCTTCCCACATCAGGCACCTCAACTTAGGGTTTCAGTGCCAGAAAAAGTATCCCTATAACTTCTGGCTGTAAAAACCAGAGGGACTAAGGCTGAGGGAGGCTGAGGTATCTGGAGCCCCAGGTAGTTCCTCTTAAAGGGGCCACACATGGACTTACTTGGACATGCTCTTCTGGGCTCCAGCTTGAAAGGCACCAGAGACATACAGGGAAGAACTGAGTAGTTTGGCATTGGAGTAAGAGCCAGAGGGGCAGCTTTCTCCTGAACAGACTTCCTATTGGAGGCCGATGTTCCTTCACCGGGGTTGCAGAAGGCCACCATATCTGGGACTCCAGCAACCTGGCTCACACTCTTTGCCCTGCCCTGGTGATTCCCTGAGGCCCTGCTGCACCCAACTTTCGGGCCCACCCAAGCTCTTTCCAATGGCTTTACCATAGGGTTGGCCTGTCTTGGATCCTGCTTCAGATTTTCCTAAATTCTTTCAAACAAGCAGCATCTGGCCTCAGCAAGCCCCATACCTCTCATTAGGTGGCCCCAAGCCTGGCAATACAAGCAACCAGCCTTGGTTCACAACTTGGCTTTCCCTGGGCACCTCCAAGCCCAGCACAAGAAGCAGCCATCTGCAGATCACTTTGTAGCTTATGCCGGGTGGCCCCAGATAGAACACAGGCAGTGGCTGACCTTGCCCCAGAGCCAGCACACCCAGTGGACAGCTTCAGACCACATCGAAGCACCACCACCCAACCACCTCCACAAGTGACACACTCAATGAGTGAACTCAGTGGGTACCAGAGCCCTGCCGAAGTAAGTCTTGCTCTGTGTGGTAGGCTCCTACACTGCTGATCCTCCAAGGTAGTCAGAGGCCAGTGGTCAGTGGGCACAGCCAGTCATTGCAGCTGATTAGCCTGAGTAAATTCCTTCCGTTGACATGCCAACAGCAATCAAGACTTGATTACAACAGAAGGGTGTACATCCGCACTAGGAGTGCACCTCGAGGGCCCATTTGGGGTGATCAGGGAGGCTGTGCCACTGGACCCTACAGGACACCTACAACAATAGACCACCCTACAAAACCTAGGAGACATAGCAACTGTACCTAATACATAGAAACAAACACAAGGAAGCAGCCAAAATGAGGAGACAAAAGAAACAAGTCCCAAATGAAAGAACAGAACAAAACTCCAGGAAAAGAACTAAACAAAAGATAAGCAATCAATCAGATACAGAGTTCAATATACTTGTTATAAGGATGCTCAAGGAGCTTAGTGAGAAATTCAAGGAACTTATGAGCACTTCAAGAAGCTTAAGGAAAACTCCAAAAAATTTAGTGAGAACATCAACAACATAAAAAAGGACCAGTCAGAAATGAAAGATGCACTAACTAAAATAAAAAATAATTTCCAGGGAAGTAATAGTAGAGTAGGAAAAGCCAAGAAGCAAACTATCAATTTGGAATACGAGGAAGCAGAAAACACCCAATCAGAACAGGAAAAAAAAAAGAATCCAAAATAGTGAGGGTGGTATAAGGAGCCTCTGGGACAACTTCAAGCGTACCAATATTCACATAATGGAGGTGCCAGAAGGGGAGGAGAGAGAGCAAGAAATTGAAAACCTATTTGAAAAAATAATGACAGAAAAATGTCCTAACTTGGTGAAGAAAACAGACATACAAGTCCAGGAAGCACAGAGTCCCAAACAAGATGAACCAAGGAGGTCCACACCAAGACACATCATCATCAAAATGCCAAAGGTTAAAGACAAAGGGAGAATCTTAAAAGTAGCAAGAGAAAATCAGTTACCTACAAAGGAGCTCCCATAAGACTTTCAGCTGATTTCTCAAAGGAAACTTTACAGGCCAGAAAGAAGTGGCAAGAAATATTCAAGGTGATGAAAAGCAACAACCTACAACCAAGATTACTCTGTCCTGCAAAGCTATCATTTAGAATTGATGGACATATAAAGAGTTTCCCAGACAAGAAAAAGCTAAAAGAGTTCATCACCACCAAACCACTATTATATGAAATGTTGAAGGATCTTCTTGAAGGAGAAGAACAAAAATATGAACAATAAAATGGCAATTAATACATATCTATCAGCAATTGAATCTACAAACAAAATGAGCAAGCAGTACAGAAACAGAGTCATAGATACAGAGAACTTTTTTTTTTTTTAACTTTTTTTTTTTTTTGGTATGTGCCCCTAGCAGAACCGAACCCGGGACTCTCTGGTCCGCAGGCCAACGCTCCAACGGCTGAGCCAAACCAGCCAGGGTGATACAGAGAACTTTTTGTTGGTTGCCCAATGAGAGGGGACTGGGGTGTGTGTGAATAAGATGAAGGGATTAAGAAGTACAAATTGGTTGTTAGACTGATGAACCTCAAAGGGAAGGGAGGAGAGAGGGTGGGACGAGAGAAACCAAACAACTTCTATGCATATATGAGCAACCAATGGACACAGACAATAGTGTGGGGGCGGCAGGAGGGGGCAGGATTGGGGAGGAGGGGGTCAATGGGGAAAAGGGTGGGACATCTGTAATACATTCAACAATAAACATAAGTAAAAACAAAAGATGTGTGGTAATTGAAACACTCAGTCATTGCTTGTAGGACTGTAAACTTGTACAATCACTTTGAAAAGCAATTTGGCAGTTTCCTAAAAAATTAAATATATACCGCTGTGGCCAGTTTGGTTCAGTGGTTGGAGCATTGGCCCAGGGATCAAGGAGTCACGGGTTTGATTCCCGTCAAGGGCACGTGCCTTGGTTGCGGTCTGGTCCCTGGCCCTGATTGGGGTCATGTGGGAGGCAACCAATTACTGTGTATCTCTCACATCGATGCTTCTCTCTCTCTCTTCCTCCCATTCTGTCTGAAGATAAATGGAAAAATATCTTCTGGTGAAGATTTAAAAATATATATATATACCATAGTCATTCCACTCCTAGGTATATACCCAATTTAAGTAAAAGTGTGTCCGTACAAAGACTTATACATGAATATTTATAATAGTTTTATTTGTAATAACCTGGAACTGGAAACAACCTGAATATTCATAAATACGTGACTGAACAAACAAGCTGTGGTACATCTGTACACTGGAGTATTACTCAGCAATGAAAAGAAATGAACTCTTAACACATACAATGACATAGATGAATTTCAAAATAATCATGCTGCATAAAAGAAGCCAAACAATAAAAAATAGCATGAAGGGACACAGAAGTAAATTTGGGGGTAATAGATATGTTTATTATCTTGATCTGTGGTTTCATGTACATATGCATATGTCAAAAGTTATCAAAGTATACACTTTAAATATGTGCAACTTAAAAATTATACCTCAACAAAGCTGCTTTAAAAATTAAAATATCAGAAAAAATGTCAGAAATATGTGATTTGCACCATTTTGTAGCCCTTAAAAAATAACCTTAAAGCTGCAAAGGCAACCTGTAGAAAAACAAAATTCTTTCTATAAGATGAAGAAAGATAACAGAAAACCTTGGTCTATGAGGACACTGCTGAGAGCAGAGATGATGCTCAGTCTGTCAGGCGTCTGGAGGTAATTAAGCTCTTTCCCCTCCATTATGCTCCTATCACTCTATTCAAGTGGGTGAACCACTGAAACAGTATCTGTTGTAGGTAAGAGATCATCAGACATCCAGTGCCCTGGGGGTTTCTCCACAGGAGCCAGAAGGGAGGTGGGGTCCAGAGAAGGAGCTGTCACTGGGAGCCGGGACTAAGGAAGGGGTGTTGCTGGCTCCAGAGGCAGCGTGCAGCTGTGTGGGAACCCAGCCCGGCCCAGGCGCCCTGGTGCAGCGTGTGCCCTCAGGGAGAAGGGGGCAGTGTGTGAAATGAAAGAACTGATTCACAGAAGTTGGTAGCACTCTGGGATTCCAGCCATCCAGCTGGGACATGCTGTCGGTCTGAATCGCAGCTCCCTCCCCATTCAGCACGCCAGTCTGCCTCCTTATCGCCTGTGGAGCGACCATGGCCTTGAGAACACCAAGGGCATCCTCTGCCTTCTGTGCATTTCCTGCAGGGCCACCCCAAGGTGAAGCAAAGCCAGTCAACCCAGCCCGACAAGATGGACAGCATGGCCCAGGCTGCACCGCCGTGGAGGGCTGCAGGCAGAGGAGGGAGCTGGGCCAAGCAGCCTTAACAATGGGGCCTAAGCAGCAACCCTGAGCCTGCCTCCCACCATGAAAGCCCTCACTTGGAAAAAAATGTACAGAGAGTAATATTCCCCTCTTTCTTCCAAGGAAAGGAAATGCATCATTGCCCAGAGTGACTCAGAGGTGACCTGCTCTGAGGTGGCGGTGGACTTGCAGCTCTGCAGCCTCCCGCTCCCAGGGATCTGGAACAAGAAGCCAGGGCGCGCACAGTGAGCGCAGCGTTGGGTGCTAGCTTAACACCCAGTGAGGGCCGAGGCTAGTTCCCTTCACACTGAAGGCAGCCTCTGGGGAACGTCCCGGAGACACCCGGGGGCAGGAGACTACAAATCTGTTCATGCATTTTAGATACAAATATATGGAGACTGAAAAGTTAAGTTCTAGCATTACTATGATGCATTTTTACTCGTAGGCTAGGAAATAACTAAAACTAACACAAATTAGTATCTCAATTAACAGGAGTATATTTTCCTGCTACAGCAGAAAGGGAAAAAAACAACCCCTCTCAGTCTGGGGGTGCATGTTCAGAGACCTGTGCCTGGCGACCAGACAGTTTCAGACTTGTCTACAGTGAGAATTCTATAAAATAATCACGATAATGGACCACAGGCCCTGGCATAAAACCCACAAAATCAAAGTAAATAACACTATTTAGATAAAAGCACCGACTACAATTTCTCAAGCACTTCATTGTGAGCTTTTAAAAAATGTTTTTCTATTGAGTCCTCAACACTTAAATGACACCGTACTTCCCAGTGAGTAGAAAATTCGCGGGGTGTTGATATTTGGTGACAGAGGGACTGCGGTCTCTCTTGATAACCTAATAAAAAGAAAAGAATGAAACTTTATCAGGAAGGCTTTGGATCAGACAGCAAGAGAAATGCCTGATGGAAAGAGGCGTAAATTCCTGGAGTTTCTGTCGAAGTGACGAGGTGACGTGTTAAACGTCTTGCTGTTTGAAAGCAGCTGCGGGTCTGGGACAGCACCACCTCCAGACACCCTGGCAGCTCAGAGGATCATACAGACAACGGGCCCTGGGATGCTTTGTGCTTGTGCTTGCTCCTTCATCCCTAAGGCTAAACATTTCTGCACACCGGTCGGGTGTGCTAATGAAGGCAGAGTCTAGTCCTTCCACAGACTGTTTAGTTAAGAATTCAGATCAGGCATGGCAGAATCTCCCCATTTTCTGATTGCTAATGTATCGTAACCATGACGTACATCCTCCCGTGTTCCATTCAGCAAAGTCTCCTCCTACTGGAGACGCCCGGTTTGGACAGAGTGTATTAACCTAGCCAAGCGACATGTCCTCCCTGAACACAGCCTCGACTCAAGGCAAAGCGCAATTGTGTCACAAATAGGTGCATCTCAATCCACCTGGCAAAGAGGGGTCGTGTTGCCTAAATAGAAAATTTAATGATCTGATCTGATCAAACATCCATTTGTAATTTTGATAAGTGAAATGATCCTATTAGATTACTGCAAATAGGTGTGAGCTGGTGTCCTAACAAAACGTTGGAGCTAGGAGCGTCATCTAGGGATGACTAGATTTTACACATTTAGTTCAAAAGCACATATTGCAACAATGGAATGCCACACAACTTTCTGAAGATTCTTGGCCAACAAGTTGTGAAATGCCAATCTGATTTGCTTGGAAATTTTTAAATAATTGGCTCCTGCTGGCTGAGGCCTCATGCCAACGCTGCCTGGTAATTCATCCGTGACATTCCTAGAAGAAAGGATCTGCGGAGGAGCCGCAGTGCGGTGTTCCGGGAGTAAGCACGCGTCCTCCGAATCGGAGGCAGAAGAGGAAGCAAGCCGCGGGAATCCAGCAGAGGCCTCTGCGTTTCCAGGGAAAATACTGTCAATTTAAATGGAAATTGTGTGGCTCTTCCTTCTTTCTTCCTTCTCAGGCTCCAAGTAAGACACTGGTGGGACCATTTCAAGATCAAGGATACGCCCTGGCCAGTTGGGCTCAGCCGTTGGAGCGTCGGCCTGCGGACCAGAGAGTCCAGGGTTCGGTTCCCGCTAGGGGCACATACCAAAAAAAAAAAACATTAAAAAAAAAAAAAAAAGACAGAGAGATCAAATATACAGCCCCAGAGATGATTATTTAGGTCTCCTAGCTTTGCTATTTATCGACCAAAACTCTGGAGACTATGATGGTGACTCTGCAAAGAATTCACACGAGGACTCATTTTCTGGGTTTTAGTAGATGTCATTTGATTCTTGGGAAGCTTTTAAAGAAATACAGAGATCCTTTGGGGAACAAAAAAAGCACCCCAGTAATGCAACTCCTTTGGAAATAATAAGGATTATAGTATAGCTCATAGCTAGAGAAGAAAATTCAAACAGAGAATACAACAGGTACTACGATCACGAGAATGAAAACATTAGGAAGGGAACAAAGGAAGGCAGGGACGCACAGAGGGAGGCTGGAGAGAGGAAGGAAGCAAGGGAAGGGCTGTGAAGAAAGGCAATGGAAGAGTCCAGAAGGAAACAGCTTGCTCTGGCATCACACTGACTCCCAGGACATGGAGAAACATCTCTGTCCCTACGTGCCACCCACCTCGAATGGAGAGGGCGTTCTTCAGGGACCATGGCCCCGAGGCCACAGAGCACAGTGGAGGCATCTGGAGCTGAACACTGGTCGGGATGCCCCAGGGGTGAAACAAGGCATTCATGTTGGTTACTCTGAGCAACCCACTGCTGGACACTCGCTTCAAATCCTGTGGCTTGGGGGTTCCCCTCTACACAGAGGCAGAAAGATGACATCAGTAGCCAGTGGTCTGGGAGTAAGAAAAGCAAGCTGGCATCCGAAATCGCCCACTTAACAATGCCCTGAAGTAAATGTCCTAACTGGTGGGCCTTCCGCTCCAAGCATGCTGGGAGACCAATACAAGGACACTGGAAGGGGTGAATGAACATCTAGCAAAAGCTGGCAAGAGTTGAGGGCTGAGTGGCTTGACCAGAACCAGCCATGATCCCCGAAATGTAATGGGAAATGATAAACTTCATCAACAGTTTCTAAGGGATTCAATCTGATGGAACATATAAGCACAGGCCAGTACCTTCTAGGCAGGGACAATTCTTGGGGGAGATAGTTACGGAGACATGGATTTTGTCTGAGTTGGGGTAGCTGTTGTGCTCTCAAAGGTAGAACGCAGCAAGCAGGGAGAGAGGAGTCCCTCAAATTAAGTGACTAGCATTTGGGTTACTGACCTGGGATCAGAGCCAGGCTTCCAGACGAGGGTCCTGGAAGAAAACCGGCTTTGCACTTAGTGACGTGGAGAGGCAGGGCTGAGCTGTTGCTTATCTAGAGCTTGACGTTCCAATGACTTTTTTGAAGCCAGATGGTCTGACCTAGAAAATGGAATATACCCCTTCCGCCCACGGGAAGGGAGTTCTCAGTACAACATGAAGCCTGGTTCTCATTGGCTCAAAGACTGGATAAGGCACACAGTGGGCAGGTCATTATTGCTGGCAGCTGGCTAGGCTGATTCAGGCAAGGAAGCTAATAAAAATCTACACACCAGGAATCTCCAAATTTCCCCAATTTGGAGATAGCTTCATAGAGAGGTAAGGTTGCGATATATACACAGGACCTATGGTCTAATAGAGACTTTCTTATTTATTTGTGAATGTAATTGCATGAGGAGCATTACAGAAGTATAAAAAATTATGGTCACTTATGTATTTGATGGATAAAAACATAATGGCACAAAATCCATTCTGTCCCAGCAAATCAAAGGTATACAGAGGCAATATTAATAAATCATCAGGGAAAAGATGGCCTGAAATGTTATTAATTAATCAAACAGTAGATATTATTGCTATGTGTTAAATATTGTGCTAGGTTACATAGAAGATTGGAGAATAAATAAGACACGGTCCCTATGTTCAAGGGAATTTTGAACTAATGGTGGGGGAGGGGCTGGAGAGGAGCTCACCTGTATTAAGCGGGGCAGACTCTGCTGTGGAAC
Organism: Molossus molossus; assembly: GCF_014108415.1. Classification (NCBI taxonomy): domain Eukaryota; kingdom Metazoa; phylum Chordata; class Mammalia; order Chiroptera; family Molossidae; genus Molossus; species Molossus molossus. The sequence goes on along the minus strand of NW_023425348.1, from coordinate 5,843,882 downwards.
CACAGAAGGCCACTCTGCCCACGCGTGCCGCAGGCGAGCAGTGCTGCGGACAACCCCACCCCACCCCACCCCGGAGCAGCCCTTACCAAGTGACCCTCCGGAGCTGACATGTAAATACCTGAACTCCTTGGACCCTCAGGTGGGGTGACTCTGAGGCACTGTTCTGTAGGGCTCCCAAGAGTATCCGCGTGGGCTTACGCTCCCATCAGCCACGGTGCAGTGGATTAACAATCAGCCTGCGGTGTCTGCCTTCCCTTCTCCAGGGGCTGCAGCCCCTGCACTTCCCAGGTGAGCGACGTGCACCTGAACCCCTCGTTCAAAGTCAGCTTCCAGGGGAATCCGAACCAAGAAAGCACCTCCTGTGCATTACGTATACTTCACTACAAACTTTACTTGTATCATCTCACTCAGTCCTGGTAGCAGTTGGATGAAGAAAAATGTCATCTCCTCATGCCGCTGACTGCTCAGGATTTTGTGTTAGTCCTCACATCCGGGACGTCAAAATCAAACAGTGAATCACAGCGCAGGGGGCACGCCCCAGGGGCATGACGGCCTGTCAGCCCCTCCTGTGGGCACCGGCTTCTCCCGCATCTCCAGAGGGACTTTCCAAGGGGCTGCCAACCCGAGCATCCTGCTTCCACCGCACACGCGGGCGCGTGGCCGAAGCTGGACAACTCGGGGTCTTTTCTTGGTATTTTTACCATTAAAACCAAGAAAGGCAAGTCTCTCTCTCTGTAAAGTGGCAAAGAGATAAAAGGCGGGGCCTGGGAGCCTTAAGACCACGTCTTCAGGCTCATGGGGAAAGTGCGTCTTCCGTGGGGAGGGTGGAACCGAGGAGAAGAGCAGAGGGAGGGACACAGAAAGAGGAAGTTCCAGGGGCTGCCCTTCCTTGGCATTCATTACAAGTCAGTGATTTCTTTTCAGCCCAAGTCAGGTAAGTCTGGATTCCTGCCGGCTGTCACACACACCTAAGGCCGCAGCCTGGTGAAGACCGAGCAGGCTCGCTCAGCATTGATCAAACACGGGATGACAAAGAAGGCAGAGGTTGGAAAGGAAATCATAAATTTCCCAGGATTTCTTGTAGGTGGAGCTCCAGATGTGACCAGATTCCACCAATCAGACAGCTCCGGTGAGCCTTTGTTTCAGAACGGAGTGGAACAGGAAGGGGGGCGGTGCGGAGCATCCAGTTTGCGTGCTGATGAGGTGAGGGCTCTGCAGTCAGTACCTCCCCAACGTGGGAGGGGCTCCCTCATTGACAGCTCTGCGCTGACTGCCAGCTTTCCTCGATCTTTCTCACTCTTTTTTTTTTTTTTTAATTGATTTTTAGAGAGAGAGGAAGGGAGAAAGAGAGAAACATCAACATGAGAACATGACATCGATCCTGCGCCCCGGGCATGTGCCCTTGACTAGGAATTGGACTGGCAACCTTTGCGTGCCCAGGACAGTGCCCAGCCACCCAGCCACACCGGCCAGGGCGAGGCAGCTTTCTTGATCATTCCAGCAGCTGGGTGCTTTTAAGACTTGTCTGTTGTTCTTCCAAGAATTTTGCAGCACCTAACCCCCCTGTGTGAAAACCCTTCCTGTTTGCACTAGAGAGAGTGGGTTCTGCTATCCGAGCCCTGGTGCGCATGGCCCTTCACTATCTCTTGCTGTCTTCTTACCCCTCGGCCCTACCGCCTCCTCCTCCCTGATGTTCCAGCTGCATGACTGCGTTTCCCAAACATCCAAGTGCCGGTGCCCACTAGGGGAACAGAAGTGTGGGCCTCACGCTTAGAAGGGAACTCTGGGCTACACAGCGACAGATACAAGCGTAGTTGTGGGTGGACTTCAGAGCGGGCTGAGATGGCAGAAATTCCGAACTTGAGAGGCAGACCGAGGAAAAGCAGCTGGAGGGGGCCCAGCGGGCGGAGTCAGGAGTGCCGGAGGGAGGAACGTCCGGAGGCCGAGGGAAAGCGAGGCCCGGAGGTCAGCCCTTCGGAGGGAGGAGGACGAGAGGACGGAGAAGGCGCCCGCGTGGGGGACAGCGGACGGCGCTCCGGCTGGAGTGGGAAGCGTGGACGCCCAGACGGAAGGTTGGAGACTGGTCGGAAGGAAGAAGAGGTAAGGAATGCAGTGAAGGGAGAAAGATCGATAGCGTTGTCATAGATTTTATTTTATCACAGATGCCTCTGCAAACACTACCCACCACACCTACCTCTGATATACTTGGTAGTTCCACCCTAACAGTTTTAATACCTGTGAAAGGTACCCCAACCCCAACTAACAAAGACAAGAAAAAAAAAGGAATAGAAAAATAAAAAATAAAGGGGGAGAGAGAGGGAAGTTCAGATCATGCCCAGTTCCACCATCGAGGCTCATGTCCTTTCTGTCCCCATTACCCATCAGCATCCCAAACAGCCCCTGCTCCAAAATGCTGCTCACTCTCGGCAACGCCATCACTACCGCATTGTCTGAAGGACCACCTGTGGGTGGAACATCTCCCCTGAATAAGGACCCTGGGTCAACCACAGGGAAGAGGCAGTCAGATGGAACCAGCACTTGGGGGAGACCTCGGGAAACAAGCTCAGTCTGCCTCAGCCCAGAGCCCAGGCTCCAGTCTTCAGATTCAGGAGGCCGCACCTGAGCCTGTGCCCCTGGCAGGTACGGCGTAGAGATGCTCTCGGCTGCCAGGGGCAGGAAGCACCCTGCAGTGAACCAGACGGGAGGTGACTGAGTGGATCTCTTGGGCAGATTGAGTCACTGTCTTTACTCTGCCCCCCCCCCCCCCCCCGTTTCAGCCAGAGGGTGAGGCTCTGGTGAAGGCTGAGTGTGAGGCTGTAGGTCTTCGCAGAGGTCAGATCAGCACCCTGATCTCTGTGACCTTCTGGTCCCGGGCCTGCCCTCTGACCTCCAGGAAGCCCCTGTTGTCACAGCATTTCCCTCCCCCAGTGTCGGGTCTTGTTCTCACTCCCTCTAGAGGGCCTGTGTGGGGGAACCCACCTCAGTTACCACGCAGTGGGAGCCAGACATTCCGTACACGCATGTGTGCAGTTATTTCTTCAATATGGATGTGTTGGTTATGTTCCAGGTTTGAGGCATTGTGCTCGGTACTGGGACATAATGGCAACAAGACACAGTTCCTCCATCCAGTTTATGATCCAGTAATATCCCAGTCTGTGGGAACAGTGGGCTCCCAGAGTCCCGCCCCCGCTTCAAAATCCTTTCTCTACAGAGTCACTTTGTTGATTTTTTAGAGAGAGAGAGATTTTTAGGGAGAGAGAGATAGGAACATCGACTGGCTGCCTCCTGCATGCCTCCTGCTGGGGGTTGAGCTCTGACACAGAATCGAACCAGAGACCTCCTGGTGCGTGGGTCGCTGCTCAACCACTGAGCCACACCAGCCGGGCCACGGAGTTGCTTTGAGTGACGGGGGTGAGCAGGGCGCCTGTGTGAGGTACGCAGTCAGTTGACCACAGTTTCCCCTCCCTGGAGCACTGGCTTAGTGGTCATTCAGGCGGGACCACTCACCACTCCACGTCCGCCGACCCTGTTGGCTGAGCCACCAGGAGTTCACTAGGGAACACTGTTAACGTTGTACAAAAGTCCCAGATTCAATGGGACTTTTCCTACTTGGGGAAGAAAAACTAGGGGAGAAAACCTAGAACAGGATGTTCACCCACAAAGGGAACATCCTCTCATACAGAGAGACGTTCAATATTGAGCCAGAAAGGAGGCCAGTGAGGAGATGGGCCCACGTAGAATCCAAGGGCGGCTTTGGAGAGAAGGAAGGATGCATCTCCCCTGAGGACAAGGAACAGGGGAAGAGGGAGAGGATGACCCTGGCAGATTCTGATTAGAAGAACAGAGACCAGAATTCAAAGGGGTAACAGGTGTTACTTCATCTTGACTGCCCGCACTCCCACCACGTTTCCAGTTCGGGGCTGCCCTCGGTGGGCGGTGGCAGCAGAACCGGTCTCCTCCTCATCTAAAGAGGCAGAGGCGAAGCAGCCTTCCCTCTACTGCTCTTGCCTCTGGAAGCCAGGGCGCACCCTGGACTTGTCTCAGTCAAGCAGATGGTCTTTCCGTGCGGTGAGCATAACCCAAAGGTGGAGGGCGGTTACATTAGTCACCTGTTGCTGCAGAACAAATGACCTCAGACCTCAGTGGCTGGAAACAAATATTATTCTCTCCGTTGCTTTTGGTCAGGGATGTATCTGGTGGGGTCTGGCGTAGGATCGCTCATGAGACTTCAGTCAAGGCTTTGGCTGGGCTGCAGGCCCTGAGGCTCGCCTGGGGCTGCGGACCCACTTCCAGATGGCTGACTCCCATGACAGCCCACAGTTTGGCCCTGGCTGTTGGCAGGGGGCCTCGGCTCCTCTCCGTACGGCCCCTTTTGCAGGGCGTCTGGAGTAATGCTACGGCCTGGCAGCTGGTTTCCCCAGAACAGACGATCCGAGCGAGAAAGCCGTGAACAGGACAGCTTTTGTAACCTGTCCTCAGAAGTCACACACTGTCATCTCCACAAGATCCCAGTGGGCCCACAGGAAGCCCTGCCCAGTGCAGGCAGGACCGTCAGGGGTGTGACGGCACCCACGGCCCGCTGCCTGGCTGTCCGGCACCCGTGTCCTGTGGTGGCGGCAGGAGTGTCAGTGGCCACGGGAGCCTCCAGTCACACAGTCAGCCCAGCCTCCAGACCACCTGAGTCCTGCTCATTTTCCTGGTCTGTGTCTGCAGCCTCCTGTGGGCCCTGCCGGCTTCCACACCCTCCTAAACCCTGTGTTTTGCTGAAGATAACGAGGTTGGTTCCTGTCGTTTGTAAGTAAGGGCCTTGCGTGGGCCAGGTGACACTGGTCTCCAGGAGCAGCTGCTGAGCTCGTGTGAGGAGAGCAGGGGAAGACAGCGAGGCCGAGGCCGAGGGAGAACCTGCCTGCGGGCGGAGCCCAGCCGGAGCAGCCCAGAGGCCAGCACCGAGCGCTGCCCGCCAGACCCACAGGGACTTTTGTAAGGCCCAGTTGAAAGATTATGCAGAACGAATTGTTCTTTTTTTGTTTTATTCAATTCAACAAAACACCCTCTCCTTTTACTATGTGTCCCATTGAGTCATTGAGAAATGTAAAGACTACAGAGCTCAGACTAACTCAGAAACTTAGGAGATTTCATATTTTTATTGATTTATTTATTTTGGACCTCAGAGGCAGAGGATTGAATAAATCATACTTTGTGCATTTTTCCATTCAAGGCTCCTCACTTGCTTAGTGTATTTATTTATTCTCTTTTATTCACGTAGCCATCTCCCCATCCCATACCCACAGTCAATCCTTCTGATGGTGCCACGTATCTGTTTCTCCGTAGGTGTGAATGCAAATGCGTGTTGTTTTGTATGCATACATTTTTAATTTGTGTAAACGTGGTTATAGGTCTCATCTATTTCCTCCCTTTCCAGGAGCCCTGCTTTGCATTCATCTGAGTTATGTTTCCATCTAATCAGAGGCTGCCAAGTGCTGCAGAAGCTTCTGCAGGACACATCACTGCGTTCTGCCGCCCGGTCCCCAGGAATGGATGCCAGGTTGCATTTAACATCTCGCCTCCCACAAATCATCCTGTTGCGAACATACATGCCACCCTTGCGATGTGTCCCTGGCACTGGAATGACTGGGTCAGAGGGTCTGTGTACACTTAATTTGATGAAATCATGCCTGATTGCCTTCTAGAATGCCTCCCAGTCCACTCCCACTAGAGGTGCATGCGGGGGAAAGTTTAACTCAAAGATTCATGGCACTGGCTGGCATGCTGGCATCTCAGGGGCCGACTCCGGTGTCTCCAACTTAGGTTACTTAGAGTTATATGTTACAGTTTTTTCTCTCATTATAACATTTGACAGATCCCTTTCAGCCCAGTGCTCCCTCCCTTACCATCACTAAACAGCACCCCCCATGATAAGCCTCGGGATGTTGTTATAAAGGGACAGGAGGCAGCCTACAGATGCAGTCTGTGCCTCCAGTTCTGCCCTACGGCCTCATCGCCCTCCCTGTGAGCTCTCAGCATCACTAGAGCCCTGGGAAGCTTTGCAATAGAAGCGAGCTTTTCTCAGCATTTGACTGGGCACTGAATGCATTGCTTGAGTCCTCCTCTTTGCCCAGCACCAACAAATCAAGAGCCACCAAAATTGCATAAGTCCCACCTGTCAACCGGAAACAGAGTAAGCTAAGTGCTGCACGAGTGGAGAGCAGGCCAGCGCTGTTTGCGAGTGGGTGGGGTAGGGAAAGGCAAGCGTGTGGTGGGTGTGGCCCTCCGATGCTGGAACACAGGAAGATGAACCAGCCAGAGCAGGTTGGATGCAAACCACCACCCCACACAGCAGAGGGCCCGCAACAGCTTCTTCAGCTGTGACCAATGTTCCACCAAAAATGAGGTAACATGGAGATGGGGTTAGAGTTCATAGTATACTTTCACAAAAGAAACACTGGTTCCCAGCAAAACTATAAGGAAGCAATTTTCAACCAGTGTGCCAACACAACAATAACTGTCTAGTGTGAATGAATAAAAATTATACCTATTTTGTCAGATTGGCAAAAAAAAAAAAAAGAAAAAGATTTTTTTTTTTGGTGTGCTGCACAATTTTAATAATTAACTTATATGTGCCATGAGATGAAAAATGTTGAAAATCGCTGCTCTAAGGAATTAGAACAGCTATACCTGATGTCCCTAGTTTATGGTAGATACAGCTAAAATCAGAGTTTAAAGGACTTGCCTAAAATCACGCTGCTGGTCACTCGAGGAGCTCAAAACCAAATGCAAACTCCAGCTGGGATCTGGAAATGTGATGTATCACCATGCATTCGTTCCAGCAAAACTACACTGCTGTAAAAGAATGCGCAGCCCAAGTGGAGCTCAGGATAATGGGATGTGATCCAAGTATAATCCTCACAGTTACAAGAAACACTTAAAGCGGGACAGTAAATTACACGTGACACTTCCAATGTTGGGCACTGTGTACTGGGGAGAAGAGAAAGAGAAGAGATAATCGTTGTTTCTTAAGACAAACCTACAGTTCTTCCTTCACGGGTTTACCAGTCAATAGACAAGGTAATTCCACTGGAGGTTTCAAATCCATTCCTTCAGGCTGCCCTGCATGGAGATCAGAAACGGCTGCTGCCGTCCACACCGCACTGTGCACACATCTCCAGCAATTCCTGGGGTTCCCCAAGGGCACGGCTTCTTGGACCCCAGTGTTCAGAGAGAGAGACAGGGCAGGGCTTCCGGGCTGGGCATCTGCAGTCCGCTTTGAGAAGAGATGAAAACGCAGTGGTGCTGGAACCCCAGGCAGCAGTCGGTCACAGAACAGCTAGGGAAATTTTCTGTTTGACTGTAGAGATAGACGAGACCACCTACTCCAAAGACGCCTGGTGTCTTGTCAAACTCCTCCCTGGACACTGTGGTGTTATTGCAGGTCCCCCTTCTGCTGTCTGTGAAGTTGCTCCACCTGTCACTTTGGGGAACGAACGAAGGGTCCTTCTCATGGTTCCAGCCAGCCCAGGAGGCTCCTGTTGCTGACCTCTCACCTCTAACGCTTGCACTTCTCCCATCAGGATCCCTGTGGTCCGAGAGATTAGCGCAGACATGAAGTCACTCGGGAGGTCTTCCCCGGGTTCCTACAGTCTTACTGACGACGAGAAGAAACTGCACAAGAGGCGACACAGGGTTAGAGAAGACTCGTGAGAATAAGCTTACGCTGGGTATTAGAACGATGGCTTGACCAGTGTCACCTCCCTACCAATGACAAAGACTGCTGAGCACGTTGAGAGTCGTGGCTCTAGCTTTCGGGCTGTGTTACCCTGGGAGGGATTATCCCAGAAGACATCGTTGACACCATGCTTGAACGCTTCCTGCCCTTGTGCCACCTGCAGCCTGGGAGCCTCCCACCAGGGCCTCAGGGCAAGTCCTGGGGCGGCTCTTGAGGATGGGGCCACAGTGGGCAGGAGGCCGACGGCTTTCCTGGTGTCTGACAGAGCAGGACAGACTCCTGCCACTGTCTCCCGCTCAGCTTGGCTTTCTGTGAAGGGAGAGCAAGGAGAAAGAAGACCTAGCTTATCAGATTTTCAATACTTCCTTTGACCGCTTACCACTTTCCGTGAGGGGTTTTCACAGTGTCAATCTTTCCCTCTGCTTCCTGGCTCCCCATGTCCAGATTCTCATCTGAAATCTTCACTTCAGCAGTATCGGTGGCTTAGTGTCTTGATCATTGATAGTAGTTACTAAGTTACTTGCTAAATTGGCAAAGGCTGGTCATGTCAAACTCAGGACATTCAGAACTGTCCACTGGGGACTTAGCGAGGCCCATTAAATTCTCCTTCCTTTTCTGCTCTGTAGGCCCCCACCGGACCCCTGTCCTCCCCCCAAACAGAGCAGAATTTCAGCTCAGTCGTGTTGGAAAAGGCTTGAATGCAATGGGACTGCTGATAGCCAGGGGTCAGAGAGAAAGCAGGTCCCCTAATACAGGGAATGGAGTGAGGACTTACCCTAGGAACTCCTAATGCCCGGCTCCTGCCTGTCTGATGACCCGCTCTCTGCCGCGGGCACACCCCCCTCCACCTGTTCCTCAGACCCTTCCCGCCAGCCCTTCCCCGAGCGTCTGCTGTCACTGCCATTCGGCTGCTGTGTTGGCTTGTCCGGGCTCTGCAGACTGGGTGACCTCCATCACGGAGATGTACCATCTCGTCGCCCTGCAGGCCTCGCGGCCTCGCAGGGCCAGGCTCCCTCCGCTGGCACCAGGGGAGGCTCAGTTCCAGGCTCTCTCCCAGCCTGCGGGGGCTCGTTGGCAGCCTTGTGTTTCTGAGTTTGTGGAAGCACCCTCCTGGTCTCTGTGTCCCTGTGTGCTGTCCTCCCTGTGTACATGTCTGTGTTCAAACCTTCCTCTCTTATAAGGACACCGATCATATTGGATTAAGGGGACTCCATCTTAATCCAATTACCCCCAATTAAACTAATTACATCTGCAACAACCTTCTTTCCAAATAAGGTCTCCTTGTGGGGTGTTGTTGGAGGTTAGGGCTTCAAGATGTTACATTGCAAAGGATGCCCAGCAACCCGTAACCACCGGCTCCTTGCATTCTGCAGGCTGTGGCAGGAGCATCACATCCCGAGAAGTTCATCTACCCCCTTTCCAAACCCGCTCCTCCACCAAGCCTGCTTGTCTGGCTGGTCCCAGCTGCTTCTCTGTCCTCTACGATTAGATGCTCCTCCACTAGCGGAAGATCTAGGGTCATGTTTGTTCTGCTTTTACTGGGCCGCCCGGTGCCACACACCGAGTGGCATCTGTGTTTGGTGCTGTGCTGAGCCTGGGTGAGAGAAAAAGGCAGTACTAATCCTTTCTGTATTTAAACGTTGGATATTTTATTCATCAAGAATTATTTGCATTTTTAAAATCTGGTATTAAAATATCATTTATTTTGACTACCAAGGTTTTGGGTGTCCCTTATATTCCACGCCAGAGGCAAGCGCCTCACCCCGCCCCTCCGCTCCACGCTGACTTTCAGAGCTAGAGTCTGCACGTCTCATTTCCCCGGAAATGAAGGGAAGGGAAGCAGGTGACTTAGCCGGCGGGACAGAGTGATTCTCATTGTGAAAGGCAGCAGGGTGGCAGAGGACGCTCCCCAGTAGAATTGAGAGACAATGGACTTGAGGGAAACTGAGGCAAGAGTTGGGTCCCGGAAATCCGAGAGGGACGCGGCTCCCTTGCAATCCCCTGCTTCTCTAGACAGACGCATTTCCTCGTGCTCTTGGCCTGGGGCTAAGGCAGAGCCCAGTGCGAGCCTCACATCCTTCCTGCCGGCCTCAGAGCCAGAACGCCACGTGGGAACACAGGCTCCCGTGCCGACACGCGCAGGACCCGGCCAGGGCTCCAGAAACACCTACGTCACTGAGTGGCAGGGCTGTCACCAGAGATGCGTCCGGACTGTGGGCCTCCAGGTCCGAGGGAAGCCCAGCACACCTTCCCAGGGCTCCAGCTGCTCAGCCAGTAAGCACAGGCCACCAGTCTGTCCACAGGGCCTCGCCACACTCACCCTGCGGCCCCCTGGAGCCTCCCCTTCCCCCCTGCACGTCCCTCCTCTTCCCTCCCCTGCAGCCAGAATGAGACGCTTAGGGCCAGCTTGATTCCTCTACTCCCCACAAGACCCATTTCCACGTTCGACTCCTCTCCACAACTCTGTTTCTGAGAGAGAGTCTGCCGAGAGGTCAGGAGTGCGGCTGTCTCCCTGCTGAGCCGGCCTCCATGCCAGGGGCTCGGAGCGGGTGGGGCGCTCCTCTGCCAGGTCACGTGTGGAGGAGCCTGGAAGATGCTCGGCAGCAGCCTGGGAAGCTGGCACCAGCCCGCCTGCATGTCCGCCGCGCAGCAGTGCGGGCGCCCTCTGCTAGAAGTGCAGGGCTCGGAGGGCGCACACGTGGCTCCTTCCAGAACCAGCGGTTCCGTGAGCACTAAGGCTGCAGCTGCATGCAGCAGGGTCTGATGCTGAGTCACTCTGCAGGGAGCCTTCCAAGAGCCAGGTCCTCTCCCACCTGGAAGGAGGTGGGACTTTGAATTACTCTGTCTTTCGAGCCCACACTCTGTGGGAGCCACAGGCAAGAAGCATCATGGTGTCCTAGACCTAGACCCAGACTCTTGCTTTACCCCTCAAAACTCAGTATTATTGACTCCAAAATAACAATACCACCTCCTATAAAGGAGTTGTTGTAAGAGTTCAATGCATAATGTATGCAAATGTGCCTCAATTACTCTGTGAATTCAACACACACACACACACACCCAAGGGAACCAATGGAAATGGTCATCCCACAGGGCCTGGCCCATCTGGAGCCTTCCACTCTCATGCCCAGCCCAGTCCTCCAGATGCCCAGGGACCTCCTTCTTGTCCCTTCCAGTGGCTGTGCCCAGGCAGATGGTCACTGTGACCCTGGCCGGAGGGAGGAGTATGTAGGCCCTGGATACCTCTGCTTCCTGTTTCTGGGCTGGGCTATTTTGATGCTGACGTTCAGAGCTGGAGTTCTGTACATCTCTGATGGGAACCCCTGCCTCTGCTGGGCCTTCCACCATGTTCGAAGCAAACAGTTCAATAGCCAACGCAGGACCAGCAGAGAATTGTTTCGGTTTTCCTTTTTGTCTCCAACAGACAGCCTTTTTTTTCGGATTCTTAGTCCATGGGATTCCCACTACCTGACTGGTCAAGGGAGACAAAATGATAGAAAAACTTGGAGACTGAACGGCCCAGGCTTTAGGAGGGAACTTTGTTTGACTATGAGGGATAGAAGCACGAGACTCTACTAGAGACAGATAGAAAGAAGCTCCGGAAACCCCTCCAGGGCCAAGGGTACCTGCCTGTGTCCCGAGAGCACAGGGAAGGGAAGAGTCCGGGATTGGAAAGCACCTGGGAGTCGGCCAGTCGGCCTTCTCATCCTGTGTTGAACACCGCTCCTCACTCAGCCATTCATTCAACAAGCAACTACTGCAAATCTGCTTTCAGATTTGGTGACAGAGAAGGAAGCTCACTGCTTCCTATGGCCTGACCTTCAAACCAACGGAGAGAATGTTGGCTCATGTGTACTTTCAAAGCCTTCCCCTGGAGCGTGAGCTCCATGACATCAAGGTGCACGCGTGTTTCACTCCCTGCTCATAGTTGTCATTCAATATATTTGTTAAATGGATGAATGGATGATTGAATGAAATGTGCTCATGGCAGAAGAGGACACATTCCTACCTAGAGGGTTCTAGGAGCATAACCAGAGGATTGAGCAGCAAGACAAATGATTGGAAGTTTCCATTGTTTTCTTAAAAATTCATGCAGAAGTTGCACTTTGCATCAAAATATAGCTTTGTTTATTTCATTATATGAAATGAAGTTTGCATTTATTTACCAACTAGTGCAATTTGTGTGTACCTTGGTTTTGCCCTGACACACTGCCACATGCCGCTGGTGGCACACACAGCCTGGTTTGGGGGCCGGAGCTGGGTGACTTCCTGGTCCCACCTTGCAACTGGTTGCCTTCACCCTGCTCCCAACCTCTGCTTCATCGCCACTCCACAGCGTCCTGCCCACCCTGACCCAGGTTCCGTTCTTAGGCAGAGATCCCAGGTGACATCAGGAGGTAACCCTCCTCTTGCCATTTGTTCTTTCTTAAAACTCTAGGGGAGACCATGAATAATTGGTTCTTTCTGGAGAGGGACTGATAATCTGTCTTTCTTGAAGCTGTTTCCAGGCTGGCCTGCCAAGTGGACAAGCGTTAAGAGGAGAAAATAGCGCAGTGGCCGGGTGAGGAGCGCGCTCGAGATAGTGGAGTCGGAGCCGCAGAGGGGTCCCCTGCTGGCAGCCAGCGATGACTCACGCCCGTCCTGGAGGACTCACGGTCACGGCCTTCCTGCCCTCTGTCGCTGCTGTTCCACACACTGTCCCACATCCGGCTGGACCCGCCACTGTGCCTCTCACTGCCCAAGGGTCCTTGCCCCCTGGGTGTGGGGGGCACACTGCCACCCGCCCGTGTGGAGCGTGTGAGGGGCACCAAAAGTCCCAGTCAGTAGCACAGGCCTGTCATTCAGCCCCCACTGTTGAACTCAGTAGAGCCGAGCGTGGTGCTGGGCCCTCAGGCCACGGGCTCTGCCTTCATCAGCTCACATCAGAAATGCCCACACCCTGGTGCGCCCTGGACTAGCACCCCTCAGTCACCCAGAGGCTAAGGCTCCGCGTCACATGGGGAACGTGGTACCGGAAGTTAAGTCGGCCCTGGTCAGTGCCCAGAGTGTGCTGGGCGCCCTCATGTTCATGATCTCATTTAATCCTCAGAATCAGCTTACGGATCTATTTTAGAAATAGAAACTTAAATGAGAGAGTCCTCCAAGGTCACAAATCTAGAAAGTGGCAGGGCTTCAATTCAAGCCTGGGACTTTCCGAGACAGGCCCCTTCCTCTTTTCTCCACTCCAGGCCTGTGGGAAGAGGCGGCTTCGGCCTGATGAGAGGCTGGGACCATGGGGACGCGCCCGGACAAGGGGGTCAGCTGGGCAGGACCGCACCACAGCTAGCTCTGAGCACTGGCAACAGCCCGAGGGCCCTGGGGACCTAGAAACTACCAAAAAGAGAGAAGAGCCGTCAGCTGAATCTGGGAAATGTTTGTTCCTATTTCTTCCTGGGGCCGAGCCTATTAGAGCTATTTCCCAGGTGTGTAAGGGCCCGGACACTTGGGAAGTAATGACAGACAGGCTACTTCGGTGGTATTTGTCTTGTTGGTTTCTTTGAATCTTGGTTTCTTTGAGTGTGTGTGCAGGGACACTGACTGAGCTCCACTGTGCACAGTCCTGGGTGTTTCCGGTCCTCGGAAGCCTGTGACCTAGGAGTCTGTACGTGTTTTCTTCTTTCTCCGCTGAGGGCCTCGTGCCTTCTCTGCTCAGCTGCTCTGCTGTGCGGAGGAAGGTCCACGTCCCCAGTGCTCATCAACTACCTTCAGACTGACCAGGCGGCCTGTTTGCCTCAAGAGGAATAGAGGACCCAGAAAGAACAGTACTGGCCTCTTTCAGACGTGCTGTTTTTATCTCACCATGGATGCGATTCATATTTCCCGTCACTTAAACCCTTCTTATGCCTTTTGTTTCTATATCCTGGGTCTCTCTTTTAGTTTTGTTTTCCTGGGCTGCTCGCATGGAATTGCTGCCCCCTTGATGACAAGGAAGTGCCCTATAGTGACCTGCTCTGTGTGTGTGTGTGTGTGTGTGCGCGCGCACGTGCGCATGAGAGAGAGAGAGAGAGAGAGAGAGAGAGAGAGAACACGCTACTTCTATACTTTGAGGCTGAGATGTAAGAGCTTTCTCCGAGACCCCTGAAATCCCCAAGGTGCCTTCCTGTGAGGTTCTTCAGATGGCCAAGATGGAAAGACAATCACACACACACAACACACACACACATACCACACATACACACACCACACACATCACACCACACATACACCACACCACACACACCACACACACACCCCACACACATCACACCACACATACACCACACCACACACACCACACACACACCCCACACACATCACACCACACATACACCACACCACACACACCACACACACACCCCACACACATCACACCACACATACACCACACCACACACACCACACACATCACACCACACATATACCATACCACACATACCACACACATAACACACATCACAACACACACATGCCACACACACAACACACCACACACACCTCACACACCATATACACACACACCACACACTACACACACCACGCACACCACACCCCACACACACACATCTCACACACTATGTACACCTCACACACCATATACACACACACCACACACACCTCACACACCATATACACACACACCACACACACACCACACACTACACACACCACACACACACACACACACACACACACACACCATAGGATCTGCACAGTGAGTGCATCGCTATCCCAGCAGGACCAGAACTGGGTGTGGCATTGGTTCTAAACTTGGAACAGCACTTCCTTTCCCCAGCCCATCTCTCAAGGAGAAGACCTGAATTCTGTTTCCTTGACAACCAGTCTCACTCTCTCCCTATATTTTTTAATGCTGTGATGATAAGGTGTATTTAAACCCAGCAGCCATGTTCCCATGGTGATAGAAGACCCCCCAGTAAGTTGCCATGGGAACAAGAGATGGCTTTAAAAGAGGATAAAAGTAAGTTGGTTTTGCCAGAGATGACAGCAAAGTTAGAGGCAGAGGAGCTGAGAATATGACTCAAGAAGTCATCAGGTCGTGGGTAATCGTCCAGCCTATTCCACCTGAGGCCAGTGGGAGGTCATGGGGAGGGGAACACGAAAAGACTCTGAGCAAAGCAATGTAACTGCTGGAATTTAAAGACAAGTTCTTTCTTGATCTTTTTTTAAATCATTTTTTTTTCTCAATTACAGTTGGCATACATTATTATATTAGTTTCAGGTGTACACCCCAGTGATTAGACATTACATAAATTACTAAGTGATCATCCTGATAAATCTTGGACTCATTTGACACCAGACATAGTTAGTAGAATATTATTGACTATATTCCCTACGCTGTACTTGACATCCCTATGACCGTATTGTAACAACCAATTTGTACTTCTTAATCCCTTCACTTTTTTCACCCATCCCCCCAGCACCACCTCCCATCTGGCAACCGTCAAAATGTCCTCTGTAACTATGAGTCTGTTTCTGTTCTGCTTGTTTGTTTATTTATTTATTTTTTTAGATTTAATTGTTGATAAATACATATTTATTACTAGTGTATTGTTCACATTTTTATCTCTTTTTTTCTTTCTTTTTCTTAAAGAAGACCCTTCAACATTTTATATAATACTGGTTTAGTGGTGATGTACTCCTTTAGCTTTTTCTTGTCTAGGAAGCTCTTTATTTGTCCTTTATTTCTAAATGATAGCTTTACTGGGTAGAGTAATCTTGGTTGTAGGTCCTTGCTTTTCATCACTTTGAATATTTCTTGCCAGTACCTTCTGGACTAAAATGTTTCTGTAGATAAATCAGCTGTCTTATGGGAGCTCCCATGTAGGTAACTAGCTACTTTTCTCTTGCTGTTTTTAAGATTCTCTCTTTGTCTTTAACCTTTGGCAATTTAATTATGATGTGTCTTGGTGTAGGTCTCTTTGGGTTTATTTTGTTTGGGACTCTCTGTGCTTCCTGAACTTGTGTGTTTATTTCCTTCACCAAGTTAGAAAGTTTTTTGTCGTTATTTTTTCAAATAGGTTTTCAATTTCTTATTCTCTCTCTTTCCTTCCAACACCCCCATGATGTGAATGTTGGTACGCATGAAGTTGTCCCAGAGGCTCCTCATATTTTTGGATTCTTTTTTCTTTTAGCTGTTCTGATTGGGTGTTTTTGCTTCCTTATATTCCAAATTGCTGATTTGATTCTTGGCTTCATCTACTCTATTGTTGATTTTCCGAAGTTATCCTTTATTTCAGTTCGTGTATCCTTTAATTCTGACTTGTTCTTTCTTATATTTTGTATCTCCATTTTTATATTTTTATCTCTTTGTTGAAGTTCTTACTAAATTTATCTACTATTCCCCTGAATTCATTGAGCATTCTTATAACCAGTGTTTTGAACTCTGTATCTAGTAGATTGTCTCCATGTTGTTTAGTTCTTTTTGTGGAATTTTGTTCTGTTATTTCATTTGGGACATGTTTCTTTGTCGTCTCATTTTTGTTGTTTACTCCTTTGTCTCTTTCTGAAACAGATTTAGGAAACAAAGAAACTGGGTGGACAGCTTCAGTATGAAGACCAGAGTGACAGGGCATTTATTCTCTTTAGCTACTTGGGACATGAAAGGAATCGTTTTCTCTGAATTCTGAGATCTGGTGCCCTAGAGACAAGCAGAATTTTTCCTATTTTGTCTTTCCCCAACATTTTATTATTTCCAACACAGTAAAGTTGAAAGAATTTTACATTTAATACATGTACCTCATCACCTAGGTAGTACCATTAACATTTTACTATGTTCTGTCCCATATCTATCCATATCTATCCATATCTATCCATCTATCCATCACTCTCCCTTGACTAGGAGTCCAACAAGTCAGTCCCTTTACAAAGCCACTTTCTTTTCATTTAGGGTGACCAACTGTCCTCATTTGCCCAGGACTAAGAGGGTTCCCGGGACATGGGATTTTTAGTTTTAACATTAATACAGCCCAGAAGACTTGCAACCCTAATCCCTGTAGAGTCTGTTTTGAGGACTGTAAGGTGTGGGTTAAGGGGGAAAGAGCTCCAGGTAAGCCAGCACGTGGCAACTTCATACCTACACAACTATAAGTTCGGAGAGCGATGCAACCAAGTGTTGGAGAAGGTATGAAGCTACTGGAACTCTCATGAATTGTTGGCAGGAGTGTCAGTTGTTACAACCACTATGGAACATAGGGTTTAGAAGTGTCTGCGTACACATACCCAATGACTCATCAATTTCACTTTTAAGTATACCCGAAAGAAATGAGAGTGTGTATGTCCACAAAAGAAAGTAAAAAAATACTTAAAGCAGCTTTATGCATATTAGTCCAAACTAGAAACAACCCAAACATTCATTAATAGGGGAATAAATTCTGTATAGTCCTATAATGGAGTACTATGGAGCATTTAAAAATTTAAAAATCTATTCACACACACACAGCATCAGTGAATCTTAAAAACAGTGCTGAACTGAACAAGCCAGGCACAAAATGAAATCCTGAATGATTTCACTCACATGAAAGGCTAGAAAAGTCAAATCTCACCTGCAGCGATAGACAGGAAAGATGGAGTTACCCCTTAATGGGGAAGGGAGTGAGGGCGCAGGGCGGGTCCCACAACTTGACTGGGGGTACTTACATGTAAGCATTCATTGAGCTGTATAGGTAGGATTAGTGTCCACTTTACTGCTAAACCTCCATGTAAAAGGTTTTTAAAAGGCAGACGTCAGAACTCTGAAAACAAGAATCAAACGTGGAGGGAGAGAGCAGTAACGCTGGGGCTGGGAGGGAAGCTGGGTGGGTGCCGAGGCGCAGGGGGCTGGACACACTGGAGCTTGTTACCAAACCCTCTTTTCTCCGGAAACGTGATCCGAGAGTCCATCAGTACCGGGAATTTCACACCACACTACAGAGAGCCAGAGAAAAGTACTCTGCAGTGGAAAGGTGCTGCATTTTAAATAGAAAAATCCTCTCTGTCCTTTACCAGTAGACGCAAAATGCTTTTCTGCCCTGTCTGAACTGAGGGGTTATTTTGGGGAGAGAGTATTTAGAAATCACCCTTGGGGTGGATTCTAGGAAATTAAAATCTGAAAACAAAGGCAGAGATCTTTTTGTCTTTCCCACCCATGAGGAAAGGTTCTTGTCTGGGAAATTTCCATCGTGAAAGAGGAGTGGCCTCTGCTGGGGACAGGTGCCCAGGACCTCAGATCTCCAGGTTGCTTCCGATGGCACATCTGGGGCCAGCCCTGAGGGAGTGGGAGGCTGGGAACCACATCGGTGCCTTCCATGCACACATGCCCCGGAGAGTCAGGGACAGCCACTGGGAGGCCTGGCCATGGCACAGAGATCCCCTCACGGGGGCATCTGCCCTGCAGAACCAAAGGATGTGCCCACTCACCCTGCCTTTGGGGGCTCCCGGGTCCCACTGCACGCCTCCCACAGATCGAGGAGGACGTGGGCAGGAGACAGGTCAGACCTCCCGCCCTTAGGGCCCTTCCACCCCAGATACCTCGGCTACGCCTTTTCATTTTGTCTGGATTAATTTCGCATTGCTGCATGATTTACTCTTCCTGTCTGGGTTCCAAAGCATATAACTAGAGGATCCCTCTGGAGAGGAACGCCAATTGTTAATACCTTTAACATGCCTGCGTCTGATGGGGAGAGCAGGGGAAATATGTATTTTCATATCACATCTATATCCATCTCTATATATTTAACTTGTCATTGTGCCACTTTGCACAGGATTGTGATAGTAAGTGGAGGCTTGGCCTCTCTCCAGGGCTTGATGCTCAGGGTCAGGCGGCCTCTCAGGCAGCTGTAATTTTTATGCTGAGCTCCCAGAACAAGAGGAGCTGGCGTGGGGAGATTTCGCCACATTGCAGAGAGCTGGACTGAGTGCCTCTCAGTTGATAGGGCACAGCTTTGAAAGAGAAGAGAAGTCTTGTCCTCTCTCTCTCTCTTTTCTCTGGTAAGAACAAATACACTACTGCCTGAACTGAGGGGTGATTGCAAAAGATTCAAGAAACATCTAAGCAAACAGTCCCAACCCAAGATCCCTGGGACACTGTCCATGGGAGTCAAAGGCAAATGGACACGTAGCCTCTGGGCTTTTGTACACCTAGAGGACATTTGAGCTGGAGGACACGGCTGGCTGTTCATGACTGAGGCCAGGAGGGGCAGGTCATTGCCTGAATGTGAGTTAACAACCCAGGGGCTGCAGGTGAGCTAGCCCACAGACAGATAAGGACCTGCCCCTCCTCCCTATGCAAAGGAATATAATGAACAGAAAAAGCTGATGAACAAAATAGACCCAGAGACGTAGAAGGGAGTACGGTTCAGATTGACAAACTTCAGAGAAGGGGGCAAGGGGGGAGAGATGAGATAAACCAAAAAACTTATATGCGTGTATGCATAACCCATGGACATAGACAACAATGCTGGGGCGGTGGGGTGGGGGAGATAGGGAGGCGGGTGTCTGGGGGTAAAAAGGAGAAACATCCATGACAAAAATAAAGTAATTTAAAAAAGGAGTGATTTGTGATGTCAGCTCAAGAGTATCAGTTCTCCAAGGTCCCAGCCTTTCTCTGTGGGCCCAAAGCAATATACCCAGAAGCAATAGAGAAAGTGGGTAGTGGATTGCCTAGACCTGAGAACACCTGGCCTTCAAGCCAGGGGTCAGAGAAAGCGGAAGTGGCTGTAAGTGTCTGTATAGGGCATCAGCAGAACCACTCTCCTGTCCTCTGCATGAAATTCGGGGACCATAATCCAGCTCCAGCTTTTCCAGGTTCCCGTCTCCCTTCGTTCTCCTGGCAGGCCTGGCCCCCCAGCTCCTGGGCAACAGTTCCTGGCCCCTGAGACTTGCTCCTGTGGCAGAGCTCCCTCCCTCGCTCCCTCCCTCCCTCCAAGTGGCTCTTTACAGCCAGGGAGAGAAGCAGAGGGAAACATTCTTATTAATATATGTAGTTCTTCTGCTCTTTCTTTTGGTGGGATAATTCCTAACAGACCACAGCTGCAGAAGACCAACTGAGCCAGTGGCAGAGGGACATAAATCTCTGGAATCACTGTACCTTGAACTCAGTTTTCCTGCTGCAGCCCCAAAGAGGCAGATTTAACTTTTAAAAGAGACTTAAGAGAGGAAGCCTGGGCTCCTGGCGAGGCCTTAAATATATAATAGACAAAATAAGGCTTTAGGCATCTAACCAGCAGAATTTCCCTGTGACGGAGGCAATTGCATATGTGTCTCTGTGCATGCACTCTTGAGAGAGAGGAGAGAGAGAGAGAGAGAGAGAGAGAGAGAGAGAGAGAGTGCATGCGTGCACTTGTCTGTGTGTTTTGGCAGCCAGGAAGAACAAGGCTGAGAGCTGTGAAGATGAACTTCAACCACTAAACAATCTGATGTCCACACCCCTGATATAGGACATTTGTTTACATGAAAAGGCGGGAAGGAAAATTAAACAATGATTTTCAAATCCCTCAAGAGCTATTACGCAGCAAATGTCATCCAGCTGTTCTCCACCCCTGCCCCGGTTTCCCATCTGCTGTCTGCTTCCGGTGGAGCTAAGAGGACAGGCCCACTCACCATCTTTTGGTTGGCAAAGACCCGGGTACTTTGGCATGTGGATTCTGTATATACTGTCCCCCTGGAGGTGGAGTTTGCGGGACCTGGTCTAAGTGGACAGGAATCTGAGCTCATACCATCTGGACAGCGGGTACCTGGACCTAAGGCCAGCATAAGTGGTACACTGGCTCTCTCAGGGCACAGTGCCAAGCTGCTCATGCCAGACACCAGAATCACTCTCTGGATCCCCTGGGAGCAGTTAAGAAAAGATCAAGACGAGCAATTTGGAAGACCTCCCAGTAGGCATCTGGCCTCTGGTCATGGAAACTGAATCACATCTTGGGCTGGAAGAATATGGTGCCTGCATATGCAATTCATTCATCTGTTCAGCAGATATGCACACCCTCCTGGGCAGGGTGTCTGCGTCAGCTTTCCGGCCCGAGCTTTCTGTTGCCCATGTCAGTTCGCTCTGCGGTCACCGCAGCACAGTGTAGCATGGCCTTAGAGGGTGTGTGTAATTTCCTCTTCTGCTGCCACTTCGCAGCTCCTGTGACAGACCCTCCACAGTCAGGTTTGCCTGCGATTTTATTGGGCCCACTGGTTTCCAAGGGAAGGACTGGCCGCTAGTGATCCAGGTACTAAGGGGCTAAGAATCCAGATGGCAGTGGCTCAGAATGCGAATGAGATTGGGGACATGTCTCCCATCCTCCTTGCTTCTAACATTACCTCTGGCCAGGTGACACAGACTTGGAAAGCAATTATTCTGAATTCTGGTACCAGAGCTGGAGGCTTAAATGACCTGGAGACTCAGGGACCAGGAAAGATACTGCATGTTTATTACCTTAATGATTTCTCTTTCATGCCTTTTATTCTACTTCCTTGGAGAGATCTGCTTATTAGTCCTCATGTGGCCATACCGTGCAGATCTCACAGAATAAAGGGCCCTGACTCCGTCTCGCAACTCCTTTTCACCCCGCTGTGTTGTTTGACTACACACCCCAGAGGCAGAGGAGATCAGTTCTTCACCTACTTCCATGATTGCTCTCTTCTCTTTTGATTACAGATGTTTGTTAACCTGGTTTGTTCCCTTGTAAGTTTCTTTAGGGCTGCTTTGCTAAGTCCCAAGGTCTAACAGAGTGCTTTCCATGTAAGGGGAGCTCAATGCAGTTTTGTCAAGTGAATGAACGAATGAATGGATTGCAAAGTGATACAAATGATATCCTCATAGTGCTTTTGTTATCAAGAAGTTGAGAGGCCAGGTTTGCAAAAAAAGTTACCTTTCCATTCTCCTGGCATGAATGAGAGTAACTCATTCTGCACTGAGTACTTTCTAGGTAAGGAGAAAAGACAGATACATTTGAACCTTATTTGCAAAGCTGCTTTAAGTTTTTCCTCTGCAGAGAAACTCAAATAGAATACTTCTGTCCAGGGAACAGAAAGGCCACTAGATGTCAACGGGCTCACCTTTTGCACACCACCATGGGGACCAGTGGCAGATAGCCCTGCCAGTGTTATTTAAGCCACTCTCTGGACCTAATCTCATACCCTACTCATTGACCATGAATCCAACTCAAGCCAACCCAACACATATGGTGAAACACTCGGATTTGCTTTCTGAATTACCGTATTTCCAGAAGACCCCTCCAGCAAGGGAAACATGATATTCCTGTTTAAGTCAGGCAGCCCCAAGCCAGACAAATGTGCCTGAAAGATTTTCAAATCCCCTGCCCTTTGCTTCTCGCACCTCATTGAATTCCCATTTCTCTTATTCTCTGCTCACATTTCTCAGCTCCATCTCAAATGATTATAATATTTATTAAAAATGCATTGAGTGGTACTATGTGCTAGCCAGTGTGTTAGGAGCTTCATATATCACTGGATATCACTCTCACCACAACTTTATGAGATAGGTGCAATTGTGATTCCCTTTCTATGCGTGAAGACGAGCACAGAGGAAGGTTCAGCGACTCCTTCAAGTCACACAGCCAGTGAGTAAAAGAAGCAGAGTTCAAACCCAGATCTTCCTAACGCTAAAGGCCATTTTTTTAACCACAACTCGCTCTGATCTTGGCGTATCTTGTTCTATTTCTGGAAATTTGACTCTGGCATCATCTAAAAAGTGTTCCCTGCTTTATGGAGAGAGTAGGCGTCTCCATCTCTGCCTCTCTAATGTTAGTCCTCTCCCGGTCCCTACGCTCTGCTTTGGTTCAGCCTAGCTTTTCCTCGCGTCCCTGAAGGCATCACGAGTAACGACGCCGGGCTAATAGAACGTGCCGCACGCACTTTCCAGCTAACTGAGGGGTTGCGGTCTCCGCCCCATGCGTGCAGGCCCTCTGATCTTTGTTCTGGGGTCCTGCTTTGTATTCTGAAGCATGATTCTTGCCATTCTTCTGATCCTCTGCCTTCTCCTCTTCGCGTTGTCATGCACCCACTCAGTGCCCTGCTCCATCCCCACCGCAAAGGCCCAGCATGCTTCACCCACTCTCCTCTCTACCTGAACCCTATCAATCCACAGGGGAGAATCCAGAATATTCAAGTGGCTCCCCCTTGTGGAGCACCTCCATGGAGAGCCCATGCTGGGGCTCCTTTGAGTGATTTAGTTCAACAGCCACTGCTGTAAGGAAAACAAGATCTTGCACGTTCTTCGTCACGGTGAATGTAGCCAGAGCAGGCAGACTGCACCTCTGTAGCTCCACAACCTCCTAACAGTGCAGAGCTTTCAAGAGCCCAGAACTGGGGCAGCTCTCCTTAGTAGGGCGCGGAGCTCTGCCTCCGGAGCGTCATCTGAGCAGCCCTTCCATGCTGGCGGCTGCCTCAGTCTCCGCTGCCCTGTTTTCCACTCAGATGCTCGGTTTCATCTGCTTTAGCGTTTTGCTTTCCCGAGACTCCTAATCCCTCATAATTGAATATATGTTATGGTGCTGAGCAGTTGTGCTAATCATGCCTTGGGGCCATACCTAAAGGGACATTTATTTCATTCTTTCTTGAGCCGTCTGCCAACTTGTACTTTTTTCTACTTCTAGGGAATAACCTCTCTCCATAAGGGTAGAATATGAGCTAGAGGTGAAGAAGGACTTTCTGACTAACAGCCTTCGAGGCCTTGGAACTAAGCATGGAAGGGAGTTAATTGCCTTAAAGAGAGATTGTTAAGAATGGAGACACTCTTCCCTTCATTATCAACCTACCAGCTAAACATTTTATTCTGGAGCCTTGGGGACAAACCAAATGATGCATGAATTTTTCTCCAAGGGCGAGAGCCCAAACTCTCCCACCCCAGTCAGTTTCTGTATGTTCTCAGGGGGAAACGGAACAAGAGGGGAGTAGGGAAGATTTAAAACCCGATTAGAATTCAGGATGAGTGCACTCCCAGTCAGCTGGGTGCCCCAACAGATAAGGATGGCGATGATTGCCTGCCAAGCTTCCGTTGATCTAGCCTAGCCAAAGGCTTTGCTGGTGGCCACACCAGTCCGCCACAGGCACGGTTTCCCTCAACTTCAAAGGTGGGATTTTGTTAAATTAAAAATGCATAAAGCCACAACCTTGTTTTCTTTCAATTTTAGTGCTCACAGAACTAGAAAGGATTGATATGCTAGTAATAGCAGAGAAGAGGGAGAAGAATTTATGACCCCAGAAGTGCTGAGGCAAAGCAATAGAAAGAAGCATTTAAGTCTTTCTATTAAAGCAACTCATATTAAAAAGTAATAGAAGCTGGGGTGGCAGAGACCTTACTTATTTCATCAGTAATGCCAACAGTCAGCAATTTGTCATGGCTGGAGAACAGGAAACAACCGTCTTCCCCATGAACGAGCCAACGCTCAGTGCGGCCTGTCAACAAAAGGCTGATCATAATCTGGGAGCACGGGGTAGACGTTGAAGGACTCACGTGGAGGAGAAGCGGGAGACAGCAGCCTCGCTGTCAGAGACGCGGAGCGGCGGCACTGCCTTTCTGCCTTAGTCCACTCTGGCTGCTGTAACAGCGCCACGGACTCGGTGGTGTAGACACAGGCATTTATTTCTCACAGTTCTGGAGGCTGGGAAGTTCAAGATCATGATGCCGAACAATTCAGTTCTTGGGGAGGGCCCTTTTCTGGATTGCGGATGGCCACCCTCTCACTGTCTCCTCACATGGGGAGAGAAAGATAGAGCGATAGAGCTAGTTAGCTCTTAAGTCTCATCTGATAAGGGCACTAATCCCATCACAGGGGCTCCACCCTCATGGCCTAACCACCTCCCAGAGGTCCCATCTCCAAATACTGTAACATTGGGGTTAGGGTTTCGACATATGAATTTGGGAGGAAGGGGACACAAACAAGTAGTCCATAAAAATTGCCCTTATGCTGCCAAAGGTCAAACGTTCAAAATTAAACAAGAAATTAAATTTAGAAAGCTGGGTTTGTTTCTTTTCAAGTGATAGTCCCTGGAAAATCTGGGCTAATGATAGCATGCTTAAGTCCCTGTGTTTTCACATTCTCCTTACCAACAATATGGAAGACTTAGGTGTGAACACTTTCATTGCCAAACCCACACCTTTGCTTAGCTCTTCCCTTAATCCCCCAGAGAAAGGGAGTGAAACACAAATAGGCACAGGTTTTCCTTAGCTCTACAATTTTTTTTAAAGCAACAAAAAACCTCCTTTCTCTGATTAATGTGTCTCTTTAGCATCACCTCACTTCATCCTTTATACACAGACAAATTCTCAACCCTCTGGACACTTACTGACCCTGTATCTGTTTCATCAACTTACTGTCTGAATACTGACTGCCAAGCTTCCACTCTGCTAGAGCAGTTCCTGCCCAGGTCATCACCGGTTTCCAGGCACCAAGTCCCGAGATCCCCATCAGCATCCTTTGGCGCTGTTGGCACTGTCTTTACTTCTCAGGATTCTTTGTTTAGTCTGCTGACCTCGGAAACCATATCCTGGTTCTCCTTCACACTCTTTGACCAATGCTCCTCTTCCTCCTTCTCATCCCTAAATGTGGGACTTTCTCATTACTCAGCCCTTCCATCTTTATCTGCATTCTCTTCTTCCGAAGTTCACAGTTTCAATAATTACTCCCATAGGAGTAAATAGCAGGCCACAGTGTGAACTAAATGAGTGTCTTTGTTAATATTTTATTACCTTGGTGTGTGCCATTTTCTCCTGCCTCCAGTCAGCTTGTCATGCTGCCGAGTATCCTTCCCACTTGGCCTTTCCCTCAGTTCTTCAATGTGGCCTGTTCTCCTGCCTACCCACTGAAACCCCACCACCAGCCATCACCCCTACTGACAGGTATGCACACAAACACGCACACATATTCCTAATGCATGATGATGCGTCCACATTCTAAGGTACTAGGGCTCGACTCTTATCCTTCTTAGATCATGGGGAGAAGCATAGGAGTAAAGCACACATGTTTGAAGGTTGAACCAGAACATAAAGAAATGGAAGGGCCACTAATGGGTAAAGACAGTTTCAGAGTATTTTTTTTGTGTGATTCAATAAACACTAAAGAGTGAAAGGGCAGAAGAAAAATCCTACTGACACTTGGGACCTCCAAATAGCTGTCTAGACTCTTGGGAGAAGATAGCAAAGAGGTAAATTTGGTTGAGGGAAATTCTCAGGTGACGCAGAATATACCCACAATGGGAACCTTTATTTCCACCATCTTTTGCCAACACTCCCTCTCACTTAGAAGTTTTCAACTAGAAAAAATTAGAGTTGGGTCTGGGTACCTAAAGAAGAACAGAAGTTGAGGGGCCCAGAATAATTGGGAAATCAAGAAGGGCAGGATTAATTCACAAACAGAAATCTCTCTGCAGCTCAGACCCTGCTCAGGTGACGGGGCTGTTTTGGGGTTATGGTATTTCTGTATGCAACTTTGATGCAACTTGCACGTAGGAATGAGCATGACTCCTACTCTTAGGTGCTTCTCTTTATGTATTGATGACCTCAGCACCTGGATATCTCTTTACTAGTATGACTGTAACTACTATTGCTACTGCTGCCTTTTTCCTTGGGAACTTAATATCCACATCAATGATCCTTCTAATACACTGGATTTCAGTTCCTTAACCTCCTTATTTCTAATAATAAGGTCCTACCCCCAGCTCAGTCCTCATTCACATGGCCACATCAAGACCTTAGCATCAACAAAAACTGCACCATCATTAAGATAGTCAAACATCACACTCACTGACCACTTGTCCTGCCATTCTAACACACTCTAGTACTCTCATTTTAGAACTGCTATGACCTCTTGGGACATCTAATTCACTGACCCCCACCATTGGATTTTTACTGTACATTGCTCTCCTCATATTCTCACCAAGATAGTTAGCGCCAATTGGGATTAAGAAAGAGGATATTTAAGTGTTTGAATGTTTAAGGGTAGGTGACTGCTGGATATAGAGAGTATCTGACTTGAATGACGGGTCTAGGGAATGCGTATTAAAGAAAAGGGGAGGGAATGATGAGTTTAGGTTTGGACACCTTGAGTTGAGGTGTCTGATGAGCTTCTAGCAGGAAGTGGTTGTACATAAGAGTGAAGACAGAAACTAGGAAGTCATCAAGGTACAGGCCTTCATTACCTTTCCGTTAAGTGGCAGTAGCCTCCTAATTCATTCCCTTGCTTCCGGACATGCCCCTTTCAATCCTCCCTGCTTTCTAAAACACAAAATGCATCCTGTCACCGACCTGCTTAAGACACTGTACCACTTCCTATTGCCTTCGAGTTGAAGTTTAAGCGACACTGGGACTTTTAAGATCTAGCCTCTGGTACACAGCCAACCCTAATCTTCCAGCCACTTCTTATTTGCTTCCAGTTCACTAAATCTGGAACACCCTGTTCTGCACTTTCTGTCTTGCAAACCCCTATCCATTCTTGAAAACTCAACTCAAATGCCATCTCGTCGGCAAGGCACCACTCAGTCATTGTCATAGTTCACAGCACTTGCCACACCGGTTGATAATGAGTGCGAAGTCATTCCATGCGACAGTGGACTCTGTGGGCAACGGTTTTACTTTATTTGTCACTGTTTCCCCCAAGACCCAGAAGAGTGCCCAGCACAGCATGGGATTATCATCTGTGTTGTCTGACTAAAGGAGTGAACCTTAGCCAGTGCTTTGGGCCTTGGCTCTTGTTTTTCTCCCGAGGTTTCTTTGTCAGAGGAATAAGAGGCAAATGAAAAATTGCTGATAAAACAATCCCGGAGGATTCTGGGGAAGAAGAGAGGAGAAAAGTCTGTGCTCTTATTTTGTCTCTCTTAACTTCCTATATGCAAACAAAATGGTAGCTAGATCAGACTCCTAAGAATCTCTACCCTTCCCTGCCTGCACAACCAGAGATAAGAAGATGGAGATAAATTTCTCCATGACTACAGATGTTTCCTTGGATGGCTGTTGGAATTTTAAGCAACTCAGGATGACAACCATTATTCTGTGTTACCTCTCAAGATATGAAAAAAGTGTGTGGGAACCTCTGAGACTTCTGACTTTGGGGGTTTCTCCCCATAGTGCAATTTATCTGTGTTTTGAAGGAGTATTTTGTTATTAAAGGATGGAGAAGGGATATAGTAGCAGCTTTGAATCTAAGCCATGTAACCCTGGGACAACTGTTTGCTGTCACTAAAAGTTTCTCCTTTGTATGTATCAGGGTTTTGACTAAATAATCTCTAACACTTATTTCAGATTTAAAAGCTTGAAAGGGCTCCAAGTGCTAATAAAACTATAGTACCTGCCTAAATCCAAATCAATTCATACGTCTTCAAAAAACCTAAAAATCAACACAAGAGTAAATAAAACCACTCATAACCCCAGATGATAGCATAAGTAAGAAGCCAAGAATACTACAAAATTTAAATCATGGACAAGTCAGGAAATAAACCCAAACAGCAGAGTGATCTGGAGAATGCTTACCAGAGAGGAGAGAGAAACAAGGGCGATGTGTGGGAAATCAGGGGGCGCAAGGAACCAGAAAGAGAAAGACCTTCCAGGGTAGGAAAAGGATGAGAGTATGTTCGACACTTGATGGACCCGAGCACTGCTCATTTGGAATCAACTGGAAAAGACTTGAAGGTGCCAGGAGACAAAGGCAGCAATCTTGAGTAGGGGCTGCTTCTGAGGGAGAGAAAGAAGACTTTTCTTTAAATTTAATTTATTTATTTTTGTTACAGATTTTTCTCCTTTTCCCCCCACTGATTACCCCCTCCCCCTCCCTCCCCGCCCTGTCCCCAGCTTTGTTGTCCATGTCCTTTGTTCACGTACACATGCATATAAGTTCTGTGGTTTATCTCCCCCCACCCCACCCCTCTTCTGGGGATTGTCAGTCTGTACTCCACTTCCACGTCTCTGGGACTACCCCATGCCTCAGACTGTTATGTTCATTATATTCCACAAATAAGTGAGATCACATGATACTTGTCTTTCTGTGTTTGGCTTGTTTCGCTTAGGATGACACTTTCCAGGTTCCTCCATGTAGTCTCAAAGGATAAGAGATCTTTCTTTCTTACAGCTGCATAGTACTCCATTGTGTATATGTACCACTGTTTTTTTATCCATTCGTCTACTGATGGACACTTGGGCTGTTTCCAGATCTTAGCTATTATAAATAGTGCTACTACAAACATGGAGGTACATATATTCTTTCTGATTGGTGTTTCAGGCTTTTTAGTGTATATTCCTAGAAGTGGGATCACTGGGTCAAATGGAAGTTAAATTTTTAATTTTTTGAGGTAACACCATATTGATTTCCATGGTGGCTGTACCAGTCTGCATTCCCACCAGCAGTGCACTATAGTCCCCTTTTCTCCACACCCTCGCCAACACTTGCTGTTTGATGATTTGTTGATAGCGGCCATTCTGACAGGTGTGAGTTGATACCTCATTGTTGTTTTAATTTGCATCTCTCTGATGATTAGTGATGTTGTGCATTTCTTCATATGTCTCTTAGCCATTTATGGGAGAGCATAATCGCCAATGATATATCAGATAAGGGGTTAATTTCCAATATATATAGAGTGCTCATACAACTCAACAAAAGGAAGACAAAGAACCCAATTAAAAAATGGGCAGGGGAACTAAATAGACACCTCTCCACACAGGACATACAAATGGCTAAGATAGAAGACTTTAAAAGCATCACTTGGAGGCTTAGCGGCAAAGGGAAAGAAGGAAAACGAAGGACACATAATGGTCTCAGAGGAACAAGAGAGTCACCAACTGAGAAGGCACTTCCCCACCTCTCCGGTCTCAGGACACATGTAGTAAGACAAGTTGCATCTCATATTCCAGTAAGAGTATACTCTTCAACCAACAAAATCCTGATGAGCCTCCCCATCCCTGTCCACAGAAACGCCAAAAGGTACTCTTAAACTCGCCAACCAAATAGTAAATGCCTAAGTAAGAAAAAAGAAGATTATGTGTGCCATGAATTGATAGGTAAATGTACCTATCTATTAAAATAAAGAAAATTTCAAGTTGGCTCAAAAAGCAAAACCCCGTTATCAGTACAGTGAATACAAAAGATACATACAAAACGAAGTGATCCTAAACTGCTAAAAATAAATTGATGGGCAAGTGAAGTCAGGCAAATGGAAACAATGAGAAAGAAAGGTTATGATTCTAACATCAGACAAAGTAAAATTCAGACCAATGGTCTGAAATAGAAAGTGTAGAGACAGCCCAAGTGCATATGGGAGTTTAGTGTATTATAAAGCTGATGTTTCAAATCTCTGAGAAAAAAGATGGACTTTTAAACAAACGGCATTAGAATAACCAAAGTACTTTTGAGAAAATGGATATAATTGGCTTCTTTCTTTATATTAGTAGTAGAATAAACTTCAAATGCACAAAAGATCTAAAAGTAACAGATGGAACCATATGGATACTAGATACAGGGAAAGGCTTTCTAACTGATTTGAGATCCAGCTACAATAAAAACATAAACTGATTATTTAACTGCATTAAAAAAAAAACTTTTATATAACAAAAACACCATAAGTAAAGTTTAAAAACAAGTCATAAATTGGGGGACAAAAAGTACAACATGGAAAACAGATAAAGGACTAATATCCTTAATAGATTCATATAGAGAATAAATATTTTAAAAATTGTGCTTGGCTGGTGTGGCTCAGTGGTTGTACATCGACCCCTGCACCAAGAGGTCGCTGGTTCGATTCCCAGTGAGGGGCATGCAGGAGGCAGCCAATCGATGTTTCTACCATCCCCTCTCCCTTCCTCTCCCTCTAAAATCAATAAAGAAAAAAAAAGAATATATATATAAATTGATAGAACCCTGGTTGGTGTGGCTCAGTTGGTTGGAGCATTTTCCCACAAATCAAAAGTTTGCAGGTTCCATCCCTGGTCAGGGCACGTGAGGAGGAAACCGATTGTTTCCTCTCTCTCTCAAAAAAACAAAACAAAAAAACAAAAAACTGATGGGAGTATAACTAAAAGATCCAGGAGCCAGCTTAAAAAGGCTCTCATTAGCCAAATTTGGAATAATTTTAGGATTAAAAAGAATGAAAAAAAGAGATTAATTATAGGAATTAACTGGGAAGGGACAAGAGGAACTTCTTGTGATGATGAAAATTTCTACATCTTAATAGCGGTGTGAGTTATATGAGTGTATACACTTGTCAAAATTTATCAGACTGCATATTTAAGACCTGGACATGGCACTATATATAAATTACACCTCAATTTGAAAAAATAATGAAAGTTTTATATAATAACATACGGAACTTAAAATTTCTTAAAATTTATGAGTGCGCAATGATACTAAAAAAATGAAAGTTGGGGGAATGAAAGCTCTTTTTAGAGAAGAACGCCAGCCAGCAAATGGAGAAAGAATTCTAGAATTAGAAAACTCCATTTTTCAACGCCAGTGTAAATCATTGTCTCAGGCAAGGAAATCAATGGATGTTAAAACATTTAGTGAATGGGTTTAGAGATCAGGGTGGTAAGATAGACTCAAAGTAACATCCAACAGGTAAGGGGAAGTGTGCCTTTGGAAGGGAGAAATCAGGCAGACACCAACGTGACAGGCATCAACCCTAAATCAACAGTGATGGCCTACATTGACTATCCATGCCTCTAGATGTGTTTTCACTGGGATGCAGACCACATACGCAGTATGCCTGCCAACGTCCACTCACTTGAATTTAGCCATGAGAAAGCATTGGGACAAAGCCAAATCATCAGGCATTCTTCGAAGCCAGTGGTCTAGATTCTTCAAAAGGTCAATGTCATAAAAGACCAAACATGGAAGAAAAACTTATAAATTTTAAAAGATTAAAAAGACACAATAAATTAAATGCATTGCTGGACCATTGATTGAATAATGAAAAAACAGCTATAAAAGACATTGATTGTTAGAACAATCATGGAAAACTGGACATAGATTATGTCTTAGATAAAACTATAGTATCTGTTTTAAATGTCCGGAGCATGATCATTATAGTGTAGGCATATAAAAGAATATCCACTTTCTGAAAGGAGAAAGAGAAAAAAAGCAAATATGGCAAAATATGTTAATGGGTGGTGGATCAATCTGCAGAGAATATGGATATTTATTGTGCTACTTTTTTTCTTATGATTGGTTTAGAATTTTTCTAAATAAAATATTGGGCAAAATGTCATTTTTAAAAGGAAAAAAATCTATAATTTTTCCTAGGTTTTTGCAAAATATCTTCCATATTTCTCTGTTACTCTCTTGCCTTGATGTCCCCACCGTAGCTCCCACCCTCATGATGTTATAGCTCGGATCACCGGAAAAGTTACCTCTTCCTCCTCCAAAATACTATTTCTAAACAGAGCTTTTGTGAAGACACACCTCTGCACAAATTTTTCCAATAGGTCCAAGTTGTCCTGGGGCTAAATTCAAAACACTTTAGTGTGGCCTTTCATTAGTTCGGAACCTACGTTTCAAATTGCTGGCCTGACATTTCCATGTGAAAACTGCAGTAGCCTCAAACTTAACTCATTCAGTACAGAGTTGACACCTGCCCCTCCAAACCTGCTTCTCCTGCGTGTTTTCTGCTATTTGGTGGCATCATCACCCGCTCATCACCCCAGCTGGTGCCCTCAGCATCCGCCTGCCTGTTATTCATACTCTACACCAAGCCCTTAACGTCTACTGAGTTCATCCCACTGTCGTTAGACCTTCACCGCCTCCAGCCTATCACATCTCTACTGATAGGGGGCAATGAGGAAGCGAAGACCCTGAATCTATTTATCACCGTTTCCACCCCTTCTTCTCCCAAAACAGGCTTATGGTAAATGCCTCACGGGAAGAAAGAACAGCAAAGCAGTTGTGTAAAGTCTTGGGGGAGAAAAGTGACACACAGTTCACTTTCTCTTCACCTGGGGCTCCAAACACTCAATGTGACCAATGGGACAAGGAGATGAAGAAAAACAAACGAGAAACTCAATCCTGAAGCCTATTGTCCTCATTCCCATTTCAAAAAGCGGGTAGAAAACCAGTTGGAGCGGTGTAGCTACCTGAAGAGCACGGGCTCTGCCTGCCTTGCGAGCTCTGCTTGCTGCAGTGAGCCTGGTGTCCTTGCGCTCGTGCCTGGGTCCTTGCGCTCGTGCCTGGGTCCTTGCGCTCATGCCCGGTGTCCTTGCGCTCGTGCCCGGGTCCTTGCGCTCGTGCCCGGGTCCTTGAGCTCGTGCCTGG
This sequence comes from Molossus molossus, assembly GCF_014108415.1. Lineage (NCBI taxonomy): Eukaryota > Metazoa > Chordata > Mammalia > Chiroptera > Molossidae > Molossus > Molossus molossus. Next base: position 5,810,912 of record NW_023425348.1, on the reverse strand, counting down.
TGTCATTGCGCTCGTGCCTGGGTCCTTGCGCTCGTGCCTGGGTCCCTGCGCTCGTGCCTGGGTCCCTGCGCTCGTGCCCGGGTCCTTGAGCTCGTGCCCGGTGTCCTTGCGCTCGTGCCCGGGTCCTTGCGCTCGTGCCTGGTGTCATTGCGCTCGTGCCCGGGTCCTTGAGCTCGTGCCCGGTGTCCTTGCGCTCGTGCCCGGTGTCCTAGCGCTCGTGCCTGGGTCCTTGCGCTCGTGCCCGGTGTCCTTGCGCTCGTGCCTGGGTCCTTGAGCTCGTGCCTGGGTCCTTGAGCTCGTGCCTCGTGTCCTTGCGCTCGTGCCTGGGTCCTTGCGCTCGTGCCCAGTGTCCTTGAGCTCGTGCGGACTCGCGCTCCATCTGGCCACCACTGCTGCCCACGGCGGCTGAAGACAGATGCTCTGAAGCAGGGAATGACAAACTATGGCCTGCAGTTCAGTGTGGCTCATGCCATTATTTATAGCCTGCCAGCTAAGAATAGTTTTTACATTTTTAAAGAGTTATTTTAAAAAGAAAGAATATGTGGCAGACCATATATGGCCTGCAAAGCCTGAAACATTACTATTATCAGGTCTTTACAAAAAATGGTTTCCTCTAAGGTCATGCAGGCATGAGTTTGCATTCATTCCATTTCTGACCTTCAATAGCGATAAGACCCTAGGCAACTATTTAACCTTTCTTAGTTTGTTTTCCTACCTGTTGTGGTAGGTAAAACACCTCCACTCAGGATGTTATAAAAATTAAATGAACTAATGTTGGTAATCTGTTTAATATAATTCTTGGTATATAAGTATTCCATACATGTTACTTATAATTGTAATAGAGAAAAAGATTATTAAAACAATCACATCTGCCTATTAAAGAAGACAATTAAAATTAGAGAGGATATAAATCTTTATATATCACCCTTCTCCTGGCTGAGATTAATGGGTGAGAATAAAGGGAAAGATGGAAATTTCAAAGCTTCTGCCAATTATTCCAGACTGCCAAAAAGGAGAATTGGAATATATAATCTACTATTTAGCAGAGCACATCAATGAGTCTTTGCAAATATCAACAGGGGCTCAAAGCTGAGCAGGGAGTGGGAAGGTAAGTTGATATACACAATAAAGAGAGTGGAGTAAAATTGGAGGAGGGAATTAGTCTTCCTGTCAGTTCACGTTGGCACGTGGAGCACATGGTAGGATCGCCCCCTTTCCTGAACTCATAGGAATCTTAGAAAATGTAACAGTAGTAGAAAAAGTAAATGTATACAAATTCATTTTCAAAAGCAAGAAACAGAAGTCTCAGTAGAGTGGAAAATGAAAATTCAGAGACATCCTAAAAGGAAGACTAATGAAATCTTGCCATTTGCAACAACATGGATAGAACTTGAGGGTATTATGCTAAGTGAAATAAGTCAGACAAAGAAAGACAAATTCTGTATGACTTCATTTATACTTGGAATTTAAAAAACAAAACAAACAAATAAAACAAAACCCAGAATCACAGATATAAAGAACAGATTGGTGGTTGCCAAGGTTGAGGGGAATGGGTGAAGGGCCTAAGAAGTACATAAAAATTATATTTCATAGTTATAAAATAAATCTCATGGGGATTTAATGTACAGCAGGGAACTCTAGTCAAAATATTGTATTGCTTTTGTAAGGTGCCAGATAGTAACTAGACTACGGTGGTGATCATATTGCAATGTATACAAATGTTGAATCTCTATGTTGTACACCTGACACTAATTCAATAGTGTAGGTCAATTATACCTCAATTTAAAAATTATAATTCCACCCTGGCTGGTTTGGCTCAGCAGTAAAGTGTTGGCCCACAGACCAATGAGTTGTGGGTTCGAATGTGGCCAAGGGCATGCACCTTGGTTGCAGTTAGTCCCCAGCCCTAGTCAGGGTCATGTGGGAGGCAACAAGTTGATGTATCCCTCTCATGTTGATGTTTCTCTCTCTCTCCTTCTTTCTCCCTCCACTCTATCTGAAGATAAATAGAAAAATATCCCCGAGTGAGGATAAAAATATTAAATTAAATTAAAATTAAAATTCCCATCAATAAGCTATTGGTATATTGTAACTATAGATAATGATGAGGGTCAATGACCAGATCATGAAAAAAAAAGTTTAATCTTATACATTTTGACCCAAATTCTGCTCATATAAATGGCTGAAGAAACTAAGCCATAAAGAAGGAGGACTTCTAGTGCATGGGCAAGATAAAACCCAAAGAGAGAAAGACATGGAGCTGGGAAGGTGGCACAGTTTCTCCTGAAAGGCCATCTGCTTTTCAGTGATGCTGGCTACCTGGAGGTGGTAGGCTAGGTAGAAAATCCACCTAATGTCCCTCTTTTATACTTAATATGGGTCAGAAGTATCAGTTGAATTAATGCTCTGGTCGCTGAAGATGGAAAAGAGGGCTTCATGGGGTACCATGATGTGAAATTCCATATTTCTAATGGCAGAATAGACTGCTTTCATAACAAACAAATAAACAGAGAGCAATGTCAAACCCAGAGTAAGAATCCTCCATGGCCAGTATAAATATTTTGCTCTGACAGAAAGAATCCCGTTTAGCCAACCGGCCAATAACACCTAACTAATGTAGTCATGTAAAAGGGACTCTCCAAAGGCCCATATTGCCAGCAGCTGGTACAAAAAGAAAAAGTATTTGCATAATGCAGTGGTGGAATTCCCCAGTAATTACCACTGTTGACATGTACTGGTAGATAAGGATCAGGATTGGGGATAAGACACCTAGAGCCATGGCATCCATGTTAAAGACACTGGCAGGAAAAGGAGTCTTTCTGGTGATTATCACCATAATAAGATTTGGATACTGACCCAATCCAATAAGCATAATATCTTTCCATAGGTACCTCTGCCAAAGCAATTTGGTCTTAATGAGAAATATCTCCCCACTGAGAGGACCAGTGACTGAGGCCATTATCTGTAGTGCAGATTCATTCAGCAGGAGATTGAGAGAGTGGACAAGTGGGTAACCTTGGTAATGACCACATGCAGAGCCTCCAGTACGCCCTACTAGAATGAGGTACCAGAACCTTTATATACTTATGCAGAAATTCCTCAGGGATGGATGTGCATAGTTGCTCTATTCTCAACTCAGTTATGAATATATCACACAGAACCATCAAAGAACCACGGCAGATAGGTTTCCTTGCCCACTCAAAAGTCATATTTAGCTATAAAATAAGCGGAAGTTACGAGGTAACAATCCTTGAGGGTACCCTATGCGTGGCCAAGGCATAGCCAACCATCACTTTGTGGAAGCAGAAGATATCCATGCAAGAATATCAGGAACCAGATATACTACTTCACCTAAATAGAGCCATCTGTGGCATGGTCAAGATTGCTTTAATCCAGATAGGATAAAAATCTAACTAAAAAACTAAAATGTGGGTGGTTTTAATGCTTTTCTAAAATAAATGGACCTAATGGCCATCATATAGATGTTAAATTTTAAAGAGGTCTCTATAAGCAGATAAAAGTTGATTTTCCATAAGAGAGTATCTAAAGACAAATAGCAACAGTTTTCTTGCTTAGAAATCCAGGGACTATTTCTAGAGTCTTGAGGAGCCTACCAGAAGATATATGTGTCTAATATGGGTACAATAAAAGGTGCTGCAGGGTATTAATATACAGTCAGAGTCACAGGATATCAAAACAGGGCTGACTGTGCCAACTTCTGCACCAACTCAAGACCTCCCGCTGTTTGAGCCCCACTTGAAGGTAAAAGGCAGGCATGAACCTGGGAATGGTTTTGTGTAAGAGGCTTAGATCAGGAGTGAAGAGGGACCATCAAACAAAAACAGGAGCAGGTGCTAGACCTCCCGCTCAGAAGAGGCAGCTGCAGCAGCACTTTTGCCCACAGGTCTGAAAGTGTCATATCTAACATCTGATCATTCAGACAGTGGTGCTGGGACCCAGAACTTCAGATGACTGAGAGGCCATCTACCTATCTGTCACATGGGAGATGATTGGCAAATGATTTCTGAATGAGGACACATCAATATGCTGCCTTGGGAAATTCCTGAGATGGGTTAGAAGTTTAAATCAAGAGGAGAAAGGACTCATTGCACTAGATGGCGCGGGGGCTGGACAGTGAATGCGTATTGGCTGAGATTCCTAAGTAAAGACATACTGTTGCTAGTAGTTGGGATGGAAAGAAACAGAGACAAGAATCTTGGCTAAATCAATGGTCATATGTTACTGGAGTGGACAAGCTATGATTTTTCCCAATTGTGGAGATGATATTAGGGATGAAAGAAAGGTAGGTATCAATTCAGTTAACCTTCTCCAGGAGACGATGAGGTTCCAAAAGCCACTGATCTTTAAATTAACCATACCAGGAATTGAAGGGTGATGATGACAAGACTCCAAATGAATCTCATCTGAAGAGGCTCATTCCACTCCCTTTCCTTTGTGGGGAAGGGAAGGAAGATCAAGAGAACTAATACATACATGAATCTGATTTTGTGCATATCCCAGTCTAGTGGTGCTAGGCTCCTCTGCCCAAAGGAAGAGGCCTGGCAGCCAAGCCTGGAGAAATGTGTGTACTAACATGAGATAGCCTGGAACGACCATAGGCTAACTTACCAGCCACAAGGAGGCCCGCCAGGCACGACTTGACTACAGCCTTTCTGCGTGTCTGGTCACGAGACCCCTGCCCCAACAGGGGTAAAGCAGCTGTGTTTCTTGACAACGCCTACCCACCGGACACTCTGGGACAAATCAGGCCCGAATCAATAATGAACTTTCTTCAGGCCCCACTAAAAGGAGATGCCACTTGTTAGAAGCAAATTTAATACCAGAAATGGACAAATACTCAGGACAGTATCATAACAAAAAGTGGTGAGAAAACACCACCATGGGTGGTCAGGATTTATGAGGCTGGTAGATTAACATATGAGCTGCGGTTGCTTGCCTGGATACAAGAGGCGCTATGGCATCTCAAGGCGTCAGTTTAAAAGGCTTCTGCTCAGTCACATTTCTCATCTCCTGGGGACAAAAGCAGCTTCTATGGAAGCACCCCTAAGACAGGGCTGTGTTAGAACGAAGAGAGCCCTGTCCTCCTACTCTGCTGCTAGCCCAGAGCTCCTCCCAGGTCCCCAAGAACCTTGCTCATAGTGCCCCTGTTTGAGAAGCATGCTTCAGTGATGATGATGATGATGATCTGAGGGATGAATCTCATAGGTATTTCACGGTGAAAGTCAGCCCCCAAGATGGCCCCAATGATCCTGGCCCTATGCCACCCTGGTAGAGCCCCCTCCCATGCTGGGCCAGGCTGTCCTGTATAACCAATAGGATGTTGCAGAAATAATGATGGGTAACTTCCGAAGCTAGGTCATCAAAGGCATTGCTCCCCGTTAGACTGCCCGCTCTGGGGGAAGGCAGTGGCCAGTTCATGAGGCTACTCCAGCAGTTCAGCGCAGTTCATGTGGTGGGACACTGAGGGCCCCGGCCATCAGCTAGTACCAACTTGCCAGCCATTTAAATGGCATCTTGGAAGTGAATCCTCCATCCCAGTCAAGCTTTTAGATAAGTATAACCATGGGTGACGTTTTGACTGCAACATCAAGAGACACCCTGAGCCAGAACCGCCCAGCCAACCTGCTCCCAAACTTCTGATCTACAAAAATTATGATGGATAAGAAAATATGTGTATTGTTGTTTTAAGCTACAAAGTTTTTTTTGTTTTTGTTTTTGTTTTGTTTTTAAATCCTCACTCCATTTATCTTCGGATAGAGTGGGAGGGAGAAAGAAAGATTGAGAGAAGCATCGACGTAAGAGAGACACAGAGATTGGTTGCCTCCTACACAACCCCTACCAGGGCTGGGGACCGAACTGCAACCCAGGTACGTGCCCTTGACCAGAATCGAACCCACGACTCTTTGGTCCGCGGGCCAACGCTCTAACCTCTGAGCCAAACCGGCCAGGGCTAAGCTACTGAGTTTTTAATTTTTAATTTGCTCTACAGCAATAGATAACTAAAGCTAGCATAGATAGAAAGCAAGCAACTTAGAAGATACAAGCAAAACACCTCAGATGTATGAAGTATAGATGATGAGTAAGTCCATAGCTTATGAGACATGTGCAGAACTTGTAAGATATGCTGATTGTAAATAATAAGTTAGTCACGTAAGACGTGCTAAAGCTGCACAGAGTCAATGGAATGCATGACGAACTCAGCCAAGGGTGTCACTCACAGGTGGAGAGCAGGGGAAGAACAAGTCGTGATCGCGCCACCTCAGGGCGGACAGCTTTGCCGCCCCTAAATCAGCCACCCACTGCTTGACATCCATATGTCTCGTTTGGGCCACCTGGGCTCTGCATAAGGGAAGCAAATAACATTCTTGGCTGTTCAGAAGGCTAACTGGCAAGCGACGGTGCGGCCGAGCATACGTGACTTGGGCCCGGTTCCTCCCGTCCGAGAAAACGCGTGCTGCGGCCAAGGAGCCGGCTGCCTACCGCTCAGACCTCCTTGCTCAGGTCTCAGCCCCGAGCCGTCGCCGGAGGCGGAGGCCGCCAGGTGGGGCGCAGGCCGCCAGGTGGGCAGAGGCCGCCAGGTGGGCAGAGGCTGCCAGGTGGGCCGGAGGCAGCCAGGTGGGGCGGAGGCAGCCAGGTGGGGCGCAGGCCGCCAGGCGGGGCGCAGGCAGCCAGGTGGGGCAGGTGGCACGGACGCTACCGCCGTGTCCAGGTCGTTTCCCACGTGGCAGGGACCTGGGGAAAGTCGCTGCACTACTCTGAGCCTCTGTTTTCTCATTTTTAATAATGGAGCTGGTGCAACACACTGGCTGCCCTGTAAGAACAGGAGCCACGTGTGGGGAGCCACAGCGTGCCAGGTCCAAGGTAGGGCTCCCCAAACCGTGTCTGTCCTTGTGTGAGCCTGCGCGTCCCTCGCGTCCTCACAGAATTGCTCCGAGGACTAAACACGGTAGCATTTCTGAAAGCACCCAGCACAGGGCGGACACAGCGTAGTCAGTCCATTTCCGGTGTTTGTCTGCTTTCCACAGATTAAAGTAAGAATAATCATAGAAGAGTGTAACAGGTGCCTCTGCGGTATAATTTCAAGTGTGGGGAATCCCTCCACCCCCAGACTCCCTGCGTCCCTCACCCACTCCTCTGCCCCCGTTCCTTTGCAGGGTTAGCGCTGTGTTCCCTAATGGGGAAGTACGTTCATCCTGCAGGGAGGAGCCCGGTGACTGAGCTCCCCCCGAGGTCACAGATCCTTGCACAGAGAATATTCTACAGAGACAGCAAGGAGGGAGGGAGAGACATGGTTCAGAGGAAGGGCATTTGGAGGTGACAGACAAGAGAAAGGCCTTCGGACCCAGGGCCTGGACTCAAGGCCACAACAAAGACATATTTAGCGCAGTGGACCTGTCCGGAAAGGGACAGGAGACCGAGAGCCCCTCCCACAGGAGCCCCTCCCTCTGTCAGCCTCACCCTCATAAGCCCCACCCCACAGGTCCCGCCCTCATAGGCCCCGCCCTCGACGGCCCCTCCCTCAGACAGACAGCCCCTCCCAGGAGATGAAGATGGGCAGACCTTGAGGTTACAGGAGTCAGCAGGAAAGACTGAGCAGGTCTTGCGGAAAGGAGTTAAAATCCGTTTGAATGGTCCACCTCCTGGGGGAAAAGGCCACCAGCTCCTTTCTTAGGGTTTCTCCTTGGCCTCAGGACAAGCGAAGGGGATTGCAGGATTTGTGGCTCAGACCAGAAGGGGTCCTCGAGTGGATTTCAAGCTAGACCACCAGCACCCCAGAGCGTCTGGCAACCATGGAGGGAGGCAGTGGAGGCCAGTGGAAGTTCTGACTCCAGATTTCAGCTTCACATCTTATCAAGGCTGCGCCCTGGCCTAGGTTGTATTCAGAGTCACCAGAGTAAAATAGAGATCATCACATACCTGCAGAGCAGATTTACCTGGATGCTGACCAAGCTCAGCACCCCATCCTCACTTCACGGCCCCCGTGAGGGCAGTGTTCTGGGGCACTGGAGGCTGGATTGCCCGTGGAAAGCCATCCATGTGTAAGCATTTCTGGTAAATTGCCTAAAGTGATCTCAGAAGAAAGACCTAAATTTCCAAGGCTGGAGTCATTTTGTATGTGTGTGATTCATTCTAAATGAATATTCACTTTTACATCTAATTTTATATTTGTATTCTTTTTCTTAAAGCTCCCTTCCCCTAAATTGTACCAGCTTCAGATCTCACAAAACCTGGCCCTGGCCCTAAGGATCTCAGGAGGTTGTTCAGTGGTTTAAATGAAGTAGCCGCACACACAAAAATTGATGCAGACAGCTGGAAATAAATGCTTATTAAATTTGATTCTGAGATCCTGCCCAGCACCCCTCTACCCAGATGAGGTGGAGTAGGAGGAGAAAGGCAGCCAAGAGACACCCCCTCCTCCAGGTTGAGAAACAGACTGCAGAGCTGGCCAGGAGCCTGGCATTCTCCAGCAAGGGCCCCTCTGGTCAGACAGGCCCAGATGATGTAGGGACTTGATTCAATGGATAAACATCCAATGCAGCTTGTTGGAGGCCCCCAGCCTCATATTACTGTTGACACAAAGCAGATTCCCTTTCTCTAAACCACTGTTTATGTTTTAGTCAAGTATCCTACATAAATCTTCGATCCAACCACCAGACCCCCCGGCTGCAGAAGTGACCAACTAGAAAACAGCCTAATAAGGAGTGAGCTGCAGAAACCAGGGTGTCTCCATACAGAGGGCGGCTTGGGGGCACTGGCCAGGAAACCTGGGCGTGAGACTTTCTGAAACGGGGGCCAGAATGGGTTGGAGGCAGCTTGAGCTAAAATAAGGTTCTTTTCAAGAACTGTGTCTCAAGCAGGAGACCAGGTCTGTGAAATATAGGTTCAGTTCAGCTGGGGTGCAGAGAAAATTCTAATGTTCTGGTTCAGTAGTTCTAGGAAATATGTAGGCTTGGTTCCAGTTCAAACTCATTCTTCAGAAGAAAAATAGAAGACAACTTTGTAATCGCTTCGTGGTTCCATTAATTAATATTAGGGCTTCAGTCAGAGCTCAGCATGGTTGTGCTAAGATGTGGTTTTGGGGTCATGATCTGGCTGAGGCCACTGATCCGCAGGCCTCGCAACCTAGAGACTGTGGCCTCAGGAGCACGGAGCAATCCTTCCCTTGCCGAAGGAGCTAACGGCCGGATCCAGTTCATCTGGGCTCAGCAAGAGGCAGTTCAGAAACTGCTATGGCTTTGGGGCCTTTGTTTTATTTTATTTGTCTTCTGCAATTGTCCTGCCATGTCATAAATAGCCTAGTCCAAAGTAGCTGTTATTTTACATAGTAATTAAAAAGAGTGAGAGTCATCTTCAAGGAATGGAGGAGGGGAGAGAGTGCCCTTATATTTAGATATTCTGGACTTGATTATAAATCCTAGAGCTTGGCTGCTCTGTGGGGAATCCTGCTTCTCTAGGCTCGCCCTCTCAGCATGATTAACTGACTACTGCCATCTAGTGGATTTGGAGGACTTTGATGACCCAGCTCCTAATGGACATGAAGTTAACTGGGCATTGATGGTGAGAGAAGCTATGCTTAATTAGGACAGCAGATTTAAGGGTGGCCTGTAGGTAGGATTATGGATCCATCACTCTGGGGTATATCTGTACATAATTTCCCCTCTTTGACATAGATTAAAAGAGGAAAAGGAGGAGTTTAAAGGTTCAGTGCCTGTGGATCATCAATGTTCTGGAGTTTATTTGGCAGCTGAATCAAAACTGTCATTCAGAGCCTTCTAAAAGTGCAGTGCTGTGCATAACAGCCTCGCTGCTCTCTGCCCAGGTCTCCGTGCAGGCCTCAGGGGCCAGATCAGACCACGGGTGAGGCTTGGGTGAACAGAGGAAGCCCTCAGCCAGGACACAGGCAGCTGGGTCCCTGCAGGCATCCTCAGACAGGGCTGTGCCACGCTGTCCACACAGCCCAGGGCTCAGCCCCCAGGCGAGGGGCCAGGGCTAGACTCCAGAACTTCCCTCTGGCGAAGCTTCTGATTACTTGGAGTGGGTTGTTCTGAGGACAGACTCATAGATGTTTGGGGACAGAGCAGATCAAAGAACTGCTGGTCTGGAGTTTTCGAAGAGCTTAAGAAAGGCATCAGATTAACTACACAAGGAAACCCCATTAGAGTTTAACGTGGACGGGAAGCCTGGTGTGGCCCAAAATGTTGGAATCAACAACCACGTAAAAATGTAAACCAAATATACTCAAAGCATTAGGATGAGTCTGCACAGATTTCTTTATCAGTTATTGTGGCTTCATTTTCTCCTAGGTTGCAGCCTTTCCCTTGTCTAGTGAGGCTTGAGGTTTATGTCCAGAGCTGGGAATAGACCCAAATCCCAGCCCCCAATCCCAGCCCAGCTTCATTCTCCTCATCTAGAAAATGAAGGGTGGGTGTGATTACCCCTCAAATCTCCTCCTGCTGAATCTGAATTCTTCAAGTCTACGCTTTTCTTTATGAGGTTTATTCAAGTTTCCACTGAAGAGTGTTCAGGTCTGGGGCGAACTGAACTCGGGCCCTTTTACCATCACTTGGAAGTTCTTGCAAGGAGTGTTCGTCCAGAACAGGGGCTGATGGGGCTGGAATATAAACTCGAGTGACCATCAGGTAGGTGTGTGCAGAAAATTTTTGTAGAGATGTCCTACTGATAACATAGCCCACCTGGGTTCCAGCCTGCCTCTCACTCACATGTGACCTTGGCAAGTCATTCATTCACTTCGACTTTGCTTTTCACACCTGAAAAATGAAAATAATAACTCCCCTATCCTCTCTCACTCTCAGGATTGGTGAGAGAGAAAGAGACAGAGAGAGAAACATATGTAAGACGTGCTTCCTTAAAGAGCTCAATATGAATTGAAAATGCCATTTTTCTGTTTAGGTTGGATTAAATCTATTTAGTATTATAAATGTCTCCCAGATGAAACCAAGCAAACAAACAGGTGAATAATCCATATCTAAAAGATCACAGAACTGCTTTTGAAACAAAAGTTAGGCCAAGCCTGAGATACGTCGGTCGCTTCAGCCAATAGGGAGACAATCCCCTTCTTTAGACCTGATCCTTCCAGTCCTTGGAGCCTTCTCTCCTGGAACCAGGATGGCCCAGGGTGGCCCGGACCCCTGGCATGTTGCATCTGTGGACGGCAGCAAGGGGAGCTGGAACCCACGTTTTTTTTAAAAAAAATTATTTCCTTTATTGATTTGAGAGAGAGAGAAAGGGAGAGGGAGAGAGAGAGAAACATCAATGAGAGAGAACATCGACTGGTCACCTCCTGCACGCCCCCCACTGGGGATCAGGCTCACAACCTGGGCGTGTGTCCTGACCAGGAATCAAACCAATGACCTCTTGATGCGAGGGTCGACGCTCACCTACTGAGTCACACCCGCCAGACAAGGAACCCACGTTTTTACCTGGAAGGTCCGATTACTGCTTCCCCACCTCCACCGCACATCTCTCCACGAAAGAGCAAAGAACCAGAAAACTGCAAGATGTGACTCATAACTGTCAACAACATTTGTGTCATTTTGATGCTCTAACTCTATTACGTTAATCGCTTTCCTCTCTACATTTTATTTTAAGGTGAGCATTAATTGATTCCCAACTGTAATCACAATTATGGTGAGTTATCCTGATTAATGGAAGATGTGATTAATAGGTAGGAAGGTGGAACTGTTTCTGCTTCCCAGAGAAAGGACAGTATGTGCTGTTACAGCCCCGGGGCATTTTCCCCACGAATTCAGAGCTCAGGCACAGCCATCAATGACCAGTTTCCACTGTTCTGCCCGGTTGACTGGACACAATTCCCATTGAGCCTGTCCTGCTTCTCCTCGCGCACTGTCTGCTCATGCCTTCTTGGGGAACTCTCCTATTCCAGACCCCCAGTGTTCCAGAGGCAAGAGGTACGTGCTAGCATGTCAGCTCTGAATTCTGAATCAGGAACTCCGACCGGCGAGGGGTTGAGTGAGTCCGCCCAGGGCCAGACCCAGAGAGGCACCGAAGTAGGCAGGGGAGAAAAACCATCGCGCTCAGCGCTCTTCAGTGCCCGCCTCAGACTTGGCACATGGCAGCTCCACCGCGTGCTAATGCATCCCTTCTGCTGTCTCAGCTCCCTGGCTGCTGGTTCCTCCACTCCGCTCTGCAGCCCCACTCAGGCTTGTGCTCCTGAGGAGGTGCCTCTCTAAGGAGGTGCTGCCTTTACACCCTCACGCTCCTTCGTCCTGTGTCCTGCTCTGTCGAGAACCTTGAACTGCCTCCTCATGACTCCCTGACACATTGGTCAAGCTTCCTTCCCAGTCTCTCTGGCAGCACCCTCCTGCCCGGCCCCGCCCCCTGCCTGGCCCTGTCTTAAGTCCCGCCCCCACATGCCCCTGTAGATGCCCTATAATTAAGTCGTACCTCCCCCCTCCTGGCTGAGAGGCCACCTGGCCACACCTCCACAGTCACACAGCGCAGAGTCACAACCTCCTAACCCCGATGTCTGCTGTCCCACTTCCATGACAGACGAATGTCTGGGCCCCTGCAGACCTCAGTGCACCTGTACCTGTGAGGAGGGGGCTGAAGTCCGGCCCTCATCCCTGCCTGCCCCAAAGAGCCTCTCCTTCCTGCAAAGGCCTCAGCCTGTGGCCACGGAGCCCGGCCCTGGCTGAGCCCAGCCTGGAAGTCACTGCTGAGGCCAGAGACGCTGGGGAGCCCAGGGCAGCCCACTCCGGTTCTTTGGGCTGATTTCATTGCCAAGACCTTTGGGCATGACCTCAGCCTTCACTGTTCTCCATAATCACGTTTAGCATGGTGGCTGTTTTGTAGACGGCACTGTGAGTGTCTCAGGGGAGACAATGAGAGTCCTGCGTCTCTGTACTGCAGCCACAGTCTCACCAGCTCTCCTGCTCCACTGGTACTCGCCACCCAAACGGGTCCCTCCTACCAAGAGCACAACTGGGCCTCTTCCTCCGGGCCCAGCCCACGCAGCAGACCCTCGGATCCTGCCCCACACTTCTTCCCCCTTCACCATCTGATGATCCAGACCACCCCACCTCCCCCCGCAGACTTGTAAGCTCCCCTCCATCCCAGCTCAGCAAACAGGCTTCAGCTACAGAAGTAAAAGATTTTACTCTTTTCTCCCATGTCCCACCTCCAGTCTATCACGACAAGTTTTAAAAATACCCCTCTATTATAATTTATAAGTTAATCTTTCAATTACAACATGAGTTCCATGAGGGCACAGATTGTGTATTATGTGTGTTAGTTTACCTGGTCCGACTTAGGCTCAAACTCCAGCTCCTTCACATACGGGCTGTGTGACTTTGAGCAAGTGGCTTAACTTTGCTGGGCCTGTTTTCTCGTCCATAAAATAGAGGCAATGAGCATGCCTATTTCAGAGTCCAGTGACCCTCTCACTCACTTGTGAGGGCTGAATGAGGTGGTACACAAAAGGCTCAGCGTATAAGGGTTCGATAGATGTTATCATCAGTGTGTTACTAGGTATTATTATTGTTTTCACTATTATTATTGGAAGGATTACTGAACAGGGCTGTACTCCCCCCAGCATGGCTGGAAGTTGCCATCATGCACGGGTGATGTTAGGTCCTCAACCACAGTCACCATCAACAGGTATTCAAATGCCTTCTAAGAGAAAAGTTAGGCCAAATGTGTACTTACACATAAGACCCAAAACTGCTTTGTCTAAGCCATGAGCCCAGCTCTTGCCCACATGTGTTGGTTTAGTCCAGGCCTGTACATTTTAAAGATCTATAATTGTTGGTTATTCCTTCAGCCTCATGGCCTTGTGGCTCTTAATTGGTTTCGTTTAAAAATAGCTCAGCCCTTCCAGGCATAGGAAGCTGTAGGCTAGGGCCCGATGGGCAGTTAATAGATGTGTGTGGGCGTGTGTACATGAGAAGATCTAACCACATCAGAAGAACTGAGAATCAGAGCTGTGGACATGTGTTTGCAAGATTATGTTACAAGTTGGGTCTCTTTGGCAAGAGCCTTACTCTGAAGGTGCCGTAGGGACAATAGACACATTTTCAGTTTGGTTCATTTCAACAGATTTTAATTCAGTATCTGCTAAGTGCCCAGCGCCGTGGCAGACAGTCTGATGAATGGCCCTGTCTAGCTTCAGTGATGCTGCATAACAATAACAACACAACACCTGAGACTTCTCTCTCTCATGCCTCTGGGTGATCTGGGCTCAGTGGGCTAAGTTAAGCTTGGCTGCAGGTCTCTGGGTCAGCTGGGGACTATGGCTTATATGATTCTCATCCTTTGTGTCTCCATCAACTACTTCAGGAATGTTCTTCTCATGGCCTTGGCAGAGGGGAAAAGGCCAAGTCCAGTCATACAAGCCTCTTCTTTGTCATATCTGGTAATATCCCATTGGTCAAAGCAGTCACATGGCCAAGCCCCAAGTTAAGCTTAGGACAAGAAGGTATTCTCTACCTACTGTAAGACCAAAGCAAGTACAGTGATACCTCGGTTCTCGAACATAATTCGTTCCAGGAGGACGGTCGAGAACCAAATTGTTCGAGAACCGAAGCAATGAAACCAATAGGAAATAATGGAAACTGGATTAATTCGTTCCAAGCCCCAGAAAATGCCTATTTACTGGCCTAATTTGTATATAATATGTAGAAAAACATAAGTCTCAACAAGAAATAAAAGTGTACAGTATGTCTAAGGGTTAAATTCAGTGTAAAGCGTGACTCTCTCCACAAAGCGTGACTCTCTCTCTGCACTCACACTGATGGCGCAAGCAAGGCGCGCTGGGCCGAATGAACGCCATTCGGCTCAACTCGGCTCATCTCGGAAGTTCGAGTTCCAAATATTTGTTCGGATTCCGAGACAAAAGTTTCTCGAATCTCCTGGTCGAATACCGATTTGGTCGAAATCCGAGGCGTTCGAGAACCGAGGTATCACTGTACACAGCCAAGCCTAAAATCTATGGAGTAGGAATATACCATCACCAGTGAGATGCTGGCAGAAATGAACATTTCTGCACAATAATTCCATTTACGACTTCTTATTTGTGACTGAGTGTAAATGAGAGCTTCGTCCGAACGCAGAAGTGAGTGCAGGCATTCCTACAAAGAAGAGTTGATTGTGCAACGTGATTGTGATTTTTCTGTTGGTGCTCCTTGCTGATGTCTGTCACATGGCGGACAGGGACCAGGAGGAAGCCGACTAGTGCTCGGAGCTGGCGCCCGGTTCTTTCTCTGGATCCCTAGCAGCATCTCACTCACCACACTTAGGTGGCGGCTATACTTCTTCGAGCAGTGAAGTGCTGCGTGACGTTCAGCTTCTCATTGAAAGGGGCTGTTTTATCCTTTCCGTGTAGAGATCTTCTCCCTCTGAACTTAATCAAGGGGTTTGGGCCTGGGGTTCTGGAAGTATAAGCAAAATGCTGTATGCAGGGTCCATGGTTTCCGCAGGTGGTCAATAACCCAGGGACTGGAACAGGGGGTGCTTTAGGCCTCCACAGAAAAAGTAAAGGGAACCCCAGAAACAGAACCTCCAGCTGACTCCCTGTAAGAGCCCAGAGTAGATCTTTAAGGAGATGGCTGCTGAACCCTTGTAAATCAAGGGGTTATTCCACTCCTGTGGTTCCAGTCGATATGTCCAAGCCTAATTTATTCTTTCCTTTTGGTGAGTCTATAGATCTCAGTAAGACTTTGACAACGACTCCTATGATACGCTTGTAGTCAAGCTAGAGCTGGGAGCAATATAATGATCCAGTTAGATCACACCTTCGTTATGCTGAGTGCTACTTAGAAACAGTTGACTGAGGTCACTCCAAAGGCCTGCCTCTGGCAAGGTGCCTGGGGACTCTGTCCTTGGCATTCCCTTACCTGACAGTTTTACCAATTACTTCAGTGGGAAAAATCAGAAAGCATGCTAATCAAGATTGTGGGTGATGCAATGCTGGGAGGGTCGCTTAAAACGCGTGCAAACCCACACGCAGGGCCACAGGCTGGATGTGATAGGGTGCATTTAACAGACAAGCACACACCCCACGGAGCAGCGCGGGTGGTGGAAGGCCTCTGCCCTGCCACAGCTGAGCCACGTCCTGCGAGTTCAGACAAGCTTCCACTCAGAATGAATGAGAAGGGCGAGCTGGTGAGATCCCAGAGGCAACCATGGTTACATTTCAACTCAGAGAAAGTCACAGTCCCGCTGGACACACGGTGGATCTAGGCACTTCATCACCTCAGAAATGACAGCTTTCATTCGGTTTTCTGGTCTCTGGAAAGACATCTTCTTCTCTCCTTTCTGTCTGATTTTCCTTCCTGAAACTCTACCTTGAGGCACAGAGGGCACAACTTTGGGTTTAACAAATAAGCATATCATGTATTCAGCAAATATTTGTTTCACACCTATCTATATAAGACCTGTTCCAGTGCTGGGCTGGCGGGGGAACCAAGATAAATACCAAGGGCCCACAGTGATGGGGAACACGTCCAAGCACACACATTACTGTGTGAAAAGTGCTAACACAATGGTGTTTGCAAAGTGCTGTGTCTCCACTGCCCTTCCCCAGGCAAGAAGCATATTCCTGGGCCACAGAAGGCAGCCTGGTGTTTTCGAGAGTCAGCATCACGGTCATTCCATCCTCAGGGCCAAGCACAGAACCTGGCACAGAGCCGGTATTTAGTAAGTAACTGACCAATGGAGAGATGAGCGGGAAGACGGTCTGAAGATCTGAGAGCAAGTCCACATGAATGACGTCACTGAACCTTGGTTTCCTCATAGGTAACACAGGCAGACGCGCCTCATCCCCAGGTTGTTTTGCAGGTCTGATGAAATGGAATGGGCCTGGAGGACATAAAGTGCCGTCACGCACCCATGACGCACAAAGGTACCTGAGACCTAATAAGAATAAACTTCAGCATCTGACTCAGGAGCCAATGAGATCATATTTGGAGTGTTCTGAGCATCGCATTTTAAGAAGGGCATTTGCAAATTACAGTCTGTTCAGAGAGGAGACCAAAATGAAGAAAGGTTTAGAAAATAGGGAAGATTGAGGGGTGAAGGAGGTGGAGGCAGTGTGAGGGCTCTCCTTGGGGAAAGGAGCGGCCTTGCCCCAGTGAGCCCCAGCACCGAGGGGTTCGATTACAGTTCATGTCTGCCAAGAGCACAGGGAGGGGCTCCTCAAGCAAGGACCACCTCCTCACTAGGACTTTTAAACCAACATCTGGAGGAACATCTCCGGGAGGGTCAGTACAGTCACTTACTTAGTCAACAGAATATTTATTGAGTGCCTACTACAGGCTCTCATCTTGTTCTAGGGAGCTTTGGATTAAAAAGAAAAACGCCTGCCCGGCCAGTGTGGCTCAGTGGTTGTCGCCAGTTCAATTCCGGTCAGGGCACATGCCCGGGTTGTGGGCCAGATCCCCACTGGGGGGCATGCAGGAGGTGGCCAATCGATGTTCTCTCTCATTGATGGTTCTATTTCTCTCTCTCCTTTCTTCTCTCTGAAATTAATAAAGAAAAAATATTAAAAAATAAAGATAAAAGAAAAAGAAGACAGCCAGCCCCTGATGGAAGGCTTTCTGCTACAAGCTGTGGTGGGAACACAGGGTTTAGTAGGGAGGATTTCACGTTGGGTGGGGTGGGATGACATGACCTCTGGGCTCCTATTTTTCTGTGATTCTAGATAAGTCATAATCTCTGTCTGCAACGAATTTACTCACCTAATCCAGACTTTCATCGGAATTAAACCTTGGCACCCCAGGCCCCCGATGTTTGAATGTAAGACCCCATGAAAGCAGTAATTCCAATGCCTTGCATCAGCAAGTCGCTAATCTGATGGAAGTTTTCCATCCATTAGAACATCTGAGCCGCACATCTAACCCACGTAAGACTGACTAGATAGATAAGGAAATGGAGCAACAGAACAACCTAGGGGACTCGCAGCAGGGCTGGGTGGAACTCAGGTCACCCAAGACCCATTCACTCTTCTTGCCAGTAGATCGCATTGCATTTAGCTTTTCCCTTGGGTGGTTCTTGTCCCGGGAAGTTTCTCTTTCCTGGGCCTCCTCCCCTCCCCCCTGCTCCCTACTGCAAGCACAGAATCTGGCAGCTGAATGACCTGGCTGATCTCCCAAGTCTTCCTCTGAAACGCAGAACCCAACACCCTTTCCTTCTGGAATTCTAAACACAGTCACTGCTGTGTCAGAAAGACGTGAACTGTTCGAGCGGTGCACCTTGCCACCGGGGCTGCAGAATGACCGGCCCCGGCGGAGAAGGGACGCAGTCCGCTGCCTTTGTTGGCTGGGAGGGAAGATGCATGACCTAGTTTGGACGGTGATGCTGTTTTTAAAAAATAAAATATAGGAATTCAGAGGCCTGTGCTAAGAGTATTAGCTCGATGGCCTTCTCTGAGAGACCAATAAATGTGTGCTTTGGCTTATTTATTTGGCTTTTATTTGAGGTTGAGGTAGCAACCAGTAGGCAGGTCCTGAGGCCAGGACTTTGTAAATGTTGGGCCATTTGGGATGCTGGCAGTTCGTCGTCCTTTTTTATTCTTTTGAGTGAACCACTGTGACAGCCTGACCGGGCTGCGGAGAGCGCGAGGCGCCTGCCTCGACAGTGATCCCATCAGACCGTCGCATGCTGTGTCCTCACGGGTGGAAGAGGGAGGACGGGCTGCCGAGCAGAGAGCGGCACTGGGCCTGCGCCACCCAGGGCCCGGGGGCACCGCTCACGCCACTCCCCAGGCTGGTTTGAAATTCTCTACCTTGTCCATCGGGAAATTTATGTGATTTGCTTCCAGAAACACTAAAGAAAAAATATGGAAAATCTCCAGACTTCCATCCACGAAAGACTGGGCTTTGAAAGGAATTCCCTAAAAGGAATTTCATATTTTTGGCGAAGGCAGTGTCATTGGAAAATAACACACACACACACATTCACACACACTTTCTAACCCCATTATCTTGCTGTTTTCTTCCATAGCACTTTAAATGGTGGGAGTTACTAACTCGCTGTTGCCGGGCCCCTAGAGAACTAGCTTCGTGAGGGCAAGCATGGTGCCGGGTGGTGGTGCAGCCCCGCGCACAGAGTTGCGGCTGGCACGTGGGCGGTGCTCATCGGATAACTGTTGCTTCACCTGAGGCCTGAAGTGTTATGCTTGGAGATTTATTAACTGGGTTTTCAGACTCCAACCTTGTTAAAATGCAAACATTTCCAGGATAGTACTTCAGGTCTACATAACAGTGCTCAGCCAACACATTCGAGGACAGCAAACTGCTGGGCCACTAGGACGCGTGGATGCTTCTAGAATGACGCTCGATGGGAAAGCCCACAGGTGGGGAGGGACTGTAAGGGGAAGGTGAGACACGGGAGGACACGCGGAGGAAAGCCTGAACTGGGGCCTTTGGACTCTGTGCCTGCTGGTCCCGCTTAGGAGTCACAATGACTCGATCCAACATCAGCCCGTCTGGTGGAGCGACTCTTTCTTCTCCGTCTCACTATTGATCCATCGTATAAAAACCTCATCGCCTCCCCGCTGATGTCAAAGACCGCAGGACCACTCTGCTGCCTCCAGTCTCCCGCACTAGCCACGCACGGCACTTCTGGGCCAACCTTCAGAAATACTGCTTGACCGTGCTCCCCCGTGGTAGTCATCGGAATGTTTATCAATATTTCCTCCGTTATAGGCATATGATAGACATGTGACAAATCTTGTTCAGTGAACTTGGAGCAAGAGTGATGAAGGTTGCTTCTGGGCTTCAGCATTTCACTGCTAATGTGAGACCCATCAGAGTTCTTTCTCTCTGGCACAGTGACCATCAACTGTGTTTGAGATTAGTCTGGGTCCCTGAGTGACCAGGATTGACAGACACCCTACTAACCCATGTTGGACATGGAGCAAAAATGTAGCATTAGTTGTTTGAGGCCCTGATAATTGGGAATGTTTGTTACTGCAGCATAACATAGCCTCTCCTGACTAACATACCACCCACACAAGAACCTACATTGTTTCTCATTGTCGGTTATCATGTGTGACATAGTATACAGTCTGCGTAGTTAAACAGACCTGCATATAAATCCTAGTTTTCTTACTTACCATCAGTTAAGGACTAGCTAGGTAATGTCCTAAGTCTCTTCATTTGTCAAATTAAAATAATAATACTTACTTTGGGTTGATGAAATGAAATAACACAGTAGAGCACCTGGCCTATAGCAGCCACTTGACAAATGGCCCAATATGGGTAAGTCCCCTTTCCTTCTCCTCCTGTTTAGGCTGACATTTGCATGTTTCCAACCTGTCCTTCCCCAGCCCACCTGGCTCACCTCCCACTACTCCGCCTCACACCACATGCTCCTGGGAGCAGGGACAGTGATTCTCGACCTGAGCTCTCCATTAAGCTACCCATGCCTCAGCCGCACCCTGGACCAGTTCAGTCAGTCTCTGGAGGTGTGGCCTGGCCTTGGTGTTTAGAGAAACATCTCTGGCGAATGGACTGTCCTCAGTGGAGCCTGAGAACCCTGGTCGGGAAGCACACTGCACGGTTATGGGTGCAGTTCTGGAGCAGCTGCCACGGCCCCTTCCTGGCCATGTGACCGTGGGCAGTTCTCTCCAGTGGCCGTGAGGGTCGGTGGAGTCGGTGTAAGCAGAGTGCCTGCTCCTGGTGAGTTCCCAGTGGTCGCCATTGCTCCTCCCTGACTGCTCTCTGCCTGTAGTGCCCTCTTCCTCCTCTAGGCCCCTCAGTCCATCCTCCCCGAAGCTTTTCTCTGTGACTCCTTCAGACGCCTCCTCTACTCCAAATACGGCTGCACCCGGATTAGGAATTGTGATTCGATCTTTGGTATACCGCAGCCGACTCTTCAAGTCTGTCACCTCTGCAAGACTAGAAGCTGCCGAAGGACGTGGCGATAGCCCACACCTCCTATCCTCTCGGTTCCTTACGAGAACCAGTGCAGGACTGTGCACACCACACCATTTGCTGGCTGATAGGTGACTGTTGGATTCAAAGATGCTCTCAGATATGGTCAGGGCCCCTGGCACCAGCAACAACTTTCACACCCAATCATGTTCTCAGGGTTGGCTCTGCTTCTGGAAGAGAAAAATTACATAAATACCCCGGGGTCGAAGGACCTGAGCCTGGACCACACAGCACAGGGGAGGACAACGCAGCCCTCATCTCCTGAGTCGCTTTGAGAGCGATGACTTCACCCAATCAGACCAGAGAACTGGATTTCAGCTTCTGTGTTCTGGCTGACAAACGATGCTCCAAAACGGAGTGCTGAGAAGATTGTGTTGCTCATCTTTGCTGATCTCCTGAGATCAACACTTCCCACCAGCTCTGGGGCCTCCTGGCTTTGGCCCAGGTGACCTGGGATCCATCCCTCCAGCAGGCTGCCTCCTGGAAGTCACAGCCCGCAGGTACATCCAGGCCCTCCTGCTTCATCCCAGAGCACTTCGGAGAGGGAGAGGGGACACGGTGGAAACCTGCGACCATTTCTGGGCAGGCTGGGTTGAGCTTCTGAACCCATCAGATCGGTGTCTGTTATCACTGCCTCTTTTCTTCCCACCAGTCTTCACTACAAGAAAAGTGAAGAAAGAATGAAGCCAAGAAAAAAATTCTCAGTTTCATATGATTCCTGCCAGTAACTGACCCTCCAAACAGTCTCAGGTAAGGAGGGGAAAAGAAAGACAGGCACCAACACCCTCCCCTCCTGTGCCCCAGCTCCAGGTTCTGGGTGCTTCACATAGCTGGTCATCTACTCCTTATAACTTGTGGCTTTGTTGTCCCAGTAGTCTCAGACAGGCGAGGTAACTTACTTGTCTAGTGATGGTCAGGGCCAGAACTAGAACCAGGGCAGACTTTCATTCATTTGTTCATCTTCTTGCAGGATTGCAAGTCCCTCCTGATGACGGCAGGGGCTGAGGCAGAAGGAAGGAATACGAGAGAGCTGAAGCTCAGGGGTGTGTGTTAGATCGGCACCTGGGCTCTGTGTGAATCAGAGGCAGGAAGACAGCAGACATGGAAATGATCGCCACGAAGAAGTTTATACTCACAGCTCCCTAGGAAGGGGACATGCTTCATGGGGTTGGATCAAGGCCAGTCAGCAGGTGGAAGAGAGCCTTTATTGGGGTTCTAAGAGGAAGGAATGGGTCAGGCAGGGAAGGTATGTTGAGTAAGCTTAGGATGCCTGGTTTGTAATCTTCAGGTGGTCCCTAGCTGTCCAGTACCTGGGTGATTCGGGGGAGGGGAATATGTTTAGTGTGTGAACGTTTGATAAGTGAGTTTATGGGGGTGCGGACTCTGGGTTGGTGGGTTGACGTGGAAAGGTATGTTTGCAGGGGAGTCTTTGGCTGTCTCCAGGAATCAGCTAGCCAGAGAGGGACTGTCCATCCGGGATGGAGTTCCTGTATGCCAGACCCTCAAGAATACGGAAACTAAGAAACCACAAACACGGTGCGCAATGGTGAGCTCTGTAGGTCAAGACAATGAAGAGGAATAGGTGGTGATTTAGTCCCACAACTCAAAGCCCAAAGGACAGAGGCTTCCCCGAGGAGGGTGTGAAAACGGCAATGATGGAACCAGGAGAGCGCCGACCCCTCCTCTGGGGTCCGTGCCGCAGGGGGGAAGCAGCATCCATAGGGAAGGACCAAGTTCGGTTAGAGTCTAAGGATGGAGGAGGAATCAGAGAAGTGGGGGACAGGACTGAGGCTCTCCAGGAGAACCACGGACGGAGATCGGGAGTGGAAGACAGGACACAGGCTGGAGAGAAGGCGCATGACCAGGGGCGAGAAGAACGTGGCGGCCGAGGAAACAAGGAGCGGGGGTCATGCGTGGAGCGGGGGTCATGCGTGGAGCGGGGGTCATGCGTGGACTGCCCTCGGTCCTGGCTGAGCTCCCAAGTAGTTCGAGAAGCCTGATTGAGCCACAATTTGTAGTCAGTGCTCATTAGTTTAATAATTTGTGGCTAAGTTCTTGATTTGTTTAATGAGAACTCTGCACAGACAGCTATCGAAAGGAATTGTTGGCTTTGGAATTACCAAAGCTCAGGGTGGTTCAATGTTTTAAGTCTTTCCTGTGTGAAGGGAGACACCCACAATATTTGGGGACACTCACTGACTCTTCCCCGGAGAAACAGGAAATATTGAGCTGAATCCCTGGTGCCTCTGAGTGGTGTCCCTGTAGCCATATGTCTCAGGGTCTTTGTCTTTGAATCTGTCACGATTGTAACAGGCAAGGTGGACATTGGGGATATCTAGAAGAGACGAGGAAGTGGACATAAGAGGCAGATGATCTGAGATCACTTCTAAGACCTCTGGGTTCAAAACCCAAGCAGCTAAGGTGTTCACATCAGAGCATGGAGAGGTTGTCCCCAGACACCTTTGCCTTAATCCGAGGAATCGGTCTTTGCTTACATTTCCCATTTCAACCATATGGGGAGCCCGAAGCTTGAACTTGCCCCACGCCTATGTGTCCTCCTCCCAGAGGTTCTTTCTGTCAGTGTTACATGGCCCCTTGCTAGTACTGACCTTTCTTCTTACTTCTCCTCCCTACCTCACCTTGCACTTCCTACTTACCCCACATGGCTGCTTGTTAATCTCTTTATTCATTCATTCCTCAAGTATAGCATACCTACACCGTGCCAGGCACTGTACTAGATGTTGGCAGCCCCGCCCAGGTTTCCATCCCACATAACAGTCAACCCAGATTCACAAAGGCTCCCCTACATGGGACACAGGGACCAGGGTACTGGCTGGATCTTGCAGTCCGGAGGAGACATCCCTGCACAGGTCTTCCCTCTGCAAGACAGCTAAGCAGCGGCTGGAACACTGGTGAGGGGTGTACTTTCAATCATGGGAAGAACAGAGTTAAAATTTCAGACTCTTCCATTTAACTCACTGTTCGATCTTAGGGGAGTTTCTTATTCCTCCGGGAGCTTCAGCTCATCAGGCTGCAAAATGAGAATAATAATCACGTACCTTCACAGTTGTGGTGAAGACGCTCTGAATTGATGCCTGTGGAAGTATTTTATAAATTGTAAAGGGAGATGATGATGATCATCTGCAATTTAAGAAAAAGTGTGCCCCCAACCCTCACTTCTGAAAGATAAGCTATCTGTTGGAAATATTCTCGTGTTATCCAGGTCTCAAAGCCAAATAAGCTGGCTTCTGAATGCTCTGTAAAAATAGCCCTGGGAGAGAACTCCTAACACCCTTTGCCATGTTTCTATTACAAACTCCAGTAGTTCCCAGAGAGCCGCGCGAGAGGACTACACAGCTACCCGGTATGGTCACACCCATCAGGGCCTTTGAACCTCACAGAAGTCCTCTGGCAGAACGCACCTGGTCCCAGATAGCACAGCTGAGTGCCCATCACAATAATAAGCCTCACAGCTGTGTGACAGCAGCTATTGCCCCAATTATGGTGGCATTAGGGGAAGTTATTGGAAAGAACCTTCTCCCGCCATTGAGTAGTAAATGCTTTGCTAATTTGCCTGATGATACATTTATGATGGTTGCTTGCTGATCCTTTTCCACAATCCACCTTTAATGGGCAGTCTGTTAGGAGAGGCCAGTCTTCTCCAATGAACCAACTTCATTTCATTATGGTTTGTTATTGTATTTTGTCCAGGGAGTGCCTGCGAAATGAGAAAGTGGCCTGAAAAACTCCCACCGCCGGCGTAATCACTACCTCAGTGCTAAGAAAGAAAGAAAAACAAACAGTAATCTTTGCTGATTGGAATAGTAAAGTGTACGCAGTTCAGAACTATGATGTGTAGAGTTTTAGGAGGAAAAACCCCTACACACAGGCACAAAAGTACATACTCACAGAAAGTAGAGGCTCGGCCCTGACACTGGAAATTATAAACATGCAGGACTCTCTCTTTTCTCTCTTGCCTGCTCACCTGGCTCCCACAGCCCTCGAGAGTGTGTGTGTGTGTGTGTGTGTGTGTGTGTGTGTGTGTGTGAAGCTTGGTGTACAGGTTTTAACTCTTTTGTAGATTTTTCTTTTTGGAAGTGTTGTTCTATAATTAAATCCAGTTCCCTTGGGGGAATTTACATCACTTGTTTGCATTTCTTGTGCTCCTTTTACACAATGAAATGCAAAAATGTTTTGTTTGCACGTGGTTCTACAATTGTTCCATTCCCTCTTCTTTCTTTCCTTTTTTCTCAGGTTCTTCCCGCCTCTGGCCATAGCCATAAAACACAAACAAATCAAGAATTCTCAGGACAATTTTGTGCAGCTTGGATGAGTGTATGTGTGGAGGGGGCGGGTTGTCATCTGTAAGAGAAGCCAACTGTTGAGTAAGTAAGCAAATCATCATGTAGTTAATTTGTTTCTATTGTGAAGATAAACTAACTGCAGCCTTCTTCTGGTTCTGCCCCCTCAACTGAATCAGAAACCTCGTGTGCGAAGGTGGACAAAGCACATGTAGCTCGATGGATAGTTTTCTGGCCAATCTGATAGTCATGTATTTAAGAGCATAGGAAGCAGTGTGGTGCACAGGAGAAAAGGAAGCTTTGTGGTCAAACAATCTTGGGTTCAAACACTGCTTTACTGGAAGGCATTCCAGGGTGGGCAAGCCCAGCAAAGCTTCTCTCTCCCATTGATTCCAGCTAAAGACGGAAAGAAATACCAAGAGCAACCCTCTGAGGACTCTAAACAAAAGCAAGCGGATTGCTGAAGGAATTAACACCGGGAAATGCAAACACTCTGAGCATGAGTTCCTGGCATTTCTTTCCCTTTTCTCTCAGCTTTGCCCTGAGCATGCCCCCCCACATGGAGATGTACCCCACTGGTGGCACTTACAGCTAAGACTCTGATTGAAGCACCATTTTTCTGGCCAGTGGGCCTGGGAAATGGGGTCCCGTAGGCTGGAAAATGTGAAGGGAATATCGGAGAATAGAGAGATGGAGAAAAAAGCAGTATAGCTTTTTTGAGCCACCACCCACAGAAATGAGACAAAATTTGCAGCTTGGACCTAACTGATCCAGACTAAAACAAAACAAATAAAAATCAACACTCTCTAGAGAATTTTAGTAGGATGCAGAGTATACCTAGCACAGCATTTGCACCATCCAGTGGTACTCTGTGCAACCCAAAATCACTCTACAAAGAGCAAGAATGTGACCAAGTCTCAAGGAAAAAGATAAATCATTAAACAGTAACTTTGCGCTGATTCTGATGTTAGAATGACCCAAGAGAGACTGTAAAGAGTTTAAAGCCACTATTATAACTATCATGCATGAGGCAAAGATAAACACACTTTAAAATGATGGAAAGAAAGTTCTTAGCAGAAAAATAGAAATCATAAAAAAGAACCAGATGGAAACTTTAGAACTAAAAAACAAAACATCTGAAAGTTTTAATAAAATATTTTTTCACTGGATAGCCTCAGTAGAACTTGAAGGTAGAGCAACATAAATTTTTCAATCTGAGGAACAGAGATTAAAAATAAAAATAGAACAAACAAATGAACAGAATGTGAGGGGCCTGTGGAACAATATGAAGAGGTCATTGGTGTCTCAAGAGAAGAGGAGGAAGAGTATTTTAAGAAATAATGACTGACCCTGTCCAGTGTGACTCAATTGGTTGAGCGTCATCCCTGTGCACCTCAAAGGTTGCAGGTTCGATTCCGGGTCAGGGCACATGCACAGTTGCAGGCTTGATCCCCATTAGGGGGTGTGCAGGAGGCAACAGGTCAGTGTTTTGCTCTCATATGAATATTTCTTTCTCTCCCTCTCCCTTCCTCTCTATCTAAAAATCAATAAACTATTCATTAAAAAAAGAGATATAATGACTAATAACTTCCCAGGTTTGGTGAAAGACATAAATTTACAGATGCAGGAAACTCATCTAAACAGAATAAACTCAAAGAAAACCATTCTCAAACACATAATAAGCAAACCACTGAAAACCAAAAATAAAGAGAAAATGCTGAAATTAGCTATATAAAAAGAGCATGTAATACATATGGAAACAGTGATTTGAAATACTGTGGGTTTCCCATTGGAAACCACAGAAGACAGTAGAATATTTTTAAAGCACTGGAAAAAAATTGTCAACTCAAGAAATGTACATCCAGCAATACTATTCTTTACAAATGAAGGTGAAATAAAGACATTTTCAGATGAAAGAAAGCTGAGAGAATTCATAACCAGCAAACCTGCTATAAAAAAAGGTTAAAGGAAGTTCTAAAGGAAAATGACACGAGAGGGAAACTTGACTCTTCAGGAAAGAAAGAAGAACAACAGAAATGGGTAAATATAAAAGACTATTTTTGCTCCCCCTAAGGCCTTTGAACTATGTACGCTTGTTGAAAGCAGAAGTTATAACATTGCTTGGTGAGCTTTTAAGTATATGTAGAGGTGATACATACAATAATACATAAAGGTGGAGGATAAAGAAACCCATATGGTTCTGATGTTTCTCTATTGTATTTGAAATGGTAAAATATTAACTAGACTGTGAATATACCTAAGTATGTATATTGTAAACTTCAGAGCAATTAAAAAATAATGCAAAGAAAAATAGCCAAAAAGCTGATAGATAATTAAAATAAAATTCTAAAAAAAATAAAAGAATTCAAAATAATCAAAGGTAACAAGAAAACTAAAAATAGAAGGAAAAAATAAAATGGTAGACTTAAATCTAAGCATATCAATAATTATATTAACTATGAATAATATAAGCACACCAGTTAAAAGAGATTTTCAGATTGAAATTTTTTCCTTTAAAATTACATTTATTGGGGTGAAATTGGTTAACAAGATCATATAGGTTTCAAGTATGCACTTCTGTGATATATGATCTGTATATTGCATTGTGTGTCTACTGCCCAAAGTTAGACCATCTTCCATTACCAAATATTTGTCCCTTTTCAACATCCGTGCTCCCCCGCCCTCTGGTAACCACCATACTGTTGTCTATGTCTATGAGTTTCAGTTTTATATACCATATATGAGTGAAATCATATGGTTCTTATTATTTCTGACTGAATTTATATCATAGTATAATATTCTCAAGGTCTATCTGTATTGTTCCAAATGGCAGTATTTCATCTTTTCTTATGGCTGAGTAGTATTCCACTGTGTATATGAACCACATCTTTCTTACCCAATCTTTCATTAAATAACACTTTAGTTGTCTCTATGTCTTGGCCACCATGAATAATGCTGCAATGAACATATACCTTTGCAAATAGATGTTTTCGAGCTTTTTAGATACCCAGGAGAGGAATTGCTGGGTTATATGGTAACTTATTCTTAATTTTTTGAGGGACCACTACTGTTTTCCATAGTGGCTGTACCAGTTGACATTTCTACCAGCAGTAAATGAGAGTTCCCTTCTCTCCACAACCTCTCCAACACTTGTTATTGTCTTGTTGATAATAGCCATTCTAACAGGTGCGAGGTGATGTCTCATTGTAGTTTTGATTTGCATTTCTCTAATAGCTAGTGAAGTTGAACATTTTTTCATATATCTGTTGGCCATTTGTATATATTCTTGGGAGAGGTATCTGATCAGGTCCTCTGTCCATTTCTTAATTGTTTATTTGGTGTTGAGTTGTGTAAATTCTTGATATATTTTGGATATTAACCCTTTGTCAGAGCTGTCGTTTGCAAATATCATCTCCTATTTGGTTGGTTGCTTTTTTGTTTTGTTGTCTGTTTCTTCTGCTCTGCAGAGTTTTTTAGTTTGATCTAGTCCCATTGATTTATTTTTGCTTTTACTTTCCTTGCCTTTGGGGTAAATTCATAAACTCTTCTCTAAGACCAAGGTCCATAAGTTTAGCACCAATGTTTTCTTCTTTGTCCTTTATTGTTTCAGATTTTATATTTAGTTCCTTGATCCATTTTGAATTAATTTTTGTACATGGGGACAAATTACTTTCTTTCTTTTTTTTTTTTTTTTGCAAATAGCTTTCCAATTTTCCAAGCACTATTTAATGAAGAGGCTATTTTTTCTCCACTGGGTGTTTTTGGCTCCTTTGTCAAAGATTATTTGCCCATATACGTGTGGTTTTATTTCTAGGCTCTCAAGTCTGTTCCATTGGTCTATGTATCTGTTTTTCCGCCAGTACCAGGCTGTTTTGATTATTGTAGCTCTGAAGTCAGGTAGTGTGATAATTCCGGCTTTGTTCTTTTTTATCAAGATTGCTTTGACTATTTGGGGTCTTTTGTGGTTCCATACAAATCTGATGATTTTTTTGTTCTATTTCTTTTAAGAAAAATGTCATTGGCATTTTTATAGGAATTGCATTAAATCTGTATATTGCTTTGGGTAATATGGCCATTTTAACTATGTTGATTCTTCTAATCCATGGACACAGGATATCTTTGCATTTCATTGTGTCCTGTTCAAACTGTTTTAATAATGCTTTGTAGTTGTCAGTATATAGGTCTGTCACATCTTCTGTTAAGTTTATTCCTAGCTATTTTATTCTGTGTTTGAAATTGCAAAAGGACTTGTCTTTTTCACCTTTTTTTTAGGTCTCATTGTTAGTATATAGGAAAACAGTGGATTTTTGTAAATTGATTTTGTATCCTGCAACTTTACTGTATTTGTTTATTGTTTCCAATAGTATTTTGGTATATTTCCAATAGAGTCTTTTTTATTTATTTATTTATTTTATCCTCACCTGAGGACATTTTTCCGTTTTTTGTTCAGATAGAGTGTGAGGAAGAGAGAGGAAGAGAGAGAGGGAGAGAAACATAGACATGAAAGAGACACATTGAGTGGCTGCCACCCACAGGACCAACCAGGGCCGGGGACAAACTGCAACCGAGGTACATGCCCTTAGCGGGAACCGAACCCGGGTCTCTCTGGAACCCAGGCCGACGCTCTAACCACTGAGCAAAACCGGCCAGGGCGGTATTTTGGTGGAGTCTTTAGGATTTTCTATATACAGAATCATGTCATCTTCAAAAAGTGATACTTTGACTTCTTCCTTCCCAATTTGATGACTTTTCTTTCTTTCTCTTGCCTGACTGCTCTGGATTGAGAGTGGGCAGAGTGGGCACCTGGTCTTGTCCCTGCTTCACAGGAAGAGCTTTCAGTTTCCATCACTGAGTATGACACTGGCTGAGGGTTTGTCATATGTGGCTCTTATTATGAATTTTTTTTTAAACCCTCCTTTACTGCTTACTAATCACCAAACCTTGGAAAGTTACTTAACCTTTATGACCCATAGTTATGAGTTACAGAAGAATAATAATATCTACCATGTAGGGCTATTGCACATATAAAATGTGATGGTGTTGGTTAAATGCCTAGTGAGTAGTAAGTACTCAATAAGTGATATCAATTGTCTACTAATGACCATTAGCAGTGACCACTAATACCTACTAAGTTCATTAATGGTATTTCACTATTCATTTAGCCTTGTATTCTTTTTTTTTTTTTTTTTTGAGAAAAGCACTAACAGAAAGGTGTGATTTTAAAAGATTAAGGATGTACCTTCCCCAAAATCATGGTTTCTCTCATCCCACTCTGAATCTGACAGAAATCGCTAGATATTTTTTTTCTTACAGCATCACTACATATTTATGTCTCTAGCATTATGAACTGGTAAATTTTATAGATTGAAGAGCTGTTCATACATCTATCTGTTGTAAACATGCATTTGTCTGAACTCGTTCTATCTTTGTTGAAAAAATTTCTGCTTACTAAACAGTAACAAATGATCTTGCTGCCCATAAGCATATTTCAATTTCACTCTATTACATGTCATAGTAAGAACTCAGGCTCCTCCAGATCTGCTCTTACTCATTTGTATAATTAAGGCATCCACTAATGAGCACACTTCCTCCACAGCAAGGTGCAGCGCTGGTCCATTCTCCTTGCCGAGAAGGCAGACTCCTGGGATTTCAGCCGGAGCAGAGACGGACACAGAGACAGGAACACACATTCAAGGAGCCAGAGCTGCCAGGCTGCCAGAGAGGGCACATGGACCTGGAGATCCATCAGCAGTTGTCACATTTCCTCGGTTAATATTGTTCCAGGGGCAGGAATACAGAGAAGTTTATTTCAACAACTGTATATTGAGTGCCGCCCATGTGCAGGGCACAGAGCCGGGGGCCAGAACAGAGAGATGAATCGGTGCGATGAATGAACATGACTGGTGAATGAACATGACTGCTGGGGACACAGCTGGGCGACAGATCAGTTCAGTCAGACGTGGTCATTGTTCCATTCCCTCCTGGCCCTGCCTTCTGGTGGCCGTGATACCCAGGGACCAGATCCCCTCAGACCTCAGGCACCCCGGAGATCAGGTGGGAGAATCTCCAGTCAACACTGAGCACGCGGGGAATTCTGGGAGTCTGTATTTCCTGGTGGTGTTTGCAGTGTCGTTTACCATTCTTTGTCGCCCGTCATAGGAGCCATTATAATATTTGCTTAAATCAAGTCCTTTCCTTTAAACCAGTGGTTGCTGAGCTTTAATTAAAGCATATTTGCATACATTAATATCACCCAGCTTCTCTGCATTTTAACTGTATTTTTGCATTCAAAACATGACATTTCAATAACAATAGCTGTCAGTGCCTGGGCTCTAATCTATGCCACAATTACAGGTCCTGCTAATCACAGCCTGGCTGGCTGGCTTCGCCAGCCCTGTCGGCCAGAGCCCTGCGGCGGCTTTGACTCCTCCGCGCTCCATGTGGTTCCTGGAGCGGCTCTGTCTGCGCAGAGGGTTGGAAGCTATCTGCCCCCTTCATCTTCGGCCCTGAGGAAGTTCTGGGCCTTTGGGAATCCCCAAGGGAAAGGCAGCCTTTATATCAGAGACTATGGGACCTGGCAGCTGCTGGTTAACACAGTCGTTACTGGGGATAGATCCGGCTCATTAAAGATGAGGACCAATCTGAATTCTTCTCTGAGGTTGAAGCAGTCAAAATAAAAATAAAAAGAGAGAGAGAGAGAGAGAGAGAGAGAGAGAGAGAGAGAGAGAAAATAATTTCGGCGGACTATGAATACTTGAGTTGCAAGCGAAGAAATAATAGGAAGTTCCCCCCTACAGAGTATTGTTGAATTCATGCTCCTACTTGAAAATTGGGTCACGGTCACCCACCTCTGTTGACAAGCAGAGCTAGCTACTGTCTCCTCCGTGCTCTCGAGGAGTCTCGTGGACGAGGTCTGTTAGGACTCTGACCTCTTGTCTTTATTTTTCCATCTCTCCTCCCTGCTGAACCGCGAATTCTTGAGGGGAGGAGCCATGCTTTCTCTCCCCATTACCTACCACCCATGGTCCCCCAACAGACATTTCAGACCTCAAGGGTCTGAACTACAACCCCAAGTCAGGGGAGGGTAGTGGTGGAAGGCACAGCGCTCCTCATGGAGGCGGCGGGTCCCTCGGGACCAGCGCAGACACCCAGTCACTGCCAGGGCGGCCAGGGCGCCCATGACCCTCATTCTGCCCAGCAGCCTCGCCGGACACCGGGCTTCCCTTCCTGTGGCCCCTGTAGACACGCTGGGGAATCAGAAACACGCGCACCCTGGTGTCCCCAAGCTGCGAAGACAGCCGGAGAGCCAGCTGTCCCACCGCCTCTGCAGCCGCGCGCGTCGGAGCCCGCGGTGAAGCCGGAGGAGCCCTGCAGCCTGACGGTCCCAGTCCTGACGGTCCCAGCCCTGACGGTCCCAGCCCTGAGGTCCCAGCCCTGAGAGTCCCAGCCCTGATGGTCCCAGCCCTGAGGTCCCAGCCCTGACGGTCCCAGCCCTGAGGTCCCAGCCCTGAGGTCCCAGCCCTGGAGGTCCCAGCCCTGAGGTCCCAGCCCTGGAGGTCCCAGCCCGGAGGTCCCAGCCCTGAGGGTCCCAGCCCTGAGGTCCCAGCCCTGAGGTCCCAGCCCTGGAGGTCCCAGCCCTGAGGTCCCAGCCCTGAGGTCCCAGCCCTGGAGGTCCCAGCCCTGAGGTCCCAGCCCTGAGGGTCCCAGCCCTGAGGTCCCAGCCCTGAGGGTCCCAGCCCTGATGGTCCCAGCCCTGAGGTCCCAGCCCTGAGGTCCCAGCCCTGACGGTCCCAGCCCTGACAGTCCCAGCCCTGAGGTCCCAGCCCTGGAGGTCCCAGCCCTGAGGGTCCCAGCCCTGATGGTCCCAGCCCTGAGGTCCCAGCCCTGAGGTCCCAGCCCTGACGGTCCCAGCCCTGACAGTCCCAGCCCTGAGGTCCCAGCCCTGGAGGTCCCAGCCCTGAGGGTCCCAGCCCTGAGGTCCCAGCCCTGAGGTCCCAGCCCTGGAGGTCCCAGCCCTGAGGTCCCAGCCCTGAGGGTCCCAGCCCTGAGGTCTCAGCCCTGGAGGTCCCAGCCCTGAGGTCCCAGCCCTGGAGGTCCCAGCCCTGAGGTCCCAGCCCTGAGGGTCCCAGCCCTGAGGTCCCAGCCCTGAGGTCCCAGCCCTGACGGTCCCAGCCCTGAGGTCCCAGCCCTGACGGTCCCAGCCCTGAGGTCCCAGCCCTGACGGTCTCAGCCCAGGCTGGAGCGGTGCAGGCGAGCCCAGGGGAGACAGCCGATCGCGTTTCCCCTGCTTCTGTCTGGACTCTCCTGCCAGCCCAGCCCGCCGTCTGTCTGTCTGTCTGCCACGGCCCTGAGCTGCAGCTGACCCTGAGAGCCTGCGACACCAGGTGACAGTAGGTATTTCTGCAGCACAGAGAACAACAGGACACTGAGCCAGAAACTGCTTTGGGCCAAAATGGAGCCCTGTGGGGGCGGGGCGGGGCTGGCAGGGCCCGGAGCAGAGCAGGGGAGAAGGAGGCAGTGTTCCTGCACTTGTGTTTACTGCACTGCTCTGGGGACTCGGTCACTTCTCAAGTCCTCTGTGTAAGCTGCTTCTCCGCTCTCTCTGTCTCCCTGCAGAGCAGTTCACGTCCACAGACACATGCCCAATGCAGATTCCGTGCTAAGCGCTGTACTGCGTTCTGCGATACGAAGAGGAAATAAACGCAGATTCTAGCTGGGAAAACAAGCAGCTGTCTTTCTACAGAGCCCGTGGTGACCGGCAGGCTGCCGGTGCCACGGCAGCAGAGGGGGCGCTAGGCTGGGTCTGGGCTCGGGTGCTTCCTGCGGTGAAGACCTCTGAACTGGGCTCAGGAAAGAAATAAATTGCATCCAGATGAAGGAAGATGGAAAAGGTATTTCAGGCAGCCCACCAACACGAGCAAAGGCACAGTGTGCCTGCGGTGTGTGCAGGAGGCTAGAGGCAGTGTAGTAGGACTAGTGGGCTGTGAAGGTAGAACTAGAAGAGGTGAGGCTGAGGGCCTGCCAGGGGGCAGCTCATGGAGGGCCCCTCGTGCCTCCTCCTGTGGAACCTGGGAATCTCAGGACAGGTGGAGGTAGGGGAGCAGCCCGAGGAGACCTGGCTTTTGGAAAGGCCACTTGGACTGCAGTGTAGGGAGTGGGCGACTCGAGGACACTCCTGGAGTTGAGGAGACCAGTTAGGAGGTTCACTGCGACCCAGGAGAGAGCCCAGCCACCAGCCATGAGTCTAGAGAGCATCTGGCTACTTTGAGAGACTCTGAGAAGATGAACTTGACCAGACTTGGTTATGAGGCTTTAAGGGGAGGGGGCATTAAGAACAACCTCAAACCCAGCCGGTGTGGCTCACTGGTTGAGGGTCAACCCATGCACCAAGAGGTCGCTGGTCAGGTTATGGGCCCGATTCCCAGTGGGGGGCATGCAGGAGGCAGCCAATCAATGTTCTCTCTCATTGATGTTTCTGTCTCTCTCTCCCTTCCTCTCTCTCTCAAATCAATAAAGAAAAAATATTTTTAAAACATTAAAAAAAGCCCTGGCCAGTTTTGCTCAGTGGTTAGAGCATCGGCCTATGGTTCAGAGAGACCTGGATTTGGTTCCCGCTAAGGGCATGTATCTCGGTTGCAGTTTGTCCCCAGCCCTGGTTGGGTCATGCGGGTGGCAGCCACTCGATGCGTACCTTTCACATCGATGTTTCTCTCTCTCTCTTCCTCTCTCCCTCCCACACTATCTGAACAAAAAGTGAAAAAACATCCTCGGGTGAGGATAAAAAAAAGTAAAAACATTAAAAAAGAAAAGAACCTCAAGATTTCTGAGTTGGAGAACTACGGGAAAGAATGGACTGGCTGTTGAGATAAGAATGGTAATTATTATTATACTAAGGGTTTACTATGTGCAAGATATTTATTGTGAGTGCTTTTTATGGGATATGTCATTTAATATTCACAAAACACCTATGAGATTGGGACTATGGCTTTTTTTTTTCCTAAATAAGGAAAGCAAGACACAAAAAATGTTAAATAATTTGCTCAAGGTCACACAACTACTAGATGATGACCTTGATTTCTGGGCAGTCGGACTCTGGAGCCTATGACCTTGACCACTGTGCTGGGTGAACCCCAGGTCATGGGTGGTGCCACAGATCCATGGGTGACTCTCAGAACGCCCAGCGCTCAGTCATGGGAGTCTATTTGGTTTGAGTTACTCTAGCAAGTAGTTTATTTGGGACGTTGTAACATAGTAAGAAATACATATTTGGTCTCTGGCCTCAGTTCTTGATAAAGAGCCCCTAAACCCTTGTATTTCCTGAGTGGTGGGCGTAATAGGAGTGTCTTATATGGAGCTCCTAAGTCTCTTGGAATCTCCTAGGTGTTAGGAACACCTTTTATCCTAATCAGGTGACTCGGTGGTCTCCTGGATAGCTTCAGCATGGGGGCTGGTCACCAAAACATCAAGCCGGGATTAGAAGCTTGGAACTGACACCCCATCCTCCCTCCTCTGGACAGAGAACAAAAGCTGTTGATTGAGTTAATTGATCATGTTTACATGGTGAGGTCTCCATAAAAATCCTTACACTGCGGGGTCTAGAAAGCTCCCAATTTTATGAATGCATCCACTTGCCAGGAGGGTGGTATACCCCACCCCCATGGGGACAGAAATTCCTGTGCTCAGGACCCTTCTGGACTTTGCCCTCCTCATCTCTTCATCTATATGCCTTGTCGTGTCCCTTATAATAAATGAGTAAATGCAAGTACCTGTTCCCATGATTTTTGTGCTGGGGTAGGGGTGGGAGACTCCTGACCCTGTAGCCAAGTCAGACAGAAGTGTGGGTCCCTGGGGACTCATTGCTTGCAACTAGCATCTGAAGTGACAGCAGTCTCATGGGACTGAACCCTTAAACCAGGTAGTTAGTGGTAGAATGTAATGAGATTATAGGGCACACAGCTGGTATCCAGAGAATTGGGAGATCGGCTGGTGGGGGGAGAAATCTCCCACACACCTGGAGTCCGAGGTGCTGGGAGCAGAGAAACAGCTCTCCCTGGCAGGTGATCCCACGATCCCATGTCAGGCAACAGGGGCGCACGCCAGGGGAGGGAAGGAAGCCAGTAAGGGTAAGATGATGTGTAGCAGTTAGGGCTCAGTCCGTCCTGCTGGGACCTGTGGGACCAGTGTAGGGCACGTGTCTTTGAGCTGTCCTTCCTGAGGGCTGAGGAAGCTGGCGTCAATGTCTACTTACTCCAGGGCATCCCAGCCAGCTGCAGTGGCAGGCAGAGTGGGCTCTGCTGGCCAGAGGAACCTACAGACAAACATCATAGGTGCTGGCAGTCGAGGTCTGGCCAGTGCCACTCAGGGCCAGGGGACATGGGCGAGGCAGTGACAGCATCTGCTACAAACCCTACTGAGTACCTTTGAAACACATGCTGCTCTGGAGTGCACGGGGTGGCTGCTCCCATGTGTCCCAGCCAAGAAGGGCAGAGAGACCACAGGAGACAGCCAACAGACACCCAGAACCTCTTTATTTATCATTATTATTATTATTAATCCTAACCGTAGGATATTTTTCCATTTATCTTCAGATAGAGTGGGTAGGAGGAAGGAAGAGAGAGAGAGAGAGAGAAACATCGACTGGCTGCCTCCCACAGGACCCCGACCAGGCGACCAGGGCTGGGGACAGAATGGCAACTGAGGTATGTGCCCTTGACCGGAATCGAACCTGACTCTTTGGTCCACGAGCCGATGCTCTAACCAAACTGGCCAGGGCCAGATCCTCTTTAAAACAGCATCATGGAACTTACAGGGCTGGAGGACTCTGTCCTGGTCAAAGCAGGAGAGAGCGAGAAAGAGAAAGGGAGACAGAGAGAAGGGGAAAGGAGGGGAGGGGAGGGGAGGGGAGGGGAGGGGAGGGGAGGGGAGGGGAGGGGACGCCTGGGGCTTTTCCTCTGTTCCTATTTCAAAACAAAGAACTGCCCGACCCAAGCACGTGGAGGTCCCTCTAACAGAAGTGTTGCCAGTGGCTTTGACTCTGCTTGCACAGGGTCCAGTCTGGGCGTATGGGGGAAGGGGTGCCTCCTCTGCACATTTGCAGCCCTGTTCCCACCAGCAAGGTCTCCCCACAAACCTTCACACTGAACACAACTGTGTTGACCTCATTCTCAGCTCCAACCGACTCTAAGTCTGAATGTCCCTTCCCTTTTCTCAAGTAGACAACGCAGGCAGTTTGGAAGTCCAAGGTCAGGAAAAGGACCAGGCAGCCACATTCCCGAAGCTTGCTGCAGAAGCAAAGGAGAGATTGCAGTAGAATTCAGTGTTAATTATAGTCTTAAAGGTAATTAAGGCTTAGAGGATTACAGGAGGTGCTTTATAACCAAGTCTGCCCATTAGGATAAGATGTGCAGATCCAGACTTGGACTCTGTGTTCAAAACCATGCAAAATTGTCTTCTAAATAGACTAAGTTATTCACAGTGGGCTGACTCGAAACGGAAAAGTCAGAGAGATGTCCCTGGTCGATACACAGGTAAGAACTGAACCTCATCAAGGCTGTCCCCTCTGTCACCGTGTTGTCAGGGCACCTGTTCATGGGGCTACTCACTTCAGACACCGGAATTTGAAATGTTACCTATCTCTTCACTCCAAATTTCTAATAGATTCTTTAATAAAGACAAAGAAAATGTTTAGCTGAGAACAACCCAACCAACACAGAGCAGTGTGCTGCATGCAGTTTCCTAAGCATAATATACATAGGAGGTCAAGTGATATGCAATGGGAGAAGGTCAAGTTCAAACTGGACGCCCAGTGCACTGCTTTCTAACCGTATGTTCCCTGTCACCAGACGAACAGTGCAGTGAAAGGCCACCCCGTGGGAGGCGTGCCGGAGACGAGGTGAGGAGGGTTAGGGGAGGAGAGCAGGGAGCCCTGATTCCGGGGGGTGTCAGGACTCGGGGAGCCAGTGCCGGGCCCTTGCACGCCCCCTGAGGCTTCTGCGCCCCGCGCTGTGCGGCACCGGCAGGAAGTCTCTCTCCACCTGTCTGAGCTCCTCACCTGACCTTCCCCCCGCCCCCCGCGGGCTGCGGAGAGCTCACCTTCGAACACCGCTCCTTTGGGACTCAGATTTTCTGGTCTCTTGTCCTTTGCTTCCTTCCCTGTTATGGACTGAATTGTGCCCCCTCAAAATGTTTGTGTTGAAATTTTACCCCCTGGTACCTCAGAATGTGACTGTAATTGGAGAGGAGGCCTTTAAGGAGCTAATGAAGGTTACAGGAGGCCCTAAGTGTGGACCCTGGCCCAGCGGGACGGTGTGTTTATAAGAAGAGATGCCATGGTTGCACACACACACACGGAGTGTGAGACCCGGGGGTGTGAGACCCGGGGGGTGTGAGACCCGGGGGTGTGAGACCCGGGGGAGGTGAGACACGGGGGTGTGAGACACGGGGTGTGTGAGACACAGGGGTGTGAGACACGAGGGGTGTGAGACCCGGGGGAGGTGATGCCCGGGGGGTGTGAGACACGGGGGTGTGAGACACGGGGGTGTGAGACACGGGGTGTGAGACCTGGGGGAGGTGAGACCCAGGGGTGTGAGACACGGGGGTGTGAGACACGGGGGGTGTGCGACCCAGGGGAGGTGAGACCCGGGGGGTGTGAGACACGGGGGTGTGAGACACGGGGGTGTGAGACACGGGGGGTGTGTGACCCAGGGGAGGTGAGACACGGGGGTGTGAGACACGGGGTGTGTGAGACACGGGGGTGTGAGACACCGGGGGAGGTGAGGCCTGGGGGAGGTGAGGCCCGGGGGAGGTGAGGCCCGGGGGGGTGTGCGACACGGGGGTGTGAGACATGGGGGTGTGAGACACGGGGGATGTGAGACCCGGGGGAGGTGAGGCCCGGGGGTGTGAGACACGGGGGTGTGAGACCCGGGGGTGTGAGACCCGAGGGAGGTGAGACCCGGGGGGTGTGAGACCCGGGGGTGTGAGACCCGGGGGTGTGAGACACGGGGGTGTGAGACCCGGGGGTGTGAGACACGGGGGTGTGAGACACGGGTGTGTGAGACACGGGGGGTGTGAGACACGGGGAGTGTGAGACCCGGGAGTGTGAGACCCGGGGTTGTGAGACCCGGGGTGTGAGACACAGGGGGTGTGAGACACAGGGGTTGTGAGACACGGGGGATGTGATACAAGCTGAGGAGACCCTCACTAGAAACCCACCCAGCATGCACCTTAATCTTGGACTTGCAGCCCCCGGAACAGTGAGGGATAAGTGCGTGTTGTGTAGGCCGCACCCCCGTGGCACTTCGTTATGGCAGCAATAGCGACCTCGTCCCCTCTCGGCTCCTCGCCATGCTGCCTCCCAGAGGGCACAGTGTCCAGCAAAGTCGGCTCCATCCTCGTCCCCCTTCCCTGGAGTGTGGGCTGTGGGAGACCCCTCTAACTCACTTCTAACTGTCCCCACAGACCTCCAACATAACTGGTCCACTGGAGTGGGCGACGATCTCGGGACAAACTGAATGACTAAGGCAGCTGGCTCTCAGCTCCCTCAGCTCAGTGCATTCTGCTGACTTGTAACACATCGCTCAGTCGCACCCAGGGTTTTATTTCTCATTCGCTTCATAGTCACCGAGCACCTGTTGGGTTCTGGGAAAAGGACGGGCTGGCGGCTCTGTTGCCCCGCCTCCCTGCTCTACCCCTGGGTCCGAGGAAATGCTCTTGTAATCTTTCTCTCGTCCTCTCCTTTTCTCTTGCTCTCCTTCTTACTTGTTGAATTTTGTTTGCTTGCAAAATCCAGTTCTGTATCCAGGTGCCTTTGTCTTCTGCGAGAAATCCACAGGCATGGGGCCTGTTCATTCCCACCTTTGCTCCTTCTAGGGTCCCCTTGGGAAGGCTCTTCCTGTCCCTTCTCCACCCGCATGATTTCATTCTTTGTCTATGTTCTGCATTTTCAAAATGTCTATATTGTGCACAACTTGCTCTTAATCGCTTGCAAAGTGGGGGTGCTTGTCCGGAAGGTCCCTCTCATTGTTTGGTGCCTGAGTCCTGGAAATCTTTGCTGATCCCTGCAGCCACACCTCATCTTCGGGGTCCCGCTCCGGGGCCAGGCCGCTGGGGCACCTCTGCCTGTCTGAGAGGCTGCCCCGTGTGCTTCTCCAGGGTGGGAAGGTTCAGGCTGCCTCGCTCTGTGAATCCTTGAGGGATTTTAAAATATGTCTACATATTCTCCTTCCTTCACGTGGTGAGGACGAATCCTCCACCCCTTGAATGTGGGCTGTGCTCACTAATTTGCTCCTGCCGACTAGGGTGGCGGCAGTGACGGGGTGACCCAGCCTGGACCATAAAGGCACGGCAGCGTCTTTCTCGTGCCGGCTCTCCGACCTCTGTTCCGGGGGAGCCCTGCCCGTCGTAAAGGCCCTCCTGACACAGCCAGCATGACACTGAGGTCTGCCGCCAACGCAGAGTCACTTTCCAGAGCGGGAATGAA
Organism: Molossus molossus; assembly: GCF_014108415.1. NCBI lineage: Eukaryota > Metazoa > Chordata > Mammalia > Chiroptera > Molossidae > Molossus > Molossus molossus. The sequence goes on along the minus strand of NW_023425348.1, from coordinate 5,770,200 downwards.
GCTCCAGAACCGGGTTTTCTGATGCAAAGTTCTAGACGGTCTTCCACCTCGAACGTGGGGCCTCCAGGCCTCGTGGCGCTCACGGCAGCCGGCCCGCGGCTTGGGTGCAGCCTCACGCGGGACCCTGGGCCTCAGCCACATGCCTGCTAAGCAGCAGCTGGGTGTCGGGCCCCAGACGCTGGGAGGTAATAAAATGTGCATAGTTTGGGCCAGCTGAGTGTTAGGGCTGTGCCAGACAACCAGCAGACTCCTGGAGGGCCCCTGGGTGGCATCTGTCACCATGCCCTGCACAGGTGGGTCTCCTAGCATCCGTCAGCATTTGCCAGCCAACGGTTTTGACCAAAGGACTGCCTGCTCCCCCCAGTGCATGGGGACGTTAATCCGGACCTTTACAGAATAAAGAGAATCTAAATGGTGAACTCAGGACGAGCATGAGATAGAGGTTGATTAGTTTCCTGTGGTTGTTTTAACAAATCACAACCTTGGTGGCCTAGAACATGCAGATTTATTCTTTTACAATTCTGGAGGTGAGAGTCAAAACTCGGTTTAACTGGCCGGAAGGGAAGGCGTCCCAGGGCTGGTTCCGTCTGGAGGCCTGGGGAGACCCACCGCTCAGTTTTCCAAACTTCCGGTTACATTTCTTTCAGCCCTTGGCTCGTGGCTGCTCCTCCACCTGAAGGCCAGTGGGGCCGCACCTTCAGGCCTCCCTCTGCTGCTGTCTGACCTCACCTGGCGCCTGGGCCCACGCACACCCCGTGGTCACACCGGCCCCACCTGGATAATCCAGAATCTTTGTCCCATCTCAAAAGCTGTAACTTAGTCATATCTGCAAAGCCATATAAGGTGACATTCACAGATTCTGGGGATTAGAACAGCGCCATTTGGGGGGCCATTATTCAGCCTACCACAGCAGAAAAAATCTGCTTTTGGGTCATGTGTATCCAAATCTTGCGATTGACCATCGTATGACATTGAACAAATGCCATTGAACTAAGCCTAGTTTTCTCACACGGACAATAAAGCATATCAAATGGGTCTAAATAAGCGCTGGCTTTCTCTTCCTTCCTGCCCTTGAGTATCAGGATGAAAAGGACCTGGCCAGGAAGAAAGAGGACTCAGGTGTGGGGCTTTAGCTGGGTTCTGATGGCACTATTCTTCCCAAGGCAGCTTTATGCTTATGACCCCATTTGACTGAGTCCCGCTTCACCAAATGAGAAAAACAGAGGCACCAGGAGTTAAGTGTCATAACTGAGTTTTCTGATACTAAATCCTAAACATTTTCCTTTATGGCCCATGCATTTGGTTAGGGCCTGCAAAAGTCCGAACGGCTTCCAAACAAACTGAATGAAATGAGGAGAGGACCACAGAGCAGCGTGTTATCGTGACTGCTTGGAGGGGCGGCGGGTGAAGGGGGAGAGGACAGAGGAAGAGCAGGCCCCGGTTGCCCCTTGGGAAGTAGGAAGAGATGGGGCCTTGCCCACCCCCACACGGCCCCTTCTCATTTCTCTTGTCCCGAAGCACAGAGGAGCACTGTGCAGAGCTATTGCAGACCTCCTGTATAAATAACTTTCAGATGCGGCTAAGCCGTTTGACTTACCTGATAACGTTACGGTAGCCAGCGAGTTACTGACAGGAACAGAACAAGGTGAGTCAGAAATTGCTGGGCGTGGTCAGCTGGGAAGTTCAACCACCAGTTCATCCCCCCCACGTAGCTGGGGGAAGGGATAGAACAAAGGGGGAGGTAAACACATGTGCAATAAAGTCAAAATGACACAGGGGGAGGTACTTAACCATAGAGGACTGTCAGTCTAACCTGGGAAAAAGATCATTGGCCAGGGGGTGGACCCCAATGCAACACTGCACAAATCTTGGGAAGTGAATTGGTTATTTTGAAAAAGCTCTTGGTTAAAACCCCAGGAGAACAAAGCTGTTTCTCTTTCTTGCTTGGTGACCAGCACTCACCCCACGGGCGTGCATGCTCTCTCTCCATAGTCACTTGGCCCTAGCAGCCCACGGACCCCACGTGCGGGCTGAGGCGGGGGCCTGGCTACAGCAGCACAGCAATGGGTGCAGCGGGGAGCACAGGCTAAGCTAGCCAGACGCTGCCTAGGACTAAGCTCTAGTACGTCATGGGAGCTCTGGATGTTGATTCTATTTCTGGCCCTGATTTTCCGTGGTGGGACAGGCTGAGATAAGACATGAGGGAACTTTAACTTTGCTCCCTGAATAAATATTACCATCAGAATAAATATTAGTCATCTTCTCTTGTGAGTCCCAGAAAATGCTTTTTCTCGCAACACCTCAAGAACCCCACATCCTGGCAACAATGTGACACCATCTTGGGAGTCACAGGCCAGTCGAGGGCGAGCCCCTGGTCCGGAGGGAGTGCCCGAGTCCCACTGCAGGGAGCCTCCGTCCTCCGCCGGGACGACCCTGACTCGGAAGGCCGGAGCTGCGCGGCGGGCGAGGTCCGTGACCTTCCTGCGCTGAGGGGGAGGCCTGTTTGTTCCCCTCCCAGGTTAAGAATAATAAAATAAAGTCAATAAACAAAAACATGGAACTTTAGCCCTTAACTCTTACAGAGAACTTCAACCTACACCTTCTCACTTGGCCTCCTAAAACCCTGCTCATTTACAAAGAAAGAGCTACCAGTTGTTGAATGTTTAATACTGGCCAGCCATTATGCAAATGTGATCATCTCAAGTTCTCCCTGAGGGTGGTCTTCTCACCCAGATGAAGGGCCTGAGGCTCAGGGAGGTTGAGTGGCTTGCCCAAGACCACAGCTGCCAGGTGACAGAGTCAGAAATGAAACAAGGGGCCCCTGGACTGACTGCTTCTTCGGTACCCCAGAGCCTGGCGCCGTAATCTGTGAAAACACATCGTTAATGACACAGGGACAATTAAGTCAGCCTCCAGAGGTTGCGGGGGCAGGAGTCCGAGCCTCTGCGGCAGCCAGCTGTTTGTCCGCAGCTTCTGCAGGTTCTCGAAGCAGGCGCACGGGCCCAGCCAGACTGCAGAGTGCTCCTCCGGGAACCTGGAAGCAACTGGCCCCAGGACGTCTTCGGACATTATCCCCCTCTCCTGGTTAATTTCCATGTCCATGTTAAGGAGAGACCTTTTGCCCCTTTAGGCTGCTCTCCCATTCAGTTTAATTTAGAAAATAAGCCTTTCAATATCTAATTGAAAATTACATCTGTGGTCCAGGAAAGGAGCCCCAGCTGGGGGTGGGGCTAAAACTAACCAGGGCTGGAGGGCAGCTACCCGCGCAGCCTGCAGGCCTGTCAGGGGGCTCAGAGGTGGGGAGACTCGGCCCCCAGAGGGCTGAGGGCTGAGGCCAAGGTGGGGAGAGGGAGAACACAGGGGAACACAGCCAGGTGGGGTGGGCAGGGGTCGGGGGCAGCATGGAGGTGTGTGGTCAGATGAGCAGGAGGGGCTCCAGAGCTAACCCCAGGCAGGACTGAGCCCCAAGCGTTGCCTAAATGCGGAGAGCAGAGGGCGCCAGGCATGAGGCTCAGCGTGATCCCAAAGGCGCCTTTCTGTTTTGTTTCTCCAGAGAATGGGGCACCCTTCAGGCTGCTGCTTAGGGCCCCACCCACCCCATCCCTCTCGAGGAGAAGGCCTGCCTCCCGAGGGATGACCACTCTGCCCCTGTCCTTGGCGCTACCCCAGGACAGAGCGTGCGAATGTCAATTCAAAGGCAGCAGGGGGGCTGGGAAGAGGTGGGCGGAGACAGAGTCAATCAAATCCAGGGCCCACTCGCTGGGGGTGGCCACAGGTAAACTGCCTAATTTCTTGTGTGCCCCTTTCTTTCTCCGTAAGTGAGGCTGGCTTCTACCTCAGGGGCTCTGTGAGGGCCTGTCACACAGGTGCAGAATAGTGCTCCTTGTCTACTTACCCCTTCCTCTGAGCGGGCCCCAGGGGAGGAGGGGACGGGGGCCTCGGAGCCTTGGCTGCCGGCCCTCATGGCAGCCCGTGCGCTTTGCCTGCACCTCCCATTGAGGGGACACGATCCACAGGGGAACGGGACACGGGACAAGCACAGTCTGGGCAGGGGCTGGATGTCTGCTGGTTCTCACTCAGCACAGGGCCCCTGAACCACCCAGGGAAGCCCCAGAGCCACCCATACCTCATAGCACTTACATGCTTCGAAGCACCTTCACTTTCATCGTCAGCATTGGGCAGAAAAAGCAGGTATGTCTTTTAACCTTCTCATGTTACAGATGAGAAACCCAAGGTCGGAGCAGTTTCTATAAATTGCCTGAGATCACAGAGCTCATAGGATTCAGAGTTGGGGTTCAGACCCACTTCATACAGCCCCCAGCCCAGTGCCCTCCATCACACCCTGTCAACGTTGTCTTTCTTCTGAAGCTGCACCTGAGGCTGAGAAGGGGACAGAAACCCCTCCAAGGTTAAGAGTGGCCTCTGCGTTGGAAGGCTGGGGTAGAGGCTGACCCTCCAGAGTGACTTGTTAATTTAGTGCTAGCTTGACCCCTTCCATTAGCTGCTGGACAGAGCCAGGCCCAGGGGAGATGGACAGCAAGGCTTAATGGAAACAGGGATGCTGGTGATGATATGAACAATCTGAATTATGGTCTCAATTTGCACAGAGCCTGATGGATTTGCAATAATTCCAAACCAGGTCAAGTGTCTGTGTCTCCTCTTTTGCTGATCTCACACAAAGTCTCTCCATTTGTCAGGCCTCGACTCATCCTCTGAGAGTAGCCGCCCGCCCATCCCTCCCTCCCGAGCTCGCTCTTCGCAGCTCCCCTGAGCACTCTGACCCCAGGGCACCTCTGCAGCTGGGCCAGAGCACGGGCTGCTAATGGCAGGACAGGGGACCTGGGAGCTCTGACCCATTCACAGAGGCAGACTGTGCTCTGAGGTGAAGAAAGGGACATCTCTCTGCTGTCCAGGGACCTCATCCCGTGGTCGTTTTTTAAGACAAGGGACAGCGTGATTTAATATCTGAAGGTTCGTTGCGTGTAAGTGCAGTAGAGCTATAGCTAATAGATTCTGGGATACGGTCACCTCCCGGCAGCGGGAGCCAGGACAGCAGAGGCCTGGAGCACACCCGGGACTCTCTCCAGGCCACGCCGGGAAGACAGGACACAGCTCACAAAGATTCTTGAAAATCTGAAAGACCTTATAACCTGCCCCGTCTCCCTGGACTCCTGCAGCTGGGGCCTTCGAACAGAGAAGGGCTCGGTTCCCAGTGGAAGGGCGCGGGCTTGGGCGGACGGTGGCGGGTCCTTCTCCCGTGGCTGGTGCTGGCCTGGCTACAGCAGTGAGGGGACGTCTTGGGTCATCTTGTCCAACGGCCTACCTGGCTTGCACGTCTTCTCCAACAGCGGCCATTCGGCCTTCACTACCAGAGAACTGGAGACTTTATGGGGTAACCCAAGCTAGCTTCAGGTTGCTCTAATTGTTCAAACATTTTTTCCTTCTATTAGGGAACAAATTTATCTCCCTATTGCTTCCATCTTTTCTTATCTACACCGAGTGCAAAACGGTGCCTAATAGAGTATTTATCATCTTTCTTTGCTGCGTGGTGCTTGAGGACTGCAGGACAGCCTGTTCCCCTTCCCACCCAGGACTCCACCCAGGACAGCAGGGGGAGGGAAACAGCCCTGGGCCAGCATGAGGGCACGGGCACTGGGCCAGCTGAACTTTGTGGGACGTTTCGCAAGTTGTTCATAGGTCCATCCTTTCCCTTTTAACTCTTGATATGAATTCATTTATATAGATTCTGGACGAGCCGTAATTGCTGGGGAAGCTTCTACCATGCACTTGTGCTGCAGAAAAGAGGACTTAAAAGTAACATTATTATCACTATCATTTATTGAATGTTAGGCATTTTGCTAAACACACTGCAAACATTATCACTTCCTTTCTCGTGATCCCACCTTAACAGGTAAGATTTATTATGATCTCCATTTCACAGATGAAAAAAGAGAGGCCCAAAGAAGTTAAGTAATGGCCGCACATGACATAGCTGAAAAGTGGTAGAGGTATGATTGAAGCTCCAGTTTGTCTGGTGTTCCCCAAATCTGCTCTTGACCACAGTGCCGTGACGCCGTGCCAACCGCAGGGTCCTGCCACTAAGCAGGGCAGGGGACTGAAGCACAGGAAATACTAAGGTGTGCATGCAAGTGTCAAATCATCATGCTTACGCCTGAACTAATATAACGTGTCAATTACACTTCGATTAGAAATGTTTAAAATAATTTTTAAATTTCTTAAAAAGCACAAAAGGCAAGAAAAAGGAAATGAGAATGGAAAGAAGAACTGAATTTAAGTCTAAACTTCAGTCTAATAAAAGTGTGCTGTGTTAAAAACAGTAGCAAATATAAATTTTTATATATAGCTATAAATATATACTTATAGATATATTGAATGAATGAGTAACTAGGCAAAGCAAGGCAGAAAAGTCCCAAGGAAAACATAGGGTTTGAGAAAAGTCCAGGGTACTATTTCCAGGGGATTAAAAAAACTGAAATGAGAAAGTCCTGAGCAGAAAGCACATTAAAGAAAAGATGGCATTTTTACTAGCCATTCATTTATTGATTTACTCAACAAATGATTTTAAGCACCTCTATGTGACAGGCATTGTTAATAATACTATAACATTCCGTCTTTGCCCTTCAAGGAACTAGACGATGGGGAAAGTCAGATACTCAGGGAAGTGGAGTAAAACAGAAAAAGAAAAAGAAAAACAGAAATGCTAGCGTGATAAGGCAAATCAGCAAAGCAGACGCTGCTCTGGGCCATGCAGACGTTGTGCCTTTGCCTTGGGGGAGCGGGGCCAGCTGAGTGAAGGAAGGCTTCTCGGAGGAAGCGGTGGAGGGCAGGGGGTGAGGCGGGGAAAGGAGGTGTATGTAGGGACGGTGAGTAGAGCAGAGAGGCCCGAACAGGACGTGTAGTGAGGCCGAGAAAGAACGGTCAGCGCCACGTTGCCAAGGGCCTTGCGTTCTGGAGCAAGGGATGTCAACTCTGTCTCATGAGCACGGGGGAGAGGGCTGTCCAGGAGAAAGCTGGAGGCAGGACTAACTGGCACGTGGAGCAGAGTCCTGCCCACCCGGGGACGCAGCCCCTGGGCTCAGCACTTGCCCTGAGCACCGTCCACAGTGTGGCCTGTGAGACAGGGTGTGGAGACTCCATGAGAAAGAGACCCAGTAAACTGCCCGCCGTCTGGGTAACAGAAGGTTTGGGAAAGATGGAGAAGGACAGAGGGCCAGGGGAGGGTAAAACAGAAGGCAGGAAGACATGGCACAAGGCAGGCTCTGAGCCCGGGAAGCCTGGCGGGACCAGAAGCACGTGGGGGCCGGACGTGCCCCCGCCGGGGAAGCCAGGAACACTGCAAGCAGGTGCCCAGCTGACGCCTGCGCGGGGCGGGAGCAGGTGCCGGTGAGCGCTGGGGGGCCCTCCTCCCGCGGGGTCGAGGACTGATGGCCACGTGAATGGAGGTCTGTGCAGACGCAGAGGGCAGGGCTGGCCCCAGGTCACTTCCAGCAGGGCTGAGGGTGGCAGGGGCGGCCGACAGCGAGTGTGGCAGACTGTCCGCCTCTGCGGACCCAAACAAGAAATATCACCGGCTGGCTCCGGAGCCCAGTTCTCACCCAGTGGCCAGGGAGCCCCACATTCCATCTGTCCTGCAGACAGAAACAGTGCCTCATGGAGCCGAAACAGATGACATGTTCCTTCACTACGGGAAAAGAACAAGTCGGGCCGGGAGGTGGGCGCGGAGGAGATCACAGGCCTTCGGCGGGGCCCCACGGCAGAAGCCGAGCCCGGAAAGTCATGCTCTAAATCTTTCCTGGCGATCTGAAGGTCGCCGGTTACTTCCTGGCAAGAAGAGCTTCATGAAACTTTGGAAAGTATTTATTCAGTGCTTTACAGTTTACAAAGGTCTTCCCCTTATATCATCCCACTTCACCACCACCCCTGCCCTTTGCAGTAAATTAAACAGATATCACTCTGCATCTTACAGACCAGGGAATGGAGCACCAGAGAAGGCGGTGTCTTGACCAAGACGGCACACTCACAAGGGCCGGGCTGGGGTTCATCCACTGCTTCACAGCCCCGAGTCTCAACACGCCATGGTACCACTCGGCAGTGACTGTCGGACTGCAGGAGGCAAGACAAATCCTAGAAACAGCAAAGAAAGAGGAACCTCTGGGTCACTTTGGGAGCATACTAGTCTTCCATGAGAAATAGTCCGAGCATTTCAGAGTCACCCATGTCTATCCCAGAAAGGAAAAGACTCATCACAAGGTGAGCTGAGATGCACGAAATACGTTGAATGGGCTGGCACGGCATGTATCTGTATGTAACATGCTTTGTTAAGTCACCCATTCATTCTACAAAGGTTTGTGAAATCAAGCACTTTTCCAAGCATGGGGACCTGATGAGAAACAAGGAAGGCATGAGTTCTGCTCTCAGAATTAAAATTCTAATAATGATTACAGGAAATAACAACAAAAACCTCCACATTATATTAAGTCCAGTGAAGCAAGGAAACAAAGGAAGACCACAAGGGGTGCGTGTTGTTTCGCTGTTGGGGTTCAAGCAGAACTCTGCGAGGAGGGCTCCTCGTGCGGAGGTGTGTGGAGCAAGAAGCCAGATGGCAACGGGCTGAGTCATAAACATGAGGCGTGAGACTGAAACAAACTCCTTCCCCCGGCAAAACAAAGATAAAACCGTCGATAGAGTGATAGGATCAGAGGAAGGTTGTGGTTGTTCCTGATGTTTTGTGCGTTGGGAGATGGCAGAGCATGTCTGCATGATGAGTGTGACCTGGGAGCATGGGAGAATGAGTGATGCACAAGAGACAAGGCTAACCAAAGAAACGCGATCTCTGAGAACCTGGAGGGAGTCAGAGCCAGAGCCTCTGAGGAAGAACTGACATTAAATAAGGAAGAGACACTCTCCACTGTAGTAGGAGAGAAGGAGAAAACCGTTGCTGATGCAGGTGGATTTGTAGGTTCAGTAGGGAGTTATCATCCCATAGTTCTATTTCCTCAAAAGAGATTGAGGCCATCAACCGAGAAAGTGTGGGGCAAGGGGATGGGGAGTTTGCAGAGAGAAGAGAAGGCGCGCAATGATTATCTTGGAAAATGGGGAGTAAGTTTATTGAAAGGACAGCATGGGGTAGCCAAGCAGTGATGAGAACAGAAATATATCATCGTGAATTTAAAACAAAAGTTTGTCTTGCGACTTTCTCCATTAATGTTTCGCTGCCCAGAAGTAGGCGTAGAGAAGGAAAGCGATACTTGGAAGTCCAACAGAGGAGTTTGCAGGGAAAGAAGTAAAACTAGGCAGATGCTGATAGAAAATGGGGAATGTATGGGGTCAAAGGATCAAGGGTCTCCATGAAGTCAAAGATTTGTGGTGCAGGAGTCATCCATGCAAACAAGAAGGAAGGACAGGAGGTGGATGAGAAAATGTTTGAAATTTAGATCTGAGAAGTGGTGAAGTTGCTGCTGATTGCAAGGCCAGGGCAGGAGCATGGGAGTGAGGGCAAGGAGGAACCGAAGAAGGTGTGGCTCGATGTGAGATCAAGGAGCAGAGCCAGGGTGTTGAGTGGCTCCTCCCTCTGCTGAGGTTTGCCCGTGCTTTGTTTAGAGACAAGAGGAAGGTATGTACAAGTATGTACCTCGAAGTGGACTTACCGTCTCTCCAAGATGTAAATGTCCCTACCGAGATAAGAAGCACGTGCATTATCTGTTCTGGGGTTAATCAAGCTTGTCCTTTATGGCTAGACAACTATCAGTCATGTAGCTCTTTACAGGACATCATGAAATATGGACATATTAAACTTAAAATAACTCAACATAATTTTTTTGTGCAATATCTGATTGTCTAATACCAGGTCCTTGTTTAGATAAGGGGAGTAGCTGGTGTCAGAGGTTTAAGGAAATAAAATTCAAGGAGAACATTGTATCCATTAACTTAATGTTTTCCAAATATTGGTGAAAAGTACCCACCCCGCGTCGATCATTTTTTAAGAATGATGTATACCTGATGCTCTAACCAAATGGGTCTCCAGCACTCAGAGAGGACGGGGTGGGGGGTCCTGGCCTAGGAGACAGGAGAATGGAGAAGCTTCACCTCAAAGCCTTAGTGATAAAGGGGATAGAGCTTCTCACTCTTGGAGCCCGTAGAAGGGAGTCTGAGGAGGGTGTTCTAGAAACCAATAGGCAGCCCATTTATGTTTTTATATAGATTAAGGAATGGCACCTGAGACCTTCCTGACATTGCCTGATTCTATATAATTGGCACATGCTATTTGGTTTTACCACCTTCTTTCTTTCTATTAACTACTGGTTTAAAAATCCCTTCAAGTGAGTGATATTGTGTGCATGCTTCAGAAACAGTGAGGACATGGAGAGATAATCTTGGAGGCTGCTGCAGAATGACTTCGGAAGGCAAACTTGAATCATTTATAGCCTCTTTCTATTCTCCTCGGTCCACTCAAATGGCTTATCTGAGTCAAACACTCTGAAACATGAAGCAATTAAAACAGAAAAGCAGCCTGTTTGCTATGCGCGTGGACAAAAGGAAACGGTAGAAAAGGTACCCGTCACCCGCCCCCTGGTCTGTTGTGAACCCCGGGAAATAAAAGACTCACGGATCTAGGTTTACCGCAGACCTGCAGGGAGAGGCTGATGGGAGGAGAGGGCCGCGGGAGTCTCGGGCCCTCGTCCGACAGGGCACGTCCAATGCCGCCCACAGCGCTAGGCACTGTCTGCTCCCCTTCTGCACACCCCAGCGAGGACTTTCCTTCTGAGGATGTGCAATAGACCAAGGCATGCATGTGGACCACAGAAAGTTGTTTTAAACTCATGATTCCTTTGCATCCACTACTGGAACCTCGGACAAGGAAGTGGCCTGGACTCTGTCTTTCCCCACGAGACATAAAATCCACGGGGCAGACCCCTGCACGGAGCACAAGAGGACCTCCTCCTTCCTCTGAACTCCCAAGGGAAGAAAGCCCAACAAAATTAGAATTCTAAAAGACATCATCAACTCAGAGAAAAAAGTCCCCAGAGGTAGAACAGGCCGTGGCAGCTGTGATAGGGGACACAAAGCTGGCCAAATCCAGAGTCCCCAAGAAGAAAAGGAAGTCAGCCTGAAATAACTTCACCAGCAGGTTTCTTTTCTTTATAAAAAAATATTTTTTTCTTTATTGATTTTAGAGAGAGAGGAAGGGAGAGGGAGAGAGACAGAAACGTCGATGAGAGCAAATATCAATTGGCCGCCTCCTGTGTGCCCCACAATGGGGATTGAGCCCACAACCTGGGCATGTGCCCTGACCAGGTATCGAACCGGCGACCTCTTGGTGCGTGGGTTGATGCTCAACCACTGAGCCACCTTGGGGGGACACCAGCAGCTTTCTTGAAGATCTCCTGACAGTGATGGTGATGATCATGTGTGGAATGTATACATCCGAGACTTGGGGAAACAGTAGGTAGCAAATCTGAAAAGAAAGGCCTTTCTTATTGCCCATAGAAAGATGATACTACCAACTGGTGATTTTAATGGTCTAAAATGCTCCTTGTGGACCCAAGGGAATCGGGTGTCTAGAACTTGAAGAAAAGAGTAGAAATTTAGGAAAAGGTTAGAAGGTGATGCGAGTCGGGATAAACGGGAAGCTCTTTGTCTCCGCCCGGTCAATTAGAATCCTAACTACTGTTGTTGAGAGAAAGGGGGTCAGTTCTCCTTTGCACCTCTCCTCCTGGTTCCTAGCTTCGCCGACCTTGACCTCGGCTCCTCCCCATGCCATGTCCAGTGTTGGGGAATTTACTGTGGGATGAGAATGTCACTGTCGTGTTGAGGTTATAGTTTCAGGTCAGCGGTTGGGGTGTAAGTGGACAGGGAGACACGCACACGGTAGGAGTATGACACGGGCTTCTCAGAGGGCGGCTTGGCAGGATGTAGCCCAAACGGCAAGTGAGCACGTTCTCCTGGAAGCAGCAAGTCCTGTTCTAGACATTCACCCCGAGGCGGCACCTAGACCTGCGGCCCAGGTCCCCAGGGCGGTTGCACCGCCGCACTGCCTTCAGTCGTGAAACCTGGAAGGAGCCCACTGTCCGGCAATAGCAGGTGATTGACAGAGGACTTTACATGCACGTTCTATGTGAGCAGGTCACAAAACGTTGCTCACGAGCATATTTTGGTCCTCTCTACAGAGATCAACAGAAAGAGATAAACACTAACACATTAACAGAACATGGCTGGATGATGGGATTATAAGCGTTTTTAGTCTCATGATCTCATCACCCAGCCATATTTTTAGTTTCTGTTTCCTGCTCTATCTGTATTTCCTGATTTTCTATGGGGAACAAATATAGCTTTCATAATAAGGAAAACATCTATCTTTTTTTTTCCCCCTCACCCGAGGACATTTTTGCATTCATCTTCATACAGAGCAGGAGGGAGAGAGGGAGGAAGAAAGAGAGAGAAGCATCATTGACTGGCTGCCACCCGCAAGACCCCAACCGGGGCCGGGGACAAACTGCAACCGAGGTACGTGCCCTTAGCAGGAACCGAACCCGGGCCTCTCTGGACCGCAGGGCGACGCTCTGACCGCCGAGCCAAACCGGCCAGGGCAGAAAACATTCGTCTTAATACAGTGTTCCTTCAACACGCTCCCGAGGGGGAGTCACTCTTCCCTTCTCCCTCTCATTCCCCTCCCCCCCAGAAGCAACCTGCTGCCAGTTTCTTGGCTAACTTATCAATGATACTCTGCACACATACAAGTATATGCAGAAAACATTTTATTTTTCAAAACCACAATAAATTACACCCTAACCCAAGGAGCCAGGAAGGGCTTGCGGCCGAGGACAGGCCAGGTCTCGGGCCCGCTCTGACCCTCCGCCAAGCGGCCCTGGAACCAGGTGGAGAGAGGGAGGAGACCACCACATCCCCAGTAACCCACATAAGGACTATGCTACAGCCATATCTTTTTTTAATTTCTCTTTTTCTTTATTGATATTAGAGAGAGAGAGAGGAAGGAAGAGGGAGAAAGAGATAGAAACATGGATGAGAGAGAACATTGATTGGCCGCCTCCTGCATGCCCCCACTGCGTATCGGGCCCACAACCTGGGCATGTGCCCTGACCAGGAATCAAACTGGTGACCTCTTGGTGCAGGGGTCGATGCTCAACCACTGAGCCACACCGGCCCAGTGACTTTTCCTTTTTTTTTTTTTTTTAATCTTCACTTAAGGATGTTTTTCTATTTATCTTTAGATAGAGTAGGAGGGGAGGTGGGAGGGAGATAGAGGGAGAGAGAAACATTGATGTGAGAGAGACACATCGACTGGCTGCCTCCCCATGACCGGACCAGGGCCGGGACGAACCGTAACCAAGGTACGTGTCCTTGACCGGAATTGAGCCTGCGACTCATTGGTCCACGGGTCGACGCTCTAACCGCTGAGTCGAACAGGCCGCGGCTAAAACAATATTTCCAAGTCCACACCAATGCGAGAAATCCCCAGGGAACAAAGACAGGCCCCGTGTCGCATGCTGCCTCTGCCTTCGGCCGCAGCGTGGCTCCGCGGGGCACAGTCGGCCAGCCCAGGAAGGAGAGGGGGCTAGGCGCGGGGCGGGAGGGGCGCTGGGGGAGACGCCGGCTCCCAGCGGGTAGGAGCAGCTCCCGCACACTCGCTCCTGCCGCCTCACTCCTGCGGCTCAGCGCGCCACCCGGCGCAGGCTCCGGAGAACTTCTCGCAGAGCCCAGCCTCCCCCTCCTCTTCCTCATTGGCTGTTCCTCCTTGCCAACAAGTTGTCGAAAGCTGGCCACCTTCAACTCAGCAATTACTTCACTTTCTCAGGGGATGACCTCCCTCTGCATAGAAGGAAGGGCCCTGGCAGCCACGTTCATGTCGAATGACTTCTCCTGGCCTTCACCTCCTAGAGCCGGCCAGGGGGCACACCTGACCACGCTGGGTCAGTGGAGTCTCTCTGGGTCTGGAATTAAGACCCAAAGAGCAAATTTGGTTTGTGTGGACTTAGGACGAATGCAAAGCCAGTTCAGTGTGGCTGGCCAGGTCTCTCACAGTGAATCCAGGACTTGGGAGACGGCCACCTGCCAGTCTCTCTGGAGGGTCCGTGCAGGTGCAGCTGGTCTGCAATGAAGCCCACATGTAGAGGACAGAGGTAAGAGGCAGTGACGGGGTCTGTGTGGTTTCCTTCAGAGCCCAGCTTGTTCCTGCCCTTGGTCCCCATGAGACATGCCTGTGTACTTGAAAGAAATATTCTTTTTCCAGCCTTCGGCTAGCTCCAGCTGGTGCCAGTTACCTGCACTGATGAGTCCTGACCGACATGATCACCAGTGTTAATGTCATTGTCCTTCACACCTGCAGTCGTATGACGGCCAAGACTGCGCACTCATCTGTTTGCCCGGTCTCTCTGTGGGCTCTGCCATTACCTCCCACAGCGTCCATCCATGGACGGCTTGTCCTCGACTCGTCTCCCCTTCCCTTCACTTCTTTTCAGATATGAATTCATACCCTATGAATTGGGTAGGACTGTTCTACCTTGTTTACTTTCGAGGTGTATTTCTGCATGTAAGCAATGCTATAGTTGCTGTAACAAACAACCCAGACCCAGTGGCTTAACAAAATTAAAGTTGGTTTCTCACTCGCACATCTAGTGTGGAGGACCTAGTTGAGTATCTTGAGGATCTATCTCTCCAAGGTGGCTCGTGTCCATGAATCGCTGCTCATGTCCAATGATTCAGAAGTCTGGTTCCTTCCAACATGTGACTCCTCCAGCGTCTAGGGCCCCCTACCACCCACTCCCTGCCACACCGTCAGGGATGAGGGCGATCATCGTCACACGGACTGGTTTGTGGCTAAGCAGGTCTAGAATCAGCACACTTTACTTAGGCTCATATTTCATCCACCAGAGTCGATCACCGAGTCCACCTCGATGGACGGGCAGCTGTGCTGTGTGGCTGGGGTGTGTGCCGGGGGGGGGGGGGACGAGGTCCCTACAACAGGGGAGGGATAACACCCTTTCATCTGGGGCACAGGGCATTTCTTCTAGTTCTATGACCCTGGGAAGGTCATGGCCTCTCATTTCCTCATCTTGTAAAATCAGGAGGTATGCATCAGTTGTTCAAACTGTGTTCGTTGGAACCCTAGACTTCAAAACGGGTGTCCTAGAGAGAGGTGCTGGCTCCCTGAGCACACTGCTAAGTTCTGTGAAGTATCTAGCACGCTGCTAAACAAAACCACCAGTAACAATAAAGTACAGATGTGTAAACTTATAGTGAAATGTATTTTATTTTAAGGAATTGGCTCACACTACGGGGTGGCGGCAGCGGCAGGGCGTGGTGCGACAAAGTCAGAATGCGTAGGCCTGGTCAGCCACCTGGAAACAAAGTCGCAGCTTCTACCCGATTCCAGATTCCTCCGGGCAGCAGCCTGGACACTCAGGCAGGGCTTCTGTGCTGCAGTCTTGAGATCCAATTGCTTCTGCTTCCAGAAACCTGTCTTTTCTCTCAAGGCTGATTGGCTGAGGCCACCCATGTTATGAGAGATAAACTGCTTTACTCAAATTCGACGGATGTAAATGTTAATCACATCTAAAAACCACCTCCAAGGCAGCGTGAGATGGAGCACCAGAGCTTAGCCAAGTGGACGCATACAATTAACCACCACAAAGAGTTTGAGCTCAGAGCCCACCCTTCCGCCCTCTGGCCCTGCTAGTGGGTAACATGGACTTCTCCACTCTAAGATGTGGAAGAAGGTATTTGGAAACAACACCCCTAATTCTCATCATCTGATAGAAAGGAGCCCTGAATGTAGCCCAGAACAGGAAGAAATAAATTTCCACAAGAATAGAAATGAAATAAAGTTGCTAAAGTGAAGATGGTTGGAAGGAAATTAATCTCTATTGTGGGGAGATGTGTTTAACTTAAAGGATATTAGAGGATGCCCTGGTCAGTTTGGCTGAGCGGTTAGAGCGTCGGCCTGTGGACCTGAGAGTCCTGGGTTCGGTTCCTGCTAAGGGCACGTACCTCAGTTGCAGTTTGTCCCCGGCTCCAGTTGGGGTCGTGCGGGTGGCAACCAGTCCATGTGTCTCTCTCACATCGATTGTTTCTCTCTCTCTCTTTCTCCCTCCCACTCTGTCTGAAGATAAATGCAAAAAAAAAAAAAATGTCCTCGGGTGAGGATAAAAAAAAAGGATGTTAGAGGAAAGCAAGCCATGGTTTCCAACGGACAGTCTGCCCAGGCCGTGTCACTGGCACCAGGCTCCCGGTTCAGGGGGCCAGAGCTCCCCTCCCCCACACCTGCGGAGCCAGCAGAAGGTGGGCCACAGAGAACAGCACCCTGGGCAGGGCCTCCCCAGCCCCGAGGAAGGAAGTGCTGGGGCACCTGGGCTTGGCTTTCTCTGCGGAAAAAGAGGTGGGGCCAGGATGCCAGAGGAAGGAAGAGTTCAAAGGAAATGGGGAGGAGGGAGGCACCTCGTGGTCCGAGTGGGAAATCCACCCAGAGCCCAGTTGTATCCGCAGGGCAGATGGCATCAGGAGCTCGGGGAAGGCCTGGCCCACGTGTGGAGGAGGGAGCCAGGCAACCGGACCAGGTCGTAGCACCGCATCCTGAGAACAAGTCGGCTGTGACCACTGCCCTGCCCCCCCCACCCCCCGCCTCTCCAGGACAGTGGGGGAGGGGACCTCACAGCAGGCAGGAGAGATGGCACAAGGCGGCAGCTCCCCTGCGCAGAGAGCAGCCCCAGCCCGGAGCAAACAGCTCAGCTGGGGAACCGGCAAAGCTCATCATCCAGCTCAGCCGAGGGGAGGCCAGACCCAGACACGGACCCAGGGGAGTGGAGGCCAGCTAGGATGACAGACGCGGCCAGCCAGGGGCTCTCACCGACTCTCACCAGGAGAGTCTGATCAGTCGGGATCCCACCTAGCACACCCACGTCAGCAGGGTTCCAGGAGGGGTTGACAAAAGACTACAGAACAGGGGAAGGGAGACTGCGGTAAGCAGAGGGGTGAGGGAAGGGGCAGTGACCAGAGGCCAGAAGGAGCGAGCCAGCAGAGAGGTCGACAAATGCGGCCGCCCAGGGCACCCTCCAGGAAAGAGGCCGGGATAAATGCGCTGACCTTACACTCTCCTTTCCTGCCATCGACCTCGAAGGTTCCCTGTTGGCCAAATTCAACAGAAAGCTGGAGGACAAGGAACACGTCACGCAGTCTACGAGCTCAGCCCCGCGGGGGAGAAAGGGCGGAGAGAGCTGGAGAGTGCGTCTGGCTAAGCACACGGAAGCATCTGACCCAGCCACCAACATCCGTGGACACCCCTGAGCTTCAGGGATCCTGCGAGGGGAAGCCAGTGGACAACATCAGGCAGCTGGTCAACCCTCCTTTCTGCTTCCTATGGATCTAGAAACCCCATACAATGTAAGTATGACACACACATGCGAACAGAGCTATGTACATGCCCCACACACAGAGACACATGCACATATGTGCACACACATGCACATCACACGGTCTACAGAGGCTTCTCCCACTCAGTCCAAATTTACAGGAGCCGAAACCAATGGAATTTAAATTAAGATAAGAAAAAAAGATCAGAAACGAAGGCAGACTTCTCTAATTGTTACTATTTTGGGAAACCTGGCAGAAAATGGCAGACGAGAGAAGGACACAACCCCTGAGAAGGGGAAACTGAGCCAAGAGCGCACCTGTTCTCAGCAGCCGCAGGGAAGGAGCTGAGGGGTGATTGGCAAGCGGGGCCAGAGGGGCTGCACTTCCCCAGGGGCTCCTTCCCCGCCCTTGCCCTCCCCTGCTTCACCCCAGGGGCTCCCTCTCCCCCGGAACCAAGCACCAGCAGAGGCACAGCAGACCCGAAGGTGGAAATTGACCTGGTTTTCCACCCTGGCCACGTGACTTTGTGGATGCGCAGCCTTGATGTGCCCCTGAGGGCCGGCCCCAGACCACTGGGCATCTTTGTGCGAATTAGAAGACAAGAGAACCCCCGCTGGCGGAAGCAGCACCTCAGGGTTTCCAACTTGGCAAACTGTGCTCGGTGACTGTGCCTCCACCCATGTCCTCTGTGGGTGGCAGTCGATGTCAGTAGGTCCTGGCTTGTCCTCTCCAGAGTGGGGATAACTGCAAAACGGGAGCTCCGGTGCGGGAAATGAAACGCAAGACGAGAGCTGAGCATTTAGAAGTAACTTGGGTCTGAAGGTGCAGCCTACCCTGGGGAAGACAGGGGTTGTCTGCCACAAATGAGAGGGCAGGAGAGGCAGCTTCCACTGAATCTTAAAGGAGGAAGTTAGAGGACGTAGGAATGTCCAGTGACTGAATGCTGAGTTACATCAGCATCATCATGATGATTAATTCATTGATATAGATGCAGCCGGCTCTCAACACCGCCCAGTCATTGCAGAGTGAAGGCCAGGGGTTCTGGGGTGTCAGCCATGCCAATCATGAGTTGGTTTGGGACAACTCTGCTCTCTAGTTTCTTCATCTGTAGAGTAAGGTAAGTGGAGTACCTTTTCTCAGCGGGATTAGCACAAGGTGAAAGAAGCTACGTGCAAATGCCCGGTGACTCCCGTAGCATTGCAAGGCTTCTTCTCGTTGGAGGAAAGAGTGTTGTTTGTGATGACCCTTGGGCTTCGTTCCAGCCTCCACCTGGGTCTCTCACTCAGTGTTCCAGAGCGTCACTGTCGGCTTATATGTGGGCCTCACTGTGCGCCCTGGACATGGGCCAGGAAAAAGAAACTGTGTTCCAGCAGAAAAACTTCAGGCTAGACTTCAGGAAGGAAGCTCATGTCACAGCAGGTGAGCAAATGAGAAAGTGGACTTTCGTTCTGGGAGAGAGGGGGTCTTTCAAACAGGACTGGCACCCTCATCTACTGAGGGCAGTGGTTTGGAAGTATGTTTGGATTTACTCCTGGGACACTCTGAGCCCTAGAGGTAAGAGTCATACTTAGGAGCCCCTTCTGGACTGCTCTCCAGACTCCAGAGGTTAATGTTTCCATTTAAATGGAAATTGAGTGCAAAATTATTAGCAACTATTCAAAAAGAACCAAATCACAAGGGGCTGTTCCTTGTACAGTACAAACAGAGCTGCACGGATGTTCTGCTCCTCAGCTGGTAAGACGAGTCCCGCTGAAGGTCACTCCTCCGCCCGCTGGGGCCGAGCCCTGGGAGGGGTTTCCTCTGGAACCCGGGCTCTGGGCAGCAGAAACCCCTCCAGACACCAGATCCCAGTGGGCCGAGGAGAAAGGGCAAATGCAGACTTTCCTAGAACATCTGCAGAACGAAGGTCCCACCCATCGTCACCTCCCAGGGTATCGCCTGGCACAAGTCAGTCTTCATTATTGGGTCATTACTGGCAAATTTGTCTGCTTACTAAATATTTTGCAATCCCCAAATCAATACGCATGGCATTTGCACAGCCGTCCCCGGACAGGCGCAGGGCGGGGAGCAGGCCGAGACGGGCGCACGCGTCCTGCTGAGACCGTGAGGCGCAGCTGTGCCGGCTCCGGCTCAGGCTGTGAACACACCCTGCTCCTGCTCGTACTTCTGTCCTTGTGTGTGTGTGTGACTCTGCTGTCACCAAGCCCAGTGCTGAAGTGCTTGCTGTTCCCTCAGGCACGACGGTGCCCTGTGCCTTCCGGAGGAAGTCCGAGTCAGGTGAGTGTCATTCCGGCAGGAGTCACAGTGCTGTCGGCCATGAGTTCAAGGTTACGAACCAACAGTGTGTACTACATAAGGTGCCTTTCGACAGAAACACGGTTGACAACAGTGTTACAACCAGAAGCTGGCATGAACCCAGCCTTCCATTTCCCGCAGACAACAGTCCATGACTTGCTGGTTCGGCCTCCGTGGAGACCACAGGACACAGCTCCCGAGCATCCGCTGTAGGAGGTGTGCAGTCAGCAGTAACTGTAGCTTCACACGGTCTTCTCCGGGGCTCGTACCCTGAGGTGCTGTTCTTGAGAAGCGAACCCCGTGCCAGTGGGTGAGAAAGCTCTCCCCACCCATGAGAGTGCCTCGCTGCTCAGCCCCCGCTGCTGGTGCTCAGACCCGCGCAGCCTGGCACACGGGCAAGGCACAGTGGGCGCCTGGAAGGCTTTGCCATGCGTCGGATCGAGGGGTGCGTCCGAGGAACTGACGGAGAAGAGGTTCCCTGATTGACGGCTAGGACAAAGTCCTCTTATCTGAGGCTCCAGGGGACTCCCCAAAACTGAAAGTGTGGTCACATCAAGAATCTAAAGTTCAGCCCTGGCCGGTTTGGCTCAGCGGTTAGAGCGTCCACCTGCGGTCCGGAGAGACCCGGGTTCGGTTCCCGCTAAGGGCATGTACCTCGGTTGCAGTTTGTCCCCGGCCCTGGTTGGTCGTGCGAGTGGCAGCCACTCGATGTGTCCCTTTCACATCGATGTTTCCCTCTCTCTCTCTTCCTCTCTCTCCCTCCCACTCTGTCTGTACAAAAAATAGAAAAATGTCCTCAGATGAGGATAAAAAAAAAAAAAAAAAGAATCCAAAGTTCAAAACCCCAGGAAGAATAGGGTAAAAAAATCAAAAGTGCTGAAGGGTGAAGTCTGGTTCTCAGTAAACAGGGCCCAGAGCCAGCACGGAGCCTGTGGGAAGAGGCCAAAGCTGGGGGTGGCTACACGTAGGAAGGGGCTGGGGAGAGGGTGGCACCTGGAGGGAGGCTGGCCAAGGGGAAGGCCTTGAAGGTGGGCAGGAGCAGAAGTGGCCTTGTCAGTACCAGGGACGTGCCTACGGAAATGCCATCGGGGAAGCTCCGCGGTGGACAGCGGTGGGCCAGCGACGCAAAGCCGTGCGGAGAAGCTCGGCCCGGGGGCGGCAGGAAGGAGAGAACACGCTGCCAACTCTCAGCCCCCCTGAGCGCTTTGTCCTAGCACCAACATACGTGCCTCATCATTCAGCACGAGCCCCACGGTATTTGGACGCATCTTCTGTAAAAGGCAATTGAGCAACTGTTCACTGTGGATCAAGCTTGCCCTTTGGGGTCTCACCCTGCACCCCCAAGTGGTTTATCACAGCGTTCTTAATGAGGTCATGGGATGCTCTTCCAGAAAGAAGTTCTCTTCGTCTTACCACATTTTTGGTGATGTTATCCTTCTCTTTAGAGATTATGGTCCAGGAGACAACCCAGTGGCCTCGCTCTCTTGAAGCCTTGCAGGGGGGCCCGGGGAGCCGGGAGGAGAGCCTGGCTGCTCATGGAAAAGCCCCGTCCACCTCTGCATCGGGCGTCATCGGCATAAACTGCGTGGTCAAGCCAGGTGCCCGCTGCTAACTCCAGCTGAGTGCATGTCAGGGTGTGACTTAAGGCCTAAGAAGTTGTCGTGTGAGTGTCTTAGTTGATGTATCCTTACCAATCAAGGCCAGTCCTTATCTGGATGACCCTTCTGTGGCTCACCGTCTAATCAGAGACCATGAGCTGGGGCCCGAGGGTGAGCTCCTGTAAAGAGCCCGATGGCTGACAGTGTGTAGTCCGAACACTCTCATGATCGGTCTGGCCCCCAGGAGCTGTGTGCTCCTCAGACCCTGAGGCTGGTCCAGCCCAGGCTCTCTGCAGGGCAGCCCAGCACAAGAATACTCGAGAAGCTTCTAAATGAGCAATTCTCGCGTATCTGCTGAGGACTAACCTGGCTGTCTGGGATAATGGTTTTTCCACACCACGTTCCAAGAACCGGGAAGTTAATTAGAAGCATAAATCTGCTTGGAATTTTTTAAAAGAAAAAAGTACTTTACAACCGTTTCTACTGAAACCCATTAGAGGTAAAATCAGGAGTTAGGACCCTTGGAGAGAGTCCAGCAAACCCAGTTTGTGATGGACCTCTGGTCAGAGTAGGGGATACAAAGTATGCTGTCTCTCTCCTCCCTCTTTCCCATTCTCTGTCTCCTCCTCCTCCTCTTCCTCCTCCTCCTCCTCCTCCTCCCCTTTCTCGGGCACCACGCCCACCCCCTCTGTTTGGAGGAATTGAAATGTTCAGGGGTGGGAACTCAGCTGGCTGCCTGGCTACGGTGACCTGTCTTCCTCCCTCACAGACCCCACGGGGCTGCGGGTGCCATCTGCAGTCCCTGGTGCTGTCCGCTCCAATTCGGGACAATTCTGCTGGCTCCAGCTCCCACCTTCCACCCTAAAACATTCTTGTTTGTATGTAATTTCCCATGTTTGGCCAACTGCTTTGCATCTGGATTTACACCTCCTCCCAGACCCCTTGGCTTCATGGCTGCGCTGGGTGACCTTGGGTCCGCTTTCTGTTTCTTTCCAGTTGGGTCTTCTTGGGTCACTTTTTGTCATCTCTGTCCCGTCTGGTCCAAGGCTGGTGGCAGTGCTGGTCTCAGGAAAAGCCCAAATGCAAAGGTGCCCCGAGTACCAGCCCAGGGGCTGGGGTTGTGTCGGTGCTGATGCACCAGTCCTCAGATCCGCACGCACAGGCTGGGGGAAGCCAGCTGCGTGGGCTGGAGAAGCAGTTCGGGCTTGGGTGTCCCAGACAGCTGTGTGGGGCAGGGAGACGATGAGGGAGAAAGGGACTCTGAGCAGTTACTGCGGGTTGAGAAATGGACCCCCCCCAGTCCCCCGGCATTCCTGAAGAGACCTAAGTGAAGATAATGACTACGTGGTGGTTGGAGTGGTCCTCTCTCAGTGCAACTCTACACAGAAATAAACAACGTAGGCTACGGCTTTGTCTCGGGTTCTGTTAGGACAGAGTCTCAACCCTTTACCATGGCCACCCAGGTCCTCCGCTCTCCACTCACCTGTCACCGTTGTGCCAGACAGTGGACATCAGCCAGATGGAGCTTCCTGCGGAGGCTTCAGCAGGCCAGGTGTTTTCTCCCTGTCACTGAAACCATCTTCCCCTGGCTCGTTCCTGCTCAAGGCTTCAGCTCAGATGCCGCTTCTCAACCCCCAAATCTGGGCCCCACGCCCTCCCTCGGTGCCCCGTGGCACGCCGAGCCCCTCCCACACAGTGTTCTCAGACATCAGGACTGTCCCGTGGCACGCGGAGCCCCTCCCACACAGTGTTCTCAGACATCAGGACTGTCCCGTGGCACGCGGAGCCCCTCCCACACAGTGTTCTCAGACATCAGGACTGTGGGTTCCTTGTCTCTTTCGATCACAAGCGCCATGAAGGCAGTGTCTCCTCCCTCACACACAGTCCTCTGTGGTTAGCAGTGTCTGGCCCACAGTAAATGTGCACGGAAAGAATGACTGATGCAGAAGCTTCCCCAGGATACTGTGCCGATCCCTGACTTTCCGCAGTTCCCGCCTCCATGTATGTCTCTCTACCTGGCAGGTTTCAGCCTCCATGTATGTCTCTCCACCTGGCAGGTTTCAGCCTCCATGTATGTCTCTCTACCTGGCAGGTTTCAGCCTCCATGTATGTCTCTCTACCTGGCAGGTTTCAGCCTCTGGAGTATGTCGTCCACCCACCTCCTTCCGCTGGGACGGCAGGACTGGAAACCTCCCTGGCTCCTGACTGTCACCCGGCGCTCCGGCGGCCTCAGCAGCCCCGCGGCAGGGGAGGGGCTGCACAGGGAAGCATCCTCCGACCGGCAGTGCCCTCACCAGCCACGTGTCCGCGTCTCCAGGACTGCCTCTGCCCAACTAGATGCCGAAACTGACTGCAAGGAGGATTCGATTTTCTTTCTCAGCCTGGATCTTTCTCCAGTTCCCCAGATGTCACTGTTCCAAGGACAGGAATCACTGGTTCATCTCAGTAACCAAGTACTGAGCACTTACTGCATGCCAGGCCCTTTGTGTCGAGTGATTTGCAGCCTAGTAGGGAAGGCAATAAACTAAACACAGGGCTAGAAAACGTGTGGAAAGTGGGGGTCCCGGGGAAGAAGCCGATTACAGCCTGAGGGCTTTCCTCCAGCTCCCCGGGGCTTCCCGGGGTAATTCTCATTTGATTCTTTACCAGACAAGCTTTTTCCCTTCATGCATCTCCTTTTCGATGATCCCTCTCTTTTTCTTCTCGCCAGACACCTGGACCCCTGCTCACCTAGGCCACTTCCTGGGTCTCCTCTAAACAGTGAGAGCCTCAAACATACGAGCGTCCTCCTGAGAGGCATCGCCTTCAGTCCCAGCTCCTCTGTGGCCTGGTCGGCCATTGCTCACAAATGACTAATTGAGCTCCAGGTTTCAGCTTCTGAGGATGACAGGCTGTGTGACCTAGGAAGGGGCTTCCACCCTGTCACTTTGGGTCTTCGACTTGTGTGCAAGACCTAACACAGATGTCGGTACAGCAGAGCACTTTCTCACCTTGACTTGGACCGAATCCTAGAAAGGAAAAGGAGCCCTCAGGCCCATGTTTGCAAGCTCTCGGGCAAGATCCTGGAGAAGGCGTTAGCAGCATGGACTTGGAGGTCAGGCTGCTAAGGTTCAAATCGCAGTGGTGTTACTGACTGGCTGACGATGGGCTCAGCTATTTATTCTCTGAAGCCTGACTTTCTTCAGCTGTGAAATAGGGAGAATAATAGCTCATACTTCATGGTGTTTCTGTGAGGATTATTTCAGATAATTTATGTAAAGCCCTCCACACAGTGCCTGACATGTAGCATTCACTAAATGTCAGCTTTATTTTTGGAAACCTGGTGCAGGTATTAGGGAGACGGTCTCCAGGCAAGTCTCGGTAGGAGCCACATCTTGCTGGGAGAGCCACGAAGAAGGTGCTTTTTCAAAAGTGACATTGATGAATTGAGTTCCGCTTTTGGACTCCATGCGTTGCCTTTCTCCTTTGATTTCTTCCTGGCGAATCTCAGATGGCCGCCTGGCATCTTGCATCAAAGAGCTCTAGGGAAAACACGTGGGAAGGCCGCTGCTCTAGACTAGCAACCTTGGGCTGAAGGGCAAGGGCCAACCGGATGACCAACGGAGACGCCATCATCTGTGTCTGGAGACAGACAGGAAAGACCCCGGGCATGGTCACTGCAACTGTCGTGCAGGCGCCTGCCCCCCCCCCCCCATCGCTCCCCCCAGGAACTTGAGTTTTCTGGACTCGAGTTGTCTGGGGCCCTGGACGCTCCACCTCTTCCATGACCTCACTGTCACCACCTTGAAGATGTGGGCACTGCATCGACCCCACGGGCAGCCCCGTGAGTGAAATGAAAACCGCTCTCCCGCAGTGCGCCTCACGCGGAGGGCGTAGTGGGAGCTGTGCTGTTCTCTCCCTGCCCACGCCCCCCGAACACCCTTCCTACCCTACGGCTCTTGCCTGCCACCGGCAGCCACAGAGCGTTCACCCTGCCCCCAGCCTCCTTCGAGCTAAGACACAAGCAGGGGCTAAGGGTCAGCAGGAATGGCCAAGGTCACGTCCCTGAGCCGGATGGGGCATCGACACTGAAGACAGCAGTGTTTGTGATGGGCAGGTTCCTGGCAGTGACTCACGTTGTCGCATGCAGTTGGGGGCAGCAGCGGTACCAGCAGCTTTATCGTTAGGCCAGTTTGGCAACACGTAATGGGACACTACCCTGGCTCTCCAGGGCGCACTGGTTCTGTGAGACTCCCAGCATCCTTCCCCGGACCTCTC
Organism: Molossus molossus; assembly: GCF_014108415.1. Taxonomy (NCBI): domain Eukaryota; kingdom Metazoa; phylum Chordata; class Mammalia; order Chiroptera; family Molossidae; genus Molossus; species Molossus molossus. The sequence continues at coordinate 5,744,665 of NW_023425348.1, read as the reverse complement.
CTGCTTCATCAGCCGGAATCGGCTTCCATCGCTCACAGCTAGAACCCTGACTCTTACAGGGGAGACTCACAGGGTCACGTGGTGACAATTTAAACGTTTAGTCCTCCTGACATCTCTCTTCTTAATAAATCTGTTCCATCCCTTTAAAGTCCGTGTGCCTCTGGCCCTGCCGCACCCCTAAAGACTCAGACTCTGGGTTCAGGCGAGCAGGGCAGGCCGTAACCCTGCACCATCAACCGGAAGGGATGAGCAACATCCGAGCACTTGTCAAAGCAGCTTCTTCCAGGGCAGTGGCCCAGGCTGTCTGCTAGGATGATTCCAAAAGATGCTCCAGGGCCCACAGCCAGAGGCCGAGAGCAGAAGCCTTCCACGGGCAGCTTGTCCACACCAAGCACAGGGACCGAGTGCTCTCCGGGGCCCAGAGCTCAGGGCCGGAGATGTCGGGCCAAGGCAGCAGGGAGAGTGATTGGAAAGACCAGGAGCTTGGGCCGACTCAGTGAGACATGCTTGTGATTTGGTAGCTGCAACCCTTCCTGTCCAGAGCTCGGGAGCAGCCACCACTGGCAGCCCCCGCAGGGCCCTGCTGGCAAGGCGCCTGGTTGGGCTCACCTTCGCTTTCCCAGGCTCCTGGGGAGCGGAAGAAGGTCGGCATGGCAGGCCCTGGGAAGCATGCTGGGACTGTCTGCCAGCTCTCTGCTGAGGGCCTCCTGTTTCCCCAAAGACACCCACTCCCCTTCCCCACCCCGACAGGCCCGCGGTCCTGGAGGCAGCCGGCCTCTGGGCTCAAGGGCAGAGGGGAGATGAAGACCCAGGGAGGCTGGAATGTGAGCTGGAGTTTGGAGCCCCCTGAACGCTCTCTCCCAGGCGACTGCTGGCAAACGCACAAAAAGGATCGAAGCTATGACCAGAGAGAGGGGCATCAGCGCCCGGTGGCAAAGCGCAAAGCCGGGCACCCTCCGCATGGTCTCCTTCTGGATTCAGGAGCCAAGACGGGCCTCTCTGCTTGAGCTCGTGTGAAGTGGCATCTGTCACTTTCAACTCCAACAAGCCAGAGCATCACGAGTTCCTAAGACAGTTGTATACATGTTTCGTGTTCCCTGTGTGCTCACCATTGACGGTAGTGAGGATGAGCCATCATGTCATGGAGGTGGGCACTGTGCTCCTCCTGGTCAGAGACTTCATCCCTTACCTGTAAGCATCTCACATCTATAAGAGGCAAACATCTACAAAGATATCAGCCTAAAGGCATGCATGCGCCAAGTCACAGCCTCTTGGAGAGATTTCAGCATAAGTCAGCAGAGACTTCAGTCTTCAATTTCCCATAGATTCAGGAAGGGAAAAGATCCAAGCCTCTTCTCCCCTCTGGCTGTGGCCCTGTGAACCTCCGGTGCCCGGCTTATGGCAGAAGCAGGAGCTGACTGCCCCCACCAACCCCAGCACGGCAAGAGTCGGACACAGTGAGGCCCCGGCCGTCCCATTTTCCCGGCCCCTCTCACCTTGCACCATCCGCACTCAGGGCTCAGCTCCCAGCTCCAGCCCCCCTCCCTGCATTCTCGCCTTGGGGTGCTGGCACAGGGCTCCAGGCCTCAGCCCAGCAACAACGCGGCTTCGTTCATCTGCCGCATGGAAAATTCCCTCCCTGACAGCCCCGTTCATTTGCCTCCTATTAAGACGGACGGCCACAGTGCTGTGTCCTCCACTGTGCTCTTTGACGAGCCCCTGGAGGGTCTCCCCTGACGCCCCACAGGCTCAAGGGGTCAGAAGGGAGGCCGTCCAGTCCCATCTCTGAACCAGGACCTGCCCTTTGCAACCCCGACAACCCCCAGCCCAGTGAGGGGATCACCTCCCTGGAGGTAGCTGTCCTGTTACTGGCTTTCAGTTGTCAGAAAGTTCTTTCTCACCCTGGGCTAAAATTGACCTCCCTTCACCCCATCCCTTTTCTCTGTCCTCAGAGATGTGATTTGCTCTCATATCTACAGGACAGCCCTGGATTTATTTGAAAGCAGATCATTTTGTTCTTAAAAAATAATTCTCCTAAACAACCATTTCCTCTGCTATTTTTTATGGTTTCAGACCCATGGCCATTCAACCGGTTCTTGTCTGGATACTTTCCAGTTTATAAACATCAGACTTACATTGTAGCTTCAGAACCAAGACCTCCTCCCTGTGAGGTATTAAAATAATCAGCAGCAGTTAATCACAGTTTGATCCCTGTCCTTTCCCCCCACAGCTCTAGAACTTCAGTGGTTGGTGAGGCAGAAATGGCTAGCTGCCTCCCAATATCTTCTTTCTTTTTTCTTAACAGAACCTAATGTTTTTAGCTGTGCACATTATAAGCCAGGTAAAAGATTTCAGTTCCAATCATCCACTGAAGCTTGTCACTATGAAACTAATTTCTAACCAAAGAGATACAAACAGAAATGTGTGAGAACTTCCTGGAGGCTTTCCTGAGTGAGAGGGGGACCCTTCTTTCCGAGCTTTTTCTCCATCTTGCTTCTGGAGCACAGATGTGATGTCTGGAACTCTAGCAGTCATCCTGGACCATGAGGATGAGGACATCACACTGGAGCAACTAGACAGAAGGAGCCTGGGCACCAACACTGTGGGCTTGTCAACTAGCTCGGAATTGCCTAACTCTAGACTTACATTATGCAAAAAATAAGCTTCTCTCTTGCTTACTAATGAGCTTCTCTCTTGTTAAGTATTTGAGGGTTCTCTTAAGTATGTACCCAGACTTAATTCTAAATTTCCTGCCCTGAAGTCACTCTAATGGGTTATTTGTACCCCAAGGGACCTCCCAACTAGGTACTTCTGAGAACAGTAAACTTCAACTCTCATCATTAATTCTTTCACTTTTTATTTACTTTTTTTTTTTTTTTGTACCACTTAAAACTTTGCTGAACATTCAGGGATAGCTTAAAGAGATTATGACAAGGGAAACCTTAAATCTGATGTTCCAGTTTCCCAGGGCTGCTGTAACAAATGACCACAAGCCTGGTGGGCCAAGCAACAGAAACTGATTCTCTCCAGGTCTGGAGGACGGGAGTCAGGTCAGTGTCCCTGGAACAGAAACAGATTCTCTCCAGGTCTGGAGGACGGGAGTCAGGTCAGTATCCCTGGGCTAAAATCAAGGTGTCGGCATCAGCGGGACCTGGCTTCTTCCAGAGGTTTGAGGGAAGAATCTGCTCTTGTGCCCTGGTGGCTGCCAACATCCCTTGGCCATGGTCACTGCACTCCGATCTCTGCCCCTGTGGGCCCTTCACCTTCTCCTCTCGCTCTGTGCCAAGTCTCCCGAGGGTACATGTGATGGCATTTAGGGCTTACCAAGACAATGAGGCGAATCTCTTCATCTCAAGATCCTTAATCACATGTGCAAAGTCTTTTTTTGCCATATGAAGTAACTTTCACTGGATCCAGGAATTAGGACTGAAATCTGTGGGGGTCCCAGGGGTTAGGACTGGAATCTGTGGGGGTTCCAGGGATTAGGACTGGAATCTGTGGGGGTTCCAGGGATTAGGACTGGAATCTGTGGGGGTCCCAGGGATTAGGACTGGAATCTGTGGGGGTCCCAGGGATTAGGACTGGAATCTGGGGGGGTCCCAGGGATTAGGACTGGAATCTGTGGGGGTCCCAGGGATTAGGACTGGAATCTGTGGGGGTCCCAGGGATTAGGACTGGAATCTGTGGGGTCCCAGGGATTAGGACTGGAATCTGTGGGGGTCCCAGGGATTAGGACTGGAATCTGTGGGGGTCCCAGGGATTAGGACTGGAATCTGTGGGGGTCCCAGGGATTAGGACTGGAATCTTTTGGGGGGACATTATTTTAAACTTCCACACCTGGACATTAAAAAGACTCCTCTCGGAGCTTAAGAGCTCAGACCAGCGCTGTGTTGCCGCCTACTGCTTGGCTCCCGGAGAAGCTCGAGAGATGCAGTCTATGTCTCACCCACTCAGTTTTCCTCCAAGAGCTGACTGAACAGTCTGCAATGTTGGGGATGCGGGCATGACCCAGACGAGGTCGCCTGCAGGAGCTCACGACCAGGTCTGCTGCCCGTACAAGTCACCGAGTGGCAGGGGTCTGCTTTGCAGATGGAGCAAAGTGGTGGAGAGCATCCCATTTGCTCTTGAGACTCTTGGCTTGCCAGGTGCTCAAAACAGGGCAGCACAAAGCTTTGAGAGGGAAGAGCACCCGTGGGAGGGCCCCCAGGCAGGAGGATGGCCTGGAGCCGCTGGGAAGTCCGCTGCTGAGAGCGATGCTGACTCTGAGACATCCCCAACCTCACGGGCTGGGCCCAGCCCGCTGCACACGCACTGGCCTTCTGCTCATTAGTCATACGAGGAACACAGCCCCCAGTTCAGAATTTTTAGTTAAATGCTAAATATTGGAGGTGTCAACATAAGAAACATCCAAACCTGTAAGAATTTTTTAAAAATATTTTTATTGATTTTAGAGAGAGAGAAACATCAATAGCCTGGCTCCTGCACGCCCCCCACTGGGGATCAAGCCCACAGCCCAGGCATGTGCCTTGACCTGGAATTGAATCAGTGACCTCTTGGTGCATGGGACGACACTCAGTCCACTGAGCCACACCAGCCAGGCCAAACCTGTAAGAATTTTTATGAGTTTATTTGAGCCAAACTGATGACCATTGCCAGGAAGCAAAATCTCAACAGACTGAGAAAATGCTCTGGAGAAGGGCAGTTCTGCAGCCTGTTTTATACATTAGAATCAAAGGAGATGTCAGGGGGTCACATGGAATCCACTGGCGGTAGATCAGGGGGTGGGGAGAGCTCCGAGATTGGATGATAATTAAAATGAAGAAACAAACACTTCTTGTACACTGGTGGGTACAGGATGGTCAACAGTGAATGTTTACAGCACATGGAGATGGCATGACAGATGGACAGCAAGATGACAACGAGGGCGATGGTGTCCTGCTCGGGGGGAGATGGGGTCCTGACGAGTGGGGAAGGTCACGCTGACATTCCGAAGGGAGTTAGTGTAGATGCGAAACGACAAGGGACAGGCTCAGTTAAGGTAAAGACTGACCTTTGTCAGGGGAGATTCTGCCCTGGGACAGGACTACTTGCCACGACTCCCTTTTACTGAGGAAGTGTTAATTTCAGACCATCCCATGTGGTCGCTTTCAGCCTCTGAGTTTGTCGGCCGCCAGCAGGCCACCCTGAGCTTGCCAGGGTTAGCATGTGGCCCCTTTTTGTCCACAGAGGTAAATTAATTAAGATATAACTTAAACAACACCAGCCTTCCCTCATCAACAGTTCCTAAGACAGGCTGGACAGCATTCATTATTGCAATTAATTAGGCATTAAACTAATAATGGATACAGCTGCTAACAATTAACAGCTAATTATGCCAAGCACTTTAACCATTTCACAAAAGAAACGGAAATTGGAGGGAGGGAGAGGGAGATGAAAAGAGAGCAGTTACCTTGTGAACAAATGAAGGCAGTTAGCTCCCTGAGCAGCTGCAGGGAGGACGGGCAGTTGGTCCCAGCCCTGTCCCTGGCGAAGGGGGGCTGCCTGGAAGCCATGTGAGTCTGAATTTGAACACAGGGGACCTGAGTTAATTGACCGGAACAGTGAGCAGAGCCAACACACGTGAAAGGGCATGCTCAGTACTTGGCATGTATTAACCCTGCAATCCTCACAGTACTTCGTGGTAGTCGCCACCGCTGTTCCCATTTTACAGATGAAGACACTGAGGCACAGAGGGGTTAAGTGACTTGCCTATGTGTTAGAGCTTGGATCCACACCAAGGCACACCGACTCTAGTAGACACCCCAAACAGATAAACCTCAAGAATTTGCTGAACTCTTAATCAGAGTCAGGTAGCAATGTTTTATGGAACCATGCACGCCACCAATTAATTTTAAGAGAAAAGAAAAAGCACCTTCTAGCCCTGGCCGGTTTGGCTCAGTGATGAGAGTGTCGGTCCTTGGGCTGAAAGGTCATGGGTTCAATGTCCAGTCAAGGGCACATACCTGGGCTGCAGGTTTGATCCTCGGCCCTGGTGAGGGTTGTTCGAGAGGCAACCAATTGATGTGTCTCTCTCACATTGATGTCTCTCTCTCTCTCTCTCTCCCTTCCACTCTATCTAAAAAGCAATGGAAAAATATCCTCAGGTAAGAATTAAAATAACTAACTAACTAACTAAATAAATAAAAAAACAAAAAGCACATTCTAAGCAGTTCCAGCTGGAACTGAGCATTTTCTGAAATGATCAAGCTGACAGAAATCCAGAAATTCAAATGATTCCTGATCCAAACTGGTATTTTATTTTGCTCTTTAATACAAGGATCTCCCCTCGTTTTTGTGAGAACCTGTTATCCTGGGATCTGCCAAGAAACCTCAGGGACCCCCAGACCATGCTCCTCACGGACTTTTCAGCAAACAGCACTGGTTGGTTTTTGCTCAGGGCTTTTGTTTTCCACAGACTTGTCTTTATCGTCTCAGGACATCGAGGAATCGGGAAACCTCGCCACCCGCCCACACACCAGGTGCCTGCACACACGCCCACACGCCAGGCGCCTGCACACACGCCCACACGCCAGGCGCCTGCACACACGCCCACACGCCAGGCGCCTGCACACACGCCCACACGCCAGGTGCCTGCACACACGCCCACACGCCAGGTGCCTGCACACACGCCCACACGCCAGGTACCTGCACACACGCCCACACGCCAGGCGCCTGCACACACGCCCACACGCCAGGTGCCTGCACACACGCCCACACGCCAGGTGCCTGCACACACGCCCACACGCCAGGCGCCTGCACACACGCCCACACGCCAGGTGCCTGCACACACGCCCACACGCCAGGTGCCTGCACACACGCCCACACTCCCACAGCCCACACGCCTTAGAGGAGGACAGGGTTGAAGCAAAACGGATCAAGACTGTTTGTCCTTACTTGAAGCAAGAGAGCTGAACTGTTTTGTGTGGTGTCCCAACTGCACGGCAGATAAAGTCAGGACTGAAAACGCACGCCCCACACTGCGTCAGTACTTCTCAAATGTGAATATGCTCAAGGTTCTCCTGGGAACTCGATGAAACAGCTTCCCGAGCCTCTCCCCAAGATTCTGATTGGGTCGGTTTGGGCAGGGCCCGAGAAACGGCATCTCTGGTCCACAGGCCACGCCTGGAGAGCCCGCTCCATGCTAGCCCGTTTCTGGCCACTGCCCTTGTCCCAACCATCAGACCTCGTCAAGGCCCACCGACTGTCCCCGGAGTAAGCCCCAGTCTGGTCCAGTGAGCACAGGTGTTTGTGTTGCTCTCACTGATTTGGAAGTTCATGTTGTGGTGCTTGGTCACCCTTGACCAGGACTCTTTAAACAGAACCCAAGGGAAGGGCCAAACGGCCCCCTGTTCCCACTTAACCTTACCCGCCTGCTGCCCCACTCAGGGTGCGAGGAATTCGTCCTCTGTTTGCTGGGCCACGTGAGAGCGGTATTGGGAGGATGTCTAAGCCCACAGGTGGCCCTGCCTTCGCTGGTCCTTCAACAGGACTCCCTAGGCGGCTGAGACCTGTCCTCTCTCCTGAGGCCAGCCCTTCAGGCCCACCCTGGACCCTCGGCCTCCTCTGCGATCACCCAAGCCTGAGACTCACACAGAGCGGTGGGGCCACCCTGGGCCCGCAGACGGCGCACAGCGGGAGGCCGGCAGAGTGCGCAGGACGGCGCACAGCGGGAGGCCGGCGGAGGGGTCAGGACGGCGCACAGCGGAAGGGCCTCGGCCTCGGCCTCGGCCGGGGGAGTGGGCAGGAGGGCGCACAGCGGGGGCGGAGGCCGGCGGAGGGGTCAGGGCGGCGCACAGCGGGGGCCGAGGCCGGGGCCGGGGCCGGCGGAGTGGGGCAGGACGGACAGCACAGCGGGAGGCGGAGTGGGCAGGACGGCGCACAGCGGAGGCCGAGGCCGGCGGAGTGGGCAGGACGGCGCACAGCGGAGGCCGAGGCGGCGGAGTGGGCAGGACGGCGCACAGCGGGGGCGGAGGCCGGCGGAGGGGTCAGGGCGGCGCACAGCGGCGGCGGAGGCCGGCGGAGTGGGCAGGACGGCGCACAGCGGGAGGCGGAGTGGGCAGGACGGCGCACAGCGGGGGCGGAGGCCGGCGGAGGGGTCAGGGCGGCGCACAGCGGCGGCCGAGGCCGGCGGAGTGGGCAGGACGGCGCACAGCGGGAGGCGGAGTGGGCAGGACGGCGCACAGCGGGGGGCCGAGGCCGGCGGAGTGGGCAGGACGGCGCACAGCGGGAGGCCGAGGCCGGCGGAGGGGTCACCGCTGCAGGGAGAGCCTGGGGCTGGCTGGGTTCAGGCTGCACTTCGAGGCTTCGGCAGCACTCAGCCGAGCGGGGCGACATCACCGGTGTTCTGCGCTCCCAGCTCCCCTCCATCCAGCATTTGCATCCTCTCCCTCAGAGGGGCTCAGGGCTCCCATCTTGGTACGATAAGGAGAAGTTTCTGGAACAACTCAGACATTGGACATCGGGGACTTCACACCAGCTTTGCTAAGGCTATTTGCAAGGCCATAGGGCTAGCTTCACACACCACTGGTAGAAGGGGAAATTGTTCCATTCCTTCTGGAAGGAAACATGACAAAGTGGATAAAAGACCTTTAAATGTGTGATTCTGCTTCTAGGAGTTGACTCTGAGGAAGTACTTGGACACGGACTCAAGGGCGAATGTGCAGGGACACCCACTGCCGCTCTCCTCATCGTGGCAAACACTAGCAACTCCAACACACGGACAGAAACAGGAGCTTGCGTACATGAACCGTAGAAAATACATCCACTGAGATATTATGCAACGAATAAAAGTAATGTTGTAGAAGAATTCGCATGGCTAAGAGAAAATATTCACAATAATGCCAAATTGTAAACTGCAGTCTGTAAAACAGTATATATAGAACATGAGTTTTGTACAACTGTATGTGGCTCTGTGACTCTGTGTGTGTGTGATCTCTGGAGGAGAAAAAAAACAACCTAAAAGGGCACACACCACAAAGGTTAATCAGTGGTTATCTTTACATGATGCGGATACAGGAAAAGTTTTGTTTTTTCTTTTATGCTCTACCGTGTTTGTCAGACTCTGTCGTGTGGTCATAGAGTAAATAAAATAATTACTAGTGATATAATTTCAGGTGTCCTGAATGGGCCATGATAAATATTCTTCTCATTGTTTCTGAAATCTAGTCCCACGTGGTGAAGTTAGAAGGGTAACTGTAAGTACGAAGGCGAATTTCTGAACTGCCACGCACACACGCAGACAGGCCAGTGTGTCTGTGTAAGTGGAAGAAAACACATCCTCATTCATAATACACATACTCATTGGCCCCTACACCCCTTCTGACCCCCACTCAGCAACAAAGGTTGTTTTCTCCATAATGTCTCCTAGCAGCCAAACACAGGCACTGCTAATGAATATTAATTGACCTAACATCTTGTGGTGATGAAACTGTGCACATTTCCCTGTCTCATTCAGTTGCTAGGGAACCATGTGAGACAGCTAGAGGCCCTGGGACCCAGCCCTGTTAAGTGCAGGGCAGGGTTAAACCACAAATCAGAATACTCCACAGGATTAACTGTATACGCCAGCAACTGTGTGTATGTATGTGGTCCGGTCACATAAACAAGAAACAAATGAACATCTATAGGCAGCTTGGCAGTGGGCAAGCGAGCCAGTTGAGGCTGGGGGCAGACTCGGACACTGCAGCCCCCTTCCCAGGGGTCTCTTGGAATCATCCTTTCTTCGGGGTTCCTTTCTCAGTGTTCTTCAAGGTCTGGAGGGGAACCACGCGGTTGTTGCTGGAGGCAACACCTGGAAAGGGAAGCAGGGCGTGTGATGATTGGCACAATTACCCCGAAATTGTGGGCATCATTTCCTGTCCTCCCGGTGCTCACATCAGATGCAAGGAGCTGGCCTGCCCGCAACCGTCCATCTGCCCCGACGGTGGCCTCCTCCCACCTGCCCGCCCTCTCAGCCCACTGGGCCTCGGAGAGCTGCTCCCGTTGGCTGGGCCTGCCTGGCCATGCAGTCCCTTCACCGCACAGCGGGAAAGCTTGCCCACGTTCCTGGAAGACCACACTCATGGAGGCGCCCTCTCTCCCTAGCTCTCCTCCTGCTCCTCTGCCTCTAGTCTTCTCCTCATTCGCTCTACTTCACACCACTCTCCTGACCATTGCCCCTTTCCTCTTGGCTGGGCACCCTCCTTACAAAGTAACTCAGGTCTTGTCCTGGGGGCCCCCCTGTGGTATGGCCGTGGGCACAGCAAAGCTTCCTCTGTTCTGTTCGGCAGACTCCCTGCCTGTGGGCAGGGCTGGGCTGCGGTCTCAGCGGCTTCGGCTGGGACATGGGAGACAGTTCTGTCCCTCAAAAGCGCGTGGGGCTTTGGATAGTGGGTGCCCCGACTGGGCTCTGTCTTTCTCTCCTCAAGAACCTGAACTCAAATACGACTACAGAGATTAACTTCCTTCCAAAGACTGCTCCACAGTCCGTATGAATACACATTTATTTAAAATATGTCCATATGAGAGAAGTCATATTCTTCCTTTTTATTTCCACTCATTTGTTCACTGAACAAATTAATAGAGCATTTGCTCTGTGCCCAGAGTTTTTGTTGGGTTCTGTGTGGATTAAATGAATTCAAACTGACACAATCCTGACATTATGGAGCTTAAAGTATTATGAGGAATCAAAACACTATCAAGTAACCTCACATGTAAGTATACAATTACAACTGTGGGACTGATAAGTGGGGGCGTACGGAGTTGTCGGGGGACCAGGGAAGGCCCTGAGGACACTGACTCCATGTCCTGAGAGATACTACCCTCACATTCACCCCCTGACCTCACCCTCGTGCAACTCTGCATGTTCCTTCTTCCCAGTCAGAGGAGGGGGTGTGGGGTGTGTGTTGGGCGGGGGTGCTCAGGGTCTTCTAAATAAAAGAGAAAAAGGAACTCGTCTTCTTTCTCACCCTTCTGATCTTCAAAATGTTGAATTCTCACAGATTCCAAAGGAAACACCATGTCATTAAACACGCAAAACACTTTGCATAGGCTCCTTCGGTGGCTGTGGGTGTGAGCAGGGGCGGGTGCGAGTGTGCAAGTCAACGGCTCTGGTCCTGAGGGGAGGAGGGCAGTTCCCAGAGCGAGAACAGGGAAAGACCTGTATGGGGACAGCAGGAGGCCAGGCGCTGTGGCCAAGGGCTAGCAGGGAGAAGGTCCGGGGACCTGGGGGGACAGGAGAGCGCCACCTCCTCCCTTCCTGCGACAAGGTCGACGCAGAGCCTGCACTGCCGACACTTCGCAGGGGAAGTCTGTGACGAAGAGTTGAGTCCACTTAACGTTAGTTTGGGAAAACAGAAGCTGCCCCCAGCCACAGGTGAGTGCCTCAGAACTGGAAGGGACCCGGCGATGTCATCGGCCCTTCACCAGGCCCCTCGCTCACGTCTGCGGTAGACGGCTGGCTTCCGTCTGCACAAGTGGCCGGGGTCTCCCCTCCTGAAGGTGGCCGTCCTCAAGCTGAGGAGGTTTTTCCTCGTTCTGAGAGCCACTCTGCCCCTAACCTCCATCCCCTGGGCCGGGGCTTCCCTGCAGGTCACGCAGACTGGCTGCTTGTCCCTGGGAGCCGCCAGGTGCAAGAGGTCCCGGTCTCATCCTGTCGCTGTCCTCAGTTACTCATTCACTCTTCAGACGCTCGCTGCAAGCCTGCTGTGTGCGGTGACCACGGTGACGGGAGCCAGCCTGTCCCCGCAGCCCAGCATCTCGGGGGGACTGAGAGAGTGCGTGGACAGTTTCCATGCAGAACGGTTTGGAACTGAGAGGAGGACACAGCCTTCTGGAGCATTTTAAGAATCCACCAAAATCAAGTTAGCTACATGTATTTTTTAAAGAATGGTTTATTGATTTTTAGAGAGAGAGAAAGGGAGAGGGAGAGAGAGGGAGGGAGAGGGAGAGAGAGGGAGAGAGAGGGAGGGAGGGGGAGAGAGGGGAAGGGAGAGGGAGAGAGAGGGAGGGAGGGGGAGGGAGTGGGGGAAGGAGAGGGAGAGAGAGGGAGAGGGAGGGAGGGAGAGAGAGGGGGAGGGAGAGGGAGAGAGAGGGAGGGAGAGGGAGACAGAGGGAGGGAGGGGGAGGGAGTGGGGGAAGGAGAGGGAGAGAGAGGGAGAGGGAGGGAGGGAGAGAGAGGGGGAGGGAGAGGGAGAGAGAGGGAGGGAGAGGGAGAGAGAGGGAGGGAGGGGGAGGGAGTGGGGGAAGGAGAGGGAGAGAGAGGGAGAGGGAGGGAGGGGAGAGAGGGGAGAGAGGGGGAGGGAGAGGGATGGACAGAGAGGAAGGGAGGGGGAGGGAGGGGGAGAGAGAGGGAGGGAGGGGGAGGGAGAGGGAGAAATATCAGTGGGGATCCAGCCCACAACCTGGCCATGTGCCCTGACTGGGAATCAAACCAGCGAGCCCCTGGCATGGAACGGCACCCAACGAACTGAGCCACACCTGCCAGGGCCATACTTGTATGAAGAGACTGGAATGTACACCTTTGCGCTGCAGCCTTCCCACCCCAGGCCATACTCTAGGGGGACTTGTGAACATGAACCGTGAACCGAGGGTCTGGCAGGTTGAAAGGCCAAGTTTGCAGCTAGAGTCTGTCTTCTAGATTCAACACCCCTCCCCCACCACCACCACTACCACACACACACACACAGCAAGTAGAGGGCAACTCCCTGTGTCTAAAAGAAACCTAGGCTGTTATCTCCGGAGGTTAACTCTCCAAAGAGGAGGTGGAGTGAAAAATAGCTCCCTGGCTCTCTGGCCAAGTCAACAACAACACAAATGGCATCTCCTTGGCCCATGTAACCTGAGTTCCCTGGCCTCTCGGAGCCTCAGATTCTTACAACAAAAGTATCCCTCTAGGCTCCATGAGACAGAGCATAAGAGTTGGGACTTTTCTATGCTGGAGACCCTCTGGGCTATGAGTTGATTTTCTCCCAGTCTACCTGAGGAGATGGGGCACACACTTCATGGGTGGCCAGGGTGCCGGGCTGCATGTCAGCAAACGAGAAATGCCTGGAAACACAGGGCCGCCGAACACTCGCCTTCCCGCCCCGCTTTCGGGGGCTAGGTCACCAAAATACAAACATCCTGTTAATTGAATTATTTATTCTGGCACTGAGAATCGGAGAGCTCTGGGATCAAAAGTGGTTTTGAGATAGCAAACTGTTTGTCCTGTACCTTCTTATGAGCCATCTTAAACAGGAGTATCTGTCCTCCACTGGTATAGAAACAAAGCAGCCCTTCAGGAAACAGCCTGGCAGCTCCTCATGATGATAAACAGAGTTTTGACCCGTGAGTTACTCCCCTAGAGATCTACCCAGGAGCAATGAGGACAGATGCCCACACGGGTCCATGAATGGCCATGGCGTCCTCACTCACAGGGCAACAGTTTACAATCCATCATCTGATGAATGGATACAAAAAATGTGGTATGTCAATCCAGACAATAAGATGTTATTCATCGATACGAGGAATAAAAGGAAAGAATTGATACACCCAGCTAAAACTTGGAAATATACGCTAAGCAAAAGAAGTCAGTCACACAAGGTTACATAGTGTATGACTTCACTTATGTGAAATGTCCCATATGGGCAATTGTAGAAAGGAAGAAAGTAGGTTATTGGTTGCCTCTCGCTGGGGGCAGGGGAAGTGGGGGTGGACTATGGAGTAAGTGCTAATGGGAACAAATGTTCTTCGGAAGATGATAGAAATATTCCAAAATTGGATTATGGTCATAGTTGTACAATTTTGAAAACTAAAAACCATTGACTTGTATACTTTAAAAAGGCTGCCTTTATGGTATGTAAATTATACAGGGTGGGATAAAACTAGGTTACAGTTGTGAGTACGGGAAACAGTTTATCCTTGTACTGTTACTTACTAATTAGTGTCTTATTTTCCATATGAACTGTAAACCTACCCTGTACATCAAGAAAACGGTAGAAAAAGGGAGGAGAAGAGGCTCACTTTAGATCCACAGAGGGTCATTCTCAGACGGTGCGTGGTTCCGTGACTGAGCGCGAGAGTGTGTGTGTGTGTGTGTGAGAGTGTGTGTGTGTGAGCACGCACCTTCTGTACTCAGTCAGAAGCACTCTTAGTACAACAGACTGCTATTCTGGGGCCCACCAGCGAGCTGTGCCTCCCTATCATGACACCTCTCTGCCATCTTCTTCGGACACGTGCTCCTGGAATGCTCTCGCTTGGATCCCTGAGCCACCACAGAACAGGTCCAGCAACACAGTGGAGAGGCCACATGGAAAGAAAGAGAAAGACAGAGAGCGCCCCAGCCAGCCCAGCTGAGGAAGAACCATGGAGCGAAGAAGCTGCCTCGGATGTTCCCGAGGCCACGGGTGGAACCGAAGGGCGACGCCACTGAACCCAGCCTCGGGTGCAGAATCATGAAAAATAAACTTCATTCTTGTTTAGGTTTTGAGGTGGTTTGTTACATAGCAAACGTGAAACACTCTGAAAGACCGAACGACCTTCACCCTTGTCACTCACTGATTTGATGGTGGACTTCACTCTGCGACCTTTGGAGTCGGAGATGGTTCTAAGGAGAAACACAGCTTTGATGTGTCTGTAGCGTGGCATTTATCCTTGTTGTTTAGTGCAATTTAACACAATACTTACCTGGTTGGCCTACCAGTCACTTCCCTTCCCGAGAGCTGGCGCACAGGGATCCCGTGCTCCGCAACGGGAAGACGGTTGTCATACTAACGGCTGGAAAAGAAATGAACTTCATCGGAAAAGTTGCTCTGACGCTGCAGCGGTGGGCCCTGTGTGTTTGCTCACGAAACACACGGAATACTGAGCCCGATCTACGAAACGCCGGGACCGAGACGCTGGGACCGAGACGCTGGCGCTGGAGAGACACCTGCAGTGATGACCAGTCCCGCCGCCAAGCAGAACCGCTTTCTGAAAGGCTTTTCTCTAGTCTTATCACTTTCCCCACTGACTGACCATCCTGGCATGCACGGCGTTTTGAAGACAATTCCACACATCTCCACGGAGGGTGGATTTACCCTCCGACAGCCGCGGGGGGATCTTCAGACGCTCGGCTTTCCGTGGGCCCGGGGCTTGTCTGTGGGCCCGGCTGCGAGAGGATGTGTCTGCGAACATTAGCCGCACGCGTGTGCCTGGGTCATGAGGCATGTTCACAGGTAAGACTATGCCCAACAAAGGGTTTCCTTCGGCTTCTATTTGAAGGATTGGAATTTAGATGTTTATTTTAAAAGATAAACCTGGGAAATTCGGGGGCTAAAAGCAATGTTTTTTCTCTCCACAGCAGGCTCTCATCACTGAACTCCATTCGGTGCCTCACTTTCCCCCTTTATCTCACCCCAAGTGCAGAGCGGCCGCTGAAGTGCGGGGCTGCGTAGAAGGGGCGTCACCCTTGTGTGCGGTGGCAGCCTCGTTTCGAAGGACGCAGCCCTCCGTGGCCCCGTTAGACGCACTGAGCCCCCAGACCTTCACCGCGGAACGGAGAGAATGAGATTCGCCGGATGGTTTTAGCAAGGGGCTGCGCTCTCACGAGAACACAGCACTAATGAAGTTCACCTTCTGAGCCCCTTAATTGCTTCCAGTGGCACTTCACTTACAATCAATGTTCTCCTGTCCCCACTGAACTGTTCTTGTTTTGAAAAAAAATAGCCTGACACACGCTTCAGTGAGAGGACCTGGGGCTGGCCGCAGCCTTGGCACCCAGTGCGCCGGCACCCCCGGAAACCTCCCCCCAGGTGAACAAAGGGAAGGGACTCGAGCTGCGAGGGAGTCTCTGTAATTGAGCTGCTTAATAGTAGGAAACAGAAGAAGAGCTTCTATTAATAACGACACAGTAATTGGAGGTCACCGAAGAGAGCCCTGGTACACTCAACAGCCACATTAGCTTTGCACAAAAACCATTGTAGATCTTCCTAAAGGACTAATGTGAGCAATAGTGAGTTTATTTATCAGATTTATCTGGTACCAGTAGGACATTCTTCCACCCCGGGGGACTTGGGTCAGCTAGGCTAAAGCACTTTACTGGGAGAGAAAAAAATTTGATTGGAGTCAGGAGGTAATTAATGCAAAGTTCAATTGCATACCAAAACAGACCCTGTGAACTCTAGAGCTGCCTTTCTAAACACTTTCTCTTTCTCTTTTCTAAAAAATTGATTTTTAGAGAGAAAGGAAGGGGTAGAGAGAGAGAGAAACATCGATGTGAGAGTAAGACCATTGATTGGCTGCCTCTTGCACACCCCCTACCAAGGATCGAGCCCACAACCTGGGCATGTGCCCTGATCTGGAATCAAACTGGCGACTTTTGGTGTTGGGACAACATTCATCCTACTGAGCAACACCGGCCTGGGCAAGGCACTTTCTCTTGTACAAAGTATACTCAAGCGGTGAATTTATGGAACAGGGAGCATTACATACTTGCCAAGGCTGGTGCTGACAGGCCCTGGGGGAAGGTGAGAGGCGGGAAGTTTGTCCAATTGGATATCTGAGTCTCTCTGATCCCGTTTTAAAAAATAATCCCCAGCTCTTTTCTTCCACCTACCCTCACACCCCCACCCCCAGGCTGAACTGAGGGAAATTCATTATTACTTGGAGAGTCAATATCAAATTCCAATAAAGAGATAATTTTTTAAAATCCCAATGTGTAGCTGGCTCATTATAACATCCAGATAACTCTTGAGTATATTAAAATTGTTCATTGCCATAAATTATAATGATATCAAAATAGATTTCTTTTGCAAAGGGAGTTTCATTAACATGATTCATATAATCACCCTAAAATGAGATCTGCACAGGGATAATGTGAAGGGGACGGTATGAACACCTCCTGTGGGTCAGGTTGTAAGGCTCCTTGAAGTGCAAGAAAACACTCTTCCAGCTAAGGCTCGGCTGCATGTGGGGCTCCGCACTGTGAAGGCGGGCTCCCTAGCCTTCCTGGCTCCACTCTGTCCCCAATTTTCTCCCTCACATGCCTACCCAAATCCATAAATAAGAAAAACAAGAGAAACTGAAATGTGAACCTAGTTACACACAAGACTATAAAAAGCTTAACACAAGGGCTGTGTCTATCTATCGTTCTGCCTCCAGTGCCGATCACCGCCGCGAGCATCATAGATCCTGGACAAAGTTTCTAAAATGAGTTAATTAAATAAAACAAAATTGGGTCTCCATTTCTATTTGCATCAAACCAGTAGGTGAGGGGGACCTCTACATAAGAGCCTGCACTGGGTTAAAAGGTGTTCCTGCAAAATTCATGCTCAGTTGGAACCTGTGAACATGACTTTATTTGGAAATAAGGTCTTTGCAAATATACAGTAATCACGATAAGGCCGTCAGGGATGAGTGAGCCCTAAATCCGATACGACGGGTGTCCTTATGCAAAGAGGGGTGTTTGGACACAGAGACACAGACACACAGGGGAAAGCCGTGTGAAATGGAGGCAGAGATTGGAGTGATGCTCCCACAAGCCAAGGAAAGCCAAGTGTTGCCAGCAGCCAGAAGAAGCTGAAAGAGGTCGCTGAGGGTTCTTCCCTCGCGTCTTCGAGGAAGCGGGCCCTGCCAGCACAGTGCTTGGGACTTCTGGCCTCCAGAACTGTGCGAGAATAAATTTCTATTGTGTGAAGCCACCCAATCTATGGTACTTTGTTACAGCAGGACACTCGCACTGGGGCCCTAGGGGCACTGGATGACTCCCTCGGGCCTGCAGCAGTCCCGCTCAGGATCCACTGAGAAAGCAGACGCAGGTTTTTCATCATCTGCTGGTCCTGCCCTCATTGTTTTCTTTCAATCACCGGAAAAGAGAAAAGACACGGGCCACCCACGGCGTCTCACCACTCTGGCGTCACAGTGCCTTGACCTCCATCCACACCAGCCCCTCACACCCCAGCTCCATGCTTTTATCTAAAGATCTTAGATAAAAAAAAAAAATTTCTTTATTGACTTTAGAGAGAGAGGAGAGGAGAAGGAGAGACAGAAGCATCAATGAGAGAGAACAATGATTGGACGCCCCCTGCATGCCCCCCACTGGGGACTGGGCCCACAACCTGGGCATGTGCCCTGATGGGGAATCGAACTGGCGAGTTTCCGGTGCATAGGTCAATGCTCAACCGCTGAGCCACACCGGTTGGGCTAAAGATCTTAAATTTGAGTACCCTCTTTCTCAGCCTCCTGCGGGTGTGAGTTGCTGTCTGTTCTTCCGAGGTCATGAGCAGTACTGTTCCATATAACCTATGTAATGATTGAAATATTCCAGGTCTGTGCTGTCCAGTACTGTAGCCACTGGTCATTAGTGTGACTAAGAAACTGACTTTTAATTGCATTTCATTTTAATTATCATTAACTTAACTTTAAATAGTTATATGTGGCTCATGGCTACCGTAGTAGATAGTTCAGGCCTAAAAGCAATTTTTTAATCAGACACAACACACGCAGACACTGAGCCTCACAGGCACGCAAACACACACACCTCCAAAGGATGAACATTAATTCTCAGAGCCTAAGGAGGAAAAGAAACATTACTTAACTATTTCATAATTTGCAGGCCCATTTCAGCCCACGGTGGAGTTAATAGCCTACCTCACTATGCAGATCTATTAGTTTAATTCCTCTCCTCCAAACTTCCAAACTCCTTTCAAATTGTACCCCTTTGGGCCACTGAAAATTAAAAAAAAAAAAAAAATGGGCCTATTGCTGAACCTCCCACTTCTTAATGGCTGTTCCCTTAGCTACATAAAGGTCCTGCTGATGCTTTGAAACGGCCGAGCACAAGGGCTTGATTAAGTGGGTTCTCTAACAAGGCGCCTTTCTTCTGCCCATTTCCGAGGAGAGAGAATGGGGTGGCGGGGGGAGGACTGTTCTTCCGGTTACTGTTATTCTGCCAATAATCCTCTCAGCTTTGCCTCCAGCCTCCCCTTTCTGCTACACTTTCCCGTGGCAGCAGGAAGCGGTTTGAATCGCACCTGCTGTTTTCCGGATCCGATTCCAACTTCCACTCTTCACAAGTGTACGTTCCGTGAGCGCGCATCACGGTCAGTCCATACACGGAGTGAGAACACGCATCGCCTGGTGCAATCTCCCTGTGTCTGCCCTCCTTCTCGAAGTGGGCCCCTTAAAGAGAAGTCTGCGTCCTCTCTCTGAGCAGATCCTGAGAAGGGGGAGACATCTTCCATAACACACGCACGGGAGCAGTGACCCCATGCCGGCTCAACGCGGACTCTGCCACACAATGCCCAGATGTTGGCAACTGCCCACACGGCTGAAGTTTTCCATGGAGACCCAGAGGCTGCCCGTGGTCTGGGAGAGCTGGCTGTGGTGCGTTTGCTCCGATCTGATAGGAGGGCGCTGCAGCGTGGGATTGAACTCCATGGAGTTCCTGTCCCAGTGCCGCCAAACGGAACGTTTTCCAGCTTCTGTTCGGACATAGTCAGGCCTCTGGTCCTGAAATAAGCACAGGGCTCTTTCTCTGACTTGAATCGGAGCTGCCCACGTTGGCCAAGGGAGCCTCTTAAGATTGTTCTCATCGCAGGCCGGCTCCCTGGAGAGCCCTGTTTGAACAGTAATGAAATAGCTACCTGGCCACTCTGCTGCACAGAACAGAGTTTGGTTTTCAGAGAGATGCCAATGGGGAGGGCGATTCAGCTTGTGCAGATTCAGGGCTGGGCTCTGGGCCTGGCGACACCTCACCTAAGTCCCTGAAGGGGGCAGTGTCTGGAACAGTGGGGCTCCCAACTTGCCTGCAGGGGAGTCTCTCCTCAACGGGGTTTGTGAACGTGCAGGCTTGCAACCATGGGGCTCTACTTCAGCCCCTGTGCACAGGGCGGAGCTGAAGGCCGTGGACAGAGGCAAGTGCTGCCCTCCGCCATCGCCACCGCTACCTTGCCCACCTCATTTCCTGACCCTCACCCAAGAGAATGTAAGTGTCAAAAAATGAACAATTTCATGTTTGCATGTGAAAACTAAGTCACAAAAATACTAGACTTTCCTTTTCTAATTTTGAAAATGCTTCATTTATTCAATAGACATTTATTGAATTTACTAGATGCCAGTATCTGTACTAGACCTGGGGATACGAAGAAAAAAACACATCAAAGCAAGTCTTCAGTCAGTGTTCAAACACGTGCTGGGCAGCGGAGCGTGGTCCGCGGGCCAGACAGAGGTGGGGTACATGCCAGCACCCAGGGCGCCAGGCTCCTAGTCACCCTCCTACTGCACTGGCCGTTCTCTCCGCACCTGTGCTGATTCCTCGTCGTCCTCACCCTAAAGCGGAGAAGGGCCCCCAGGCCACAGCCTTCTTTTTTGCATGTGCTCATTCCCAAGAGCTCTCCTCCGGCTTTAGATATTATTTGTGTTGGCTTTCCTTTGTCCTTTGAGCCTTGAGACATTTATCTCTCGAGTCCTGATCTGTTCTCAAAACCCCAGACTCATGTATCCATCTGCCTATCTGCCAACTCCTCCCAGAAGTCCGCTAGAGATGTCACCCCTGCGGGCTCACAAACGGAATCCTCAGCTTCCTGACCGGACCTGCTCCTCAGCCGCTGGCCACTCCATCCTTCTAACTGCTCAGGCCAGGGCCCTTGAAGTCATCCTTGACTCCGGCCTCCTCCGCCACCTCACAATCCTGTTAGCTCTGCCTTCAAGACGCACGCATCACAGCCCCTGGCCTGGTGCTGAGGCCTGTCTCCCTCCCGCACTGCTGCAATAGTTTCTCCACTGGGCTCTCTGCTTCCAGAAGGGCCTGCCCACTTTGCTGTCCGTGCACGGCCAGGCACAGCCTTTCAGATCTAGACAGATCACATCACTCCTCTTCTCCAGTCCCTCCAGTGACTTTTCCTCCATCTGCAGCAATGACCCAGGGCCCTCACCTTCTGCACCGCCCCTCCCACCGCCAGCCACACGGCCCTCCTGCGTCTTCCTTGACCGCATTCTCCTGCCTCAGGGTCTTCTCCGCCCGCTGTCTTCAGACCTCAGCTCACCTTCTAGTCTCACTCAGATGTCGTGAGCCCTCCCTCACCAGGGTCCATCAGAGCAGCCGCCGCCTCCCGGGTGCTCTCAGGTGGGGCCGATGCTCCCGGGGCCTGTGTCCCGAGTCAGGTCTGCGTCCCTGCTCAGGCTCCGCTCCAGCCTGTGCGCCTGACACCGGTGGGCAGGGTGGGGCGGGGGAGGGAGGGACGCGGGAAGCCTCACCGACTCTTCCAGTCGAAGCCACATTTCCCAGGCGATGTTTGCCATTGTGTGGTAGACAAGGAAATGCTTCATAAAAACAGTGTTTTGTTTCCTTCTGGTATGTTCCCTTAGCAGAGAACCCCTGAGAGGTGAAGGAATCAAAGGCAAGATTCAGGTACAAACTCCATCTGCAAAGAGGGTTCTGACTCATAACGCAGCCTGACTGTGCAAAGAAGGTGCCCCCTGCACAGGTGCCCCCCTGCACAGGTGCCCCCCTGCACACATGCCGCCCTGCACAGGTGCCCCCCTGCACACGTGCCCCCCTGCACACGTGCCCCCCTGCACAGGTGCCCCCCTGCACACGTGCCGCCCTGCACACATGTCGCCCTGCACACGTGCCCCCCTACACACGTGCCCCCTGCACACATGCCGCCCTGCACACATGCCGCCCTGCACACATGCCCCCCTGCACAGGTGCCCCCTGCACACATGCCACCCTGCACACATGCCCCCTGCACACATGCCGCCCTGCACACATGCCACCCTGCACACGTGCCCCCCTGCACAGGTGCCCCCCTGCACACGTGTCGCCCTGCACAGGTGCCCCCCTGCACACGTGCCACCCTGCACAGGTACCACCCTGCACACGTGCCCCCCTGCACACGTGCCGCCCTGCACACGTGCCCTCCCTGCACAGGTACCGCCCTGCACACGTGCCCCCCCTGCACACGTGCCACCCTGCACAGGTACCACCCTGCACACGTGCCCCCCTGCACACGTGCCGCCCTGCACAGGTACCACCCTGCACACGTGCCCCCCTGCACACGTGCCGCCCTGCACAGGTACCACCCTGCACACGTGCCCCCCCTGCACACGTGCCGCCCTGCACAGGTACCACCCTGCACACATGCCCCCCTGCACACATGTCGCCCTGCACAGGTGCCACCCTGCACACGTGCCACCCTGCACAGGTACCACCCTGCACACGTGCCCCCCTGCACACGTGCCGCCCTGCACAGGTACCACCCTGCACACGTGCCCCCCTGCACACGTGCCGCCCTGCACAGGTACCACCCTGCACACGTGCCCCCCCTGCACACGTGCCGCCCTGCACAGGTACCACCCTGCACACATGCCCCCCTGCACACATGTCGCCCTGCACAGGTGCCACCCTGCACACGTGCCACCCTGCACAGGTACCACCCTGCACAGGTGCCCCCCTGCACACGTGTCGCCCTGCACAGGTGCCCCCCTGCACACGTGCCACCCTGCACAGGTACCACCCTGCACACGTGCCCCCCTGCACACGTGCCGCCCTGCACACGTGCCCTCCCTGCACAGGTACCGCCCTGCACACGTGCCCCCCCTGCACACGTGCCACCCTGCACAGGTACCACCCTGCACACGTGCCCCCCTGCACACGTGCCGCCCTGCACAGGTACCACCCTGCACACGTGCCCCCCTGCACACGTGCCGCCCTGCACAGGTACCACCCTGCACACGTGCCCCCCCTGCACACGTGCCGCCCTGCACAGGTACCACCCTGCACACATGCCCCCCTGCACACGTGTCGCCCTGCACAGGTACCACCCTGCACACGTGCCCCCCTGCACACGTATCGCCCTGCACAAGTGCCCCCCTGGACAGGTGCCCCCCTGCACACGTGCCCCCCTGCACACGTGCCCCCCTGCACACGTGCCCCCCTGCACACGTGCTCCCCTGAACACGTGCCCCCTGCACTGCTCGCCTGCCAGACGGGGTCCTGTGAGAGAAGCTGGAGAGCAGGCAGCAGTGGGGGCCTTGGGGAGACAGTAGAAGGCAGGACCCAGGGAGGGGAGTTAGGAGCGACAGCAGCCCTGAGGACGAGAAAAGCTGACCAGAGGACGTGGTCTGAGCTGAAGGAACCCGCGGTGGAAGAGAAGCCGGAAGCTGAGCCTCAGGATGGGGGCACAGCAGCGGCTGCTGGTTCCAGTCCACGTCGCAGTCCGCAGGGGGCGCCCGCAGTGCTGTCTGCTCCTCAACCTCGGGGTGCGCGGGCCCTCACCGCACCTTGCCCCTGCCCCTCTGTCCCCCAAGAAAGCTTCCCCTCCAGTGGCTACAGCTCTGCGGACTGGAGACACTGGGTGTCACCGGTATGACCTGCCCTCATTCTATCCCAAAGCCCCAGCTCTTTGGGACAACACTTTCAGGGGCCACTTTCTCCTCGCTTCCCCAAATATCTGGGCATGTCTGAATGCAGGGGTGGGACTCCCCCGAATACTGGTAAGCAGAGGGGTGGGTGTGGGCCGCAGAAACCCCGGTTCTGGCTCCGGCCCGGCCTGGCGGACGGCTTCTCGCTCCCCCTCCTCGCCCAGCAGGGCCCTGGACCCGGCCCTCGGCTCACAGCTGCCAGGCGGCGCCTGCAGAGGCAATTAAGTAGCATCACTTGGCTCCTCAGAGAGAGGGCTCCCTGCAGACCTCGTTAGGGGACACTTCTTAGGCCTTAGTTGCTTCCCGTTCTCTGCTCCGTGTGTAACAGGAGCTGTGTGGACATGGAGCTTTGCCTTCTGGGAGTTTGAAATCTTATTTTGAAAAGAAAATAAGAAAATTTTACCTGGGAAAGATGAAATAACATCACTCCCCATGGTCTAGACTTCGGTCTTAGCCTCTGTCGTCGGTACTAACTTGCTCGCTAATACCATGACTGCTGCCAATGGGGACCACTCAGCTCCCAGCACTTCCCTTGGGGTAACTGTGCTAAGTCAGCCCTTGACGTTCTCTCTGCTATGAGCGCCTCCTCTGCTTAATGAGCTCCTGTGTTCCAAGTCCACGCAGTATCATCAGCGTGTTTAGTTTTATTCCTAAGTCCAGCTTGCGGTCCAGCAGAAGCTGGAGAAGAAGCACATACGAAGCACCTAACTGCGCTGACCAGCTCTCCGCCACTTCTGCAGCCGTGGCGTGCCTTGTCCCCGCTGTGTGCTGTCTGCCGCCCCGCCACAGGCAGAGCGGAGCGGGACAGCCCAGCCGTGACTGCAGAGCAACGCTGAGAAGAGGGACCCAGACATTTAGTGACCCCACGTTGAGTATCAGCAGGGTCTTCTTTTGATTTTGTTTTGTAGATATTTTTCAAATGTCAATACAAAATTTAAAACTGAAAGTTCAAAAATACTTCCACGATTCTCCCTGTTTTGAATTTTCATGCTCGTCACCACCTCCCCCCACAGCGTTATCATCAATGAATGGATGTCATGTGCTCTAGAGCAAAGGGGAGAAAGTAATAGGCCAGGGAATCTCCAAGTTTCTCAAAGTGAAAGTCTTAAAAAATGTATAGCCGATTATCTCTAGTGCTTTTTGTTGTTGTTGTTAAAGAGTATTATTCATCTCTAAGCTCTTTTTGGAGAACATAGAGAGTGACAGGAATTCTAAAATCAGAGAACAATAGCCGTGCTGCAGAGACTCAATCTGGTGGCCAACACATTGATCACAACAATAATAGTAGTAATGGCTCTATCTGTTCGGAACTGTGTTCAGCTGCTAGAAGCACAGACCAGACGACAGTGGTTGAACACAGAAGGGTTGCTTCATGTAAAAGAAATGCGGGGGCTGGATGGTACCTCCCTCCTCATCAAAGACCAGAAGCCTTTTTTTGTTTCTTGATTTGAGAGAGACATTGATGAGAGAGAACATCGATTGGCCGCCTCCTGCAGGCCCCCCACAAACTGGGATCGGGCCCACAACCTGGGCATGTGCCCTGACTGGGAATCGAACGGGCGACCTCTTGGTGCTGGGTCGACGTTCAACCCCTGAGCCACACCAGCCAGGCGACCAGAAGCCTTTTATCTTCCTACTCGACCGTCTTGGTTTCATGGCTTCTCTTTTGAAGACCCCAAGATGCTTCCTGGTGTTCTGGCCATCACATTCATGTTCCAGACAGGAAGCAGAAGAAAGGGGGAAAGAGAAAAAAAAAAAAAAAAATGCCCACTGTATATTCCATCCTTCAGAATCCGTTCCAAACCTATTGCTTTACTCCTTTCTCCCCTCCGAATCCTTGTGTATCCGTCACCTTTATCGAGGGGCCGACATTTCTAGTATGTTCATCCTGACCGGAAAGGTTCCTATGAAGACGTGTTGTTTCTGCTGCTGTTGACTGTCTGACACCCAACCTCCTCCTCCTTGTGAAGGAAGCTCCGTACTGTGCATCGTCTCTCAGGAACAGGGCCCTGCTCCTCACTCAAAGCCCAGAGAGACAGCTCTGGAAACATGGGGCACACCCCGTCAGCCAGGACAATCAGGGGCTACTCCCTCGTAGCTTCAGTCCCAGAGAAATGACACATAGTAAAGGGACGGAGGGAAGTGCCACAGGGCAGCAGCAGTAGTGGGGCCAGTGGCGGTGCCACGTGTCCGGCAGCACGAGCAGGCGCTTCTGGCCGACGGGTCCGCTCACAGCAGCTCCCTGCTCGGTCCTCCAGTGCTGCTCTGGGCCTGTGTCCCACACGCCCGAGCCTCCAGCCGCCGGGCAGTTCTGGGCTCCCTCTGCTTTTCAATGTGTCCCTTTTAGTCTGAGTGAGCAGAGTTGGTTCGGTTACAACCTAACGGAAGTGATTAAGGAAATATACAGGGTTGGCAAAAGTAGGCTTACAGTTGTATGTGAAACACGTTTATTCTTGTATTAGTACTGATCAATTATTGTATTTCTCATATTATTTGTCTTATTGTTGCTATTATTTTGTATCCTTACTTATGACTTATTTTTTAGGTAGTAATGGCTGGTACTTCCCCTGCGGGCCCCCCCCCCCATGTTAGTATTCTAGCCTATGCTCTAGGTCACCAGCAACGGAAGCGGGCGCGACTCATCTGAGGTACAGATGCAAAACCCAAACTCACCAAGCCGGGACTGAGTCCTCGGGGAAGAATATTTGGAAATTGTTGGGAACAAAAGCTGACCCTCAGAGTCCACATGTCTCTGCATGAATGCTCCTCCCTCACCTGGTCTGTGCTGGTCAGCTTCCTTCCGCCGCTCGGTTCCTGCAGCCCCGCAACTGTCACTTCCTCTGCGAGAACTTGTCCTTGGAATCTCTCTGACCTTTCCGCAGACTTGCTGCTATTAAAGCATTTTCACTTCAAGCATTATTTCTTTTTATTTAAAAATCTTGACAAAGGAACAAATTAGCAACTAGACCAGAGACACACTCTGGTCAGATCAGCTACACTAGCGGCTGGGGCTCATGGTTGGATATATGCCTTTGGGGGGACTTCCAGATGAGGCTCCGTGGGTAGGACAGGCAGTCGGAACTTTCTGATACAGGGATGCAGTTGATGGGATGTGATGGGATGTTGTGATATGATGTGATATAAAGGCCTAGGTATTGCACAATTTTTGGAGAACAGATCTGAGATGCTCAATCAATTATATATTTTAAGTACCTACAATGTGCAAGGTAGCTGGGGAGATTATAAAGAAGAGAATGTGTTTCTTCTTTCAAGGACTTTGCAAACCATTCACACACACACAAAAAAAAATGTTAAGGGATGAATTAACATATACGTGGTTAACAGTTAAACTTGTATTACCCACGAAGCGATAGAAGAATTCAAAGGAAGGAAAGGTGAACTGTGGTGAGCAAGGACGCCTGTACAAAAGGAGGGGGATTCGGTTACCCTGAGGAGAGGTAAGAGGTGGGGTGAGATTGAAAGTCAGCATCCCAGATTAAGAGTAGGAGTAGGGCATCTGAATCAAAGGAAACACCAGATGGGCTGAGAGACAAAAGTTGAAGAAGTGAGACACAGAAAATGAAGACTGTCCATTTAAGAATGTTACCTAGTGCGATCATAGTACTGGAGCAATCTGTAGGTTTACCCGTGCAAGCAGGGAAAGGGAAGGCTCTGTCAATGAAACTTGGGTAGTGGAGATGGGAGACTTAGGGTTCTGATAATGGCAAAGTAGACCATTAGACCCAAACATGGTACTGAAATCTGGGCAATACATAAGAACATCTGCTTGAAGCATCAGAATACTGAAAAATAGGGGGAAATTACTGATTCAGGATTGGGGGACAGTGACATCCCTGGGAGGCAAGCCTGGCATTCTTGGCTACTTTTCCCCTGGGGAAGTTTACTAATTCCAGAGGGGGTGACCTAGAAGCTGAAAAATGCCTCTGGCAGTCTTGTGGGGGAGAGAGAAAGAGAATAGCAGTCCAGAGTCATTCCAGAGTCCTAATGAACCCTCTTGGGTGGAACCCAGAAGTAGGCAGCCTATCTCAGGAACTTCAACTGATTTCAAACCCTAAAGTTGAACTGAGGTGGTTTCAAACGGTTAGTGCCCCAAGCATCTAGCAGACAAATATAAATCTTCTCTCAAAGGAGATAATATCTTGAACTTCAAAGTATCCCTACATGCAATTTAGCAAATACAATATCCAGCACATAATAAAAAGAGCATGAGGAAATCAGAGTCCATGGACAAAACCAGCAAGAAGACCCAGTGGTCAACTCGGGCCCACGGCGCCGCCGGGTAGCAGTTTTATCACACTAGGTTCAAGAAGAAGAGTGAAAACTCTGCAAAGAGCTAGGAGCTCTAAGATGGAATTTCTAGAACTAAATACTGTAATAATTTAAAGTTCCAATCCAGAAGGCGGGTTAAGCAGCATATTAGCAAAGATGAAAGGGTGATTTCTGAAGAAAATTTCTAGAAAGGAAGAGAGAGAGACAAAAAAAAAAAAGCAAAAAATACTACAGGGGATATAATGAGAAGGTCTAGTGTGAATTTTATTCAACTCACGAAAGAAGAAGAGAAAGAAAATAGGACAGAAGCCATAACTGAAAAAGCAATGACTGAGAATTTTCCAAAACTAATGAAAAACATCAAATCAAGGTTTGAGAAGTCACATTACGGATATGTGATAAGATGTTCACAACTAGACACATCATTATTAAACTTATGGAAACTAAACATACAAAAGAGACCTAATACCAGCCAGAGAAAATATCAGGTTACTCCAAAGGGCCCTTTGCCCTCAATATCTAGAGAGGATCTACCAATCAATTGAAACGAAAAGGCAAGTAACCCAGTAGAATCAAGGACAAGGACTTTGACTAGGCACTTCACAAAAGAGGATATCCAAGAGACCGTAAACTTATGAAAACATGACCAGCTTAATTAATAATCAAGAATACAGAAGTTAAAATCACAATGAGAAAACACAACACATTCACCAAAATGGCTTTGAGTGGACAATGTGAGGTGTCGACAAAGATGAGGAGCACAGGAACCTCTCGGATCCTCATGGTGCAAAACCTTCAAAAGTTAATTGTTACCATCTACTGAAGTTGAACAAATTTATGTGCTATGACCCACTAATTTTAGGCATGAGCACTGACAACCATGTATAAGAAAGTTCACAGCAACACTATTGTGACAGCCCCAAACCAGAAACTGCATAAATGCCTGTCAACAGCAGGAAGGACAAAGACTGTGGTGTGTTTACACAATAAAGCAATATACAGCTTTAATGAGGAAAAAAAAAAAAAAAAGCTGCTGAAAATGAGCTCACTGCAGCTATACGCAATGAAATGGATGAATCCCATTTTTGAGCGAAATCTCAATGTTGTGGATTATACAAAGTTCAAAAAGCATGCAAAACTAGTGTTAAAGAATGTATACTTAGTGGTAAAATTATAAAAAAAAAAACCCACAAAGTACTGATTTCCATAAGTGTCAAAGTATTAGTACCTTTGGGGACAAGAAGGGCTAGTGTTGGGAGGTAGTTCCGGGGTGCTGGGCATGTTCTTTCTTTTAACGTGGGTGATATTTTTCAGGTACTCACTTTGTGATAAATAATTGACTTTACATTTTTGTTTTGTTCATTCTTCCATGTTAAATTTCACAACAAAACATAAAGGTTTTAGAAAAAAGCAGAGTCAGGCTATTACATATTGCACATTTACTGGGTGTCGGGCACTATGCTGAGCCCTTTACATACATTACTTCATATAATCATCCCAGTGGTCCTGAGAACCACATTCTCTCTCTGCCCCTCTCCCCATTTCCTGAGCCGTAACTTCCTTAGCTGGAAAATGGGGACAATAATACTAACTCACCTCAAGAAGTTATTATAGGAATCGAATGCAAAGAGCTTAAAATAGTGTCTGACACACAGGAAGTGCACTATTGGGTTAGCTACTAGTTCTTGGAGAACAGTACTGAAACCCAGTGACACCGAGTAGCTTGCACAAGCCAACAAGCTAGAAAGCAAGAAGCTGGAATTTGAGCCTTTGTCAAGGTCTGTGTAGAGCTGTGCCCTGTGGGGTGCTCTGTGAGTTTTATGTCGACACCGGAGCTATTCAGCTGTAGACTCGGGGAGCCAGACTCCAGCTGGCCTCCGCCTGTCCCTTCCTCTGGAACAGTGACTGGGCTTTCTGGAGGGCAGTGAGCTTTGTTCTCACATCAGTTACTCATCACGCCACTCTCATTTGAAACAGTGGAAGCTGTCCCATTTCTTATCCCAACTTACTAAAGAAAATGTTTTTGGATGTGGGCAGCCAGAAATGACGGGCTCTGTAATTGTGCCTTTCGTGGGAGGAGCTCCAGGCTCACAGCCAGCCCTGAGGCCCTCGCAGCCCTTTCAATGAGCCCCTTTGGCTGCGAACCTCTGGCGTCAAGCATGTGCAGGTGGAGAGCCTGTACCCCAGGGCTAGTTGCCCAGCAGATGCCAAGCAGAGGGTGGATTGCTAGATTCCAGAAAGTGCCTGATGGAATGGAGAGGGGGAGAGAAAGGAGGCCAGGTGGACACGAGAAAGAACATTTCTCTTCATCTCAGTTTTCTCCCTTTTTTCTTCTTTTCATGTTTGCTTTTGCCACCTCCCATTTGAATGAAATGATGTTCTTGAAGCCTGTGATAGCACAAAAACAAGAAGAAAAAAAATGAAGTAGTTGGATATAAAAATATGCACAGGATTTTCAGAAAACTACAAACACCGATGAACTAAATCAAAGAAGATCTAAATAAATAGAGATATTCCATGTCGACAAATTAAAACTTAACGTTGTTACAATTTCAGTTTTTCAAACTTAATATACAAATTCAATGCAATCCAGATCAAACTCCCAGCAGCTGTTTGTAAACATCAACAAACTGTCAAGTGTATGCTGTGCTACGGACTGTATTAGGCCCCCCTCAAAATTCATATATTAAAACCCTAATCCCCAATGTGACTGTAATAGGAGATAGGGTCTTTACAAAAGTAATTAAGGTTAAATAAGGTCATAAGAGTAAGGCTCTGATCCAATAAGATTAGTGAGTGTCCTTATAAAAAGAGTCACCAAGGACTTGACTCTCTCTGCTATATGGGGACACAATGAGAAGGCGACTGTCTGCAAACCAGGAACAGCGGCCTCACCAGGACCCAACCATGCTGGCACGCTGACCTCAGACTTCCAGTCTCCAGGACTGGGAGAAAAGAAATCTCTGTTGTTTAAGCCACTCAGTCTGTGGTCTTCAGATATGGCAGCCCAAGCAGAATAAAACACATGGAAAGGCAAAAACCTAGAATAACCAAACAGTCCTGAAGAAAAACAACAAAGTTAGAGGTCTCACACTGCTTGATTTTAAGACTTAGATCTACAGTGATAACACAGTATGGTCTTGATGAAAGAACAGACACATAGATCAGTGGGGCAGACACGAGAGCCCAGAGATAGAGCCACACACAGTCAACTGATTTTGACAAAGTACAAAGGAATTCAACAAAGAACAGTCTTTTCAACATATGCAAAATATGAACACGGACTCGGACCTTATACCTTACTGGAAAATTAACTCAAGGTGAGACATAAACCTAAATGTAAAATGCAAAATCATTAAACTTCTAGAAAAAAGTTACTGGGAAATCTACATGACAGTGGGTGTGCTGATGAGCTTTTAGATACAACATCAAAAGCACTAAAAAAGAAAAAAGTTAGTAAGTTGGATTTTATTAAAATAAAAAACTATTAAAGATACAGTTAAGAGAATAAAAAAAACAAGCCAGGCACTTGGAGAAATATTTGCAAAATGTAGGTCTAATAAATGACTTGTACCCAACATATACAAAAAACTTTTCAAATTCAACAATATGAAAACAAACAACCCAATAAAACTAAAGCAAAAGCCCAATGGTCAAAGCTGAAACAATTTGGTCAAGAAAATAAATAATGTAGTATTGGATTATAACTCAAAGTATAAAATAAATATCCATGATGTAAATAAATGGGGGAGAAGATACAAATCCCCAGTCCAGAAGAATTCCAAATAATTTATGGAGTCCCTGCGCTTTCAGGGAGGTTAAGCCTCCACTCCTGTGTGGGCAATGCTTAGCGACTTCGCTCCAAAGGATGTCATATGGAAAGGGGACGAAGGTATGAAGCGACTTCTTTCCACAAACATTGCCTCAGTGGGTGATGGAGGTTAATACCCGCTGTGATAGGTCATGGTGATGGTATGCACCCTTGATGGGATGTTAGGAAAAAGGCACTACACCTCTTTGGCCTTCCTTCCCCAAACCCAATACCAATACCCCAGAGTCTAATCATGAGTAAAACAACAGACAAATGTCTATTGAGGGACATTCTACAAGCTATCTGACCCACACTCCAAAACTGTGGCAGTCATCAAAAACGAAGAAATTCCGAGACACCGCCACAGCCAAGGGGACACATGACCAGAAATATGAAGAACAGAAAGAGCACTTTAGGTCAAAACTAAAGAAATCTAAATAAAGTATGGATCATAGTTGATGATACCAGTATTGGCTCATTAATTGTGACAAACGCCCAGCACGTACCACATAACGCAAGATGTTAACCAGAGAAACCGGGTGTGGGGTGTGCGGGAGCTCTCGGTGCCCTCTTAGCAGCCTTTCTGTGACTCTAACCTGTTGTACTAGAAAAAGCACACACTCTTAGAACTATGTCGTAGTTTTTATTATTTTCCCCACTTTAAGATCAGGAAGGTGAGTCTGGAAAAGTGAGTGGCCGGGTCAGGTCACCCAGCCAGCCGGCCGGCCTGAGGGCCATCTGCTGGACTCCAGATTCCCTGGTATTCCTTTCCCTCCGGCCACCAAACTTCAGCACTCTTACGTGACCATGACAGAAATGAAAGCTGGGCAGCGGGCCTCGGAGGGAACTGGAGCAACGCGGAAAGTGACACTAAGGCGGCGCGCGGGGCTGGGAAGATGAGCAAAACCCTCAGTTCCCAGTCCTAACACGGCGCTGCCGGCCCTGCCAGGCTCTGGGGTGTCCTGTGTGCCCCCCTCCTGCCCCTGCCCCCGCACGCACACACACTTGCCACCAGGCACACGTGTGGCCTCCGCCTTCAGCGTGGGGGGCGACTCCCTGTGGCCAAGCGGCCTCTTTGGGGACCGGGAACCTGCCCACCCGCGCGCCTGCTGCCCCCATGGCGCCACCTCCGCGACCCGCCGGCCCGCGGGGACTGCGGGGACTGCCACGTTCGCTCCGCCTCCCGCCAGGGGTGTGCCCGCATTTTCCCGGGGGGGGGGGGGGGGGAGGCTCCCCTTTTGTTCTCCAGCCGACACACTGGCCGCGTTCACATCTCCGCAGGAGCCCAGGGCTCCCTCTGTAATTGCGTCTTCCCTGGAGCTCCTCAGAGCCCTTCTGATCTGCGACCTTCTTTTTCCCTTTAAAGTTAAAAAATGCTGCCTCCCTTGCTAGCTCGCTTTTGGGGATTTCTTCAGTGTCTGGGAATGAAAGCGGTTCCTGATCTCATGCCGATGTACCAACTTCCCCACGTACCTCCCGGGCCACACGCTGGGCCGGAAAGCCCTCCAGGACCTTGTCTGCAGGGCCTGCTGCGCAGGGACGCGCGCACCCTCCCCCACGGCAGGAGTCCCCGGGCCCAGGCGCTTTGCTGGGGGGCAGCTGCCACTGCTTTCTTTTGAAAAGTAGAAGTGGGTTCCCGAGCCCCAGTCAGCACCTGGAGGTGCTCCTGGGCTCACGTATGTGACCCCGCATTCCTGCTTCCGTCCGGAATGCTGGCCATTGCTCCTTTTCCACCTGGGCAGCACCTGCCCAGTCTTCAAGGCCAAGCTCTCATGCCCCCTCTCTGCCCAGCCTTGGCACCTTAGCTGCTTTCCACACCACTGGGCTGATTCCACTGGTGGAACCCATGTGTCTCCCACAACCTCCTAAGGAGGTGAAATGAGCCTTCTCTGGCTCATTTACCACATGTCTGAGTAAGATCAGAGCCTTGAATTTACTCCCAACCAGTTGTGTGTGGGGGAGAGAGGCAGATTAGAGGGGGCCAGTGGGGCTCCCGGGATGGATCTGTAGTCTTCCATTTTCTTCCTGCCTGCTCTGGCTCATTGTAGTTGTCTCTTCTCGCTGCCAATGCCCCCAGGGCCACCCATACTCTGTGAAGCCACTAGAGCCGGCTGTCCTTCCACATTTCTCTGGTCTAGCGTGTGGTCTCCCCATAAACTGGGTCCATGTGGAGGCAGGTCGGGTGTGGCGGGCTGCAGACCCGCACAAGCAGAGCCTGCTCTTTCCCCTGCGGCTCAGCATGGAGCTGGGCATACAAACTGGAAGTCTTGTGCTGGCAGAACATTGAAGGCCAAAGCTGGGGCTGTGTCCATCCAAGACGGCCAGACAGAGACAGAGACAGGAGACAAGGCCCACATGGCAGGATGAGCAAGAGGTGTGGTAGAGACTGGCAGACTATGAAGTGCGCAGTTTAGGGCCACCTCTAAATTTAAATAAAAATTTAAATAAACAAAGATATTTTCTTTAAATGTTTTTATTGGTCTCTAGAGAGAGAGGAAGGGAGAGGGAGAGAGAGATAGAAACATCGATGTGAGAGAGAAACATCCACTGGCTACCTCCAGTATTCCTCCCATTGGGAATTGCACCCGCAACCCGGGCACGTGCCCTGACTGAACATTGAACTGGCCACCTCATGGTGCATGGGTCAACACTCAACCACTGAGCCACATCAGCCAGGCATATTTTCTTTTCTTGGATAGACAAACTCCTTACAAAAATGTCTATCTTCTGGTAGTAATCTATAAATTTAACATGATCAATACCAAAAGAAAACAATTGGGGGAAGAAGGAGAGCAAGGTAGGATCTTCATATTGACGCTAAAATTCATATTAGAAAATGAAATGCATAAAAAGCCCCAAGATGTCTGATAAGAAGGGTATGAGAGAAGTATTAGCCCTAGTAGATATTAAAATGTTATAAAATCATAGTAACTAAAATATTCTTGATTGATATCAATTGATAGCCAGATGAATGGAAGTAAATAGAAAAACCAAGAGGAGATCTCAAAACACACAAAAATTTGGCATATATAGAGACAGTTTTTCAATGCAATGGGGAAAGTACATACTATTCAATAAATGGTTTGGGATAATTGACTAGCTCATCCAAAGAAAGAATGAATCCCTTCCTCATTTCTTTATACCAAAATTAATTTCAAATGGATAAAATATTTAAATGTGAAAACCTAAACTATGAAAGTACTAGAAGAAAACATAAGACATTTTATTTGTTTTTTAATGTATTTTAATGGAAAGGACATCTTTAAGCATAACACTAAACCGAGAAAACATAGAAATAGTGGGTAAATCTGACTACATAAAATTTAAAATACCTTCATGACAAAAAAAAAAAATACCATAAACCAAATCAGAAAGCAAGAAATAAAGGAAAATATTACAAAAATATGACAAAGAATTAATTCCCATCCTTTACAGAAAGGGTTTTAAATAAATCAATTGGAAAAATAAAAAAATACCCAATACAAAAAGATTAGTGAAAAACATAACTACAGAAAAAAATGCAACTGGTGCTTAATCATATAAAAGGATATTTAATTTTACTCCTATTAAAACAAATTCATATTTAATTTATGAGATTTCTTTCTTTTCTTTTTTTTTTTTTCCCCATTAGGTTGGCATAGAGCAATAGGTTTGAAACAGATATTCTAATGCATTATTGAGGGGAGTTCCAAACAGTGCCACCTCTTTGAAGGACAACTTGGCATTATGTATCAAAATTTTAAATTCCACCTCTAAAGTTGTTTGTATAGATATTATACACATGTATGTTCACTATCGTACCATTTAGAGTAGCAAAAGAAAGAAAATCCAATGCATGTCAATGGGAAACTGATTATGTAAAATCTGGTATATCCATACAATGGAATGCTACACAACCATGAACAATAGGTAGACCTACACTATGGAAAACAGTACAGTAAAACCTTGATACAATGGACCAATTTGGATGAGGGGGTGTGTGTTGAATCTGAAAGTCCATTATATAATAAAGTCAATTTCCCATGCATATGTTAAAAAATTGACAAATTAGTTTATCGGTCTTTATTTATGTAGACAGGTGTGTGTAACTGAAATTAAGTAGGTATGAAAAGTTTTCTATATGTATTACAGTAATTTTCAATTTATACTGACTTGGTCTAGTAAATGCGTGCATTCACCAGTCACTGAGAGTAAACAGATGCACACAGCTGGGGGTGGCTTAGCGTATGAGGGAGCATCTGCCAGCCGAGTTGAAACTGATGCAGGAAGTCACACCACTCGACAACAGAACCAACTACCACATACTATTCAGTGTAATCATGTGCTCATCATTCACTGAACATTGTTTACAAGCGGTGACTCTTGGATTTAAATATGTTGACTATAGTTGTAGTTATGTAATATTTATTTATGTGAGTGAAATTACTATAGTTTTTCCAACATATAGGCTATTCACTGAAATTTGTTAAAAAAATAACAGTGAATTAATAACAAAAAACAACCTGATAATTTAATTATAAACAAATCTTGGTTAAAAGCATTTAAAAATTAACAGGGTGTTAATTTTCACATATGACATACAGACTGGAAATTTTGTCCATTGAATCCAAAGTCTATTAAATCAAAGTCCAAAAAATAGAGGGTTTACTGAAGGGAAGTTCCTCAAAAAATAAAAAATGGAACCGCCTATGACCAAGCGATTCCACTTCTAGTATATATTCGAAGAAACCCAAAACAATAATTTGAAAGAATATATGCACACCTATGTTCATTGCAGTGTTGTTTACAATGGCCAAGCTGTGGAATCAACACATGAGTGGATATAAAAGCTGTGGTACATATATACAATGGGATATTGCTCAGCCATAAAAAAAAGAATGAAATCTTACCATTTGTGACAGCACGGATGGACCTAGAGAGTATTACACTAAGTGAAATAAGTCAGACAGAGAAAACAAGTACCATATGACTTCATTTATATGTGGAATCTAAAGAACAATATAAACAAACAAAACAGAAACATGTCCAGATACAGAGAACAGACTGATAGTTACCAGAGGGGAGAGGGTTTGGGGGAGGGAGTGAAAAAGGTGAAGGAATTAAGAAATACAGATTGGTAGTTACAAAATAGTCACAGGGATGTAAAGTACAGCACATAGTCAATAATATTGTAGTGACTACGCATGATGCCAGGTGGTACTGGCAGTATCAGGGGGAACACTTTGTAAAGTATCTGATTGTCTAACTATTATGCTATACATCTGAAACTAATACAAAATAATATTGAATGTAAACTGTAATAGAAAAAATAATTTTTAAGTAAACATCAACTAAAATCTATATATAATTAATTACAAAATAACAAAGAGAATACTTTTAAATCTTAAAGTAAATACATCCTCCAAACAAAAAACCAGGTACAACAGTAAATTACATTAAATGCAATAATGAACGAAGTCTGGTCAATAAAATATTACCTGCTCAATTTTTAAATAATGGCATACAATCAATAAATATCTTCTTCTTTTTTTTTTTTAAATCCTCACCAGAGAACATTTTTCCATTTTTTGTTCAGATAGAGTGGAAGGGAGAGAGAAGAAAAGAGAGAAACATCTATGTGAAAGGGACACATTGAGTGGCTGCCACCCGCACGACTCAACCAGGGCCGGGGACAAACTGCAACCTCAATAAATATCTTAAACACATTCATTGTTTTCTTTCAGAGAAAAAATATCCCAGTATAAAAATTTATATCACTCCCATTTTTACCAAAATATTTTTTTAGCATCAGTATTGGTTTCACATTAGATTGTCAATATCTTCTTGTTTACACGTGCTTTTCAAAGTAAATATATTCATTAGTAAAAGGAAAAGTAGGCAGACCTATATGTAATAATATGGAACAAGCTTCAAAAAGTTAAGTACAAAGAGCAGAATGCAAAATCTTGTATAATGTTCTACAATTTGTATTTTTTTAAGTGAAGTATGTAAATATATACTTGTATATACAGATCAGTGCTTTTCAAATTGTGTGGCAACTATTGGTGGATTTCAAAATCAATTTAATACCTGTATTTTTTATTTTGGGGATTTTTGTATTTTTTATTTTGGGATTTTTATATGTTTTATTTAAATAGTGATGAAATCATATTTGACATTAGCTATTATGTTTTTCTTTATCACATATGGTATAAGTAAATAATGTTTTATGCCACTTGTTACAGTTGTATAATTGCATAATGGTTTGTGATCAGAAGTGTATTTCTTACTCTGGATATAAATAAAAAAATGTTTGGAAAACAGTGGTAACAACTATCTCTGGAACACAAACAGCAAATTGGTAAATGACCTTTGGGAATCGATGCCAGGGACTATGGGGTCAGAAGTGAGAAGGAGGATGACTTTGCCCACATATATTGTACTATTTATATTACCTACTAAATTTTTTGAAAAAGAAAGAGATTAAAGTAAAAAGTAAAGGAAAAGATTTTTTAAACGATATTTTTTATAGTCAGGAGAGTGCTTACTTACATTTTCACTGAGTGCACGCCAGGAAAAATGCAGAATGTTTGGAACACATTGCTCTACCCCACATTTTGACCTACGATTTTACCCCTGACTCCAGAGACATCTTTCTCCATGTTATCAACACATATTTTACTCAGAATTATACCCACATTGATGTACTTCCAGGGAGCAAGTCTTTTCAGTTAAGAACTCCACGGAGCTGATTTAAATTCTCAGTCAGTGTTATATACTGCCATTATTAAGCCATGTCCATTTTTCATATCTATTTTTTTTAACAAAATTAATTTTCATCAGAATAATTTTCCATATCACTTTAAAAACAAATATAGGATTCATTTATCAAGTTTTACTGGTATCAAATAACGATTGCTATTATTTCTGTCATTAGGACCTTTCCTTGACCAGCATTTTGAACAAGCCCAGTTTCCTTGAATCCAGTTTTGCTGATCTAAATCGTACCATGTGGATCCCTGCTCATAAACCATGTGGAGTGTTAGTTGCTGTCAGTTTTATTTTGTGTTGATTATCTCAATCACAGATATTCATTATGATTTGGCTAGAATGTTTTATAGCTAATCCATGAGAAAATTGTAAACATTCTTTCTAAAATATTCCAGGCTCATTCTGTGGCCCAAGACTGGTCTGGTAGATATTGAAGCCAATTCTAGGATGTCCTCTGAACACTTTGAAAGATGTATTGTTTCTCCAACCCACGGAAGAAGCCAAGAACAAACTGCTCATCACACACTGGTATCGACAGCTTTCAATCTGATTGATGGTGTCAAAACACATATGTGACACCCAGCAACCTACCGTCACTGTGGGGTCCAAAGAGCCAGCAGGCTCTGTGCTCAGGGATTGGGTTGTAGAGATGGAAAGAGCAACTCCTTTCTTTCTCATTCTTCTATTCTTAGGGGCCTATGCTCGAGCCCCTAAGAAAAGGAATGGATATTTCACAATGAACTGATGGAGTCTGAAGCACTGTGGTCTGTCCTCCTGGGAATTTTGCTCTGAATAATGTCACCAAGTGTGCTGGGATGGGGCAGGTAAATACAGAGAGCGGAGATGGAATGATCTGGAGAATCCTAGGTAGACACTTGAAGTTATGTTTCCCTCCATCCATTTCTTCTCTGGCCCATTTGTCTTTCTTCTTCTCCCCCTGGGAACCCACATCTGGAACCAGAGGTCCTAGAGACCGGATTTTTCTGTCTCCTGTGACCTTCCATAACTTTCTACCATGCCTCCTTCAGGGCTTGAGGGCAGAGCCAGAGCACCAAGTGGCAGAGGCACAGAGAGCTGACCTCCTCGAGAGGCAGACCAGGAGAGGAGGCTGGAGGTCTGTCCTAGTCAGGACCGCAATGAGCCCATCATGAACACCTGGTTGAAATTCCACATTGTTCTTCCTTCCTCCAGGGAAGCTTCAGTTGCCTTCATTCTTAAACCATTTTTTTGTTCATGAACAATTTATGACCTCGGCAAATATTAATGCTAATCACAGTATCAATGCCAGGGTTTATTTAAATGCATAGTTTGGGGCTTTGGTCAAAATGTGCTTTGTCTGCAAAGTTACAATATCAATTTTCTTCATTGGACAGCATGTTTGACAAGATGACAAGATAATAATTGTTTTAGCAGCCAGTTTCCTGTTTAGAAACAGTTAGATGAAAATGCCCACCACTGAGCCTCTCAGACTTGCCAGTCCTCTGCTGCTTCTTCTCAGAACTCTCTTTGCTACCGAGCCCACACCCATGCAAACTAGGAAGGACAGGGTCCAGATGAGGGGGGGAGATCTCCCAGTTGGACTCCCCACCCATTTTCCCTCTTGGGCTTGACCTACCGCCATGGGGCCAGAGGGAGCCCACACCCCAGGCACCCAGCGGTCACAACCCGGCTTTCCTCACCAGGGCCACACCCGAAGAAGGCAGGCTGAGGAAGCGAACACCAGCTCTGCAAGGAGCTGACTGCAGGCGGGAATTCATGCTTTGGAACATAGTAGTATTGGATTGCTTTTAAATAGATGTTCCGCTTCTCTTTAGTAATGAACTGTGGACTCTGAAGGGCGCCAAAAGAAATCAAAAGAAGAAAAGAGATAAAATTAGAAACAGGAAAAACAAGCCCCCAAATGTCTTCTTAGGTTAAAGCTCTAGAAGGATCTTTAAAATTCTGTTCCGAATTGCTGGGTCTCTGACAGCACAATTGTGATAAATTGATGAATGTCTATTTATACCAAAACATAAAACATGTGGATGGTTATTTAGAGGACAAATGCATTCTGACAGATATCTAATTTTATTCTACTGATTGGATGTATTTTGTCAGACTCTTCATTTCATTTGATTTTGGCTTCTAGTTCCGTGCCATGGTGGAAATGCATTTGGGGCCCTCCAGCCCCAAAATGGGTTTTAGATGGTGCCATTATAACTCTGCTTAAAACCAAGGAAAATGGTAAACATCTCCTGTCACCCACTCACTCGAGAAATATTACCAAGTAAATACCTTTGTGCGCCCATATGGGTAGCAGAGAGAATTATTCAAAAACCTTCAGAATAGAGTGTTAGCAAATACCAACCACCCATGACATACTGAATTACATCTGAGCATAAAAGGAAAGGAGGTTAATTCCCTCAATGCTTTATGAGCAGGAGGAGGAGGCCCACAGTTGTGCTGGAAAAGTCCTCTTCTTTACGTTGAAGTTCAGCTCAGGGGTTACCTCCTTTAGGAAGCATTTTCTGACTCACCCAGAAGACTCCGGCTTTTCTGCATCTGATCCCATTGTACCTATTCATATCTCCATTAGACGTTTTATCACTCTGCATTTTAATTTTTTTTGTAGAGAACATTTTTGTATCCTTAGTATCTAGAAGAACACCTAGTACATAGTAAATATTCAAAGAAAATATAAATGATTATCTCATTATAACATTTATCACTGAAATTTCTAGGTTAACTAATATTTTTCTCCACCAGATCATGAGTTCCTTGACTATGAGACCTATCTTTCATATCCATTTTCTCAGCTATGATAGCAGCGTCTGGCATATAGCAGATACTCAGTAAATGTGTTGAAAGGATGGATAGATAGGTGGAGTGTGTATGTATTGATGGATGGATGGATGGATGGATGGATGGATGGATGGAGCAGATGACAGTTTGAAGCTTTTGAGTATTTCTAAAAGTTACCAGCTACATATATGTCAATTATCTTCCCTTCTCTAAGCTCCTAGTCTTTGGATTTTGAACTTAATTTTTCCAAGAATAGGTAGCATCTGTTTTTAAAATGTGTTTCCTGAATGCTTCAAGAACAATTGGGGAGCCCTTGAAAGAAATCTAGAGAAGATGCTTTTGTTAGAGCCCATTAGATGTCCCCTGATATTCAGTCTCCCTTCCTTCCTTGGTAATAAAACCTCAAAATTTTAGCTCTGCACAACATGTTTGGAATGATAACATTTTCCAGCCTACCTTTTTTATTTATTTATTTATTTATTTATTTATTTATTTATTTATTTAATTTTTTAAAATGGATTTTATAGAGAAAGGAAGGGAGAAGGAGAGAAAGATAGAAACATGAATGAGAGAGAATATCGGTTGGCTGCCTTCTTCATGCCCCTCAGTGGGGATCAGGCCCACAACCTGGGCATGTGCCCTGACCTGGAATCAAACTGGCGACCTGTTGGTGCATGGGTTGACATTCAACCACTGAGCCACACCCAGCCGGGCTCCAGCCTCCCTTTTAGATAGGCATGATCACATGACTAAATTCTAACCAATGGGATTTAAGTGGAAGTTTCTATGCAACTTCTTGGAAGTACCCTTAAAGGAAGGAAACATGGCCTTCTTTCTCCTTTCTTCTACTAAAATACAAGTGTGATGGCTGGATCTCAGGCAGCCATATTGAACCATGAGTTGAAAGCCACATACTCAGGATAAGGGAACAGCAAGGCATCCGCCCAGGATCCTGACCAATTTGTTCCCTGCCCAATGAGCCCTGGACTCTCAAACTCTGTATTTCTCTCACATGAGAGAAAATGTGGGTTTTCTGTCACTTGTAGCCTAACTAATCCTAACAAATATAGGCATCCCTCTGGCACAACATGAAAAATATCAGGACTCTTCCATCAAATTAAACTGAATTCAATTGAATTGACACTATATACATTAAGAACATGTCCATTTTTTTTTTTTTTAAATTATTGATTTGAGAGACAGAGAGAGGAAGAGGGTGGGAAAGAGAAACATCGATATTTTTGGTTCCAATTATTTGTGCATTCATTGGTTGCTTATATGTGCCCTGACTGAGAATCAAACCTACAACCTTGGTGTATCGGGACAACACTGTAACCAACTGAGTCACCCAGTCAGGGCAAGTCATGTCCTATTAAATAAGAGAAACTTCACTGGAAACTCAAGGTAAGAGCTGTTTGAACTTGACGGCACATCCCTAAGAACACTATTCTCATATCTCTCTGCACTCTGCTCAGAGCAGGTTCTTACCTGAAGCTCATTTCATCTTTAATGAGAGAAGAGAAAAACAACTACTACTGTTCCTGCTCAAATATTCCCTCAGCTTCCATCAGACAAGCCCCAGCCTGGAACGGTGATCAGTCAACAACCTCCTTAACAGGAGAAAAATCCTACAGAGTAGAGTGTTAACTTGGGTTTGAAAGTTCCCACCCCCAGCCCATAACTATGAAATATCTTGATTCAAATAGGCCAGAGCTCAATTTCCACCTCCATTTAGAGCACTTTGACTATGGTCATTTTTCTGACAATGTCTGGGAATTTCATGGCTTTTTAAGCAAGATGAGGCTGAGTGGTTGGATTTACTGTGGGTGAAATGCTGGCAGAAGAAACTTCAATTTAGCAACTGTTGTCATGGACTACAGGCCGAGGACTCCTCGCAAGAGTGGTGCCACTGGAAACACTTATTACTCAATGTTAATAAAAAAATTATGGATCTAATAAAAGTTAATGGAGAAGCATCATGTGCCATAAAACTGCAGTCAAAGCAAAGAAGGCTGGGTTGGGGGAGAAGATTCCGCTAGGATTCTGTATTGTCTGTGAGCCAAAATTGGCCAAGTCCACAACACGTCTGAAGTGCAAATGGTTACACAAATCAAACTGTGGAATTCATAGTAACAGGATCATCTCCTTTGTAAAAATAGAAAGGGGCACATTTATTAACTCAAAGTGAGACCCTGGTCCATGGTCGGCGACTTTCAGTAAATATCAGTAAACTTGTTTCTTAGGACCTCTGTGTGTTTCCCGGCTAGGTTGATGGTCTGGTTCCTCTCGGGAGCACTGCCTCAACAGTGACTATGGTTCTTAGGAACGTAAGCTGCTCACAGCATCCGTGACCCTTATTGAGATACTGGAAATCGAGAAGTCAAAGACCTTCCTTCGTGCCTAGCACTGCCGCCCTAGGCAGGCCACCTCGATTTCCAACTAGACGCCCCGCCAGCCCAACTGATGTCCCCACTTCCACTCCGCTTCGTTCTTTCTCCACCCATTCAAATCCATTTTCTACCTGGCAGCCAGAGGGGTCGTTTACATTTATGAATAAGATTTGTATCACTCTTATGTTTAAAATCCTTCAAAAACTTCCCTTGGCTCTTAGGATTAAAACCAAAATGCTTTTTAAGACTCAAAAGGCTTTGCACAATCTGGACCCTACCCATGTCTCAGTGTCATCATGAGCCACATGTCCCCCCATGGAACTATGTCCATGGGAGTACGCCCTGTGTTCCTTCTAAGAATTTTCCGTTACTGTTCCCACATCACACTGTCTGCCACCTTTACTTTCATTTCCTGAGGTGGGACTTCCCCAGCCCCTCCACCGGACAAGCTTCTGCCCATGCGCGCCCATGAGGCTCAACACTGCCCCTTGCGGGGAGTTTGATACACTATTAATTATCTGCACTACATCAG
Organism: Molossus molossus; assembly: GCF_014108415.1. Lineage (NCBI taxonomy): Eukaryota > Metazoa > Chordata > Mammalia > Chiroptera > Molossidae > Molossus > Molossus molossus. The sequence continues at coordinate 5,700,711 of NW_023425348.1, read as the reverse complement.
TCTTCCCCACTAGACTGTAAACTTCTTTTTTTCATTATTTTTACTAATTAATTTTTGTTACAGATGTTTCTCCTTTTTCCCCCTACTGATTTCCCCCTCCCCCTCCCTCCCTGCCCTTTCCCCAGTTTGTTGTCCATGTCCACTGTTCATGCATACATGCATATAAGTTCTGTGGTTTATCTCTCCCCCACCACCCCCTCTTCTGGGGATTGTCAGTCTGTACCCCACTTCCACGTCTCAGGGACTACCCCATGCCTCAGACTGTTATGTTCATTATATTCCACAAATAAGTGAGATCATATGATACTTGTCTTTCTCTGTTTGGCTTGTTTCACTTAGGATGACACTTTCCAGGTCCCTCCATGTAGTCTCAAAGGATAAGAGATCTTTCTTTCTTATACCTGCATAGTACTCCATTGTGAATATGTACCACAGCTTTTTGATCCATTAGTCTACTGATGGACACTTAGGCTGTTTCCAGATCTTAGCTATTGTAAATAGTGCTGCTACATACATGGGGGTACATATATTCTTTCTCATTGGTGTTTCAGGCTTCTTAGGGTATATTCCTAGAAATGGGATCACTGGGTTAAATGGAAGTTCAATTTTTAATTTTTTGAGGTAACACCATATTGTTTTCCATAGTGGCTGTACCAGACTGCATTCCCACCAGCAGTGCACTAGAGTCCCCTTTTCTCCACACCCTCGCCAACAATTGTTGTTTGATGAATTGTTGATGGCGGACATTCTGACAGGTGTGAGGTGATACCTCATTGTTGTTTTAATTTGCATCTCTCTGATGATTAGTGATGTTGAGCATTTCTTCATATGTTTCTTAGTCATTCGTATGTCCTGTTTGGAGAGGTGTCTACTTAGTTCCTCTGCCCATTTTTTAATTGGATTCTTTGTCTTCCTTTTGTGGAGTTATATGAGCACTCTATATATATTGGAAATGAACCCCTTATCTGATATATCATTGGCAATTATGCTCTCCCATACAGTGGGTAGCTTTTCCGTTTTGATGATTGTATCTTTCACTGTGCAGAAACTTTTGAGTTTAATGTAGTCCCATGTGTTCATTTTCTCCTTTGTTTTTATTGCCTTAGGTGATGTGTCAGTAAAACTTCTGCTGCGTATGATGTCTGAAATTTTGTTGCCTACAGTCTCTTCTAGGATTTTTATGGATTCATGAGTTACATTTAAGTCTTTTATCCATTTTGAGTTTATTATCATGTAGGGTGTAAGTTGATGGTCTAGTTTCATTTTTCTGCAAGTAGCTGTCCAATTTTCCCATTTCTTAAAGAGGCTGTCCTTACTCCACTGTATGCTCTTGCCATCTTTGTCAAATAATAATTGAGCATATGGCCTTGGGTCCATTTCTGGGTTCTCTGTTCTGTTCCACTGGTCTATATGCCTGTTCTTGTGCTAGTACCAGGCTGTTTTGATTACAGTGGCTTTGTAGTATAACCTGGAATCTGGTATTGTGATCCCTCCAACTTTGTTCTTCCTTTTCAAGATTGCTGTGGCTATTCGAGGCCTTTTTTGGTTTCATATGAACTTTTGAAATAATTGTTCTAATTCTGTGAAGTATGCCGTTGGTATTTTGATGGGGATTGCGTTGAATCTATAGATCGCTTTGGGTAATATGGACATTTTAATGATGTTAGTTCTCCCAATCCATGAACAGGGTATGTGCTTCCACTTTTTATATCTTCCTCTATTTCTTTTTTCAATGACCTGTAGTTTTCTGTGAAGAGGTCCTTTATTTCTTTGCTTAAGTATATTCCTAGGTATCTTAATTTTTTTGCAGCAATGGTAAATGGGATTGTTTTCTTAGTTTCTCTTTCTGTGAGTTCATCCTTGGTATATAAGAATGCCATTGATTTCTTGACGTTAATTTTGTATCCTGCTACTTTGCCAAATTCATTTATTAAGTCTAGTAAACTTTTGATGGAGTCTTTGGGGTTTTCTATGTATAGTATCATGTCATCTGCAAATAATGACAATTTCACTTCCTCCTTTCCAATTGGATCCCTTTTATTTTTTCTTCCTCTCTGATTGCTGTGGCTAAGACTTCCAGTACAATGTTAAATAAGAGTGGTGAAAGTGGGCATCCTTTCCTTGTTCCTGTTCTTAAGGGAAATGCTTTTAGTTTTTGCCCATTGAGTATGATGTTGGCTGTAGGTCTTTCATATATGGCCTTTATTATGTCTAGATATGATCCCTCTATTCTCACATTGCTGAGCATTTTTATCAGAAATGGATGCTGGATTTTGTCGAAGGTATTTTCAGCATCTATTGATCTTATCATGTGGTTTTTATTCTTTATTTTATTTATGTGGTGTATCACATTTATTGATTTGCGAATATTGTACCAGCCTTGCATCCTTGGGATGAATCCCACTTGGTCATGGTGGATAATTTTTTTGGTGTATTGCTAGATCCGATTTGCTAGTATTTTGTTCAGGATTTTGGCATCTATGTTCATCAGGGATATTGGCCTGTAGTTTTCTTTCTTTGTTGTGTCTTTTTCTGGTTTTGGAATTAGAATTATGCTGGCTTCATAAAACGAGTTTGGAAGTCTTCCTTCTTCTTGAATTTTTTGAAATAGTTTGAGGAGAATGGGTATTAGTTCTTCTTTGAACGTTCGGTAAAACTCCCCCGTGAAGCCATCCGGGCCTGGGCTTTTGTTTGCTGGGAGAGTCTTGATTACATCTTCAATTTCTTCTGTTGTTATTGGTCTGTTCAAGTTTTCTATCTCTTCCTGATCCAGTTTTGGAAGACTATGTGTTTCTAGAAATTTGTCCATTTCGCTTAGATTGTCGAATTTGTTGCCATATAATTGTTCATAGTAGTTGTTAATGATCTTTGGTATTTCTGTTGTGTCAGTTGTTATCTCTCCTCTTTCATTTCTGATTTTATGTATTTGGGTTCTCTCTCTTTGTTTCTTGGTGAGTCTAGCTAAGGGTCCATCAATCTTGTTTATCTTTTTGAAAAACCAGCTCTTTGTTTTATTGATCCTTTGAATTGTTTTTTTGGTCTCTATGTCATTTATTTCTGCTCTGGTCTTTACTATTTCCTTCCTTCTACTTGCTCTGGGGTTTTCTTTTTGTTTGCTCTCTAGTTCTTTAAGTTGTGAGGTTAGATAATCTATTAGAGATTTTTCTTCTTTTTTGAGGTAGGCCTGTAGTGCTATGAACTTCCCTCTCAGAACTGCTTTTGCTGCATCGCATAGATTTTGTGTTGTTTTTTCTTCATTTTCATTGGTTTCCAGCAAGTTTTTGATTTCTTCCTTGATCTCCTCGGTGACCCATTCATTGTTTAATAACATGCTATTTAGCTTCCATGTGTTCAAATGTCTTTGTATGTTCTTGCAATTGATTTCTAGTTTCATGCCATGGTGATCCGAGAAGATGCTTGATATGATTTCAATCTTCTTGAACTTGTAGAGACTTAGTTTGTGCCCTAACATGTGGTCTATCTTTGAGAATGTCCCATGTGCTCTTGAGAAGAATGGGAATTCTGTAGTTTTGGGGTGTAATTCTCTGTAGCTATGTATTAAATCCATTTGGTCTAGTGCTTCATTTAGAGTCTCTGTTTCCTTGCTAATTTTTTGTCTAGAGGATCTATCCAGTGATGTCAGTGGGGTGTTGAAGTCCCCTGCTATAATTGTATTGCTATCGATTTCTCCTTTGAAGTCCTCCAGAAGTTTTAAAATATATTTTGGTGCTCCTATATTGGGTGCATATATGTTTATCAATGTTATATCTTCCTGTTGGATAGATCCTTTCAATATTATGTAGTGGCCTTCTTTGTCTCTAGTTATGGCCGTCATTCTGAAATCTATTTTATCAGATATGAGTATTGCTACCCCAGCTTTTTTTTCTTTTCCGTTTGCTTGGAAGATTTTTTTCCATCCCTTCACTTTCAATCTATGTGAGTCTTTTGTTGTGACGTGGGTCTCTTGTAAACAACATATAGATGAGTCATGCTTTCTTATCCAATCAGCTACTCTGTGTCTTTTTATGGGAGCATTCAGTCCATTTACGTTTAAGGTGATTATTGATATGTACTTATTTATTGCCATTTTTGCTTAGTGTGGTTCTGTTTTTCTTCCCATTTCTCCTGCTAATTACAGCGGTCCTTTTAACATTTCTTGCAGTGCTGGTTTGGTGCTAATGTATTCCCTTAGCCTTTTTTTGTCTGGGAAGCTCTTTATTTGACCTTCTATTTTGAATGATAGCCTTGCGGGGTAGAGCAGTCTTGAATTCAGATCCTTGTTTTTCATGACCTTGATTACTTCATGCCATTCCCTTCTGGCCTGTAGTGTTTCTTGTGAGAAGTCAGCTGAGAGCCTTATGGGGTTCCCTTTGTAGGTAACCTGTTGCTTATCTCTTGCTGCTTTTAGGATTCTCTCTTTGTCTTTAATTTTTGGCAGTTTGATTACTATGTGTCTTGGTGTGGGTCTGTTTGGGTTCTTCTTACATGGGGCTCTCTGTGCTTCTTGAACTTGAATTCCTTCTTCCTTCACCAAATTAGGGAAGTTTTCTGTCACTATTTCTTTGAATATATTCTCTAACCTTGCTTATTTTTTTCTTCTTCAGGGACTTCTATCATGCGATTATTATTCCTTTTCCAGTTGTCCCACAGTTCTCTTAAGCTGTCTTCCTGTATTTTAATCGTTTTTTCCTTTTGGTTTTCTGATTGGTTGATTTTTTTCTACCCTGTCTTCTGATTCACTGATCCGGTCCTCAGCTTCCCCTACTCTGGTTTTTAGACCTTCCAGTGTGTTTTTCATTTCTGATATGTCATTCTTCATTTCTTGTTGGTTTTTAATTTCCTACTGGTTGATTTTCAACATTTCTATGTCTTTACTCATGGTGCTCATGTCCTTACACATGCTGTTGAGCTTCCTCAACATCATGGCTCTAAATTCTAGTTCTGTTAACTTGCTTAACTGCACCTCATTTACCTCATCTTCCGTAGAGGTCTCTTTTTCTTTCATTTGGCTTTTGTTTCTGTTTTTCACCATTTTGGCTATCACAATGGGCTTTGGAGTCTGCCAAATTTTCCCTGTGGGTGTTAGTGTTCTGCTGTTTGTGGTTCCCTCTTCTGGGTTTGGATGAGCCAGGGAGGACCCACTTTAAACACCACCGTCAAGTCTTAGCTTTTCTGGTTAGTGTTGCACGCCCAGGGAATGGTAGTTATCCTCTAGCTTTTTTTGCCTGGAGGCTATTAGTAGAGGTCACCTGAAGACCCTTGGTTTCTGAGTTGCCTGAAAAACTTCCTCAGGTGCTCAGTGTAAGAGGATTTCCCGAGGGTGGGACAGCTGCTGGTTGTTAATGGACCTCAATTAGCGTTTCAATGGCCATCATGTGGGGTTGAATCTCTGAGGGAGGGGCCTCCGCCTCTCCCCAGGGCCCTGGGAAGGAGTAAGATGACCACAGTCCTGTGTGGCTGCACTCAGCGAAAGCTCTGTGCACCCTCTAAAACCCGAGTGTCCCCACATAGTTCCAGTCCAGTCTGCCCTCCCTCTGCCGGAGCCCAAGGTGAGTGGCTGCTGCCAATTTCACCTCTGTCCAGACTCTGTGTCGTGGAGCCGCCTGGGACTTTTAACCTGAGGGTGCTGCTTTCAGCCAGGGGCGGCCGGGCTGTGGCTCCAGCTGAGGGCGTTGCACCCAGCAGAAGCCCCAGGACTGAGTTGCAGTAGCGGGACACTGCAGAGATGGCAGCAGCTCCCAGAAGAGTCCCCTGGTCCCTGTGAGTCCGTGGGGCCCCAGCTGAGGGCTTAGCATGCAGAGTTCGCAGGAGTCAGCCTCGGTAGCAGCGTCCCGCCGAGTCCCCTGGTTGGAGCCAGACCGTGCCAGTCCGTGCGGCACCAGCCGAGGGCTTAGCAGGCAGCAGGGTTCGTAGGACTCAGGCGGGGTCGCAGCCTCACGCCGAGCCCCCTGGTCCCAGCCGAGTCCGATGGTCCCTGCCCAGGCTGCTGCGGACCATGGGCTCCCGGCCCCCTCTCGCGTCCTCGCAAGCCTACCGGGATTGAGTCGGTGTCCCTGGTTATGTGGTTCTCCAAGGTGTCTTTCGGTTGCCCCTTCCTGACGATTTGCCTTTATTTTCGTTGTAATTCCAGTTTGGTCCTGGGAGATGGTCTGTGTAGCTCCATTCACTCCGCCGCCATTTCCACCTAGACTGCAAACTTCTTGACGACGGGCTCCCTGCCTTTCTTATTCACCACTTTCCCCAGTTCCTAGTCCAGAGCATAATAATTATAGTCACTCAAATTCTCATTAATATAAATGAATACATAACAAACAAATTGTCCCCAAACCCCCAGAAGCAGTTTGGTAATGCCACTGATTACAAGGTGAAATGACCATGGTGACCCTCGAGGGGGTGGAGACAGACAAAGGCCCACACCAGGGGGCTGCAGCCATGTCAGGAAGGTGCTGTGACCCTCGAGGGGGTGGAGACAGACAAAGCCCCACACCAGGGGGCTGCAGCCACGTCGGGAAGGTGCTGTGACCCTCGAAGGGGTGGAGACAGACAAAGGCCCACACCAGGGGGCTGCAGCCACGTCGGGAAGGTGCTGTGACCCTCGATGGGGTGGAGACAGACAAAGGCCCCACACCAGGGCGCTGCAGCCACGTCGGGAAGGTGCTGCGGCTCAGGCAGCAGAGGCCTTGCAGGAGCAGCCGCCATCCCTCCTGACAAACCGGAGCTTTGGCTGCGGCCTTGAATTGCCTCCCAAGGTCAGAGGTGCCAGGGAGCCCTTTCACGGACTTCTAGGGAGTCCTCGGAGGGCTAAGCTGGGAAATCATCATTTCCATCTCATCTGAGTAAAGATTGGTTCAGGCAAGAATTCCCAATAGGATGTTGAATACAGGGAGCGTTCTGAGGCCTGTGTGGACTCGTCGTGTGTCCCACAGATGGCATATTAGTGGCAAAGGATAAAATAGTAACTATACAGTGGAAAAATGAAACAGCCCTTTCACCAGTGGGTGAAACTTGGGAAGGGGCAGATCAGTCCTGGGTGACTCAGATGCGGCCCCGAGAGGGCACAGTGGCACCGGGGGCGTGCTCCGGTCCAGAGTGCGGAGCCCATGTCCGGTGATGAAGAAGCATCTCATCAACCCAACATGAGCGACAGTCCTCAGAGAGGGGGGTAGGGGCTCTATATTTAAAACATGAACGTTATCCGAGACAGAGAAAGGCTGTGGAGGTGTTCCAGATGAAAGGGGACTGAAGAACAACACAATAAAGTGCAGTACAGTATCCCAGATGAGACCTGCACTGGAGAGGAAAATGTTCCAGAAGTTCTCATTGGGTTATCGACAAACCTAGAATACAGACAGTGCATTAGATAAAGATACTGTATAAATATTAAACTTACTGAAGTCGATAACTACCCTGTGGTTCTATAAGAGAAAGAGAAAGCAAATACCCTATTTTAGGGAACTATACACTGAAACTTTGAGGGGGGCACGATGTAGCCCACTTATTCTCATGTGGTTTAAGAAAAAATATTAGATAAGACAGATAATAAAGCAAATGGATTAAATGCTAAAAAGAGAGAAATATGGCTAAATTTGTACTATTCTTATTCTCATAACTTTTCCACAAGTTTTAAATTATTTCCAAATTTTAAAAAAATGAAAGGGGCCTTCAAGCTATAGCAAGTCTTCTCCCCTTCCAGAGAAGCTTCTGGGCAGCCAGACAGAAAAGCAAAGCCCAGGCTCAGTGCCAAAGTCTGCGAGACCGGAATCTCTGTCTGATGTGAAACACCCTGAAGACCAGGCAGGGAGGAGGAGAACCCACATTCTCACACACAGAGCTCCCGCCTGCCGAGCCCTAGAACTCTTGAGGATCTTCAGAACCGTCCCCAGGAACTTGAACATGCAAAGTACCACCACAGAACATGCTGCTGCTTAAGAATGTCTGGTTGCTTAGCAACCAGACTCCTACTTGACAAGATAAAGCTGATGCCCTTCCTCTGGGTCCCAGGGCTGTTGTTCTCCAGAGAGCAAGGCTCTGTTGGTCCAGTTCCAGGGGAGACTCTGGCCAGAGCCAGGTCTAGGTCCTGAGCCCCCTAAAGCAATATCTGCAGCCACGGGGGCTTAAACAGTCCTGCAGTCAAATCACTACAATACTCTGAGCCTTGGTTTCCTCAAGGCCAAGGGGAATATCAGTGATTCTGAAATCTGGCTGCGTGTTAGGATAACCGAATGAACTGGTAACCAGTCCCATTCTGTTACCAATGAGATCAGAATCTCGGGGGATGGGGTTTGGACACTATTTTTTTTAAAAGCTTTTCATATGAGTCAAACGTGCAGGCAGTGTTAGGGATCAGGGGTAAATGAACTAATAGGTCCCAGGTGTCTCTGGTAGAGCTAATTATCTGATGCCGGTAGGGATGCTTGGATTCCTAATCTTTTCTTACTCCTTTACCTCCAAATGGAGCCCCTTGACACCCACACTTTAAGCTCAGCTCTGCCCACCCCTAGGACCGTCCCTGACTGATCCTAAGTCCCTCAGTCTAAGCTCAGCCGTCTTTGCTGCTGGTCCGGCCACTGTCCAGCCCTTAGTTCCCGAGGCTCAGACCTACCTGCGCCTGCCAAGAGCCACGAAGGGTCTGAAATGGTACAGCACCTGCCAAGCAAAGCTAGCCTGCTGCAGTTTTAGGGATGCTAGTAGGAGACGGTATACCTGAGTCAGACGAGGGGCCACCCAGTACTCACAGCCACAGCGTGTGCTGTTACTTCTGCACCTGTTCCCCAAGCCCCAGGTTTCAGAGAGCGGCACGAAGGCCAGAGGGCACCCGCACGTGACGTGGGCTGATTACAGAACAGGAAGCCTGAGCTTAGGAAACTGAAACCTTTTAGACTGAGCGATAGCATGGCTGCCCTTACTCCAGAAAGAGACGCAATCTCCATTCTCCAAGCTGTTCACTACACAACCATCCTTGAAAAGATAGTCCAGCGTCCGGTATGCAAATGTGCAGATACACAAGAGACCCACAGAGACCCTCCCACCAGCGCCCTCGCTCTAACACCCTGCGCCGAAACTCCTGACGTGCTCATTGGCTCAGGAAAGGGGCCACTGGGGCTGCCCTTGCCCTTGTTGATGCTCTCAGACCTAGTGTCCTACCTCTGAACCCCAGTTCTGCATCTGGGACCTGCTTCCCTAATGCCAACTCCCTATAACCACCCCCTGGATTGCCCATCACCACAATGCCCTAGATTGTTTCTCTCCAAACTCTCTTCCTAGATGAAGGGGTCTCCGGGCTGTGACCCACGTGAAAGCTTCTGAGCTGGGACAGAACGTGAGCTGCGGAGTAGGGGCCAGAGGACGTGGGGAGAGCAGCACAGGACACAGTCTAATCGTAGTTCTCAACCTTCGCCGTGTGTCAGTCACCGGAGGCCTTGCTGAAACAGGCTGCTGGGCCCCACCCCGTACCTCTCGTGGACTAGGTCTGAGGTGGGTGCCTTTCGGACCAGTCCTAGGTGCTGACACTGCCCTGCTCTAGACCTTGTCAACCCAGAGCCAAGAAGCGACAAGCATGTCGACAGACAGGGGATTCCAAGTGCAGGCAGGAAGAGAAAAGAAGGTTTCGAGAACCTGAAGGGTTATTCGTCAGGCCTGTGATCCAGAGGCAGGAAGCTGTATGAAACCCCTTCCGCTTTCTTCCTGGGTCAGAGAGGACGCTGCTGGGATTGTTCAGGAAGATGACACGTTGGGCTTCCTGACGCTGACTGCTTGGGACCCCAGGCACCATGCCCACCTTTAAGCATGTCTGCAGCGGGCTCTGCTCTCTGGGTCTTGCCCTACCCCGTGGGCAGATCTAGTTGAAGTTTTGGGTTCTCCCAGCCCACCTGGTCCCATTAGAGCTAATTCAGTCTTACCCATCAGCCTCTGTCTCCCATCTGCCCCTCCACCTCGTCCTGCGCACCCGCCACGCCCACCCTTCCCTGCTCTTGGCTCTGTGCCCAGAGGCAGGCCACTGGCCACCCAGAGGCCTTCCTGTCGTGGCCCCACCCTCCTTCCTGCTCAGCATTTGCCTCCCGCCCTGCCCACCACTACTACTGGTGGACCCTGCTCCACAGTGCGGGTTTGACCCTGACCACTGTCGCTCTGAGCCTGTTTGCCCTCTGGCCCCAGCATGCAGCGGGGCCGTGGTTCCTGCTGGTATCCCAGGTCGTCCCAGCCTGCACCTGTCCCTTCGCCGAGCCACACCTGTGGAAGCCGTCCCTCCAGCGACATCTCTAGAACCTCTGAGTTGGATTGTTTCCTGCTGGGACCCTGGCTGACACCCCTGCCTTGCCTGGCCACACCCCAACATGTGCCAGAGCTTTACTCTGCTGGGCAGGGGTACTGAAATGGGTCTTTCTCAGTGACAGAGTGGAGAAGTAGCTTCTTACACCTTCTCGGGCTTCCATCCTGAACCCCATCCGACTCCACTGGGGAGTGACGCGAGACAACAGCAAGGCGAAGATCTGACCAAGGCCTCGCCCCCGGGCACGGGAGGGCGCCGCTCCCCAGCCGCCCCTGGGGCGGAAGCAGCCTGTGCCAGGCCCAGTGGAAAGGGCAGCCCCGCCGCCCTGCCTTCCCAGAGCCGCCAGGCGCAGCGGGCTGGTACAGGCAGCACACGGAGGCTCGGATGATGTTGCCATGGCAACACTAGGGTCACTGCTTAGCAACGGGCCAGAGCTGCAGGAAGTTGCTAAGGTATTTTCACATGTGTTAAAGCAAATGGCTGTTTATCTCAATTTTGAGTATAAATACACTGTGGGAGGAAAAGAGAAAACATACACACAAACCACCGGCTGGTGTGCACGCGGCTGATCCCTGACGCCTGGAGAATGGGCTTTCTCTGCCCGCCTGACTTCCCTCTCCCCGAGCCTCACAGCCTTCCCGCCGCCGAAGTTCCAAGACAGTCTGCAGATCTAAGTGGCCTTTGAGAGGCCATGTACTTTTGGAATTATTTGTGCGGACTCTAAAGTCAGCCTGCCTGGGTCTAAATCCTAGCTCTGGCCCTTCTCGGCTCTATTACTTTGGACAAGGAACTTCTCTGGGCCTCCACTTCTTCATCTGTAAAATGGGAATATTAATAGTGCATACCTTTCAGGATTATGTGTGAATTAAACAATCTGTTCCATGTCAAGCACTTAAAACCGTGCCTGAAATGTAGTAAGCGCTTTATTAAGAATAGCTGCTTTTGCCCTGGCCGGTTTGGCTCAGTGGTTAGAGCGTCGGCCTGCGGTCCTGAGAGACCCAGGTTCAGTTCCCGCTAAGGGCGCGTACCTTGGTTGCAGTTTGTCCCCAGCCCTGGTCGGTTGTGTGGGTGGCAGCCACTCGATGTGTCCCTTTCACATCGATGTTTCTCTCTCTCTCTGTTCCTCTCTCTCTCTCCCACTCTACCTGAACAAAAATGGAAAAATGTCCTTGGGTGAGGATAAAAAAAAAAAAAGAGAATAGCTGCTTTTGACATTCTGTGAAATCCTGGAACCTCCCCTTGTGCCAGACCCTGAGGAAGGAATTAAGTATACAGGTTAGTGAGAAGTTGGCCTTAGCCTCCTGGGGTCCACGTCTATCCCTATGTCATTGTGGTCAGGAGAGGGTCAACTTTTAGGCTGGTCATTCAAGGCCCCCCCAAATCTGGCTTCTAGCTCTGCTTACTTGAAGGGTGGTTGAGAATTAAATAGATGCGTGCAAGAGTTCATGATGGCGCCAGGCCTATAATAAGTGCTCGGTACAGGCTGCCTGTTACTACTAGAGCAGTATTACCGTGACTCCCCACCACACACCAGCTCCAAGCTGGTCTGGGCCCTGGTCCCCCCATGACCTGCTGCAGCTTCTCATCTGAGCCTCCTTCACGCTGCTCTCAAGCCCCTGGACACTTGCCCTGTTCTGTCCTCCAATCCACGTCTGTGTGTAACCTTCGAGACAGAGTCCAGCCATACGTGTTCCGGAAGGCCCCTGAGGTCCAGGCCACGGCCCAGCCCTCGGCCCTGACCACATCCAAACCCCTGTGGCGGGCGCTCACTGTCCGTCCTCCCGCCTCGGGGCTTAGGCGTTTGCATCTTGCTCCCTGAAGCGGAGTGTGAGCCCTCGCTGCCAGACGCTGCTCCTGCACCTTCTCCGGTCCTCTCCACCTTACCTGTCTCGGGCCCTTTCCCCCCGTGTCACCTGTGTCGTCACCACAGTTATCAGCTCTGCGTGGACCCCACCCAGTCGCCACCCCGTCACCACGGGGTCCTGGGGCCACTTTGCCTCAGCAAAGGAGACGCACGGTGGGTGCAAGCTCACGGGGCTCACGGGTCCGACCGTGTTTCACATCGTCCAGCACCAGTGGCCAAAAGCCTGGCAAACAGTCACCAGCTCAGTGACGACGCCCCCAGTGCTAGGGCACCGTCATCTGGAGGTGGGAGGTGCACCAGCCAACATCCCAGACGGCCCGTGTCCACATAGAGTCTGGAAACCAGGCAGTGGACGGAGGGCTTGCCCTCTCCCGGCCTCTCGCCCCCGCTTACAGAGGTTACCTCTGCGACGGCCGAGGCCCTGCCAGGTGAGCGGTCCGGTTGTCAGGGAAGAAGTTCTTGTCCGCCGGGACTCCGCCGGCCTTGAAGCTGAGACCTGACGTCAGAGGGCACTCCGGTGCCGCTGGACAAACAGGCAAAGGCAGGGCTGCTGCACTGTGGGATCAATACCCGATTCCCAGGGGGGCGGTCGTTGCTGCCCCATGGCACAGAGCGGTCACCCCCGGGGCAGGGGTCTTTCTCAGTGCCTCAAACCCTCCAGGTAAAGGGGCACTTGCGGCAAGCACAGCCCGGCAGGGGGTGGCAACCAGGGCAATCAAGGGCTGAGTCCGTCTGTCTCCGCTCCCAGTGGGCAGCTGGACCAGCAGCGCCAGCGTCCCTGGAGAGCCTTAGAAATGCAGACTCTCGGCTTCCCCCAACCTCTGATCCAAATCTGCCTTTCGAGTGACTCGCGCAGGGAGGTGGAGGAGCCTGCGAGGCGCCCGCTGGGCCAGCCCGGGGACCGCGCTAAGGGACAGACATCGAGACGAGTTCCGAGGGCTGGGGGTGAGGGCTATGAACAGGTCCTCAAACCGGTGGCAGAGGTGGGAGCTGTGGGTTCTTTCAGAGGCTGTTTACAGCCTGATGGAGACTGTGTGACGAGCCCTGAGCTTTTGCCTCAGGGACACCGGGAGGGTGTTTTACCTTCACGAAAGGCAGGCACTGGGCTGGGCCGGCTCCGCAGGAAGGGCGATAGCAGACTGAGTGTGTCACCTGGGTCACGCCAACATCTACGGGCCCCTCAGGTCCTGCTGGCTTGCCCCCTCTCGGGCCCTTGGCCGCTGGCTCCACCCGGCGGTGGCACTGTGGCCTCCACCACCCAGCCGGCCACTCCAGACTCAGCACCGTCGGGCCTCAGCGCTGAGTGCGGGCTGGCTTCCGGCCCGGGAGGAGCGTCAGCAAACTGGTCACTCCTCAGGGCAGAGTCTATGGGAGGGAACCACAGAAGGAAGAGCCCCGCTCTGTGCCCCCCTTTGGACGAACTGTTCTGAGTTAGTAGCTCAAAAGGCCTCTCTGAAGATGGTGTCGCACGGTGGGCGGTGTCAGGCGGGGGCCCCTGTAAAGCACCCTGCGCTTCATCTTCCTCCTGCCCTGCCTGGCCCCCGGTCCTCACCCCCACTCCTTGGTTCTGCCTGTCCCCTCGGCCAGCAGGCTCCGGCCTCAGGCTCGGCTCCCGGGCGCCGACGGCTTCGCGGGCAAAGCCGGGGCTGCACCCTGCCACCTCTGCACCGTGCCCAGAGCTTTACACGCGGGCACTGGTCTTTAACGCCTGGAGAGACTTACCTAAGGAAGGGAGAGAGGCTGCCGGGATGTGGGCCAGCCCACTGTGCAGGGTTTGGAAGGAACGTCGCCATCAGTCGTTCAGAGAGTCGGAGGGAAATGCAGCCAGGAAGCGGCTGTGCTGCCCTGGTTCGGCTTCATCTTGCAGACAAATACCCAACATTCACCAGCCCTGAAGCCACCGTGCCTTTGTTTTCCAAACATCGTGCTCGTGGCCACGGGTAATTGTTCCTGAACTGGCGTGGTCACCCGGCAAGTACCGCACAGCCTGAGCGACGCTTTAGCAGTGACGGTGACGGCGAAGCTCTCCTCAGGAACACGTCCCCTTCCTTTGTGTTTGCAGCACCAACGAAGATAATTCTCAAGTGAACGGCTTTCTTAGGTTCTACTTCACTTTATTTATTTATTTTCTCTACTGATTGGTTTTAGAAGGAGAGAAAGGGAGAGGAAGAGAGAGATGGAAACATCGATGAGAGAGAACATCGATGGGCCGCCTCCTGTATACCCCCGACTGGGGATCGGGCCCACAAGCTGGGCATGTGTCCTGACCGGGACTCGAACCAGCAGCCTCTTGGTGCAGGGTCGACGCTCAACCGCTGAGCCACACCGGCCGGGTGATCTTAGGTTCTATTTCAAAACGTGTCTGACCAGCAGCAGGCCCCCGGCCTCTGACTTCTGCACGCGGAGTCTGGGTTCGCAGGGGCCACATGTGTCCTTTGTCCCTGAGGCCCTGGACTCCCTGCCCCTGGCTGCCCCCGTGCACCGCCAGGGAGCAGGCCGGGCTGGGCGGCAGCTGTTTCTGGTGCCGCCCCTCCAAACCCAGCTCGCAGAGCACTCGAAGCAGGGCTGGCGAGCAGGAGCCCGCGGGGAACGGCAGCCGCTGTGACCCAGGTTCTTGTCTGGCTTCCCTTGACCGAAGGCTTCTGCCTGAGACTCAGGTCCAGAGGCATCTCCTGCTCCAGGGCCCTCTGGGGAAAAGAGGGTTATGTAACTAAGACTCCTGTCCTGATGAGGACACGGAGAAACAACCACAAAATACAACAGGCAAATAGCTGACATGCATTGCAGCTGACTGAGGTGTAGGCCTTGCATTAAGGACTTGCATCTATTATTTCACTTACCTCTAGTCTAAGGGATAGGTACCATTATTATCTTAAGTTTACAAATGAAGAAACTGTGAGTCAGAGAGGTTTACAAATTTAGTCAACCTACGGAACGCGAGAAAATATTTCAAATCCTATCTCTGATAGGGGACTTGTATCTAGAATAGATAAACTCATTATAACTCAATAATTAAAAGGACAACTCTAATGACAAATTGGAAAAGAATATGAAAAGACATTTTTCTAGGGAAACTACACAGATGGCCAATAAGCACGTGAAAAGATTTTCCATATCATTCGTCATCAAGGAAATGCAAAGTTAAACCACAATGAGATACCACTTCCCACCCACTAGGATGCGTATAATAAAAAAGACAGATAGTAACAAGTGTTGACAAGGATGTGGAGAAAGCAGAGCCTTTAAACTCTGCTGGTGGAACCATGAACTGGTGCAGCTGCCTTGGAAAGCTGTCTGGCAGTTCCACAAAACGGCAAACAGTGACCATTGACCCAGCAATCCACCGCTCGGCGTACGCCGGAGAGAAATGGAGATGCGTGTCCACGCAAGAGCTGCTACAGCATGTTCAGAGCCGCCTTAGGCAGATGCTCAGAAGGTAAAAACCATGGAAATGTCCTCACCTGATGAAGGGACCAACACTGGCTCCACGTCACACAGCCTCTTCTGAGTACATGGAAATGAGCCAGGACCTTTGATTTGCTACCAAGACAAGTATGATAACAGAGAGATGAATAGAAGTCGGTGTTGAGGCAGTGGCTAAGAAGGTTCTCCTGAAACAGGACATTTCCCCTGGAGTTCTGTACACTTCCTGTGGGAATGCTCAAGGATCTAAGATGACATTCCTAATGGAATGTTGTGTCTGGCTTCCCGTCACTGAAAAGGAACACTGCTCAGGAAAGCCTGGATCCTAGTCTGACCTTTCAGGGAGTGTTTGGGTCTCCTGTCCCCCCAGGACCTGATCCACCGCAAAGACTCAACAAGTTCTTGCTGAATCTAATTGAATTCTGTCCTTGCTGGGGCTAATCAGTCTCTTGGGAACCCTGTGCCCAGCACAGCCGCAGCATCTAACACAGCGCTTTGTGCATAATAAACACTCAACAAATATTTGTGAAAGGAGTGGACGGTCAAATGAAGGACATTTTAGCCTGGGACACAGGCTCCTGTATATTTGCGAGACCTATCAGAGTGAGGAAAATGAGGCGCCAAGTTTAATTTCTACGGGGAAAAAAATAAAGTATTTGATCATGCTTTGGCCCCAAAATGCCATCCTGTTTGTCCACTGTCACCACCACCAATGAAACAGGACATCTGGAATTTGGGGCATGGTTTTATTTATTTATTTATTTATTTAATTTCTTAATTTTTTAAATTCGCACCTGAGGATAGTTTTCCATTTATCTTCAGACAGAGTGGGGGGGAGAGAGAGAGAGAGAGAGAGAGAGAGCACGAAACATTGATGTGAGAGAGACACATTGATTGGTTGCCTCCCACACAACCCTGACCAGAGCTGGGGACTGAACTGCAACTGAAGTATGACCTTTGACGAGAATTGGACCCATGACTCTTTAGTGCACAGGTTGATGCTCTAATCACTGAGCCAAACCAGCCAGTGTTTTTTTTTTGGTACGTGCCCCTAGCAGGAACCGAACCCGGGACTCTCTGGTCCGCAGGCCAACGTTCCAACCGCTGAGCCAAACCGGCCAGGGCTGGGGCATGGTTTTAAAGAGTCCCCCAAATTTTGATTCACAGTTTGGTAAATAGCAACATAGATATTTCTAGCTAGAAGAGCCTTTAGCAATCCCTGAGCTATTAAAGAAAAATCAGCCTGGAGAACTGTCATCTTGTGGGAGGTGACAAGTGGCTGTGTAATTTCCAGAGGATAACCTGAGCCCAGGCAGGGAGTCATGAACCGACAGCGGAGCCTGTCATATCAAAGCTTCGGAAACTGACACCGTCTCTTTCACACATTATTTAACTGATTACTGGTTCTGGATAATCCACTTCCCACCCCCAAACATGTGGCTATACTGCCGTGGTTTTGCTGCGAGGCGTCACAGAGGAGGAAAGAAACCTTTCCCGGAGGGCCTGCTGTATTTCACACAGGCGAGTGGTGATGAAGGGCCGGCTGGAGACCACAGACCCAGCCCCTCCCCAGAGCCGCCCCAGGAGACACATTCCTGTGCAGAACCTCGGAAACTATTCACCTACTGCAAGCAGCAGGATAAGGACAGAACTGCTCCCCGAGGAGAGCTCTGTCCTTGGGCAGAGCAGTGGGGCGAAATAATTTCTAATAATGAGGCTGTAAGCTAGTGTTTGTCTACAAAACAGGCTGATTCATGAAGAGTAAACATGTCAACCAATTCGAGCACCACGCTGAATCTCCATTGTGTTCTGAGCCCGGTTTCCTGCCTCTGCAGACCGGCGCTCGCCGTCAGTGCGCGGCGGATCGGAGACTGCAGAGCACATTAACTCGGAGCTCCTGGGCTAATGAGGGCAGGTCCATTCCGCAGCCATAGAATTGTTGGTAATGGCCCATCACGGAGCAGATGTCTCATCTGTCATTGCACCGAGACGCCCACGCTCCAGAGGCCTCACATAGCCTGGGGAGGTGGCACAGCCAGGGGAGAGACCCTCATCTCTGGACTCCGGAGTGGAGAATCAGTGGGTGCCTACAGTGTGATTGGAGCCTGCCCCCCAAATCTTCCCTAACTCAGACTCTGCCCCCTCCTACCCATTATAGGGCTTAAAATACCCTCCTTTGCATTGTGTCCTATAAAAATGTAAATATGTCACCTGGAAGAAGTAACAGATTAAATTAGCATCCATTACTACTTATTATCACTGCAGGGAGAGCTGGGCCCCGAGGGAGCGACAGGAGGGCAGGGAGTCAATGCTGCAGGTGACCAAGAAGAGCCCGGAGGAGGTCTCAGGTCAAAGGGCAGGGTCTGGCTGGGCGCACAGAGCCACACCAGCCCCACGAGCTCTCGCCCACCCCATCGGACTGATACTGTGGGGTTTCCAAGATGTTTCCCCAGTTACCTGAGCAACTCAAGGCAGGGAGTGTAACTTACCTACCCTAGCAAATTCCCATAATCTGGCACATAAATATTTAGGAGACCCAAGCACCTCTCCAATCAACGTTTGTTGAATAAGTGAGCTTCATCTTCACGACCCCCTCAGAGGAGGTATTATTATTGTCTTATAGTTGAGGAAACAGAGGCTCCTGGAGCCCATTTATTTCCCAAGCACCATGGATCGAGGGGACACGAGCTCTGCACACAAAGAGGCAGGAAAGCGTGTGGCATGTGCACTCTGTCTAAGGAGACGAGTGCATGCCGGGGGGGGGATAAAGCAGGGCCCCCTTTGGGTGCTTTTGAAATCCAACCTGAGAGTTTGGGGGTTTTCAGGAAGCTCCGAAAGTTTGTTTACAGACCGGGAATGCAGGAAGCCAAAGAACAGTGAAATGTGCAAAGTGATATTCTAGAAAGATTGTTGGCACAGAGGAAAATAGGATACGTTGAAGAATCAAGAAATTAATGACGCCTTGGTGGGTGGCTCAGTTGGTTGGGGTGCTGCCCAGTACACCAAAGAGGTTGTGGATTCAATTCCTGGTCAGGGCACATACTTAGGTTGGGGCTTATACCGGAGGCAACCCATTTGGTGTTTCTCTCACATTAATGTTTCTCTCTCTCTCTCCATCTTCCTCACTCTCTAAAAATCAGTAAAAACATATCCTCAGGTGAGGATTAAAAGAAGACAAGAAAAAAAAGGAATTAATGACTAGTTAAGGGATTCCTAGTTGGGTCAGAACCAGGATAGCCGCAGTGGAACTGGAGGGAGGCTGCACAGTGGACAGACCGGGAGCAACGCACCGGCAGTCTTAGCGACGGATGAATGGGGAGCAGGGGAGGGCAGGGGGCTGAGGGGCGCGATTTCGAACCCACGCAGCTGAATGACAGCCAACGAACAGTGTGGGACATCAGGGTGGCACATCAGGTGGGAAGCCGGCCTTTGACCAAGAACGGTGACTTCTGTTGTAAGCATGCGGAGTAGGGCGACAGTGGAACAGCCCAGTGAGGCTGTGCATGCGACATCAGAATCTGAGAGATGCAGGGGAGCTGGGAGGCTTCGGCGATCGCTGAGCAAGTAGGAAGTGAGGCAGTCAGAGCCCCCAGAGTGACGACGGACAGGGTGAACACTGTGGTGACACTTGGAGCCGAGTGAGCGTTGGAGAAAAGGGGGGTGGCAGAGCCAGGTGCTGCAGACAGGTCCCCGAAAATGAGGAGACACCCTGCAGGATTTCCTGGTCTCTGGTTTTCCTCAAGAGGACACTCAGATGGGGCACGGGCAGGAACATGTAAATGGTGGGCAGCGAGGAGAGGAGAAAATGGGAGGGGGAGCCGAGGCCCGTGGTCCCTTTCAGAACAGGGAGGGGGAGCCGAGGCCCGTGGTCCCTTTCAGAACAGGGAGGGGGAGCCGAGGCCCGTGGTCCCTTTCAGAACAGGGAGGGGGAGCCGAGGCCCGTGGTCCCTTTCAGAACAGGGAGGGGGAGCCGAGGCCCGTGGTCCCTTTCAGAACAGGGAGGGGGAGCCGAGGCCCGTGGTCCCTTTCAGAACAGGGAGGGGGAGCCGAGGCCCGTGGTCCCTTTCAGAACAGGGAGGGGGAGCCGAGGCCCGTGGTCCCTTTCAGAACAGGGAGGGGGAGCCGAGGCCCGTGGTCCCTTTCAGAACAGGGAGGGGGAGCCAAGGCCCGTGGTCCCTTTCAGAACAGGGAGGGGGAGCCACACATGAAGGGCTGGAGCCAGCACAGAGAGGCTGGAATGTGGGAGCTGGAGATGCCGGAGGGGCCTGACATGGAAGCAGCAGGGGTGGGGGGGGGCTCGCAGGGGGGCAAGTCCAAGAGATTGTTTTACTGGAAAAGTCAGAAAAATAAGTTCAGTCTGGCAAAAAAGGAAGTAGATTCCCCAAGGAACAGAACGGGGTCCCAGATGGCAAAGGGAGTCAGATGTTGTCAAGAGTTGCCCAACGTAGGAGAAGAGCAGTCGTTTCTGCAGTTAGGATCTCATTTATACATTGCCGACATTTCAAATAATGACTTTGTATCTAGAATTGGAGAGTCATTGAGCACCAGGGCTAGTGAGGTCCCGGGACATCATCTGACTGACCCAAGTCTCATTTCGCCGACTAAGAAAATAAGGCCCAGAGAGGTGACATGAATTAATCAAGATCACACAGGTAGTTGAGGCGAAATCCGGACCAGAACCCAGGGCTCCTCATTGGATAGCAACCCTGTGTGCTAGATTTCCCAGGGTAACTCCAATCATATATGATTTATTCTTTCCAATAATGATAATTTCATTAAATATATAACAAAATATAATTTCACTTTAGTAACTTCAAATGGCTTTTCATATGAAAAATTTGAAAAAAGCAATAAATCAGGAAAATCAAATCATTTGTCAGAAGTGTCGCCCAGTTTTTGGTTCTGCAAATATAGTCACTGCAGTTATATGGCAGAGTGTCACAGGTGTGGATCTGGAGTCAAAGAGGCCCCACTGCCAATGCAGGTGAACCCACCACTTGTGTGACCTTGAATGAGACCCTTGACCTCGACACTCCCAAGGTGGCAGAGAAGGGCCCGAGGCAGCAGCTCAGCCACGCTGCCACCAGGGCCCTGAGCGTGAGCCAGCAGCAGCTGGTGAAACCGGAGAGGGGAGCAGGCAAAGCCACGGCCGATAATGTTTCCCTGTGGAATAATCCGTGTCTCAGCCAAAGACGAGGTGGAGGGCTTTTTGAGAGGCAGACCTGAAGAGAAAATGTAATTACTTTTTCCTGCACTTGAATTTCAAGGCGGTGTCCTTTTAAAATAAAAAAGGCACTTGAGGGGTATAAGGGAGGAGCAAGAAGAGAAGTGGAGGATGGAGAAGAATCGTTCATGCTGAAGCCTGTGACATTTCACCAAAGTGACTCCCTTTGGGGGCAGCTGGTACAAATGCCATTCAGTAGGCAGACCTGAGACAGTGGGAAGCAGAGAACAGAGGTAGGCTCTGCAGGAAATGGCAGGACCCCTCTCTTCTCACCGACCACTCCCCTCCCCCTAAATCCTGACGCCCTGGGAAGAAGTCAGGATGAGGACCAGCTGAGGTCCCTGGCCTGGCAGGGGCTGCAGACATCGTACAGCATTCACCGGATCACAAGGAAGCACAGACCCACCCCAACCACAGAGCCCTGGGGGTGTCTGTCCAGAGACAGTGAAGCTCCGAACCCCACTGGCCAGGAAGGACGATGCCATGTAGCTGCTTTCACAGCGCATGTCAGCCGTCGGCGTGAGTCTCGAACGGGCAGCCTGGGCTCTTCGAGTCAATGATCTGGGACATCAACGAAGGAAGGAGAAGACAGAGTCACGCTAACCCAGGCTTGAATTCAGCCTTGCCACTTACTATGTGACGTTAGCAAGCTATTTGACGTCTGTGCTGTTTCTTCACTTGAAAAAGGGCATTACAGCTGCAAGGTGCTGGGAAGACGAGCTGTAGGTGTTGCAAGCACCCAGGGTGAGCAGGCACTTGCCAGACGGTGTCACGTACACATGTGGGTCAGGAAGGAATATCCGCATCATGTGCGGGTCCCCGGCTGAGGTCTCAGAGTCATCCTGCAGGGGATGGACATTCATAAAACTCAAAGAGGCGTGATGACACTGTTTTCTCGGGCTCCCGATGCTCCCAGACCGTTGCTTCCTATCTCCAGAGATTGATGAGGCCTTCAGAACTAATGAAACCTTCTGGGGCCCGAGATATTTTACCCACTGGCCAAATCACTGCTTAAAAATCTGTTTTTCATTTACTTGCAATGATTTATGCTTCCACATACTTTCCAAAAATATTTATTGAAACTCACTGATGTGAAATCTACTTGGAAGCCTAGTGCTGGTACATGATAGATACATGGGCACTTCCTGTGGGCTGGATGCTCTCTTAGGGCCTGAGAGTGCTGTCCAAATGCTGACCTGGAAGGGTCCCCGCCCTTCTAGAAATTACTGGTGTCCAGTGTAAATCAAGGCTTCTCAACTGCCAACCCTAGAAGGCTGGTTCTTCTGAGGACTTGAACAGATCCGTTCAAGGAAATAGCTGTGGAGAAGATGAAACTTGCAGCCACTTGTCGTTATACACCGACAGGCACAGCAAGAGCAAGTCACACGGAGAGAACACTGGAAATGAGTTTCTTCATCCGGCAAATGCAGGTGATTCCTGCAGCTCTGTTTCAGGAGCAGAGAAGAAAAGTGCTGGACGGAGTGAGGCTGTCTGCTTTCAGAAAGCGGTCGTGGTGACGCTCGCCTGTTAGGCTCCTGGCTCCTGGCCGATGTCCCCAGCCCAGCGAGATCCGGACCCCAGCCCTGAAACCTTCTGTTCAGCCTCCCTGAACCGAGGTTCCTGTCTGTAAATGGAAATAATAAATGGCCAGAAGCCCCAAAGCTGTAGTCACAGTCCCAAAGGATTTCAACTATAACAGGAAAATGTGGGGTGAATTGAAAGACACTCCTTACTCAAGGCTCCAATGACTGGGCTTTGTTTTATATTTGGTTTTTGTTATTGTTGTGTGTTTTGTTTTTAATAGAGATCTCTTTTTTTAAGGGAAGATCTTCTAGATTCAGCTAAACATGTCTTTGGGAAGTAAACTCGTGGGACCTTGAGACAGCAGCCGAGGCTTCCTAACTGAAACCGACTCCTACGAGGAAAGAAGCCGGACCCGCGGCGGTGACTGACCAGCCCGATCACAGGGAGTTCAGAGTGAGAAGCGGCTCTCTGACAACTGAGGTCCCCACCGCGGGATCGTTCCTTCACCCCAAAGTGACGTTCCTGCAAGTCCTCTGGGTGCTGTGGGACACGGACCTGCTGGAGGAGGATTCATGATGGCAAGGAAGGCGGACTGCAGGGTCCTTATCTACACATCGGGTCACTGTTGTCCACTCCGCCGAGTAGCCAAGAAGCCTCCTGCTGCGAGAGAGAGCACGCGGGAAGAGGAGCCCAGCCTAACTGTGTTTTCTTGCAAATTAAGTGCTGTGCCAACTCAGGCACTGAGAGATACGCAGTATCTGTGCTTCATTAACAAGCTGGAGAAAACAAACGCTAATAACTGATTGATGCATGAGAATGAGGCGCCGGGAAGATGCCCAGCAGAGTTCCGCCCCACCGCTCCCAGAAGACACGCCTACCGAGCAGTCTCAGCTCCACGTGGGGCTGCCCTTGACCCATGAGGCGGGGAGCATGTAGCTCTGCGCTCCTGATCATCCACAGGTGCTAGCCCTGAGCCCTCGGGCTGGGGTGGTGGCAGATGTCACAGCGGGCAGGCTTCTCTGACCCACTTACCCGGGAACCGGCCAGACAGGGAGCTGGGAGGGGTGCAGACCAGAAGTGGCCAGGGACAAGCAGCCTGCCGTAGAGCCTCTGACCAGCAGACCAGCCTTGCTCAGAGTCTGAGGCAAACCAGGAGGCTGCGGGACCTCTGGAAGCCCCTGCAGGAGAATCGCAGCCAGGCTCCAGGGTGTGGGAGCAGCAGGCCCTCCCCACCCACGCTCTTCTCCTAGAAGCTGCTCCTGGCTTGTTTGGTCCGGGGCCTCGAGACTAAACACCTCGCCAGAGATACCCAGTGACCATGGGATCTGAGTTGTCCATCATGAACTAGGTGCTAGCTGCTCCTTCAAATCCGTAAATCTGAGTGTACTCAAAGCTTTCTATCACCAGGAAAAGAAGGGTATTCGGGAAGCCGGATGACAGCAGGCCGGCCCGGCAGGAGCTGGAGCACAGACAGGAAGAGGAGGTCACCGTGACCTTCAGTCCAGTGTCTCCAGGCAGCACTGTAGCTGGTTACAGAGGACCAGGACTCCTCATACAAGCTGTGGAGCCGTGGTTCTCGCGACGGGAATTCTGCCCACAGGGTCTGAAGACAGTTTTGAGTGTCACCTCTCGGGGAGTGGTACAGGCACCCACTGGGCAGAGGCCAGGGCTGCCTTAAAACTCCTACAAGGCACAGGGAAGCACTCCTCCACCCCAACACAGAATGCTCTGACCTGCGGTGTCAAGAGTGGCAAGGCTGAGAAACGTGGCAGGAGAAATACGAGAAAATGAAGGAAATCAGAGATGAACATATACCCGACAAAAACATGCACATTTATAACTTTCCTCATTTCCACAACCAGTTACAAGGTCACAGTTGCTATTCTTTCTCTCACCCATGCCTCTTCTGTGTGCATGTTAATTCTCCTGGGCAAAGAAATCATGCTTTCCCAGATCCTCGAAGGAGTTTTACTGCCAGAAAGAGTTTGAGTCCCTGGTCTAAGCAATTTCTCGTATCTCCCTGTTCCTGCCCCAGACCCAGTTCCAGAGGACAAGCCTAGAATCCTGACAACGCTTTTCCCACCACCCGCCAATCTGAGCTAGATCCCCAAGGGGAATCTTTTTTGGCTCAGGGTCACTTTTCTTTGTGCAAAAAATAAGGATATTTTATATTTCGCTATACACTGACTACACATATGGCAATTCAGTATTATAACTCTTTTCATTCATTTAATCAATAAATGTTTATTGAGCACCTACTACATGTCAGATGCTCTGCTAGCAGACATGACGAAAGTGAGGAGAGCAACTTCCTGTCTTCACAGAGCCCAGGCTCCAGTGCTGTGATCACAGGCTTGTTGCAGTGGGAGACCAGAACTCACATCTTGTATGGTTCTCTGCCCAAGAGTCTGTAATTACCTGCCCTGGGCCTAACCTGTCCAGAATCTGCTGGGTGGGGGATGTGCCCTGCAACACACCATTGTTTTTCACTATCTCTAGAAGCTTTTTTCTGTAGCTTTTCACCATTATGTCCCTGGGTTTTGAGTTAACCCCTGTTCTTTGCTTCGCTTGGGATTCTGAAGGATGAATTAGGGAATGACCAAATGCACACACTTAAAATGAGAACAAAATGCCAGTTTCCTCCAAGAGGCCAGAATACCCTGCCTCGAATGTGTAGCGTCCCCTAACCTACCAGTCCTCTGCGACCACCCCAGAGCAGGACACTTTTCTCGGAGGGTCCCTGGATCGTCCCACAGTGCAGGCGTCCAGCGGGAGCCAAGGCTGGGCAGCTTGGCTCTCAGGGTGCCTAGGAATGTCTGGTGACTCCGAGGGGCACACGCCAGGGGCCCTCTCCACGCGGGTCTGGGAATCCACCTGACAAGAATGTCGGGGATTTGGAAGAGCTGTTCTGAGGTCAGCTGAAGGAGGCGACATCTACAGGAGTGTCTTACATTTCCCATCGCTTTGCCTTCTGGTTTCTGTGGCCGTGTCTTCCGTGACGCTCATTTTCTGTTGTGTTTCTGTCGTCTCTATGTTTTACCGTGTGGTTAGCATCGTGGACGACATCCTGCCATTCGCTTCATCTCAGAACACTTCATACTGTACCTTGGTGGTTAACAATATACACAGAATTTTTTAGTATTTTCACTTTTCTTGTGTTTACTTATCATTTATTCAGTAAATATTTACTATCTACTCTATGTTAGGAACCCGTGTAAGCACTTAGAGTTTATATTCACAGAGAAAGTGGTGACCGATAATAAACAAACTGGCAGAGTACAAGACATCAGAGCGAGGTGGGGGTAGAGTGATCGGAACAGGGAGCAGGCTACACAGGGCCAGGAACCTGCCTGAGAAAGGGAGAGAAAACCACCGAATGAAGGCGGGATCAGCCACGCAAAGCCTGGGAAGAGAGCATTTCAAGCAGAGGCAAGAGCAGGTACAAAGGTCCTGAGGTGGGAACACACTTGGCATGTCCAAGGCCTGGGACGGCTGGACAAAGTTAGCACAGGGGCCAGTTATGAAATAGGTCAGAGACGTAAGCAGAATACAAATCACATCAAGTCACAGGAGCCACAGTCGGGTCTGGGTCTCATTCTGAGTATGAGGGGACACATTAGAGGAATTTGAGCAAGAAAGGCATAACTGACTTACATTTTAAACAGAATCGCTCTGGAGACCTAAGGTGGCGGTGTTTGCCGGCGCACAGAGAGTGGAAGGGCAGCCAAAGCCGCATCCACTACGGAAAGTCCAGAGCCGGGCCAGTTGTTTGTGTCGTGATGTACTGTTCCATTTGGAAGTCAGGACTGGTGCCGCTGAAGGGGGTTCCTGCTGCGAGAGAGGGAGAGA
This sequence comes from Molossus molossus, assembly GCF_014108415.1. NCBI lineage: Eukaryota > Metazoa > Chordata > Mammalia > Chiroptera > Molossidae > Molossus > Molossus molossus. Next base: position 5,674,557 of record NW_023425348.1, on the reverse strand, counting down.
GAAGCATCAGGGAGAGACTTCTGGTCAGGACGGCAGGGAGGTAACGCGGTGTCCGTCCTCCCACAACCACATCACAGCTACAACTAACTACAGAACAGCCATCATTCAGAACCGCCTGAAATCCAGCTGAATGGAAGTCCTACAGCTACGGAATTAAAGCAGCAGCCACATCGAGGCTGGTCTCACACCCACGTGTGGCGGATAAAATCAGGAGGACACCTCCGCTTGGAAGGTCCTCCCTGAGGACTGAGGGGTCCCCGTCCCACACCAGGTGCCCCGCTCAGGGTTCCAGTGCCAGGAAGAGAATCCCCATCACTTCTGACTGGAAAAACCAGCTGGAACTGAGGCTCAGGGAGGCCGAGGCGGCTGGAGCCCCAGGCAGCTCCTTAAAGTGCCTGCGCACGGACTTGTCGGACTCTCTCCCTCTAAGCTTGGAGGGGAGGCAGCTCGAGGGGTGCCAGAGACATACAGGGAAGAACTGAGCTGTTTGGCACTGGAGCGAGGGCTGGAGAGGGGGCTTTCTCCGGGACAAACGTGCTGACAGAGGCCTTTGTTCCTTTGGTGAGCCCTTCCCTGGGGCAGCAGACAGCCACCATATCTGGGACTCCAGCAACCTGGCTCACACTGGTAGCCCCGCCCTGGTGATTCCCTGAGGCCCCGCCCCACCCCACCCCACCCAACTTTCAGGCCCACCCAAGCTGTTGGCACTTGCTTAACCATAGGATTGGCCTGTCTTGGATCCTGCTTCAGGTTTTCCTAAATTCTTTCAAACAAGCAGCATCTGGTTTCAGCGAGCCCCATACCTCTCGTTAAGTAATACACAGAAACAAACACAGGGAGGCAGCCAAAATGAGGAGACAAAGAAACGGGTCCTAAAAGAAAGAACAGAACAAAACCCCAGGAAAAGAACTAAGCGAAATGGAGATAAGCAACCTAACAGATGCTGAGTTCAAACCACTGCTTATAAGGATGCTAATGGACTTAGTGAGAACCTCAGCAAACCTAGTGAGGGCCTCAAGAGCATAAAATCAGACCAGTCAGAAATGAGGGAGGCACAAACTGAAATAAAGAATAATTTACACAGATTCAGTAGTAGAGGAGGTAAAGCCAAGAAGCAAACCATCGATTTGGAATGTAAGGAAGCAAAAAACACCCAATCAGAACAGCAAAAAAAAGAATCCAAAAAAATGAGGATAGTGTAAGGAGCCTCTGGGACAACTTCAAGCATGCCAAATTCGCATCTTGGGGGTGCAGAAGGAGAAGAGAGAGAACAAGAAATCAAAAACCTATTTGAAACAATAATGGCAGAAAACTTCCCTAATGTGGTGAAGGAAACAGACATATAAGTCCAGGAAGCACAGAAAGTCCCAAACAAGATGAACTCCAAGAGGCCCACACCAAGACACATCATCATCAAAATGCAAAAGGTTCAAGACAAAGAATCTTAAAAGCAAGAGAAAAGCAAGAGAAAAGCAGTTAGTTACCTACAAGGGAGTTCCCATAAGACTGTCAGCTGATTTCTCAAAAGAAACTTTGCAGGCCAGAAGGGAGTAGCAAGAAATATTCAGAGTGATGAAAAGCAAGAACCTACAACCGAGATTACTCTATCCTGCAAAGCTGTCATTTAGAATCGATGGCCATATAAAGAGTTTCCCAGAGAAGAAAAAGCTAAAGAAGTTCATCACCACCAAACCATTATTATATAAAATGTTGAAGGGTCTTCTTGAAGAAAAAGATAAAATATATGAACAAACCTCAAAGGGAAGGGGGGTGGGGAGTGGGAAGAAATAAACCAAAGAACTTATATGCATAACCAGTGGACACAGACAACAGTGTGGGGAAAGGCAGGAGGGGGGCGGGAGTGGGGAGGAGGGGTCAATGGGGGAAAATAAGGAACATCTGTAATACATTCAACAGTGAAGATTAAAAAAAAAGAATCGCTCTGGCCACTAAGGATAATCTCCTAGAGGGAAGCAGGAGGGTGGGCCGGGAGACCACTTAGGAGGCAATGGGAACTGTGTAAGAGAGACGGAGACAACTTGGGCTGGCAGAGAAGATGCTACCTAGTCAGCCTTAGGATGAATATTAAACACAGCACTGATAGAACTTGCTCATAATTAGACAAAGTGAGAGAGAAAGAAAGCATCAAGGGTGAGTGTGGGATTCGGCCAGGTGACAGCATTACAACCAGGTGGCACATCACTACATCCAGGTGCATATCACTACAACCAGGTGGCACATGACTACATCCAGGAGGCACATCACTACAACCAGGTGACAGCATCACAACCAGGTGGCACATCACTACATCCAGGTGGCACATCAGTACGATGGAGAACCTGTGAGAGACGCAGAGTGAGAGGGTACGCCGGAATACAGAATCAATCAAGGCTTTGTTGGGCAGCCATCATCTAGAACTGTGGTGAGAGGTCGGGTTTACAGAGGTAAATTTGGGAGCCGTCAGCATATACACAATTTTTAAAGGCATGGATTGAATGAGACCCCTAGTGAGGGTCTTTAGATAAAAAAGTCCAAGGTGAGTCAGGACGGAGGCCAAGAGGCACGAGTGAGCGCAGGAGCTGCCTGTGAAATGGGAGGGACGGTGCGGTGTCTGGGAAGAAGACACGTTCAAATAAACCGAAGACGGAGAGACACACAGGGCTTCAACTGCATCAGCGATGTGTGCAGTCGTGAGCAGGATGACCTCACTCTGACCTTTCACATCCTTCGTAGGGATGAAATACTTTATTGTGAAATGTTTGTAACAAAGACGGGAGCGATCGACTATTTCAAATGCTGCTGAGAGATCGAGTAGGGTAAGGAGAACCAGCCCGTTGGATTTGGCCAATGTCTCACTAGTGATGAGGATGAGAACAGTTCCAAAGAAGGACTGACAAGAGCTCCCTTGGAGTGGGTTGAGAAGAGAATGGAAGCTGAGAAGGGCCAACAGTAAATATGGACCGGTCTTTTGAGAAATCCTGCTGTAACGTGGAGCAGAGACCTGGCGCAGAAGCTAGGTCTAGTTAATCGCCAGGAGAAAAGGGGTAAGTGAAAATGCAGCGCCCTGAGTCAACAAGGGCGAAGGACATCCAGGCTACGGGGGCACTGGCCGTCACTGGCACTGCTCATTGTCACGCGGGGTGGACACCGGGCAGGAGTCTGCGCAGGGTCGACCACAGGCTCTCAGAAGCACGAGGGTGAATGATGGATCAGGTGGTGGACAAACACAGTTCCATTCTGATTTCTTCTACTATTCTCTTGGGAAATGGAAGGTGGGTGGTCAGCTGACAAGATGGGGAGGATTTTGGAGGTTAAGGAGAGAGCACTCCAAAGGTTGAAAGAGCCCTGGCTGGTTTGCTCAGTGGTTAGAGCGTTGGCCTGGGGACCAATGGGTCATGGGTTTGATTCCGGTCAGGGGCACATACCTCAGCTGTGATTCATCCCCGGCCCTGGTCAGGGTCGTGTGGGAGGCAACCAGTCGACGTGTCCCTCTCACGTCGATGTTTCTCTCTCTTTCTCCCTCCCTCCTACACTATCTGAAGATAAACAGAAAAACGCCCTCGGGTGAGGATTGAAAAATAAAAGGTAGAAAGAATCTTACAGACTTGCAGAGAAAATTAAGCAAGAACACATGACAGGAAGGCCAGACATAGCTGCGGCTCCACTCGAGCTCAGTGGACCCGTGTGACGTGTGCTGGGCTTCCGGTCCCTTCTCACTGCGCTCAGGCGGGGTGAAGGGCAGAGTGGGCTGAGCCAGTGTCGATGTGAAGAGAAGGAGGAGGCGTAGGGAGTTCAAGATGAAGGTGAGTCCTTGGGGTGGAGCACAGATCCCAAGTCCTCTGCCCTTCTGCTGGGCTCCCTTCAGGAATTTTTTCCTAAGAACCTCAATGAAGGACCATCCGAATCTGTCGCGGAAGTTCTTACAATACAGAACTTGGAAAGGGAAGGGATGGGGTCTCTTCCCCGGAACTTCCCCAGCAGCCAGAGCTACCACCAGGGGAACAGGAGAGAGCGAACACTGCCAAGTCACAAAGGCTGGGTGACCCCCCAGTCCCCAAGCTAATAGGGGCCCCTTGCGGATACCCCCCCCCCCGAGAAATCAAGAGCTGCTCCATGGCAACGTCCGTCTCTGCCTGACACTGGTGAGGCGCTGGGGTGGGCTGGAGGCCCTGCATCCGCATGAGCAAGGGCAAACAAATGGCCTATTTGCTCCTCCATCCACGAACGCTCACAGAAGCTCGGGTAGCTCTTCATTTCGATAGAATTTAACTAAACAAGCCAGCCACTCTGCCGTTCAGTAAGAATGACCGAGGCTGTGGCTTAGAGACATTGCTATTTGTGTGCAGAAAAGTCAGAACTGGTGCAAAGACAGGTGAGGCTTGGCTTTGGCAAAGGAGGGGAAACAGATGTGGAGAGAGGGCAGCCAAGGAAACGTGTGTGGTTGAGAGGCTGGTCCCTAAAAATCAACGGTGTCTACCGCATCCCCGACCAGACAGCCAGCGCGCTCAGGCTGGTCGCCCTGTGGGGCCGCACTGGCCCTGCCTTCCCAGCTGGCTGACCCCTCCCCTCACCATCCCTAATCAAAACCATTTCCACTTCTTCTGAGCACTCGTACGAGACTAGTGCTAACTGAAAAGTTAATTCAAGCTAATGCAAATTATAGTTAAATATAACTATAGACAACATTTACATTTTTAAAAGTGGTAAGCAGGGGTGCCTTTCTCAGCCCCTCCGAGGTCAGACCTGGAAGGTCCATTTGCTCCTTCTGGTTACCAAATACCACACGGGTCAGGAGACACCAGGGTCAAATCTTTCCATAAAACTGGACTTCCATCTTAAGACAACATGCTCAGCTTAGAATGCATTTGTTTATTGCCTGTATTACTCCAATATATGCAGATGGGATCCTCTGTTTAATCAAAATGAACCTATGATAGTGATATTTGCTTAATTTCCTCTCCTGCACCAGGGGAGGGGAGTTCCCCAAGACAAGAAGAGGGAGGGGGAGGCACCTGCCCGTCACCAGCACAGGAGACCTCTGCCCAGGACTGGCAGCTCTGCCCAGGCCACCAGGGGCCTCTGTGCTGGTCTGGGTGCCAGGCAGGAAGGTGTCAGGCAAGGCCTGGGAGAAGCAGAGGGGGACCAAGGTGTCCAGGGGACCCAACTGCAGAAAGTAGCCTGGCAGGCGCTGTGTGACTCACCTCACCGGAGAACTGCGGGGATGTGAGTCCGTGTCAGGGAACCAGACCTGCTGCTGTCAAGGTTTGTCACAAGAACCCCAGCCTGGTACAGATATGGTAGTTAAGGCCCCAACAAGTTTCTTCCCCCAACTTCTCTCAGCTTTCCCTGGTCTGCGAATGAAGCCAAATCCAATCCCCTACTTTCCCAGGCACTCATGCCTGTTCTGCCACTCAGAATGGAGAGGGGCTGACCCTGACCTCCAGAGGAAGCGGACACTGGGACAGACGCAGGCCTCCTGCCAAGGAGCCCTTGGACAGCCTGCAGAGAGTGGCCCATGCAGTGGGCATGCCCACTGAGGCTCACAATGACCTTAGTGGCCTCCAGAAGCGTCGTCCATTCGTCCACCCATTCATCTCGAGAAACGAGCAGGCGGCCCTGCTCCAGGACTGATGACTTGCCTGCGGGCCGGGACCCACCAGTCCCCGGGCGGGCGATTCCCTACTGCAGTGAGCCAGGGGGTGGTGTTTCTGTGAGGCGAGTGTGTGTCTGTAGGGGTCAAGGCGGAGTCCAGCAAAGAGCTGCGGCCTCGTTCCCACTCAGCGGTGGAGCCAGGTCATCACTGGCCCACCCCCAGGCCCGTTGCCTTGCTCCCTCTCCAAACACAGTGCTCTCCGGAGTTGATCTTCCACTAAATGTGTCCATGCTCCTGGAACTTCCATTCCAGGCCCTCCGCCCGCAGGCAGATGCTGCCAGGTGCAGACACAGTGGAGGTCGTCGGGCACATTTCTCCCCCTGTGCTTCCTCCTGCGGGTCTGTCGTCCCACCTGTTTGTGTCGGGGCCCCTTTCCGTCTGTCCTCCTCTTCTCTCTCCAAATAGCTTGCACCAGGCTCCCCTGCACGGGGCCCTCCGAGGCTTCCTGCGCACCCTTGTCTCTAGGGCCCTCCAGGGTTTCTGCCTCTGGTTTCCACCCCCAGTTAGCTGACACTTGATCTGAATCCCTTTCTTGCTTTCTCTGCTCCCCAAGATTCAGGGCATCGGAACTGCCCCTGCTCCCCAGGCCACCGCCCTTCCTCTGAAGTGTGGACATGCGCCCAGACTCCAAAGTCACCCCATCTTGCACACACCAGGCGGAAGGTCTTGTTCCCAGAAGCTGCAGGTCATATCACAGGCCCATACTCTGACGTCACGTGCCTCTTCTTTCTGGAAATGGAAGATGGATCATGAGCACGTTTAGTGTTTGCATTACTTTCTTAGGATGGAAAGGAGACCCTAGAAGGTTGGTATCCCAGCCCCACGAAAGGCGGTTCTACCAGGCTGCTTGCCGCGGCCCAGGGCTCCTACCACCTCCCTCGTTCCCAGTAGCTGTCCCTTCCCTTCCCCTGTGCCTCTGAGGCAGTGAGATCACCAGACTTGACAGGAAGAAGCAGCTGGGGTCTGAATTGCCCCATCGCTGCAACGCGGGTGTCCCCTGCCAGTCAACGAGTGAGAAACAGGGCCAGGAGACGGCCGTCGAATGCCCCGCTGAGGCCCCCCTCCCGGCCCTGTGTTGCCCGAGTGCGGGAGGTTTGCTCTCTGTCTGTCTGTCTGGACTTCGGGTGCAGAAAGGGTGAGTACATCACGCTCCTGTTTTTACGATAAATCATCCTCACTTAGCATCAGACTTGGAGAACAAGCGAATGGGTGTAAGGAAAGAAGCAAGGAGGGTTCTCACTTAAAATACTGTCTGGCTGGTTGTCTACCTCAGACCTCCGCTTTTGGACCCTCAGATATGAAGTCACAGGGGAAAAAACCACGGACATCTGAAAGTTGTAAAAGCGAAGACTTCTGTGAACCTATTGCTTGAATTCGGAGGAGCCCCTGCTGCCCGTCTGGTCGGAGGAGCCGGCGTGTGGAACAGGTGGTGAGGCCGGGCCACTGTCGCGGGGGTGGGGGTGGGGGGGGTGGTATCCCGCGTCCTCAGGGCTGCAGGCCCTGCTGTTCGGAGAGCAGGCCCGGCTGGAGGCGAGGGGCGGGGCTGCAGGGGGGCGGGGCGCCCCGGAGCACACGGGGGACGGGGGACACAGGGTTAGCAAGGAGAGAAGTGCACTAGGATGGGGGCTCTCTGAGGCCTCTGCGCCCACAGAGAAATAAGGGACTCTGTCAGAATATAGAAAATACACTCCTCTATTCCCCTTTCCTAAAAATTAAAAAATATGTATACTTAAAGATATATAACATCCTAGCCAATGCATAAGACAAGAAAATGAAACAAATGGTATGCAAACTGGGGAAAAAGAAATAAAATTGTCTTAGTTCACAAATGACAGGATCATCTATGTAGAAAATCCAAAAGAATCAACAAAACAAGCTCTTGGAAGTAATTGATAACAGTGAGGTCGGAGGGCACAAGGTTAATGCACAAAAGCGTTGCTTCCCCCTGTATCAGAAATGAAAAGTGGGGTTTGAAATAAAAACACAGTGCCATGCACATCAGCTCCTGTAAAAATGAAACACTTAGGTATGAATCTAAAAAAATATGTGAACAAGAGCTATAGAAGGAAAATTCGAGCTGTGATGAACCACAGAGGAGCTAAGTAAATGGACAGTGTGCATGGATGAGGAGCTTCCATATTGACAAGGTTCAGTTCTTCCCAATTTGACCTATAGATTCAATGCTTACCACCAATCACAAGCCCAGCAAGTTACTTTGGTTTTAAAGTTTATATGGAGCCCAGAGACATAGAAAGGGGCACGGTTCAGACTGACAAACATCAGAGAAGGGGGTGGTGGGGGGAGGGATGAGATAAACCAAAGAACTTAATGCATGTATGTGTAACCAATGGACATAAACAACAATACTGGGGGTGGGGGGTGGGAGGAGGGTGTCTAGAGGGGAAAAAGAGGAAACATCTGTAATAAAAATTGCAAAATAAATAAATAAGTAAAGTGTGTATGGAGAGGGAAAGGCCTAGCTAACGTGACATTGAAAGGAAAACAAACGACGAAGCTGGAAGACTGCACCACCCAGCGTCAAGTCTCGCTATACAGGTACAGTAATCAAGACAGTGTAGTAGGATTGGCAAAAGAACAGACAAGTATATCCACGGAACATAAGGGAGCGTCCAGAAAGAGACCCACATAGGTGTAGTCAACTCATCTCTAACCAAGGAACAAAGGAGTACACAGGGACAGAGAGCTTGTAGACAGGTGGTGCCGGAACACCCTCACGTCCCCTACAAACATGTATGTGAACACAGACTGCACCCCCACGAAGTTAACCTGAAACGGACATCAGACCCAAATGTAAAGTGCAGACTGTAAAACTCCTAGAAGGTAACATAGGGAAGAACCTACATGACTTGGGTATGGTGATTACTTTTAGATACTCCACCAAAGACATGATCCTTGAAAGAAAGAAATGATAAACTGGAATTAATTAAAATTAAAACTTCTGCTTTGAACATGCAATGTCAGGAAAATGAAAAGACAAGCCACCAACTGGAAGACAATATTTTCAAAAACTAAGCATATACTCTTGTCACATGACCCAGCAATCACACTTCTGGGTATTTACTGAAGGGGTTAAAACTTATGGCTACACACACACGCAAACTGCACATTGATGCGTATAACAGCTCTGTTCATAACTGCCCAAACTTGAAAGCAACCAAGATGTTCTTCAGTAGATGAATGGGATAATAAACTGTGGTACATCCAGACAATAAAATATTATTCATCTCTAAAAAGAAATGAGCTATCAAACCATGAAGAGACATAGCAGAAACTTAAAAGCATGTTACTGCGTGAAAGAATCCGATCTGAAATGGATGGTTCCAAGTATCTGACATTATGGAAAAGGCAAAATCATGGCAACAGGAAAAAGATGAGTGGTTGCCAGAGGTTAGAGAGGACGCAGGGATGGGTTAGTGAAGCCCAGAGGATTTTTAGGGCAGTCGAAATACTGTGCATGATACTGTGATGGCAGACACATGTCACTCTACATTTGTCCAAACCAGTAGAATGTACAAGCCAAGAATAAACCCTAATGTAAACCGTGGTCCTTGAATGACAGTGATGAGTCAACGTAGGTTCATTAATTGGACCAAATGGACCACTCCGGCGGAAGATGTCGGTAATGATGGAGATTCTGTGTGAGTGGGGCAGAGAGTACACGGGAAACCGCTGTGAACGTAAAACTGCTCTAAAACATAAACTCTATTAAATATATTTTTAAGATATATGCTTGGGTTAAGAATGTGGAAAGTTATTTGCTGACTACTGAAATCTACTAAATATAAATAGAAATTGCTATAAATATGATTGCAAACTAAATACAAGTGTCAGAAATAATTTTTAAAAGAGAAGCCATATAAAGTAAAGATAGCAATATTTTATTATGGGCTAATAATTTGGACCAATACTCTTACCAGGAACAACTGAAAATTCCAGAAAGGTATTTACTAAATCTCTTTAAAGGCACAGAAAATACGACTACCCACCAGGGAAGTACCAGGCCAAACAAAAGTGATTGGAGACCCGTCAGGGAAACAGAACCATGAAGCTGCCTTGTTCTGAGGGTGTCCGTCCAGCTCCGCAAACACGAGCTTCGCTTTGGACATCAGACTTCAGTGACTGAACGAGACGAAGGGGCAGATGTCACATCAACATTTATTCAGTGATGCTTCCCACAAAATGATGAGATCCCCAAAGACTGTCTTCAAGATAAGACTGACCAAGAAGGACACAGCCCCTTGCCACCACCAGGATACTAGTAGGAAGTTACTTTGCACTGCTCACAGAAACTTCCCTGAGAAGTTCAAACACCAGCAGCTCTTAAGCGGATTTGTAGCTGAAATTTACATAATTTGGTTGGGCATAAAAAAAACAAAACAGAAAAACATCTTATGGCGTCACTGAACTTAACATGGTTCTGGGCTGGTCGTTCCCCTAAGCATGAAGCAGAGGTAAAAATAAATGTCCTCTGAAGAATGCACCTTCATGCTACGCCCCAAACAGTTTCTAAAAATGATACCTATAAGGGCAGTAATATTCATACAGTCAAAAATAATAAACCAGTTAAAGTAAAAGGAGTGAGAACCCGCGGAGATAACAAACAGTAGAAACAGATCCACAAAGACTTCAGGAACTAGAATTATCAGGCTAGATCAAATGCAATCATGCTTGATGTCTTTAAAGAATAAAAGGCCAGTTTTAAATATCTTCAATAAATTTCTGCAAGGAAACCACAAAAATTATAGCATATGTGTTTTAAATAAATAGAATGTTTAGGAATTTCTTGGGACGAAAACAATGGGTGGGTATAACAGCTGACATACAGCTAAACAGAGAACTTGTGAACTAATAAGAGAAGAAATGATTCAGAATCTAGAACAGAGTCCCAGCAAGAAAAAGAAGAGAGAATAGCAGAGTGGCAATATTTTAAATTATAATGGCTAAGAATTTTTCTGAATTAATGAAAGACACCAATACACAGATTTAAGAAGCCAAACAAATCCTAAGGCTGAATAAAAAGAAATCCATACTCAGTTTCAATATCGATAAATGGAAGAGCATCAGATAATTTTTTTTTAACCCTAAAAGATAGATTCCCTCAAAGGATCAATCGTTACAGTGATAACCAACTTCTCAACATCAACAGTGACACCTAGAAGTCAAAACGGTACATTCGTGTACTGAAAAGAAGCAAGTGCTTATTTACAATTCTATTTCTGGCCCCCAAAAATATCTATAAAAACAGAGAGAGAAAGCAAGACATGTTCAGACCAACGATAACTGAGAATTCTCCAGGAGCAGATTTCAACCAAAGGAAACCCTAAAGAATTTATTTGAGGTAGAAGATAATCCCAAACAGAAACACTGAAATTAAAAAAGAAATGAAGAACTCAGGACATAGTGAATATGTGGATAAATTTAAATACTGACTGTATAAAACAACAGTATTAAATGCCTCAACAAAAATAATTAAAATATATGACAACAATAATATATAAGCCAGCAGTGTGGGAAAGAAAGAAACAAACAAAAAAAACCCTAAAACAGTCTAAAGTTCTTATTTTATCAGAGGAGACTAAAGATAGCAGCTAACTTCAGACTTTGGTCAATTTCTCAGGTAACTACCAAATGATGTTTCCAAAGTGTAGATGTTTTCAAACTGGCTGAAAGAAAAATAGAAGTATTTTGAGAAATCCTCTGTAAATCCAAACAAATAAATGTAAGAAAGGAGAGTAAAATAAACATAGAACAGGTCAAATAAATGGTAACCACAGGTAAGGTGGTAGATTTAAATGCAAACATATCAGTAATTACATTAAATCTAAATCGACTGATTGCTCCCAATAAAATCAGAGCTAGCCATGCTGGATTAAAAATAAAAACCTCGCTATAGCAATCTTGCAAAAATGTGTCAAAACCATAAAGATACAGAAAAGATGAAAGTAAAAATAGTGTTTATATAGACATTTGTGTAATAATTATTTAATACCAAACATGTATTTTATGCATTTTCTTTAATATCACAATAAAAACTTTCTAAAGTACTGTACATATTTAAATGCTTCTCATACTTAAAGGTAATCAGTAACATAATTTAAAATAGGACATATTTTCCAAATCACTGAAGAAAATAAAAGGATATAAAACATATCCCATAGAGCTTAAGATAGAAAACAAAGAAAAAGCAAAGAAGCATAAAAATGGGAAGCATAAAATACGTGGCAAATATAAAAACAAATAAATCAATCATGAAATAAATATAAGGAGCTTAACTACCCTATTAAAATAAAAATATTCTCCAAATGTGCTACAAATTCAAATCTACTCTGCGCTCCTACAAGAAATAGATATAAAGAAAAATAGCAACAACAAAAAAAAAAAATAGTGTGAAATAAAAGAATGAGTAAAAATTTTTCAAGCAAGTACTGAACAATGAAGCACCTAGTGACAAGGCTGAATTCTGCAAAGGTTTCATTCCAAGCAAAAAGCGTTCAACAAAACATGAAATGTCACCTATGTTTATGAAAGTTACAATCCACAATGAAAATATAATAGTCATAATTTTTTATATGTCAAATCAGCATCAAGCTATAAAAAGCAAAAATTGTTGGAAACATACAGGAATATTGAAAAACATCCAACTGTGGAATACTTAACCACCACCCTTTCTTGATAGATTGAGAAAATAAAAATAAGTAAAGACATAGAGGATTTGAATAATAAAACGAATAGGATTGAGTTACTAGAAATACATCAAACGATGTACCCTACAATCACCAACAACACCTTTTCCTGTACCTGTGAGACATTGATAAAAGTTGATGCTGAGCTAAGTATCAAAGAAAGCTTCAGTAAGTTCCCAAATGCACCACTTTGTAAGCAACATTCTCTGACAACATAATAAAACTAGGAATTGATAACAAAAATGTTAGGTAAAAAAAACTAGAAATTAAAAATCACTTTCCTGCCCTGGCCGGTTTGGCTCAGCGGTTAGAGTGTTGGCCCACGGACCAGAGTCCCGGGTTTGGTTCCTGCTAAGGGCATGTACCTCAGCTGCAGTTTGTCCCCAGACCCAGTTGGGGTCGTGTGGGTGGCAACCACTCGATGTGTCTCTCTCATGTTGATGTTTCTCTCTGTCTCTTCCTCCGTCTCTCTTCCTCCCTCTCTCTCGTTCTATCTAAGGATAAATGCAAAAATGTCCTCAGGTGAGGATAAAAAAACAAAAAAAGCAACATTTTCTTGAATTAGATAACTTAAAGAGAAAAAAACTAAAAATAGAGATATACAAGTATGCATAAAGTATTTTTATATTAATGGAATATTTGAATTAACTGAAACTCAACAACAGAGGTATGATATAGAGATTTGAAGAGAGTTTCTATACTCTGCTAAATATTTCACTGGGCCTGTCGCAATATTGCCTAAAATGTGTATCTCATGAAAAGGTCGTTTCATGAGAACACGGGTGATGCACTGACCGAAGTTCGGGGGTACCTTGCGGTGTAGAAACCAGGCCCAGGGCAGTGCAGGCTGCTCCGCCCCAACGCCTGCGGTGTGACCTCGGACAAGTTCTCCGTGCAGTGAGCCTCCATGTCCTCATCTACACAGGGGTTAATGAGAAGTGTTTCAACATACAGTCCTGAGTGTCACAGGTAACACGGGTGGCCTTCGTTCATCCTGGTTAATCAGTTTCAGACTCTACTGTGATAAATGATTTCTGCAAAGTGGGATTCTTTATGTATAGAGTCCTCCCTCGCCACTTGTGCTCCTGCCTTCGCCGCCACACGCTATCGCGGTTTTTTCAAATACCACACCACACCACACCACACCACATCACACACACCACACACACCACACCACACCACTCACACCACATCACACACACCACACACACCACACCACATCACACCACACCACACCACACCACACCACACCACACCACACCACACACACCACACCACATCACACCACACCACACACACCACACACACCACACCACACCACACACACCACACACACCACACCACACCACTCACACCACATCACACCACACCACACACACCACACCACACCACACCACATCACACACACCACACACACCACACCACACAACACCACATCACACCACACCACACCACTCACACATCACACCACACCACACACCACCCCACACCACACCACACACACCCCACACCACACCACACCACACCACACCACACACACCACACACACCACACCACAACCACTCACACCACATCACACCACACCACACACACCCCACACCACAACACACCACATCACACACACCACACCACACCACCACACACCCCACACCACACCACACCACACCACAACCCACACACACCACACCACACCACACACCCATACACACCACACCACACCACACCACACCACACTACACCACACCACACACACACCACAC